>NC_073224.2:33295000-34545000 GCF_029281585.2 Gorilla gorilla gorilla | reverse complement strand
CTTATTTAATTTTGGGGGGTTACCCTTTTGTTTTAGAGAAACACCACTACCAATGGCTTCCTGTGAAAGAGATCATTGTAATATTTTTTTTGTTTTTCTTTTGTACGTTAATTCTGGTAAGAATATTTAACATAGGATCTACCCTCTTTACAATTTTTTTTTTTACTTTAAGTTCTGGGATACATGTGGAGAACATGCAGGTTTGTTACATAGGTATATATGTGCCATGGTGGTTTGCTGCACCTGTCAACCCATCGTCTAGGTTTTAAGCCCCACGTGCATTAGGTATTAGTCCTCATGTTCTCCCTCCCCTTTCCCCCTACCCCCTGACAGGCCCTGGAGTGTGATGTTCCCCTCCCTGTGTTCATGTGTTCTCATTGCCTCTTAACAAATTTTTAAGTATGCATACAATATAATGTTGTCCACCATGAGCAAATGTTGTACAGCAGATCTCTAGAACTTAATCATCTGGTTTAACTGAACCATTATACTCATTGAATAGTAACTCTCACTTCCCCCACCTCCAGCCCCTGGTAACCACTATTCTACTCTTCTGCTTCTATGTGTTTGACTATATTAGATACTTCATATAAATGGAATAATGCAGTATTTATTCTACTGTGACTAACTTATTTCACTTAGCATACATTATGTCCTCAAGGATTATTTGTGTTGTTCCATATAGCAGGATTTTCTTTTTTAAGGCTGAATAATATTCCATTGCATGTATGTACCACAGAAAAATGCAAATGAAATCACAGTGAGATATCTCACACCTGTTTACGATGGTGCCTTAGTCAGTTCAGGCTGCTATAGACTGGGTGACTTATAAACAACAGGAATTTGTTTCTCACAGTACTAGAGGTTAGTAAATGCAAGATCAAGATGCCAGCATATTCAATTTCTGGTAAGGACATCCTGGTTCAGAGATGGTCGTCTTCTTATTATATCCTCACATGGCAGAGAGCAGAGAAACCCTGTGTCTCCTCCTCCTTTTATAAGGGCACTCATCCCATTAAGGAGGACTCTATCCTTATGGGTTAATTACCTCCCAAAGGCCCCGCCTTCTAACACTATCACATGGTATTTAAGGATTTAGGCTTCAACATATAAATTTTAGGGGTCAGGAGACACAAATATCTAGCCCATAGAAGGTGGTTATTACTTCTTAAAAAATAAGTTTTGACAAGAATGTTGAGAAATTGGAAACGTTGTACATTGTTGGTGGAAATATAAAATGGTGTACCCACTATGGAAAACAATATGGAAGGTCCTCAAAAAATTAAAAATATAAGTGTCTTATGATGCAGCACTTCTGGGTATATATTTAAAAGAACTGAAATAAGTATGTTGCAGAGATATTTGCACTCCCACATTTGTTGTTCATTGTAGCATTATTCACAATAGCCAAGATGTGGAAACAACCTAAATGCCCATTGATGGATAACAGATAAAACGTGGAGGTAAATTTTTTGAGATTTTTCGTGTCTTCATTCTACATTCCTGCTTGGCTGATAGTTTGGATAGGCATAGAATGTCATGGAGGTGTTCCTTCACTCTGCTTTGCTTTCCTTTGTTTTTGAGAAGCCTGATGCCACAGTGATTGCCAGTTCTTTGGGTATGACATGTGATGGTTAATACTAAGTGTCAAATTGATTGGACTGAAGAATGTAAAGTATTGATCCTGATTGTATCTGTGAGGGTGTTGCCAAAGGAGATTAACATTAGAGTTAGCGGGCTGGAAAAGGCAGACCCACCCTTAATCTGGGTGGGCACAACCTCATCAGCTGCCAGCTCAGCTAGAATATAAGCAGGCAGAAAAATGTGAAAAGAGTGACTGGCCTAACCTCCCAGCCTACATCTTTCTCCCATGCTGGATGTTTCCTGCCCTCGAACAACTGAATCCAACTTCTTCAGTTTTGGAACTCACACTGGATTCCTTGTTCCTCAGTTTGCAGATGACCAATTGTGGGACCTTGTGACCGTGTGAGTTAATACTTAATCATGTGAGTTAATCGTGTGAGTTAATACTTAATAAACTCCCATATATATGCATATATATATTCCCTATACATATATATATTCCCTATATATATAAATATATATATTCCCTATATATAAATATATATATTCCCTATATATATATTCCCTATATATAAATATATATATTCCCTATATATATATTCCCTATATATAAATATATATATTCCCTATATATATAAATATATATATTCCCTATATATAAATATATATATTCCCTATATATATAAATATATATATATATTCCATTAGTTCTGTCCCTCTAGAGAGTCCTGACTAATACAGACCTGATTTTCTTTTCATCTACTTCCTCCTTTTATTTCTTCTCTGTCAGAGTTTTTAGGATTTTCTCTAAGTTCCCAGTGCTAAAATTTCACACATGATCTTCTTAGTATGTGTCCTTTTAATCTGCACTCAGTGAGCCCTTTTAATTCAGAAATTCCTATCCATGGGTGGTGTTATTTCTTAGATAATTTCCTCCCTTCTGTTTTTTCTGTTCTTTCTTTTTAGAAGTCCTATCAGTTTCTCGCCTGAGCATTTCATTCTCTTATCTTTTCTCTTGCATTTTTCAACCATTTGCTTTATTTCTTCAACTTTATTTTCCACCTATTATATTGGTTACTTTATTCTGCTTTTTAACTTGCGAAAGTTATTTCTGTTCTCTGAATGTTTCTTCTTTTAAGTGTAATTGTGTTTTTCCCTCATACTATCTTTTTATATTTCTGAAGATATTAATTATTTGGGAGTGTTTTGTTTTGTTTTGTTTTCAGTTTGTTTCTGTTCCCTGTATTGTCTTTCTTTCTCTGAGTTTCTGGGTTTTTTGTTGTTGTTACATTAATTAAGGTTTCTATTTTCACCATGGAGGCATTCCTCACATGCTGGTGATCCTTGACTATAAATTCCTATGTAAAAGTGAATTATTAAAATATTATTCAGAAGCATTTTTTGCATGAAAGTCTTCTCAACTAGGCCAGGCGCAGTGGCTCACGCCTGTAATCCCAACACTTTGGGAGGCCGAGGCAGGTGGATCACCTGGGGTCAGGGGTTCGAGACCAGCCTGGCCAACATGGCAAAACCCCATCTCTACTAAAAATACAAAAATAAGCCAGCCATGTTGGCGGGCGCCTGTAATCCCAGCTACTTGGGAGGCTGAGGCAGGAGAATCACTTGAACCCGGAAGGCAGAGGTTGCAGTGAGCCAAGATTGCGCCATTGCACTCCAGCCTGGGCGAAAGAGCCAAACTCCGTCTCAAAACAAAACAAAACAAAACAAACAAACAAAAAAACAGAAAAGAAAAGAAAAGAAAAAAAGTCTTCTCAACTAGTGAGTGAGCTTCCTTGTAGGTGGAGACCTGATTGTTTCCTTGGGAAACTTTAATGTATTTTTAGATCTTTTTTGGCAAGTTTCCCCAGGAACAAAGCATCCAATCTCCTGCCAGGAGGGTGTAACTCTGGCTGTTCACATTCCAAGAACTGCTTCAGGAAGGGAGCTGGAGTATCAATGGTCGGTATGTAAATTTCACTTAACCCTCTTGTTTTCTGATATTCCTTCCTCTACCATTCCTAGTGTTCTTGAATCCAGGACCTTTTTCTTTCAGTCTCTTCTGAGAATGAACTTTCCGTGGTCCAGAAGCTAGGAGAGGGGCCAGGCTGCCAATGTTGATGAAGAGGATCCAGGGCTTTGTGTCTAGACTGCTGCCTTTGATTTGGGGTTCCTTCCAAGGTTGTGCAGCTCACTTCTTAGTGGTCCTTCCTGCCTACAGGTATTGAGTTTTCAACTCCAAAGTGCAAAGTCATTTGCCACACTGGTTTATTCACTTTCCAGCTTCGAAATTTTGCTTTTATCTCTTCTTTTCTCTTCTTGGTTTATCCTTTTTTATTCCTTTATTATAAATTTAGTAAAATTTCAGAAAAAAATCATCATGCTTAACCAGAATATCCTAGATATTTATAAGCTATAAATTTTCTTCTACTTATTGTTACTGCAGTCTCCAAAAATCTGAAGAATTTGAAAGCATAAAAAACGTTATTATTACTCCTTCGATTTTTTTTTCTGTTTACTGGTATAAAAATTTCAGGGATTCTGAACTTCTCATAACTACTAATATGAAAAAGACAAAGTCGAAAGAACCCTTTACTTCCCAAACTAAAATGGTAACCCCTCTTCTCCCATGTACATACACCATGTGGCAGGTCCACAGCATATTCATGCCAGCGTTCCCATTCCCTAGCTTTACCTTCTTTGAAATGGTCAAAGGGAGAGTAGGAAAATTTCTGCAGGCAGTAGTGATGTTCCCCTCCCTGTGTCCATGTGTTATCATTGTTCAACTCCCACTTATGAGTGAGAACATGCAGTGTTTGGTTTTCTGTTCCTGTGTTAGTTTGCTGAGAATGATGGTTTCATTCATGTCCTTGCAAAGGACATGAACTCATCCTTTTTTATGGCTGCATAGTATTCCATGGTGTATATGTGCCACAATTTCTTTACCCAGTCTATCATTGATAGGCATTTGGGTTGGTTCCAAGTCTTTGCTATTGTGAACAGTGCCGCAATAAACATACGTGTGCATGAGTCTTTATAGTAGAATGATTTATAATCCTTTGGGTATATACCCAGTAATGGGATGGCTGGGTCAAATGGTATTTCTAGTTCCAGATCTTTGAGGAATTGCCACACTGTCTTACACCTTATATAAAAATTAACTCAAGATGCATTAGAGACTTAAATGTAAGACCTAAAACCATAAAAATCCTAGAAGAAAACCTAGGCAATACCATTCAGGACATAGGCATGGGAAAAGACTTCATGACTATAACACCAAAAGCAATGGCAACAAAAGCCAAAATAGGCAAATGGGATCTAATTAAACTAAAGAGCTGCACAGCAAAAGAAACTATCATTAGAGTGAACAGGCAACCTACAGAACGGGAGAAAATTTTTGCAATCTATCCATCTGACCAAGGGCTAATATCGAGAATCTACAAAGAACTTAAACAAATTTACAAGAAAAAAAAACCATCAAAAAGTGGGTGAAGGATATGAACAGACACTTCTCAAAAGAAGACATTTATGCAGCCAACAAACATAAAAAAAAATCCTCATCGTCACTGACCATTAGAGAAATGCAAATCAAAACCACAATGATATATCATCTCACACCAGTTAGAATGGCAATCATTAAAAAGTCAGGAAACAACAGATGCTGGAGAGGATGTGGAGAAATAGGAACGCTTTTACACTGTTAGTGAGAGTGTAAATTAGTTCAACTGCTTACGCTTCTGTTTGAATAAATTCATCTCATCTTTTCCTATGGGTAGCATTTGATAAGGGAAAGAAGAGACAGTTAAAGGGACTTAGGGGTCAAAAGAATGGAAAAGAGAAGTTAAAAGATTCCCCCTTCTTCACTTCAGAGTTTTAAGACCAGCCCTGCCCACCCCTCCTCCTTCACACACTGCCATCCTTTGATGTATGGACCCAACACTGGCTTCACCTGTTTCCTGGGGTTGCCATTTTGTATTTGATAATCTCTTAGCTTGTAGTTTACTCCTATTTCTACATAGATAGCTCAATTTTAGAGTTTAATACCCTTGAAAGTTGGGGTGCTCGGTTTACTTGCTTTTTACAGTTCCTATCCCTGAATACATCTGGGAATTGTCAATCCAATTCTCTAACCCACTGGTTCAGAGGTTACTCTGTCAAAAATTCTGTGAGAAAAAAAACTTCTAAACATAAGTCTGGAAAAAAAAAAACTGCTGCATCCCCATTTTTCTGCTCTGGAAAGACAATAAGGAGGTTGCACTCTTCCTTTATGTCCTGGAAGGAACCACTGCTTCCTCCAATTTAACAACTCTTAGCTCTTAGCTTCAGTTTCTTCTTCTTCTTCTTCTTCTTTTTTTTTTTTTTTTTTTTTTTTTTAGACAGTCTCACTCTGTCACTTAGGCTGAAGTGAAGGTGGGGTGTGATCTCGGCTCACTGCAGCCTGGACCTCCTGGGTTCAAGCAATTCTCCTGCCTTAGCCTCCCGAGTAGCTGGGATTACAGGCCCACACCACCACGCCCAGCTAATTTTTGTATTTTTAGTAGAGACGGGGTTTCACCATGTTGGCCAGGCTGGTCTTGAACTCCTGGCCTCAAGTGATCTGTCCACCTCTGCCTCCCAAAGTTCTGGGATAACAGGTATGAGCCACAATGCCCCACCTCAGTTTCATTTTATAGATGAGAATAATAATGTCTAACTCACAGGGAACTGTGAGGAGTAGAAACAAAAATGTGTTCAAATCACCCAGCACTTTCGTGGCACATATTTGACGAGCAATAAGTGCTAATTCACTGCCCCAGTCACCCTTTGCCAGGGAGTGGGAAGGGAGCAGTTGGAAAAGCCCCTGAAGGCAGCCTCCAGAAGGTTGAGAAAAGCCTCAGGGGAGGGCACCCAGCACTGTGTGGGAGAAGGATTGTTTATTCCAGACAAGATCCACCCATCCTTTTCCATCAGCCCAAATTCCAAAGCCTGTAAAAGCATTAAGGGACCATCCGCCTGGAGCCACACTGAAGCTTCCTGACCTAAACAAGAAGGCGCTCTGCTGCTGCAGGAGCGTCAGTACCCAGCGGCCATATTTCAACAAGCCTCCCGACCTCTGAGTAAATAAATGTGTGGAACAGATACAATAAACATTTTCTCTTGTCCTGAAATCAGATCTGCAGATTCCTCCTCCCCTCTGTGCTTGGCAGACTGTAATTACAGGATATGTTAAATTTTCTTTATAGCTAGTCTTGATGGTTGTTAAGTGACCACACCAGCGAGCACAGCACCCCGCTCTGGTCTGCTACAACGAATAATGAAAACCAGATGTTTGTCTGTAGTTAATAATCAATACAGCTCTTGGCCCAAGTCAAGTAGGGCTCACCATTTGCTTGGAGAAGCCATGTAAAGTGGTGATAAGCCGGGGTGACCTGCAGCCTGCGTTTGGGACAGCCACTGCAGAGCGAGATAAGCCATTGACACTCCCAGAGGTGACTGGGAGAGAAATGAGCAACTGACAAGAACCAAAAACTTACCAGACACATGAAGTGTCTGGGTGTTGGAGCCCTCTCCTGAAGTGCCATACAAAACTTCTAGAGATCTGGCAATGGATAGAAATGGGCATCTTTGCTAAGAGTCTAATTACAGGTATTATTCAGCTTTTAGACAATCCCTTGGAATTCCTGTACAAAAGTCTCTTCTATTTAGTGGCACTTTTCCTCCCTTACTCAGATAGTCACATAACACAAAAATCAATGAATGTGTCATTGAATAACTCCTCTTGGTATCTGACACTGTAGATCTTAGAACTGATAAGCTAGACATCAATATGTATAGCCATTAAAAGAAAGCATCAACAAAGATTCTGATTGAGGGCATGAGGTGAGACCCTGAAGTCTCCACTTTTGACTAAATCCCCAAGTAATTCTGATAAAGAAATATGCTTTATAGAAAGCGTTTTCAAGAGCCATCTTCTTTTTTTGGTATAAATTTAAGGGGTAGAAGCTTCACTACTAAGCTAAACCAGTTTGGAGATGCAGAGGGAAGAAATGTGTATTTCTCTCCACCAGTCTTACAACCGTAAATACTCAGAGGAAGATTCAGACCTCCGCCTGGTCTAAGCCTGAGAGCAGCTCCATATGCTGCTTGTGGGGAAAAGGGGGTCAGATGCATTTTAATGTAATCGTTTTTAGGCCTTACTGGGGGAGGAGCGAGAAATAACACAGTGCCGTGGTTTTCCAGCTGCTCTTAATACCAGAGATAAGAATGTTTTTGAATAAGAACACTAATGCAAGGGAGAAAACAATATTCTGTGACAAACATATCAATAAACTGCTTTCGAAGCAAAAAAAACAAATAAATAAAGGAGACAGATGAATTCTGTTTTGAGGAGTGAATAGACAGTATCAGGGAAGATTGCATTGAAAAGGCAGCATTTATTAGGCCTTAAAGTGGAAAAAAATCTCAACATACAAGTATAGGAGAAAAAGACACTCTGTGATGATCAGCTGTGTTTTGACCACCCGACAACCGAACCATTCTCCCTTCTTCTGTACCAGCGCCCGTATTCTCCTTGGGAAATTATCATTCCCAGATCCCTGAGCCCCATTCAACACACACCTCACCTTACCACCAATCACACTCCCTTGGGTTAGGGATTGTGAATGAGACTGGGGGAGGGACAGGAATTAGGAATTTATTTATTTATTTATTTATTTATTTATTTATTTATTTATTTATTTATTGTTTGAGACAGAGTCTTACTCTGTCACCCAGGCTAGAGTACAGTGGCACAATCTCGGCTCACTGCAATCTCCGCCTCCCTGGTTCAAGCGATTCTTCTGCCTCAGCCTCCTGAGTAGCCGGGACTACAGGCATGCGCCACCATGCCCGTCTAATTTTTTGTATTTTTAGTAGAGATGGGATTTCACCATGTTGGCCAGGCTGGTCTCAAATTCCTAACATCGTGATCCACCCACCTCGGCCTTCCAAAGTGGTGCGATTACAGGCATGAGCCACCGTGCCCAGCCGGAATCAGGGATTTTTATGAGAAATAAGCTGGGTATTCTAACAAACTAAATGGAATAAAAAACCAATGTGTTTTCAGATACTCAACTCAGAAACTTTTCTATGCAAAGTATCTCTTAATCCTTGAGAACTCATTTATTTTCTTTAATTTCCATCTCAAATTTACAATGATCGCAGTTACTTTCAATTATTAAATACATTTTCTTAATATAGTATTTATGCTTCCAATTGATGGACACCTCTTTTTTATGAGTGTCCTGATTTGATAAAATAAAATATTAGACATGGGTGTGGAGGATATTCAAACCAAAATATAATCCCTTATTCTTAGATCTAGACAACACAAGAAATTCTCAATTGGGTACTGCTCTCTAAGTACTCCTCTCATCTGAAATATTCTATTTAATATAACTAACCTCTTTTACAATAATAGTTTAGGAGGCGGCAAATGATATACCCAAATGATGAGCCCAGTGCCTTTCAGAGTTTAAATTTTTTCTTTCTCTGAATATAATAATAATGTGCACTTTCAAGAAATTTAAACAAGTCAAAAATGAATTAAGTAGAAAATGAAAATTAGCAGCAAATAGTTTGGGAATTAGGTTTGGAGTGAGAATAAGGAGAGTCTGTTACTCATATAATTTAGCAGTGAAAACAAAGATTTTGCATTTTTAGAAGACATTGTGGTGCCATCATCCAAACAGCTCTCTCAAAAAGCAGCTTCTTTATAAATGCTATGAACTGAGTTGTGTCCCCACTCCAAAATTCCTATGCTGAAGTCCTAACTCAGAATTTTATGGTATTAACAGATGGGGTCTTTGGGAGGTAATTAGCTTTAGATGAGGTTATAAGGGTGGGGCCTTCATAATGGAATTAGTGCCCTTATAAAAAGAAAAACCAGGGAGTTCTCTCGTGCCCTATCTCACTCTATTTCTCTCTTTCTCTCTCTCTCTCTCTCTCTCAGAGCACTGGAAAAATGCAGCAGTCTGCAAGCCAGGAGGAGAGCTCTCACCAAGAACCAAATCAGCTGGCATCTTGATCTTAAACTTTCCAGCCTCCAGGATTGTAAGAAATAAATGTCCAGTACTGTGTTGTAGCAACCTGAGTGGACTAACAATAAAGATCAATATTCATCCTCTAATATTTCATTTATCCCACTGCTGGACTTTCTACCTCTCTTTTATCCTTTATTTTTCTCCATTGTCCTTAATACCATATAGCATACTAAATCTTTACCTATGTGTTATTTGTTTATTCACTGCTGTATCCCTAGTACCTGGAACAGACCTGATATATAATAACTGCTCAGTAAACATCTGTTGAATATTGAATGAATAAATTCAATTCAGGTGCTCCTTCTGCTCTAAAGGCTTTGCTCATTTCCATTATTCTTGACCTTGGCTTATCAGAAATTAACACCCTTTCTGTGTGCCTCTGTCTCTGTATCATGTCCAGATATCTGTAGTTTTATTTTTCACACTATTAGCACGTGCTGACCCTACTCAGGACCAAGAAGAACTCCTTGAGGACAAAAACAAGGACATTTATATCTTTATCTCCAATATCTATCTCTATGCTTGTCTCCTGGTCCTGGAAGTGCAATGAGAAAGAAATGGAAGGAAGTAGAGTATGAATAATAAGACTGCTGATTTGACTGGAAAGACACCAGAGCATACAAAGAGGCAAAAACTACCCTTTTGGCAGGGAGAAGGTGGACCACATAGATGGACTATAACATTGAATCTAGGTCTCAGACATAAAACTAAGCAGATCTCTATTTTAGCCTGAGATGGAAGGTGGTTTGGGCTTCATGTGTAGTATCTCCCATGAAGCATGCTGGGACAAATCCCCAGGATGCTGGGCTCTTCCTGGGTTTCCAAGATCAAGCTGTTCTATTTACATCCCTCCAAAGTCTTCACCAAATGACTATCAGGTGATAGAAAAATATGATGCATCCACTTGGGTATGTAGAGACTCATTAGACTTAAAAGCTGAGGACTATCAAGGACCAATGGAGCTTATCAACTGAACTTCTTATCCAAAGGGGCTCATCCACTGAATACACTGTACCTTAAGAATGACTGCTCACTACATGTGGGTCCACCATCCTCCATTACCCCTTCAAAGAATATGTTAAAACATATAATTGAGTAAAATATTTTCAACTCCCACTTGCTGCTTTGCACTTTGGTGGATGACAATTTCAGATATGAATGTCAGCTTAACTCAAACGTTAAGAGTTGTATACTGTTCTTTCTAGACCTCCTTAGTAGAGGATAATCTGTTTCTCCAGGATAATGTTGTAAGTTTTCAAGTTTGTGCTCAAATATTCATAGGCTAGTTTATATCCTATCTTAGTTCCAACTTCCTATTAACAAAATAAAGTAAGCCAGGTTCAAGCACTTCTTAGTAATAGCATGATAACCACATATAGAGTACCTACTACAATATCTCCTTTATTGTGCATAATAACCAAAGGAAGCACCATTATACATTTTTTACGCATGTGGAAACTGACTCAAAGACCTTCCAAAATCTCTCCAAGATTACGTAGCTAAGAAGTGTCTGAGATGTCATTCAAAATCAAAGTTATCTAACTAAAAATTTGTTAGGCTTCCTCGACATTACCATAAAAAAATTCGCCACATCTTTATGATTTAGTCTCCCTATAGTCTGGTACAGGGTCATTAAAGCAGACATTTAGCCACTCTTTTCAAAAGAAGAGGTGCAAACCATTCTGTGTATGGGTGGTGCTTCATATGGCCATGTCAGGTAATGTGCTGTCTTTGCCTCAATCAAAACAGCTGGGAAGGATTCCACACCCACTCACTCTGGAGGGAACTATTCAACCTTCCCTGGCCACTAGAGATGATTCCAGTCTTGTTTGTGCCTTCAAACTCCAGTTGAGTTTGAAATGATCTGAATTCCCAGAACATTAGGAACACCTGCATTCCAATGAAATGCAAACATTAATCAAAAACAAATGTAAGGGATTTGGGGCTTGTGTGTCATCCACACTCTGCTGTTCTCTCTCAGGAGGGATGATTGAGAGATGATTACAAGTTCTTTTTGATGATGCTGCTAAAAACTATTTGAAAAACATCATCCCCTCTCTTCACAAGACAGATTATATTGGGCAACATGAAGTCATGATTACATTGCACTAATTTTAGTTAAGTCAGACATCTTCATGAAAGCATTGCTCATACTTGCCAACCACTGTTGATTGAGTCAAAGTTCACCCAATTCTGGACAAAAGGAGAAACAGTCAGCAACCTTCTGTTCCGGTGAATGAGCTGCTGCTGCAGCTACAGCAAGAGCCAAGCAAACCTCAGGCAGACAGGCCCATTCACTTCTAGATCCCACAAGTTCTGCTACCTTTCTTTGGATATTCCCAAGCCATCTCATTATTTTCTAGCTCCCCTAGTAACATAGGCAAGGTGGAGAAAAGTGCAGCCATGTTTTGGTGACCTTCCCCCCAACCCCTTCAACAAAGAACCTGGCTTCAAGGGCCCCTTATGCTAATACTTTCCTGCCTCATGGTCTGGTCTCTCTAAAATTGAAATGGGTCTTGTTAATTTTCCTCTATGATCTAGTTTGAATTACCTTGCAATGCTGGAAAACCTGTAATGTTCCAAGAAAGTGATGCCCCTAGAACTCTTTTAGAACTTCAATTCTAGTTGGACAATTTGGGGAGTAATTTGGATGGTTGGTTGGTTTTTTCATTTGCTATTTATTGGAACTTCTGAGAAGTTTCTAATAGAGTGCTGACTTACCCTATTTCTTACCCTTAATTGACGTGCTGAGAAGTAAAGAGGCTCAAGTTATAATGCTTTGCATTTTATGATGAAGTCCAGTATCTGGCCTTCAAGTAATTCGTGAACGTCAATTCAGACTATTGCCACAATGGGGTACCAAACTATTCTACTGCTATCTCCTCAGCCCGGGAGGCATTCAATCCACAGAAGAATGGAAGCCTCAAATTTATCTTTCCTTCCCTCTGAGGAGAACCACATTTTTGCTCTTTCTGACTTTTCAGTTTTCCGGAAACCTAAAAGACTACCTCTGGTATTAAGATTAGATTCCAAATCTCACCTTTGCCATTTATTTACTCTGTGTGTGTGTGTGTGTGTGTGTGTGTGTGTGTGTGCGCTTGATACTTTGACCACATTCCTTAATTTTTCTGAGCCTCAGTTTCTTCATCTCAAAAATGAGAATAATTACAAAGAGTATTTTTCAGGGTTCCTATGAGGCTCAAATTAGTAAAATAACATGAAACTTCTTTTTTACTGCTAAACTGACCCTATTTGCAGGGGAGAGGGGAGCCTTTAAAAGCTTGATTCTAATCTCACCTGTCAAGGTTGACAAGGCCTTGGTGTTATCAATATTATTTTAAAGATATAAATTGGGACCACAAGAGCTCATTGAATTTCCTATATTCCTTCAACCAATCTAGAGTAGCATGTGCTAAGAAATGAAAGTGGATAATCAGAGCCAGTCCTTTAGGCGACATGCACTCTGTACATGTGCTGCACCTATTATATGCCCAGGTCTAGGTTACATTTTCCATGGGAGACACAGGAAGAAGAATCAAGACTCTGATATCCTGTTAAATTCAATCAATTAATCAACCACCCCTTACTGGAATATACTACATGCTCAGCTCTGCCAAGGTGCAGAAAGACAGACATTCCTGCTCAGTAGTAATTTGACATCTGAATCATTTAATGGCTTCCCTACCTTAAAAAATGGGGCAGAGGTTGGGTATTATAGAGCTAGTAATAAGAGGAGGGAGAAATCCCACTGGAACTGAGGAACCTGGTCTTACCAAAAGTAAACTGGAAAGTCTGTCTTATGCAAGGGACTCTCCGGACAGACAGGATTGTCAGATGTTCTTTAGCTCTGGAGCTTGATGGCTTTGTTACTTAGTGAGGGGCGATCAGTCTGACACCTGCTCTCAGTCTTGTCTCTCATCATATGATCATCTGGCTGGCTCTGCTCCTCACAATAAACTCCCAAGAAGGAAAATTAGACTGGTCTTCGTCATTGCCAGGACCCATTTGTGGGCAGAGTTCCTCTCACTGGCTCTCTCTGAGGTCTCTGACTACTTTTGAACTGTCTATCCTGGCTACTGATATTCCAATCAACCAGAACCAGAGGGCCACTTGGCATGCAGTGCCCCTGCTTAAGGAGAAGTCTAGATCTGCTTTCCTCAGCAAGGAAGGTAGATATTTGGTCCAGAAAAAGCTGCCAGCCTGGAATATACCATAATAGTCCTCTTTAGAAAACAACTTCTCTCCCTTTCTCCCTGCCCCTTGCCCTAGCCCTGGCCCACAACACACACCTAAAAAATAGCAAGAGTATTACCAAAAAAAAAGTCCAATAGGCTGGAATAATTGGGAGACATTTTATTAAAGCGCATATAGTGTCACCTGGATAGGGTGACACTAGATAGACCAAGAAGATGAAGATATTTCAGGCAGGTGGAACTGATAGAGTAAAGACTGGACTTTCAAAATGAGCTTCTGGTTAAGCATAGAACTCCCTTATATAACACATCTGGGACTCAGTGCCTCTGCTTTCAAGTTGAGGACAAAACAGCAAAAGGGAAACTGACCACCTTTTATTCTGTGATGGGATTATTTTCTCTGTTGCTAGATATTGACATATGTGTGTTAATAAGACAGAAGTTTCTTTTCTGGATTCATCCACACTCAAAAGTATGCTTTCCTCATTTAAGTGGTACCTTTTCTCTTTTCGCCTGCTAGTATATTTCTTAAAAAAAAAAAAGAAGAGAAAATAATAATAGCCAGTATTTATAGACAACCTTTGTGCCGATGCTACATTAAGCTCTTTATGTGTATCCTGTCATGTAATCTTCATATACTATGTGTTTTATAAAATGATACTGTACAAAGCCAATTATTAACTTTGCTAAGAGGAAAAAGACTTCCCCAAGGAAGTAATATTTGAATAAAATCTTCAAATATGTCATAGGAGTTCTCCTGGTAATCAAGTCTGGGAAAGACATTCCAGGCAGGGAGATTGAATCAAAGGTATTAGAAAAATTATGGAATGTCCCAGAAAAAAGTAAGTCATTCAGCAAAGTTAGATGATAGGAAGGGATTGAAGTGGGACCAGACAGGCTAGAAGAAGCCAAATTGAGGAGAGATTTATATGTCACAATTTTACCAAAATTAAACAAAAATCCACTGACGTACTTTACAAGGGAAAGTCATTATCAGACCTGCATCATAGAAAAATTATTTGGGGCAGTGCAGTGCATGGATTGATCAGGCATGGAGACTGGAGGTAGACACAGCCAGTTAGGAAATTGTCTTAGTCCATTTTGTGCTGCTATCACACAATGCCACAGACTGGGTTGTTTATAATGAACAGAAATTTATTTGGCTCACCATTCTGAAGTCTGCAAAGTCCAAGATCAAGAGGTCGAATCTGATGAAGGTCTTCTTGCTGCATCATCCCACAGCAAAAGGCAGAAGGGCACAAGAGTGCATAAGAAAGAGAGGAAATAGGGCAGAACTCATCCTGCCCTATTTCAGAAATACAATATTTCAGGAATACAAATATCAGGAACCCATTCCCATGACAGTGGCATTCACGAGGGCAGAACACTTATGACCTAATGATCTGTTAAAAGTCCCACCTCTCAGTCAACAGTTCCACCGTTGGATTGAGGATTGAGTTTCTAACACATGAACTTTGGGGATACATTCAAACTTTAGCAGAAACTACTGTTAGTCTACCTGATAGAAGATAAAGAATAAAACTGAGGTGAGATTCAGTCAAGAGTTAAGAATAAGATGCCTACCCTCCAGGACTACCCTTAGGGTACCCCAAGACACTACCCTCCAGGGCTTAGAACCAAAGAGGAGAGGAAAATCTGGCAAACAAATGCCAATGGCACCAGGCCATAGATGTGTGAGGCCAAGTGGATCATAGAGATTGTAGGTACTGGGCAAGGTCAGAGGAGAGAAAGCTTCCAGCCTGAGAGCTCCAGCAAAGCTTCCAGAGGAAGTGTACAACGGCCTGAATATTTATGTCCCCATAAAATTTATATGTCAAAATCTTAACCCCCAATAAAATGTGATTAGGAGGTGGATCCTTTGGGAGATAATTAGGTCACGAAGGTGGGGCCCTCAAGCATGAGACCAGTGCCCTTGTGAAAGTAAACCCAGCAGCCCTCTCACCCTCTTTCCACCAAGTGAGGACACTAAGAAGTCTACCATCTGCAACCAGAAAAGGATCCTCGTCAGCACACGTCCATGCTGGCACCTTGATTTCAGACTTTCCAGCCTCCAGAACGAAGAGAAATATATGTGTGTTGTTTAGCAGCCACCCAGTCTATGTACTTTGTTTTAGCAGCCTGAACTGACAAAGAAAGAATAGTATTTTAGTTTCATACCAACAAATGAGTATGCCTTAATAGAGAGAAATACTGTGAAGATTATTCCAGTTGGGAATAGCAAAACAAAGGCTTTAAGAGTGGAAAGCATGAAGCATGTTGGGAGGTGCCAGAGTGAAATAGACAAAAACACACTCCAAAGACAGTCTCACAGGTCAGAATCCTGAGCAGGGTCTTGTCTGCTTTCCTACTCACCCTGGTAGACCCTCAATGATAATCCCTACCTAGCAGGGGCAGAAGAAATTGTACATTGACTTTATCACCAAAAAAAAAAAAAAAAAAAAAAAAAACCACAGATAAGGTCTGAACATAATCAAAGGCCTGGAATAGCACCCCAATCAATGACACCCTGAACATGCCAGTGGGACGTTTCATCAAAAGGAGCTGCCATTTCAAATCTCTTGGTTTCTCTAAGCCTGTTCAGTGATCCCTTTTCTAGTTTCTTTGAGCCAAATGGTCCTGCCACTTAGTTCAGTGCCTTATTGTCCTGAGTCATCTTCTCAGATTGCTCAAGAATGAGTCTCCCATTTTAACACACACACGCACACACAGCAAGTCATGGACTGTGGCGGTTTTCTGTGGGTGTGATTGTGTCTAAGTTGCTGGGATGCAACAAGTCTAGCTTGGAAGAAGCTTAGTCCCCATGCCTGCTGGCTCTCTGCATGTTCCCCACCAGAAACACAAGGGCTACAAGCTGAGGGTCCTGTTCTCTCATTTTTTCCACCTCTCTTTATTCACAGGCAGGCCAGAAAGCTATTTAGCAGTAAATGAAGCATTTGTCCTTTAATTCTCAGATGTATGTAATCTGAAAAAAAAAAAAAAAAAAACAGAGAAGAAAATATCCTGAAGACGTCAGAGAGAGAAAAATGTGCAGAGCAGATGCTGCTACTTGTTTTTGTCCCTGTTTTATCTTTTAAAATACATAAAACATGAGTAACTAGGGACAAATAGTTCCAGATTTTGGTAAAATACAAATGGGAGTATTTTATAACTTGGGTTGAATTTCTTATATTTTAAGTTGTTTTGCTACTCAACACACTTCATGGCCTCATAAAATTCTAGAGCAGGAATGGAACTTAGGTGACTTATTCCAGTTCCTGGCCTGTAAGTTGGTAAAAGAGCATCCAGAATAGAAAAAAAAAAAAAACAACTTTTTCTTCTATTCTAAGTTTAGAAACTCCCCCCTCCCTGCTATGCTAGCCCTATTGTACCATTCAGAAAGTCAAAACGTTTCTCTTATGTACAAATATTCATTCACATGACAATTACCATTAGATGGCAGAGATGCAAAAACATGACACATGAGTTGTGTTTACACAATTCATGTTACAATATAGTATGGGATACTATAATATAGCTATCCAGAAAGCATGGAAGGGCATGAAGTGGGGGTGGGAGCTAACCAAGACTGAGGATGAAACTTGGTTTAGGGTATACATCATTTTAGCTTAACCAACATCAATATATAACCATAACAGTGTCTGTATCTCATTCTTTAGTTTTAAAAGGTTGTCCCTACAACCTCCTCATTCATTTCATAGCAACCCTATGAGGTAGGTTTTTCTGTTATGTCTGATTTATACATGTGGAAATGGAGGCCAGAGTTTTTAAAAATAGTAGGGGTCTAAATTGGAAGCCAAATTCAGTCCTTGGGACTCCAGGTTCCTTGCTCTCTTTTTTCTCTGACTCTGCCTTTCCATTATCTTTTTTTTAAAGGGTAATACTATGTAGCATCTGAGTGCCCCAAATAACTGAAATGGACAATGATTGGTACAGGACTCCCAGAAGGGAGGAATGCCCACATCATAGGCTAACGTGGTGGTCACAGAAAGATGGGCTTGGTCTGAGCTTTACAGATAGAAAGCAAGACCTTGTTGTTTGGAAGTCAGGGTCAATCAAGAAGAGAAAAAGAATAAACATTAATTCTATATGATAGTGGTTCAAAACGTGGGTTGTGGACTCGGTCAGAAATGATTTCGAGTTCCAGATGTTTCCTTACCTGCGATTTTGTCACTGTTTAGTGACTTTAGGCAATTCATTTACCCATGTAAGCATTAAATGTGATCATGAACATAAAAACATTGATCACAGTAGCTGGTCTATATGAATTCTCAATAAGCAATGGAGATGGCAGTGGTGATGGTGATATCATTGCTAACATCGTCACCATCAACTCCTAACCTCCCAGACATTCCAGGGAGGGTCCGTCAGGCCACCCTTCCTAACACTGTTACACCACTCACCCCATGGGCTAGTCTACAAGGCTCTTAAGAACATGGCTGCCCATCTACCTCCCCTTTTCTCTTCAGCCCAGTGTCTTCCTCCCATAGAACAGTCATTTCTACAAAACTGCCCTTCCTTCAGTCTTTCTCTGTTTTCCAGAACTTCCTGTGGAATTCACACCCCTGGAAAGGACAGACCTTCTTCCCAAGAACACAGAAACTGCCTGCTACAATTCTCAGGTGGACCCTCAGCAGGTGGGAGTCAAGGGTGCTCTTGTACTTGTCTGCTCCCCACTGGAGGTTCTCTCTTGGTCTGCTATTACTTACTGCATACCTCTGGACTGTGTTATTAGCCATCAAAGGCTGCAGAGGCCCCAGCTGCCACAAAACAGACACATAAAGAAAAAATGTGAAGCCAAAAATGAATTACTACAGCTGAAATATGTGAAAGAAGTAATGTTTCTATTTAGAGGTCCACCATCTCCCCACCAGGCCTCTACATATTATTCACCTTCCACAACCCACACTCTCGTCCCCCTCCTATTCTTCGACCAGTTGCCAACTAATCTCACCCCACTCCCAAAGACAGGCCATAGGTATACCAAAAAGGGCCATAGCTGGCAGTCAGGAATCAGGGGTCCAGGCTGGATCCTGCTGATGATGAGCACATATATGTTTTCTCAACTTCATTTTAAACCAGCAACCCTACTTGAGGATCAATCACCTTAGGCAGTGTAGCGAAACCCCTTCTTTACCTCAGTGACAGGAGGAGAACAAAATGAACTTCCATGTCCTTGCAGTGTCCTCTAAAGCAAGCTTTTCACACTTAGAAACTAAAATTGCTAAATCAACAGGGCCTAAAGATGCAGGCGTGTGATGCAAATTTTTGCAAGTCCTTCATGAGGAATAATGGTTATTAGAAAAAAAATGATGCAAAACCCTATCACCTCTTGTTTCCCTCTTAGCTCCTAGATAAGTGTATTCTAGCTGTGGAATAAAATGCATCACAGATTTGGTCACCAGTTCAAAGCATATAATGCATTTTGTAGGACATCTCTCCACCCACACAAACTTTGCCCTTCTTGCTATCACAATAATCGAGTCTTCACTAAGCCATGTTACCATTCTACAAAACCAGATGCTTCTATGAGATGAAATACAAAATAAGACCAGTGAATCATGTAGGTATGGAAGAATTACCACATTTTTTCATTGTAAAATTAGTTCTGTGGTCAGAAACAATATTGTGTGGAATGCCACATGTGAACAAAGCATTCACTAAGTCCGCATATGCTGAAGCTGACAAAAGCTCTGTAAGCAGAAAAAGCAAATTCATTTCTAGAATAATTATCTCTTTCAGTAAAAACAAAATACTGCATTGTTCTTGATGTAAGTGGTTCAATATAATCAATCTATCTGCCAACAGGTGTCTGTCTGAGAAATGATGTTTTATCAGGTTTAGACTTGGCTTCTGCTATTAGTAGGTTGTATGTATCTCTCTTATAATGGGGAAATTAGAGAGTGTGAGCTATCTCTTCCCTAAATAGAGTTTGTACTTGTCCCCCTGGAATATGCTGGTCTTTGACTTTAGATACAGGTCTGTAGGTAATAAAGAATGGTCTTGAGAAGCAGGTCTTGGGAAAAATCAGAATCTACTTATAAAAGAACTGCTGTAGGTGAACTTATCGTAGACTCTTCAGGCAAGAAAAGGCCACCCTCCTTAGACAGGGAAGGAGGAGCTTCTTCTGCTGGCAAGAGAGTACCAGTTAGATGTGGAGGTTTAAGGTACTCAGATTCAACCCCTTCCCACATGTCTTAGTTCAATTTTTATGGTCTTACTCTTTGTGAAGCAGTGCTATAATTTTCACATATGACAGGACAAAGCTTTAAATTCAACCTGCAATATAATTCTATAATCTGCAGGATTAAATTGTGGGTCTGACCTTTTTATACATTGGTCCTGCAACTACAATATCTAAGAGATTCTTTTAGCTCAGTCATACAAGTTCTCTGGCTCCCTGACTGTGCTTTAATCACAGTTCTTTAATCACAGATCCTTTAAACTCCTATAGTAGTCATAAAACATTGCCACACACCACAGTCCCAGTAGTCATTATTCCCACAATTAAAGTTCACTGCAATGGCCGCTTTTTCACCCAAAACCTTGTCTTCAATACAAAATTTGTTGTAGACAACAGGTGATCACTGAAGTAATGCTTTTGCTATTGCATGCCATGGATTATTAATATCCATGTCACTAGCAATTATGTCATCACTGCTTTCAAACACAGGCAGGTCAAATAACAAATCCCAGATTTATATCTATAAAGACATATTTCCTTCAACCACTACTGATACCAAATATTTTATCACTCGAAATTCAGCCAGGAAAACACCAACATACAATGTATTTCAAGCAAGAAAGGATTTAATACAGGGAATTAGGTACTTAAAAATTGATGGATTTCATGGAGGAGCAAAGGTCAAGGAAGGATGTTTCTACCTCTCAGAGAATTAGGAGATTTCTGTCAACCAGGTCAAAACTACAGGAAATCACTGTTGACATTCACAGCTGCTGCAGTAAAATGCTGTAAAATCCCATCTGTCAAAACCCTCATGTCTGCAAGCCATAGATGGAGGAAAATTAATGACATCTGCATCTATTCTGCCTTCCAAATATTTTATTAATGCCTCTCATTGGCAAAATATGAAGTGTAACCTTACTGTCAAGAGATTCTGAAAATCATAGTTCCAGGATGCTAGGGGAGGGCAAAAAAAAATACTGGAATGTTTACAATGGGAGTAGAATCTGAAAAGGGAGAACAGTAAAATACATTTAAACAAGAATGAGGCCTTGTAGAGATAATGACAATGTGCTGTGAATTAAGGAATATAAATAAGTCAATTCTCTGTGCCTGAGATTCAGGTACAGGCATATATATAGAAGATATTATGGAAGATATATATGCATACATATAGAAGATATATATGGAAGATATATATGCATATACATAGACGATATATATAGAAGATATATATGCATATATATAGAAGATATATATGCATATACAGAGAAGATATATATGCATATACATAGAAGATATATATGCAGATATATAGAAGACATATATGCAGATATATAGAAGATATATATGCAGATATATATGCATATATAGAAGATACATATGTATATATATGCATATATAGAAGATACATATGTATATATGCATATATAGAAGACATATTGTATATATGCATATACATAGAAGATATATGTTTATGTATGCATATATATATAGAAGATATATGTATCTTCTTGTTTTTTATATATTTTATACAGGTATGTGTATATATACACACCATATATACACACACTCACACATGCACACACACCTTCTTACTTCTTCTAACTCAGAAGAAATTATTCAAGAGAAAAACACTATCTGTGCATTTAAAAACCTCATTAAGTATTATACACAAGAAAAAAAGTATAGTTGATTCTCAACATTCTCAAGAGCTACATTTGGATAATTTCAAGTATCCTAAGTTTGTGAATTTCTTTACTTTCCCTTCAATTTAGTCAAATTTTGTTTTATATATTTTGAGGTTATGTTATAAAGTATATACCACTTCAGTATTGCTTCATATTCCTGATTGACATTTTATTATTATCAAATATTCCTCTTGCTACAGTAATGTTTGCCTTTATGTCTAATTTGTTTGGTGTTACTATATGTACTCCAGCTTACTTTGAATTATAATTGCATATTATACTTTTTTTTCATCATTTTATTTTCAAAATTTCTGTCTTTATATTTAAGGTCTGTTTCCTATAGGCATGATATAGTTGGTTTGATTTTCAATCCAGTCTGTTGTATTAGTCTTTTAATTATGGCATTTATTCCATTTACATGTGACATAACTACCAAAATATTTGTACTTAAAACTACTATCCTACTATTTGTTTTATATTCATCTCACTTTTTATATTTTCCTTTTAATTTCTTATCTTGCTTTCTCTTGGACATATCAATAAAGATTTTTTAGGGATCCAGTTTCTCCCCTATTGTTAGTCACACATTCTTTACTACATTTTTTAGTGGTTACCTTACATATTATAAGATCCATCCCTGACTTTCTAAAGTCTAATATAAATTATAACTTTTACTTTCCAAAATGAAGTGCAGACTTGAAAACATTTTAAATTCCATTTATCCACCACCCTCTTTTTGAAATTTATTGTCATATATTTTATAATAAATATATTTTAAACCCCACAAGACATTATTAATATTATTTTATATAAACAGTGGTAGTTTATATTTGTCCATGTATTTATTTGTTCTATTGTTTTGTATTTCATTCTGCTATTTTCAGATCCAGGATAATTTAACTCTGCCTGAAGAACTTGTTACAGCATCTTTTATTGTGGTCTGCTGATGACAAATTACTTGTGCTTTTGTCTGAGTATGCCTTTATTTTGTACAGATTTTAAATAATATTTTCTCTGAGTATAAAATTCTAAGTTGACAGTTATTTTCCTTTAAAATTTAACGTGTACCATTGTCTTCCGGCTTCTATTGTTTCTCTTGAGAAATCAGCTGCAAGTCTTAATGTTCCTTTAAAGAATTCTTTCAAGATTTCTCCAGCTACTTTCAAGTGTTTTTTTGTTTTGTTTTTGTTTTTTTGTCTTTTGTTTTCTTAAGTTTTTTTTTTTTGTTTGTTTGTTTGTTTGTTTGTTTGTTTTGAGAGGAGTCTTGCTCTGTCATCCAGGCTGAATTGCAGTGGCATGTGGCATGATCTTGGCTCACTGCAACCTCCATCTCCCAGGTTCAAGCAATTCTCCTGCCTCACTCAGCCTCCCAGGTGGCTGGGATTACAGGTGCACACCATCATGACTGGCTAATTTTTGTATTTTTAGTAGAGATGGAGTTTCACCATGTTGGCCAGGCTGGTCTTGAACTCCTGACCTCAAGTGATCTGCCCACCTTGGCCTCCCAAAGTGCTGGGATTACAGATGTGAGCCACCATGCCTGGCCTTGTTTTCTTAAGTTTTACCATGCTATGATAAGGAATGGATTTCTTTGTATTTAGCCACTTTGGGGAATGTAGTGCTTCTTGAATCTGTGGCTTGATGCCTTTGGTCAGTATGGGAAGTTTGGAGACCTTTTATCACTTCGAACATTTTTTTTAAGTATTTTAACCATTTTTAAGTATATAATTTAATGAAACTAATTACTTTCACACTCTTATGCAATCGTCACCACTGTTCCCAAAACTTTCACTTTGAACATTTTTTCTGTCTCATTCATGTTTTTTTCTCCTTCCGAGGTTCAAATTACATTGGACTTTTTCCAAAAACTTGACATATTTATTACATTGTTTTCTATATTTTCTACTCTTTCTCTATTCCATACTTATGTCAATTTTCTTTCCACTAAATTAATCTTCTAGTTTTTTAATCATGTCTTCATCTGTGTTTAACCTACTATTAAAACAGTTTACTTTTCTTAGTTTCAGACATTTTCATTTTAGTTCTCAAATTTCAATGTGTCTCTTTTTTTGTGGATTACATTTCACTCCTATGGTTTTACTAATGAATTCTATTTACTTGAACATATTAATCACTATTTTTAAAATGTATATGATACCTCCAAATCCAGATTTCCCAGTCTCTTTCTATAAACTGATAAATGTCCCACTCCTTTCTCATTATCTAATCTATCTGGCATTTTTAAATCAAATACTGTGAAAATTTATAGAGATAATTTGAGTCTTGGGTGGTATTATCTTCTCCAAGACAGAATTTACTTTCTAAAGCTAATATTTATCATGAAAAGTTTTAAACATATGCAAAAGTAAAGAAGGGAGTATAATGAGTCCCCAAGTACTCATCACCCCGTTTTCAAAATGTATCAACTCATGGACAATCTTACATTAGCTATAGCCTCACACTTCCTCTACCACTTCCAGAATATTTTGTAGACAATCCCATAAATATCTAGCCCATAAATATTTCAGTATGTACCTCTCAAAGGATTTGAGAGATAAATATGTATATCCTAAAAGCATATTCACAATATCATTATAAGAAATGCAGATGTGGTTTAATATTCAACAAGCAAAAAGTGTAATTCACTACATGGATGAAATAAAGGAAAAATATCAATGATTATCTCAAGAGATGCAGCAAAAGCTTGTGAAAATATTCAATATCCATTTATGATTTTAACAAATAAATAAACTCTTGAATGAGAAACAGAAAGGAACATCCTTCTGAGAAAGATTATCTTCAAAAAGCTTACAGGAAATACCATAGTTAAGGTGAAATATTTAAAGTTTCCCCCTCTGAGATTAAGAATGAGGTAAATACTCCCCTTATCATCATTTCTATTTAATTATACTGGAAGTTCTAGCTAATATAATAAGGCACAATTAAAAATGTTAGAAAGGAAGAAAATAAAAGATATATATTTTTTAAATCCTGGAAGATCTGCAGATAACTTATGAGTATTAATAAGCAAATTTAGTAAAATCACTGAATAAAAAGGGCAATGATACATAAAAACAAATCGTTTTCCTTAATATCAGCAAAAATTATAAAATTAATTTTTTTAAATAAAACTATTTGCAAAACAACAATCAAATACATAGAAACAAATCTACTGAAAATGTACAAACTTCTACATAAAGCTGCAAATATTTTAGAAATTAAAAAAGAGTTAAATAAATTAAGAGATATACTAGATCTATGGATTTGGAAGATCAACATTATAAAGATGTTAATACTCCCTAAACTAATCTATAGATTCAATTACATCCTAACTAAAGTCTTAACACTTTTTAAAGGAAATTGGCAACTTATTTCTAAAATATGTGGAAGGGTGAAGGGCGAAAAATAACCAAGACAATCTTGATAGTTCGAGAATTAAACTACCAGCTCTGATGATTTTTCTATAAAGCTGCAGTGAGTGAAAAATGTAAGATTGGCAAGGATAAATAAATAAACCCATGGAACAAAACAGAATGTCTAGAGACAGACCCATGCATGTGTGGACATTAGTTTATGAAAAAGGAAGCAAGCACTGAATACCCACAAGGAAAGAATGTTTTTTTCAAGATGCAGATATTAAAAATAACTGAATCTAGACATGTATTTCACACCATAGGGAAAAATCAATTTCATGTGGAATATAGACTTTAATGTGAATGGTGAATCAATAAAAGAAAATAACATAGTATCTACAAGTAGGCAAAGATTACTTAAACAGGACACAAAAACCATGAATCATAAAGGAAAAGACCAATAAAGTGGGTTCTATATTAAAATTAAGACTTCTGTTTACCAAAAGTCACCAGCCTAATGAAGATTACTACCTCAAGGACATGTCAACATACACCTATCACAATGATTACAATGAAAAAGACTAATAATTCCCAGTGATGGCAAGGATGGGAAGCAGATGGACTATCATACACTGCTGGGGCTATAAATCAGTAAACTCTTTGAAAAAGTATCTGTGGTATCTATTAGAACTGAACATATGCACATTCAAAATAACTCAGCAATGTCACTCCCATATATATTTCCCAACAGAAGACGATTACATATGTGCACCAAAGATATGTACAAAAATGGTCATAACAGCATTATTTGTAATAGCTTAAAACTGAAAATAACGCAAATGTCTATCAACAAATGTCTATAAGATTTTGATAAACTGGATAAAATCTTAAAATAGAATATTATCCAGCTATGAAAATAAACAAACTACTGCTACATGTGACAACACAGATGAATCTGACAAATATTATGTTGCATGAAAAAGTCAAAACCTAAAAGAGTTTGGAATCACCCTATGATTCTCTGTATATAAATTTCAAAAACAAGCATGATGAAATCATGGTGTTAGAAGTCTTGATAGTGGTCTCCTTTGAGAAGAAAGGGAAGATAGTAACTAAGAAGGAGCTAGTAATATTCTATTTCTTGATCTGAAAGATGGTTACATAAGTGTGTTCATTTTGTGAAAATTCATCAAGCTGTACAATCATAATTTGTGCACTTGGCTGAATGTACTTTATAGTTCAAAACCCCCATTAAAAATAAGATGTTGTGGAACATTAACTTGGTGAATTACTCTGAAATAATTAACAGTTATATTTATTTCAGACTATGTAAAGTCATGGAAAATATTTATGATGTACTAGTACATAAAAATCAGGATAGAAATTGTATGGATATCATAATTACAACTATGTATCAATAAGTAGCATATGAAAAAAATTGGAAGAAAGTAAACCAAAATAATAAACAGTTGGATTAAAGTGAAGGAAAAATGGGCAATTTTTTAAAACAATTTTTAATGTCGATTCTTTTTTATATAAAAAGTAGAACACTTTTATAGAAAAAAGCAATAAAATTTTATAAATGTCAGCTTTTCATTTTGTCAATACTATAAAAGTCTTAGTGATTTTTGCTTAAAATTATCTTTGGGATACAAAGAGCAAATAACCAACGGACACCAGAATTACCTATTGGTGTCAAAGATTCCCAAGCCCCACCCCTTTCCTTCAGCTATTAACTGGCAATGTAAATTAGTCACCAGTCTCAATATTAACTTGTTAGAGTCATGAATGCTTTGATAATCTACTGTAAATTATAGATCCTCTCTCCAGAAAATTATGGAGCATATGCATACATACACAACAAAATGTTTTACAGTTTTCATGGATTCATAAATGCCCTGAAAGCCACGCAAACTCAGATGCATGGTCATGAAGCAAAGCTCCTCTGCCAATGGAGAATGGAATCCTCCAAGCATAGGTCAGATCCCACTCAAATCCGCTCTGCTCCTGGTGCTATCAGACCAAATACTGGGTATCGAGTTATGCAAACCTCCTAACTCTTTCCTGCTTCTTGTCCCATTGCCTATTTTCCTAAAAACCCTCTTGGCCATCCAAATTCTTAAATCAAGGGGAATATTTCCTCCAAATGATCAGTGAAGCCAGTTCCACTACTGGCTACTCTCTTTTCTGCCCATGTGTTTGTCTTCCCTGATAAAAGCAGAAAGTCCATCTCTTCTCACTGTGGCTGTGTCTTTCTTCACTCCCTTGGAGAAGCCTTGCTAAAAGCGAGTCAAACTGACATGGTACTGGTTATAGAACATGACTGTCGACGCATACAGCCTACCTAGGGCCCCTTCTCTCAGCAGTAAGGTAACCATGCAACTCACTGTCCATTCCAGGACATTTATAAAATAAAGAGGGTAATAGCAATAATTACTCTGAGGTAACAGGGATAAGCCAGGACTGCCCCACACTTAGAGACCATATGGATTCCCAACTTAGTAGGAACAAGAGTACAGCAAATGTAAATAAAATAAGCCTCTCTGCAAAGGCTGTTGGGAGAAACAAGCTTTAAATGTGGGCCCTTTTTGCCTATTTTTTATTGATCCCAGGACAGTGGATGGCAATTAACCTCAAAGTCCCTTAAGATTTAAGCATTCTCTTTTAAAAAGGTCTGCACGCCTATAGTAGGCAAGGAACTTAATCCTGGCCCCCAAGCTTCCTCAAATACTCTCTCTTGTCTCCATGATGTCAGGCACTTGTTGAAAGCTCACTGTCTATTTCTCACTGAAGGACCCATAATTTAGTCACCAGCCTTATAACCTTTGTGTCAGTAAGACTTTTATTAGATGAGGCTATTTCAAACAAAAAAAAAATCAAGAGAGTGAATAGAGAGATACCCATTCCACACTAACGTATGTGCTATTTTCAAAAGACACAAGTATGAGAATCAAAATGAGAGTAACCTTTCTTGATGCTTCCAATGGATTCCCAGCCCTAAGTCAAAAAGGAGAACCAGATAGCCTAGGGTTGGCTGTAACAAGAAAATCCCAGGGGACACTGCCTAAAACTTGGCAAGACAAAATGACTAAGTGACCATGTATATATTGAAGCTTTCCCAAGTGAACTTAGATCAAGCAGAGAGGTAGGCATAGGCTCCTAAGAAGAGTTGGAATTTGGGCCCTTCTCCTTAGACTTATAGACTGGGCTGACCTTAGACATCATCTCATTCAGTTGTTCAGCTTTTCCCAAACAGTTTGAATTATGTATTTGAAATAAGCGGAATGCAATTGTTCTACAAAATTGTACTGGAAAGTCCAAAATGGAAAGTATGTAACCAAGGTGATGAGGGGCCTCACTTTCTGCTCTTTTCTTCTTCTGTCTAGAGCCCCAGGGAGTTTCAGTTTAGTTGAAGAACAGTGGATCTGACCCAATCCCTCATTTTACATAAGATGAATTCCAAGCCCTGAAGTGTAGGTGACTTGTTCATGGTCTCAGATGTGCCCAGCAGCAACACTGGAACCAGACCCTAGTTCTTGCCTGACTGACAGCCCAGTGATCTCTCTATTATACCTGGATTTCCCAAACTGGAAGACACATACTTCCACAGTAGCAAATGAGTGGCATATAAGGGCAACCAGAGACCCCAACATAAACCAGGCACATCCTGGAGCATTCATTTTCTTCAGAAGTTTGACACAGATTTGGAATAAAACAAACTCAGGTATATTATAGATTAGATGGCTGATTTTGCAAAAAAAAAATTATCTTTTAAAACCCACACAATTTAGAGAAAATATTGAGCCTTCTCAATAATATCTGGCACTGCTGATTTTAGTGCCAGATTCCCCTGGACGTGCACATTCATTCCCCTTTGATTTAATGGAGACTTTAGTCAAAAACTCTGTTAAGCACTGCTCCACACCATGCTGCTCTCATTCTCCTGCCTTTATGGGGTAGCACAAAAATTACCAGCTGTTTAATTCTGGGCAAATTACCCATGCTTTCTGTACCCTGATTTCCTCACCTGTAAAATAGAGATGATAATAGTACCCACATCCTGGGATTGTTACTTATTATAGAACAATGTCTGGCATACTGTAAACATTGTGATATATAAAATGATTTCTTTAACCATTCATATGATTGGTACTTTTATAATTACAGGGCTATATATAACTAGCATAGAAAATAGTACATATGCACATGCTGGGCACTCTTTAAAGTCTCTTAAATATATAAGGTATAGTTTTTAACATAGTTGGCTCAATAACTATGCTACACTCATAGGTCATAAAATTAACATGGACAGGATACTTACCCTTTGTGAAATACTAACAGTTGTTCTGTTTGGGGAATTGAAGAGAGCTACCCAAATAGAATCCCGAGAGAAGGAAGATGCCTCAGAAGAAAGATGACCCTTAGATAAACAACCATAAACAGATTTCAGTATCATCATTAGAGCAACAAATCACCCTTCAAAAACGCCAGCTGACAGCTCTGTGATCCAGTACTGATGGGAAAGCAAACCCTACAGGGGTGAAATAATTGAGGGAAATATGGCTGGATTAGATGTCATCTGATGAGTTTACATTCTACAATAATTTAAACAGTCATTGGCTCTCTGGGTCCTGCTTTATCCAGCTATGCAATACTTAACATTTTATGGCTGCTCCCCAGTTGCTGTCCTTCAGCCCTCCCTTCTGGCCTAGGATTTGTTTAGATAAGCTGGATTTCCTGGGTGTGATTTGAAATAAATTAGCCATGTGGATGGCTGTCTTCCCACCAGGCTCCCACTGGTTTATTCTACTTACTGCATTATTCTAAGTGCTTAGAAGCATCTTTTAACAGCAACTTATCTGCACCAAGAGGAAAGAACCACTCATGGTTCATCTGCTGGCCCAATCAACCAAGAACTGATTCAATTACCAGATTGTACCATGTGCCTTGTTTTCTGCAGAAGGCATCATGAGAAGTTGAGAGACTATCTTCGTGTTTGAGTCAGAGCAAAAGAGACTAGCACTGAACAAAAGAGACAGCCAGAATGCAAGGTGCCTCCATGATTCCTTGTGGTCAGTTTCAGCTTAGCCACTTCCCTGAGTTCATGCAGCAACCCATCCCCTCTGGTTGCCTGTATCCATTAATCAAATACAACATTCATATTTTCACACATATGATTTTGCATCTGCTCTCTGTCTTCTCTTTTGTCCTTTTCCCATCTGTTTATATGAGGCAGCCACATAAGAGAGAAAAATAAAAGACCATAAAAATTAATTTCATGAACTTAAACAATTGAACAAGCAAAAACAAAATAACCCCATTTAAAAATGGACAAAAGACATAAACAGACACTTCTCAAAAGAAGACATACAAGCAGCCAACAAATATGAAAACATACTCAGCATCACTAATCACCAGAGAAATGCAAATCAAAACCACACTGACATACCATCTCACACCAGTCAGATGGTTATTATTAAAAAGTCAAAAAATAGGCAGGGCACAGTGGCTCACACCTGTAATCCCAACACTTTGGGAGGCCGAGGTGGGCAGATCACAAGATCAAGAGATCGAGATCATCCTGGCCAACATGCTGAAACCCTGTCCCTACTAAAAGTGCAAAAAATAGCTGGGCGTGGTGGCATGCGCCTGTTGTCCCACCTACTCAGGAGGCTGAGGCAAAAGAATCACTTAAACCTGGGAGGCGGAGGTTGCAGTGAGCCAAGATCACACCACTGCACTCCAGCCTGGGCGACAGAGCGAGACTCTCTCAAAAAAAAAAAAAAAAAAGTCAAAAAATAACAAGTGCCATTAAGGTTACAGAGCTAACGAAACACTTATACACTGCTGGTGGGAATGTAAATTAGTACAGCCACTGTGAAAAGCAGTTTGGACACCTCTCAAATAACTTAAAACAGAACTACCATTTAACTCAGCAATCCATTACTGGGTATATGTCCAAAAGAAAATAAACCATTCTACCAGAAAGACACTGGCACTCATTTGTTCATCACAGCACTGTTTACAATAGCAAAGATACGGAACCTAGGTGCCCCTCAACGATAGATTGGATAAAGAAAATGTGGTACTTATACACCATGGAATACTATGCAGCTATGAAAAAGAACAAAATCATGTTCTTTGCAGAAAGAGAATGAAATCATGTCCTTTGCAGCAACAGATGTAGCTGGAGGCCATTATCCTATGCAAATTAATGCAGGAATAGGGAACCAAATACTGCACGTTCTCATTTATAAGTGGGAGCTAAACATTGGGTACTTATCGACATAAAGGTGGCAACAATAGATGCTAGGGACTACTAGATGGGGGAGGGGACAAGGACTGAAAAACTGTTGGGTACTATGCTCACTACCTGGGTGATGGGATCAATCATACCCCAAACCTCAACATCATGCAAATATACTCAAGTAACAAACTTGCACATGTACTCCCAGAGTCTAAAATAAAAGTTTGAATTAAAAAAAAAAATCCGTGAAGTAAGAATGTATTGTCTCATCCGCATGGGTGGGAAGACAAAAGAAGGATGATGGTCATTCCGTAATTCAGTCTTGAAAGTCTGACAGCTACTGAGCACACTTACTTGGCGTCTCAGGTCTGGTGGGGACAGTGGGCTTTATTTTCCAGAATCCAAAGCTTGCCCTTCTTCTTGATCTGTACAGCAAGGATTCTTCTGGAATACAAACCAAGTTCACTAACTACTCATTGTGAATATTTGGCTTCCAAATCTGAGAGATTCACTCATTGTTACCACTGCCACAGGGAATAAGAAAATATATCAGCTTAAAGAGAGCTTAGAAATTATCAAATCCAACCACCTTATTTTCAGACGAGGAAACAACACCAAGGAAATAATATTTCCTCACCTAAGGTCATATATCAGGTGACCAGAGCCAAGACCAGAAGCCTCGGGGAGTCTTCATTCCCCAGCCCAGAGAATTTTCACAAAACTAGCTTCCCGAGTCCCAAGCGTCCCAATCTTATCCCAGGTCCCCAGTGGACTCATGCCTAGGAAAGCACTATCAGAGACAAAGGGGACACTGTTTCTAAAGATGTAGAATCATATAACCTTTCTGGATGACACAAGTATTCCCTCTGATAGAGAAAATTTTCTATACTTAAAGAAATAGAATCTGATAATTAGTGATGTGTATAAAGTTGTATGTTAAAAACTTGCTTAGCAATAAATAATATGGAAAAGCCACTAAATGTCTGAGAGTAATGGATTCATTAAGTACATTATGGACTACCTATATGATGCAAAGAATACTATGAAATCATTAGAATAATTTTGAAAAAGAATATTTGTTAACATGGGAAAATAAAAAACAGTATTGCTAAGTGAACAAAGACCTTAAAATTATATATATAATACCAATCTTTAAATGACAGAGAGAGAGAAAATTTGAAGGACATGTATCTATTGTGAACAATGTTTATTTCTGGTTAATTGGATTGTGAAGTTTTCCTTTTTGTACTTTTCTATAAAATTTTTCCAAGCTATATGCACTGATTAGGTTTTGATTTCAATTTTGTTGTTAGGAAAAATATTACACAAATAAACCAAATACTTTAATAAACATTTCTTCATTTCTGCTCCTGGACAACCACTCTAAAGAGAATTTCTCTGAATCCAGTTTTCCAGTTCCTGAAGCAACTGGATCCACCCCACCACCACACCTGCCACCATCATCCCAATTGCCTGCACCTAAAAGCTATATCCTGCTCCCTGTACCTACTCCAAAATACATGTTGTCATGTACTGAGTTCCTACCATTAGGGCCCAACCACCTGAAAGACTAGTGATTCAGTCCTCACCATTCCAGCCTCCTTTGGTGCACGACAGAGCGATAGTGCTAACCTGTCCCTGACCGCACAATTGACTATTGCCTTGAATTATTCCTGTACTTGTTGTCTCTGTTGTATGTTCAAGTTTGGACTTTCTCTATTTCTTGTTAAAATCAGCTCTTCTTTATCTAGGTCAGTTTCCCCAGCTCAAAGTCCCTTCCTCATTCCAGCTTCCTCTGGAAAGCTCTTCAAATCCAGTGGCTGAGAACTTAACATACCTTGAATCAGATCCACTGGAGCATGACATAAAGAATTAACTGAACTTGAGGGTCTTCAGGAAAAGCTCACTGGAAGAGGCAGATATTCTACAACACTAAAAGTGTGGCTGAAAGTTAACAATTGTTTAAGGATTTGTGTTTAAAGAAGTATTTGGCTAGGGTGGCTGAGCTTTAAATTAGTAAGTACGATTTTACCATAGACACAGATGAACCATGGAGGTCTTCTATACTTGTTGGCTTCTAAAGATGCCACCATATAAGACGAAAGCTTAGTAATTTGGCAACGATGAGTGTAGTAAATAATATTGCTTTAAAAATCATAACAGATGTAATATTCTGTCTATTATTCTTCAATCAAGTGTGTGCATGTAGTCTCCAATTCACTGACCACAAAATCCACCCCTGAGTTGCTTCTCTTACACCATGGGGATGTGGTTTGGGTATAGCTTGCATGGGAGTATCCCCAGCAAGCCTGCCTCATCCAGCCCCCCATCATCTATGTAACTTCAGGAAGTTATAAAATATATTTAAATAGAATTATTTAAATATTAATAAGCATGCATATTTCTGAAAAATCATGTTTCTAAGAAATTTTCAAAGTAAGCAAACAAGTTCAAGAAGAAAATCAAACCAGAACTCTTAGACCAGTTGGTTTTCCTCAAGCCCTGGGCTTCTATTAAAAATTTTAAAAATAGAGTTTTCCCTCCAGAGAACTCTTAGATGGGGTTCATCTGACCGAGGCATGGAGAAGAGACAGTGGAAAATGAATGTCATCAAACAGCTTTGTGTGAAAGGGGACTGTAGCTTTGGTTTTACCCATTAAAATCATTTTACCATACATATTTTTGGCAGGAAATTAAATGATGCGAACAGATGTAGATAGCAGTATCTGAGTGTCCAAAGTAGTTGCTTTTTAAATATAATGAAATAAAATAGAAAAAAATTATTTCTGACCATCTGTTTTTATCTTAAAAGAAACTTCCAGATGCAAGGGGGTGAGATTGATCTCCTGGAGCTGTGTGAACATGTCAGACAGAGCAGGTATGAGGAGATGATTCTGGGCCTTGGGGCCCAGTGGAGAGGAGAGACAGCAGCCGAGGAGGGGCAGCTCCACCAGCCTCTGTGGTAACTGTCAGGCAGCCTTTCGGGATCATCCACTTCCTGGATGCTGTAAAACCTTAGCCTGCTGATGCTGTCACCGAATCCAATTTCCTTGTGGTTTATTAGTTAGCACCTTCTACAGCCTCAAGAAGTCAGAAAATACAGAGGGGAAAGTCATTTGGGGCCAAGAACCAAAATTGACTTACTTATGAAGATGGCAACACTACAGAAACCTCTCTTCCTCACTGTTCTCCCATGCAAGCTGTGCCCAAACCACATCCCAAAGATGCAAGGGAAGCAGCTCAGGGATGGATCATATGGGAAGTGAATTGGAGACTATGCATGCACTTGATTGCAGGATAATAGAATATTACAACCATTATGATTTTTTAAACAATATTATTTCTATTCTATGTATAAATGCATTGATAACATCCTGACAGAACAGGCCAGTCTTATAATAATGGCTACCTCTAAATCTGTAAACTCTGAGAGACGATTATAGCTACCTATACCTCTTGTATAAGGCTAAGTTAATGTCACTTGCACTGGCCAATAGAATGTGAATGGAAGTGATGCAATATTCATGTAGAAACTTTAAGAACTCAGGCATGGTTCCATTATTTCCCTTTTCCCTCTGACATAAGAGTGGCAGGTGTGTCATGAGAATGGAGAGAAATCCTCCTTTAGCCTGGATTCTGGGATAAAGAAGCTCTACTTCCATTTACACTCCCTTTGCCAATGCAAGTGAGATAACTAAGCCTTATACAAGAGGTATAGATAAGTATACTCCTCTCCCAGAGCTTACAGATTTAGAGGTAATCAGACTGGCTTATCCTTTCAGGATGGTATCAGTGTATTTATAAGTGGAATAGTCCAGTGGAATCATTGTAGATAGCCTCTTTCCATCTTTCTCTTTTCTACTTTCATGGCTTTCATTCTCAGGCTTATTTCCTCATGTCCCAAGATGGCTGCTGCAGCTGTAAACATTACATCTTCACACAATCAAAGCCAGAGGTAGGCAGGAAGGGCTTCTACCTGTACGTGTGTCTCTCTCTGTTTCCATCAGGACAGTTCTCAGTTCTCTCGGTTCTCTAGCATCCTAGATGAACTAAGTGATGCATGAGGTTAATTTCGAAGTATGAATAGGAATTACCTAAGAAAACAAGGAAAAGATTACCTTCTTTTCCTTTTCATATTCCAGACAAAGGGTCTAACTCATGCAAAGCTATGGAAGTATGAAAGAGCTTGGCATTTTAGGGTAATTACCAGTAATTGCCAGAATATAGGGTGTAGGAGAGTGGCTAAGAGATGAGGAGGAGAAGTAGACAGATATTAGATCTAGGAGGGCCTTATGTTTAATTCTAAATTATTTCTTGTTTTTCTAAAGACAATAGAGAGCCTATATTTGGTTAAAAGGAATAAAAGGGTAATCCTAGAGTTATTCAAATCATAAGGACATCTATTGCCTCACATATTAGTCAGCTGTGATGCAGCAACAAATGTCTCCAAGATCTCAGTGGCTTACAGCAGAAAAGTGTGTTTCTTGCTCACATATGTCAGCTGTCGGTTGACAGTAGCCCTTCTCCTGCACCAAGTAGCTTCTTTATCCCAGGATCTAGGCTGAAGAAGGATTTCTCTCCATTCTTACAACATACCTGCCTCTCTTATGCCAGAGTGAAAAGGGAAATGGTGGAACCATGCAAGAGTTCTTAAAGGGTTCAAAAATGAATATGGTATCACTTCCATGCACATTCCATTGGCAAATGCAAGTGAGATAACTAAGCCTTATAGAAGAGGTATAGGTGGGTATACTCCTCTACATGGGGGCAACTCACATCAGGTGGCAGTGGGTGGGCAATGTACTGTCCTCTTAAAGAGAGGAGAAAAGCAATTGGGAACACAATGTTATTTTAAACACCTCGCCTAGCAAGTGCAGAGATAAATGTCTCCAGGGTTGGTTCAACAGTCCAGTGGCATCATTGTAGATAGTCTCTTCCCATCTTCTTTTCTATTCCCATGGCTTTCATCCTCAGGCTTATTTCCTCATGTTCCAAGATGGCTGCTGCTGCTCTAAACATTACATCCTTGGCCGGGCGTGGTGGCTCACGCCTGTAATGCCAGCACTTTGGGAGGCTGAGGCAGGTGGATCACAAGGTCAGGAGTTCGAGACCAGCCTGGCCAAGATGGTGAAACCCGTCTCTACTAAAAATACATAAATTAGCCAGGCGCTGTGGGGGGTGCCTGTAATTCCAGCTACTTGGGAGGCTGAGGCAGCAGAATTGCTTGAATCCCGGAGGCAGAGGTTATAGTGAGCCAAGATCATGCCACTGCACTCTAGCCTGGGAGACAGAGCAAGACTCTGTCTCAAAAAAAATAAAAAATAAAATAATAATTTAAAAAATTACATCCTCACACAATCATAGCCAGAGGTCAACAGGAAGGGCTTCTATTTGTGTGTGTCTCTCTGTCTGTTTCCATCAGAACAGTTCTCAGAAGTCCTCAATAGACTTTCTCTATGATTGCATTGACCAGAATTGGGTCACTACCCCACTTCCAAATCATATCACTGGAATAGGCTAAGAGGATTACTGTGACTGGTTTAGATGAGCTGGAGTTGGAGCAGAGACCTATTTCCCTGAACACAGTTCTGTCTCATTCCTGAACAAAGTCAGGATGCTGCTGCCACAGGAACGTAGATTATTGGCTTGTGAGTAGGCTAACACCATGTCTGACAAAGACGTTTTTAAACAAGAGAGTTGCGTGCTTGTATTTACATTTTATAAAATTCATCCCGGCTGAAGAGTGAAGGATGACGTTAATGGGGATAAGACTGAGGATAATGAAACCACTTAAGACACTAAGGGAAGGAGCCCAGATACGAGGTCTAAGTAAGCACAAGTGAGATTCCTTGATAGATAGCTAGAAGCTCATAGAACCCTTCAGATATAGAGGGAAATTGGATTAGGGTAGGAAAACTACCTCCAGCCTCTGCTTGGTAAAGGAGCCAAGATTTCCAATCCTCAGATTGTTGGTTCAAGACACTTAGGCCCTCAGATATCTGCCATCATGTTGGCCAATGAGCCTCAAATTGCCAGTGTGGGAGACCCACAGACAGTGTTTCTTAAAGGAGAAATCCCTAACTTTCTTAAAAAAAATTGTTAATGCTAAGGGAAATATCATCACAATTATCTTTCACTAAAAATGAATTATGAAATAAAATAATTTCACTGTCTTTATAATATATTTGGACTTAAATACCCAAGTGAGTGTTGTTCCTTCATCATGAATTCTTTATGAGACTACACTAATTTCTGGTGATGCTGCTTTTGGATTTCCTCTGAGTCTTGAGAATGTCTTAAAGGAGAGCAGATGTCTCTCTTACAGGGGCTCATTTGATTTTGTGTGTGGTTTTTTTGTTTGTTTGTTTTTTGGTTTTTGGTTTTTGTTTCTTTTTTTTTTGAGACAAAGTCTTGCTCTGTCGCCCCAGCTGAAGTGCCAACAGCTGATCTCGGCTCACTGCAAACTCCGCCCCCCCCGGGTTCAAGCAATTCTCATGCCTCAGCCTCTCGAGTAGTTGGGACTACAGGCATGTGCAACCACGCCTAATTTTTTTTTTTTTTTTTATTCAGTAGAGACGGTGTTTTGCCATGTTGGCCCAACTGGTCTTGAACTCCTGACCTCAGGTGATCTGCCCATCTCGGTCTCTTAAAGTGCTGGGATTATAGGCATGAGCCACCATGCCTGATCCCTGTTTTTGTCTTTTATTAACAACCAAAACACAGGCTAATCTAGTGGATAAAGTTCACATCCTCAGGAACCACAGTATTAGGTCAAAAATGAGGTGAGACAATAAAGTCGAAATTTTGCATACTTTGATTCTTTTCCAATAAAAATATAAAAGAAAAACAGAGTATGGAAATTGATCTTATTTATGATCTATCAATCAATTCAAAATGCAAGTTTACTTGTTGGTCTTTTCCTCTCCCTTGCTCTCCAATTTGGAGCCCAATCAGATGGAATCATCCAACTTCTATCTATGGAGTATTTACTGTTCACAAAGTCTTTTCATATATGTTATCTTATTTAACTCTTATGACCACTTGTCAGGTACACAGCACAAGAGATACGACTTAACCTCTAACCCTCAACTACTACACCTGTAAAACCGGTAAAATAATAGTACCTGATGGCATGACTATTGTGACGATTTAATGAGTTCATATGCATGCCATCACCAAGCACAGGTTGGACATTCAACCATATATACAATGATGACAGCTATTATCTCTATTGTACAAATGAAGAAACAGTTCAGTCAGAACAACTTTGCCAAGTCATTAAATCAGAGTTAGAGGGGGTCCAGCAGCAAAGATGGCTAGTACTGAGTCATGGTGGTCCAGAAGTTGGGCTGTTTAAATTTCCTGTGATTAAGGACAGGATTGGTCCCAATGCCTTAAAGGAGCTGAGTCTCCAGATAGGGGAGAGGCAGTCACAGCCAGGGAAGGCAGGTGCATGAGGACTTGAAGCCTATCTAGTCAATAAGGTCTGTGCTGCTTCTCCTCCCCAGAAACCTGTGTGCCCTAGCGTTGTCCTGGGCATTTTTTTTCCCTAACCTACTCAGAGGAGCAATGCTGAACGCCCGGAGACCAAGCTTACCAAACTGTCCTCTTGGGTACATGAGCCAGGCTCGAACAATAGAAACTGGAGCTAGGAGAAGGGAGGAGATGGATCTGGCCAAAGAAGGCCACTGAAGGGCTGCACTCCTTCTATGAAGGTGGAAAAGGAAGGAGGTGGTTGGGGAACAGGGTGGAAAGCCAGAATGTATGCACTGTAAACATGTATCAAAACATTAAATTGTATTCCATAAATATAGACAATTATTATTTATCAGTAAAAAACAAAAATTTTTAATATAAATGAAAAGAATAGATGCAAAGCCAATGCTCTGTGGACAGGAAACAAAGCCCATGATTTCTGAGACGGTGCCAGAAGAAACCTCTAGAGCAGTGGTGAGTTGAGAGAAGGAGCCCAGTGGGGAGGGACTTCCATGTAAGGGCACTGACGTGCGTAGCCAACCTGATTCAGAGCAAGAGACAGCATTCACTCTTGCATTGTCAAAAATGGCCTGCAAGAACAGGCAAAACTTATCCATGGTGGAAAAAAATCAGAAGTGTTGTAGGAGGCGGAGACTGAGAACATGCATGAGGGAATCTGCTGGAGTGATGGTAATGAGCTACACCTTGACAGGGGCTTCGGTTACACAGGTGTATACATTTTTCAAAATTCACCGAATGGCACACTTAAATGTTTTTGCCTTTGCCTGTGTGCAAAATACACCCTCCAACTAAAACAGACTAGACCTTAAGCCTTGCATTCTAGTCAACAGATGCATAGTGAGGTATGTAGGAATAAAGTAAACTGATGTCTGAAGCTTACTTTGGAATATATCAAAATATAAGATGGATTTATGAATGAACAGAGAGTTGGATTGACGGGTGGTAAACAAATACAAGACAAATTAATCTAGTTGATGTTCACTATAAAACTCTTTCAATTTATACTGGAAAAGTGTTTAAAATAAAATATGAGGCAGAGGGTGAGAAATGGCCTATAAAAAATGTTTTTTCAGAGCCTGAATACCTGCATACACTTGAGTTGAGACAGGCATGTACACAACACAAGACAAACCTGATTATTTTGTGAAAATGCTGCAATAATGCTGATCTGAACTCCCAAGAAAATCTCTTCACTAGATGGCCCAATGGGTAGACATTTGTCTTCCAAACTCTGACCACAATGTTTCAGACAGGATGCTCTGAATTTTTCATCCACAGTTCTTAAACAGTAGTTTTTTACCAATTGCAAGGATTAAATTCTTGTAACCCTGATGGTATGAAAATCCTGATAGTATGAAAATAAAAGAATTTAGAATCTTATTAGGAAAAAAAGAGTCATATAGAGACATGTACACAAATGCCTACAGCTGCTTTATTTGTAAAAGCCAAACACTAGAAATAACCCGAATGTCAATCAATAGGTGAATGGATAAACAAATTGTTGTATGAATACAATAGTCTATTGCCCCGCAATAAAAATGAATGAACTACTAATATATGCAAGTTCATAGAGGAATCTTGAATTAATTATGCTGATTCAAAGATGCTAGACCAAGAAAAAAAGAATATATATTTGTGTTACTGTTATAGACTGAATGTTTATATCCCCCCAAAATTCATACATTAAAGCCCTAACCCCCAATGTTATGGTATTTGGAGATGGGGCCTTAGGGAGGTAATTAGGGTTAAATGAGGTTATAAGGGTAGGACCCTCATGATGCTATGAGTGTCCTTACAAAAAGAAACACCAAAGAGCTTGCTCCCTCTCTTTCTCCCCATGACCACACAAAGAAGAGGTCATGTGAGCCCACAGTGGGATGGTGGCCACCTACAAGCCAAGAGAAGAGGGCTGAGAATGAAACCTGCCTTTCTGGCACCTTGATCTTACACTTCCCAGCCTCTAGAGCTGTGAGAAAGAAATTTACATTTTTTAAGCCAGAAAAAGGACTGGGAGACAGAGGTTCCAAAAGAACCTTTGAAACACAAAGAAGAAAAAAATTATCCAAATATGTTCATACTGAAAGAAATTTTGTAAATATCTCAAACTGATAATTTTTAAATATCTCAAATTGATAATCATTAGTACCACAAATGTAAATATTCATGTACCATCTTCTCACTAGACCACCGTTTCTCAGCCTTGGAACTAGCGGCACTTTGGGAGAATAAGCTTTGTGTGTATGGGGTTGTCCTGTGCAATGTAGGGTGCATGGCAGCATCCCTGGCCTCTACGCACTAGATACTGTTGGTACCCATCTCAGTCATGACAACCAAAACTGTCTGTATGCATTTTCAAATGTCCTCAGGAGCTAAATTACCGCTGGTTGAGAACCATTGCCCCAGACCCTTTTCCCAGTACTCCTTTCTCTGGTGTTTTAATGAAATGCTTGTTTAACTTTGTTCCAGGTAGTTCACACATCAAGAGGCACTCACCGTGTTTCACCTCCTTCACAGCAGTGCTCAGTATCTCCCTGATTTTATGCTGCCAAGTTGCTCTGCCTGCTCCTATATGCTGAAAAGAACACAGCAACCTCCCACCCTTTCCCCCCACCCCCAGCCCCATGGACACAGGGACTCTCTTGGGCTAGTGTTCTCTTTTGGCTGACCTTTACAATTCAGTCACTCTTGGTATTTCCAAGAGAACCCAGGGTTCCTGTTCTGACCTAGGAGGGAATTACAACTCTTTCAGCAGGGCCTGCATCTCCAGCAATGAAATGATAGTACAGGAAAGTTTTCTCAAATGGGAACTGTGGCCCTTCTGAATATGGCCCTAGCCAGAGATACCTTTTGAGTCTCCTCAGGATAGAAAGAGCCATGACAACTGCCAATACCCCTCTGAAAGCTTTCTGTCCAGGCTCCAAGTGAGATGTTATTGCTAACTATGTTTATAGGAGAACTGAATCTCCTCCAAAATCCTATTGCCTCTCTTCTCCAAGGTACAGTACTTTACTGGGTCAGAGGTTGAGAGGGCTTCAGCTCTAATACATTGTTATAAACACCGGATAGACATATTCAAATTATGGGGGAGTTGAGGGATGAAAAATTACTTAATGGGTACAGCATACATTATTTAGGTGATGGTTACACAAAAAGCCCCCACTTCACACTACACAATATATCCATGAAACAAAGCTCTACTTGTAGCCCTTAAATGTATACAATTAACAAAAAGAAATATTCAAATTTTTTGAATTTGACAGGGGACAGTGGACAGGGACAGGGGACAGTGACCTGCCACACCCTAGAAGAAGTACCTCTCTTATGCATTGTACCCATAACATTGTACTGCATCATCTTGACACACACACACCCCATTTGACTGTAGCTGTGTAACAGCTGGTGTGTATGCTGTTCACCTTTGAGTTTTCCAGTCCTGGTCACAGTGCCTGGACCGGAGAAGGTGCTCAGTAAGTACTTAATTAATAGAAATGAGAAGAAGCATAACTGCAGGAATATCTGAATTTTGCAATCCCTGCTCTCCTGTGTGGAGAATCAGGCAGAGGAAAATAAAAGCGCAAAATACTTGGTTCAGGCAGCAGACTCAAACCTAACTGGTTTCTCGTCCTGGATGAGAAAATGTAACAAATGTTTACATGACTCAGACATTTGTTTTCTGATCTCATTTTTGTTTGGTTTTACCACAGATCAATGAAAGTCAAGATGACTGGCCTCTCTGCACATGGGCTTCAAGGCCTCTCTGAATCCCCAAACAGCTCTAGCACCCCAGGTAGACCCCAACATCCCACGATATTCTGGGTCAACATCCCATGATATTCTACTTTACATACTCATCCACCCCTTCTACCTGCCAAGGTTTGGTTTCCACCAAAACACAGCTGCAAAACTTGAGAATGTTGTGGGTTCAGACAGTCTGGAGCTGAGGAAGGATTTTGTTTATTATATTCTCATTCCTGCCACAGTCAGCCAATAAGACTTCCAATTGTCATCCAATACACTGATAATAAGTCAGCAGATCGACAGTGGGTTCCAGAGAAATGCCTGCAGTTGGGTCCACAATGGCTGTAACTTCTGCATAGCTTAATTCTAAACCTGATTTAAGCTACATTTCCTTTTAAATATGAATAAAAGAAGATTCAGACACTCATACTGCCAATGAGAGTAAAATTGGTAGAGCAATTTTGGAGAATAATTGTACCACAGCTCTTAGAATTTCAAATGATCTTATTATATAACCTAGTAATTCTATTTCTCCCCTGGAAAACATGCAAGTGAATAAGATCATAATAAAGGTAAGAAAGCACGTAGAAGGTTGGTTACTGTGATGTTTATAATACTGAAAGATTGGAAACAAACTAAGTGCCCATCAACTGAGAATGGTAAAATAAACGTATATACTCATACTTAGGAATACTTGTCGCATGCAGCAGTTGAAATGAAAGTAACCACTATGTACTAAGATGGCTAGATTTCTAAGGCACATTAAGTTTTTTTAAAAAGTACAAATAACACATTCTACTGTAAGCCAATTTGCTTAAAACACATAACACACACATGCACACACACACAAAAACCCTGAACACTTGCAAAGAGCACAACACCAGACATGTAAATCAAAAGGAAGATGTGCAGACAGATACACACTAATCTATCAACAATTTTCAACTTGGGTTTGAGGGCAGAGGAAAAGCAAGAGGGGGGAAGAACTGAAGGTACTGGGAGATTATAGTCTTGCTTTGTATAATATCTTGTTTTTTTTTTGAGGAGAAAATATTCATGTACACCTTGTATAATTAAAAATCAAAAATTTTTAAAAGGAAAAAAATTTACCTCCTTCTACCTCTGTAAAAGAAGAAAGGCTATTAGTTGGAGCTGCTGGGAAACAGCAACTCTTGGAATTTATGTGATGATCTGGGGCAGGACTGTATCTTTATATTGGCAGGGTGACATGTTTTGATTAAGGCCACTGTGCATGCTCCCATTGCAAAAATATCAGTCCTTCACTTCAAGAATTCTTCATTAGGAAGAGATGCCATGTACATAGTATAAAGTTAGACTAGATAACCTTTGGTTTTTCATTCTTAGAATACAGCATAACCATCCAATACATAATACCAATAGTCACAATCTAACAAGCATTAGTATGTGCCCAGCACTGTGCTAGGTTATTTATATGCAGTCTCTTGGTCAATTGTCACAAGGCTGCAGGTATGTATAGTTATCTCTATTCTACAAATGAAAAAAACAAGTTCAGAATAAGTAGTGAGCTGAGCTATGAAGCCAAGCCTGTCTCATTTCAAAGTCCACTCTGTTGCTCACTATGCTACATTGTCTAAGAAGCTAGGGCACTCTGCCCACTAGAAATGTTTTGGGGTTTTTGTGCTTAACAAAACGATTGTTGGCCCTTTCTAAAATGTTTCCCAGGGTTCCAACTTAGCTCTGCTGCTTTTTGGGTACCATGGGACAGTTTCTTCTTGTCTAATAAAATGAAGTTTCCTCTGTAGAATATTTTCTTGGATATGGCATTCTTCAAATTGTCTCCTAGGAGCTGTGTGATAACGAAATTTTGTTGTCATTTGAAAGAGGTTGGTGGAAAAGGAAAATGAGCCCCAGGTGCGGCAGATCTGATGGTGTAGCAGAGGAAATGCTGTCCTGTGAACACAAGCAGCTGGGTGTCTGGATGCATCATAAAATTTTATTGTGAAATGCACAGATGATAAGCCCAGCTGCAAAGGATCAGGAGTGTTGATCATAATCTCCCAAAGCATTCTGGGTGTGCTCCCCTTTGACACTATTTTTGTGGGCTTCACCTAGTTGAGATGAAGATGTCAAATAACTTCAAGGTTCAGCCCTGCTGGGAGGCATGCCATGAGCTTCCCTTTCTGAAGGTCAACGTACTATTTGTCATGATGGGCTAGACCCACAGTGGGAAGAAGGAATAAACAGTAAGTATTAACATGAGAAGATGCCATGACCTGGAGTTTAGTGAATCTTTGCTGGTCACATTCAGCAGTAATCAACCCACCAGGAGGCTATTCTACTGACCACACTTTGCCATTGAATGGGATCATCAAACTCTACGACTACGTGTGTGTGTGTGCGTGTTTATGTTTCAGAGACTGAGACAACCTCCAAGTTAAAGATAGTTTTACTCTCTTCTCTCTCTCTCTCTGTCTACACCCTTCCCATACAACTGGGCTCTTACAAGAAGTTCTATCCTTGGTAACAATTCCTCTTTTTGATAAAGCTTTGCCTTTTCCCCTAAAGACCATGACATTCTTAATCAAGGTTCCTCTTCTGAAATACACAACACAGAGCAGAAACAGTAGCTCTGAGTGACTACTTTCTCTCTTTCAAGAAAAGTACCTAATTAGTACTATTCATATTTAGTACTATTCTCCATGCATAGGAAAGAAATTGCATCATTGCATACAATGTATGCCCTACACATCAGGGCTTAGTTGTCTCACTGAACCCTAATTGAGAAAGGCTAATGAAGGCCTCAAGATTTATACAGCTGTAGAATTAGGTCATGAAATCTCACAACAGAAAAGCCTCTGACTACTTTTCCATTTCAACACCCCCTTTTTTGCCATGAATTCCCAGCACTACCCTGAAAAATAAGCAACCGACTTCTACCTGAACAACTCAGCCATCAAAGACAGCCAACACCATTAAAGAGAGCCCTGGCTGCTAGAAGTTTTTCCTCTGAATATGGTAGAAAGAGGCCAGATGGCGAGGGTCCTTAGAGACTGGGTCAAGACATCTGGACTGCATCTTGTAGGTAGTGGCAACCCATCAGTCCCCCAGCTCTCTGCAAGGCCAGCACAGGTCCATGCAAGTTCTCTGATTCTGCCTGATATTATTTCAGGAAGAAGCATCCACAGACCTGCTGACAAGCTTAGAAAGCCAATGCAGTGCCAGCAGGTAGATGCTATCAACAAATAATGCCATTCATCTCACACAGAGATCTACTTGGCAGGATAGACAGTGCCTTGAGGAATGCTATCGCTGCCTGCAACCTACCAAGATTTCCTGGTACCTCCTCGGATAACTTGAAAATATCCCATCATAATGTCTTATCTTGTTTTCTCACATCAAGCCTGGGCTGAGGTTTCAGGTGCCATTTTGCAGCCAGAAGGGAGATTTATGGTCTTGTTATCAGCTTTAGACAGAAAGAGGCTGTGGTCACATGGGGGAGGAAACAATAGCCCAGCAGGGAAGGTCACAAGCAGGGCTGCCGGTCAGCACCTGGAATCACCTGTGCCTACACAGTCCCCACTGGGGAGTTGCCTGGACGGTGCGTTGGAAACAGAAATGTCCTGTTCATCCTGGAAAAACAGCCCCAACCACTCAAGTGCTACGAGTGCAATCACTTACCAGCTCAGGGGGTTGTCACTTGTGGCTAGATCCACTGTCACATATTTCAAAGGTGTTAAATCATTCCAGTAATGTATAAAATGGAAGAGCTATCAAAGCTGTTTGGCACTAAGGAGGTCATAATAAATGGAGAGGGAATAATAGGACCCCTTTGGGGCTTACTCATCCCTATGTTCAAACCATAGAAGGGGCATCTTGTTGACTTGTGCAACCATATGACAGGCTGCATGCCACCCACCCTCCAAGGACAAAAATAAGATTGTACAAGACAACTTCTATTTGTCAGACATGGGGAGGTAGGAGTAAAAATATGTATTATTTTAGCAACAAGTTTTCTCCATCTCAGTCAACCACTGACCATTGTATGACCTCCTCCATCTTATTTCTAATAAATACTCTCCAACTAAATATAGTATATCTATCTTTCCTATAGGTGTTTTAAAGTACCTTGTGTCATTATCCTCCTTGTGTCATTATCTGCCTTGTATAATAAGCTCCTAAAATTCAGCCCCCATGTATGACATTTTATTAGTATTATACAAAATATAGTACCAAAAACAAAATGAATAAAGCCCTCGCTTCTCCATCCCTAACTCTGCCCTTATGTTGCTGTAGTATGAACACACAGCCCCTGCCACCTTCCCCATTGATGCTATGAGTAGGGTACACTAGGAGAGAGTCTCTCCTATTCTTCTCTCTCACCCATAGCTCTCTCCCAGCCTTCTGGCATAGACAAAAAAGGTGAGAGCACACTTCAGTTGAATTTAAAGAAATCCCAACCCTAGGCAACAGGGAAAACTGTCTATTTCTTATTGCCCTCTGATCAGGCTGCCAGCAGAGAAGTTAGATTTGCCAAAAGATGTTTTTTTCCATTGGGCTCTAGGGTAAAGTCACCACTTATTCCCCCTGGTTTGCCACATCGTTATCCCGGTCTGCTGAGTTAACCCGGGCTGAACCTGAGCTGGCGACCCTGAAGGAAACGGCTCCAGTATGCCCAGGAGCAGCTGTCTCCTTCAGAGCCCTGCTCAAAGCACAGGCTCTCCAGAGACTCTTCTCTGGTTTATCCTGAGTAATCGAGCAGGGACTGGACTCCAACCAACAAATATTTAGCGAGTGCCTATTACATGGAGAGCATGACGTGAAGGAGCCATGTCAGTGTGCTTAATTCAGCAAAGATTTACTGGGGAGCTTTTATTAGTGAGAGGTGAAGTATAATGGCTCAAGAATGAGCTCTGAGCCATTCTGCCTCATTCACATCCTGGGTCAACACCCCTTTGGATGTTGTAAAGTTAAGTGAATTAATACATCCAAGATGGTTAAAAACTGTGCCTGACCCAAAATAAACACTCAATACATATTGGTCAGTATTGTGATTACACAGTGGGTTCTTGGCTAGGCCCTGGGGATGCAATGGTCAATAAGTTATCCTCCAGCCCTCTAGGAAAATGCAATCTATGGAAGAGAAGACTGAAGCAGAGCATTTCAACACAGCAGTATTTATCAATCAGTCTGCAATGACACACTGATATACGTCTTGCGCTTCAAAGGTACACTGTCCCATTGTGAACAATGGACAATAGGAATGTTTGCTACACTGAACATAAGTACTCCAACAGCTATGTTCATCAGCTAAATCACTGAGCTGAATAGAGAGACAATATTATATAAAGAAGGAACAATGTCAAGTTTGCACCAAAGAAAAATCACATATTACTGGAAAATGTCACATAAGAAAACATTACTGGGCCACAGATAGTTCTGTTTAAACAGCAAAAGTACCCAAGGGTACTTTTTGTCTGTTATTGACAGCACACCCAACTAGAAGGGATAAAATATAAGAAAATTTATTATCTTCCATAACAAAATGCCTTGAGGAAGGCAATTCCAATATTGGTTCAGCAGCTCAATTATGTCCTTAAATCCCTGGTTCATTCCACTTTTTCAATTTTTAAACCTAAGCACATTGACTTAGTCCTTAAGCATCTATCTTCATGGCTACAGAATGGCTGCCATAGTCCCAGGTAAACATGGTAACGTTTAGCAAACAATGTGCCATGAGTGTCTTTTATGGAGTCACATTTCCCTAACATATCATTTGCCAATATTGAACCATATGGCCACGTCCTAGTTTCAAGGCAGCCTGGGAAAACAAGTGTCTGGAATTTTTAGGAGATGGGAGATGAGTTGCACCAGAAAAGTGTGTAACCAAGAACGTCTGCATATTGAGTAAGTGAAGTATCCAGAAATTGTGGATGCTTATTCAAACACTGTTTTGGTTATACTACGGTAGTAATTGTGTAGTAATTATTACCAGCTCATCAAATGTGGTTTTAAAACATTCAATCTCCTCAAGTGTACAGCCAAATATTCTAGTATTCCAGAGTGTACCACAAACACAGAAAGACTGAGCACTAGCTCGACACTGTAGTAAATGTTACTCATGCAAACAAAATGCTATCAAAGCAACTGAAGAATCAGCTAGGAGATCATCTATATTCATATACTCATTCATTTAATAATTAATTTTTGAACATCTGCTGTATATATTACATCATTTTACATTAGTGAATAAGACGAGGTCCCTGCCCTTATAGAATTTACATGTTGTGGGTGTGACCACATGGCTTTCAGTTCCCAAGACCCAATGAGTTTTATTCATCCTATGCTCTGTGTCGCTTCTGCCAGTGCCTGTGTTGTTAGACTCTGCGACTTGGCAATTGTCTCTATTGTATGTAAATATTCCTATACTATACTTATAAAAGTGGATCTTGTTTCCATAAGGTCTGAAAACTTTGGAGAATAAAAAAAAACACGACTTTTAATTATTTCATGCACTGTTAAAATAGTGAATAATGTACAGGTCATTCAGCTTATTTACAGTGGCAATGTGTCAGGGTAGAAAAAGTAGACTGGTGCACTCATCCCAGTTTTGTTACTCATTAGCCACATAGTCTTGGACAAGTCACTTTCTGAGCCTCAGTTTTCTCATCTAAAAATGGGCATGACAGCAAAAGAAATAATCAGCAGAGTAAACAAACAATCCACAGAATGGGAAAAATATTTGAAAACTATGCATCCAACAAAGGACTAGCATAAAGAATCTATAAGGAACTCAAACAATTCACCAATAAAAAAAACAAATAATCCCACTAAAAAGTTGGCAAAAAACATGAATAGACATTTCTCAAAAGAAGATATACAAATGTCCAAAAACATATGAAGAAAATGCTCACATCACTAATCATCAGAGAAGTGCAAATTAAAACCACAATGAGAAACCACATTACTCCTAATGACCAATGGTCGTTAGTAAAAAGTAGAAAAACAATAGATGTTGGCATGGATATGGGGAAAAGGGAACGCTAATGCACTGCTGGCGGGAATGTGAATAGTTACTACACTCTATGGAAAACAGTATGAAAATTCCTTGAAGAACTAAAAAGTAGATCTACCATTTGATCCAGCAATCCCACTACTGCATATCTACCCAAAGGATAAGAAGTCATTTTATGAAAAAGACACATGCACATGCATGTTTATAGCAGCACAATTCACAGTTGCAAAGGTGTGAAACCAACCTAAGTGCCTATCTACTAATGAGTGGATAAAGAAAATGTGGTATATATACATCATGGAATACTACTCAGCCATTAAAAGGAATGAAATATCTTTTGCAGCAACTTGGATGGAGCTGGAGGCCATTATTCTAAGTGAAGTAACCCAGGAGTGGAAAACCAAAAACCTTTTGCTCTCACTTATAAGTGGGATCTAAGCTATGAATACACAAAGGCATACAGTGATATGATGGACTTTAGAGAAACAGAAGTGGAAGGATGGAAGGGGGCTAGGAATAAAAAAACTATACATTAGGTACAACGAACACTAAGGTAAACAGTGCACTAAAATCTCAGAATTCACCACTATATAATTCATCCCTGTAACCAAAACCCACTTCTGCCCCCAAAACTATTAAAATAAAGCATTTTTGAAAGAATTCAAAAATAAATAAAAATGGGCATGATGGTAATGCCTACATTGCTATACAACACTGTAATAACAATGCTAAATCTTGTTACAAAGCTTCGACAAAAGTTGTGTACAATAGCTGGCCTGCTGTAGACACTCAGTAAATGAGAAGCTAGTAATAGTCATCACTGTTCTTTAACCTAGTCTCATTTGCCACTTGTCAAATAAAGCGAACCTTCAGCAGCAGGTGGCCAGGGAAGCCAATTAATGCCTGCAGATGGCACGATGATCTGCTAATTGCTTAAGGCTTCCAAAGTCTAAATTGGTGTGGTAGCTCAGCTGCCAAGGACATCCAGTCTTCCCCTCTCCCTCCCCCTCCTTAAGCCCTGCTCCTGAGAATTCCGATGAAAACTCTGGTTCTCTGGAGACAGGTCAACAATTTGCACTGTTAAAAATAAGCCATTTGGACCCTGACCTGACATTTATGTGGAAACAGATGGCATTGAGTGCCATCTTGAATTTCTTTTTGTCCACTGCCATTAAAATAAATAATAAAAAATTTAAAAACTTTTGGAGATGTTGGCATTTCTCTCTTGATTCAGATCTTCAACTATTACCCAAATTCCCTGACCAAGCATGAGGTGAACAAAGGACCTAAGAAGATAAAAGGACCCTGAAGAAAATGTCAAGCTCAATTATTTATTCAAATTGCAGAGCATGGTGTATACCTGCTGCTGTTAATACATTTTTTTAAAACTGACCATTTCCGCATATATAAATATATACTTTTTTACCTAATAAATAATCAACGCAGTCTCCCAGCAACTCAAAAAACCATCTGCTTTTTGAGCTCTGCCTTCACAGATGTCCTTCCTGAGTTTTAAACCACGACCTCGGCCTAGACTTCCTGCTAGGAAGGATGGGTAGTTTGCCACTTGTCAGGGAAGAGCCTCCACACATGTTTTTTTATTGCCAGTCTAAAAACGTGGCATGTTACCCATACATCAAAGCATCCATATGTCTCTGGCATATTCTCTCCTATGTGCTTACTATAGGGGGGTTGATATAATTGAAAGTAGTGGAAAAATAGACTACGGAAGGAGGGGAAACAGATGGAGGGAAAAAGTTCTCCTTCACAGGCTAAAAGGGTATGTGTCCGCGGTGCTATGTCTCCTGAACTGAGAAAAGTAAGAGAAAGAATTTGGGGAAAGGCCAAACAAAGTGCAGCCCAGTGTGGTCCATTATCATTCAAGCTGTTGTCATTCAAGGCCAGCACTGATAGGAAGAAGGGTCTTCAGAATTGATGATTTCATGGCAAACTTCAAAAGCAAACTGCAGCTTTGCTGCTTGTCCTAGTCAGCTCAGACTGCCATAAAAAAATGCCACAGATTACACGGCTTAAGAAACAGAAATATATTTCTCACAGTCCTGAAGGCTGGGGCATCCAAGATCCGGGTGCCAGCTGATTCAGTTCCTGGTGACGGCCCTCTTCCTGGCTTGCAGTGTACTCACACGGCAGGGAAAGAAATGGGTAGACAGAGAGAGAGCACAGCTCTCCAGTATCTTTTTTATAAGGACATTAATCCTGTCAGATTAGGGCCCTTATGACCTCTCTCAACCTTAATTACTTTCTTAAAGGCTCTTTTTCCAAATATAGTCACAATAGGGTTTAAAGCTTCAACTAGGAGTTCGGGGAGAAACAACTCAATCCACAGCACTGGTAAAGAGCTAACTCTATCTGAAGCCCCTTTCCATGCCCTGGGTAGAGTCATCTTTAGCATGTTTTGCATACCACAAGACATAGTGACCTGGGGTCTGTGGCTCACTAGAAGTGCTGAACTCAAGTTTTCACCTCCTCTGTGGTCACAGGCTTTTGTAAGAGTTCTTTATCAATATTCAGATTTATTACTTAAAAGGAATTATCACTTTATCAAAGAATTTCTCTGATAACATGTTTTACAAATTAAGAGAGGTAGGAATATTTGAGTGAGAAGAGTTTGAGATATCAGCCCATCAGAGAGTTATTAGAAATGAACATAAAGAGGAATTAAAATAGTAAAGCAGGACAAAGATGAACTTTGAGTTGTACCCTACTTTTTGGGAATCCTTCCATTACCAAAACAAGGCCAACCTGCTCTTCCTCGGTGATTTTATTCTTAGAATTATTTTGTACAGCTCCATTTTTTTTTTCATTTAAAGAAAAATAGTGCTCCAAAGCCATGGAGAGGAAAAGGCTAGGGTTACATCTGCCTCTCAAAGTCCACATATATCCTGTTCAACTCAGCCAATATTTTCTAAGCAGCTACAACAGGCCAAAGATCATTCTAGGCACTGACAAAGCCAAGGCTTAGGGAGTTGATCATTTGCCACACTAAAAGGTCTTTCCTTCTCTCTACCCCAAACCCTGTGGGTCTTGAGGTTGTGCTTGGAAGCCGCACAGAACCAGACTAGTGCATCCAAATGGCAATTACCCATCCTGGAACTGTGCAACTGCCTTGTATCCAGCACCATGGCATTCTCCACCTCCAGCCCATCAATGCCACGTAGAATACTTTAGGGTTTCTTTACTAGCTAGGGCAGTTTTTCACTGAGCCATCTACACTCAAGATTGTTGACCACGGAACCATACTTACAAGTCGGTTTTCTGGAGCAGGAATAAGGCAAAGCTTACATGCCAGTAGAGGAGTCAATCAGGGAAATGATAGCAATGATGTCTCTGAAGAGCCCACCAGGTTCTCCACAATTCCTAGGTCACTCACTTCATTTTCCTTCTCTTTCTCTCTCTGCTTCCTCATTCCCTTTATTCTCTTTTGCTTCTCACTTAACTATGCCTTAGAGGATCTGTGTGTCCCTCTCAGAGATTCAAAAAGCACACCAAAGAGAAATTCTTCAATAAAGAAACGTATCTATTCCACTATTTCCAAATGCATTTCTCTCCTAAGGCCATGCGTAGCCTTGTGGGTGGTTTCTAGAGGTTGCTGACTTGTTTCCAAGAATTCAAGCCAGGTCACTAAACTGGCCTAATTATAACTCTAAAGAAGACAGTGTTTGCCTTCAATTCCCTCTTTTCTCTTCCTAGGTACTGCTCCTCACTTTTGACATCCACCATGCATCAACTCTACCTACATTCTACCCTGGCTACCTTAGACTCTGGATAAAGAGGACCACCAGGCCCTGTGCTTTCTACCCAAAACTTGATGCTCTAGGCCAGAATTTCCAACTGCAAGCTCTAAGGATTACTTATCTTCGAAAAATTATTAAGGAAAAAAAGGGAGTTCATAGTTAAGTAAGTTTACATATTAGATCCTCTTCCTAGAGAATTTATTCATCACATTCCTTTATTAAAGGCTCTGAGAAGTCCTGTATTAGAAAAACTTATTAAACCTTAATTTCCTAAATGCATTGGACCACAGCCCTCTTTTTTAATAATACCTAACCATGGCAAAAAAAAAAAAAACCCTGCTATTCTGCAGAATACATTTTGAGAAATTGCTGCAGAAGAGTTTTCTCTTCTGATCTTCTCCCCCATCAAATTTCCCCTATTGTATGTTTCATTCTGTCAGGATAAAGTTAGACAATTGAACTAATCATGACATGCTGAGCTAATAATAACAGCACACATTGATTGTCTGTTTGGTACTAGTTCCTGTTCTCAAAAATACAATGGAATAAAAGACAGCAGTCTTCATTTTACAGATGAACAAACTGAGACTTAAAGAAGGTAAGGAACTGCCTTGAGTCTTACCCAAGCAGTAGGTGTTCAGTTGGGATTCAAGCCCCCGATCTTCCAATGACTGTTTTAATACTAGCCATTCTGTAAACAAGAGGTTAATATACTCCCCTCCCCAGAGCTGTTTACATTTTAAAGTCAAAGAGAAAAAATACTTTAATACCAGAAGAATGAAATGAATCCCCACTAATGGGAATCAGGGAAGACTTTCAAAAAGCCAGGGAGAGAGAATTTGGGGGAGTCAGTCTTCCTTTATGTCTTTCAGATCACAGTCCCCTCTCCTCATGAGTGCAAGGAAAGCTCTGCCTGCTTGGGCAAGGGAACCTCCTATCCTCCTCCAAGCTAAGGTTGTAAGGATATGCAAACAGCCACATATCTATATGGAGGCACAGCTATGGAATGGAGCTACATAAAAATAACTTTGGATATGCTGATTTGTGGAGCCCACATGCATTGCCATCTATTAATAGCTCAGTTTGTGGTTTTATTCCAGTAGGTTTAAACAGAAACCTACTGTCCACCATAAATAAAATTTTTCTAATGAAAAACGTGGGTCCATGTAATGGTGGCTGTATAATGCCCAACGGAAGATGCCATTGGAATATGGTGCTCTGAAAACCAAGTGATTTACTGTACTAAGTATTTTCTAAAAATAATAATCCTGAGAAATCAGTACCCATTTTAAGTATATATTTGCTCCCAAATGGATGGCAAATTCACCCAAGTCCCAAAATCAGAATTTGGGGTGAACTTCAGTTGAAGAGATTTTTCTGGACAGCATCCCTTCCAATGTATTGTCTGTAATGATAACTTAGTCTGCACTGAAGCAGCAATGGAATCTCATTAGGCTCCAATCTTGTTCTGTTTGTACTTCTCCATCACCTTTATTTGTTTAAGGGGCCTGACAAGGCAAACGCTCCTGATGTGATGTTTACATTGCAGCTTTCACTGGAGCTTATTAAACTCATCGTTACTTCATATAAGCTGCAGATAGGTGGCTAGGGCCAGTTAGTGTTGACAGTAAGTAACAGACACCCTGCCACAAGGTAACATGTTTATATACTCCATTGGATGCCTGGTGGATTTTGTCCCTGTAAAACTATCACAGATAATGAAACTACTATCAGATAAGTGACTATAATAAATGACCACAATTAGGTCTCTGGCTGATGAGAACACTTGGTGGTCTCTCCAGCCTGACTTGGACAAATTCCAGGCTAAGTTCACATGAAAAAAAAAAAAAGAAATCAAAAATCAAATTTAAATGAGATTGATTCAGTAGAACATTACTTGATTTCAAAAGGAGCAAGAGTTGAAAGAAATTGAGTTTTCATCTTTCTTCCCAACGTTTTTCTTTACTTTTCTTCTTATCTTAAAAATAAATGAATAAACAAATAAAATTCTAAAATCAGATTCTTATAAAATTCAAAAGCATTCAGTATGCCTCCTCCACAAACGTTCCCATGAAATCTAGAGTTGCAGAAAACACCTCAGCACATCTAAGGTTGGGGAAGCTTCTTTAAAAGGAAAGGCTTGTATTGGGCTGTTACTGCACCCAGAAGAAAAACAGGAGAGACTAAATCACTGAGGGGTCTTGGTGTGTACTTTAATATGGCTGGACAGTCTAGGATCCATTCGGCAGCTTGCAAAGCACAACTGTAATCACTTCTTTAAAGGGTTTTTGTTTACACCAAGCAGGCTCTCATTACTTGATGGTGAAATAATAGCACAGAATTTAAGTGCTCTGATGAAAAAAGGTCTTTAAAAGACATTTATTTTTTTGTACGGAATAGTCATTTCCAGGATGACTTATAGATTTACAGTGAGTTTTTTATATATGTGTATAACTTTAGAATGTGCTGAAAGAAGGCTTGTAGGCCCCTTTTAGAGACCTTAAAAGATGATACTAGGCATGTGAAAAATGAGTGGCAGGCAAACATGCCTTGCAAAGCACTGTGAAATTATTTGTCATCAGTGACAACTATTTTGTTTATGTCATGTCACACTTGCCTGCCCTAGATACCTCCCCACTCCTCTTCCTTACCATTCTCTCCTCATTTCCCTCCCCTTCCCCATCCCAATGCTCCTACCATCCTCTCAGCCTCCTTTGAAACACAGCTACAGTTTTAAAATTTGGCTAGAGGGAAAGTGCTTTTCTGTAAAGGTATGTTTACTCTGGGGGTTTCCATTTTCATTTGATTTAATATTTCCTAATAATAGTTTTACGGGAAATTACCCTGGATGGTGGATTGATCCCCTCTAGAAATAAACGCTTTGGGAGTCAGGGGTGGGGCGGGGAGGGGGTGATTGATGGGGCTTTTGTATATCCCTGTTGCCAGAAGACCTCATAAACTCAGGAAAGCTGCCCAGGCATCAGTCTGTTTACCTTTTCACGACTTTAAAGGTGATTTATTTGACCTTTGAAAGCTGGGATCATACTTCTTGCTGAAAACAGTGCACACTTCAGCATAAATGGTGACTGTCAAGATGGTGAAGTTTCCCGTTCGAGGTATTTTATCACTTTTTTCCCTGTTCTAATCAGAATTGGGAGTGTCTTCTGGGTTCTTAGTACAAACATATTTGAGGGACATTGTCTAAATATATGGAGATAAGTGTGTGTTTATGTGCCATCTGTACATATAGTTTCCATAACGATTTTTAAAACTATTTATAAATGCCCCGGATATTGGGTCAAGAAAAAGTAGCATGAATAGAGAAAAAGCTTGAGATTTGAGCTAGGATCTGAGTCTCTCCCTTACCATCTGGTTCACCCTAATTATATAATTTAGCATCTTACAAGTGAGAACTCTGGAGCCGTACCACCTGCATTGGATTCCCAGCTCTGCTCTTTACTCACTGTATAATCTTGGGCAAGACACTTAACCTCTCTGTGCCTTGATGTCCTTATCTATAAAATGGAATCAAAATAGTACCTATACCTCACAAGGTTGATGTGGAGATTAAATGGGTTGAAATGTAGATTGTTTCAACTAATCTTTGGCATTTAGAAAACAACAAAAGTAATTAATATTATGTAAAGGGGGTAAAAGAATCATACATACAACAAATAGGTAATGTCAGAACTAACATAAGACAATGCATATAACCACTTTGTACAAGGCAATCTGCTATTCAAATGCTACTAAACCCCTGAACTAAAGACAGCTCCTCGAAATCTCCATGTATCCCACTAGTACTGGATGCTGTAACTAGATAGGATTTCACGACTTTTTTAACCGAACTGTGAAGAAATATGGCAGGTCTTCGTATCTTCACTTAACATATGAAGACACTAAAGGTCAAAAATAAAACAAAGTTACTTACTCAATGTCACATAGCTCCTCAGAATATAGTAGTAAGAACATAGCACCCCAGAATACAGCATTAGGAACATTCTAATTAAAATTCTATAGCATAATATTATTTGTTGATGAGTAACGGATAAAGTAATAGCTAGTTGTTCTTCAGTTTTGTAACTAAAGGTTGCTTCCCTGCAGGAACCAGTTTTCCCTTCAGAGAGACTCAACCAGCAGAGGAAATGGTTCCCAGAACAGAGAGAGTATGTCATTAGCCAAGGTCAGTGTTTCCCTGAGATTTAACAATCAAGAGAGGAAATGAGGAAAAGCATTCAACTGCACAAACTGAATTAAGAGAATTGCTTTACCAACTGGTTTTACTTAGGGACATCAGAAAGGATATTTGGTATCAATAAGATTTCTATTTTAAAATGTTTTACGTCTTTTTAGAACTCCATCCATCAAGAAAAGAATGGACAACTGCAAAGGAAATCCATTCTGTTAAAATAGAAGTGGGTTTATCTCCACTGATGATTTTGCAAGCTTTCCCAACAACTGGTCAGAAGGAGAGGGTGGGGATAGGTGAGTGTTGGGGGGACACTGACATTGGGATCACCACACATTTTCCAAGCCCAGTTAGGAGCTTGTGATATGGTGATTCTTTGGAAAACTCCTGGGAGTCTCACAGGTGCTAGGTGGGGACTCAGGATTCAATGAATTGGTAGGATCAAGAAAGCCACATTTAAAGGGCAGAGGGAGCAAGCCTTCTGGGGAATCAGAAGACAAGTCCCTGGGACAGGTGAAACCATGTTTTTCCAGTCACTGCGATAGGTAGTAGCAATGAGTGGCTGTTCCCTAGAAACCAGTTAGAGGTCATCCATTCTGGGAATCTACCTAACTGCCTCCAATTCCCCAAGAGCCTCGTCGTTAGAAACTGCTTACAGTCTATACCCTTCCTATGGTCACAATATCCCAGCCTCTCCTGCACCTCTCAGAGGTATCAACATTCATGGGTACTGTAACAAGGTGCCCATCCTTGACCCTGCACATGCCTAGCTCAAAACCCTGTGAACTGAGAAGGACTCTGAGGTTCCCCACCAGCCTCTATGATGACAGCGCATAATTTATTAGCCCCTGCATTTCTCTTCAGTACGTGACAATTGCATATGTTCTAAGGGGACAGCTGAAGGCCCATTAATCTTCACCCTAGTGGGGAAGAGACTGATGGTAATTTAATTTAACTGGATGGGTAAGGTAGATATAAGAGACCACAAGGTAAAAATGACAAGATTATTAACTGCACCCAGGGCTGTCTGTTTACCAAGCTGCCTCAGTAAATGGAAGCGGGTTGGTTAAACGTGAACCAAGGTTCAAGCAAGGTTTACAGAGGGGAGTTTCTGGCAGATGTGGGTAATGGCAGGGCTCCACATTTCCAGGGAGAAAGCAAAGGACTTTTGTGGTTAGAAGAGGAACTTGGGCTTCAACCAGCTTAGCAAGCAGGCTAAAGTTTAAAAGGTCAGGGCAAATTCAGAAATATTTCTCTCCTACACCCACAAAAAGGAAACGGTTGAACTTAATCACCAAGGTCCCCCTTTGAGTCCTCCCTTGACAGACCTCCCATTCCAACTAACTCAATTTTTCCTCCTGTCCAAGTTGTTTTTAAAGGTTGAGCTACAGCGCTTTGTCTGAGGGGAGGCGAGTCCTCTGCCACTACCCTCACCAGCCTGCGGAAGGACTTGAGCAGGCTATCTATCTCTGGGGAGCTTTCTATTCAGAAGCCCACACCCAGCAGAGAAAGCATCAAGTAAATGCCTGCGAATTCACCATTCCTCATTGTCAACATCCACCATACACAGACCATTGCCAGCGAGGAAAACCACTTTCCCAGTTCCTGATCCGGCTCTGGATTTGTGCACAGAAATGTAATGATCAGCTTCCAGCTCTTTCCAATGTCCCAGCTTTGTGCCTAAACTGACCCTGGTCCCAGCCCTGTTGAGGCCCTGCCCTTTGCCCCATTTCCATGCCCAAATTCACCATGCCAAACTACAGATCAGCAGGACCACATAGGTTGTCCCATAAGGGACAGTGTTTACATTAAGACACTAACAGGAAAAAGTGTTTAACACCTTATGATTCACAAAGCACTCATCTAAAATGATTCTTATTTAGCCCTGTGTCTGGGCAAAGTTATTAATTTCTCCAGTTTAAAGGTGAGAAAACGGAGACTCAGAGGGTTTAGGTGTACTAAGGCAGCAGGAAGCACAACAGATATTAGAATCCCTCTGTAAGTACTTATTTTACGTTTTTGTGGAGAGAGAGAGAGATTTGTATATGTGTGTATCTCTCTATGGCAGACACTATTACTTGCCTCTTCGAAAGTCATTAGCCCCCTTAGTCACAGAACCAGAATTTTATTTAGTATGGCCAGAGATGCACTGGTGTCTGGAAGTGGACCCAACTTCTGGTCTAAGAATGGGCATATGACCCATTTCTGATCTATAAGATGAGAGAGGAAGTCAGCTAGAGGGTTTCTGGAAAGATTTTCCTCTATGATAAGAGGGAAGCACCATGAGGGGAAACTTTCCTGCCACACATTGCTTATTGTCCCCTGCTTTCCATCATGGATTAATGAGGGTGTGATGACCAGAGCAGCTGCAACCTTTTTGCAGTAAAGAGAGAGAAGGCCAAAAACATCCAAGAGATGACAACCCAGAGCCCTGTTATCTTTAAGCTGCTAAACTAGCATCAGCAACTGCATTCCTCCACACGTCTAGTTGAAGCCATTTTTAGTTGAGCATTTTGTTTACTGGAGGTAAAAGCCCTCCAAGATAATATGCTTCCCCACCAGTTGATGAGAAACTCAAGAACAGAGATTATATTTTATTTATGTTTCAGACCCCTCTGGAATTTAGTCCAGAAGTAGTCACTAAATATATGTTTGTTAGAATAAAGGCAACAAGGAACTAAATGTATACTTCTAACAGATAGACCTTAGCGTGATGAACTTGTCAGAACCAGTGAAGTAGAATTTTGGGTCTTTGCTGAGATTTCAGTTGGTTCTGTGTTAACATTGTTATTACTGCTACCATTACTCTTCCTTCCTTCCTAGAACTGTTCTCACTATTTCCATATATCTCAACAACTAAAAACATGTTTTTTATAACATTGAAAAAGTAATGCGCTTCTGCAATGAAGATGTTTTTCTTATTTAAAAATAGAATCTCTTAAAGGTGACATTCAAAATCAGTAAAAGAAAGATAAATTATTCAATAAGTGATGAAATAATCTAATAACTATCTGAAAATATCAAATAAGATTCAGTACTACACACCAGAATAAATTCCAGATAAATGACAGTTCACTATATTATAAGGTAAATCATTACTGGACTTCATTAAAAAATCCGAAGAACCTATTAATAAATATTTATATAATGCCAGCTTCGGAAGAACTTTGTATAGCAGAAATCATAAAGAAAAAAATTGAAATATTGACTACATAAAAAGTTACATTTTCTGAATATTAAAAAAATCATAAACAAAATTAAAGGAGAAATAACACTGGAAAAATATTTGCATATGAAGAGTTAATGTCTTAATTTATATAGGAATCTTACACGAAATCACGAAAGAAACAACACCCCAGTCACAAATGTGCAGAAGACATTAGCTCAAAATTGATTCAAATAAAATAAAAATACCAACGATTAATACACATATGAAAATATAGAACCTCACTGGTAACAAAAGACATTCAAATTAAAATGAGATCTCCTTCACCACTTTTGCCTATCATATTGGGAAAGATTTCTTCTCATTATTATATCAAGCATTTGGGAGAGGTTGGAAACATGTGCAATTCATAAGCTCCTGCTAGAACCAGAAAACAGAAAATAAAAATTCACAGCAAACAAAATAGCAAAAAGAAAAGAAAACCATAATATTATTGGGCCATAATATTATTTTACAGAATGTACCCTAAGGTAATACTTTTAAGATGAATACAAAGATTTATCTACAAATATACTTATTGCAGCATTGTTTAAGAAGTTTAAAAGTTTGATAAACTTTTAAATGTTTGTTAAATGATAGTATAGCTGTTCAGTGTTGTTACACAGCAAATATTGCTACAGGGAAATGCTCCCCACCTTAGTGGTAAACGGAACAAGCAAAACAAGCAGGTCATGAAATAGCACAAGCACCTTCACATGAAAATGGAAGTTGGTAATGAGGTAATGGAAGCACAGAATTTTTTTGGTGGGGTCTATTCTAAAGTTTCTAAAGTTTTCTGTGAATTACATGTGTTATGTTTATAATCAAAAATTGTTATTTTTGATAGATATTACAGGCAGGGAAGGGTAAGGTAGATAGGAGGGGGGATAAAAAGAGGTATGGGTATGAACATACAGTTAGATGAAAGGTATAGGATCTATTGTTTGACAGCAGGGTAGTGTGACTACAGTGAACAACAATGTATTGTATATTTCAAAATAGAACAGAGTACTTGAATTGTTCTCAACATATAGAAACGGTAAATACTCAAAGTGAGGGACACCTCAAATACTCTGACTTCATCATTACACATTCTACGTATGTAACAAAATGTCACATGTACCCCATAAATATGTAAAATATTGTATATCAATAAAAATGGTTATTTTTATGTAAGAAAAATAATCACAACCTCTCTTATTTGAATACCACTAGCCAAGAAATGTGCTGCTCCCAATAATATTTCAAGTCATAACACATTACTTCCTAGTCACTTTACAACATTGACACATACACCTAACAAAGATAGAGTGCTAATAAAAAAAAAAGTCGTACTGTATTAATAATAAACTTTTTTGAACAAATTCCGTTAATAAAACTGAGAAAATGTCCATCTCCACAATGGCTTACATGGACACTATTTTGTATAACCCTACAAGAGCCCTCTAAGGGGGAGAATGAGCAAACTGAGGCTCAAGGTGTCTAAGTGACTTGTCCAAGGGAGGAAATAATAACTGCCACACCTGAGGACCAATGGCTTCACTGCACACTTTGGCCTTCATGCAAGATTATAGATGAAGGAAGAATGGACCTGAGTGAGTCCCATCAACTGCATGGTTTTCAAGTACTATGGCCCCAGGAACTGAAAGCCTGAGAGCCAATTCCAGTCTCTGCATAGCCCCAGCCCCTGGCATTGCATATGCCCCTGAAGGGGTCTCCTGGACTCTCTCTCTCTCTCTGCCTCTATTCCCCAACTATAGGAAAGCGGAGCTCAGACCTGCCCCTTCCTCTTACAGTAGGGTGGGCCAGCTGAACAGCATTCATAGAGAGCCAGAATGGGTCAGGGCTGAGCATGGTTAGACACAAAGCCTTGTGTAGGAGTCAAGTCAAGCAGGAGATCATAGCTCAGCCAGAACTGCCAAATTGGTCTCCAGTGTCTCATCACCTGAAGCCCTTCTCCTTAACATTATGCCAACGACCAGCAAGGGAACCTGAAAATACAGCTCATGTTCAGAATCATACTCAATAAAGTTTCTTCTCTGACTGATACCTTAGTACAGAATGATCTGTACGGAATACCAGAATCTATGTAGGATGTAGTTTTTTTGTGTTAGCATCCTATCTTTGCTAGGTGCATGCATCAATTTTGTGAAGTAACTAGGAAGTAATGTGACAGGAAATATTACTGGGAGCAGAATGTTTCTTGGTTGTGATATTCAAATAAGAGAAGTTGTGATTATTTTTCTTACATAAAAATAACTATTTTTTATTTTAATAATATTTACATATTAATGGGGTACATGTGACATTTTGTTACATATGTAGAATGTGTAATGATCAAGTCAGTATTTGAGGCATCCATCACTTTGAGTATCCTTCCTTTTGACAGAAAATAAAGCAAATTCATAATACGGATCTATTTTTGTCCCATCTACTCATATGACATACAGACCCAGCCTAAGACACAGGCCTTAATCAGACCCCCCAGGTGACTTAGAGCCATTCCACACTTTATCCACCTGGTCAGCAGTACCTCGTATCCTCTGAGGCCCAGCGCCCATGTCGCCTCCCTGAAGCCACCGTCGTCCTTTCTGCTTCTCCACAGGCCAAGCAGATTTCACTGCAGCTCTGACTAGTGTCCCTGAGGCACACAGTCACTACACAACCCCCACATGTTGTGGCATTCACTGATTGTGCTATGATCAGCTGTCTGCTCATCTCTCTTCTCCACTGTGCTCTGAGCCCCTGGAAAGCAAAAAACCACATCTAATTCCCACAGCACCTGGCACAGAGGCTGGTATATGGCCAATGTGATGCTTCATTGAGGCAGTTAACCCCTTTGGTATGTTCAAGAATCCCTACAAAAAAAGCCAGAGGATAGGAACTCATAGTCAAATGACAGGGAAAAAATGAGAATTGCAGACATTCCTGCTGCAAGATAGAGAACATAACTGTAAAGACTGAATGAATGAATGAATGAACAAATGCATACATACATATTCTCCCTGGTCTGAGAATGACCAAAAACACAAGGAAGGTATTCGCCAGAGAAGTGACACAATTTGATCATGGAAACAAAGTGCCAAAACTGGGGGAGGGGGACTTGGGTAGGATATCCAGAAAATTATCGTCAGTTGTGAAACAAATTATTTTAGAGGAAGCTTGATTATTTTGATTATTGAAGTATCACATGAACCAACCCCAGAAGAGGCAGTGCCTGGTGGTGCCATGTCTTCATATTTTTGAGTGAGTTAAGTGGTGGCCATACAACAGCCAAATAATCAACCAGATACAAGAGGGTTGCAATGGTGTTATTAAAACCTCCGTATTTCACAAATGGGGAGTTGAAACCCAGAGGAAAGAAGAGACATACTTCAAGGAATATACTCAGTTACTTGGGTCTAGAACCCAAGTCTCCCAGCTCTCAACTCATTGGGAGAGGGAATTCCTTCCTCAAAGTAAAGCAAATGGCAAATTAGAAATTACAGAGAACTTGGTTGCAGGGAAACATACTTTCGGGATATAAGATGCTTTAAAGGCTTTTATTTTTCTTCCTCTTCCAAGAAGGACTGTTCATGTCAGTTTTTCTGCCCACCTACAAATACTTGGATTATCACAATTCTAGAATTAGTGAAGAAGATACCAAATTATACCTGAGGTGTTGTTAGAACAGTTGCTCTGCAATGGTGATTGACTTCATTATTGTTTGTATAACCACATAGAAAAGACATACACGTCTTCGTCTTAAAACCAAAGCTGGAGGGCCCAGACCTGATACCAATTCCAACTTCACCATGAAGGATGGTGAGTTTGGGGAAGTTACTTTACTTCCCCCACAAAACCTAGTTTCCTTAACTTTAAAATGAAAACAATATCTGCCTCATATAGATTATTTCTGATGATTAAATCAAACATTGTGCAGAGGCCTGGCACATGAAAGATACTTGATTAAAAATTAGCTCACCCCTTCCATTTTCCTCCTCTGCAAATTATTCAGAATGTACAATCAGAGCATGAGGAAACTACCACCACCTGGTGTACGGGTCTCAAAACTGCATAAGCGGCAGCAAAGGTGAAAATACAACTTCCACTGAGGAAACTGCAAAATGAAACTACACAAATGACTGAATGCATCATACAAAAAATACAACAATTATTCTGGGATAGAGGCCATTGGCCATTTCAGGATGATGGGTAGAATTAACAAGGGCAACCTTCCTGGAAGAGGTACACCTTATTTTGAAATGTAAGTGGAGGAAAAAGGATGTGGACGGATTGGAAAGAATGAAGAACAATTTTCTGCACAGTTGGAAAAAAAGTCGGAAGCAAAAGAGGAAGGTCCTGGTGGCAAATAATGTCAACTGGAACATTTAGCCCAGCCATGCCTGTTAAGCCTTTAGGCTCTTTAATCACAGAAGAACAAGGAGGGAGGACTGGGTGTAAGTCACTCACTAGGAGGTTGCAACAACCAGCTGGTAGTATTCAAAGCACAACATCTCTAACTTGTGGATGTCGGCCTCTTGTTCAGGGCTTGCTTTAACGGACAGGTGTTGGAGGCAGGTAAGATCATTCTAGCAAAGAGCAGTCCCTCCCTGTAGAGCTCCAGAAAGGGTGGAAATGTGTTTCTCCTCAGACATATGGGTAATGGGCAGAGCCCATTGAAGACAGCAGTCCTGTCTGACCCATCTTGGGGATCCTGACAATACCTAACTCAGAGCTCAGTACCTGGAAGAAGCTCCGTACATGGCTAAGTGGATTTTCCCAGCTGGTAGGGATCAGAGGTTGTATTATGCAGTTAAGTTTCTAACCCAGCTCTCTACTCTGCATCCTTACTCTACATTCTGGGATGTGCTATGCCCTCTCTTTCTTCCAGATCTTTAAAGATGTTTCTCTTTACGCCTGAAAAATATTCTAAAGGTCCCAGTTGAGACATGGCATCTTCCAAAAAGTCTTCTCTGACTTCCTGCAGCATTCAGTAATTCTCTTACAGTCCTAGCATGTATTACCACATAGCATTATGATTTGTTGTCCTCTTACCTGTATCTAGGTTTGGCTCTAAGTTCCATGAAAGCAGAAACAATGATTCTCTTGTTGGTTGCTATTTCCCAAGAACCTGGTACAGTGCCTGGCACATTAGAGGTCCATAACGATTTAAGTTGAAATTAGCAGGATGTCCTAAAAACCCTAATCTGAGTAGCCTACAAATGAAGCAACTCAGGAGGGGAGGTAGCTCCCCTAGAAGTGCCCACCTCAGCTCCCTGAAGCTTGCCTCTGACACTTCTTTGGTCCAGAGTAGCGCTGTCGTTGAGTCTAGCACCATCTTGGCAGGGCCGACTTTGGCCACAATATCTCCACCTGCCATAGGTTTATGGGGATCCAAGTTATCCCACACCTTACACCACACTCTGAGCATGCTTCCATATGTTGAACAGCCTGGGTAACTGAACTGGGTATGGTGCCTCAAACACAAGGCTGACCAAGATAAACAAGGCCATGCACAATAGTTTTCTAGGGAGAGCTCACCCTGATTCTCTAACTCCAACAAAAAGAAGAGAAAATCATGAAGGAATGAGGCATGAAGGATTAACCCTCACAGGACTCAGAGCCCAGAGCCCTAGATAGTCACATTGGGCACTTCCACATGTTCCAGGTGACATCAGGTTAAAAGAGGCATCCAGGATAGCCCTAGAGTGGGAAAGAAGTCAACTGGGCAGTTTTTGGAGGAAAGGAAAGGATTAAAGCAGGGACAGATGAGTAACCCACAATGGAGGGCCTGGCAGCACCAGCCAACTATTTGTACATGGCCCCAGGCATTTCTAGCATCAGCCGCCTGCCAAAGTAACTACCTCCTCCCTCACAGCAGCTTCTTCTTCCTCCTCCTATCAGCAACATAAAGAAATCTATCTCCCCAAATCTAGAGGATGCACAATGGTGCCTTCCAGAGGGGAGAGTCTATTCTGAGGTGCATGAGAGACGTCACAGGCATGCGGCAACTGCCAGTAGCAGACTTCAAAATCAACCTGGTTTCTGCAGTAATATTTTTCCCTCCTCCTTAAATTCAGCCCAGTTATTTAATAATGTGAACTCACCCATCATCTGTTTCTCCACAGGGCTTGCCCCTCCCTGCAGCTAAGCATGACCTAGGTGGCCCATTTCTCCCAGGAAACCTCCCACACTGCTAGATCACTTGTATTTTGCAGGCACTGATGGTATTAGGCAGTTCTGCTACTTACTACACCCAGGCATCTATACATGGTGGTGGGACTGTTGCAATAAGTGGATTTGGCAAGAGCTGGCTGCTATAACAGAGTCTGGTCCTTTTGAATTCTTCACCCCTATACTCCCATCCCTTATAACAATCCCTTGATTCCAGATTTTACCTTCAAAAGTGGACCATGGCCTTGGCTGGGTTCTGCCCCATAGACTTCTTATGACATAATTACTCTTGCCCTCTGACCATGAGTCTAGCCAAGCCTGACCCTCATTCTATTGATTTGCCCTGAGTCATTTGTCAACAGAGTGGCTGATTCCCCGTGTCTAGGTAAGCACAGGAGGCATTTCATCAAGACATTTGACACCTTCCTTTGAAAGGTGAATGACAGAACATATGAATACCTCTGATTAACATCTAAAGGCAGCCGGGCCCCCCTGAAATTGCCCCTCCATGGAGTAGCTCTCAAGTAAATCCACTGTAGGGACCTCTACCATTTCAACTCATTTATCAGCAATTCCATCTGCTTCAATTTGGGGCACTCCATGTGTCTGTGGTTCTGTCATGTCTCTCTGGAGTTGCTCCCTCAACGGTTTCTGGCCTCCATGCATGGCCTAATCCAGGCTGTCATCTTTCCCTGTGATATAGCTGGGGCAGCTGTTGCTTCTTCCTCGATAGTAGAGGGGTGGTTGCCAGAAAGCCTGAGGGGCCCACCATCTAATTTCCATGCTTGGAGCTAAATATGCGTGTGCATGATCTTTCCTTGAAACTGGAGGAGGGGACTCAGTCCCTCTACCTTTTACACCAAATTGATTTGATGTCTTCTTAAGGAGTGGTGAGGTCATCCCTGCTCCTATTCAACTTGAAAGGCCAACTTCTCATTAACCTAATTGCCTGACTTTGAGTAACTTGCTTAAATTACCAATTAATGGATGGCCATTTCTGTCCAAACAAAACATTTTAAAGCATTCCCACTGAAAATAAATTGCTTTCAACCATGACAAATGAGTGTCTCCCTGCCCAGAATTATTATAATAACTATAGTAGGTATGCTTCTAAGCACTGAGAAATTTGTAAAAGAAAAGTACAAGTGGCAAATTTATATATATTACAAATTGTGGAATCCTTTTTCAGTGATGGAATTTTGAAAAGTTTTTCATTCAACCAAGCTACACTAAAGTATAAAGGCAATTAAATGTCAGGGCTGTAGAGCATTTGTCCTTTGGAGGGGGGGAATCCCTCAGGAAAAGAATACCGAAACTATCAGTAGCCCCTGTTGGCTATATTAAAGCTAATAAAATTACTAATGATACATTCCTCGTCAATGAGGGGTCCCTGCTGTGCTGCTTCTGTCTGCTTTAGTCACAGTGAACAAGGCAGGAAGATTGAATTATTGGCTGGATTCATTTTATTGGTTTGAGCTTTAGGGGGAGGGAGTTATATGGGAGATTCTTTTCATGTTTTGCTTTTTTGCTCTCAAGAAGCAGCTGGTTTTGTCTTTAGTTTCAAATGTCTATTTAAAAAAATCAGGGCAATCATTAGAAGGCAGGAATTTGGACATGGGCACTTCCCAAAACACCTGATGTTAATCCCAGCTGGGTTTGCCAGGAATGGCCTATCAAGTCTCAACTGGGAGAGATATGGGGGAGGAGGAGATAAAGGGCTGAATTGATGGCTGCAGGCATGGCTGATAGGTGGCCCTAGGAGAGGAAGGGAGGGGGTGCATGTTAGGAAGTGCCAGAGAGGAAGAAAAGCTGTGGACTCAGTGGACCAAAGCTTCGGGACAGAGACTGGGCCTGCAGCCCTTGGGCTCACCAGCACTACCACGGTCGGATCCCTGTCCCTTGCTGATGCAAGCTCCCTTTTAAAATTTCTATAGGGAGATGGCAGCTATGGCATGCAAGATATCACAATTCCACTTGCCTCAAGAACAGCATGGGTTTCCTGAAGAAGTGTACATTCCCAGTGTAATTTCCTGGGAATGGAAACTTCTGACAGAAAGAGCTGGTGCTGATTTCAGAGTGTAGTTTCCTGAAAGCCTGGGATCTTATTACTGCTCATTCCCTTTAGCATCAACAAAATAGCCTTTTTCCACCATAGACTGGGGCACTGGGGATAACAAAGAGAAACCCAAAACCTGGACTGAAACTCGGCCTCCAATCTCTCAGGCTGTCTCCTCCTAACTGGAAGGGCCCAGACCCAAGATGCCATGAAAACTCTGGAGCATGTGTCTGTGTACCAAGCAGCCAACTCTAGCACTGGATGCTCCTCTGAGAAACACTGCTCAGAGCCCAGGACTGTAATCATGACCACAGCTCGACTGTGGTCTGGTATTTATGCCCATTCGCATACTGGCTTTCCTTTAGATCCATTCTTTGCTCTTTTCTGACCTACGCTGTACCCAGGGGGTTGACTTCAGTGGATCTCATCTTCTGCTTTAGCTGATGGGATGCACCGGCAGGAGATTGGAGCAGGTGGTGGGAGGTGGCTGAGGAAGGAGCATATTTCTTCCTCCTGCTCCCTCCCTAAGGTGATAAGGGGCACCATTATGGCAGTGGCTGTGCCCTCTACCCACAGCCACAGCTGGGTGCCTTCTCTGCCTCAACCTCAGCTCCAGGATTCAGCAGCAACATTCCTCCTGTGGGAGGCTGAATAATGGCACCCAAAGATAGCCAGCTCCTGATCTCCAGCACCTGTGAATGTTGCCTTATATGACAAAAAGGACTTGCAGATGTGATTCAGTTAAGGAGCTTGAGATGAGAGATTAATCTAGATTGCCTGGGTGGACGCTAAATGCTACCACACGCATGCTTATGAGAGGAAGACAGAGGAAAACTGGATGCAGAAGAAGAGTCCATGTGACCAGAGAAGCAGAGAATGTAGTGACACAAACACAAACGAAGGAATGCCAGCAGCAACCAGAGGCTGAAAAAGCAAAGAACAGTCTCCATCGGAGCCTCCAGAAGGAACCAGCCAGGCCAACACCTTGACTTTAACCCACGGAAACTCACTTTGGATTTCTGGTCTCCCAAGCTATAAGCGAATACATTTCTGTTGTTTTAAGTCACTAAGTCTGTGTCAATTTGTGACAGCAGCCTAGGAAACTAATAAACCTCTCCAGCCTGCTGTTGCTCATGGCAACATCTCTTGTTGGTTCCCACACCTCTGTAAATAGTCCTTTATGAAAAAGTCTATTCAAAAATCCTCACTGAGTGTGGCTTCTGTTTTGTGCTGGAATCCTGAGATATTCTATTTCTTTCCAAAAAGAATGTAAGATAGCATATTTTTTAACGAGACAATAAAATTGTGCCTAATGAGAAAATGCAGAAGAAAAAGAAAATAAAGATAAAAAAATATGAAGCCACAACAATTATTAGTATCCATAATTCATGCCATACAGGCCTGAACACTTTTCAAGAATTAGCCTGCAGCTTCCACTCTAAGTTCCCTAGCAGCCAGCACTAAAAAGCATGATCAATTAGAGTTTACTATTTCCTAAACTGGCTTGATAATAGGAATCACCTGAATACCTTGCCAAACATCGAAATATCCAGTCATCACCTCATCCAAGACTTGTCAAATCAGAACCTACTAGGGAAGCAGTAAGAATCTGGATTCTAACAAATATCCAAGATGAATTAGATGAGTCACAAATTGTGTAAGTTAAGAAAAAAACATGGGGGTTGTTCACAAGAGGAACAGTGTTAATGATGTGAAAAAAAGCCATCATCTCAGGACTAGAAAGATGTCTCCAATTGTGTGCTCTTCCAGCTGTGGTCAAGCACTGTCTCCAGTGCCCATGCAGCATACAGCTTCATGATAAGGTGACAAAAGTAAGTGATCTAATCATGAAAAATAAAATTACACCTTAACCGTGCGCTAAATGAAGATACATACTGTAGTGGACTCCTGCATTGCATCTTCAGTTTCCATTCCCTGTTCTCCTTTCCAGATAAGCTCCCAATGTCCTTCCAGGGATTTCTGTGGTCAGGAGTGAACAGGCAACTGAGATTAAGGCAATCGAGGTGTTTTATTCCCCTGCCTGTAATGACTGCAGCAAGGAAAAGTAGTGAACTACACCAATCCAATTGGGCCTTTTTCTAGATATTCCAGGTTTACAGTCAGCTTTTTATTCTAGATGGTACAGTATGCACAGGAGTGAGACCTTGACACCAGGAAGGAGGCCAGGCTGAGAATAAAATAGATGCAGAGAACATTGCAGGGGTAAGAACCCCACAGAAAACAGACAGAACTTCGATCCAACCATGCATGAAACTTACTCCACCACTTCATTTTTTTCAATCATACAATACAATAATTTTCTGTATTGGGTAGGCCATCTTCAGTTGGGTTTTCTTTTACTTGCATCTGAAAGCATCGTATGCAGTACGGCCGTTGTATTTATTTAATAGTCTCCATTTCAAAATCCACCTATAGGAAAAGTTACAGGAAAATACATCCTTGGAGAGGGATAAACTCTACCAAAAAGAAGCACTTAATGTTTTTTTAGTGACTACTGTTATTTAGGGGATTTTTTTTTCTCTCCTCCTGCTTGCCTTACAAAAAGAATTGCTAAGTGAGGAGCCTTGATGACTTGTTCTGATTTTTGTCCTCCTGATTACTCACCATCACCAAGACTTTCTATGCAACCAGACACTAATCTTGAGTTTATTTTTATCTGCTATTGTACCATCAACATTTCAGGCATTTCTCAGAAAACATCATTTCAAAGACTCAGTGACCTAACTTGCCAGCCATCATTGACTCTCTAGACCCATAATCAGCAACCGTTTGGGGAATCCAAGGGTGTACTCACTGCTTGGTGAGGAGGAGCTGTTAGGATTCACAGTGGGGAAAGAAGAGGAATAAATGGTAATTGTATATTCATTGGAACCTGATTACATTTGGGGAATACTGGCTGTCCTCTCCCAACCACCTCAGCTATTTTGAATGACGAACACTGATCTCTTAGCTGGAATGGTTAATGCTTAGTCAAATACTTCTGATCTAAAGCTTGGAGTCTGATTCACATCAACATAAAAATATTCCTGATGGAGGGAGTTGTTAAATGGGTAAAGAGTTTCAGTTTTGCAAAATGAAAGAAGCTCTGGATGTTAGTTACACAACAATACAACCAATACTTAACAATACTGCACTGTAAACTTAAAACTTATTTAGCTGGTACATTTTATGTGATGTATATTTGACTACTATATATATTGATATGTATATAGATGTAGATATAGATACTACTGAAAGGGGAGGGGAATTAAATTTTATTGTTGCCCAGTAAGGTTTACACTTTAGATAGTAATAATATCTAACACATATAGTAGTAGTTACAATATGCCAGTTACTATTTCTTAAGTGATTTTCACTTATTTGATTTACCCTTCATAACAAACCTGAGGGAGATATTACCATTATTATTACTCTTATTATATTTCCAATTCACTGATAAGGTAGCAGAGCCATGGAGAGGTTGTTAAACTAGCCCAGGGTCATCTGGGCTGAGCTGAGATAAACGCTTATTCAATTTCTCCCCAAAGTTCATACTCTTCCCAAGAAGCTCTGTTGCCTCTCTCTAGTTTATGATCAGGAACCATTACACACATTTTACAGAAGCAGGAACTGAAGCTCAGAATTTAAAAAGTGGCCCAAGATTATGAAACTAGCAAGTGCAGAGTCCCGACACATATTTAGCAAGTACAGAGTCCAGACACATATTTAGCCTCTCTAGTTCCAATGCCTTAGTCAAGAGCACAATCTAGAGAATGTTCTAAGGCAAGAATCTCAAACAATCTTAAAAATTACTGAGGATGCTACATCGCACTTATTCTACAATTGACCACATAATTGGAAGTAAAACACTCCTCAGCAAATGCAAAAGAACAGAAATCACATCAAACTGTCTCTCAGACCACAGTGTAATCAAATTAGAATCCAGGGTTAAGAATCTCACTCAAAACTGCACAACTACATGGAAACTGAACAAAGTGCTCCTAAATGACTACTGGGTAAATAATGAAATGAAGGCAGAAGTAAAGATGTTCTTTGAAACCAATGAGAACAAAGACACAATGTACCAGAATTTCTGGGACACATTTAAAGCTGGGTGTAGAGGGAAATCTATGGCACTAAATGCCCACAAGAGAAAGCAGGAGAGATCTAAAATCAACACCCTAACATCACAACTAAAAAAACTAGAGAAGCAAGAGCAAACAAATTCCAAAGCTAACAGAAGATAAGAAATAACTAAGATCAGAGCAGAACTGAAGGAGATAGAGACACGAAAAACCATTCAAAAAATCAATGAATCCCAGGAGTTGGTTTGTTGAAAAGATCAACAAAATGGACTGCTAGCAAGAATAATAAAGAAGAAAAGCGAGGAGAATCAAATAGACACAATAAAAGATGATAAATGGGATATCACCACTGACCCCACAGAAATACAAACTACCATCAGAAAATGTTATAAACACCTCTACGCAAATAAACTAGAAAATCTAGAATAAATGGATAAATTCCTGGACATACACACCCTCCCAAGACAAAACCAGGAATAGGTTGAATTTCTGAATAGACCAATAACAGATTCTGAAATCGAGGCAATAATTAACAGCCTACCAACCAAAAAAAGTCCAGGACCAGATGGATTCACAGTCAAATGCTGCCAGAGGTACAAAGAGGAACTGGTACCATTGCTTCTGAAACTATTCTGATCAATAGAAAAAGAAGGAACCCTCCCTAACTCAGTTTATGAGGCCAGCATCATCCTGATACCAAACCTGGCAGAGACACAACAAAAAAAAAAAAAAGAGAGAGAGAGAATTTTAGGCCAATATCCCTGATGAACATCGATGCGAAATCCTCAATAAAATACTGGCAAACCGAATCCAGCAGCACATCAAAAAGCTTATCCACCACCATCAAGTTGGCTTCCTCTCTGGGATGCAAGGCTGGTTCACCATATGCAAATCAATAAATGTAATCCATCACATAAACAGAACCAATGACAAAAACCACATGATTATCTCAATAGATGCAGAAAAGGCCTTTGATAAAATTAAACAGCCTTTCATACTAAAAACTCTCAATAAACTAGGTATCAATGGAACGTATCTGAACATAATAAGAGCTATTTATGACAAAACCACAGCCAATATCATATTGAATGGGCAAAAACTGGAAGCATTCCCTTTGAAAACCGGCACAAGACAAGGATGCCCTCTCTCACCACACCTATTCAACATAGTATTGGAAGTTCTGGCCAGGGCAATCAGGCAAGAGAAGGCAATAAAGGGTATTCAAACAGGAGGAGAGGAAGTCAAATTGTTTCTGTTTGCAGATAACATGATTATATATTTAGAAAACCCCATCATCTGAGCCCCAAATCTCCTTAAGCTGATAAGCAACTTCAGCAAAGTCTCAGGATACAAAATCAATGTGCAAAAATCACAGGCATTCCTATACACCAATAATAGACAGAAAGCCAAATCATGAGTGAACTCCCATTCACAATTGCTACTAAGAGAATAAAATATCTAGGAATAAAACTTACAAGGGATGTGAATGACTTCTTCAAGGAGAACTACAAACCACTGCTCAAGTAAATAACAGAGGACACAAACAGATGGAAAAACATTCCTTGCTCATGGATAGGAAGAATCAATATCGTGAAAATGGCCTTACTGCCCAAAGTAATTTATAGATTCAATGCTATCCCCATCAAGCTACCACTGACTTTTTTCACAGAATTGGAAAAAACTACTTCAAACTTCATATGGAACCAAAAAAGAGCCCGCATTGCCAAGACAATCTGGGCAAGAAGAACAAATCTGGAGGCATCATGCTACCTGGCTTCAAACTTTACAACAAGGCCACAGTAACCAAAACAGCCATGGTACTGGTACCAAAACAGATATATAGACCAAAGGAACAGAATGGAGGTCTCAGAAATAACACCACACATCTACCACCATCTGATCTTTGACAAACCTGACACACACAAGCAATGGGGAAAAGATTCCCTATGTAATAAACGGTGTTGGGAGAACCAGCTAGCCATATGCAGATAACTGAAACTGGACCCCTTCCTTACACCTTATACAAAAATCAACTCAAGATGGATCAAAGACTTAAATGTAAGACCTAGGACCATAAAAATCCTGGAAGAAAACCTAGGCAATATCATTCAGGACATAGGCATGGGCAAAGACTTCATGTCTAAAACACCAAAAGCAATGGCAACAAAAGCCAAAATTGACAAATGGGATCTAATTAAACTAAAGAGCTTCTGCACAGCAAAAGAAACTATCATCAGAGTGAATAGGCAACCTACAGAATGGAAGAAAATTTTTGTAATCTATCCATATGACAAAGGGCTAATATCCAGAATCTACAAAGAACTTAAACAAATTTACAAGAAAAAAGCAAACAACCCCATCATAAAATGGGCAAAGGATATGAACAGACACTTCTCAAAAGAAGATATTTATGCAGCCAAGAGACATATGAAAAAATGCTCATTCTCACTGGTCATTAGATAAATGCAAATCAAAACCACAATGGGATGCCATCTCACGGCAGTTAGAATGGCGATCATTGAAAAGTCAGGAAACAACAGATGCTGGAGAGGTTGTGGAGAAATAGGAACCCTTTTATACTGTTGGTGTGAGTGTAAATTAGTTCAACCATTGTGGAAGAAAGTGTGGTGATTCCTCAAGTATCTAGAACTTGAAATACCATTTGACCCAGCAATCCCATTACTGGGTACATACCCAAAGGATTATAAATAATTCTACAATAAAGACACATGCACACGTATGTTTATTGCGGCACTATTCACAATAGCAAAGACTTGGAACCAACCCAAATGTCCATCAGTGATAGACTGGATTAAGAAAATGTGGCACATATACACCATGGAATACTATGCAGCCATAAAAAAGTATGAGTTCATGTCCTTTGCAGGGACATGGATGAAGCTGGAAACCATCATTCTCAGCAAACTATCAAAAGATCAGAAAACCAAACACTGCATGTTCTCTCTCATAAGTGGGAGTTGAACAATGAGAACACATGAACACAGGGAGGGGAACATCACACACCGAGGCCTGTGGGGGTGGGGGGCTAGGGGAGGGATAACATTAGGAGAAATACCTAATGTAGGTGATGGCTGCCGCAAACCACCATGGCACGTGTATACCTATGTAACAAAACTGCACGTTCTGCACATGTAACCCAGTACTTAAAGTATAATAAAAAAATTATTGATGATGCTAAATGTTGTTTGCTTGGTTATATCTATTTATATTTATGGCATGGATTAGTGCTGTTCTATAGAAGTTTCTGTGAGAATAGAAGTATTCTGTGTCTGCACTGTCCAATATGACAGCCACTAGCCACATATGGCTATTGAACAATTGAAATGTGGCTGATGTGGTTGAGGAAATAACATTTTTCATTTTGTTTCATATTAATTAATTTACACGTGAATAACCAGATAAGATAGGTAGAGCTATAAAACCAAATGCATTTTTTTTTTTTTAGACGGAGTCTCGTTCTTGTTGCCCAGGCTGGAGTGCAGTGGCATGATCTTGGCTCACTGCACCCTCTGCCTCCAGCATTCAAGTGATGTTCCTGCCTCAGCTTATGGAGCAGCTGAGATTACAGGCGCCCACCACCATGCCCAGATTTTTTTTTCTTTTTTTTTTTTGTATTTTTAGTAGAGATGGAGTTTCACTATGTTGAAACCCTTAACCTCCGATGATCCATCTGGCTCCCAAAGTGCTAGGATTACAGGCGTGAGCCACTGTGCAGGCCCCAAAACACATTTTTAAAATGCATTTTTATTGTGGTAAAATACAAAACCAAAACATTTGTAAAACACTGCAATATGCACACGCATTCCCTAAGCCATCAGAGCCCTGACATCACCACACCGAATGTGGCCTCCGGAACACTCCATTGTACACTTGTTAAAAAGTCAACAACCTTTTATTATGAAAATAGTTTTGACCTCAGGGACCCTCTGAAAAGACCCTTAAGGAACTGGGGACCACACTTTGAGTCCAGGACTAACAAGGGGAGCTCAGCTCCTCCATGCCCAGGAAGGACAACTGGTCACCCTATTCTGGGACTGCTGCCTCCCACTTTGAGGGGCTTTCCACTTTCCCTGCCCCACCTCCGCCCCCGCCCTGGTAGTTTGTAGTCTTGTTAACAGACCAAAGGCCTTTGACGTGCTGTGTCCTGCGAGAGGCCGAGGACCCACTCTCCAACACAGCGGACCTGAAGGAAGAAGGGCAGCCACAGCAAGCTCGGCTTGCTGCGGGAGGAATTTCCCTCTGAGGTTCCAAGCCCCCAAGGCAGGCAGATCAAACCAAAAAGTAGAAAGAAACGCGCAAAGTGAAATTCAAGATGCTGGAAAAGATGGAAAGGCCTCTTCTCCCTGGAGTCTCCCGCTTCTCCCCTCCTTCCGGCAGGCAGGAAAGAGGAGGCCATCGGAGGCGGAGAAGAGAAGGCTTCGCAGGGTCTTCTGGGGCAACTCAATCAAAGAAATTATTTTCCCACAGACGAAGCCAAGAATATCTTAATGGCTTTTTCCTGATTGAGGGATAAATCTTCTACTAATTTATGGCTCAGACCCAAAGCAGTTGTGTCAACTCCACCCGCCCTCTAAAACAATGTGAGAAATGCCTCAAAATTCCACTTATTTTGATGATTTCCCTCTTCCCGTTCCTATTTCTTCTTTTTTCACTCTGCTTTCATAGTCCATCCTGATCCTTTTCATCCTACCTCTTCTCCTATTTTCAAATCAATCGCCAACTCCTCAATGCCACGTCCCTACCCCAGGGAAAAGTCTCTGGACGTTCCCAGTTAGAGGGGCTAAAACCTTCTGAAGTGCGACTCCCCTGCACCCCCATGCAGGGTAAGGACCGCGAGAAGAGCTGGATGGCGTCGGAGAGAAGCTGCACCCGCGCTAGCGCCTCACCGCTTACCCTGGCAGCCCTGAGCGACTGGGTGCTGAGACCCAGTGCGACAGTAAATCAAAAGACAGCAGACGGCGAGAAGCCAGTGTCACAGCGACTCACAGTCACTACTGCCCAGCGCAATTATCACGCCCTGGGGGTAATTGCTAAATGGCCCGTGTTTATGGACTCGGCCACCTCGCTGGGCTGATCCCTACAGCCAGCTACTCCCGGCGCCCGCCGGAGCAGGGGCGCGCTCCCCCTCGGAAGAAGGTCTGCGAGTGGGTAAACTGACCCGAGGTTCTCTGAGAATTCTGCCCACTCTCGCCTGCGGGACGCCTGATGCTCAAGTCAGTGTGCTACAGATGATTTAGGTAATCTAGGCCGTGCAGAGAAGATGCGAGTTATTCCCAAATCCACTTGCTAACTGCATGTCCTTAGGCAAGTTAATTTAACTCTCTTACCACAGTTTACTTATCTGTAAAACGGGGATAATGTAAGTAATGACCTAACTGGGATTTGGTAAAAGGCAAATGAGCTAATACATATAAAGGTTGTGAAAACAGTGCCTGGTATATGGGCACAACGATTACTAAGAACAGATTGAAAAGTCGTGACTGGTGTTAAAAATTAAGCTGTTATGCAGTTACACTCCGTGACACCTGTTCTGGTGACAACGTGAGTAAAGGGACCTACGTAGCCCTGACCGCCCAGCTTAACTTACAGCTCCTTTGTGTGGGTGTAGCCCAGCCGGGGAAAACAGCGTGGACATGCTTCGTGCTAACACTACCACTACCGGAATGAAGTGCGAGCAGCTAAACCTCTGGCCTCCACCCGAAATGGGCCTCCTGCCTCGAGACTGACTCCCGAGCCATCTTCTCGCTTCCTCTGGCACCGAAGGCCCACAGGGTCCAGCTTTTTAATGGGCCCTTTATCTGCTACAGACCGCCTCGACGAACCGGAATCAAATCTCGGCCCTTGCAAGGACGGAGGCCGAAGTCTAGATCCCGAAGTAAGCCCAGTAGGAAGCGGCGCGGTCCAGACACCCGGGGACCGGTGACCTGTCTGCACTCCCGGCCACGCAGCGCGTCGCTGGGCTGGAATCCCACCTTGCATCCACCGCGCGGGATTCCAAACAGCCAGTATAAACAATCCTCTCACCCCACCACAACAGGGAAGATGGCGGGACCCAGGCTTCCGTGCAAGTTTCCAGAATTATCCCTGAGGGTCCGGGCGGCAAGGCCTGCACCCACCTCTCGCCCGGACTTTCGTTTACAGCCGCGCCCTCTAAGGGAAGGTTTATGACCACAGCGCTGCAGAACAGAGTCGGGTGGGCACTATACATGGCCGTGGAGCCTGCGGCCCCAGCTCGCGGCCTCGGGCGCGCTTGCAGGGCCCCATCCTTCTGGTGCGCGGGGCTCTGGAGCCAGAAAGTGTACACAGACCATAAATTTCCCGCCCTGCTCGGCGCAGCTCTCCGAGGTCAGGGGCCGGCCGCCCGCCTCCAACCGCCTCTGCGCGCCTACCCCTTAACTTGCGTCCGGGTAACTGCCGCCGACAGCAAAACGTAGCTGGTGCCCGCTGCAGCGCCTAGCCAGACTGCAACGCCGCCTCATCACTGTTACAGCACCCTAGTAGCGTTGGGACTCGGGGCGCAGCCTGCGGCTCCCCACCGCTGCCTACGAGGCAGGAGTTAGGGAATGGAGTAAAGAGGGAAGAAGGCGAGGCCTGGGGGAGGCCAGGTGAGAATGGAAAGAGAAAGGGATGACTAGGAGCAGGGAGGAAAACGCTTCTGTGGCTTCTGGACCCATTTATGTCTTTCTATCCTGAGGTTTGGGGTGGGAGGTACACAGTAAGTGCACGTGGCGACCGACGTTCGCTTAAAGATGTTTTTGCACTTGGGCCCTCCCTTCCTTCGGCTGTGAACCTTGCATACCGTACAGGGCACACCATACAGGGCATACCATGAATGCGCTTTCCCTGGGGATGCAGCGAGATGACTTTTAATAGATTTCTCTATGGTTGGGTCTACACTAACATTGTAAGGTGAATATTTGAAATAATGATCAGAATAATTCGTCAAAAAGAACAAATCATTTCTTTGAACTTTTTTTCTCCTTGACTAGAAAATCGCCCGCAGACCACTAGTTCGGAGATTGGAGTAAGAAAGGCAGATTTCTGTCAGAGGCTCGGCCACGCCCCTTACCCGCCAAGTACCTTGATCAAATTACCCAACCCCTCTGCTTCTCAAAATGGCCATCTGTAAGAGAGGAAGAATAATATCTTCTGCCCTGAGTTGCTGTGATGGTTACATGAGATATAAGACTTTCACCTCTTGTTCAAAGAGTGGAAAAGACTTGTGTCTCTTTCCTCCGTTCTTTACTTGCACGCACCCATAGGTGATTTCAAACGAGTATAGACACTCTCTCCAGCCAGAATGAACTCGCAGTGTCATCGTAGTAATAGTTTAATAACAATCTCCACTTACCGAGAGCCTTCTGTTTGCCAGAACTCTGTCTGTGACTGTGCCCTGTATCAGATATGCGCCCCTAACCTAAAAACTGCCTCTGGGTTGCTGAACAAACTGAGAAGAAGAAAGTGGGAAGGCGTAGTTGGAGAGCTAGCTGGAGAGAACACAGGGAGGTGGGATGGTCTCCTCACCACCATTCCTCCGCGATGAGGAAAGCAAAAGAGAAATAAGAGGAAAGAGGTGGGAAAGAAAGTTTTCGATTTTGCTGAAACTTTTAGCTTGGAGGGCACGTGTCAGAGCACCTTTGGATCGTTTCAGCTGGAGACCCTTGACGGTCCCTAACCCAGAACCGGTCCAGCATATAGTAGAGGCTCAAATGATGTGCACATATGTAGATGAGTAACATCGAGGCTGTGAGTGGCCCTTCTGTCCCCAGCATGTCTCCCTTGGCTCTGAGCAATGCTTTTGAGGAGGATGGCACTTTTGTGGGCTTTAAAAAAAAATTATGCAGATCTATTCTAATTTTTAAAAATCTCTGCCTTTCATTACATTTTACCTAATAGGCTGTCCTCCATCACCTCTGGAGCTGCCTGGCAGCCCTGTCATCCCTTGTCTCAGGTCACACACTCTGTCCTCCATGTCCTCCACGGTGGTCATCTGGAACCAAGCCAGGGGAGTCCCATTCCTCTTAAAATTCTGAACGGAATCTTGAACAGTACCAGGACGAAAGGAAGCCCAGGACTCAATGAGCAAAGAGGAAAAAATGAAAAGTGAGAAATGGTGAGGACATACAAAGCAAGGGAGAGTGAAGACCAATGGATATGGGAAAATTCAAATTACAGGTGACATTCCATTTAAAAATTGTGTGTCACACAGCAAGTCTTTAGTTTGACTCTTTCTTTATAGCTTTTCACCCCCATTTTTTTCAGCTACAAAACTGTGCTCTTGGCCTGGAAGAGTAGTCAGCACAGGCTGCAGGGTCCCTGATGGAGGCAAGAAAAAGGAGACCTGGCTTAGATCGCTGCAGCTGACCCAAAGTGGCCTCAAAGAGTCATCTCCTGGGCGCTCCCGACCGGCAACCGACTGACGTAGCGATCAGCTTGGGGGAGGTCGGGGCCAAGGGGCCCGCGCTGACCGTGAACTGAATGAATATTCGGCGGGCAGGTTGGGGATCCGAGACCACGGAAGACCCAGGACCTTCCTCTGCTACACCCAAAGCCATTGAGAACGGGGCGAGACCCTGTGACCCCCGAAGGTAGGAGGCCTTGGAGCGAGATCTGCACCCCAGACCAGAAGAGCCTGGCTGCGTAGAGTCTCAGGGACACCTCTTTGGAGGCGTGCGCGGCCCTCATTTCAGCAGGTAGTGAAATTCAACAGTGGCCGGATTGTGATGACGGATGCAAGTCGGGACTGCCAGATAGGGGATCCTATTCGCTCATTAGTTCATTCTTTTGATCTTTCGTTCACTTGCTCATTTCTTGAGCTTCTACCACGTGCTGGGTGCACTCGTCACGCGGATTCTGAGAAACAAAAATAAACAGCCCCGACAAATTAAAACGAGGCTAAAATTTGCAGACTGGGAAATCTCTGGTCGAGGACAGTGGGGACTGAGGGTGGCTAGGGAATTCTGCAAAACAGACACTTTTGCTCCGCAGAGAGAGGCGGCGGGGTGCAGACGCACTAAGACCAACTCGCCTAGCATTCTTACCCGCTCTGCGGTGCTCTTCCGTGTTCCAAGAGAGGCTCGGGCTGATCTTAGCGCTCCGCACCCCCGCGTAAGTGAGGGACTGGAGAAAGCACAGAAAGCTTTGGACTTCTGTCCTGGTTCTTGACGTTGACCACTAGGGAAGTGACCTTGAATGAGTCATTCAACCTCTCTACCAGTTGGTTTCCACCTACAACGATACCCAAACGGTACGCAGACCAGAGTTTCGGCCGCCTGCATCGAGTCCTGCTTGTGAACGAGTTCTCTTGCCCCTCTGTGATGACCTTAGCATCGGGGATCCTAATGGGTCCTCAACCAGATGATTCGCAGCTCCAGGTCCACTCCCGGGGTTACTACCTGGTACTTCTGGGTCGTGTTGCACAGCCTCCTACTGTGTGTATAATGCTACCTACCCTGGGATGCTATAAATAACCACAAGGGCCACAATAATTATACTTGTCGTTTATTCAGTAAACACTTTTGGGGGTGCATTTCCTGTGCCAAGCACTGAGCTAGGTGCTAGAGCTTCTCCAACCATGCAGCAGAGTCCAGCCCTGCTCTCAAGAAGCCGAGGGTGCCTTTTTCCTCGAAGGAATCGTTAATCTCCTGTTTCCATTTCGAGGGCCCTCCCTCATTGTGATTAGTTAAAAACTTAATAAAACTCCCCAGGTGCTATTTGTCCCAACATAATCTCAACAGCTGGAACATAATGTTCCCTTCTGTGCCCATGGACACTTGCTTAAGCTTCAGAAAACTAAGTATCAGAAAACTAACTTCTTCCTTTCTAACTCCCATGAGTAAGTCCCCACCACACCCACAAGCATTGTATGGCGTGCCTGCTGTGAAATTTGCAGACTGAGGTGCTCCTGTGCATAGCGCCAGGAGCATCAAGATGAAGAAGGCCTTCCAAATGCAGCAACCCCTGACCTAGCCAGGCAGCACATCCTAACTCTCTGGGCTACTCCTTAAAGGATTTCCTGGTGACAAGGCATCCTCATTCTCATCTAATGATAAAATTTCTTGGAGAGTAAAGGTTGTCTTGCATTCTTTTTTTCTCTACGGTGCAAACACTCACAAGGATCCCAATAAATACTGCAATGAAAAAAATGAATGGATGAAGGAATGCAGTGACATCGAAGCCTGTAGCATTAATTGTATACCAGCCACTGTTCTCATTTTGGCTTTTTTTTTTTTTAACTGTCATGAAGTCTTATACCAATTTATGAGTTAGGTACCTTTGATTACATCCCATTTCACCGAGAAAACAAACCAAGTGATTAGATGAATTTTCCAAGGTCATGTAGCTAGTTATTGGTGGGTGAGTGAATGAATGAATGAATGCCTCTGGGGTTAGTTCAGACCTCCTATGCTGGGCTGGGATCAGGCCCACGTTTTCCTGCACACTCCTCCTGCCAGTCTCCTCGAATAACACCCCCCCCCCCCAACCCAGAGAGTCGTTGAGGGTCTCCAGAGAGGCAAGTTCAGAGCGCATGTCAGGCGATGCTGCCGCTGCCACTTCCAAGGTCTCTTTCTGGTTCCTCGTGTGTTGCGCAGGGTGGACTGTGCTAGAGAGTGAGGCTTACTATCTGCCATGGCTTCAGCTGAATCCGAGGCTAGAGGAAGATAGAAGGATCCAGCGCAGGGGCTGCCACGCAGGCATGATTGGACCTCGATCTCCCATTCTGCCCAGAATCCTAAGTGTCAGCAATGATCAATGGAAGTTGAAAAGCACCATGGATGTCGCTTCCTTTCGTGAGCACAGTGTGGCTGGGATCCTACACACTATTAGCAAAGCTAACACTGCTATTAGGTCAGTGCAGAGTGGAAAGCAGGGTATCAACCCAATGGAGTCCCAGACCTGCGACTCCCAGACCCCTCAGGAACCACCAAGGGGAAAGAGAAGGAGCTAATGGGAGCCCAACATCCCAGGCAGTGGTTGAACCTCATGCTCTTTTTGAAAACCCATTGAGCTTTGATAATTTGGATCAGAATCTGGTTGCTCAGGAGTGTCTGGCACCAGCTTTCATGTTCCTGTGTACTGCAGGAGGCCCTGACCCAAGGCCCATCCTGGTCCTTGCACTCACTCTCCAGGGCACCTTGGGCAAGCATTCTCACATCTCTCAGCCTCTGTTACTTCAACCCAAAAACGAGGGAGTTGGGAACAATCATACCTGTGGAGACTTCTATTCCTGATTTCTAAAATGACAGGGGGCAGAGATAGGGAAGGGATTAAAGGGCCAGGGGTTCTCTAAGCTCACCTGTCCTCAGGGCCCAGGGATCCTCGTGGAGGCTGCTGCTCTGTTAGAACCTGAGTTGAAGGGAATCTTAGAAAGTGCTCCCCACCCTGTGTAAGCAGTCTGGATTCCCCAAGAATGGCTGTGGCAGAGGGTAGGCACTGTGGGTTGTAATATCCCAGTGTGTGAAGGGAAGCTTCAGAGAAAGCCAACTAGTTTGTCTTTGGGACGCCAGCCAATCTCATCATGACCTCAAAAAATGGAGGCTGTGAGCTAGATGAGTGCATGAGTTAAATCAAAATTTCGGATTTTAAAAAATCTTCCCTAGCCCAAATACCTGTAGTTAAAATCCTCCTTAAAACTCGCATCTTCACAAATACATTGGAGTGTGCAATCGGTCCTTTCCAACTCACAAGGCTAAAGAAGGAGAATGTGATGTCCCAGCATGTTTAGGGTCCTCTTGGTCATCTTTAAAGCGGTGTCACTACATCACGTGGGGGAGGGCTGCGCTTGCCTACTTTTTCTTCTTAAGGGAGGAAGAAGCTGGAGAGGGGACTAGGATGCCTGAAAACGATGGGAGACTGCATCAACCTCAGCCTCTGACTTCTCTTCCCCCGTTTCGTGCTCCATCCAGCCCACTGAGAGTCTCAGGTAGGCGTGGGCTTGAGGAGAGGTGGGTTCAGATCTGTGGAAACAGATTAAAGCTCAACAGGTTAAAGCTCAACAGATCAAGTCAAGTCCAGGCGCCCGCAGAAAATCCACTGCTACAAGCCCTGGTTTCTACCACACCCCTCTCCCGACTCCGAAGCTTTCGTTGGCGGTTGCCTTCCCAGACAGGAGAACCCAGGTTTCACTCTCCTGTTTCTTCGGCTTCTGACACCTTGAAAAGAAGCCTAGGCGCTCTTACTGCGCCTGCCCTGCGCTGGCCACAACCTAGTTCATCCCCTGCCAACATCAAACTCCAGATCCTGGGTAGAGAGGGCAGCGAGAGAAAAGATCCCAGAGTGACTGGAGTTCCTTTATGGTTGCCTCTGAGGTGCGAAGGATGTCAGAGGGATTTGTGGCAAACAGAGTCTGAGCCCACCTACAATCCACACGACTCTTTGCAGGGAGTAGAGGGAGAGAAGAGGGAAATCTCCCTGGCTGGTATAATGACCTGAGCCTCCCTTGGAAGCAGGACCTCGCCTGGACCTGCCCCGGGGGCTGACAACTTTGGCCTCGGGCGGGGGGGTGGGCACAGGAAGGCGAGGGAGACACACTGCTTGCATGGATGTCTATGCCCACTCTAGACTGAAGCGGGCAAAAGGGAGAGAAACGCGGCGCCAGCCTTCAGTGGTTTAGTCCGCGGAACTTGGCGCTAGGCAACTTTTCTGTGGAAACAAGCGCCCTACACACCCACACAGGCTGAATAAGGCGGCAGAGGCTCCTCTCTGCTTTGCCATATGGAGGAGAATGGGGAAATTTATTCGCGTGGTTTTACCCACAAAGTGCTGAAATAGCCAGTAGACTGCCTGTCTCTCGTGTGTCTATATGAATCTGCAGGTTTGTATGCGTCCACGTTGGAGGGGATGGGGGATGGGTATTGAGTCCCTACCCCCGCCCCAAGGGAAACGCACCGTGGTCACCATCCCTCTGTGAGCCTCTGTGCACCTTGGTAGCCTTTTTCGGAGGGCTCCGCGCCGCGGGGACTTCGGCGGGCTAGGCAAAGCTTTGCTCAAAGAGCAATCGCTGGCTGGAGTCTCGGGTTGTGTGCAGGAGGGGCGGGGGCCGCGGCTCTGTTCTGCTCTGCTCTGCTCCGGGGCCCGCGCGCTCTCTCCTGCTCCAAGCCTCAACCCTGAGCGGTTCTAGCGCCCCTCACAGTCCGCGCTGGGCCTTCTCTTCCAGGTCTGAAAACTCTAGGTCTTGGTTGAAGAATTTCGAGCTGCTTGGCCGCCCTTGCTAGCATTTTGCGCTGCCAAGAAGACCCCAGTACGCGGGGTCGAGAGAGCAGCCCTGGGATGGGACTATCCGGCCAAATTTTAGCCTTTCCTCCTGGCCACCTGTGGCTACCCTTCTTCCAAATGAACTGTAACTTTTCCGGGGCTTGTGATATTCCGATTCTGATGAAATGTGGAAGAACTCCACTGCTAGGGTAAAGCCCCGCAAGAACTTCACGTGATAACTGACTAGGAACTGGGGGTGGGGGTGGCGGAAGCAGGGGCGCCTCCTGCGAGCACTAGGGTGGTATTCGTCCTTCTGACTCCCGCCCTCAGGTGCTCGCCTCCCCCGCTCACTTCGTCCCTGAGCCCCCCAGCTCTGCCGTGCCCCCTGGCCTGGCGAAAGGTGGCCTAAATAAGGCAGAATTCTACCTGAAATCACATCATGACATTCCCCGATGATGATTTTCTTCACGTTCAAAGCCCCGGGGCCCGGGCGTGGACCTGCGGTCTGGGTTTGGCGGTAGCAGAAACCTCCAGGGCCAGGTGAGGAGCCGGAGAAAGTGCTGTTTGTATAAAGCACCCTCCCCACCTTTCTTCCTTAGGCTCTGCTCCTCAGCTAAGTGTGTGTGCCGACGCGTTATTCTCCTTAACGCCAGAGCTGGATTGAAGTGCCGCAAAATTCGATGTGCTTGGGATATCCTGCTTCCAGAATTTCAATATTTGGGGTCAGGGGAAATTGATATCGATAATGCAGACAAAACTGAGGTACAGAGGGAATCCTGAAGTTTGGCAGCAGAGCCTGTGGAAGGCTTGAAGAACTATCCCAGCCCTGGCCCGCACCCAGGCCAGGTGGGGAGGCTGCCCTGGCCTGGAAACTCTTGCGACACAATTAGGGATAACAGCTAGTTCATGTTCCTATTGAAGATGGGGTCCCTTGTGGTATGCTCTTTCTTTTCTCTTGACTAAATTGTACAACTCTGATCATTCTGCCCCTACTCCATTCTAACTGCTCTTGAATCATCTCGATTTGGGGACTTAGGGGGTTGGCTGGGTCAGGAAATGATCATCTTTGCATCCATGTGTTGGCTTTGGGACTTGTTATCTGTATCTTGTATCTGGCTATGCAAGTGAAAGAAGGCTCAATCTGCTGCCTCTACTTCACCCCTGGATGGAAAAGTCGAGAACAGAGATCCTGGAATGAGCTCCAGGGGAATGTCTAAAAGTGGAGGAGATAAGCAAGACAGAGGACCGCTGAGAACTTTCCCACTCTGGCCAAGGGACTGAGGTGTGTCCTAGGCTCTCTGACTTCAGCACCTCTCCTCAACTCATTCTGAGAACTGGCCACCTGGCCTGGATGCTGGGTCTGCCAGAGACCTTATGTCCTTCATTTGCTCAGTGCCGAAGAGATTGGCACTGAGACTGATCAGGATTTCCCAAAGAAATCTATTTGCTACAAAATCCCCCCCAAAGAGCTTTTAGCAACTCCAGACATTTCACAGTTACAAGCAGGAGGACAGGTCTTGGAGAGAGGTTTAACTTTTCACCTTTAAAAGAAATAAACAAACAAAAAATCTTCAAATTGCCCATCCTAGTAGCAGTGTCAAGGTTTACTATATATTTTCCAGCTGCAGTGGGATGGGGAAACTGCCTCACGACTCTCAGCAGCTTTGGGGAGAAAGAGCTCATCTAGGCACCTCCAGTGGCCAAATTGCAAAGGAAAATTTTTGCGTGGATGAGGGAATGGAGGATGCAACTTCATAGTTCTATCCGTGGCCACATGTAGGCCAGGAAGTCCAAGTTCTGATCTGGGCTGTGCCTCTGCTTAACCTTGAAGAAGTCACCCCTTTGTTTGGCATGTTTACAACCAGGGTCCTGGCACTCTAAGACCCAAGCTTCCAGCTCTGACCACTGTGTCATGTCTGTCCTTTCCTCAGCAACATTGCAAACCTGTCCTCTACCCCATCCCGGAACAAGGAAGTTTGTGCAGGGCTCTGGGCCGGCGCTTCGCGCCCACATAGTGATTACAGCTGTGCCTAGATTGACCCCGCCTGGCATCACTGCCTTCCCCATTCCAACTCTGAGTACTCTAGGAACTCATTTCGTCCATACTGTGGCTGGGGAAACCATCTGTTGCACTGGCCTAACAGTTTCTATAGCCTGCTCCACTCTCAGGCTACTCAGGGTCTCAGAGGGCACTTTCAGTGGCAGTTGGCCCTAGAAATCTCTTAATTAGAAGCCTCTAAACCCAGACGCCCATCTCTGATGTCTGTAACAAGATGGCTCTGAGGTTGAGCCACTTCCCCTGAAACTCCAGCCCCCCACCTTCAGCTGCTGCATTCTACAGTGTCCCCGGGACTAAGGTCCGGTTGCAGATCTCTGGCCTTAACAACCCCCAGCAAAGCCAAGCGGCCTTTACAAACCGTAGTAAACATTTTATTTACAAATTTAAGGCGTCCTAAGTGCCTTTGAGCCACGACCTCTGGGGCGAGTCAGAGAAACAGTTTAGTCAAACACCTCACAGTCGAACCAGCCTGCTTCCGGAGAGAAGTGTTCGGCTGGCTAGCAGGACATTGAGACTCCCCTCTGCTGTGGGCAGTGTCCGCTGCAGCCAGTCGGAGCAGCGTGGGGCGAAGCGTGAATGTCGGGAGGTAGGCTCCACGCTGCGTCTCCTGCCCTACCAAGTCGCCAACATACAGTAAGCACAAAACCCAGCCCATGGCTGGGAGGCTGCACGCAAGGCCCGGATCCCCTCCGCCCTAGTACAGTCTATAAGCAGCCAAGCGCGCCTTGGGCTGGCTCGGGGCTTTTGGGAGCGCTGCTGGCTGTGGGCTGTGTTGCAGGGAGAAGCTCCGAGGCGCCGCCGCCGCCAAGGCTGCTGGCGCAACCCGCACTGGTGCTGCTGCTACTAAGACTGCTGGCGCTGCTGAAGCTGAAACTATTGCCGCCGCCGCCGCCGCTGCTCCCACCACTCCCAGCACTGCTGGCGGTAATGTGAGCGCCAGTGACCGGGGCCTTAATAACTGTTGTTTGGTGCAGAGAACGCTCACTCCCCTCAGTCCGCTCCGTGTCGCTGGGGGCCATGTCCAGGGACTCGGAGTCGCTGCTCTCGCTCTCAGCCTCGCCTTCAGAGCGGCTGGGGCTCCTCTCGTCCTGCTCGCCATCCGCAGCCGGGGCTCCACCTGATGGCTTCTCGCCAGCCTCCTTGTCCTTGTCCTTTTGGGCCTGGGCCTCCTTGGAGTGCCGCCACTTCATCCGCCGGTTCTGGAACCACACCTTCACCTGCGCCGCGCCACACGGGGAGACAAGAAGAGACACCGAGATGAGACCCAGGTTTGCTCCTATCCGACTCGCGTGCACCCTCAAGCCACCTCCCTGAGTGAAAAAGCAACGCTTACTTGGCGACTCTACCAAGGACCAGGCACTGTGGTAGGCGCAGGAGCCAAGGCGCAGTCCAGGGGAACACAAGAAGCCAGGAATCCCGGCCTAGGGAACCCACTAAGACCGTTTTCAAAATGCAACCCTCAGGCCCCAGGACTAAAATGACCTGGGTGACTGTTGGAAAGGCAGATTCCTGCACCCGACCCCCAACATACTCTCTCTCTCTACTCTAAATCCATGTATTTTTTTTCTGTCAGGACCCCCATGAGAATCTGATTAAAGTTATGGACTCCTAGCCCAGAAAAATACACATATACCCAAGATATTGCTTACAATGTCAAGGGTTTGGTGTGCCAGCGTTAAGAATTCCTGCTCTAAGTTGGCCCTCTCCTCTACTGCCACTACCCAAAGCAAGTCCCTACAAAAGCAATACTTTTTTCAAAAAAGGAAACATGGGAAGCAGAAAGGGAAAGGGGTTTTAAACTGTTAATCACAGTAGGGTGGGGGCATTGTTGGGCTTTCAGTAAGACAGCATTTCTTTGGTGTGTTTGTACGCAAGAGCTGATAAGGACCTTGCCCCTGTTAAGGATAAACAAATTCTCCTGGGGGCTCAGAAAACAATGGAATTAAATGTGTGCAAAATTAAGGAAGGGGATAGAAATGGGGCAGAGAATCTATACAGATATATACGATCCCCTGGGGGACCCAACGCATTCACACAAGTTCCAGCTTCCCTTTTAAAAATAACATCCACAGCTGGTGGAAAACGGCTGGGCTCCTCCAGTGTGTGTGTGTGTGTGTGTGTGTGTGTGTGTGTGTGTGTGTGTACTGGGGAGAAGAGTTGTGTAATGGAGGTCAGAAAGAAACAGAGACAGCAATTGGGGGACCAAGGAGCTAAGAAAAAGAAGCCTGCCTCTGGCTTCTGACCTGCTGGGGACAATCAGCACCCCAGAGCCAGAGCCAGTGCTACGGGGTGCACAAGAGTGACTCTTCCACAGTCAAAGCTCGGGTTGGGGGTGGGGGGGAAGCCCAGTTCTTAAATTTAAGAAAAAGAAAAAAATTAATTCAGCCACAATACATTTCCTATTGTCTTGAAAAAATTCAAATAGGCAGAACCTGCTGAAATGCTCTTGGGTATTCTAAGAGAATCATTTTTCTTTATTTCTTTCCCTCACCTCTCCCCTTCTTTCAGATTTTCTTCAGAGCCTAAGCCTTGTAATGTGTGGCCGCTCCAAGTGGACTCCCTGCCCTCCTGGAGCTAACTAATTCCGTTTGAAATTATATTTTCACTTCCTCACAACTGGGGATTTCACAATCCAGCAGAAGCAGCAGGAGGAGGAGGAAGGAGGGAGGGTGAGAGGGAAAAAAAACCCCAACAACAATCTCTTGCCTTTGGGTTTTTATCTTTTCTGAAATAAACTGCCTCCTACAGCGAATTGCACTACAGTTGAGTATACCAGTGTTATTTCCAGCGGCCCTTTTGCTTTCTCCGTGGTTCTTTAGCCTGCTGGCCAAAATAAACATGCAGTGCTTGTTGACATACATCTTGGGGATGAGCTCTTCTCTCGGTCCTTCTCCCTCACCCCATCTCCACCCTCCTCTTCTCCTGCCTCAAGTTGCGTAGTCCACAAAGCATCTTGAAAGTCAAGATCTTGCGTTTGCACCGCAGGAGGCCAGTCGGCCGGGATGGAGGGGACCTACCAGACTAGGCCGTGCGCTGCTGCCCGCCCGAGGGCGCTGTGCGCTGGAGCCGGAACTGCCTTACCTGTGCGTCCGTGAGGCCCAGCATCGCCGCCAGCTGCTTTCGGTCCGGCTTGGTCACGTACTTCTGAATCTCAAACCTTTTCTCCAGGCCTTTCCTCTGCAGGTTGGAGAACACAGCGCGCGACCACGAGCGCTTCCTTTTGTACGTCTGCGGCATGGTGTCCTTCGTGAGCACAGCATAGGGACCTGCCGCAGAAAGGGAGCCAGAGGGAAGAAAGACAAGAGGGCCATTCAGTGTCCAGTCCTTGACCTGCCAGCCTGGGGGTCCCCGTAAGGCTTGAAACTGTTTCGTGTTAAATGTCGATTCCACCCTCATTCAGAAAGCCCTTCGCGCATACACCGAATGGCCCCTCTAAGGAGGAATTTTACACCACAGTGGGAAGACCTAAAGCGAGCGTGGAGTGGAGAAGCCTGGCGGCTTGTCCCTTAATTCCAAGAGAAAAACATAAACCTCATGCGTGGCCATCAGGCCTACGAAGAGTAGACAAAAATGTCCCTTGGGCCTGAATGATGACAGTCCTGAATTATTGAATTATCTCCTGTGTGTGTGTGTGTGTGTGTGTGTGTGTGTGTGTGTGTGTGTGTGTGTGTTTATTCCCGCATGTGTCCAGGCACCCAGACATAAGCTCGTCAAGCACAAGTGTTTGAGGTCATCCCAAAATGTGTATATGCTAATAAGCAACATTGATGCTGCATTTTTCAAGCCCTCTGGGGCGAAAAGACTTCGAGAAAGCCCCCCACCCCACCGTCCACGCACACACTTTCTGGGATCTCCAGGCGCCTCTACCCCTTTTCAAGGGGAACCATCCGAAGCGAGCGCTAGCTCGCTGAGAAATCTTTCGGTTTCTCTCTCCTGACTCCGTAGCCTCCCGCCCCAATTGTGAGATTGCGACACCGTGGCAGCCCTGGAGGCGTCAGTCCTGAGATTTCTGACTGGTAGTCAGCTCGCCCGTTAGGCAGTACTCTGGAGTTTTTCCGTACCTGGAAACGTGTCTTGGAACTGATGCTGAACTGAATTTCTTGGGTTTGAGTTTAAGGGACTCAGGATGGCAGAAGCCTCGTTAATGGGATCTAGAGATGCGAAGAACTGGCCGGCCGAGGGCTGCAGGCCTGAGAGGTGCACCCCGGCGGGCCGCCCACCGGTTAGCAGGGAAGTGAGATCTGGGGACAAGGGAAAAGGATAGCAGGTTACATCTCGGGCACACTCACACTCTCCGCTGATTTGTTCCTCCCCTTCCCCTTGCCCTGGATTCACTTTTATTGAGCGAAGTCAAGAGAGAACCCGTCTCGGCGCTGAAACCTCTCTCTCCCAACAGTTGCCAAGGAGCGACGCACGAAAAGTTCCTGTGTGTCCCTCACGTCCATATGCATGCATATAGTAAGTAAAGGCTTTACATAAATCGGCTTACGGCCTCACTTTCACGTGTCTTCCAAGAACGCCACAGACGCAAAACCTCCGCCCCAAGGTGGCCCCACTCTGCCCGCTCATCTAGGCGGTTTTGTTTATTATTTACATTTCCTGGGTGAAATTTTTACTAGAAATCAGATAAGTGCGAAAGTGTTTCCCAAAAATGCTTTAGCTGTCAGAAAATATAATTCTGTCTCTAGATACGTTATTAAAGAGATCAAAGTCATGTTAGCAGATACTTACACCAACCATTTTTATAAATATTTATTCTAAGACGTGTTTTTAAAGAATCCCTGGAGTCAGTTTTTGTTTGTTTTACATAGAACAGGTGAGTTTTAGACCTAATGTTTTGTAGTTTTCTTACAATTCGTTTTCTTCTCTCCCGTTTTACCGATTTGTCCTTAATTGTAAAAACACTCAAAGGCACCCCAAGCCAGCCCGGGGTCCCGGGAGTGGGTCAGTGGTCAGAGGCCTGCAGCCTCCCGCCCAAGACCTACCTCTCAGCGTGTTGCCTTCTTTGACTTTTGGGTCAAATTCTGCAGATAAAATGCGGTCAATTCCAAATTTGAGGTCTTTGCTGGAGGGGGCCGGGGCAGAGCCACTGTGGTGGGGGTTCGGAACCACTCGCGTCCCCGAGGCCGGGGGCTGCAGGGCGCCAGCCCGGGGCGGAGGCGGAGGCTGTTGCTGCGGCGGCTGTTGCTGCTGCGGCTGTTGCTGCTGCTGTTGTTGTTGCGGGTGATGGTGGTGGTAGGCGGCTGAGAGCGGAGACAGCCGCTGCGGGAAGCCAGCCGGGACTTCGGAGGGCGCCACCACCGGGGTGGGTCGAAGCGGGGATCTGGCCGCCGCTTGGAAAGAGGCGTGCGGGTGAACCGAGCCCAAGTGCGCGGTGAGGGCGGCGGCCGAGGCCCCTGCCAGGCCCTCCGGGGCCGCCCCCAGATCCCCCACGCCGGCGTGCAGAATGTCTGCGATGCAGAAGGAGGGCTTTTTGACGGCGGCGGGGTCCAAGGGGAAGGAGCAGCCGCCTGGGCCGGCCGAGGAGCAGTAAGCGGCCGACCAGAGGCTGAAGTTGGAGGCGTAGAAGGGAGCCAGCCCGGCTGCGAACATCCTGCCGGGGTGAGCCGCGCGGCTGCCGCAGTCCAGCCGGACTGGGTGGGTGGGCGCGCGGAGAGGGGCGCGCGAGTCCCGGAGAAGGCGGCGGCAGCCGAGGACGATCCGCTTTCGCTTCTCCGCCCGCACTGAGGAAGAGAGGCCGGGAGCCCTAGCGCCACCGAGGGAGGAGGCGAGGGCCGGATCTCGGCCGGTCACCGCCTCGCTCCCTGGCCTCGCTTTAAAGGCGGCGCGGCGCCCGCACTCCTCGCGGGCTGGAGGAGAGCGAGGGTCGCTGGGGCCGCAGGGCGGGCGGGGGAGCCAGGGAGACGGGAGCCGGACACCGCAAGAAAACCCAAATAGCTAAGCCCTAAGAGCTAAATTTAAAACAACAACAATAATAATCCGTTAGTTAGGGGGGGAAAAAAGTAATAGAAAAAAAAAAAAACTCGTCTCTAAAAACTCCCAAAGTTTTGGCAGGAGCTTTCGAGTCAGGCCCGGGGTAGGACCTCGATCCGAGCACTCATTGGTCATCCTCGTGACCAATGGGAGCGGGGAGTGGAGGGGAATTAGGAACGAGGGGGCGTGGCCGGACCCTAGCCTCGCCCCGGCCACGCCAAAGTTTTTGCTGCGGCCGCGTGGGCTTAGTAGCGCACATCGCAGTGCTTCTTGCTACTCTGCGTAGGGGCCAGGCAGCCGCTCCGGAGGGCTCTGACTCTCTTCTAACTTCTGCAGCTCCGAACCGCCACGGGGCAAGGAGGGTTGATCACAGGAGCTTTCCTGAAGCGCTTGTCACCCGGGGCGAGTTGGGGGCGTGGGGAAGGGATGGTAATCTCACTCTTTAGGGCTCTGCAAAGCCCGCCTCCCGGTGGAGAGCGGAGCGCGCTTTGGCCCCTTTGCTTCCCTTCTCTTGACTTCATTCTGCTTTTATTCCAGGAGTCCGTGTCCTCGGCAAAGCCCCTCATCTTTCCTGGGCCCTTGCCCAAATGTTGCCGCCCTGAGTCCCGGCCCAACTCAGCACCGCGTCCGCCTCGTGCCTCCCAGGAGATCCTCCGGGAAGCGAGGAGGAGGGGCGGCCGCAAATTGGTTTTATTCTGAGCTGTCACACAGTGACAACTTGAACGAGTGACTTTTCAAACAAAATAAGACGGATGGCTCCAAACGTCTCTCTTAGACGCTGCCAAACCTTTCCCCGGAGCCTCAGAGGCTACAAAACAGGCTGCCGCCCGAAACCCGGGAGAGCGGCACGCGCTTCCATCCTTTGCAGGAGGTTGTAGGAAATGTTAGCCTCACTCCTCCACCACATCTCCGGATCACGTGGGGTTCGTTGTTTTGCAAGTGCCCACAAGAGCAGATTTCCGTGGGGTTCAATACTGCTTTCAATTCTGTGACAGCTTCCCCAGGAACCCCTTGGGCCTGGTTGCAGGAGGAGCTGCGTGGTGGTCAACGTCTTCCATTCGTGCCTTGGGTCTTTAGAACGCAGGGTAGTGGTGGTGGAGGTTTTGTGCAACATCGACATCTCTATTTTAAGAATTTCTTCTCTTTTAAATTATAGTCAGAATGAATTTCCCCACCCCTCTCCCAAACAAACCACAGGCCACCCAGATGAGCTGTTCTTGCACATTTTCAGGAAGAAAATAAAATAATACGAATAATGAAACCACGAAAACTTTTGTTTTCGATTGCCCTAATAAGCATCTCCTAACAGGGATTCTGTGACATTTTTATTTCCCTTCAGCACGAAGGCTCCTCACCAAATAAACCCAGAAAAGCAAGTGAACTTGCCATGCCTATCTCGAGTTCAGGGTTTGGGCTTATAAAATTAATTTTTGGTGTTTTCTCTAGCCCCTTGATGCAGATGCTATCCTTTTAAGCTTTTGACTTTCTCCTGGAAAATTATCAATCACTTCTGATCAGCCAGCACTAGGATCTCTCCCTCTCCCTCTCTCTCCCTCCTCCCGCCCTCCAGCTCTCCCGCTCTCGCTCTCCATCTCTCTTTTACTGAAAGGTTTTCTTCCCCTGCTCCACGCAGCCAGGAGAGAGGTGCTATTTCCAGAGATAGATGGGTGTGTTTGGCTGAGGGTAGGGGTACCTGGGGCGAGAGACGTATTAAGACCAGTTTTTCTGTGTCAAGGTGAAGGCAAAGGAGCGACAAGTACAACATGGGCAATTGAGGCGCTGGCTGAGGGTTCTGGTGAGCCTTCGGTGGGAGTGTGCGTAGCGGAGGCCGTGAGCCCTCTGCTTTCTAGTGCCACTTCCAGTTTGACTGCGATTCTAATTTGACTGCAAACATTTAGACCTCAGCCTAAGCCCAAACTCACGGTTGTGAAAGAGGTGCATTTACTCCTTACCCGAGGCAGCGCCGCGCGCCCTCACTCTCTGTCTTAAGAAATAAGACTCTCCTATCAGCTTTCACCCTTTCCAAGGTTTGCGACGCTCCGGGGTGGGCACGGGATACAGACCCGGGGGAGCGAGTCCTCGGGGTTCCCTAGGCGCCCACAACTCGCATCTGCCGAGATTCAAGGCCCGGAGCGCTGGGCAGATGAGGCGAAAGCGAGGCCCCGAGGCCCGCCGACTCCTCGCCGCGCCGCGAGCCTCCCTTTCTCCGCCAGGCCCGCGGCTGGAGTGCAAGTTGCAACTTCGCCTGCGCGCCCCTTGCTCTCCCAGGCCTCGGCTTCCTCGCAACCGCATCGGCGCCATCCAAGGCCTTACTCCCAGCTCCCGGAGGCAAACGCGAAATACAAGTCTTTGGAGCGACCCCCGCCGCCCCCTCTACCCCTTCCCCAGGCCCAAGCCTGGCCCCTGCAGGCCCCTCGCCGAGTTCTGAGCCCGCAGACTCCCGCCCTCCTTACTCCCCACTCTTCAGAACCAAGAAAGCAGCAGGAAACCCTGGGCTCGCCGGAGTTCAGGTCACCTCCTGTTTTTTGATGGGCTCAAACTCGGACTAAATGAGCGGATGTGCCTGCGAGATTGGTCTCAAAATAGAAGCGGCCTTAGTATTTTAGGATACTGCAGAAATCCTTATTTCTTCCGGAGAAAAACTCTATAATGACTCCTAGCACTTCCCCTTTCAATATTTGTGCAACTTTATCTCCACCGGCAAGTTGCTCGGGTGACGCAAATCCGCCCTTATGTATTACAACTACCAAAATAAATGCACGGAAATCAATTCCCTTCTAGCAATGAAAATATAAATATACAGCTGCGACTTTCCCCTTTAATCTTTGCTTTCCGAGCGGCTCCGGGCTGTGGCGAAATGAACTGGCCCAAAGCTATTGAGCCGGGCAGGGAGGTCCTGGGGGTAGAGGCGAGGGCTCCCCAGGGCCTGGTAGCCATGGGGGTTGAGAATCTAACAGGAAAGAAAAGGGCCTGGCTAAACCGAATTAACTTGAGCTTGGTCTACGCAGCGGAGACCCTAACTGTGGCCTCATTTCTTTGGAAAATGTCGCATTGGCTGGGGTTTCTGATCATGCTGACTGCTGTTTTTAATGCTTTCAACTCATCCCTTCACTTTTCCTAGTTAAACACAGCCAAAGACGATTTCACCATATTGGGAATGGATAAGATCAGAGAAGGTTCGTTTTATAATTTAACAATATAGCTTATGGGGATTTAGGGTTTAAAAGGGTCCTGAATCAGGGGCTTATGCAATGACTGAGGCAAGAGATGGGTTTCACCATCCTTTGGTTCTACCTGTCTTTGGAGCCTCCATATTTAAATCATCAGTGCAGATTTTTGTCCCAAAACCAGAGTCACAGATCCACACTGAGCACAGGTCAATTATAGTGAATGCTGGGCCTTGTATATTACAGGACCATAACTCTGCAAGGGCTTGAACTGGCTGTATCTGCTATCTGTTTTGCTTTTTCTTGTACATTCTGGGTAAAATAATGTGCAAGGCAGTTGCTCTGTGGACTTCGGAACCCCTCTCCTCTTAATTTCAAATATTCTTGCAAACATGGTACCTACTGGCTTCAAGAAAAGAGATGGAAATAATTAAATATTTACAATCAGAAAGAAAAAGAAACAGCTTATCCAGCTACTTGAGAATTCAAGAAATTTGCAGCAACGTAGGAATCTGTGTATACTGTGCCTGTCTTTCTGCCAGCTGGAGACTTATGGATCACTGGTCCCAGCAGTCATACTTAGCGGTGGATATGGGAGTTCTGTTCTTTGTGGGTGCCAGATACTAGAGATTAGGACTCTAATGATCCCCCATAGACACACCCCCTACCCACACACGCATACTTTGTCCTATTCTAAGTAGGACGCAACTCTCTTTCCTTGGAGACCTTAGAGTTATTCCAGAATTTCTGAGTTTTTGAGAAGAATTGGACTTTGCTATGGGGTGGGAAAAGCAAATAATGCAATAGGGCTACAAGCATCCATAGCTATTTGATTTATTCTTTTTCCTTTTCTCCATTTCCCAGATGTGGCAGATTTGCAGGTGGCCAGCTCTCTATTTGGCTGTGGCCCTGCCCTTGAACTTTATCCCTAGGTCTTGCTCCAAAGTTTCAGACGGCCTTTTGGCTCTGATTCCATTTGCCCTTTCCTCTCATAGGGCTTCTCACATATTTCCCTTCCCTCACTACTAAGATATACCACTTTACATATATGTACCTCTCTCACACACACACACACACACACTCTCTCTCTCTCTCTCTCTCTCTCTCTCTCTCTCTCTCTCTCACTCTCTCTCTGGGAATCTTAGAAATGTGGAGGGGAGGGGAGGCAGGCAGTTTGGGATTTGCTCCTGTTTCAAAGAGCTGCTTCTCTGCCTCTCCAAGTCATCCTCTCTACATCCAGCCAAGAAAGACCCCAAATCTCATAAAACCTATGGCAGAACCCATTTCAACATGGCACATTATAACAGACTCATATACATTTGCAATGAAATCATAAGAGTAAAATATGAGAGACTATCTGTAGCATATATGAGCTTACATACTTCATTGCACGGGCTTCTGTTTAGTAGCTGTAAACAGTGCTCTCCCACTTCCAATACATTAGCCACTCACCTTGGATTTGTTGCCTGAATTATTGAATCTGAATGGCTGGTTGTTAAGGTAGGAGAAGGAGGAGTAGGTGAAAATCATATATCCAAAACAGAGAGGGATGAAAGGCATTCCCAAAGCAGTGTTTCTCTAAACAAACAAATAAACCTTCTTCCCTGTGAGACAGGTTTTCAAGTTAGAGCACAGGTTCTAAGGCCAGAAGAGGGACTCAGGCCCAGACTAAAAAACAGTCATGGGAAGGGATCTTCTGAAGGGAGAGGATCCTGGAGCCAATGAGAGGGATTTTGCAGATAAAGCCAATGGGTCGTTGTCCCCATCTCAGTGGTCCCAATCTGCCTACCAGCACCCGTCAGAACTGGGACAGCCCTGGATTTAATGACGGAGTCCCCCCAGCCCTGTCCCAGCCCACCAGGCCCAGGCATCTCCCTTCCTGGAGGAGCCCATCTAGTACTGAAAGTTGGTTCTCTGCTGACATCTGCTGGACCATCTCTACATTGTTTTATGGTAGTAACCATCCTGTGCCAGCAACATTGTTATGATGAAAGTTGACTCTTCCTTTTGCAAAAATGCAGGTTTCTAAAATTGGCTTTGACTAGCAGCTGTTTCCTTCCATATTGCAACAATATGGGAAGATCTTGTACTGTGTGCTTAAAATCACTAGACCGGGCGAGGGAAGAAGTCATGGTTCAGGAATAATACTGTGTACATTTTACAGATCTCAAGGTCAATTCACATTTATTATCTCACTTTTTTAAAATAACCAACTGTAGGATGCCGACGAGGGATTATTATCCCATTTGACTTTAGGAAGTTGATCCTCAGAAAGGTTAAGTGGCTTGCCCAAGGTGACGTAGTTGGGAAATGGTGTTGGAGGGAACAGAGGCTAGGTTTTCTGGTTCATCAACCAGTATTATACCATCCAGCCAATTTCTTCAGGGGAAATGGTTTATTCAGAGGAAAAACTCTCTGCCCTCAATCAGAATGTGTATTGATTTCAAACAAGGAGCTGGAGAAAAGAAGTATGTCTAACTCAGACACACTTCCCTGTCCTGAAATTTCTTTCTCTCCTCAGCATTAAATGTGGAGACTTCTTTGCCTCCCAGTATCATGCCACTTGCTAAATTCTAGTTTGGGCATCTACCCAAATGAGGCCCAAATTTGACTTGGGTGGATGCTCCAAATCAGAATTCAACAAGTAGCATGATACTGTGTCCAATTCACATCTGCAAATGAAAATAAATCCCTCAGTTTATATTCAGTTTTGTCTTTGCATTAATAAAAGTAAATCATTTTGACTATTTAAAATATCCAACCAACTAGATGCAGTTTGCCTAGGAAGGCATTTATCTAAACCTTCTCACCCACCCTCCTTGCCCTCCATCATAACATCCCGGTCACCTTTTTCCGTTGCAGCTGGAAAGCAGACTATTTTGGTTGCCATCAAAGCCCTGACTTCAATCTCTGTGACCCTCTGGATCTGAGAATGCCTCTCAGCTTCCAATGCTTCATCGCTCTCTCTAGTATTACCCTCATCTCCCCACCCTACACTTTTTCCCACAGCAGCCATGTGCAATGGAGATTTCCACAGGAAGCATGACATGTGAGGTGCTCAAGAGGCAGGAGCTTAAGAAGCCTGTGAGCAGATTTTAAGAGGTTTCTATGCAGACCCCAGAAGCAGGCATCCTTGACAGCAGGGAGCCTCAAAGCAGACATAGTGTTCCCTGTTATTCTGGTCTGCTGGAAAGTAAGAGGCTTTCAGCTGCTCTCCTCACTCCTTTGCTTCTCTTCCCTCCCCTATAACAAATATGATTTTAGTCATCAAGGTCATATAGAATCTTCTGAAATTTCTTAGAATTTTTCAAACTTACTGCCAACCTCCCTGGTTGAGAATCTCCTTTCTTCATGCCTAGATAGAGAGAAATGGTGAGTTCTAGGGCCATGCACTCTGCTAAGCACTCTACAGACATTATCTCATGTGATTCTAATTTTTTTTATTTTTTATTTTTAGAGATGGGGTCTCACTATGTTGCCCAGGCTGGTCTCAAACTCCTGGCATCAAGTGATCCTCCCATCTTAGCCTCCCAAAGTGCTGGGATTACAGGCATGAGCCACTGGACCTGACCCTCTCTCATGTGCTTCTAAAAACAAGCTCAGGAAGGTGCTATCATTATTTCCATTTTACTTGGGGGTAAGGGAGGCTTAGAATGGTTAAGTAACTTACCTAAGGTCACAGTAAGTAGGGCACATTGGATTTGAGGCTGCATTTTTAGCCACTAGGCTCCTTGCTCATTGTTAATGTTTAATTTTTGTGTCAACTTGACTTGGCCATGGGATGCCCAGATAAACATGATTCTGGGTGTGTCTATGAGGGTGTTTCTGGATGACATTAACATTTGAGTTGGCAGACTGAGTAAAGCAGATTTCTTTCCCCAGTGTGGGTAGTAGGCCTCATCCAATCCATTGGAGGCCTACATAGAACAAAAAGCTGAGTAAGGAGAATTTACTCTCTCTACCTGTTTTCAAGCTGAGATGTTGGTATTCTCCTGCACTGGGACTGGAATTTACACCATCAGTTCTCCTGATTCTCAGGCCTTCCATCTCAAACTGGAACTACACCATCAGCTCTCCTGGGTCTCCAGCATGTAGACAGCAGATCATGAAACTTCTCAGCCTCCATAATTGCTTGATCAAACTCTATAGTTAGCAGGAGATCCCAGTTTCTGCATGCGGCAATGGCCTGCTCTGTGCACATGACTACCTACCTTTCCTGACAGCTGAGATCTCACTCTGCTTGCTTTCCTTTCCAGTTCTTCCCAGTTAACCCTCCCAAGGCCAAATAAGTTAAAACTGTTAAAAAAAAAATGGTGAGGTAGAGGCAGTGACACTTAGCCGCAACCAAATATCCGTAGTTGATTCTATGATGAGCAGGAATTGATAATCACAACTCTTCATTATAGTTTGCCTTGAACTATATGTTTCGTATGATAATAATAATTTTTTTTGAGTCAGGGTCTCACTCTGTTGTCCAGGCTGGAGTGCAGTGGCATGCTCAAGGCTCACTGCAGCCTTGACCTCCTGGGCTCAAGCAATCTGCCCACCTCAGCCTCCCAAGTAGCAGAGACAACAAGTATGCACCACCACACCTGGCTAATTTTTCTTTTTTTTTTTTTTTTTTTTTTGGTAGAGAAGGGGTTTCACCACATTGCCCAGGCTGGTCTTGAATTCCTGAGCTCAAGTGATCTGCACACCTCAGCCCTGCAAAGTGCTGGGAATACAGGCGTAAGCCACTGTGCCCAACTGAAACATGTTTAATATAATTATTTGATAAACTTGGTTGTAATGTTATTTTTATTGTGTTCACTGTGTTATTTTCACTGTGTTCACTGTGTTATTTTCAATAAATTCCTCTTCTTAATGCTTTCAACATAAGTTCCATTATGGTGTTCCATCCAGTTTGGTGTTTCTTTGTTTGTGGAGATAGAGTCTCACTCCGTCGCCCAGGCTGGAGTGCAGTGGCATGATCTTGGCTCACTGCAACCTCTGCCTCCCAGGTTCAATCGATTCTCCTGCCTCAGCCTCCCAAGTAGCTGGGGTTACAAGTGCCTGCCACCATGCCTGACTAATTTTTGTATTTTTAGTAGAGACGGGGTTTCACCATGTTGGCCAGGCTGGTCTTGAACTCCTGACTTCAAATAATCCACCCACCTCGGCCTCCCAAAGTGCTGGGATTATAGGCATGAGCCACGGCACCCGGCCAGCAGTTTGATTTTTTAAAGCAGGAATACCTTAGTAGACTTGTTACGTTGGATGTTACTTAAGAAATAGAGAAAAATTGGGGTGTTTACAGAGCTATCATGTGAACAATGTAATATTAATCCTGTGGCTGGAGACAGTAATGGGGAATAGGTCTTGGAGAGACTGGGGGATTCTCAAACCCAAATCCAGACCTGACAACTGTCTGTAATCCCAGTGGAAAAGTGAGGCATCCAAAGAAGCCCACATGGCTGCACAGGGGGCTCTTCAATAGGCTTCAATCTTTAAAAAAGCAAAACCGGAGTTTACAAAGACAAAGTCAAGAGAGTGGCAGGAACCTCTAAGTGTACTTGCAGAATGCCTAGAGCCCATAGTGAAGTTAGACTTGTAAAGTATGTGATTGGTAGCAAATGGGACTTTTAAATCTGTGCCTACACAGAAGGATGAAAAAGTACCAGGTTTCAGTGAAAATGATGCGATCGCTGATAACAGAGAGAAATAAGAATTATCCAACTATTAGTTTACTTAGATCTTCTTATTCAGGGAGAATGTTTTTGAAATTATGAACAATTTTTAAACAATGAAGGTAAATTTGAAATTTCACTATAGTACATGCTTTTACTATTCCCTCTTCCTTGAAAGAACTTTTTTGAAAAAGCAGTTGGTTTAAATTAGTTTAGTCCTTGAGAGCTCTGGTTTACTACTTTTTAATCCCAAAGTACTAAAAAACTTTCTGATGTGATCTTAGATTCACTGTTAACTATATCTTTGGGAATTTGTGAGGAATAAGAGAGATGCCAAAACCTAGAGGCAAAAAATAGGCCTAATTTTAAAGGGGTTTTAAACTTCAGATTAGTAAATATATTGTTCCCTGGAAATTTTGGACTGGAGTATCAAGTACATTAATTGTCTGCTTTTTGAAAGGTTTATAGGATTCCACTGAAGCAATGCAGATTGTTTTTAAATAACAAGTTATGTTAAATTAATAACTTTTTTTCTAAAAAGGTTATTAAGTTGATTAATTCATTCATTACATTCACAAATAATGTATTGAGCCAGGTACTATATGCCAGGAGTTCATCTAGATACTGGCAACCAAGTAAAACAAAACAAAACAAAACTTCTGGCTTTCAAGAAGCATACATTCTAGTGGTGAAGCAGGAAAAAGTGGCTAGATATGTGTTAATAGGGAAAAAATGTTGGGAGAAAAATAAAGCAGGATAAGAGAATTAAGAAGTAAGAGTAATAACACTGGAAAACTGCGTTTTGACATAAGCAAAACACTTAACAGTGGCTGCATATTAGACTTTAGGAGAAGATGATGAAATATGGATTAATGGTGTGATGCTCATTGATTGAATTCTTCAACCTTGACACCCTGTAACTGACATGAACCCAGAGGGGTTGGTTCAATCTGAGGAATATGCCTCAAACTGTTGCTGGTCCACTCTTGGGCAACACTGGTGTCTATGATTTAGATGGAGATGTAGAAGGTATTAATATCATACTAGGTATGCAGTGCAACAAAGCTAGGAAGAATAATGGGACAAAGCCAATGGACAAAACAAACCCAGTCCTCTATAAAAGCAACAAGAACACTGGAAGTAGAGTCAGGAATCAACTTTTTCAGAACTCTGGAAATTAACCAAAACCTCGTAACAATTTGAAAAGTGTTTGTTCGAGAAAAATGGCAGAATCTTGGTAAAAGTGATAAGATTGGTAGCATTTTCACCTGCTGTATTCTGATTTCTGTCTCCTCAGTTTTAGTGATAGCTCTGAAAGCCAACAGCTTCACCATCATGGTATTATGAAAACCAGCAGCCTAGCAGTAACTAGAGCCGGGAGATGGGGGTGAGGGGGATAGTTTTGGAGGTACCCAAAAGTCTCATCCCCAGAGAATTGTCCCTCTTTGATCTCTCTGGCAGTTCTCTGAAGACCCTCACTTGCAGGACTGACTTTTATTTCACCTGACTCAGAGCCTAGGGGCATTGGTCAAAATAATGAGCAATGATTTTCACATTGCAGCTGCCTGTGGCTGCAATAACGTTGAGGACAAACAAGAAGTTGACAAAAAAGTTAAAAAGATAGGCTGGAGAATAAACTGTCCCGAGGAGGCTTTGTAAAATTCTGACATATTCCTGGGAATTTAGAAGATGATGTACATATGCAGAGCTGTGCAGATGCCACCCAAAACCTAAAGAGGCCCTCATCACTCACCTCTGACTGAAATTGAGGCTATGCAAAGGCACACAATAAAGGCTAACATTTACTTGTAATCTGCTTGCAAGACCATTAAAGTTGCACTCCGAACACATACACAGAGTCTCTTGACAAAGGTGGTAAGAGTTATTGATGCAAGACACATAAGGAAATCTCTGTCCAATAATTTGTTGAATGGTAAGCTAACCAAACAGAGACCTCAGTGGCTACATGTGAAAAAGAACAGTGACTTTATACAACTAGCTCAGAGAAGTCACTAAACAAACAACTACAATAACAAATAATAAATATAACAAACCCTGTTGAGGGGAGGGATCTGCTTTCCAGAGTTGTCACGTTATATTGTTTAAAATGTTGAGTTAAATACACACACACACACACACACACACACGCACAGGGCATGGTAAAGTGTGCCTGCAGTCCCAGCTACTTGGGAGACTGAGGTGAGAGGGAGGATCCCTTGAGGCCAGGAGTTTGAGACTAGCCTGGGCAACACAACAAGATACCATCTCTAAAACAAACAAATGCTATAAGACATACAAACAGGCCAGGCGCGCTGGCTCACCCCTGTAATCCCAACACTTTGGGAGGCCAAGGCAGGTGGATCACAAGGTCAGGAGATCGAGGCCATCCTGGCTAACACAGTGAAACCCCATCTCTACTAAAAATCCAAAAAAAAAAAAAAAAATTATCCGGGTGTGGTGGCGGGTGCCTGTAGTCCCAGCGACTCAGGAGGCTGAGGCAGGAGAATTGCTTGAACCCGGGAGGCGGAGCTTACAGTGAGCTGAGATCGCGCCACTGCACTCCGGCCTGGGCGACAGAGCGAGATTCCATCTCAAAAAAAAAAAAAAAAGACATACAAAGAAACAGGAAAGTATGCCCCATACTCAAGAAAATAAAGTAGTCAATAGAAACTGTCCCAGAGAAAGTCCACACATTAGACTTACTATGAAGTCTTAAAATCAGCTATTATAAATATGTTCAAAGAACTAAAGGAAAATGTGAGAATGATGTATCACCAAATAAAGAATGTCAATAAAGAAATAGGAATTATTTAAAAGAACCAAACAGAAATTCTGGAGTCAAAAAGTACAATGACTAAAATGAAATATTCACTAGAGGAGCTCAATAGCAGATTTGAGCTGGCAGAAAAAAAAAAAAACAGTGGATTTATAGATGGGTCAGTAGATGTTATCCAGTCTGCAGAACAGAAATAAAAATTAATGAAGAGAAATGAGCAGGAACTCAAAGACTTATGGGACATCACCAATTGCACCAACATGTGCATAATGAGGGTCCGAGAAGGAAAGGAAAGAAATGGCACAAAGAATATTTGAAGAAAAATGACGGAAAACTTCTCAAATTTGATTTTAGGAAAAAACATTTATCCACACAGCCAATGTAGCTGAAGCTCAATGAAGTATAAGAGACCTGTACCTAGACATGTCATAATTAAACTGTTGAGACAAAGACATTCTTGAAGACAGCAAGTAAGAAGCAACTTATCACATATAAAGAATTCTCAATCAGATAAACAGCAAATTTCTTATTTCTCTTAGAAACCATGGAGGCCAGAAGACAATGGGATGGCATATTTAATGTGTAGAAAGAAAAACTTGTCAAAAAAATGATACTGTAGACACCAAAAATATCCCTCAAAAACGAAATAGAAATTAAAACATTCGTAAGTCAACAAAAACTGAGAGAATCATCACTAGCAGACATGCCCTACAAAAAAAAAATAGTAAAGGGAGTTCTTAAAGCTGAAATAAAATGACACTAGATGGTAACTAGAATTCACGTGAAAAAAATAAAAAGCACTGGTAAAGGCAACTACATAAGTAAAAATAAAAGACAATATAAATGTAATTTTGGTTTGTAATTCTTCTATATTACTTAAAAGATTACTGCATAAAGCAATAATCATAAAATTGTGTTGAGGGGCTTATGATGTATAGAGATGTAATTTGTATGATGATAATGCCACAAAGGAGAGCTATATAGGAGTAAAGTTTTGGTACACTATTGAAAATTGAGTTAATATTACTTCAAATTAGATTGTTACAAGATGCTAATTGTAATCAAATATACATATGAGACACATGATAATATAACTAGGATGGTACACTAGAAAATATCTAAAACAAAATAATACACTAATGGAGGAATAGAGGAAGAAAAACATGAGACATGTAGAAAACAACAAAATGGCAGGTATAAATGTTACCTTATCTTAGTTACATTAAATGTAAATGGATTAAATACTCCAATAAAGAAGTAAAAATTGGCACAATGGATTTTAAAAAATTGATCCAACTATGCTATCTACAAAAGACACACTTGAGTTTTAAAGACACAAAAAGATTGAAAGTAAAAATGGGAAAAGCTATAGCATGAAAACAATATTGAGAGAGATGTAGTGGCTATATTAACATTACACAAAATAGAAGTTAAAACAAAAATTATTACTAGAGCCAAAGTGAAACAGTTTATTATGAGTAAGAGGTCAATCCATCAAGAAGATATCATTATAATCATATATGCACTTAACAACAGAGCTCCAATTTACATGTAGCAAAAATTGGCAGAATTGCAAGAAGAAATAGATAATTAAACAATAACAGTTGGAGACTTCAATATCCCACTTTTAATAATGAATAGAACAGCTAGACCAAAGATCCATGAGAAAATTAAAGACTAGACTATTCCACACCCAATCAGACCCAACGCATTTCTATGAAACACTTCACCCAACAACAGCAGAATATATGTGTGCTTCTCAAGTGCACATGGAACACTCTCCAGACTAGATCACATGTTAAGCTATAAAATAAATCTCAAAATATTTGAAAGGATTTAAATCATAAAAAGTATGTTCTCCAACCACATGAAATTAGAAATTAATAACAGAAGGAAGTTGGAAAATTCACTAATATGTGAAAATTAAGCAATATACTCCTAAGTAATCAATGGGTCAAAAAAGTAATCACAAAGGAAATTAGATAATATTTTAAGGTGAATAAAAAATGTATACACAACAAACCAAAACTTCCAAAATTTAACCAAAGCACTGCTTAGAGGTAAACACCTATTTTTTTTAAAGAAATCTCTTAAAAGCAAACCTTTCACCTAAAGATCCTGAACAATAAAAGAGCAGAGAAAGCTAAATCCAAAGCAAGTAGAATGAAGAAGATAATAAATATTAGAGTATAAATAAGTATATTAGGGGATAGAAAAACAATAGAGAAAATTAATCAAACCAAGTTTGACTCCACAAAAAGATAAATAAAGTTGATAAACCTTTAGCTACACTGACCAGGAAAAAAAGAGAAAAGACTCAATTACCAATATCAGGAATGAGACATTACTACTAACTTACAGAAATAAAAAGAATTATGATTATAATGAACAATTGTATGCCAACAAATTAAACAAAATAGATTAAATGAACAGATTTCTGGAAAAACACAACTACCAAAACTGACTCAAGAAGAAACAGAATATTTGAGTAGACACATAATGAATAAAGAGATTGAATTAGTAATTAAAACACTTCCCACAAAAAATCTTGCCACAAAGTTAAGGACCAGATAGCTTCACGGGTGAATTCTACCAAATGTTTAAAGAAGCGTTAACACTGGTCCTTCACAAAATCTTCAAAAAATAAAAGAAGAGGTTATACTTCCCAGTTTATTCTATGAGGCCAGTATTTTTATATCAAACTCAGACAAATGACACAATCAAAAAAATTACACAATATTTCCTATGAATATAGATGCAAAAATCCTCAACAAAATACTAGCAAATTTAATCCAGCAACATATAAGTGAGATTATACACTATTCCCAAGTGAGATTCATCCCAGGAATGCAAGGTTGTTACCACATACTAAAATTAAACAAATAATACACCTCCTTAATAGAATAAAGGAAAAAACCCAAGCAATTATTTCAATAGCCAGAACAGCCTTGAAAAACACAAACAGAGTTAGAGTGCTCACACTTCCTGAATCTTATTGCAAAGCTACAGAAATCAAGACAGTGTGGTACTGGCACGAAGACAGGCATATTAATGAATACAATAGAATTGAGAGTACGGAAATAAAATCTTACACTGATCAATAGGTTTCTTACAATATTTGCAGGTCAATTTAATGGGGAAAGAATAGTCCTTTTAATAAATGGTGTGTGATAACTGGATATTTACCTGCAAAAGTATGAAGCTGTTGCCCTACCTCACACCATATATACAAATTAATTCAAAATGGATCATTTGCCTAAATATAAACAATAAAACTATAAAACTATTAGAAGAAAACACAGCAGTAAATCTTTGTGATTTTGTATTAGGCATTGATTTTTTAGACATTCATCAAAATACAACAAAAAAGACAAATTGGACTTTATCAAAATTAAAACTTCTGTGTTTCAAAAGACATCATTAATAAAATGAAAGACAACCTATCATTGCTGCCAAGATGGCCGGATAGGAACAGCTCCAGTCTGCAGCTCCCAGTGAGATTGATGCAGAAGGCAAGTGATTTCTGCATTTCCAACTGAGGTACATGGTTCATCGCATTGAGACTGGTTGGACAGTGGGTGCAGCCCCATGGAGGGCAAGCCAAAGCAGGGTGGGGTGTCACCTCACCTGGGAAGCGCAAGGCATCAGGGGATTTCCTGTTCCTAGCCAAGGGAAGACATGAGAGACTATATACCGGGAGGAACAGTGCACTCTGACCCAGATACTACGCTTTTCCCACAGTCTTCACAAGCGTCAGACCAGGAGATTCCCTCTGGTGCCTGGCTGGGGGGGTCCCACCCCCATGGAGCCCAGCAAACTAATATCCACTGGCTTGAAATTCTTGCTGCTAGCACAGCATTCTGAGGTCAACCTGGGATGCTAAAATTTGGTGGCAGGAGGGGTGTCTGCCATTGATGAGGCTTGAGTAGGCAGTTTTACCCTCACAGTGTAAACAAAGCAGCAAGGAAGCTTGAACTGAGCAGAGCCCACCGCAGCTCAGCAAGCCCACTGCAGCCAGACTGCCTCTCTAGGCAGGGCATCTCTGAAAAAAAGGCAGCAGCCCCAGTCAGGGACTTATAGATAAAACACCCATCTCCCTGGGACAGAGAAACTGGGGAAATGGGCGGCTGTGGGCACAGCTTCAGCAGACTTAAACATCCCCGCCTGACAGTTCTTAAGAGAGCAGCAGATCTGCCGCACAGCGTTCAAGCTCTGATAAGGGGCAGGCTGCCTCCTCAAGTAGGTCCCTGACCCCCGTGTATCCTGACTGGGAGACATCCCCCAGTAGGGGCGGACAGACACCTCATACAGGAGAGCTCTCGCTGGCATCTGGCAAGTGCCCCTCTGGGACGAAGCTTCCAGAGGAAGGAACAGGCAGCAATCTGTACTGTTCTGCAGCCCCCGCTGGCAATACCCAGGCAAATGGTCTGGAGTGGACCTCCAGCAAACTTCAGCAGACCTGAAGAAGAGGGGCCTGACTGTTCGAAGGAAAACTAACAAACAGAAAGGAAAATAGCAAAATCAACAAAAAGGACATCCACTCAGCAACCCCATCCGAAGGTCACCAACAGCAAAAACCAAAGGTAGTTAAATCCACAGAGATGGGGAGAAACAAGCACAAAGGGCTGAAAACGCCAAAAACCAGAACGCCTCTTCTACTGCATAGGAACACAACTCCTCACCAGCAAGGGAACAAAACTGGATGGAGAATGAGTTTGACAAACTGACAGAAGTAGGCTTCAGAAGGTGGGTAGTAACAAATTCCTCTGAGCTAAAGGAGCATGTTCTAACCAAATGCAAGGAAGCTAAGAACCTTGAAAAATGGTTAGGTGAATTGCTGTCTAGAATAACCAGTTAAGAGAAGAACATAAATGACCTTATGGAGCTGAAAAACACAGCACGAGAACTTTGTGAAGCATATACAAGTATCAATAGCCAAATCGATCAAGCAGAAGAAAGGATATCAGAGATTGAAGATCAACTCAATGAAATAAAGTGAGAAGACAAGATTAGAGAAAAAAGAATGAAAAGAAATGAACAAAGCCTCCAAGAAATATGGGACTATCTGAAAAGACCAAATCTACATTTGACTGTTGTACCTGAAAGTAACGGGGAGAATGGAATCAAGTTGAAAAACACTCTTCAGAATATTATCCAGGAGAATTTCTCCAACCTAACAAGGCAGACCAACATTCAAATTCAGGAAATACAGAGAACATCACAAAGATATTCCTCGAGAAGAGCAACCCCAAGACACATAATCATCAGATTCACCAAGGTTTAAATGAAGGAAAAAATGTTAAGGGCAGCCAGAGAGAAAGGTCAGGTTACCCACTAAGGGAAGCCTATCTGACTAACAGTGGATCTCTCTGCAGAAACCCTACAAGCCAGAAGAGAGTGGGGGCCAATATTCAACATTCCTTAAAAAAACAATTTTCAACCCAGAATTTCATATCCAGCCAAACTAAGCTTCATAAGTGAAGGAGAAATAAAATCCTTTATAGACAAGCAAATGCTGAGAGATTTTGTCACCACCAGGCCTGCCTTACAAGAGCTCCTGAAGGGAGAACTAAACATGGAAAGGAACAACCAGTATCAGCCACTGCAAAAACATACCAAATTGTAAAGACCATCAGTGCTATGAAGAAACTGCATCAACTAACGGGCAAAATAACCAGCTAGCATCATAATGACAGGATCAAATTCACACATAACAACATTAACCTTAAATGTAAATGGGCTAAATGCCCCAATTAAAAGACACAGACTGGCAAATTGGATAAAGAGTCAAGACTCATCAGTGTGATATATTCAGGAGACCCATCACATGTGCAAAGACACACAGAGGCTCAAAATAAAGGGATGGAGGAATATTTGCCAACCAAATGGAAAACAAAAAAAAAGCAGGGATTGCAATCCTCGTCTCTGATAAAGCAGACTTTAAACCAACAAAGATCAAAAGAAACAAAGAAGGGCATTACATAATGGTAAAGGGATCAATGAAACAAGAAGAGCTAACTATCCTAAATAAACTGTCCTAAATATATATGCACCCAATACAGGGGCACCCAGATTCATAAAGCAAGTTCTTAGAGACATACAAAAAGACTTAGACCCCCACAGAATATTAGTGGGAGACTTTAACACCCCACTGTCAACACTAGACAGATCAATGAGACAGAAAATTAACAAGAATATCCAGGACTTGAACTCAGCTCCGGACCAAGTGGACCTAATAGACATCTACAGAACTCTCCATCCCAAATCAACAGAATATATATTCTTCTCAGCACCATATCGCACTTATTCTAAAATTGACCACATAATTGGAAGTAAAACACTCCTCAGCAAATGCAAAAGAATGGAAATCATAACAAACTGACTCAGACCACAGTGCAATTAAATTAGAACTCAGGATTAAGAAACTCACTCAAAACTGCACAACTACATGGAAACTGAACAACTTGCTCCTGAATGACTATTGGGTAAATAACGAAATGAAGGCAGAAATAAAGATGTTCTTTGAAACCAATGAGAACAAAGACACAACATACCAGAATCTCTGGGACACATTTAAAGCAGTGTATAGAGGGAAATTTATAGCACTAAATGTCCACAAGAGAAAGCAGGAAAGATCTAAAATCGGCACCCTAACATCACAATTAAAAGAGCTAGAGAAGCAAGAGCAAACAAATTCAAAAGCTAGCAGAAGACAAGAAATAACTAAGATCAGAGCAGAAATGAAGGAGATAGAGACATGAAAAACCCTTCAAAAAATCAATGAATCCAGGCTGTTTTTTTGAAAAGATCAACAAAATAGATGGTCCGCTAGCCAGACTAATGAAGAAAAGAAAGAAGAATCAAATAGATGCAATAAAAAATGAAAAGGGTATACTACCACCAATCCCACAGATGTACAAACTACCATCAGGGAATACGATAAACACCTCTATTCAAATAAACTAGAAAATCTAGAAGAAATAGATAAATTCCTGGACATATACACCCTCCCAAGACTAAATTAGGAATAAGTTGAATCACTGAATAGACTAATAACACATTCTGAAATTGAGGCAGTAACTAATAGCCTACCAACCAAAAAAAAGTCCACGACCAGACAGATTCACAGCTGACTTCTACCAGAGGTACAAAGAGAAGCGGGTACCTTACCTTCTGAAACTATTCCAATCAATAGAAAAAGAGGGAATCCTCCTTAACTCATTTTATGAGGCCAGCATCATCCTGATACCAAAACCTGGGAGAGAAACAACAAAAAAAGTAAATTTCAGGCCAATATCCCTGATGAACATCTATGTGAAAATCCTCAATAAAATATTAGCAAACCAAATCCAGCAGCACATCAAAAAGTTTATCCACCATGATCAAGTCAGCTTCATCTCTGGGATGCAAGTTTGGTTCAACATATGCAAATCAATAAACGTAATTCCTCAAACAAACAGAACCGATGACAAAAACCACACGATTATCTCAATAGATGCAGAAAAGGCCTTCAACAAAATTCCCATCAAGCTACCATGGATTTTCTTCACAGAATTGGAAAAAACTACTCTAAATTTCATATGCAACCAAAAAAGAGCCCACATAGCCAAGACAATCCTAAGCAAAAAGAACAAAGCTGGAGGCATCATGTTACCTGACTTCAAACTATACTGCAAGGCTACAGTAACAAAAACAGCCATGGTACTGGTACCAAAACAGATACATGGACCAATGGAACAGAACAGAGGCCTCAGAAATAATGCCACACATCTACAACCATCTCATCTTTGACAAACCTGACAAAAACAAGCAGTGAGCCTATTTAATAAATGGTGTTGGAGAAACTGGCTAGCCATATGCAGAAAACTGAAACTAGACCTCTTCCTTACATCTTACACAAAAATTAACTCAAGATGGATTAAAGATTTAAATGTAAGACCTAAAACCACAAAAACCCTACAAGAAAACCTAGGCAATACCATTCAGAATATAGGCTTTGGCAAAGACTTCATGACTAAGACACCAAAAGCAATGGCAACAAAAGCCAGAATTGACAAATGGGATCTAATTAAACTAAAGAGCTTCTGCACAGCAAAAGAAACTATTATCAGAGTGAACAGCAACCTACAGAATGGGAGATCATGTTTGCAATCTATCCATCTGACAAAGGACTAATATCCAGAATCTACAAAGAACTTAAACAAATTTACAAGAAAAAAAACAAACAACTCCATCAAAAAGTGGGTGAAGGATAGGAACAGACACTTCTCAAAAGAAGGCATTTATGCAGCCAAGAGACATGTGAAAAAAATGCTCATCATCACTGGTCGTTAGAGAAAGGCAAATCAAAACCACAATGAGATACCATCTCATGCCAGTTAGAATGGCAACATTAAAAAGTCAGGAAACAACAGATGCTGGAGAGGTTGTGGAAAAATAGGAACTCTTTTACATTGTTGGTGGGAGTGTAAATTAGTTCAACCATAGTGGAAGACAGTGTGACGATTCCTCAAGGATCTAGAACTTGAAATACCATTTGACCTAGCAATCCCGTTACTGGGTATATACCCAAAGGATTATAAATCATTCTACTACAAAGAGTCATGCATGTGTATGTTTATTGTGGCACTATTCACAATAGCAAATACTTGGAACCAACCCAGATGCCCGTCAATGATAGACTGGATAAAGAAATGTGTCACATATACACCACAGAATACTATGCAGCCATAAAAAAGGATGAGTTCATGTCCTTTGCAGGGACATGGATGAAACTGGAAACCATCATTCTCAGCAAACTAACACAAGAACAGAAAACCAAACACCACATGTTCTCATTCAAAAGTGGGAGTTAAACAGTGAGAATACATGGACACAGGGAGGGGAACATCACATACCAGGTCCTGTCGTGGGGTGGGGTGTTAGGGGAGGGATAGCATTAGGAGAAATACCTAATGTAGTTGATAGGTGCAGCAAATCACCATGGCACATACATAACTATGTAGCAAACCTCTACATTCTGCACATGTACCCCAGAACTTAAAGTATAATTTTAAAAAAGGAAGAAAAGAAAGACAACCTATGAAAGGAGAAAAAATGTTTGCAAATTATACGTGAGACAAAGGACTTATATAAAAAAAAGACTAATAAAAAAAGACAAGAACCAAATAAATAAAATCAGAGATGCAAAATGAGACATTACAACTCATACAGCAGAAACTTGAATGATCATTAGTGACTAGTATGAGTAAATACATGCCAATAACTGGAAAATCTAGGAGAAATGAATAAATTCCTAGACACATATACAACTTACCAAGATTGAACCATGAAGAAATCCAAAACTTGAAAAAACCAATAACAAGTAACAAGATCAAAGCCATAATAAAAAGTCTCCCAGGAAAGAAATTCATGGGATCCAAAGGCTTCACTCCTGGATTCTACCAAATATTTAAGGAAGACTTCCCACCAGTCTTACTCAAACTAGTCTGAAAAATAGATAAGAAGGGAATACTTCCAAACTCATTCTATGAGGCCAGTATTACCCTGATACCAAAACCAGACAAAGACATATCAGTAAAAGAAAACTACAGGCCAATATATCAGATGAGTATTGATGCAAAAATTCTCAACAAAATATTTGCAAACTGAATTCAACAATACATTTAAAAGATCATTTATGATGACCAAGTGGGACTTATCCCTGGGAATCAAGGATGGTTCAACATATGGAATCAGCCAACTTGACACATCATATCAATGGAACAAAGGAAAAAAATATATAATCATTTCGCTTGATGCTGAAAAGGCATTTAATAAAATTCAACGTCCCTTTATGACAAAAATTCTCAAAAAAAACTGGATATAGAAGGAACATACCTCAACATAATAAAAGCCACATAAGACTCATAGCTAGTGTCATACTGAATGGAGAAAAACTGAAAGTCTTTCCTCTAAGATCTGGAACACAACAAGGATAGACACTTTGACTAGTCTTATTCAACACAGTACTGGAAGTCCTAGCTAGAGCAATCAGACAAGAGAAAAATACGGAGCATCCAAGTTAGAAATGAAGAAGTCAAATTACTCTTGTTTGCAGATGATATGATCTTATATTTGGAAAAACCTAAAGACTCCACCAAAAAACTATGAGAACTGATAAATTCAGTAAAGTTTCAGGATCAACAAAATCAACATATAAAAATCAGTAGCTTTTCTATATGCCAGCAGTGAACAATCTGAAAAAAAATTACAGTAATCCCATTTACAATAGGCATATATAAAATTAAATACCTGGGAATTAATTTAAAGAAGTTAAAGCTCTCTATAATAAAAAACTTTTAAAATACTGATGAAAGAAATTGAAGAAGACACCAAAAACTGGAAAGATATTCCATGTTCATGGATTCGAAGAATCGATACTATTAAAATGTCCATACTACCCAAAGCAATCTACAGATTCAATGCAGTCCCTACCAAAATACCAAGGCAATTCTTCACAGAAATAGAAAAAAACAAAGAACAAAACTAATGGAATCAGAGCACCTAATTTCCAATTATACTACAGAGCTATAATAACCAATGCAGCCTGATATTGGCGTAGAAACAGACACAGAGATCAATGGAACAGAATAAAGAACCCAGAAACAAATCTACAAACCTACAGTGAACTTATTTTCAAAAAAGGTGCCAAGAGCACACAGTGAGAAAAAGACAATCTCTTCAATAAATGGTGCTGCAAAAACTGGATATCCATATGCAGAAGAATAAAACTAGACCCCTCGCTCTCACCATAGACACAAATCAAATCAAAATGGATTAAAGACTTCAATCTAAGACCTCACACTATGAAACTATTACAAGAAAACATTGAGGAAGCTCTCCAGGACATTGGTCTGGGCAAGAATTTCTTTGAGTAATACCCCACAATCACAGGCAACCAAAGCCAAAATGGACAAATGGTATCACATCAAGTTAAAAAGCTTCTGCACAACAAAGGAAATTATCAACAAAGTGAAGAGACTACCCACAGAATGGAAGAAAATATTTGCAAACTACCCATCTGACAAGGGATCAATAACCAGAATACACAAGGAGCTCAGACAACTCTACAGAAAAAAAAAATCTAATAATCTGATTTACAAATGGGCATTTCCCAAATGAAGACATACAAATGGCAAGCAGGCATATACAAGGGTGCTTAACATCATTGGTCATCAGAAAAATGCAAATCAAAACTACAATGAGATATCATCTCACCCTAGTTAAAATGGCTTTTTTCAAAAGACAGGCAATAACCAGTAAGAAATGGGGGTGCCCCTGTGTAAAGAAAGATACTGAAGCCTTACATTTGCACCTTAGCCTCAATAGCTAGTAACCCTAGAGAAGCAGCTTGCCAGAGCTCTTCTGCAACTCCTGAATCTCAGGAGAAAGGTGGGTTTTAACCCAAAATTATGAGTGAGCTGTTGACTTCAAAATGTACTTGGGAGAAAGGCCAAGCGAGAGGTCATGGGTCACCTAAGCATTATCATGTAGAAAAGACAGTGCACTGCTTTTCTTTTAGTTTTTGTCTTTTCTTTGCTACATCTTTTACTATTTCCTTTTGGCTTAGAATGTAAAATCAATTGTTAAAAGTTTTGTTCTGAATAAATATTTATTTTTTGTATTGCTAAAAAAAAACAGGCAATAACAAATGCTGGCGAGGATGTGGAGAAAAGGGAACCCTCCTACACCGTTGGTGGGAATGTAAATTAGTACAACCCACTATGGAGAACAGTTTGGAGATCCCTCAAATAACTAAAAATAGAACTATCATATGATCCAGCAATCCCACTGCTGGTTATATACTCAAAAAAAGACATCAGTATACCAAAAAGATATCTGCACTCCCTTATTTGTTGTAGTACAGTTCAGAATAGCTAAAATTTGGAAGCAACCTAAGTGTCCATCTACAGATGAATGAATAAAAAAAATGTGGTACTTACACACAATGGAGTACTATTCAGCCATTAAAAAGAATGAGATTCTATCATTTGTAGCAACATGGATGGAACTGGAGGTGACTGTGCTAAGTGAAATAAGCCAGGCACAGAAAGCAAACATCACAAGTTCTCACTTATATGTGGGATCTAAAAACCAAAACAATTGAACTCATGGACATAGAGAGTAGAAAGATGGTTAACAGAGGCTGGGAAGGGTAATGGGAGGGTGAGTGGGAGATGGGGTACTAAAAAAATAGAGGCTGGGCATGGTGGCTCATGCCTGTAATCCCAGCACTTTGGGAGGCCAAGGCGGGTGAGGATCACCTGAGGTCGAGAGTTCGAGACCAGCCTGACTAACATGGAGAAGCCCCATCTCTACTAAAAATACAAAATTAGCCAGGTGTGGTGGCACATGCCTGTAATCCCAGCTACTCCGGAGGCTGAGGCAGGAGAATTGCTTGAACCCAGAAGGTGGAGGTTGCAGTGAGCCGAGATCGTGCCATTGCACTCCAGCCTGGGCAACAAGAGTGAAACTCCATCTCAAAAAAAAAAAAATTTGAAAGAAAGAATTAGACATAGTATTTGATAGCACAACAGGGTAACTATAGACAGTAATAATTTAATTGTACATTTAAAAATAACTAAAAGGTTATAATTGGATTCTTTGTAACACAAAGGATAAATGCTTGGTAAATGGATACCCCATTTTACTTGATGTGATTGTTATGCATTGCATATCTGTATCAAAACATGTCAGGAACTCCATAAATACATACACCTATTATGTACCCACAGAAATTAAAAATTAGAAAAAGATTACATAAAGAATTCTTACAACTCAACAATAAAAAGGTAAACAAATTTAAAAATGAACAAAGGATTATTTTCTCCAAAGACCATTTCTCCAAAGGTATACATATAACCAATAATTATACAAAAATGTGTTCAACATCATTAGTCATTAGAGAAATATAAACCAAAACCACAATAAGCCAACTGTGTGACATTCCTGAAAGCATATTGTTTCTTTCTCCTCATTTTGTTGCATTTGTATATACTGTATTCACTGTTTGGAGCATCCTTCACCTCACCCCATACTCTGTGTTCCTTGCTATACCCTGCTAGTCTTCAGAATCCATCCCACATAACATTTCTTCATGGAAGCCTTCCCTGACTCACTCTTTATTTAATTTATACTTGGATAGTTCCTCTGAAGTCCCAGAGAAATCCATATTTACCTTGGTCACAGCCCCTAGCATACTATGTTGTAATTGCCCTAAGTTACACACTCCTAGCTAAGAGTCCTTTCCAGCAGAGGCTCTTATTCATTCTGTATCCTTCATACCCAGTACATGGACTGACAAAGAGTGACGCTTAGTAAATGGTTGTTCAATGACTTATTGAGGCAATAGTCCCATCGAACTGATAAAAAATGGAGTTGGCACCCCCCCAAAAAACAAAAACAAAACTGATTGCATTAAAAATATTGAGTGAAAAAGTGATTCCCTGGATTGTACACTGACCAAACCATTAGATAAATTCCTACAAAAATGGGAGAACAACAACAAATATGGAGGGCCCAGGAAATAACACAGAATATGGATAGAAACACTTGCAGTTCAAAAATGGTGATTAAGAAGCAAGCTGGCTTCATTCCTCCCCCTGTTCACCCCCCAGGAAACAAAAGACAAATATATAGCACCAAGATTGTCGCCAGCAATATCTCAGAACCCAAACATGAGGATGCAACAGTTCCCAGGGCCACAGAGAAATGAAAAATCTCTGAGCAAATGGTAAGAAAATGAGACTTCCGTATCCATGACACTCATCCTCCCAATCTGCCCAGCACCAAATGCATGCAAAATTTCCCATGACTCATGGTTTCTACACTGGAAAAAGTGAGATCAAGATGGACATCCAGATTCCACACCATCTTGAGTTCCCTGGCAGAACACCTGCCCTGCCTCATCCCATAGGAAGAACCAGGAAACCTGAAGTGAGAAATATCCCTGAAGACAGCCAGAGACAAAAAGAGGAGGCAAGACTACCATCTCCAGTCCAGGAAACTTGGCTCTGTAACTCAGCCAAAGGAGATGCTAAATCAGAGTGGCTGTTCAGCAGCACCATGCTGTAGGAGATTTGTTCCATAGGTGTCCTGGGCACAAACCCCTAACCAGCCTTCCCACATGACTGGGATATACCATTTGACACTCCAATTCAGGACTGGCAATACTCTGGTTATTTACTAGAACTGAGGCAAACTGGGTTTAAGGCACCATAACTGGTGCCAGAAAAGAGGCAGTGACCTAGCATTAAAGAAAGGAATGGGAAAGGGAAAGGAGGAAGGAAGGAAGGAAGGAAGGAAGGAAGGAAGGAAGGAAGGAAGGAAGGAAGGAAGGGAGGGACGGAGGGTGGGAGAGAATTAACAGGAAAATTGCAAAGAATCTCTAAGCAAATATATCTAATAAAAACCAGAACAAGCCAGATGGAGAAAATTGGAATAAATAACTAATTATTCAATGCAAAGACATAGATACACATCCACAAGAAACACCAGCAAATAGGGAACCATGGCCTCCTCAAACAGACAGAGCAATGAACCAGTGACTGTCCCTAACAATATGGCAATATGTTAACTCTCTGACCAGGAATTCAAGATAGCAGTGTTAAGGAAATTCAGTGGTCTCCAAGATAACACAGAAAAGCAATTTGGAAATTTATCAGATAAATTTAATGAAGAGACATAAATAATTTTTAAAAACCAAACAGAAATCTTGGAACTGAGAAATAAATTTTCTGGACTGAAAATTTTATTAGAGGCTCTCAACAGAAAATGGATAAAGCAGAGGAAAGAATCAGTAACCTCAAAGACAGGCTATTTGAAAAAACAGAGGAGAAGAAAAACAAATGAAAGGAAGGAAAATCATCTATAAGATATAGAAAATTATCTCAAAAGGCCAAATCTAAAAATTATTTGTGTTCAAGAGGGAGCTGAGCAAGAAGAGGTAGAAAGCTTATTCAAAGAAATAATAATAGAAAATTTTTCAAAACTTAAGAGATAAATATCCAGGTACCAGAAGATCAGAGAACACCAAAGAGATTCTACTTGAGCAAGACTACGCAAAGCCACATAATAATCAAACTGTCAAGGTCAAGGAGAAAATCCTAAAAATAGCAAGAGAAAAGAAACAAATAGCATATAAAGAGTCTTCAATTCCTCAGGCGATAGACTTCTCAATGGAAACCATATAGGCCAGGAGGACGTAAGATATGTTCAGAGTGCTCAAAGAAAAATACTGGCATCCAAGAATATTGTATCTAGCAAACATAACTTTCACATATGAAGGAGAAATAAAAGTCTTTCCCACACAAACAAAATGGAAATAATTCATAATCAATAAATTCATCTTACAATAAATGTTAAAGGGAGGCTGGGCACGGTGGCTTATGCCTGTAATCCCAGCACTTTGGGAGGCCAAGGTGGGCAGATCACAAGGTCAGGAGATCGAGACCATCCTGGCCAACATGGTGAAAACCCATCTCTACTAAAAAGACAAAAATTAGCGGGGTGTGGTGGTGCACACCTGTAGTCCCAGCTACTCAGGAGGCTGAGGCAGGAGAATCACTTGAACCCAGGAGGCGGAAGTTGCAGTGAGCCGAGATCACACCACTGCACTCCAGGTTGGGCAACAAGAGCGAAACTCTGTCTCAAAGAAAAAAGAAAGAAATGGTAAAGGGACCTCTTCAAACAAGCTGAAAGAACAAAAAACACTGAAGTCCAAAAAGGAAACATTTGAAGGTATAAAATCCACTAGTAAAATTAAGGACACAGACAAACCCAGAATACCCTACTGCTGTAATTTGGTGTGCAATCCACCCATAGGTCTTGTCTGAAGCCTAAAAGACAAATATATCAAAAATAATAATATCTACAGCAACCTGTTAAGAGATAGGCAACATAAGAATATGTAAATGAAGACAACATAAAGTCAAAATATAGACGTCCCCACATTTGCAGTTAACATGTTAGAGAGTTTTTTCATTTTTTCTTGATTTGTTTGTTTCTATTCTTTTCTTTGTAATCTAAGTTATCATCTCTTTAAAATAACTTGTTATGTCTATAAGATGATTTTTGTAAGCCTCACGATAACCACAATGTGAAAACCTATAATAGATCCACTTTTTGAAAAAAGCAACAAATTAAAACATACTACCAGAGAAAATAGCCAATAATGAAGACAATAAGAAAGAGAGAAGCCACAAAACAACCAGAAAATACGCAACAAAATGGCACTAGTAAGTCCTTACTGCCCAATAAAAATACTGACTTAAATAGACTCAAATTCTCCAATTAAAAGCCATAAAGTGGCTAAATGGATAAAGAAACATGACCCAAATTTGTGCTACCTGCAGGAAACCCACTTCACCTATAACGACATGCATAGACTGAAAGTGAAAGAGTGAAAAAAAATATTGCATGCTACTGGACACCAAAACAGAACAGGAATAGGTATACTTACATCATGCAAAACAGACTACAAGTCCACGAGACAAAGAAGGTCACCATATATGGTAAAAGAGACAATTCAGCAAGAGAATATAAACTGAAAATCTATGTATGATAAAGGAGACAGTTCACCAAGAGAATATATGAATGCACCCAACATACGAGCTCCCAAGTATATAAAGAAAACATTAATAGATCTAAAGGGAGAGATAGATTTCAACACAATAATAGTATACAACTTCAACAACGCACTCTCAGTAATGGAGATATCATTAACAGAAAATCAACAAAGAAAATCAGAGTTAAACTACACACTAGACCAAATAAGCCTGACAATAACAGATCATTTAACCCAATGACTGCAGGAAACACACTCTTTTCATCAACACAGGGGAGATTCTGAAGAACAGACTGTATCTTGGGCTACAAAAACATATCTTAGGCTACAAAACAAGTCTCAACAAATTCAAAAAAGTAGAAATCATATCAAGTATTTTTTCTTATCTCAATGAAATAAAACTAGAAATTAATAATAAAAGGAACCTCAGTAAATGCACAAACACATGAAAATTAAACAACGTGCTCTTGAAGAACCAAAGGGTCAATTACAAAATTTTTAAATTTCTTGAAACAATGAAAATGGAAATATAACATATCAAAATATGGGATGCAGCAAAAGCAATAGTAAGAAGGAATTTTATAGCAATAAAAGCCTATGTCAAAAAAAGCAGAAAGACTTCAAATAAATAACCTAACAATGCACCTCAAAGAACTAGAAATGCAAGAGCAAACCAAACTCAAGATTAATAGAAGGGAAAAAATACTAAAGATCAGAGTAAAAATAAATGAAATTGAGACTAAAAAAATACAGAAGATAAACAAAATTAAAAGTCTATTTTTTGAAAAGATAAAAATGACAAATCTTTAGCCAGACTAAGGAAAAAAAAAGACTCAAATAAATAAAATTATAAATGAAAAAGGAGACATGATAGCTGAGAACACAGAAATACAAAGACCATTAGAGATTATTATGAACAACCACAGAGCAATGAATTGGAAAACCTAGAAGAACTGGATAAATTCCTGGACACATAAAACCTACTAAGATCAAACCACGAAGAAAGAGAAAACCTCAGCAAACTAATAACAAGTGATGAGATAGAGGCCTTAATAAAAAAGTCTCCCAACAAAGAAAAGCCCAGGCTAGGCGTGGTGGCTTCTGCATGTCATCCCAGCACTTTGGGAGGCCAAGGCAGGAGGATCATTTAAGGCCAAGAGTTCAAGACCAGCATGCACAACACAGCAAGAACCCGTCTCTACAAAACATAAAAATAAAAAAAAAATTAGCTGGGTTTGGTGGTGCATGCCTGTAGTCCTAGCTACTTGGGAAGCTGAGACAGGCGGATCACTTCAGCCAAGGAATTCGAGGCTGCAGTGAGCTATAATCACAACACTGCACTCCAGGCTGGGCAAAAGAGCAAGGATTTGCCTCTATTAAAAAAAAAAAAATGTTTTTTAAAAAAGCCATGACCTGATGGCTTTACTACCAAACTCAACCAAACATTTAAAGAAAAACTAATACCAAACATTCTATTCAAATTCTTCCAAAAAAAAGTTGAAAAGGAGGGAATCCTTCTAAACTCATTATGTGAGGCCAGCATTACCCTGATACTAAAATGATACTAAAATCAGACAAGGACACAAAAAGAAAGAAAACTGTAGACTAATATTACTGATAAAAATAGATGCAAAAATTCTTAACAAAAACCACCAAACTGAATTCAGCAACTCATCAAAAAGAACATTCACTGTGATCAAGTGGGAGTCATCCCAGGGATACAAGAACGGTTCCACACATGCAAATCAATAAATATGATACATCACATTAACAGAACCAAGGACTAAAACCATATAGTCATTTCAATAGATGCTGAAAAAGTAATAAAATTCAGCATCCTTTTATGAGGAAAAAACCCATAAACTGGGTATAGAAGGAACATATTTCAAAGTAATTAAGGTCACATTGACAAATCCACAGCTAACTGATCATACTGAACAGGGAAAAATTGAAAGCCGTTCCTCTGAGATCTGCAACAAGTCAAGGATGCCAACTTTCACCACTTTTATTCAACATAGTACTGGAAATCCTGGCCAGAGCGATTAGGCAAAAAAGAAATATAAATGATATTTAAATTGAGAGAAAGAAGTCACATTAGCCTTGTTCACAGTTGACATGATCTTATACTTAGAAAATCCTAAAGACTCCACCAAAAAAGGATTAGAACTAATAAACAAATTCAGTAAAGTTGCAGGATACAAAATCAACATACAAAAATCAGTAGCACTTATATACCCCAGAAGTCAAGAAAGTAATTCCATTTACAATAGCTACAAACAATATAAAATACTTAGGACTCAATCTAATCAAAGAAGTAAAGATATCTACAAGAAAAACTACAAAATACTGAAGAAATAAATGGAAAAGGAAATGCAAAAATGGAAAGACATCCCAGTTTATGGGTTGGAAGAATTAGTATTGTTAAAATGACTATTCTATTCAAAGCAATTTACCGATTCAATGCAATCCCTATCAAAATACCAATGACGTTTTTCACAAAAATAGAAAAAAGAATCCTAAAATTTATATGGACCCACAGAAGACCCCCAATACCCAAAGCAATCCTGAGTGAAAAAAAGAAAGCTGGAAGCATCACACTACCTGATTTCAAAATATGCTACAAAGCTATAGTAAGTAAATCATCATGGTATTGGCATAAAAACAGATATGTAGACCAATGGAACACAATAAAGAACCTAGATATAAGTTCATGCATTTATGGCCAACTCATTTTCAACAAAGTTGCCCAGGATGTGCAATGAGGCAAGGACAATTTCTTCAATATATGGTTCTGGGAAAACTGAATAACCACATGTAGAAGAAAAAAACTAGAGCCCTACCTCTCCTCATATACAAAACTCAAACAAAATGCATTAAAGATTTAAATCTAAGACTTCAAACTATAAAACTACTCAAAGAAAATATTGGGGAAATGCCCAATGGCATTGGCCTGGGCAAAGATTACTTGTGTAAGACCTCAAAAGCACAGGCAACTAAAACAAAAATCAACAAATAGGATTATCAAGCTAAAAGGCTTCTGCGCAGCAAAGGAAATAATCAACAAAGTGAAGACATAACCCATAGAATGGGAGAAAATATTTGCAAACTATCCATCTGACAAGGGATTGAATAGCCAGAATATATAAAGACCTCAAACAACACAGTAGCAAAAAAACAAATAATCCAATTTTTAAATGGGTAAAAGACCTAAACACAAATATCTCAAAAGAAAACATACAAATGGCTAACAGGTATATGAAAAAATGCTTAACATCACTAATTATCAGAGAAATGCAAACCAAAACCACAATATGATATCATCTCACCCCAGTTAAAATGGCGTTTATCAAAAATACAAGGAATAATGAATGCTAGCAAGCATATGGAGAAATGGGAATTTCGTACACTGTGTTTGGGAATGTAAATTAGTACAGCCAGTATAACAATTGTATTGAGTTTCCTCAAAAAACTAAAAATAGAACTACCATATGATACAGCAATTCCACTACTGGGTATATATCTAAAAGAAATGAAATCAGTATATTGAAGAGATGTTTGCACTCTTATGTCTATTGCAGCATTATTCACAATAACCAAAATATGGAATCAACATAAGTGCCCATCAGTGAATGAATGGATAAAAAAAATGTGGTATATATAAACAGTGGAATGCTATTCAGCCATAAAAAGAATGAAATTCTGTCATTTGCAGCAACATGGATGGAAGGTCATTATGTGAAGTGAAGTGAAGTAAGTCAAGCACAGAAAGACAAATATCACATGTTCTCATTCATATGTGGGAGCAAAAACAGTGAATTTCATGAAGATAGAGAGTAAATTGGTGGTTACCAGACGCTGGTAAATGTAGTGAGTAGGAGCGGATGAAGAGAGGTTGATTAATGAGTATAAATATGCAGTTTGACATAGGAAATAAGACCTAGTGTTTGATAGGTAGTAGTATGACTACAGTTTACAGTACCCCATTGTATATTTCAAATAGCTAGAAGAGAATAATCTGAATGTTATTAGCATAAAGAAAAGACAAATATTTGAGGCGATGGATACCCTAATTACACTGATTTGGTCTTTACAAATTATATTAAGGTATTACATTACCACATGTACATCCATATGTATATCCATTATGTATCCATAAAAAAAATATATTTTTTAAAAGAAGGTGGAAGACCTAGATTCCTTTTCATTTAAGTAAGGAAAGATAAACAGTTGGGAACATTTCACCTGATAAGAGAAGTGAAAACTATGCACATGTGTAATGGCCCATCCTTCTTGACCGTATATTTGAAAATGTGTCCTGTATGAAAAAGAGTACCGGGGAGGAGCCAAGATGGCCGAATAGGAACACCTCCCGTCTACAGCTCCCAGCGTGAGCCACACAGAAGACGGGTGATTTCTGCATTTCCATCTGAGGTACCGGGTTCATCCCACTAGGGAGTGCCAGACAGTGGGCGCAGGCCAGTGGGTGCGCGCACGGTGCGCGAGCCTAAGCAGGGCAAGGCATTCCCTCACCTGGGAAGCGCAAGGGGTCAGGGAGTTCCCTTTCCGAGTCAAAGAAAGGGGTGACGGACGCACCTGGAAAATCGGGTCACTCCCACCAGAATATTGCGCTTTTCAGACCGGCTTAAAAAACGGTGCACCACGAGACTATATCCCACACCTGGTTCGGAGGGTCCTACACCCACGGAATCTCGCTAGCACAGCAGTCTGAGATCAAACTGCAAGGCAGCAGCGAGGCTGGGGGAGGGGCGCCCGCCATTGCCCAGGCTTGCTTAGGTAAACAAAGCAGCCGGGAAGCTCGAACTGGGTGGAGCCCACCACAGCTCAAGGAGGCCTGCCTGCCACTGTAGGTTCCACCTCTGGGGGCAGGGCACAGACAAACAAAAAGACAGCAGTAACCTCTGCAGACTTAAATGTCCCTGTCTGACAGCTTTGAAGGGAGCAGTGGTTCTCCCAGCACGCAGCTGGAGATCTGAGAACCGGCAGACTGCCTCCTCAAGTGGGTCCCTGACCCCTGACCCCCGAGCAGCCTAACTGGGAGGCACCCCCCAGCAGGGGCACACTGACACCTCACACGGCAGGGTATTCCAACAGACCTGCAGCTGAGGGTCCTGTCTGTTAGAAGGAAAACTAACAAACAGAAAGGACATCCACACCGAAAACCCATCTGTACATCACCATCATCAAAGACCAAAAGTAGATAAAACCACAAAGATGGGGAAAAAACAGAACAGAAAAACTGGAAACTCTAAAACGCAGAGTGCCTCTCCTCCTCCAAAGGAACGCAGTTCCTCACCAGCAACGGAACAAAGCTGGATGGAGAATGACTTTGACGAGCTGAGAGAAGAAGGCTTCAGACGATCAAATTACTCTGAGCTACGGGAGGACATTCAAACCAAAGGCAAAGAAGTTGAAAACTTTGAAAAAAATTTAGAAGAATGTATAACTAGAATAACCAATACAGAGAAGTGCTTAAAGGAGCTGATGGAGCTGAAAACTAAGGCTCGAGAGCTACGTGAAGAATGCAGAAGCCTCAGGAGGCGATGCGATCAACTGGAAGAAAGGGTATCAGCGATGGAAGATGAAATGAATGAAATGAAGCGAGAAGGGAAGTTTAGAGAAAAAAGAATAAAAAGAAATGAGCAAAGCCTCCAAGAAATATGGGACTATGTGAAAAGACCAAATCTACGTCTGATTGGTGTACCTGAAAGTGATGGGGAGAATGGAACCAAGTTGGAAAACACTCTGCAGGATATTATCCAGGAGAACTTCCCCAATCTAGCAAGGCAGGCCAACGTTCAGATTCAGGAAATACAGAGAACACCACAAAGATACTCCTCGAGAAGAGCAACTCCAAGACACATAATTGTCAGATTCACCAAAGTTGAAATGAAGGAAAAAATGTTAAGGGCAGCCAGAGAGAAAGGTCGGGTTACCCTCAAAGGGAAGCCCATCAGACTAACAGTGGATCTCTCGGCAGAAACCCTACAGGCCAGAAGAGAGTGGGGGCCAATATTCAACATTCTTAAAGAAAAGAATTTTCAACCCAGAATTTCATATCCAGCCAAACTAAGCTTCATAAGTGAAGGAGAAATAAAATACTTCACAGACAAGCAAATGCTGAGAGATTTTGTCACCACCAGGCCTACCCTAAAAGAGCTCCTGAAGGAAGCGCTAAACATGGAAAGGAACAACCGGTACCAACCGCTGCAAAATCATGCCAAAATGTAAAGACCATGGAGACTGGGAAGAAACTGCATCAACTAACGAGCAAAATCACCAGCTAACAACATAATGACAGGATCAAATTCACACATAACAATATTAACTTTAAATGTAAATGGACTAAATTCTCCAATTAAAAGACACAGACTGGCAAATTGGATAAAGAGTCAAGACCCATCAGTGTGCTGTATTCAGGAAACCCATCTCACATGCAGAGACACACATAGGCTCAAAATAAAAGGATGGAGGAAGATCTACCAAGCAAATGGAAAACAAAAAAAGGCAGGGGTTGCAATCCTAGTCTCTGATAAAACAGACTTTAAACCAACAAAGATCAAAAGAGACAAAGAAGGCCATTACATAATGGTAAAGGGATCAATTCAACAAGAAGAGCTAACTATCCTAAATATATATGTACCCAATACAGGAGCACCCAGATTCATAAAGCAAGTCCTGAGTGACCTACAGAGAGACTTAGACTCCCACACATTAATAATGGGAGACTTTAACACCCCACTGTCAACATTAGACAGATCAACGAGACAGAAAGTCAACAAGGATACCCAGGAATTGAACTCAGCTCTGCACCAAGCAGACCTAATAGACATCTACAGAACTCTCCATCCCAAATCAACAGAATATACATTTTTTTCAGCACCACACCACACCTATTCCAAAATTGACCACATACTTGGAAGTAAAGCTGTCCTCAGCAAATGTAAAAGAACAGAAATTATAACAAACTGTCTCTCAGACCACAGTGCAATCAAACTAGAACTCAGGATTAAGAATCTCACTCAAAGCCGCTCAACTACATGGAAACTGAACAACCTGCTCCTGAATGACTACTGGGTATGTAACGAAATGAAGGCAGAAATAAAGATGTTCTTTGAAACCAACGAGAACAAAGACACAACATACCAGAATCTCTGGGATGCATTCAAAGCAGTGTGTAGAGGGAAATTTATAGCACTAAATGCCCACAAGAGAAAGCAGGAAAGATCCAAAATTGACACCCTAACATCACAATTAAAAGAACTAGAAAAGCAAGAGCAAACACATTCAAAAGCTAGCAGAAGGCAAGAAATAACTAAAATCAGAGCAGAACTGAAGGAAATAGAGACACAAAAAACCCTTCAAATAATCAATGAATCCAGGAGCTGGTTTTTTGAAAGGATCAACAAAATTGATAGACCGCTAGCAAGACTAATAAAGAAAAAAAGAGAGAAGAATCAAATAGACACAATAAAAAATGATAAAGGGGATATCACCACCGATCCCACAGAAATACAAACTACCATCAGAGAATACTACAAACACCTCTACGCAAATAAACTAGAAAATCTAGAAGAAATGGATAAATTCCTGGACACATACACTCTCCCAAGACTAAACCAGGAAGAAGTTGAATCTCTGAATAGACCAATAACAGGAGCTGAAATTGTGGCAATAATCAATAGTTTACCAACCAAAAAGAGTCCAGGACCAGATGGATTCACAGCCGAATTCTACCAGAGGTACAAGGAGGAACTGGTACCATTCCTTCTGAAACTATTCCAATCAATAGAAAAAGAGGGAATCCTCCCTAACTCATTTTATGAGGCCAGCATCATTCTGATACCAAAGCCTGGCAGAGACACAACAAAAAAAGAGAATTTTAGACCAATATCCTTGATGAACATTGATGCAAAAATCCTCAATAAAATACTGGCAAAACGAATCCAGCAGCACATCAAAAAGCTTATCCACCATGATCAAGTGGGCTTCATCCCTGGGATGCAAGGCTGATTCAATATACGCAAATCAATAAATGTAATCCAGCATATAAACAGAGCCAAAGACAAAAACCACATGATTATCTCAATAGATGCAGAAAAAGCCTTTGACAAAATTCAACAACCCTTCATGCTAAAAACTCTCAATAAATTAGGTATTGATGGGATGTATTTCAAAATAATAAGAGCTATCTATGACAAACCCACAGCCAATATCATACTGAGTGGGCAAAAACTGGAAGCATTCCCTTTGAAAACTGGCACAAGACAGGGATGCCCTCTCTCACCACTCCTATTCAACATAGTATTGGAAGTTCTGGCCAGGGAAATTAGGCAGGAGAAGGAAATAAAGGGTATTCAATTAGGAAAAGAGGAAGTCAAATTGTCCCTGTTTGCAGACGACATGATTGTATATCTAGAAAACCCCATTGTCTCAGCCCAAAATCTCCTTAAGCTGATAAGCAACTTCAGCAAAGTCTCAGGATACAAAATCAATGTGCAAAAATCACAAGCATTCTTATACACCAATAACAGACAAACAGAGAGCCAAATCATGACTGAACTCCCATTCACAATTGCTTCAAAGAGAATAAAATACCTAGGAATCCAACTTACAAGGGATGTGAAGACCTCTTCAAGGAGAACTACAAACCACTGCTCAAGGAAATAAAAGAGGATACAAAGAAATGGAAGAACATTCGATGCTCATGGGTAGGAAGAATCAATATCGTGAAAATGGCCATACTGCCCAAGGTCATTTACAGATTCAATGCCATCCCCATCAAGCTACCAATGACTTTCTTCACAGAATTGGAAAAAACCACTTTAAAGTTCATATGGAACCAAAAAAGAGCCTGCATTGCCAAGTCAATCCTAAGCCAAAAGAACAAAGCTGGAGGCATCACACTACCTGACTTCAAACTATACTACAAGGCTACAGTAACCAAAACAGCATGGTACTGGTACCAAACCAGAGATATAGATCAATGGAACAGAACAGAGCCCTCAGAAATAACGCCGCATACCTACAACTATCTGATCTTTGACAAACCTGAGAAAAACAAGCAATGGGGAAAGGATTCCCTATTTAATAAATGGTGCTGGGAAAACTGGCTAGCCATATGTAGAAAGCTGAAACTGGATCCCTTCCTTACACCTTATACAAAAATCAATTCAAGATGGATTAAAGATTTAAACGTTAGACCTAAAACCATAAAAACCCTAGAAGAAAACCTAGGCATTACCATTCAGGACATAGGCATGGGCAAGGACTTCATGTCCAAAACACCAAAAGCAATGGCAACAAAGGACAAAATTGACAAATGGGATCTAATTAAACTAAAGAGCTTCTGCACAGCAAAAGAAACTACCATCAGAGTGAACAGGCAACCTACAAAATGGGAGAAAATTTTCGCAACCTACTCATCTGACGAAGGGCTAATATCCAGAATCTACAATGAACTCAAACAAATTTACATGAAAAAAACAAACAACCCCATCAAAAAGTGGGCGAAGGACATGAACAGACACTTCTCAAAAGAAGACATTTATGCAGCCAAAAAACACATGAAAAAATGCTCACCATCACTGGCCATCAGAGAAATGCAAATCAAAACCACTATGAGATACCATCTCACACCAGTTAGAATGGCAATCATTAAAAAGTCAGGAAACAACAGGTGCTGGAGAGGATGTGGAGAAATAGGAACACTTTTACACTGTTGGTGGGACTGTAAACTAGTTCAACCATTGTGGAAGTCAGTGTGGCGATTCCTCAGGGATCTAGAACTAGAAATGCCATTTGACCCAGCCATCCCATTACTGGGTATATACCCAAATGACTATAAATCATGCTGCTATAAAGACACATGCACATGTATGTTTATTGCAGCATTATTCACAACAGCAAAGACTTGGAACCAACCCAAATGTCCAACAATGATAGACTGGATTAAGAAAATGTGGTACATATACACCATGGAATACTATGCAGCCATAAAAAATGATGAGTTCATGTCCTTTGTAGGGACATGGATGAAATTGGAAATCATCATTCTCAGTAAACTATCGCAAGAACAAAAAACCAAACACCGCATATTCTCACTCATAGGTGGGAATTGAACAATGAGATCACATGGACACAGGAAGGGGAATATCACACTCTGGGGACTGTGGTGGGGTGGGGGGAGGGGGGAGGGATAGCATTGGGAGATATACCTAATGCTAGATGACGAGTTAGTGGGTGCAGTGCACCAGCATGGCACATGTATACGTATGTAACTAACCTGCACAATGTGCACATGTACCCTAAAACTTAAGAGTATAATAAAAAAGAAAAAAAAAAAAAGAAAAAGAGTACCCTGATTCAGGTTTTAAGATTGGGGGAGTAGAGACAAGCACTAAGGTAACCATTAATGGAGCGAATGAGAGAAAGACAATATGAAAGCAGGTTTTAGTCCAGTAAACTTAAAAAAAATTTTTTTAACACTAAAATGAACTTCTGTGATTTTCCTGTCACAAAAAGATATTTAATGGTAATAATAGCAGCTAAATAGTAATTATTCTGGTACAAGCACTGCATCAAATCCTTTACTTGCGTTGTAATTTAATCCTAGCAATATTTTATGCAAAACACACCAGAAATCATCTTTACTGATACTTATTTATTTCTATTTTTTGAGATGGAGTCTCATTCTGTTGCCCAGGCTGGAATGCAGTGGTATAATCTCAGCTCACTGAAGCCTCCATCTCCCGGGTTCCAGTGATTCTCCTGCCTCAGCCTCCTGAGTAGCTGGGATTACAGGCATGCACCACCACATACAGCTAATTTTTGTATTTTTAGTGGAAGTGGTGTTTTACCATGTTGGCCAGGCTGGTCTCGATCTCCTGACCTCGTGATCTGCCCACCTTGGCCTCCCAAAGTTCTGGGATTACAGGCATGAGCACCACACCTGGCCAATACTTTATTTAAATAAATATTTGACAACATCTATCCAGTTTAATGTATTCTACAAAAGAAATCCCAAGGACACACAATATTTTCCTTTTAAAATGGTTTAATATATGTGCACATAATATTTTCTATTTTTTCTTTATCTTTATTAATTTTGTTATTGCTATTATTCTTAAGTTGAATGCTTTCATTATTTTTCAATCTTTTATTTTCTAAGAAAAATGCATTTTAAAACTGCAAAATTTCTTCTGAGTATTGCTTTATGTCCCATTTATTTTGATGAGTTCTCATAATTTATTTCTAAATAGTTTTGCTTTGCTTTTATACCCAAGAACGTAGAGGGATATTTTATACTTCCAAGCGGACAGATTTATATGTGTGTGTTTATGCGGCTAGCACTTTCGTTAATTTCCATTTTTATTGTTTTGCACTAGGAGAATGCAACTTGCATGACCCTGTTTACTTTGGAATTTGTTGATATTTTCTCTGTGGCTCAACATATGAACTGATTTTGTAAATTTCTGTATATTTTTTAAAATGTGTTGTCTTTGTTGAATACCAGCTTTTACATATATCTGAGATATGTGTATGTTATCCAGATGCTATTACTATATAATACCTTCTTTTTGTGTAGTCTTATTTTTTATGCATCATTAGGTTCTCCTTATCTCCTATCAGTTTTGTAAATTTCGAAGTTGTTAGATTCATGAAGTTAAGTGACTTCTTAGTGAACTGTCCTTTTTTTTTTTTTTTTGAGATGGAGTTTCACTCGTGTTGCCCAGGCTGTAGTTCAGTGGTGCCATCTCAGCTCACTGCAACCTCCGCCTCCCAAGTTCAAGTGATTCTCCTGCCATGGCCTCCTGAGTCGCTGGGATTACAGATGCCCACCATGCCTGGCTAATTTTTGTATTTTTAGTAGAGACAGGGTTTCACCATGTTGGCCAGGCTAGTCTTGAACTCCTGACCTCGTGATCCTCCCGCCTCAGCCTCCCAAAGTGCTGGAACTACAGGCGTGAGCCAGCACATCCAGCCATGAACTATACTTTTAATCAATATAAATATGTCTCATTTTTCCTTTTATGCATTTGGCCTTAAATTCCATTTTATTTTATATTGATACTCTAAAATTAGCTTATTTAAACTTAATTTTAAATTTTTGAATAGTGTTATATTCACAGAGTTCAACCTTGAAAATGTACAAAAGCATATCTAAAGAAGTAGGCTCTTCACTCTGGTATCCCCCAGACACAGAATTTCCCTCCCAAGACACAGTGTTATCTGTATGTTGACTATATATCTGGATTGGGGTTTGGGCAGGGAAAGCAGGCATGTGCTTGAGCCACCATCTTGATTCAGACTGTGAATATTATTCCAGTGGTGTGAATACAGCTAGAATACATTCTCTTGCATCAGCCTAGAGTTGCAAATTCACATGTTGGGCCCAAGGAGAATGTCCCGTGGTCTATCTTAGGCCCTGTAGTCTAGGGAAGCCATTCTGTATTCCAGAACCTACGCCATTTTCTAGCTTGTTGGTGGGGAAGGGAAGTAGGAAGGTGGTAGTGGGTGCGGAATCAGGGAGGTGTTGACATGGATTTGGGCCTTGAAATTACCCATTTTGGAGAAATTTATTTCTTGAAATACCCACTCATGAGAGACTCTCTGATGTTTCAAGACTATTAGGCTCAATGAATAATCAACCAATCAACAGTTTTGACTGATACTTATTGTCTTGATGTGGATAATCATTATAGACACAAGCCAGTTCCTACTCTTGAGAAGCTTAAAATTTAGAGGAGGTTAAAAATATTCAGAAAACAAGTAATAACATGAGGAAACTTAAAACCAAATGTATGCCTCAGGATGATCCTGTAGGTCTTAGAAAAGTGGTAAATTCACAGAACTCCTATATACATATGTGAGTTTTATATATATATATATCTCTCCTTAAATGGAGCATTATTTCCTGCTGGCTTTTCTTTGCACAGAGTGTTTGAAACACAGCCCCATGATGTTAATGGGAATCACACCCAAAGTTTGATTTATATTAGCAGACCATGGACAGTTGTACCACAGATGAAGAATTAACTCCTCTCTTTCATTTATCATTTTCTTGTTTTTTCCCCATTCTTGATCTTATTCAGTCTTCTTTTTATCTCTCTCCCCATCCCTTTTCTTTCTTTCTTCACTATCCTTCTCCCACTACTTCTGATGAAGTATTCTCAACAAGCATTCTGAACAATCCCTCCTCTGTGGGCCTCCCTCCTGAGAAATTAGGTGGCTGTGTCAATGCCTCTGATGCCTATTTTTACACTCGTGTTTGTCCGGAGTCTGACGTGGTTTATCACAGTCTCTCCAAAGGCCTATTGTTCAGCACTTCAAGAAGAATGTTGTTATATTGACTGTTAGTGCGTCAGCCCGGCTCTCTCTGGAGGAGCTCTTGGATGAAATTAGATAATTTCCATTAGGAGACCGTGCATTATTAGTCCCCAGTGCCAAACTGGAGAATGAGCCAAGATGACTATTTCTGGCCAGGCTCACCTCAGGAAGGAACCTTCTTGGCTTTAATGGGATTTTGCTATTGTTGGTTGCCTTCTGTTTGACACCAGGCCAGCCCAGGGTTGAAAATTGTTTAGAAAGCTGCATGAAATATAATAGAGCCCCAGCCATTTGCTGAGGCACATTCCTGCACAATGTTTATTTTGAAGAAGGGAAAAAAATATATTGTCCTTGGCAGACAACAATTAAAAAAAAAAAAGAAAAAGAAAGCAGTAACTTGAATCTCTGACCATATGCTTCTTGTTGCCAGTTGTGTTTAAAAACTCCCTGCTGGTATCAGAGAATTTCACACTAAAGTGATAAATCTTTTGTAATATTTATAAGCATCTTCATTACAGACCCAGCAAGATATGTGAAGTCATCAGGACTTTCAAGTTTGAGGCTGTCTTAAATGGGTGGATGATGAGGAGGGGAGGACTGAAAGAATATTCCAGGCTCACAGTGGTCCCAGTCTGGGCCCCAGATGTCAGTCCACAAAAATCCCTCTGCCCTTCTCTCTGGTAAAAAACCTTTCTCATCCAATTCTAGGAGCTGAGCCTTTGTGAGCTGGTTGTGTTCTGAGCAGAGTTAATCAATAAAGCGGCGGAAGACGGTAGAAATAAAACTCCTATTCAGTCTTAACGACATTCTAAGGATCAGATTTTGATCAGAGTTGTGGTGGGAGTTTTGGGGCTTTTTGATTCAATAAAAATGGCTCATCATCAGAGTTGACTACAGGGCAAAAGTTGTCTCTATTTTGGCACTGCTATGGCAAGAAATGTCTAGGAATATTGAAATATTGGACACTTTTGAATGAGATTGAAAACTGCTTTCCCTAAATTGCTTTCTTACAAATGTGCTTAGTGTTGCAGGCTTAGCCTTCTTTTATTCTCCAGTCCCTTTGGGGCTAAGTGTGCATGCAAGAAAATGGTAAACACAACAAGACAAAACAAAACCTAATGTGGGGTCTCAATAGACAATCCTTGAAAAAGCAATTAAATTGTATTTATAAGAATTCCTTTGTTGAATTAAAATGGTGTTTCCCAAGACTGTTTAAAGATATAATCTTCAAGTCAAGAAGCCAGTTCCATCAATTGACATTTAGATGTCTTCTGACTTGTTTCCTCTCAGTTATTAGGCTTTAGCCTTGGTCTTTTCCTCTTTAGCTCTTTCAGTAAATACTATGCACAACTAAGTCTTGACTGTTAACAACAATGGGGGAGAGGGGAAGCAGAGATAATTAAAAGATAATCACCAAAGCTAACCACCAAATCAACTTTAGACATAAATGTCATCCTTTTCCCGTGAAATCTTTCATCAGAAACGCTGACCCATGGCCAAACCTCACTGATGGTGGTGTGTGACCCCTGCACAAAACCAAATGGAGACAGGCAATTCCAAAATGCATGTGGCTCATATATAGACTCTTCTCTGGCTCTGCCTAGATAACGAGGTCCTGTTTTAGCCAGAAGGAGATCAAAGCATCCACGGTGCTAGGAATGAGTTTCACATGGCAGGCAGAATTCTAAGACGATTCTCAAATTCTTGCCCCATGGCAGGTGGAATTCTAAGACGATCCTCAAATTCTTGCTCCATGGTGTACTTGCTGTACATAATTCCCTCCCTATGAGTGTGGACAAGTCCTGTGAATAGGGTGGGATATCATTCCTGTGATTTGTCTACATTATATTGCAAAAAATGAAGAGATTTTGCAGATGTAATTGAGGTCCCAAATCATTTGATTTTGAGTGAACCAAAAATGAGGTTATCTTGCAAGGGTTTGACTTAATCAAATGAAAGTCCTTAAAGGAGGCATGTGTCCTTCCTCAGGAATGAGGCACTGCCTTAGTCCCTTGGAGCTGCTATGGCAAATTACCACAGACAGTGATTTGTAAACAATAGAAACTTATTTCTCACAGTTCTGGAGGCTGGAAGTCCAAAATCAGAGTGCCAACATGTTTAGGTTCTGGTGAGGGCTCTTTTCCTGTTTTGTAGACAGCTGCCTTCTCAAATGACAGAAAGAGAGCCAAAGAGCTCTCTGGAGTTCCTTATATAGAGGCACTAATCCCATTAATGAGGGCTCCATCCTCATGGCCTAATAACCTCTCAAAGGCCCCATCTCCTAATATGATCACATTGTGGGTTAGGATTTCAATGTACAGATTTGGGGGAGAACACAAACATTCAGTCCATAACAGATGCTCTCCTGCAGGCTTTTAAAAAGCAAACAGCCATGCTGTCAACTGCCTCTGGAGGGAGGCAGCATCTAGGACTTGAGAACCTTAGTTCTACCATTGGGAGGAACTGAATTCTGCCAATAGCCTACATGAGCTTGGAAGTGGAGCCCAAGCTCCAGATGAAAATGCAACCGGCCAATACTTTGTGCCTTGTGAGACTCTGAGCAGAGGACCTAGTTAAGCCATGGCCAGATGCTTGAATTCTGAAACCATGAGATAGTAATGTATGTTTTACACCACTAAACTTGCTGTAATTTGTTACACTACAATAGATAACTAATACAACTACCCTGGGGACAACATGACCAGTTCTGAAGGGCTGAAAGCTCTACCTGAGTCTGTTGATGCTGCAGGGCTCCAGATGGCAGTTTATCCATGGGCTTGAACCTACAGGGGGCTGGAGGCTTTTAAGAGACCGTGCCTGAGATCTGTCAATTGCCTTCAGCTGGACGTGGCTAGCTGCCTGGGGTTCCTGAGGTCTTGAGGAAGCGTTGGCTATTTTCTACTTGAAGCAGCCTTGTGGAGAGTGGAAATGACACAGCATGAGGCCACACCAGTCTGGGCAGGAAAGCGCCTTTTGATATTTATTAACCATGTAACTTGATCAAGTCATTTAAGCTCTTTGAATCTCAGATGTGTCAAAGGGAGATAATATAATTTTTAGAGTTATTTATAGAAGTAAATAAATAATATATATTAAACACCTAACCCAGAGACTGGAATATAACATGTGCTAAATCCATGCATTTTCTTTAAACTTAGCTTAAGCGCTGTCAGACAGCCTTAGTTCAATTCTGCCTCTGCTGCTTGCTAGTATGTTACTTAACTGCTCTCTGCTTCCGTATGATCATGAAGAAAATGAAAATCGCATTCGTACTTATTGTATACAGTTGTAAGCATTAAATAAAATAATTCAGGTAAAGCACTTATCATCTGCATGGCACACAGTAATGTTAATATGTGTAGTTATTATCCCTTCACTCCCAATACCCAAACTGGAATTCTTCACTTCCTCTTCCATAGTCTCATGAACTAATTGAATTTCTAAGATAGCACTTCTCATATGCTCAGATACCTGTATTGTAAGAAGTTGCATGCATTTCTTTCTCTCCCACTCTACCTTTCACTTTATGAGCCAGGAGCCATAATTGATTTATTTCTGCAATCCACCCAGAGGCTTGTCTATCACCTTCCATGTAGCAGATGATCAAAAGCATTAACTTGACTGAACTTTGAATTAAATTGAACAGTGCTAATGGCAGATAAGTACTACTTATGCATCCTAAGAATTGCCAGTGACCTCGTAGAATCTTTTGGTCTTTTCTTCTTGGTAGGTCAGGTTGGACTGGATCAATCTGTCCCTAGCTTTGGTCGAAATATCCCTACATAAAGACTTGTTCACATCATTCATCAATCGACCAACTGAGCATTTATTTTCTGGGAGATGTACATCTATAGCATCTAGTAGATGCTTTGGTGGTACAAACCAAGAAGCAGAAGCCAGATTCCTCTTCTCAGAAACCTCCATGATAATGCAGGGAACACTCTCCTAGTCCAGACCTCCTTTTGCTGTAATGTTGCCCCTGCCCCAGCTCTGCTCATACCTTCTCCTCTGAACTCAGGAGAGACTCCCCAAAACAGCTGCTCGCCATCCTCAGCCACATGAACCTCACATAATTAAGACCCATTACTGAATCACCCTCAGCCCTTGCCTCACTTAGGCTTTGCCTGGAAAACAAGGATATTGATGATGACCTGCCTGGTAGGGCGACTGTGAGAAATAACTCATTAAAATGGCTGCACAGTGCAATGAAAAGGCCAGAGAATAAGATCAAGCAGCTCTCCCTGGCACTCCATTCATTTTCAAGGGAAAACAATTCCGGATCAGAGCTATAAAAAGAATGCCAAAGATAAAGCGAGCCTGTCTCCCCACCTCGGGTTATTTGTTTTCAATGAGGACCCAGGCACTTGCCTGCCTCCTTTTCAGCCTTTATCACAGCACATTTCTCATCTGTTCTTTTATTCATGCTGGGTCATTTTCATTGTCTCCTGCTCAGAAATGTTTGATAAGAATCTAGCTGAGTGGCATTAGGAAAATCCGCTGCTCAACAAAGGAACCTGCCATTGTGACCCACGCACTTCAAAGCTCTTGCAATATCTTATTTTTATTGTTTCTTTATGTTTTTCAAAAGTACGAACAATGTGGTTTGCGTCCTAGACCATCTGTGGGAAAATATATTTCTCATTAGTTGGATCCTGAACTGTCAATGACTAAAGAAAATGTATAGTAATTCATGTTAAGGTTTGTAAAAATGCTTAACAAATTTTTTTTCTTCTAAAGTACAATAGCAATGATTAGATACTTGGGTAGAAACCCAAGAGTTAAGATGTCACAACTAGATTGCTCCTGAGTTAATTTAGCATATCTTTATTTATTAATTCCATATAACTGAGAGTGTAACAAATGTAAAGTATTATGATAGGCCTGAGGGAAGCAGAAAGAGCCTATGCTTTTCATAGGAAGGGCCCGACATGTCTACCAAGTATTACGGAAAAGGACAGTAAAAAGGGACCAATGAATGGTATAGACAGGCTTCACAATTATGAGGATTACTCTTAACAGTGCATAGGGCTAGTTTAACAGATCAAGTTAGTCAAAACAAAATTGATAATACATTACAGAGAACAGGAATTAAAGGAAATTCTCCAAATAGCAAGGAGGCATAAGTTGAAGGGAAATGGTAAAGTGGCTTCCTATGATTCATTCATAGAAGCAGAATTAATTGGGCAAACTCAGCAAAAGGTAGTTATTCTGAACTTTCCTCATCACAAATACCATCCTTGGCTTTCTCCGGTGACATACTAACACTCACTGGGGTTAGTTTCCTGGACTATAAGATGTTCCTAGTTCCTATCTCGTTCAAACTATTTTCCCAGCATCTAGCAAGGTGCCTGGTGCACAGGCAAGTATGTGTTTTATGAATGAATCAAATAAAAACCTGAGTCTAAATGGCATCTTGAAAGGGACTCCACATTTTGTTTCCTTTCTTCCACCAACTCCTATTTTGGGGACACCAGTGGCAAATATTTAACTTAATCATATTTTTCTGTCCATGTCATATCATCATCATCATCCCTTGCAAGGCTCCTTTCTTATGTTATTTTACTTTATTATTTTCTCCTTTTATTCTTCCAGCCTGACTTTCATTCATTTCTCTCCCATAAGCACCCACTCCTGGGTATCTACTTTATGTTCTTAGTTAGGTCCATACCTGTAAATATCATGATATTATTGCATATATGTGATTAATGTACACAAATCGTATTTATCTGTGGATCTCGTTATATTCATTACTTTTTCATGCAAAAATATATTTTTGAGATTTAGTCATGTTGTCCTTTAAAGATTGATTGATAAATAACATAGATGACAGATAAATAATTTAAAAATTCTGACTCTGCATTGTATTCCATTATTTGTGTCTGACATAACTATTCATTCCTTGGGAAGAGATTTATGGTTGCCTTTAACTCCTCACTATTTCAATTGCCTCTACTAAACAATCCTTTCCCCATGGATTTTGTTGGTAACTTATAATTTTGATACAATTTCAAATTTAAAGAAAAGTTGAAAGAATAGTGCAAGAAATGCCCATATACTCTTTACCTAGATTTATTAATCATTTCATATTTTGCCCCATTTGCTTCCTTACTTCCTATTTCTATCTATTTATATGTAGGCATTTTTAATCATTTGAGAGTAAGCTGGAGATATCAGCCCCTTTATCCCTAAATATTTCAATGTTTATTTCCTTAAAAACACAAACATTCTTTTATATGTCACAGTTCCATTATCAAAATCTGGATATTTAACACTGACATAATACAATATGATTATGTACTCTACATTGCATATTCAAATGGTAACATTTGTCCCAGTACTGGGCACAGAGCTATTCTGCTCTCCCAAACCAGTATCCAGTCCAGGATCATGCATTGTGCTGTGTTGGCTTATCTCTTTAACCTCCTTTAATTTGGAACAGTTTCTCAGCCTTTTTTCTTAACCTTGACTTTTCTGAAGAGGACAGATCAGTTATTTTGTAGAATATTCCTCAATTTGGGTTTGTCTAAAGTTTCTTGATGTAAGGTGAAAACTGCCATATTTCTCCACCGTAAGGGTAGTATTTTCACCTTTGTAACTAATAAGTAATATTTTGCAAGATCCTTTGAGACAATGTAAATGTTCTTTTCTTCCCTAAATTTTCACTTTTCAGTTTTAGCACCCATTGATAATTTTCTAACTCCAACATTCCTTCTGCTGTAAGGAAGAGCTTGTTCTTTACCCGTATTTATTCATTTATTCATTGACTGACAATATCAATATGGATTAATGGATTTTCATTTTGTCAAATGAGTTTAATTTATTACTATTCAATTATAAAATTATAATAGATTTGGCCTGTGACAGCCACTTCAGGCTAGCTCCAATATGGTTTTAACATATCCTCATTACTGGACAAGCACTTCCTGACTTTCTGGCACAAACAAGATGTTCTAGGCTCATTGTTGACTTCTGCCCCAGCCCTGGAATCAGCCTTTTCTCCAAAGAACGCTGATTTCTTTTAATGGAAGGTAGTATTTAGAAACCAGGATCTGGGCATTAGATAGAATCATTGCCGCCGATGTGGCATGGCTTTTAGGTCTTTTCAGGCGACAATGGCTAGGAAATATATATAATATATCATGTATTTTATTATACTGATGTTCAGACTGATACCCCTAATCTCAATTCAACAACACAGAGTACATTCTACTCATCCTTCTTGCTGTGTTTGTAACTCCAACAGTGGGAAATCTGGCTCCCATTATCCTCAATATTTTTACTCTTTTGCTAACCATTACTACTTCAACAAGCAAACTTCATAATAAATTTAATGTTTGCTTACAGTTCTTTTTCATATACAATCTTCAGAAGTGAAATGCACAGATTTTAACTGCAGTTTGATGAGTAGTGGTAAATGAAATCACCCATCTAACCACACAGCTATCAAGATATAAAGCATTTCCATGATCCCAGAAAGTTCTTTTGCCAACCACCTTCCCACCAGCAGCCATTTCTTATATTTTATTTTTTTCACCATAGATTTTTGTCTGTTTTCCTGTTCTTGGCCTCATATAAATGGGATCATAAAGTATCTACTCCCTTTTGTTTTGCCTCTTGCTCAGCATGTCTGAGACATTGATCCACGCTGTTGTGTGTTCTAACAGTTCTTTCCTTTGTATTGTTCAGTAGTATACCATTGTATGACTATACCACATTGATCTATCTATTCTTCTATTCATAGACATTGGTTTCCAGTTATTGTCTATTATGAAAAAAGTTGCTATAAACATTCTTGTAAAGTCTTTTTGTGGACATATGTTTCACTTCATTAATCTTCCAAAATAACCAATTTTTGATTTTGTTAGTTGTCTCTATTATTTTTCTATTTTGTATGTGATTGATTTCTTCTCTTATCCCTAGCATTTCTTTCTTTATATTTACTGTGGGTTTAATTGCTCTTCTTCTTCTAGTTTCATAAAGTAGAAACTTGGGTTTTATATGGCCTCCCAAAGGGCTGGGATTACAGGCATGAGCCACCACACCCGAATGACTGAATATTTTTTAGCATTCCATTTTATCTCCTCTACTGGCTACTTAGCTTTACCTCTTTGCATTTTTTGTTTAGCAGTTGTTCTAGGGATTGTATATGCATCCTTAACTTATTACTTAGAGCTAATATTGCCTGAAATATAAGAGCATATTGCAACAGTATAATTCCATTTGTCCACTCCCAGCCTTTGTGCTATTGTTACATACATATTATATCTCAATACATTATAAACCCCAAAGAGAGTACTCTAATTTTTGCTTTAAACACTCATATATTTTAAAGAAATGGAAGGAAGAAAAAATACTTTCATCCCACTGAACTCTCTATTTCAACTATTATATTTTTTCTACCCTGTATTTCCATTTGGCTCCTATTCATAATTTATATCTGATTCTTGTTTCCAACATCCTTTATTAGAACTTTGAAAATACTTATTACATTTATTTATATTCCTGTTCTTCCCAGACCCTTAACTCTGCTTCCTCTAGTATATGTTGTTCAGTTTTTGGCCTTTCTTTACTGATGTTTGTGTTCCTCAGAATTCTCTTTTTTTTTTTTTCTTCTGGAATCCTATCAGCTACCATTACTGTTCGTATATACCTTGGAGGAGAGTCAAATGCCTAGATTGTATAGACTCCAAGTGAGTTGGGAAAGGGGCACGCTTCTAAGCACTTCAGGGTGATGTTGCATTCTGCTATAATTCCTAGGTATGTAGTAATGCCCAGAACCTCCACTCAGGCACTGCTCTTTTCAGAGGCTGTCTTTCTCTGTGGTAATCTCTAAGCCCAAAGCATCAGCAGGACATTGCTCTCATATTGCATATTGCTCTTATATTTCACGCAATATTAGCTCTAAGTGATAAGTTAAGGATGCATATGCAATCCCTAGAACAACTGCTAAAAAAAAATGCAAAGAGGTAAGTAACCAGTAGAGGAGGTAAAATGGGATGTTAAAAAGGTTTTGGTAAGGGAATCCTCAGAGTGGCCTGTCCAGCAAATCTCTATTTACTATCCTGGTCAGGATCTAGGATCTTATTCTGTTGCCTTTGAGAGGCATAACTATTTTCCTGTCCTATAGGGTCAATGTGGTGGGCAGTGATCCATCCAGATAAATATGAAGGAAAGAAAGAAACCAACTGGCAAGCACTTTCCAGGCACAACTCTAGTATGTTAGTCAAGGTTCTCCAGAGAAACAAAACCAACAGGAGACTAATTGGCTCACAGGATTATGGGGGCTGGCCAAGAAGTCTCAAGGTCAGTAGTCAGCAACTTGAAGACCCAGGAGAGCTGAAGTGTCATTCCAATCTGAGTCCAAACACCTGAGAACCAGGAGAGCTGATGGCGTAAATTCCAGTCCAAAAGGTGGCAGGCTCAAAGCCCAGGAAGAGCTGATGTTTTAGTTCAAATCCAAAGGTAGAAAAAGACCAGTGTTCCTGCTCAAATAGTCCGGCAGAAGAATTTTCCTCTTTCTCAGTCTTTTAGTTCTAGTCAAGCCTTCAACTGATTAGATGAGGCCCACCCATATTAGGAAAGGCAATCTGCATTACTCAGTCTACCAATTCAAATGCCAACCTTATCCAGAAACAACCTCACAGACAAACCCAGGATAATGTTTGATCAAATGTCAGGGCATCCTTGGTCCAGTCAAGCTGATATAAAATTACTCATCACACCCAAAGTGTCTGTGACATTTTGCCCTCCCCCAGTCTCACCCTTACCATGTCTCCCACCCTCACCATGAAAATCTCTACAGTTTTTCTCTTCATTTTCAGGATCTGGCAACTTCCTCTCACTTCAAGATTGGGCTTTGGGAGGAAGCCAATATCCTGTGCTAGCTCACCACCTTTTTTGAAACTAGAAGCTTTCAAAGCATTTAATTTCTACCTGACATAGGAAACTCCTAATTGTAAGATTACTCTAAGACATTTCTTTAAAAGGTACAGAAGACTCATTAGCGGTTTTCCAACTTCTCTAACCTGAAAGAAGTATGAGAGGAAAGCACCGACTTGTTATTAATCAAGCTGTGTCTGCCTGGTTTTCTGTGGGTGTGTTTTGTTTTTAATAAATGACTGCTGATAGTTGAAATTCAATATACTAGCCATAAAAGAAATGTGACAGGTCATGGGCCAAAAGAAGTTAACTGTAGGAAGTGGAAATTTTGAATAAGACAATGAGATTCAGTGAGTGATAAATATAGTGTATCATGTGAGTTTTAGTCCCAGAAGAAAATAATTTTATAGACTTAAAGTTATTGATGGTGCCAGATTTCCCTTCCCCTGAGGGAGCATTTCCCAGCCTTTCATCCAAACCTTCCCTTACTCCACACCCTGCACTCCTTTTCCTAATGGGTTTCTGAAGTCCCAGTTAGAGAATGCTGCAGGGTGAACGGAGAGGCGCTGTGTGTCAGCCTAAAAAACAAATCCAGAGAAATCTGCCAAGCATCAAAGTGCTGTTAAACCTGGATCTGGTCTCTGGTGTGGTCTGTTTGTGTTTTATGTTGCATTTCAAGATGTTTGGAGCAGCCCCTTGGTTCTTGAAGAAGAGGGAAGTAGATGAGATTTCAACTGCACTATTACTCATTCCTTTGTCCTGTGGAGAGCAGAGTTATGGCTACTGTTGCAGAAGGAGGCATGATTATGTTTACTCACATATTTCTTTGTGTTTTTCTTCCTACCAGGCCAGGTGGTCTCAGAAGAGGCAACTGGTTGCCAGGATGCACAGTTTATGAGACCCAGAAGTAACTCTGGAGATCCTCCAATTACCTCTCACTTTACAGTGGAGGAAACTGAGGCCCAGATGGAGTCAGTAGGTTACTTGAGATCTCACAGTTGCAGAAGTGGACTAGAAGCCAGGTGATCTGATTCCTAAACCAATGGATTTTCCATTACACTGAGAATTCACACATGAAGTGAAGTCCTTTAAGACTTCACTTTAAGACTTTCCTTTAAGTCCTTTAAGACTTTCACCTGTTACATAAGAGTATGTTATTCATCTTGATTTTTTTTTTTTTTAGATGGAGTTTTGCTCTTGTTGCCCAGGCTGGAATGTAAATGGTGTGATCTCGACATACTGCAAACTCTGCCTCCCAGGTTCAAGCGATTCTCCTGCCTCAGCCTCCCGAGTAGCTGGGATTACAGGCACCTGCCACCACGCCTGGCTAACTTTTTTGTATTTTTAGTAGAGATGGGGTTTCACCACATTGGCCAGGCTAGTCTAAACTCTTAACCTCAGGTGATATACCCACCTCGGCCTCCCAAAGTGCTGGGATTACAGGCATGAGCCACCACGCCCAGGCTTTGATTTTTTTTTTTTTAAATGAATTAATGGCCTTGGCTTTCAGAGGTAATGCTTTTATTCCTATTTATTTCTACAGTTTGCTCCTTTAAATTACTCCTTTCTTGGTGGTGGGGAAGTTACTGGGTAGAAATAAGATAGCCTAATTTGAAACAATTAGCCTTAGCTTTTATTTTTTGATGCAAGGGTTTATAAAGCCTAAGTTGAGGAAAAGCTAGAGATGGGGCACAGAGACCTGCCCTTGCTTTCTCAACCCTGAACGACACACAGTCAGTGGGTTGTTCACTCAGTTGTCAGCCTATGTGCTTTCCTAGAGCTGCTGTGATGTGTCAAGTTGTGTACAATGCTGGGCATATGAAACTAGAGTATATGATTTCATTCTTCAGGCAGCTGAGAAGACACAACCCAATGAATCAATTTCTTGCCAGCATGTTACATGCCATAATGGAAGTATACACAGGTGCTGTGGAAGCAAAAAAGAGACACCTAGCCCAGGAGACATTGATTATATCACACTCATTCTCATTTACACATGTGTTGGGTCTTAGTTATCTATTTTACCAGCATCCTACATAATACCAGCTCATGGTAGTTGACAAATAATTGTTAAATGAAAGAATGCATAGCTAAGCATTACTGATTTTGTAAATATAGTCTAGAATGGGAAAGGACCCAGTACTTTGCTTACACCCACAGGTAACCAACCGGCAACCACAGGCCTGAATCTGATCCACCATCTTCTGCTCGTGCCATGGTTTTTGTTTTTGTTTTTTTTTAATTGAGTCATCTTTACTTAAAAATGCTAATTTCCAGCTTCACTTGCAAGATCAGAATATCTGAAAACACTTTACACTTATTCCAAAATGACTCCAACTGGTTGGAGCTAAGTAGAACTTAGAGCCTATGATGATTAATTTTATGTGTTGATTTGACTGGGCTAAGGGGTGCCCAGATAGCTGGGAAAACAATATCTCTGGGTGTGTCTGTGAGGGCGTTTCTGGAACAGGTGTGAATCCGTAGACTGAGTAAAGAAGATCCACCCTCACCAATGTGAATAGGCATCATCCAGCCCATTGAGGGCTCAAATAAAACAAAAGGCAGAGGAAGGGTGAATTCTGTCTTCCGGAGCTGGGACATCTTCCCTTAGATATCAGAGCTCCTGGTTCTCAAGCGTTTGGACTTTGGGACTTACACCATCAGTTCTCCTTGATCTTATGCCCTTGGATTCAGACTTAATTACGTCACTGGCTTTGCTGTTTCTCCAGCTTGCAGACAGGAGATGGTGGGTCTTCTAGGCCTCCACAATTGCATGAGCCAACTCCCATAATAAATCTCTTTACATATCTATCCAATGGGTTCCATTTCTCTGGAGAATGCTAACACAGATCCCCTTCGATCAAGCACGAGCCCTGAGTTGGCCATGGTCCTACCTGTCATAATGAGAGAACTCTTCTCATTTGTGTTATGGGTCCTGGAGGCATTTGATTATTGGTCTGGTCATTCACAGGAAACCCATGTGGAAACAGCAAGCATACCTAGGAAAACTAGGAGAGAATTCCCAGAGTTCTAAGGGCTTATAGAAGTGCAGTGTCAATGAATGCAGGATTGAGCCAAGCTGGAGAGAGGGAGGCTGGCCTGCAGGAAAAGAGATCCTTTACTTGTACCTGAATTGGCTCCTGCCAAGTTTATCTCTGCCGATGAGGAAGCTTTGCCTCAGTTTCTCTCCTGAGAAGGGAGAGTTTCAATCAACCCTGGCTTTTCATAAAGGACTTGGGGCTGCTGGCTGAATAGCCTGTGTGTTGGGGTTCACCCATTGGGATCTGCAAGGAGGCCTGAATCTTCTGATCCATCCAACCTCTCATTTTACACTTGAAGAAACTGAGGCTGAGAAAGGGGAAGTGACTTGGCCAAGGCCACACAGCAAGGTCAAGATCCAAGACTAAAACCAATTGCTTCTCTGTTTTGCTTATTACTACAGCACAGAAATAAAGAAATAGGGAATGGGAGAGAAGAGGTAGGTGTGGGGAGGCGATATGAAAACATGAAACAAGTGCTCTGCTTTTAGAATAACTAGAACTTTGAGCCCAGAAGATTTCTTTTCTTTTAATAAATAAATGTTTTATAATCTTACTTCTGTGGCTGGTGGGAAAAAAAGTCCTTCAAGTCTCCAAGGAATGTTAGGAAAACCTCCATTAAATTCTAGTCTTCAAATCTGAGTCATAATAACTATAATAAACTCTGGGAGTGTTTCCTTAGGGTTTCTCTTTTAGGGTGGAGAGTAGGCAGCAAAAAGAATAGGCAAGTTTTCACAAGAAAAACTTGTAAATAGGCAAGTATAACAAGAAAATGTATAAACTGGGATGGCTTCATAATTAGGCATAGCCTAATTGTGCTTATGTGTCTAGTCAAGAAACTCTATCTACAGTTCCAGGGGAAGAAGGTGTTGGGGATGAGGGAGTAGGATTGGGTTGAGGGTAGTAGACTATATAAGGCATCATGCTCCTTCCCATGGAGGGCATGTATGATGGTTAATATTAGGTGTCAACTTGATTAGACTGAAGGATGCAAACTATTGTTCCTGGGTGTGTCTGTGAGGGTGTTGCCAAAGATATTAACTTTTGAGTCAGTGGACTGGGAGAGGCAGACCCACCCTCAATCTGGGCAGGCACCATCTAATCAGCTGCCAGCGCAGCCAGAATAAAAGCAGACACAGGAACATGGAAGGAGTAGACTTGCTGAGTCTTCCAGCCTTCATCATTCTCTCATGCTGGATGCTTCCTGCCCTCGAACAACATACTCCAAGTTCTTCAGCTTTTGGACTCTTGGATTTACACCAGCAGTTTGCCAGGGGCTCTGGGGCCTTCGGAAGGCTGCACTGTCAGCTTCCCTACTTTTGAGGTTTGGGGACTCGGACTGGCTTCCCTGCTCTTCGGCTTCCAGACAGCCTATTGTGGGACTTCACCTTGTGATCATGCAAGTCAATACTACTTAATAAGCTCCCCCCCATTTATACATCTATCCTGTTAGTTCTGTCCCTCTAGAGAAACCTGACTAATATAGCATGTGTATGTGCTTTTCCCTTTGCTTGGAATGCTTGTCCCCACTCTGACCCTAAGCACCACCGCAACCTTCCTTCCTGGAGCTCAGGCGGTTATCCTCCAGGGCTCTGCTGATTCCCTGGGCACCCCGCACTCTGCTTCACAGCACTCATCACATTTGTCACTTGTGTAATTTGTTGCTTATCCCAGGCTTCCGTATTACATGATAAGCTCCATTAATGACAGTGTTGTCTGCCTTGGTTTTGTTCATGATGAGCACAGTGCCTGGCCCACAGTACCAGCTCACTAAGTATTTAGCAAAGGGCTTTATGAGGTCATCCCTGGCTCCAGCACCTCACAATCTTTATGGTGACTGTTCAGAGGGCAGCTAAGCAGAAAAGAAGTTTTCAACAAGGCTGTTTCTGGCCTGTTTTCCCTCTCAGTACTACATGGCAAGTCACGTCTCCAAACTGAGGAGTGTGCCTGAAGAGTAAGGTCTGGCAGAGAAAGGATTTATTGCCCTAGGTTTAAACAAGCAATCTCGACATAACTTCCAAAGGCATCAGCTGCTTGGAAGAAGTGAATCCCTAGGTTTAAACAAGCAATCTCAACATAACTTCCAAAGGCATCAGCTGCTTGGAAGAAGTGAATCCCTTGGGTCATTCCCTTGATTATTGTGAACCTGTGGCTGAGCAGGACAGAAATGTCACACAGGTGGACTGAGAACAAAATGATTTCACATATGGGAGCCCCAAAGTGGCATCCCAAGGACAAGTGCTCAGAATTACATGACTTGGTTTTCTGTTGAGCTATTCTGTCTTGGATAATTACAGCATGAGCTCTTGGCCAGTGGTGGGAATTAATTGGTTTTAATTCTCCCGCAAAGATTCTCTTAAGTAAAAGTAAACCATTTGCAAACTGGAGTTCTTTGAGTCATTGGTAACAGCTTACTTTGCACACACCTCATGGCACACTGGTTAATAGTCCCCACCAAATAACTAATATTTAGGCACTTTGCTAATGTATGCAAAGTGCTTTTAAGTATTATGCTGTTAAATCTTCACAACATCACAGGTAGGTATTAGCACCATCTTACCTATTTTATGGATATCCAAATAGAGGTCTTCAAAAGTTAGAAAATCTGCACAGTCACAGAGCCAGTGGAGCCACAGCTGAGGCATGGACAGGCTGCTCTCCTACCATCTGCCAGGCCCCTCTTGCCCAGCTCATGAGGTCCAAAGTTTTCTCAACAAACTGCTTGGTGTCAATGTTGTAACCTGGAGCATTGCCCTGCAGCAGAAAGGCAGGCCTGGACATTCGCATGTCAGCATGGGGCGAAGCTGATAATTTCCAGTTGGGATCCAAGAAAAAGAAAAGCTCTCCACATGCCAACAACATTGTTATGAAGCTCTGTTGACCCAGCTACCCAACAGTGATCTCAAACATTTGGTCTCTCCAGTGTGTGTATGGGGGTGGGGGGCAGCTGGGCATGTGGGCATGTAGCCTTGTACACTTTGCACTTGGAGAGGTAGGGACAGGGGTCTAAATTAAGGGAAACCCTGCCCAGGGGCTGGCTTTGGGAAGAATACCAGCAGCCATGTGGAAGTTCACTGCATTAAGGTGAATTACACCAGGTGGGGTGGGTACAGGACAAGGAAGTAGAAGTCGAGCCTGCTTTTCAAAATCACCCTGCAGGCTGTTGTCCCCAGAAGAAGAGATCAACCTCAGGGGAGACCAGAGTCCTAAACACAAAACAAAAGAGTAATAGGGAGGAAGCAAATGAAGTTGCTTATCTCATTTATTTATTTTTCTCTCCCATTTCCGCCTATGCTCCTCCAACTGAACTCCCCCTAGTCTCTGGTTTCCTGGCCACTATCTGGCCAATAACCTCCACATTAGCATCCCCAGCCCCTCTGTGCCCCCTGTAATCTCTTCTCCAGGCTTTGCTGAGGACTGTATTTACTGCCACACAGGATTTCCGTAGGTGATAACAGCAGGGCCTGGTTGGCTTGACCCTCTGTTCAGAGCCAACCCTTGGCTTCTTATGGTGTCCTCTTATAGCAAGGGAAGAATCTTAATTTCTCCCAAGAATGTGACTCTCTTTAAGTGTCTTACCTACACTCAACAACTAAGCAAGCCTCTTGATGAGCAGCCCTTCACTCTCACATCCTCAACACTGTGGATTGAGAATTTACATTTTTTTAAAAAGGCAGGGCACAGTGGCTCATGCCTGTAATCCCAGCACTTTGGGAGGCTGAGATGGGAGAATCGTTTGAGGCCACAAGTTTGAGACCAGCCTGGCCAACACAGGGAGACTCCATCTCTACAAAAAAATTTTTTAAAATTAGCCAGGCATGTGCTACTTGGGAGGCTGAGGCGGGAGGATTGCTTGAGCCCAGGAGGTCGAGGCTACAGTGAGCTGTGATCACACCACTGCACTGCAGCAGTGTGGGTGACAGAGCAGGACCGTGTCTCTAAAAAAAAGTAAAAGATAAATGTAAAATCAGGTCTGTTCTGCTCTGTGTGTGTATGGGTGCCCCACATGGAGAGCCAAGAGACATAAGGGGTGCTGAGGGGAATTTTCCAAGGCGGGTCACCCACTTACAAATCTCTAATCTGGGGACTGGATTGTGGGACGGACCTGCAGAACCCACCCCTCCAGGACTCTGACAGGCATCGTCAATCCAGGTCCCCACAGGAAGGGGACCCTTGATAGCCATTCTCATAGAACATGTCCCCACCCTACCACATTCGCTCACCACAGGCTGCCGGCTTTTCACTCAAAAACATATGTGCCTTACAGGGTGATGTGTTCTGTTTTTTAACTTCCTACTAATGTGTAATGCACATTCAGACAAGTACACAAGTCGCAAGCTCAATACATTTTCACAAAGTGGACAGACTTGGGTCATCAGCACCAGATCAATAACAGAGTATTTCCCATGGCCAGAATCTCTTGTCTGCACCTGGCCCCATCACCGCCCACCTCCTTCCCACCCAGTGTAACCACTGTCCCGACTTTGAGCACCACACATCAGGCTTGCCTCCCAGGGGTCACTCTTTAGAAGCTGATTCCAGAGATGCACAGAAAAGACTTTACTTTTTCTTCATCAACAATGCCTGATGTTGGGGAGGCTTGTGGAGCCTGATCTGGGTGTTCTATGTTACTTTTAACTGTCAAGATCCCTAACACTTTAACACCACGTAAACCAGAGGAATCATAGGGACAGGATTATCTCAGAGAGAAACACAGCGGTGGGCAGCCGGCCAAGTGTGGAGGAAAGTGAGATGAGATCAACAAGAAGAAGGCATTGTCAAGAGTCAGGAGCTGCAAGAGGTCAGGGCCCCCAGGGACAGACTGCAAAGAAGGCAGGAAACTTAAATATATACTCATACTTTTACCAAAGGGAGAGAGAAAAGAATTCCAACCCCTTCCTGCAGTCTTCATCCCATCATTGTATCTTTCAATTTCTTCCCCCTTCTAGAGACACTATTGTAAGCAAAGCCACACCCTCTACCTCTTTAAACACCCATTGCACAATAGAAATATAATGTGAGACACACGTAATTTTTTATTGCAGTAAAAGATACATAACATAACATTTACTATTAGTGGCATGTAGTGCATTCACAATATTGTGTAACTGACACCTCTATCTAGTTCCAGAACATTTTAATCATCACAAAGGAAACCTCGTACCAATTACACAATCATTTTCCATCCTCAAAACCATGGTTAGATGCTACAAAGAAGGTGGCAATGCCGAAGTTATATGAGTGTTGTACAGGCCTCTTCCATCCTTGTCAAGGGGAATGCTAACCTTCTCTTCTTTATACAACACTCACATATGTAATTTAAAATTTTTTAGTAACCACATTAAGAGGTGAAAAGAGACAGATGAAATTAATTCTAATGCTTTCTTTAACCCAATATTATATAAGCTATTATCATTTCACATGTAATCATTATACAAAAATTACGAAAATAGCTTATATTTTCACTTGTACTGAGTTTTTGAAATTGGGTGTGTATTTTACATACACAGCACATCTTAATTTCTACTGGCCACGTGTCAAGCACTCGATGACCACATGTGGTTAATGGCTACCATGTCAGACAGTGCAGCTCTAAACAATTCATAAGATGCTATCAACATCCTAAATCATCTTTTTAAAAGGTGATTCTTACATATGCAGAGATTCTAGGCTATGGTTTCGATATAAATTTTATGAATTTTAATTAACGACATTTTAAATGGAAAAATTAATATTAATTTTAACATAGGCTGGGCACAGTGGTTCAAAACTGTAATCCCACAGCATTTTGGGAGGCCAAGGCACGTGGATCACTTGAGCCCAGGAGTTCAAGAACAGCCTGTGCAACATAAAAAACCTCATCTCCACAAAAAATACAAAATTTAGCCAGGCAGGGCTGGGTCCCAGCTACTCATGAGGCTGAGGTGGGAGGATGGCTTGAGTCCTGGAGGCGGAGGTTGCAGTGAGCTGAGATTGCACCATAGCACTCCAGCCTGGGTGACAGAGCGAGACTCTGTCTCAGAAAAGAAATTTAATATAAATTTACTTTCTTAATTATAAAAAATAAAATATTTGGAAGCTACAGAAAGAAAAAGTAGCTGTAAGTCCTAAAACAAGAGCAAGGGTAATCACTTTTTAGCACCAGGTGTGTTAGGACTTCTTTGTGGTTCTTTGCTCATCATATAGCAAATGAAAACTAAATGCCAACACAGCCACTCACCCAGAGACAAACATGCAGACGTCCAAAGGGTCATGACTGTCAGCACACAAGGCCACGCAGGGTGACCCCTGAGGACAGCGGCAGATTTGTCCCATGGCCTGACAACCCTCCTATTTCATCAGCAATTTTCTAGCAAACCATGAGCTTGCACCAGCCAAATCTAGAAACCTGGACTCAGCCCAGCATCATGGGAAGCTGCCCTGGCAGTTTTAGGGGATGCAGTTGGTCCCTTCCACCAGGGCCCCGTGGAAGATACATCTAGAACGGTCACACCTTTGCGCCTCTGCAACCATGTGCCTGAGTGTCCCAACTCCGCCACCACCAGAGCTCCCTCCCTTGTGCTGCCTTATGCTTATTGGGGTGTCCATGAAGACTCCTTTTATCAGGAAGTCTTTAAAAGAAGGGGAAATGTCCCTTTTGTTGAGGACTCAGGTGGGAAGAGGAGTGAAAGCAATGGCTGAATTCCCTCCCGTTTCAAAACTCCTTCCAACCTTCCAACCTCCAGATCTTTCCAGCATTCTCTCTCCCACACATTTGGACCTAAGCTTAAAAATATGACCTGGGTAATGAGGAGGTGAGTTAACTAGTTTGTATCCAAGAGCCTTTCCAACCCAAACATTCCAGGGTGTTAGGATGCCATTCATTCCTCCACCTGACACACATACAGACACACACACACACAGAAATCCACATACTCTGCCTGAGTCTCCAGTTCCACCCCATAGAGAAGCACACAAAGAAATGAGAATAGGTCTCCTCAGCCCTGCTAACTCACAGGAAATACAGATGGCTAAAAAGAAGCACTGTTATTTAGCATCCACGCTCAGAAAGAAGGAAATCTAGCAGAAACCAGAGCTGGTATCCAAGAATGCAAAAACATTTTTGGGGGGATGCTTCATGCCACAATGCCCCAAGTTGGAAAAAAAATGCGCCATTTCATATGTTTATAACAACATCTGATTTAATATTATACAGTTTTGCTTAGCCACAAACCAGAACAAATACTGTCAGATTTATTACATCCTTCTATTCTGAGACTTAAGTAATCATAGTTAGCAATGGAGCCATTCCACAGCTTAAGGGAAAGCTTTACAATTCTTTGGGACCTATGATTCCTGAGAGGCAGGTTATTTCAAGAAGAATTTAAGGTTTTAAAGCTCTCAGTGGAACTTGAAATTCATCCCTTACATTTCACATGAAAAGAGTTTCCTCTGAAGCTTGGCTGGGAGGGAGGAAGAGAGGAAAACAAGTTGGCACAGACTCTCACTGAGCTCTTAGAGAATGGGGCCATCGTTCATCAACATTCCCAATCTTTACCTTGCCTTTCTTTAAAAAGAAAGAAAGGAAAGGAAGAGAGGAAGAGAGAAAGAAAGAAGAAAGAGAGAGAGAGAGAGAGACAGAGAGAGAGAAAGAGAAAAAGAAAGAAAGAGAAAGAAAGAAAATACCATTGGCACTCATGCTTTTAAAATCGTTAATGCTGTATTTGGGACCCCCTTATCTGTTGATTCACTAAAAGAAACTGGTTGATTGTTATAAGGAAATTAAATTTTCTTACAGAACATGCTTTCTCATTTACTCCCCCACACATGCATGCACACACGGTCATTTGTTACATGATATGTGGACAATCGTTAAGCCCCAAGCATTGCCTCTGCTTGGCTGACAAATTCAGGATTCGTTAATGATGTGGTCATTGACTCTGCTGCGTGGAGGCTCAGGTTGTGGGTTTGGTGCCTTCAGAGCTTCACTCCCTTTCAGGGCATACACGATCCTCTGCTGCATCCAAAAGTGGGGCTGTGGTCCCCTGAGGGCTGGGGGAGGTGTGTTTGGATCAGTGTGACCCCATCACTCAAAATGAGCACATCCATGCTTAGCCATGAAGTATTCTAATGGGTTCCATTTTTCTCAGAAAGCCAGAATTTGTTATTCCAGTATTTCTTTACATACCACTAAGAAGAATGTCAACATTAATGTGGGGTGAGTAGGAGTGATGGAAACTTGGTCTACAGAAAATCAAGTAAAAGTTTTGAACAGCTTAGAGTCTTTATAAAAATGAGAATTTCTAGGTTCCATTGCAGAACTACTAAATCAGGATATCTGAGAATCTGACACAGGAATCTACCCACGGTTCACAGGTGATACAATTACACACACCAGTCTTAAAGGTCCTTTCAGTAAGTCATAAGCAATTGTTTTAAAACAAGATTGTAGGATCAAACCAGTTTCCGGATGAAGGTACTACCACTCTTTGAATTCATTCTTGCCAACTTATTTTGTAGCATTGCCAGAAGGCACAAGCCTTGAGTTCTAATTCTAGCCCATCACCTATAATGTGGACAAGTTACTTAACCTCCCCAACGCTCAGTGACATGCGTTATGCATTCAGAAGAAGAATGATGATACGTAAGCAGCTTACCAAAGACTTTCACATCTATCCTACCTCACTGGGTCATCAGCAAGATCTAATCATATAGGGTGGATGAAGGTGCGCTGCAGGTTTCACGGCACTTCACAAATGCAAGGTACACTTAGAACATGGTCCTACTGGGTTTTGTTTGCGGGTTTTAGTTTAGTTTTGTTTTGTTTTGTTTTGAGATCAAAATATCTGCTTTTTTCTGATAGAAATTCCATTGCTTTTGTATTCCTAAACTACATCCTCCAGCCTAGGTTTTATCAATAACACTGAATCCCAATATTGAATTTATCTCCCTAGCCTTGCACAAAACTGGAGAACTACAGGCATCTCCCAACTAGGGAAGGGTCTTTTCTGCCAAAATCACCACTTGGACCAAAGGGACCAGGGTCCTAGCACCTTGAAGGCAGCAAGAGCCCAAGTAGAAAAGAGAAGGAGAAAGAGCAGAGCTCCAACTCACTGCTTCCAAATTTACCAATCAGATCTCCCCCAAACAAGAGAGTGTGAGGAGGCAGAGAGGGGCCAAGACTAAGGAATGTCTCTTCATTTGGACATACTAGGGATGAGTGTGATTATAACACATTTATTGTAGCTAAGTTATCTGTATCCCCAAATTCCTCAATTTTTTGTTCTTTGAGCCCATTGTGCTTACACATTATACCCAGTCATATATAGGTATATATATTATAGGGATAGCATCTTCAGAGAGGGAATAAACTCCTACCCCCATCTCCAGTGTCACTTCCATGTAGATCTTTCTAGAAAGGTACTGTGTGTTTTTGCCCCATAAGGTTCTGAGATGGGCCAGTACAGTACATTGTGTTCTTCAAGGCCCTTCTGTAGTCCAGATAAAAACTGTCGATCCTTTTCTATTTTCCATCTCAAATTATGTCCAGACATCACACTGCTCAACAGAACCTATCAGAGACTGTGCAGCAAAATCAAGTGATATCACAAAGGTACCTCAACAATAAAATGACAATAAGATGCTCTAGATTTGAACATAAACCCCCCAACACCAAATTACCAAGGAGTCTGAAGTCCAAAATTAAATTCCAAGTTAAGGGCCAAAAAAGGCAAAATGAGAAATTAAAATCTGAAGTTAAATTATCTCACTCTCAAGTTCAAAAACATTACATTGCAATTTCTTATTCTTTTTCGTGTCAGCAAGAAGAGTTCTGAATGGGCTGCGTGGGATTGGTGTTCTTTCAGCAGCAGTAGCCTAGGATGCCTTTCCAGGAAGGGACTTTAGAGTTGGGATTAACGCAACTCCAAGTCTTTGAAGTGTTGTACCATTTTAAATTATTTTTTAATTGTGGTAAAATATATGTAACATAAAATGTACCACCATAACCTCTTTTTTTATTCTTTTAAAGACAGGGCCTCGGGGGGCGGGGCGCGGCGCGCAGCGCGCATGAGCCGCAGCGCCAGCGCTCTCCCCGGATCGTGCGGGGCCTGGGCCTCTCCGCCGGCGCAGGCTCTGCTCGCGCCAGCTCGCTCCCGCAGCCATGCCCACCACCATCGAGCGGGAGTTCGAAGAGTTGGATACTCAGCGTCGCTGGCAGCCGCTGTACTTGGAAATTCGAAATGAGTCCCATGACTATCCTCATAGAGTGGCCAAGTTTCCAGAAAACAGAAATCGAAACAGATACAGAGATGTAAGCCCATATGATCACAGTCGTGTTAAACTGCAAAATGCTGAGAATGATTATATTAATGCCAGTTTAGTTGACATAGAAGAGGCACAAAGGAGTTACATCTTAACACAGGGTCCACTTCCTAACACATGCTGCCATTTCTGGCTTATGGTTTGGCAGCAGAAGACCAAAGCAGTTGTCATGCTGAACCGCATTGTGGAGAAAGAATCGGTTAAATGTGCACAGTACTGGCCAACAGATGACCAAGAGATGCTGTTTAAAGAAACAGGATTCAGTGTGAAGCTCTTGTCAGAAGATGTGAAGTCGTATTATACAGTACATCTACTACAATTAGAAAATATCAGTAGTGGTGAAACCAGAACAATATCTCACTTTCATTATACTACCTGGCCAGATTTTGGAGTCCCTGAATCACCAGCTTCATTTCTCAATTTCTTGTTTAAAGTGAGAGAATCTGGCTCCTTGAACCCTGATCATGGGCCTGCGGTGATCCACTGTAGTGCAGGCATTGGGAGCTCTGGCACCTTCCCTCTGGTAGACACTTGTCTTGTTTTGATGGAAAAAGGAGATGATATTAACATTAAACAAGTGTTACCGAACATGAGAAAATACCGAATGGGTCTTATTCAGACCCCAGATCAACTGAGATTCTCATACATGGCTATAATAGAAGGAGCAAAATGTATAAAGGGAGATTCTAGTATACAGAAACGATGGAAAGAACTTTCTAAGGAAGACTTATCTCCTGCCTTTGATCATTCACCAAACAAAATAATGACTGAAAAATACAATGGGAACAGAATAGGTCTAGAAGAAGAAAAACTGACAGGTGACCGATGTACAGGACTTTCCTCTAAAATGCAAGATACAATGGAGGAGAACAGTGAGAGTGCTCTACGGAAACGTATTCGAGAGGACAGAAAGGCCACCACAGCTCAGAAGGTGCAGCAAATGAAACAGAGGCTAAATGAGAATGAACGAAAAAGAAAAAGGCCAAGATTGACAGACACCTAATATTCATGACTTGAGAATATTCTGCAGCTATAAATTTTGAACCATTGATGTGCAAAGCAAGACCTGAAACCCACTCCGGAAACTAAAGTGAGGCTCGCTAACCCTCTAGATTGCCTCACAGTTGTTTGTTTACAAAGTAAACTTTACATCCAGGGGATGAAGAGCACCCACCAGCAGAAGACTTTGCAGAACCTTTAATTGGATGTGTTAAGTGTTTTTAATGACTGTATGAAATGTAGAAAGATGTACAAGAAATAAATTAGGAGAGATTACTTTGTATTGTACTGCCATTCCTACTGTATTTTTATACTTTTTGGCAGCATTAAATATTTTTGTTAAATAAAATAAATAAATAAATAAATAAATAAATAAAAAAATAAAGACAGGGCCTCACTCTACCACCCAGGCTGGAGTGCAGTGGTGTGATCATAGCTCACTGTAACTGTGAACTCCTTGGCTCAAGCTATCCACCCACCTCAACCTTCCAAGTAGCTAGGGCTAAAGGCATGCACCACCATGCCTGGCTAATACTTTCATTTTTTGTAGACATAAGGTCTCACTATGTTGCCCAGGCTGGTCTCGAACTCCTGGCCTCAAGTGATCCTCCTGCCTTGGCCACCATAACCATTTTTTTTTAAGTGTACAGTTCAGGAGTATTAAGCACGTTCACTTTGTTTTGCAACCAATCTCTAGAATTCTTTTCATCTTGCAAAACTGAAACACTATACCCATGAAACAACTACTCTTCATTCTCCGTTCCCCCATCCACTGGCAACTAGCATTCTACTTTCTGTTTCTATTATATGTCTAGAACAGTGTGACTGCTCTAAGTACCTTATATTAATGGAATCATATGGTATTTGTCCTTATATGACTGGCTTATTTCACTTAGCATAATGTCCTCAGGGTTCATCCATGTTATAGCATGTGTCAGAATTTCTTTCCTTTTCAAGGCTGAATAATATTCCATTGTATGTATAGGCTACATTTTGTTTATCCATTCATCTGTCAGTGGACATGGGCTATTTCCATTTTTTTCTTTTATTATTGTAAATAACGCTGCTATGAACATGGGTGCGTGTACCTCACTTTTTAAATTGCTCAAGAAGTTCAAACAACACAGGAGATGATCACAGCACAAATTTAGAAAATAATCCAGTCCCCAGTCCCAGATAATTTATCCAGGCAAAACTCATTCCTAAAGCCCAATACTTGGTGTTGCCAAAAACGACAGCAGATTCAGAAGGGAAAATCGCTTTAGAAGATTCTTCAAAGGGAAAAAGGGTAAATGGTTTTAAATGAAGTGCTCTTCATTCATTGCCAGGTGACCATAATCCTTGGAGAGGCTAATTATGGCACCATTTTTTTTTTGTTTGCTTGTTTTTTGTTTTTTGTTTTTTTACCATATCTGGGGGAAATGAACTCATTCCTGTAAAGGGTCTTCTCTGGCAGTAGCATTTGAGACATTACTGCTTTAAATGCATTTTCATGGTTCAAAATAATAGCACTATTAAAAAATGTTTCTTCAACAAGGATTTGTTTTCTCCCTAAGAAGCTTAATGCGGACACTACAAATAATGACCAAAGCTGCTGAGTATGGCATAACAAAGAGAAAACAAAGCACTCATCCTGTCCTCCAGATCATGCCCAGAACACTGTCTGCCAACATGTGGCTTGCCAACTGGAATGATGCAAATGTCAGACCCACGTCTGTGGAAAAGGGGCTCGTCCCACAGGAAACAAGCTATTGGGGAATGGGGAGAATGATATAATTAGAAATTTAAGACACAGTATAACTCAGAAAAATGTTGGCTGGGCAGCACATTGCTAAGACTTGAAATCTTTATTTTGTTCTCTTTTCAAAAGCCCTGTGAGCATAATGAGCAGAATATGGCTTTAAGAACTAAGATTCACCCCATCAGGCATTAGTGGTGTCCAGAAACTATGTGAACAATCTTACTTGACATCCCCAAGACGTTTATATCTGTCCAATGCAAAATCAGAGGGGGGAACATGTTAATTTTCTCAGCCTTTTGATAGCATATATACAAGATCTCTTAGCCCCACAAAAGCTCCAAATATATTCTCTAGGACTTCGACTGCCTTAAAATATAGACTTGCATTTATCTTGGCCACATTAACGAGATCTGTTTGACCAATACATTTATATTTATGATGACTGAGGGCAGATTATGGTTGTTAAAATTTGTCCTTGGGACATGAAAACACTCTTCTGTCATTAATACATTTTATAATATAAACTATGATGTCAGGTCAACATAAAGGGTAAAAACGTTCCTAAAGTATGCACACATCATTTTTTAAAGCAATTGAGCCTAATGGAATAACAAAGGTCATCATAACAAACCATTACAGCCTTGGTCTTGGCAACTCTGGCCACAGAAGAACCTCCAAGAAACGATCATCATTCCTCCAATGTTATGGCATCCAGACGACAGGAATGGCTCGCAAATGAGTCATACGGGCTCAGATCCGCGGTAGCTATGTGAGCGCTGGACGATCAATTATTCATGTGTTTACAAAGAGCTTTCCCGGTTGATGTTAACCAGAGCTGCCTGCAACGAAGAGCTCTCCAGCTGTCCTCGGCCGTCCTGGGCCTCGGACTAACAAGCGGCTTTAATTGCTGGGCAGGTCATATGGAAGGTGCTCCTCCCTTCAACCCAGTAAATTCAATCTCTCTGAGACTTTGTTAGGTGTAAAAATGTTAATCAGAAATAATTATAACAACAATACTTTATTTACAGTACTCCCAGTAAATTCTAAAGAGGGAGACAAAAGTTAGACTTAACTTAGTTCCCACAGGGATCCACCAGGATTGGAGACTGACCAATACCAGGTCAGGGATTGGTAGAGGGCATAACAAATGCCAGGGAAGGGGAGGGACTAGGGGTTGTGGGTTTCACAAGGAAGGTAAGAGGAAGAGAAGTCTAGAATGCTCTGTAAAGGTAAAGGAGCATGACTGAGGACCAGCAAGGGTGAATGCACTAGACTGGCCAACAAATAACCAAATGTGAGTGAATTTGACCTGCCTATCAAAAATGGCCTTGGAAGAGGCTGAATGGGAAGTCACTTCTCAGTCCTTTTTGTTACTTTACACAACCTACAGCCTGTCCAGGAAGAATAATAATGTAATTAAGGCAACTCTTCTCTCTGAGCCAGGCCACAGAGCATGGGAGCAGGTGCCCCACCACCCAATTCCTCAGCTGTGTTTGGAGGAAGAGCAGAGTTATAGTCAGAGCTGCGGCACAAGCCTCTTCCTGTGAAGAGAGTGTGGTCAGAGCAGACCAAGGGATGCCTCAGGGACTTTTTTATTATCCCAATTCCAAGAACATCTGTGGTACCGAGCCAGATTCTTCCTCTTGCTTGAAATTGGGTAACTTTAGATATCATCATAACTCATTCATCCATTCAGAGAAAGTGGTTGAAGCAAACAATCTCTGTTCTTGCAGACAGCAAAGCACAGTAGTGCTTTGTGCAGACATAGATAGAGTCAGGGCCATAGGACTTTTGAGGTAATTCTGCTTCGTAGCATGGAAGGCAACACTAGTTGAGAGGAGTTGCAACAGAAAGGAAAAGTTAGGGCCAGGCGTGGTGGCTCACAACTGTAATCCCAGCACTTTGGGAGGCCGAGGCGGGCAGATCACAAGATCAAGAGTTCGAGACCATCCTGAACAACATGGTGAAACCCCGTCTCTACTAAAAATACAAAAATTAGCTGCGTGTGGTGGTGTGCACCTGTAGTCCCAATGAGAGGTGAAGCCAGCTGGACTTCCTGGGTCTAGTGGGGATTTGGAGAACTTTTCTTTCTAGCTAGAGGATTGTAAATGCACCAATCAGCGTTCTGTGTCTAGCTAAAGGATTGTAAATGCACCAATCAGCACTCTGTAAAAACTCACCAATCGGCACTCTGTGTCTAGCTAAAGGATTGTAAATGCACCAATCGGCGCTCTGTAAAATGGACCAATCAGCACTCTGTAAAATGGAGCAATCAGCAGGACATGGGCGGGGACAAATAAGGGAATAAAAGGTGGCCACCCCAGCCAGCAGCAGGAGCCCATTTGGGTCCCCTTCTAAAGCTTTGTTCTTTCGCTCTTCACAATAAATCTTGCTGCTGCTCACTTTGGGTCCGTGCCACCTTTAAGAGCTGTAACACTCACTGTGAAGGTCTGCGGCTTCATTCTTGAAGTCAGCGAGACCAAGAACCCACCAGAAGGAACCAACTCCAGACACACCAGCTACTCGGGAGGCTGAGGCAGGAGAATTGCTTGAACCTGGGAGGCAGAGGCTGCAGTGAGCTGAGATCTCACCACCGCACTCCAGCCTGGCAACAGAGCGAGACACTGTCTCAAGAAAAAAAGAAAAGAAAGAAAGGAGAAGCTAGCAGAAGAGAAACAGGGCACCCCTCCCTGGTGCATGAAGCATCCTGGAGCACTTTCATCACAGGTATTGTTGTAACTTACATCACAGGTATTGCTGTAAAGGCAAGATTAGAGAGAGTTTGGTTTCCCTTCCCTCACCCTGATCCACCCTATCCAACCAAAAATGCATGTTTGGAAAATGAGCCCGAAGAAAGAGAGTGCTTCTCCCTAAGGCCCACAACAGGACAGCTGGTCTAAGACACTTCTCCACACCTCCTTTTACCTATCAAGTCCCAGTTCCATCCTTTTACTCCAGCAAGAGGGGCAAGGGAGAAGACAAGGGGAAGTGTCCCAAGAGAGGTCTCCTTCACATGGCGGGAACTTTTAACTTCTTCAATCTTCCCATGAGTGCACCCCTCCTGCTAACTGGGATTCCTTGGCTCACTGGCATTCTGCCTAGAGATCAGAGGATCATTTCTCAAAAGACAGTCAAAAACAGACCTTTGGGAAGGGCAGCATTAAACACAGATGTCTTCATGAAGGCCTCTCCAGAGCCTTTTGCCTTTGAAGAGAAGTGAGGCACGCAGGACTTTCCAAACTTACTGGTCCATGGAATTGTTTTTAGGAGCATCCTGAAAGGCAAACTTTCAGAATTCCATGGACCAATAAAACACGGGAAATGCAGTGTTAGGGTGTGGTAGCAACACTCCGATTATACCCACAATCAAGGTCTGGTCTGAGAGCCACTCTGTCACTTTCAAGGAACTTTAATGTATCTGTTCTCCACCATCATGGGTTGCTTTAATTTGATACACTCTCGGAATGCTGGGAGCACTTGCCTGGAATTTCAGCCTGCCATCATTGTTGGTGACAGCCTCATAAATTGTTTCCCAAAGTCCCATTTGGCTAGTCTAACTTACCCAACCTCCCCAAGCACTCTTACCAAATTGGCAGACCCTCACAAGCTCATCTCCTCACCCTGCCCCGTTATCAGTAAAGGGAGAAGGAGAGGAGGAGTATTTCTCCCTATAGGACAACGGCCTGAATTCCATCAGCCTCCCCTCCCCCGATTTCTTTCTGCCTTCGTGTGTATAAGTTGCTGCCCTGGTCTTTCGGTTGGAAGTTTCTAACATTTTCTGCAGAAGAGTCACAAAAGCAAGCCTTTAGGCAGCCCCTCCGGAGCCTGGCCCACATTGTCCTTTTCAAGACCTCCAGCTCTGAATTTGTGACTCCCCACTGCGGCTGCAGCATAAGTTGCCACACAGAGGAGACGCCCACCGAGGGTGGATATTTTGGCCTGACATCAAACATCTGTCATTTGCCGTTGTAAGATCTGAAAGTCTGGGATGGCCTACATTCCTGATCCTATATTTCAAGTGGAATAGTGTGCAAATGCTCAGTATCCAAAATAAATGGGATATCAGCTTTGTCTCTGGCATTAACCAACTCATTAAATATAAAATAAACACAAGTAAATGGCCTTTAAATCTCACTGACAGAAAGCTTGGCAACTACTCTGAGATTCTAGAGGTCACTGGAACTTCTCTCTTCAAACAGGAATCTTCCTCACACTGTGAGGCACAGAAGGACAGGTCTGCCCAGTGAGGAGGGTTTCTGGGTGCTCCCTTCCACGTGGGAGCTGCCCTGCAGAGCTAGCTACCCCGAGAGCCTGTCCATGGAGAATGATGGTTACTGCCCCGATAGGGCACAGAGAAGTGGCTGTTAGTTCTTACAAGTGGTTAGAAATTCAGGACTAAGGCTTTCACTTGCCACTAATTATAAATACCTAGGAAGAGCCACCAAACCTTGGGTTTCTGATTGCTTCCTACCTATTGGCTATTCCCAGAGAGCCCATATTCACATGGTTTCCTAAATCCTGTGTACACTCACTCTCCCACGGGTCCCCCGGTCCCATTAGTAATGCTACTTGCTGAACACTTTGCTTTGTCTCAATCTATCTGTAGTTTCAACATCAACTGGACTTGTTGGGGAAGGTGATGGCCCAGGTTCTCTGGATAATTGATGTAATTATTCACCTCATGCCAAGCATGCAGAAAACAAACTGTAATAATTCACCAACCATAAAACAAGCACATGCACCTCTTTGCTCAGAACTTTACTTCAGGGCTCAGCTAGATTTCAGCGATTACTGACCTCTTTTATAAAATCAAAGTGAAAAATGTGCAGCTTTTGGTAAAAAGTATGTTGACTTGATAGTCCTTCAAAGGTGGGTGCTTGCCTGGGAGGCTGTGGGTGAGCAGGTCCATTATGCAGAAGGCCCAGCTGTGGTCAGGTGTCAGAATTACTGGCTTTGCCCATTCACCTCAGTCAGCCTTCTTTTTTTTTCCTTTTTCTTTTTTAGAGATAGGGTCTCACTCTATCACTCAGGCTGGAGTGTAGTGGTGCAATCATAGCTCACTGCAGCCTCAATCTCCCGCTCCTGGGCTCAACCAATCCTTCTACCTCATCCTCCCAAGTAGCCATAGCCAGGACTGCAGGCACACACCACCACACCGAGTGCATTTTAAAAAAATTCTGTAGAGACAGGATCCCATTATATTTTCTGGGCTGGTCTCAAACTCCTAGGCTCAAGCCATCCTCCCACCTTGGCCTTCCAAAGTGCTGGAATTACAGGCATGAGCCCCTGTGCCCAGCCTCAGTCAGCTTTCACAGTCTAACTTTGTGCCAAGAAGTTAGTAAGATCTGAAACTAGTCAAAGTAGCTTCCATTTATTCACAGTTTTAAAAACATTTTTCAAGTTTAGTCAACTTCCCAATATAATCAAAGGACAAAATGGCAATAAAAAATATACTTCATCAGATCTTAGAGTTATACAATCAGTTAAAAAATAGATATTGGGTTTTAAACAACTGACATATGCTTTCCTTTTCCCCCTTTAAAGGTTTTCAGTAGTCTATCTGAAATCACTGAATCACTTTTCTTCTCCTCCACAGAATTCAGAACTTTTTCACCCAGAACTGGAGAAGGAGCACTCCGTCATTAGCTGAGGGGAATGGCAAGGATCCAGGGGTCCTCCATGACTACACAACCATCCTCCTGAGCACCTTTAGGAAATCCAATGCTGTCTGAGAAGCAGCAGGGCCAGATCCAGATCTATGGAAAATTAATATCTGCAGTGCTTCCTGAAGGTCACCTCAGTCTTTATGCCATTTCAAAAGCTAGCCCGGGGCTTGAGAAGAAAAGGGAAGTGGCATTCCAGCCATATTTGGGGAGCAATTTAATTTTCATTGCGTACCTCATGAACAGGGGCAATAACACATTCTAGGACATTCTTCCAGCCCGCCTACTCTTCCTCTTTCTCTTCTTCTCTTTCTCTAATGAGTGGTAGTGACAGGATGCAAGTCTGCGCTCTTGGTAGATAAACGGAGAAGCAGGAGAAAGAACTATTCCATAATCAGTTAAACGGGGAGTTTTCAGAATCCTCTCTTGTCATTTAAGTGACTTACTGAAGTCCTACTAAGTTATTGAGACTATATTTCTTTACTTTTTGCACTGGGACATTGAAGCATTGAGACACCAGAAGTCCAAAAGAGGAAAAATGTGAAAATCACAAATTTAAAGAAAATGTAGAGGTCTCAGTTCTGAAACACCATGCTTCAAGTGTTGTCATTTTTGAGAATATTTTTAAAAGGCGTCTAATATTCCAGGACATACGGTTCCCATTACTGGCCCAGCAGGTACACAGGGTCTCCCACTTTGATGGTCCCTGGGTTTTCCAGCACAAAATACTGCCCAAAGAGTGGTGATTTTCCATATAACTTTCGTTCTGAAGGGTCACACTGGCGATAACTGCAATAGGAAAAGATCATGATGAGTCACAGCCAAGCGGATGCAAGAGCTCAACCAGCACGTGGCTTCCATCCCACACAGGGCCTCCACATGCACAGCTCGAGAGGGCACCATCCCGTCAAAGCTCAACAGAACAGTGCCTCCTGGAGTGGGGCAGTGAACAGCCTGCCCAGCAAACAACGACAGAAGCATAAGCAATGGCCGCATTCCCACATCTTTTCTCTACCTTCATGTTCCCCCTTTTGGCATTAAGAGGTTAGATACTCGGCCAGGTGTGGTGGCTCACGCCTGTAATCCCAGCACTTTGGGAGGCCGAGGCTGGCAGATCACAAGGTCAGGAGATCGAGACCATCCTGACTAACACGGTGAAACCTCTTCTCTACTAAAAATACAAAAAATTAGCCAGGCGTGGTGGCGGGTGCCTGTAGTCCCAGCTACTCGGGAGGCTGAGGTGGGAGAATGGCATCAACTTGGGAGGCGGAGCTTGCAGTGAGCAGAGATTGTGCCACTGCGCTCCAGCCTGGGCAATGGAGCAAGACTCCGTCTCAAAAAAAAAAAAAAATTAGATACTCAATGTGTCTAGACATACTTTATCATCTTCCTTTGCCCTAGGCATCTTTCCTCCTGTCTCCTCCATGTCTGTCACCTGAACCGCCATCCTAGTCGTCACTTGGGCTGGGAGCCCATCCTTTACACCACTGTCCTCTCTTCCCACAGCCTGTCTGCAGCTGCCCAGTTCCAAGGTTCTTCCTGTACAACATCATTTGACTTGGCTTGCTTTTCCTCATTCTGACTGTCACGATATTGCTTCCAGCATGCTCAGACTATCATAATAACTTCTTAACCAACCTCTCTTCCTCATTCTCTACCTGTTTTCAATTCATTGTTGACACTGCACTATATCACTGTTTTAATTGTGTTCTGGTCTTATCATTCCTAGGCTCACAAACCTTCCATGGCTCTCCAGTGCCTAAAGAATAACATTCCAACTATTCAGCCTGGTGTGTAGGGCTCTACCTGGCCCCAGCCTGCTTTTTCAGACCTGTTGCCATCTGCTCCTTACCTGTGCCTCTGCAGCTCTCTGCTGGATTTCACCTTGCTTTGCATTGTACTGACTCGGTAAGTCCTCTGTGATTCCTGTGGGATGCTCCTCCTCCAGGTCCCCATGCTTTAGAATTGTACCTGCCTCAAGGCCCAACTCAAACACCACATCTCCCAGGAAAGAAGCCCAGGTTCCCCCAGCTACGAGTAATTCCCCCTCCTCAATTCTCTTTGCCTCTCCAATACTCACACATCTTGTCCTGTAATGTCAGGGCACAAGTTTGTCTGTTCTACAAGGCAGAGTCCCTGGAGAACAGGAACTGTGATTAATGCCCTTGTACTGCTCACGCCCAAGGCCGGGCCTCCTACATCACCTGTGACCCACCATTGTTTGCTGGCTGGATTAGTATGCTCATGAGTAAAACCGTCTGTCAGAGGCAGTATAAATATGAATATTTTTGTCCAGCCGAAAATTAAAGAAGCCGCAGGGAGAGGGCACATGAGCAGACGTGTGGGACTCACATGGCAAGATTCCCCCACCTTCCCCACTGGGAAGAAGTTAACCTTCAGTTTTTTATTTAATCTAACCCTAATTTTACATCATTTTTATATTTAAAACATTTTTAGATAAATCATTCATTTTATTCTGCCTTGCTTTAAAAAAAAAGTGAAAAAGTGACTGCAACAACTTGGTTCTAATGTTGTTCTTCAAATCAGAAATTGTTAAGGAGAAAACAGAGAGTCAAATCTAGAACCACCTTCTGGAGACCTGCAGCTCCTTCCCCAGACTGTAAACATCCTGTAGGCAGCACTGTGCCCACTTTGTTCTCTGTTGCATTCTCATGGCCTGGAACAGTGCCTCACACATACACTGTAACCACTCAAAAATAATGTTGGTTGAACAATGAATGAACAAATGAATGGATGAATGAAAATGAGCTGCTGATGCAGGCTTCCCTGCCTTGCCAAGAGTATTTCCTCTCTCTGTAATCAGGTTTCTGCAATGCCCTTGGACCTGACAAACCAGGCATCTCTCCTAGCCTGGCTCTCCTCTTTCAGCATGCAACATTCATGACATTCTGAGATCTATCTGTCAGAGGGTGACCTCTTCAGGAACAGGGGACACATCAGCTGCTTGTATGGGTGTTTCCGTTGCTGCCAAGCTCTGTAGTCTAAGAGTCCAGACTCTCATTATCTTGGGGAGAAATTGAGAGTTGGAGTTCTGCACATCACACATGGATAGTTTATAAGGAACTTTACACATGTTCTCTTTTTTAATCCTTACAACCTGCTTATGTGGGAATTTGCCTTTTCTTCATTTTACAGTTAAGTCTCAGGGGAGTAACAGACTTGCCTGAGATCACAGATCTAAAGGATCCAGCTGGGGCCAGAGCCCAGGGCTGGCTGACTTCAGAGTCTAGTGGGCTCTTCCCACCCAGGATGTAACCCTGGTCATCGACATCCTCCTGAGTACACCCACAGACCTGAGAAGAACCGAGGGGTCTCACAATTTAGTCATCTACACCAATTTGTAGCCACTTACATTTTTCACCTATCCCTTCCTGCCAACCAAGCACAGACACACTCACTCCCCCACCAGGTAATGAGGAGCAGAGGACCGTAAAGAGCGGCTGCCCCTCCCGGCACAGCCTCCCTAAACTGCACAGGTCGGGGTGAGGGAGCTGCTTTGTGAAAGTGCAGGTGTGGTCACCGGCTCACAGGTGGCGGTCCACTCCGCTGTCTAGGAGTAGAAGCGGGAAGAGCTATGGGAGTGGAAAAGGGGTTCTCGGTGGGCCGGCCTGCCAGGGCTTTCCTACAGCTGCCTGGTTTTGCTGCGGGCTCTCACCGTCTCCTGCACCACCTCCTCTTGCTACTGCTGCCGAAGCCCGCCTCCAGGCTGTGGGAAGACTCAACGAGGTCACTAGCGGCGCCTTGTGGCACTAAGAGGTATTGCAAGCAGTCTATGAATTCGTGTGCTCACCAAGTTCAACACTCTGAAACAGTATTCTTTCATACATGGGTCTTCTACGATTTTTTAAATATGTGACTTTTCATATATGTATTCCTGTTGGTATTAATAAATTAAAACTCATTTAAAATCTTCCTTAGTGCACTTTCTCCTTAAATGAATATGAAACATAACTATTCTAATGAGCAGGAAGCCCAAGACACTTTATTTAGCTTAAAACCGAGGTCTCTATTATTTACAAGGTGCAATGTAAATGGAAACAGTTTGTTACCGTTAAAGTGCTGTGCACCACAGAGGGCTGCTCCTTGTTTACACTGCCTGGTTTACGCATTCACTGGTCAACGTCCAGGCCATGACTCCAGGCAGAGTATCTGGTCACTGCCCGATCCCACCACTGGCGTTCATGGGACCATAAGTCACCAGCGGCAGAAGCCATTCCTGAGGCCTCATGACTGCCTATCTCTATGGCCAGGTTAAGAATTAAACAGCATTGTTAATCCCAATACTTTGGGAAGCCAAGGCAGACACGTCACCTGAGGTCAGGACTTTGAGACCAGACTGGTCAACATGGTGAAACCCTGTCTCTACTAAAAATACAAAAATTAGCCAGGCGTAGTGGCGCATGCCTGTAATCCCAGCTACTTGGGAGACTGAGGCCTGAGGATTGCTTGAACCCAGGAGGCGGAGGTTGCAGAGAGCTGAGATTGCTCCACTGTGCTCCAGCCTGGGTGACAGAGTAAGACTCTGTCTCAATAAATAAATAAATTAAATTAAATTAAATTAAATTAAAGAATTAGACGGCATCGTGAACGTTCCTGGGAGAGGTGCCACACTGAACCTCCAGAGGCTGGCCGCTGGGCAAGTTCGTGTTAGGTTTCATTTAAAGCAGCCTCTGAGTATGGGAAGAAGTGTGGTCAGGCTTCTCCTCCTCTCAGAAGGTGTCAAGTTTATAAACAGTGACTCTCAATGACCGCAGCTTACATGGTCACTGTGTACAGTATTTTATCATCTATAAAAATCCTATATCTTGCCTTATTCCAGTCTACCAGAAGAGGTATTACAAGTCCAGTTTATACCAATAAAGAAACTGTGACTTGAAGAGCCTAAGCGACTTGCCAATGTCACACAATTAGGAGGTGACAGAGCCAGACTAGGGTGGAGAGTCTGCCTCCTCCCATGGAGTTACCACTGCTATATATTCTGTGTTTAGCTCAGCAGAGCACAGCCTGACACAAGTGGCTGCTGGCAAACGTCATTACTGTCACAGTATTCGTGCATCCAGCAAAACGTTTTTTTGAGTACCCATGCAGTAACTGTGCTATATTCTTTCCATTAGGGGCAAAATGTCATGGAAGCAACAATGGCAGACTCCAGCCATTCCTTCAACCATGGGGATCAGTGTGTACGTCACTTTCCCTTAAGAAAGAAAAGAAAAATTCCATTTTCATATCTTCCTGTTAGCAGACATGCCTCCACTGTGCCTCCCGCTGTGAGCATTTTACAGACAAAGGCTTCCCTATGCCTCTGTATTTCTTTTCCTCGCACTGCTGTGCCACCGCGGGCTCTGCCTGTGGGTGACTAACATCAGGAGGCAGGGCTGGTCAGGCACAGAGGTCTCCCAGCTGAGCGCTGGCATTCCAGAAGCAACCCCAGCCATGGGCACCAAGAGTGCCCAGAGGCAGAAAGTGGTGTGGCTCTGAGCAACCTGCCCAATAGCAGAGAGGCTGTGGACACCACTGTTTGCTTCCCTTCCCGTGATTTATGGGATGCGGCCAGGCCTTTCTCTTCCCGATTTATGACCACCTGTCTTGGGAAGAACATAAATTACACATCCATGGCAATTTAAATCTCAGTAAGAGATAGGAGAAGACACCTAGGCTGGCCGCACTGTCTCCTGGGGTATTAGAAGCAATTAGGGCCAGATTGTTGGGCTTCACAAAGCCTGCGGAAGATCAGGGGGGTGTGCTGGCTCCTTGCACCCCCCGCCTTCCCACCCTCACTCTGTGTTTAGGGTCAATTATCCTCCTTCTATAAACACAGGCTCCCAATGGAGGAAGGGGGGCACTGAAGATGCAGAGAACGAGCCCAAACACGTGAAGTGCTTTGCGGAGGCTGTTTCTGCAAGAGCATAAACCTTCTAAATCCAGAGGGAAGGATGCCCCACACCGAGCAACACACTGGGGGAAGAGAAAGAACAAGACGGACAAAAAAGGATGACAGCCTATTCCCCAAACCACTTGGCTGATTTACACAGAATCATCTATTTCTGTCCTGCCTCCTTTATTTTATAGGGAAGAACACTCAGGGTCTGAGTGCGGGCAGGGGTAGGAGCACAGCAGTCGGTGTGCTGCAGATCCAGGTCTCCTGACTCCCAGCCCGGGATCTTCCCGCTGGCCCACCCTGCTTTCTGCCCCTGGTAGCTCCTCTGTGGCCATGGAAAACAGGAAGACTGAATTCTGGTTTGTTCTGATGGTGAGTGAGTGCATTTCAAAGAATAGCTATAACCCTGATCCTCTCATCAATGTTCTGTCACATATAGTGACATTTCCCCCAAAATTTTACTATGAAAATTCTCAAACAGGCAAATGGTGAAATAATTTTACAGCAAACACCCATTTACCCGCTGCTTGAATTCTGAGCTTAACACTTGACTATATATATATATTTGGTTTTTTTGTTTGGTTGTTTTTTTGTGTGTGTGTGTGAGACAGAGTCTCACTCTGTCATCCAAATTGGAGTGCAGTGGCACAATCTCAGCTCACTACAACCTCCACCTCTCGGATTCAAAGGATTCTCCTACCTCAGCCACCCGAGTAGCTGCAAATACAAGTGACCACCACCATGCCCAGCTAAGTTTTGTATTTTTAGTAGAAACAGAGTTTCACTATGTTGGCCAGGCTGGTCTCAAACTCCTGACCTCAAGTTATCCACCAGCCTCAGCCTCCCAAAGTGCTGGGATTACAGGCATGAGCCATCGTGCCTGCCCTTGATTATGTTTTCTTTATCACACATGTATCTATCCATCAATCCACTGTATTGTCTTTTTGCATTTCCAAGTAAGTTGCAGACACCAGTACATTTCAACTCTGAACAGTTCAGCTTGAATATTATTACCTAGAGTAAAAACCATTATTTGCTTTTTTTTTTTGAGGTGAAAGTTACATGGAATGAAATATACCAATCTTAAATGCTCCACAATATTAGCTTTTTACAGAAAAGTTGTTAATGTTTTGAGTATTGAGAAACATCTCTCAAAATGTTGGGATTCCCTTAGGCTGGTCTGTAGCCCCCTCTTTGAATGTTGCTGCAAATCACACCCAACGCTGTTGGAGCCAGATAGAGACCAGCTGCTTGCTATCCACCTAAGGATTCCTTGAGTACCACAAACCCCCTTCTCCGTAATTCCCTCCACCCACCCTGTTTGACTTCCCTGCTGACCACTGTCTCTCTGCCAGGTGGCCTAGGCCCTCATGGCCACCTGCTAACCTTGCTGCAGCCTGGCCCACACCCTGGGACTTATCTCCTATAGGATGACAGGTGCTGGCCAGAGAGGTCAGGCCACAGCTTCATGCTCAGGGGTGAGGTGACAGCGGGGATGACAGCCCTCCAGCCCAGGGCTTCAGCTTGCCCAGAGAGGGGGCCAGATCTGGGACAGTAGAATTGTCAGGGAGGGATTGGTGCTGATCAAAGAAGACTGAATCGTTGGCCCCCAAAAAGGCCATGAGGTTGGTGAGAGGTGGAAGGAAGGGGAGGCAGACAACCTCACGTTACAGGGAATGAGTCCTGCTCCACAAAGCCTAGAGCAACCTCTCTGTCATGTGCTCATTCATGATGGTTTGGATACAAGATAGTCACATCTCAACTGCATTCCTTCCTCAAGGTTCCCAGGGTCCTCCCTTCTACAAGATACACCTGGGGGTGCCAAGTCAGGCCCAAAGCCAAGGAAGGGTCTTACACAAAACCAAGGAAGGGTCTCAGGGGCTGTAGAGATGAGACCTGACACCTGGCCTGTGACTCAGCATTCAATGTCAAAGGGACCAATGAAGAGAAGCAACCTTAGTTCATTTTCAGAGTTTCAGCAATTTCCTGGGTCCCAAATTTGGCAGATATCAGCTCTGAAGTGCTTGGATACTAAACTGTTATTGTTGTTTTCACAAAAGTAATGCAGAGTAATTATAGAAAGTTTAGAGACTGCATATAAGAATAACCCTTTTCCATAATTCTATGACTGTACCAAAAGAGTATCTCCATTTTGTTTTATATCCTTTCAGCCTTTTATCCACTCATGTGCATTTACATGTTTTTTAAAAAGTAAAATCAAATAAAAATGAAAAAGTTAATAGTGCTATTTTATAATCAACTTTGTAAAATCAACACGGCATCTTGACTATCTTTATATACAATTTAAAATGATTCTCGGTACTGTGTCTTTCACCTAAAATTTTTCCTTAAGAAATTTTAAAGTAAACATAAAAGTAGAATAGTGCAATAAACCCCACATAATTATCACCCAGATTCTATTTATGAAGATTGTGACACATTTTTAAAATGTACTCATCTATCCTTTTTTTCTTTTTGCTAAAATAATATATGGCAAGTTCCAGATGTCACATCACTTCACTCCTACACACATACTTCAATCAGCTTCTCTAAAATATATTGACATTTCTTATACAACCACAATGCCATTAGGACACCTAGTACATTTTTTGGTATCATCTAATACTTAGCCCGTAATAAAATTTGTCAAAATGCATAAGCAATTTTTAAACATTGATTTATTTGAATTGCGATTTCTAAATGAAAAATAAAAGTACTTGTTTAAGCAGACATGTTGGTGTCCAAAACACCAGGGAATGTTTCCCAAATTATCTCGTTAATGGGACCCTCTTGAGCTTCAAGACTATGTGTGTGGTGTTTTCACTGCTTCCTCTTATAAACATTAAGCAACAAATATTGCTTCCGTTCCCGGCACCTGAACCCAAGGATGAGCCCCGTCTGCCCAGTCCTACCTCTTCAGTGTTTCCAGCGGTTCCTTCCTGCTCATGACACCGGTGTCTGGGTCCACTGTGGTTAAAATGCATCTGGACACACACACAGAGCATCATAAGGGGGACAGAGCAGAGTGACCTTATCCCCACCTCCACCCCACAGGGACAGGAAAGCACCTTACCTGGAACAAGCCATCACCCTTTTCAGTTCCACATCACCAATAAGAAGCTCATCCCAAGAATCCTAGGGGACAAAGCACAAATTCCCATGAGCACCTCTGGGCCCTGCCCCTGACACGTGTGTAGAGACTTCCCAGGAGCCCTCGCACCTAACGATGTCACCCACATCAGTGATGGCAGCCTTCTGTTCTCCCCCAGCCCTGCTCTGCCAAGTGATACCCACACACCTTGGCGTTCCCTCTCTCTGGCTTTGATATGCCAGTTGATTCCCCTGAGATGAGATTTCCCTCTCCTCTCACTTGTAAAAATGTCATGGAAACTCGCCTCGCTCAGGGAGGCTCCCTGATGATCCCACTTGACTGGTGGTGGGGGGTGGGGTGCACAAAGTGAATGGGGTGGGTGAAAGTGGGGAGGGGGACAGATGGGGGCATTGCTCATTACTTCAGATTATATCAGATCCCTTAGTGCCTGCCTGAAGTTATATGGATCAAGAGCCTTAAGTCACTGAGTATGTGCATGTCTCCCCTAGCCAGATACGGACACATCAGGAGCAGGACCAGCAGCCTCATTCCTCTTTGATTTTTGCTGGAGCATGTACGAAGCACTGCAGCCAGGGGAGCTGCGGGCTGGGTCAGTGGAGCCTAGTTTCCACGACAAACCGCATTAGTGGACCAAGGCCCTCCAATCCAGCAGCCAAGATAGGCCATCCATACATGGAATTCTAAAGATAAATATTTTATTTTTAAATGCCAGAAATATTCACAAAAAGCACTCCAAGGCAGCACGTCATGTGTTGGTTTAACTGTGCTGGCAATACTTACTCTGGGGATTCAGAGGCATGGCTCTCCAGGCTGGTCTGGTTAGAGGAAGTTTTATAAGGAATAGGTGAGATTGGGGCTGAGTCTAAAAGGGCAGAGAGTTTGAGAGGCACAAAAGAAGGGTAAGGGGACTCCAGGCAGAGGGGACAGCAATAAGAAGGAAGGGCGCCGAGGAGGCAAAGGACATTTGATTATAGTCCTGACCTTCTTACCCTCGGAGAGAATTGCCCACCACACGAGGGCAGAAGGCAAAGACCCGGAGTTAAAAAGCAAACTGCCTTGTCCTTGGTTGATCATGAGCTCAGAATTTTAACTCCAATAGTGTGTGTTATTCTTGATATATATGACACAGGGGTTTTGTTCTGTCGTAAATCATAAAATGGATCTCAAGCACATATTTTCAACAGTCCAGAAAACTGGGCACAGCGGATTAGCACAGCCACAGCCTGTCCTGTGAACATTTCTCCACAAGGGGGCACTATGGTCACAAAAAACACATAAAAAGGGTATAAAAGGAGAGAAATAAGGGTTCCACTTAGGAAATTAAGTTATTATTAATTAAAGAAATACTTCCAGAGCCCCTTCTATTCCAAAAAAACCTACTGGAGATTGAGTCATAAGCACTGATGAGCCCAGGAAAGTCTTCCTACAGCACCTGGAGGTGACCAGTTCAAACAGGACAAGCCTGGTATGGGAGAGGCTCAGAGCACACGGTAGCTTCAGAGAAGGGAGGGAGCGCTTTGAGGTCCAGCAATCAGAGCAGGCTTCCCAGGGGAGGGGGCTTTTAATCCAGGCTTTTAGAGAATGTCAAGAGTTTTAAGTAGGGAAGGGAGTAAGATTTTCAGTGACCAGGAGACACCAGTTTGCAGTTTGGAGCTTTCGTTGGTGATATGGTTTGGCTGTGTCTCCACCCAAATCTCATCTTGAATTGTAGCTCCCATAATCCCCATGTGTCATGGGAGGGACCCAGTTGGAGGTAATTGAATCATGGGGGCGGGTCTTTCCCATGCTTTTTTTGTGATAGTGAATAAATCTCATGAGATCTGATGGTTTTATAAAGGGCAGTTCCCCTGCACGCACTCTCTTGCCTGCCACCATGTAAGACGTGCCTTTGCTTCTCCTTCACCTTCTGCCATGATTGTGAGGCCTCCACAGCCATGTGGAACTGTGAGTCCATTAAGCCTCTTTTTCTTTATAAATTACCCAGTCTTGGGTATTTCTTCATAGCAGTATGAAAATGAACTAATACAGTTGGTAATAAAGGCTGGAAAAGCAGACTGTGGCAAGGTTACAGAGGAACGTAATGATTGAGTGGGAAGTTTGGACCTTTGCGACATGGAGAGCCACTAAAGGCTTCTGAGCAAGTCAGCAACACTGATGATTTGTTACAAACTTTTAGAGTGGGAGAGATCACGCTGATCAGCTCTGGGAGGCTTGGCTGTGGCAACATTCAGCAGGGAGCACTCAGTGGTCCAAACTTGAAGTAACAAACGTTGGATCTGGCTGGTGGCTAAGAATAGAAAGGGGAGCCGACATGGCTGGGGCTGGGAGGAACACAGCAGAGGGAAGAGCCAGGGCCGGCTGTCACGCTCTGAGCCTGGGTGAAAGAAAAATACATGCTGCCCTGGATAGAAACTGTGATGTCAACAGAAGGAGTTTGGGGGCCAGGCGCAGTGGCTCATGCCTGTAATCCCAGCACTTTGGGAGGCCAAGGCGGGTGGATCACCTGAGGTTAGGAGTTCGAGACCAGCCTGGCCAACATGGCAAAACCCCGTCTATACTAAAAATACAAAAACTAGCCGGGCATGGTGGCGTCTGCCTGTAATCCCAGCTACTCAAGAGGCTGAGGCAGGAGAATCACTTGAATCCAGGAGGCGGAGGTTGCAGTGAGCTGAGATCATGCCAGCGCACTCTGGCCTAGGTGACAGAGCAAGACTCTGTTTCAAAAAAGAAAGAAAGAATGAGTTTAGGGAGGTAGGGTGAGGGTGTAGGGGCTGGGGTGGGAGCACATAAGTCTGAGTTTCTCTGTCAACCAACAAAGAGTTGGAACTGTGGTGCAGCACTCCAGAAGGAGTCCTGGGTGGACATTTGAGGGACCTATGTCAGGTGACAGAGGGCGATGCTGCAGGAGACAGTGTGATCACCAAGGAGGGGAGAGAAAAGGGTCAAGGCCAGAACTTTTGGAAGTAAGGGATGAGGACAAACAGCAGAGAAGCAAGGGCAGTACAGCTAAAGGAGAAACGTTTCAGTAAGTAGTGTCCATGTGTCCTCAGAGCGGGGTGGTGGTGACGGAGAAACGGTCACTGACTGTGGCAGGTAGGGTGGTTGTCTCTACTGTGGCTTCGGGGAGAAGTGAGGTGTAAGAAATGAGTGTGGGGAGTGCCGATGATGAAGGGAGGCAGAGAAAAGCCACAGTTGCTGAGAAGGTAGCTTCCGAGATGAGGAGTGGGTCTGCTTTCCAGAAACTTCCATGCAGGTCCTCGGCCTTCCTCCATGCTAGCCTGCTCTCCCAGCTCCCAGCTGCACCCTGGCCCCACCTGCTCTAATCCTTCTCCAGGCTCCTGGCAGAGGCAAATGGGTATCATGCAAATCGGATTCAGTCACTCCCTGGCCAAAAATTCTTCAGATTCAGTCACTCCCTGGCCGAAAATTCTTCCCAGACTCCCCAAAACCTGACACCAAGTACCTGTGCTCTCAGCTCCCCTCCTCTCCTGAGCCCCAGCACTGCAAGATGGCCATTCTCTCATACCTTCATAGCCCTGTGTATGCAACCCTCCCTCAGTGCTCCACTTTCTCCTGGACAATACTTTGTCCAGGTCATTCATGTAACAGATAATTAGTGCACACCTTCTATGTACCAGGGGCTCTCCTAGGGGCTGGAGATACAGCAGCCCCTGTCCTCAAGGAGCTTGCATAGGGGAAACAGACAATACACTGATACCTGAGTACACACGGCTTGTTAAGTGGGGTGTGTGCTGTAGGGGGGCTGGGTGAGCGGGGTCAGTGAAGCCCGCAGCAGGGGACTGAAAGAGGCACTGGAGTGAGCCATGAGGCCTGTGAGGGAAGATATGCCAGGCAGAGGACCCAGCTGGGGCCCAGAAAAAGAGCCAGTATGGCTGGGGCAGAGTGAGAGAGCAGAGAGGAGTGAGAGGAGAAGGGGCTGGGAGCTGGCGGGGTGCAGGTCATGTTGGGCCCTCAAGGCAATCCATAAGGATCCCATCTTTTACTTGAAGAAAGGTGGAGAACCATGAGAGGGCTTTGAGCAGACAAATCACGTGATGTTACTTACATCAACAGGGTTACCTTGACGCATGTGCTGAGAACAGCCCACGGATGGTGCAGGGCTGGGTCAAGGGCGGGGCAGGGAGGCCAGTGAAGCCAGGCTGCTGCAGCACCAGTGGCGACTGCATCCGGGCAGAGAGGGGAGTGGGGAGGAAGGCCCAGCCACCAAGATCTGTCAACTGTAGGAACTTAGGATGTGAGAGAAAGAGAAGAACAAAGGGTGGTTCGCAGTTTGGGGCCTGAGCCAGCGGAAGTCAGAGCTGTTGTGTGCTGAGATGGGCGAGACAGCACAGCAGGCTTTGGGGTGGAAACCTGACCCTCAATTTCAGACATCCTGACATTGGATTAGACATCCACATGGAGATATGGAGAAGCAGGGGAAAGCTCTGGCAGAAGGATATAGTTAGGGGTCCTCAGGGCAGAGAAGGTCTTAAAAACAGATGACTAAATTTAAAAAAAAAAGGAAAGAAAGAACAGATCAGAAAAGTGAGTGCAGACAAATGAGAAAGGGTCTGAGACCAGAGCCCTGGGTGCCCCATGCTTCAGCTCACCCCACAATGCAGGTGTTAGTCACGTCCCCACGTCTGGCTGCTCGCCACCCTCCTGGCCATATCTCACTGTGCTGTGACTGCTTGTTCACTATCTGACCACACTGAGCTCCTTAGGAGAAGCAAGTGCATTTCTTCAACCCTTGTTCTCACGTGTCTATTCACAGCGCATGCCACACAGGGGCAGCAACCCACTCGATGATGCGTGAATTACTAAAAACAAGGCCGGCTCAGCCACCATTGTGTTACCGCCCAGCTTCACATACAGAATGTTCTCAACTAGGAAACACTCGGAGATAGAGAGAGAGATACGGGTTTTTAGAGTAAGACTCAATTGAAAGAAATCTCCGAGATCTGAAGTTCTACTCTGGGCCATCTCCTCTTCTCCTCTCATCCGAATCTTACTGTCACAGAATTTTGGAGTCGAAATGGCTTCAGCATGACCCTCGGTGCACAAATCACACCGGGGGGAAAGAAAGCTTAAAGTCGATCATAGGGAAAAAGCTGGTACCTGAGCCAAACTCCCAGGAATGAAACTCTTCCTTACCTCTCTGTGGTACTTAATGTCCTAGAACTTTTCCACAAATTGTCATCGACCTTGATTCTCACAGCTCCCATCAGGCGAGGGAGTCATTGAAACTGCCCGTGTTTTACAACTGCAAGAAGCAGATGCCTCGGCGAGTTTGGTGACCTGTCCAGGCTTGTACGGTCACTTGCTGAAGCAGGTGGATTAGAATCCAGCTATCCCAGCCCCACACATATGCCCTAGAATTCTCAGGGTTCCTCTGGCCTTGTACAATTGGGGTTCAAAACCCAGCCCCTCCTTGCTGTGGTATAGCCTAGGGCAGGCCACCTCACCTCCCCAAGCCTCTCTCTTCTCTCCTGTAAGATAGGAATGATAGCTTTATCCCACTGGGCTGCCGTGAGGCATAGAAGAGACAACATACTTAAGCGCAACACAAGTATTCATTCAAAACCCTCCCCACTCATTTCTCTTTTCCTGAGAAGGAACGTTCTCAGGAGAAATGGCTCTCCTAGCCATAGCTGGTGGAAGATGAATATCAAGGAGATGGTCAAAGGCAACCAAACACTGATTATTTTCCTGTTGTCTAAGTCAGGCTGGCCCATGGTGCACAGGAGCAGGACAGGCAGAACTTCCTTGTCACAAAGAAGCACTGAGAGATGCCCAACCCAGGACCGTGGGGGACATGCACACAGTCCACCCGCCTCACACTAGGAAGTTCTCTGCCATCTTTAGAAGAAACGCTACCCTTGGAAGTTTGGAGCAATGAGTATTTTATATGAAGCATTAGCAGTGGATTTGGGCGTACTTTTATTATCCTCCATCGATTGATATTGCTTTTATACCTCTCATAAATTACATTATCCAAACTGACCCTTCAACAGCCCCTTAAGGTAACCCTAGGCAGAAATATGATCATCTCATTGTTCAGGCAAGGTAAATGGGACTTAGCGGGGCTGCTCAAAGTCATGCAGAAGCCAGCGCAGAAGCTGAAACCAGCCGTCACGTCTTCTGGTTTGAATGTGGGAATCAAATTCTTAGATTATTTCTCTTTCAGCACAGTTTTGCCTCCGTACAGCAAAAGTGAAGAATAGAATTGGTTCCTCTGAGTATACAAGGTTAAAACTCAATTGCTTTGATTCCATTTTTCCCTGTTATGGAGGAAATGGGCAGACGTAAGAACCACTATATGGTCCCCTTTACCTCTCCCTTCTCAACATAAATATGAGGCACAACCAGAGCTCCTGAATTCCTAGCTGTGGGTCAGGGTTTCTGTTGAGCATCCACAGCTGGTGGCCACTCACCACACCTCTAGGCCACCAACCTCTGCCTTCATGGAAGCCCAGGGAGAGAATCAAGTTAAATAGCCAAAGGCTATTTATTACAAAGGTAAATTTGCTGCCAGAATCCTGTGGAATCCCAGAAACCAAGCCTCAGTGCTGTTCAAGCTAAGTCACCACGCAAACATCTGAGGGCAGATGGAAGGTGGCACTGCAAGCATTTCAGGGTAGTGCCATGAAGCTTAGGGGCAACAACCTCTCCCAACCCTCACCCAGCAGCCTTGCAGTAAATGCCTGTCTTCTCCAAGAGAGCCGTCTACTAAACAGTAAGACCATCCTTTAACAAGACAGGAGCACACACTTTCTTTGTTCCATGGCCTACACAGATCATGTAGTCTATGCAAGAAAATGTGACTCAACAACGAACCTGTCAACTCAGAATTCTCCTTAGAAGCCTTAGATACTGAACTGCCTCCTGGATGACGGTCTCTGACCCATCAACATTTGTATCCTCCACACAGAAGTCTGCACTTATTAAGTGCTGAATAAATCTAAAAATCAAATTGTTATGTATTACAGAGTTGATAAATAATGCACCCTTCAGAATAATCTAATCCAATGTCAAAGACTCTCATACCTTAAAAAAGAAGTCAAATCCAAGGAAAGATCCAAAGGGGCATAGCGTTACCTCTGCATAGACATCGCATCCTGAAATTACAATATTGGGCCTGAAGTTGGTTGCTTTAACTTTCTTCTCTAGCCTGGAGTTGAGATCCGCCAGCGACGCCTCAGAAAGGATCAAGAATGGGCTGGTGTCTGAGTAAGCAATCTGATAAGGAAATAGACATTGTTATAACACATGGCACACCAACTTTTCAGTGGTTAGGTGTGCCTAGTTCCTAGACATAGCCTCCATGCTCCACCCCACCCCACACACAATCTTTCAAAGTAGTTCTCTTGTTCTTTTAATAGAAGTCACAGTGACTCAGAAGTTTTAAATAGCCTTGCAGATAGCAGAAACTGCATGGTGGAATGAAGGGAACAAGGACTCAGAATCAATCCTAAGCTGCCACAAGGCATGTGCCCTTGGGGACATCACTGAACCTTTCTAAGCCTCCCATTTCTCAAATGTTTAATAAGGTGGTTGAGTTTGATGACCTCATTATGTTTGATTTAAATGTTCACTAATTCCACGAATACTTATTTTATGCAACTTACAAATTAATATTTATGTTGACCATAATTTATGCATTTGCTTGTTTCTTTATTTATATATTTTGAGACAGAGACTCCTTGTCACCTGGGCTGTAGTGCAATGGTGCCATCACAGATCACTGCAGCCTCAACTCTCTGGACTCAAGCAATCCTCCCACCTCAGCCTCCTTAGCAGTAAGGACTACAGCATAATTTATTTTTTTTATGGCCATGGTAAAAGCAGTATATGGTACTACCAACCCTGCTTTTATGATGAATTCTTAGAGCTTTATGCCATTAAGGCTGATCATTTGAGTCTATGTATCTCCATACCCATGCCAACTTGCACAACTGGAATCTGACATACAACTGCAAACTGTAAAAATTCTGGACTCCATGTGCAATTACAGAATGGAATGAAAAAAAGACACTGGTGCAGAACAGTTTTGAAACCCTACTGGCATCAGAATGCTTACACAAATAGGAAGGTAGATGCTCAAGGGCAAAAATTCAAGAGTCCCCCAAACGAAGAAACAAACAATGCTTCCAAGGGAAGGGCTTTATTTCTGCCTACTGCTTGTGATCTGAGCTACCAGAGGGCTGCCCCAGAAAACAACAGAGCCGAGGTCATCAGAGATGCCACCTGAGCCCCCTGATCTGGGGGTGACTGCTTTCTACCCATGGAGGCAGCAGAACCTCTCACCTGGTCCTTGGGTCGGAACAAGTCTGCTATCTGATGAGGACGTCTCGGTCGCATGTGAGGCTCGAAGTGCACCAGGCGGCAGGGCTGTGACTTCAGGAAGCTGGTTATCCACTGGGCGGCGGCCTCGCCACAGTCCCTGCCCTCAATCTCCAGGCCGTGCACTCTGCAGGGGTGGCAGGAGCAAAGGGCAGACATGGCTTTGAAAATCCATGCACCCTAATATGTGCCAGCTATATCAGAAAAGCTGCTCCTAGCTGTAACATTACTGTCATTTCTTAATTATGAGAAGATGTAATTTTAGTCCTGGCCCTGACTCCAAACCTGTGTAAGGCCAAATGAAAATGAAAGCACCCCTTTAAGCATTGCTTTCCTCATTTTAAAAATCAAGTTTTGTACAACTGTGTCTCCCTACCTGGAAGGAATGCAGGGAGGATGAAATGAAATAATATATTTGAAAATGTACTGAGTTCTCCAGAAGAAAACTAATGTATCAGTATAAAGCAAACTTAGAATTACTGCAAAATCTAGTTCACCCAGCTGAATAGCAACCAGAAATCTTTATTCACAGGCCTGGCTATGCTTTGCCAGTATAGTACAGCAACAATATGAAAATGTTCTATAAAGCCTAAAACATTACAGATAATAACTTTATATATAACAAACATTAACAATAATATTTATTTAATAATAACAATAATAATCTACTGGATTTGATTGCAAGTTATAACTTTGTAGGATTTGAAATTCCCACTCCCCAGCACATAGTCCTGTGCAGGGCTCTTTGGCATTATATGAATTTCACAGCTATAGAGAGGAAAATAAATGCTATGGTGTAGGCCAGTGTTCAACAAAGTGCAAGACCATTACCACTGCTGGCATTCAAGATAACTGTAGATGGCACCTGGGTATAGCATTAAATAACAGTGAATTGCACAGAGAGAAATTTCAGTTTAGTGGTAATAAATCTTTACCTTTTAGCAACACTTGATAATCTCCTCTTTTAACAAAGAAAGAACACAACTTAGGTCCAGAGACCTCTGTAGGCAACATCTTCTAGCTAGAATTTAGTAATGTTTTAGCATATTGAGTGTTTGTTACTTACTGTTAAATTATATAGGTAGCCATATAAAGTTTGTATACAGGTAGCCATATGAGGTTTAGAGTTAGCCACATAAATTTATATATAAACCCATATATATAAATTATATAGGTAGCCATACAAAGCCATATACCTGGCAAATTATATAGGTAACTACATAAAGTTTCTTTTTTAAATAAATGTGTTTAAGATTAGTTTTTAAGCTGAATCAATTTAAAGAGAAATATTAAGTAAACAAGAGTACAGGTGGTTTATGGTTTGGCCTACTATCATCGTGGTGTTATGCAAATGCTGGAAGTTTGAGAAAGCTTAGTGGATCAAGTAAATCTACTTGGGTGAGCATTCCATTTCCACAAATGACTAGCTCCATGGCCTTGGTGATAGTTTCTTATTCTGAGACTCAGTTTCTTCATCAATAAAATGGGGGTAGAAGCAGAACTTTGTTGTGAGGATCAGGAACAATCCGTAAGAAGTCCCCAAACAATTCTTAGGACTGGGATGTGCTCAGTAGGTAGTAATGACCCAGGGTCCCCCAACCAAGTTATTTCAAGCTATCTTTGTATAGTTACTCCATAAATCAAACATTTAATCAAACAAAAGCATCCATTCTCTAATAATAATGTATAAATGGATTTTTATATTGTAAAATATATTGAGTATAGTATCCTATATAATTGTATATAATTTTATTTTATTGCTTTATATCTAAAATGAGAAATCATTACTAACAGTGTCTGGGTTACATTAAGCAGTAGATTGGTGTATTCAAAGTTTTCATAAATTTTTAAAAACTTTTTATTGAAGCGTAACACTCATGTAGAAAAGTACACTGCTGTAGTATATGACTTGATATCTTTTCACACACTGTCACCCCACCCATTCTAAATTAACTCCTGAGAATCAGAGGGCTGAAATATGCACCCAAGGCCTATGAAGTAATGAGACCATTTACAAAGACCGGGAATGTCTGCCTTACTCTTTTCTGGATCAAGATGAAAAATAAATAAAATGAATAAAATAAACATACCCAAATTTATACACCCAAATGGATATTACCTTTCAGAGCAGTCACCTTGGGAAGTAATCATTCTAACCTAGTATTAATCATATCTACTTATTACTACTTTTAAGCCTAACCTCATTTTTTAACCAAAAAAAAAAGGTCCTATCGTTTTCTTATTCACAGGGTTTAGCTCCAAATAATTTTTTACTTTTCCCAAAAATCAAATCCACCAGTTCTAGAACTGAATATATGTGGGGGGCTTAGCATCTGTGTGTGTGTGTGTGCAGTTTAATGTCTGAAATGCTAATTTCAGAAGCATCTTGTGAAATGCCAGCATTACCAAATATCTAGGTATGGAGACAGCCTTGAAGGTCATCTCCTTGTTAGACGCCTCTTTGCTGGTGCCTATCAGAAAAAAAAAAAAAAATCACCCTCCTTTCTCCAGTCAAACCCTTACAGCCCACCAAGGCACCCTCTCAGTCTCAACTTGCCATTCGGCAGCCCAGGGCTTCCCTTAGTTGCTTTTATAGGAGGGTGGGAGGGCACACACAGTGGAGGATGTAGACAGGAAGGCTGCTTTGACTCCTTGGGGCTTCAATTGGCAATAATTATTTTTACAAAGTCAAAGCATTTGCATCTATCTTGGGCCATTTAAACATCTGCCCTGCTAATCTGACACTGATTTCCATTGCAACATCTATTTCTAGATCCTGGGGTTCAGGTTCATAATCACCCAGAACTTGAGGCCTTTCAACGAGTAGAATTTGTTCTGCCTTCTTCCTGCTCCTGCCACATTTCTCCTGAGTTCTGATTGGCCTCTGCTGTATCTTGGCCCCAGCACCCCACCTGCACACTGTCCCAAAAAGTGCAAGTGAAGAATTAAAATAAAATTCCAAATGCTCCTATAACCTTTGACCCTTTGACAAAGATAATGTAGGCATGGCTTGAGATGGTTTGAGGTTTGAGGCTGTTTGTCTGAATAATCCATAGCAAAAGTCCCTAATTCTGTGTATCTTATTAATAGCAGGCAAGGCATGTGAGAAAATCAAGTAACATCTTCGACCATGAAAACAGGTGTACTGCCTGTGATCACGACCCCAGCGCCCCAACAACTCATCAGAAATCTTTAGGAAACTGTGGGCTGAGGTTACAGCTCCCTCATAAGAGAATAGGTTGGGCTGTCAAAAGAAACCTGAATCCAGAAGATTCTTGGAATCTTTGCTCGAAGAGCCTGTATACTACCGTAGCATGTCTAAGCCTTTTCATTTTGCAATTTCCAAGCATGCCCTTGTTTAGTCTTTTGGGCATGGACCAAATGCCCATATGGGACTGTGAAAAAAGTTTCAACACAATTTCAAGTGAATTAAAAATTAAACAAAAAAATTAACTATAAGAAAATATGGGTAAATATCTAACCATGGCAAATAAACACAAATCAGGACATGGACAAACATGAAATACAGATTGCAATATAAATATTTAAAAGCTTACCTCATTCAGGGAAAAATACAAATTAAATTAACAAGAAATTATCATTTTTGCCCATAAAAATGGCAAAATGTTTTTTAACATAATGGTTAAAATGGAATCGGTAAAACCATTCTGCAAACAATTTCGCAAGATGTATCAAAAGCCTACAGGATCCATATTCTTATTTCAAGCAAAACCACTGCTAGAATTTTTTCCCTAAGAAAACAACAAATGATATAAACAAAGATTTATGCCAAGATATTCATCACATTCTTCTTAATACCTGGAAAAAAATTAAGACAATCAAAATGTTTAATCATGGGGCATATTAAAATGCATTAGAGGACAGCCACAAAATGAAATATTATGCCAACATGAAAAATGGTATCCTTAAAGATTTTTTAACAATATGAAAAAATACTCAACATATCAATTTAAGTATATAAACAATATTAAAGGATTTTTTGTATTATTTCAGTTTAGTTTTTAAGTAGTAGGCATAGAGACCGAAAGAAAATATGCCGCAATATTAATTAGTTATCACAGATAGTTTTTGTTTCTTTTTTTTTTTTTTGGTATTTCCCAAATTTTCAACAATGAATATGTACCACTTTTCTAATCTGAAAAACCACCAAATTCAAAAAAGTATATTATCATGTTTAAAACTCTAAAATGTAGAAATTACATCAGTATTGCATTTTGTGAACTTTTCTGGGTCTTTAGACGTTGTTCAGATAACTACATTTTTTGAGGTGATGCTATTTTTTTATGATAGGCTATAAACTACATTCACACTGCATCTTTATTCCAAATGCAGAAACTATAACAAGAATATAACTGGACCAACTTTAATTTTCCCATAATGAGATAAGAAATCAACTCTAGACATGACTTCTTGGAGGCAAAACTAGTTGTCCTAGAAGAACTGCTTCATTGCAGCCCTTCTGATGTTGAGGGAAGGGCTTGTGTACAGAACATCCTCCTGGGTTACATCCCCAGCCTCATTCTGACACTGACCTCTGGGCAGCCGCTGGCTGGATCACTCTTCTAGCTAGAGTTGTTCTTTTCTATTTTGGAACTTCCTTTCATTAGAACTAAATCTTACGGGTCACATAGCCATTTGCAACTCCTTTCCTAACTCAGACTTGGAAGGTGCCCAGTTTTTCTAAGCCAAGTAGAAAAAGTTCTATGAGAATACGTAGATCGAGTTTCACCTCTGCTAGGACACTCGCCCCCACCACTCCCACCCCATTTTTGTGCTTGATCTTTGGGTGCTGTTATTTTTCTCTTGCTGACATGTCAATATGCTTTTGTTCTCATGGGTTTCTACATAGCACTTTCATGTCTGTCATCTCCACAACACAAGTTTCTGAAGCTGCTTCCTTCTTTCTCCTTCTTTTAGATCTTCATAATGTTGAGGACTTGGTTCTGTATATGGTACACATGCAATCAACGGTTCATTATTGATATGTTTCTCAGGATTCCCTCTAGAGTTCATGCTTTCTCAAAATTGCATGACTATTCATTCACACAAGGGCTATGACCTGCCCTTTCCTTACCTGCACTTGTGCACTGCATTTGTGGCGGGCGTTTTGATAGGCAGTAGTAGGTCCTTTGTGTAGGCTGCACTGAGAGTCAGGGTGTCACCATCGCAGGTCAGGGAAATCAGGACCAGGCGAGGTTCCTGGCGAGCAGTAACCATGTTTCCCTCCTGGTTGATCACAAGCCAAAACCTGCCGTTTTCAAAACACAGGATATGTGTGAACCATTATGGCAGGAAGCCAGACCCTGGAGGAGCTTCAATTAGACACTGTTGTCATCTTTGATTTCTTCCCCATAAGCCTGGTGTGTGTGAGTTTGAGTGTGTGTGTCTGTCTGTCCTAAACATCAGCACACAGGACTGAGTCTGTCACTTAATTTCAAAGGGTTTCATAACCACTCAAGCATCCAACATATATCTGGAGAACAGTTTGAGCTCTTTGATGGCACAGAAATCAAAGATGTTAATTATATTTTCATTTCAATCTCCAGAAAGCCTGATCACTTTCATTAAACATACCCCAAGCAGATGACAACAATCTATTTTACAGGAAGACTTTAAGGGCAGGAGGAAGCACAGGGCCTGGCATCTGGTAGGCAACAGGCTCTTGTCAGTGGAAATAGCAGGACTGTTGCTTATATTGTTCACAGGGCATGGAGTTCAGCTGAGCAACACACAGTGCCACTTATACTCTGCCAGTTCCAGCCCCCCACCTTTTAAAAATTTTATGTTCCAACATTCAGTGCTGTCCATTCTGCAATTTGCTAAACTAGACAGTATTTTTTTTTCTGGCCCAGTATTCCTGGCCTACAGGTACTTCCTAGAAAAAAAGATAAATGGAGAAATAAAGGTAATAGAAAGAGCCATTTCCAGAACAAGAACAACACGTTTTTGCAGGTTATCTCTCAGCTACCAAGGAAGCAAAACATATTGGCATTTCAATCCTTACAGTACACACTGATCAAATGATTACAATTATAGAAGTGAGCATGTGCTTTTGAGATTTCCAGACATAAGAAAAAAATATGGCCGGTACTTTAGGTCATTCAAGATATTTCTTGCATCACTTCCAGCAGATTATCATGGTTGAGTTGTTCAGCTACACTAGAAAAATATGCTTAGTATAAGCCCTTTCCGTAACTGCCCTTTTACCAGACTTTGTTTCTGCACAGACAGAGGCCTGCCCTGCCCCAAATCCTTGGGACTAGCAGGTAAATATTCTCTCTAATATTCTTCCTGGTAATGGCAGTTTACATCGTTCTAAAATGCAAATCTAACTTTATGACCCCCTCATTCAAAATCCCTCCATGGTTCCTGCTTTCAGGATAAAACCAACTCCTAAACAAGGGCGTGCCCAGCCCTTCATGATCCAGCTGTTGCTCCAGCCATTCTTACCTCCCGAGGTCTTCACACAGGCCAGTCTTTTATATATTTATTTTTTAATTGCAGTAAAATATATATAAAACATAAAATACCTAGCACACTCCTACGTATAGACCCCAAAGAACTGAAAACAGGAACTCAAACAGACATTTGGGTATCAATGTTTATTGCAGCTTTAATCAAAATGCTGAAAAAGTAGTAACAGCCCGAGTGTCCATCAACAGAGAATGGAATTTTTTAAATGTGATTTTAACCATTTTGAAGTGTGCAATTCAGTGGCAGTAAAGTACATTCACAGTGTTGTGCAACCATCACCACTATTTGCAAAACCTTTTCATCACCCCAAACAGAAACTCTGTACCAATTAAGCAATCCTCGTTTTCCCCTTCCCCCAGCCCCCAGTAACATCTAATCCACTTTGTCTCTATAAATTTATCCACTAGACATTTCATATAATTGGAATTATGCAATATTTGTCCTTTTGTGTCTAGCTTATTTCAATTAGTATTATGTTTTCCAGGGCCATCCATGTTGTAGCACATATCAGAACTTCATTCCTTTTCATGGCCTAATAATATTCCACTGTGTGTATATACCACATTTTGCTTATCCACTCATCCATCAATGGACACTTAGCTGCTTCCACCTTTTGGCTACTGTGAATAACATCATAATGAACATTCAACACTCAATGCTGCAAAGAACATTCATCCTATTTATGTCCCAGTTCCTTTTGGTAAATACCTTAGAGTAAGCTTGTCCAACCCGTGGCCCAGGACAGCTTTGAATGAGGCCCAACACAAATTCATAAACTTTCTTAAAACATTATGACATTTTTTTTGTTTTTGTTTTTGTTTTTGCTCATCAGCTATTGTTACTGTTAGTGTATTTTATGTGTGGCCCAAGACAATTCTTCTTCCGATGTGGCCCAGGGAAGCCAAAAGATTGGACCCCCCTGGCATTGACTATGCCAGCCTTTCCCCTAGCATACCCCATCCTCACAAGCCGAGTGTCTTTGCCCAGCTTATTCCCTCTCTAGAAAGTTCTTCTCCCAATTTACTTGCCCAGCAAGTTCTGAATCATTTTCCAGTTTTCAGCTCAAGCTGTTACTTTCTCTCTGAAGTTGTCCCTGACGGCCCCAGCCAGCTTCCAGCACTGCATCCTCTATGCTGGCACCCTGGCACGTGTCGCATCCTCTATGCTGGCACCCTGGCACGTGTCACAACCTCTGTTTAGTCGGTTGTCACCTAGGACTGTAAGCCAGTGTTGGCTTCTTCTGATCACACTTTCTGGGAGTGTGTGATGAACGAAAATAAAGAATTTATCATAGTGTCTGGTACAAAGGCCAGCTCTTCTTGTCATCTATTGTAATATGAGCTCAAAAACTGCTTTTTGAATCTAAGTAGTAAAATTCCAGTGCCCTTTGCCTCTGGGGCCTACAAAAACTCTACCACTTTTCAGAGCCTACTATACGAAACATGGATTTTTTTTTTTTTTTTTTTGAGACTCAGTCTCACTCTGTCACTCAGACTGGAGTGCAGTGGCGAGATCTCTGCCACAGTGAAGCTCTGCAAGCTCTGCCTCCCGGGTTCATGCCATTCTCCTGCCTCAGTCTCCCGAGTAGCTGGGACTACAGGCGCTCACCACCAAGCCCGGCTAATTTTTTGTATTTTTTAGTAGAGAAGGGGTTTCACCCTGTTAGCCAGGATGGTCTCAATCTCCTGACCTTGTGATCCACCCGCCTCGGCCTCCCAAAGTGCTGGTCTTACAGAAGTGAGCCACCGCGCCTGGCCCAAAATATGGAATATTTAGGATTCTTGGCTTCCTTCCTGAAGCAAAGATGCATGCATCACTCACCTTTCAACTATGTCATGAATTGCCCTCTGTCTGGGGAGCTGGTAGGAGAAAGGTTACAGCTCCCATTAGTACTGTGTTACTTGCTGAACTGCGAGGGCTGCTCTGGAAAGGAGTTTCAAGTGCAGCCTCACAATAAGACCCGAGGCTGGCCTGAAGCCAGACCCTAAAGAGGACAAAGCTGCCGGCTCCCGGGTTTTGCAGCCTTCGCTGAACCCCAGGAATCCACGCAGCTCTCAGAACGCAGACAGGACATTAACAAAATCACTCTTTACAAAGCCCCAGTGTGCTAAAGAAAATAAGAGTCCTGGTTCTGCTGCTGTGTGGCTCTGAATTCAGCTTCTTTATCCACAAGAGTGCTTGAGAGCATTGGAGAGAATCGGGGAAAATAGCATCTGCAATGCCCCCACAACCCTTTTTTTTTCTTTTTTTTTTTTTTTTGATTCGGAGTCTCGCTCTGTTGCCCAGGCTGGAGTGCAGTGGCGCAATCTCGGCTCACTGCAACTTCCACCTCCCGGGTTCAAGCTATTCTCCTGCCTCAGCCTCCTGAGTAGCTGGGATTACAGGTGCGCGCCACTACGCCCGGCTAATTTTTGTTTTTTTGTTTGTTTGTTTTTAGTAGAGACGCGGTTTCACCATGTTGGTCAGGCTGGTCTCGAACTTCTGACCTCAGGTGATGCACCCGCCTCGGCCTCCCAAAGTGCTGGGATTACAAGCGTGAGCCACCGCGCCCGAAGGTATTCGTTGAACTGCTGTCATTACTATTATGAGCTCCGCCTTGGTGCGCTCTTGGAGGGCTGGACTCTACAGTTCCAGCTTTCTCCAAGATCTCAAGAAAGTCACTCAAAAAATAAAGCAACTGGGAACCAACCTCTTTAAGCTAGCCGCCTCCACTAAATGGAGATTAAGAAGTTTGCTCACTGGCAGACACCTGGGAGCGATACCACACCTCAGCAGGAGCACATGACGCAAGAGCCAGTGGGAGGTGGAGATCCGCCCACCCCGGGAAAACGGGTCCACGCGCTCAGAGTCCCAGAACCCTGGGGTCTGATGCTGGGGGGTGAGGGTTCCTTTTTCTCTTTGGCCTTGTCTCACCCAACTCCCAGTTTCTTTGTAATAGGAGGAAGGACCTGTTAGCAGACTCTGCAGACCTCCCCTGCGCTCCTCCCTTCTCACCCCCTTGCCCCGAGCCGGATCAGCGCTGCCCCGCGCCCGCGCTTGGCCGTACCTGTCCCGCAGGTTGCCGCTGCGCAGCCCCATGGCCGTGCACTCCGCCTCGCTCATCGGCACCCCCTTGCAGGATTTCACAGGGTAGATCCAGAGCTGCGCCACGGTGCCCACCTGCTGCAGCAGCCGCCGGCGCCGCGTGGGCCATGCGCGGCGCCAGGCGACAGCCCCCAGCGCCACCGCGGTCAGGCCCAGAGCGGCGACCCCGAGCCACCCGGGCCGGGATTGCGCGAGGAGGAAAAAGCGCGCCAGCGCGAAGGAGCCGGCGGCGCCCATGGCTGGCTTCTCCGCGAGGTGGCGGCGGCAAGGCCGGAGCGCGCCGGTCGCCCGGGGCCGCTGGAAGAAAGTGCGGCCTTTGGCCCCGAGCCCAAAGGGTAGGCAACTCCTGAACCCTTCCGGGCCAATCAGAGCAGTGCGTCCTTCTGGGGGGCGGTGCGGGGAGTGGGAGGTGGTGGCTCAGCTTCCACGTGGTCGGCGCCCCACTGCCTCTGCAACCTTGCGTCGCCTGCGCTGCAGGGCGCTGTGCCCTCCCCCACCCCACGATCGCTGCAAGTGACCAATTTATTTACTTACGTATTTATGGGGTTATTTGACCTAAAATAAACAATATACAACATTTGCAGGACAAAGCGTGATTTTGAAATTAAAAATCAGACAGCTGGCAGCAGCCTCTCCTGGGAATAGTGGAGAGCTGGTAGGCCCTGCCTGGCCTGTGCAGTGTCCAGTTCTCTGCTGCTGCCACCCTCCCCTCAGTCTGCCCAGGGGCTAGGAGCTTCCAGAGAGTGGGGGTCTGATGAAGGAGGATGCTACCAGGCCCTCCGCGCCGGCGAGCCAAGGCCAGAGTTCTCCCGGCGGCCCCTGGGAGCGGCAATGGGCGTCTGAGAGTGCCTTCTACACGGCTCGGGGACGCTCGACTCCTACCGGCGGGGAGCCTCGAGCTGGAGCTGCATTGGCAAGGGCCTTGGCTCAGTTTAACACTGCACAAGGTCCCCAGGCTGCTTCCGGCGGGAGGGAAAGTCACTTGGTCCTGCAGGCACTCACCTCAGTCACTTGTCACTTCCAAATCAGGTTATGTTCCAGACAACAATGTCAGCATACCCCGAACAGCGTGGTTTAGGAGTCAGGCTCCTGCTTGATGTACCAAGCTATTAAAGGAAAAAAATTCCCTCAGACGCTTGTTAAAATGGTAAGGAAGACTATTCAAGGCTACTGTAACAGGGGCATCACAATAGGGGAAAGAGATTAGGCTCAACTCTGTATTACAGCAAAGACAGTTCAGGATTCATAGCCAAGGAGCGAAGTTCCTCAGGGTCAGTGAATGGAAAATCACTAAGCGGAGACATCAAGTGTAGAGGATTCTTGATAAACCCACTTAACAGGATTCTACTGAACAAGGCAAGGACTTACACACTGAGGGTGACATATGAGGAATCTGAGCAGACATTAAGGGTGATCAGATATTAAGGATGGGAGAATACTCTGGAAACTGACTAAGCAGGATTCTTGCTAAACTGAGCTCTGCAGGGAGTAGGGTGGCAAGGTCAAGGCCTCATGAAGAAAAGGGCTCAGAAGAGACCGAAGTTTGGTCAAGGAGAGTCTGTGTCATCCCCAGCTCAGCCATGGTCCCCTGAGCCAGGAGTGCACATTTCAAGACTCAGCCAGAATTGCCCATGCAGGGCAAGGGTGCATGGATGAGAGAAGCGGGAGTTCGCCAAGAGAAAAGAACAACACTCTTCCTCCAGCTGGCAACTCACTGCAGAGCAGTTCAGTGCTCAGGGAGGCTCTGTCTTTATTGGCCTGAACACTTATCTGTCCTGTTTTTCTGCTCTATTCTCTTCTCTTCCAACCCCAGGTCACACCTTGTCTGTAAAGGACACAGCTCAGCAGGAGGCACGACTTGATCCTCCTCGGAAAGGCAGCTCCAGGGCACCAAATGTGCGTTTCTGTTTATCTCCCTCCTGAATTCCTCTTTGAAAATTTAAGAGGAAAAAATGGCTTCCCTATTTTAATGGCTGACTTTGAAGTTCTGATTTTTCAATTTCATCACTTCCAGAATTTACCCAGGCCTACAGCTCACTTACCACTTTTACCTCACAGGGTGCGGGGAATGGTGGTGAATTTCAGTCCCAGAACCCAGCAAAGGAAAATGGAGGAGGAGGGAACAGCCACTCCTCACTGACCACTAGGAAGGCCCCTTGCGGACACTGGCCATCCTGCCACAGACAGGCCACCTGTGTGCCTGCAGCTCACAACGCCCTCGCCCCCTGCCAATGACAGAAGCCAGTGTTTGTGGAGTCAGATTGTATCTCTGGAGGCAATCAGAAAGGGTAAGGAAAAATAAATTGCAGTGACTCAAATTCTAATATAAAGAGAAAAACCCAGGAAGAAGACTCATAAATACCAAAGATAAAGCAGGATTGAGATTCATATTTATTATTTACAAAGAAACCATACAATTGTAAGTAGGTGAATTCATCCACATACTATTTCAGTGAGTATTTTTGCTTAAGATCATACCAAAGTTGTTCGTTTCTTTGTTACAAAAAAATTATTTGCACTGAAAAAAATATGTTCATGCTGTCTTCCTTGCACTTCTACTCTCAAAATTCCATTCTCTTTTAAATGTCATCCTCTTCTTTATCTTACTTGGAATTCCAGGTGGTATATCTGGCAGTTACACACAAACAGATTACTTTTATGTGGCTTAGTAAAGGTGTAATAGAGTACTAAAACTAAGTCTATAAGAGAATTTCCATACTCAAGTACAGCCCAGATTCCACAATGCTAGAGTAAAAAGCACATGAGTGGAAAGTCAACAGGACTCAATGGCCACGTAAAGACCAATATTAGGCATTTGTGAGTGTGGTAACATGCGTCCTGCACATCAGGACACAGTGATCTGTTGCTTCCCATTTCTCCCAAAACATAGACTGATAGGTAATAAAAGGCACACATTTTAAAAACATTTTTGCAGCTTTTTAGTTGATTCATTAAACTTGCTTTATTCATCAATATTAAAGTCAGGAAGTAAAAGTGTAATAGCCATGATAACATTCAAAATAGCATTTTTGATGATCTTAATTATTTTTAAAGCCTTCAGTACCTAAAATTTATATATATACTTTCATATTCCCACCTCTAATACTTTCCTTGCATTAACCTGGAGCATACCCAACTCTGAAAAGTCAAAAATCGAGATTGTTTTCCAGGGTAAAGATAGTTGAAGGCTGGATAATAAGGATTTGCTGATGTATCGTTGCTGCTGTTGTGAAGATCTCAGTCAATCCCTCCTGGTTGCTGAAGCCTGAATAAATAATAAGAATCTCTGGTTATTTGGTTGTTTATCCTACTGTTCATAAATAATTCAAACTCCCACAAAACAGTCACTTATTGAGGTTACACATAAAAATGTATGGTGCAGTGCTGTGCAGAAATCATGGCCCATTAGCTCTAACTCACATCAGCTCCCAGGCCCTATATCAGCTGACCTATCTGAGCCTTTGTTTCTCATCCATAAAGTGCCTGTTATCATATCTATCTCACAGAGATCCTCTCACAGATAAAGATTACACAAGGCCTTCTGGGCAGCAGAGACAATTGGAAATTGAGGCTGAGTGAACCACAGATGTTTGTTGCCTCCATCCACTGCAAAACAGGATCTGATTGGATGAGTTTGTGACGGAGTGATATGGAAAACCCTCAATCGTTATGGTATCTCACAGCCATTGGGCTCCCTCAGATGCAGAGAACACATGAAAGCCCTAGGCTCACACAATGATCCAGGTCCAGCCAATCATGACTGGAACAGCAGGACACAGGATCAGTTTCACTCAAGCTAGATGGCTCAGGCTTGGGTCCACTCTCCCCAAATGGGGCTTTTAGAAATGCCAGGCACTTAGGAGCTTCACAGTTTCCCCTCTAGTATTAATACTTATTGTATTTCATCAAATCCAAGATATACCAATTGTAAGATGCACCATTATTTTATGCATCACTGATAATTTTATGCATCACTGATATTTTTCAAAAGGCATCCTGAATGTTATAAGAAGCTGACTGATATCAGAGATGTTAGAATAGGATCTCAGAACTGATGAAATATGTTATGAAATACGGTTATGGTTATGCAAATACCTAGTCATAACAGTCATCAATAGAAGTGTAGCTCCTTTTTGCCCACCTCAAAGGCAAAGCCTGTGTCATCTTTATACCCACTATGGAACCTAAGACTGGATCCTGATGGAATGATGGCAATAAAAAACATAACTAATATTTACTGAGCACTTTATTTGTGTTGCAGTGCAACTTTATATGAATTAATACTCAAGATAACTTTTGTCGCTTGTTTTGGTAAGTACTATTATTCCCACTTTGCAGATAAGAGTACTGAGACTTAAAGAGAAGTTAAACATCTCAACCAAGTTAGGAAGATGCTTGGATTACAAACCCAAGTCTATCTAATGCTAGATCTACACCTTCTAAGCCACTATGTTACACTGTCCTTAAGGAGGGTCAGGTTGTGGGTGTCAAGACTACAAAGGCAAGTAACACACGTGAGGAGCTCAGGCCAGAATCAGAGAGAAGGATGGTCAAGAGTTTTGGAGATGAGGTAACTTAAAGAACTGGGTCATGGATTTTATGAGAAAACTTGCTTAAAATCTCCAATTTGAGGTCCTCTGACCAACTTTCTCATTCCTTTAATTTGGGAGTTAGGCTTTTGCCTCCAGGAGTGAGGGCTGTATTGGACACAATGAAATCAATGTGAGAACGTTATTTTCTAACTCATGATTCAGGACCCAGTCACCATGATGCACTGATTTTTTTTCAAACTTCAATTATACTTTAAAAATACATTTGATACAAGACATTCAATTTAAACATTTCCCAAGTTGATGTTGAATAATTTAAACATTTCCCCTTCTATCTGAGACAGAAAAAATAAATACATAACTCTGAGAATGTACATAACTCTGAGAATCAATCACCTTCATTTCCCTATTCCTTAATGATATTCTGTAATGAGCTGTGAACATATACCTGTCTTTCTGCTGAGCCTCTTCCATCAGCATTTTACCATTAAATGGGAAATAGGGGTGGAGAAGGCTGAGGTAGGAGTACACAAATTACTGCAGGGAACAGAAATTAAGGGCATTTTCCAACTCCAAAGATCAGAATACAAAACTGTTCATTCTCTCAAGAATTAAAGCAGCATAACATTAAAAAATTAACACAAGAAAATGCAGCAATGGCTTCAAGACAGCGTATTCAGAAGCAAAGCTGACCCTTTACCATATCACCCTAGTGGATCCATCACTCATCACTACACCATCCGATACACAGGGTCACCAACTCTCAGGCTTCCAATTTTTTCCACTGAATAATAGATCCCAAAAAGCGGAGACAACTTGTATAATTCCCTCTCAGAAGGATCACACAGGCGGTAGCTGAAACAAGCAAAAATTCAATCATCAGACACAAAAAGGAAATAATAATCGAAGTATTCTCAATAGAACTCAAGTTTGCCTTCCAAGTTATTTATAAATACACAGCAAGAATTTTCTAAAATGTTGCGAGAGAAGTCTGTGGACAATTAGTCAAACTGCAAATAATTCTAGTTTTTCTAGAAGTATCCTGAAAGTCTACACAATTTCTCCATGGCTTCAGTTTAAGTCCAAAAAGAAAAAAACTTATGTGTAAGTAGAAAATAAATACTTTGTCTATATGGGTACCTTCAACTTCACAACTCATTGAAACAAATGCCCCTAAAACTCAAAATGGAATGGCCCTGAACTCTACAAATCTTCTGTTTACTGCATTTAAGCACCATGCTTTCAACCCCCTCCAGGTTTATGAACCCAAAGCTGGGGTTCACTGGTGAACAAAAATTCAGACAGACATGAAGTTGGCAGATGGGTCTGGACTACTGCAGAAGTTAATCTTTTTCCAGTGTCCAGTCTAAAGAAAAAAATAACTTTCACAGCATCTTAAATAATTATCACTACATCTTAAAAATCAAAAACAAAATAGAATTGTAAATCTGAAGGCATCATGAAATAATCTCTTTTCTAAGCTAAACCCATTGGAAACAATCCACAAAACAGAGGAAAGAGAAACAAAATAGAATACAGCTCCAAAGAATGTTAAGCCTAAATCACTATCTTCGTTGGGAACTAAAGTCAGCCAAACTTCTTTAAATAACAAAACAAAAGAGAAATCCTTAGCATAAAATAAGCTCCTTGGTAAAAAAGCTCTGACAACTCATTACATTCATTTTTTTCTAATATTTCATTATGCAGTTTCAATTATTCTCATATTCCTTGATATTGATTCTAATAAAGGAATTTGAGTTGCAATAAACATGATTAAATAAAGTGTTTGAGGCCTACATTTGGAAAGACATATATAAATATTATTAAAAATTGATATGAGATATATTAAAATTTCAAAATGTAGTATTATAGAATTAAAAGTTTATCAAAGCTGGGCATGGTGTCTCATGCCTGTAATCCCAGCATGTTGGGAGGCTGGCGAATCACTGAGGCAAGGAGTTTGAGACCAGCCTGGCCAACATGGTGAAACCCTGTCTCTGCTAAAAATACAATAATCACCCAGGCATGGTGGCACACACCTGTAGTCCCAGCTACTCAGGAGGCTGAGGCAGGAGAATCACTTGAACCCAGAAAGTGGAGGTTGCAGTGAGCTAAGATCACGCCACTGCACTCCAGCCTGGAGGACAGAGTGAGGCTCCTCTCAAAAAAAAAAAAAAAGTTTATCCAAAGCACTAGAGGATCCATCCAGAAAAAGAGAGGAAGCAACAGTGCTCTCATTAACCAATAGACACGAATCAGTCAGAAGGTAGACTGGAAGGTTCTCCGGAGAGAAAGGTCATATCTTCCCTAAAGCAGACATAGCACCTAAACCCATAGGTAGTTCTGGGGTGGAGATAATATTTAAAATACACTGGCTGTGGTGGTATTCTACCTCTTCAGGGTGTCCAGTGGCTGTTTCCTGTCTATGACTCCAGTGTCTGGGTCCACCGTTGTCAAAATACACCTGTTATGCAGTAACCAAGGGTTAGGTGATGCTTAGGAACCAATGAATGGGCCACACCACAGTCCTGGGGTCTAGCTAGGCTCCTTACCTGGGGCATGCCATTACCTTTTTCACTTCTACACTACCAATTAGGAGTTCATCCCAGGTATCCTAAGAGAAAAGAGAAAGTTATCTTTTAAATGGTGGCTTCATTAGCCTTTGAGTCTGTTTATTCTTTGGCTCATATTAAGTATGAAACTATTATAGCAGAAGAAAGTAGCACAAGGTGACACCAAGAAATATCTCCCAGAGGACTCAAAGGGAGGCAGCACGCTGGCAAGTTCAGGTCCACCTCTTGACTCCCAGTCTCAAAACCCTGATTCCATCATCGCAGGGATGACAGATCTTCTATAGAGTGCAGTTTGCCATGAGAGTCATAAATTAACAGGAAAGTCAATGTGTAGATATACAATGAGAAATGTGTAACTTGCAAGACAAACCCATACTTCCCTTGTAGCTAAGCTGCAGTGGAACCCAAGTTACAATCTGAAGGTTCTTTGAAGAGTGGGGACATCACCCAAGAGAAGGCAGTCATGATTCACACATTCATTGCTGCCACCTTCACAGACAGGCAGCCTGCTAATGGGGTCCTGATCCCACTGCCACTGACTGTGCCTTGCCTTCCCACCCTTGAACGTGGGAACCACCAACACTTGCCTCAGAGATGAACTCAATCCTCACAACTTTGAGGGAGGCGCTATCATGAGCCCCATTTTACCCAAAGAAATGGAGGACTAGAGAGATAGAAAATTGTCTCAAGGTCACACTGGAGGATGTAAAGCAGCTGGGTTTGAAATCTTACTGATTCTGAAGGTAGGACTTTGAACTACCCAGCTTTTAACCATATATATGTTTACATGTGCACACACACATATACAGAAACATATATGAGGAATATAGAGATTGTATTATATATATAATATGATTTGTTTTTATACACACACACATACATATACATATATAAGGTGGTTATATGGATTATATTGTAGGGAGGCAAAATATCACCTCTACCCTCTTAGGGTTTTTTGGCTGGGCCTAGTAATTAAATTGACATAAGATAGATCAACAGGAGAAATGCATACATATTTATTTAATATAACTTTTACGTGGCACTGGAACCTTCATGACAAAATGAAGATGCAATTAGAGTTGAACACTTACATTATATGCAGAATTGGGCAAAGATGTGGCAGGACTAGGGTACTTCACTAGGTAGAGAGGGACAGGGAAGATAAGGATTGGCTTGACAGGGTTTGTACAGATTTCCCTCAGCCTCAACTTTTTGTCCTTGATGATAAGCATGACACTTTCCTTCTGGTATTGGGAGACATCTTTTACACAGGAATTTCATCTCCTGCTTTTAAGAAACGGAAGGGCAGAGTGATCTTCTTGCACCTCTGTTTTTCAAGTGTCCTTAACTCAAAAAAGTCAATATGCTGGAGCGGCATATTTTGGGTTCATGTGATCTTAACTCCTTCAATATTACATATACATGTATAACATGATATGGTTTGGATCTGTGTCCCCACCAAATCTCATATCGGATTGTAATCCCTACTGTTGGAGGTGGGACCTGGCGGGACAGAATTCAATCATGGGGGTGGATCTTTCATGTATGGTTTAGCACCACCACCTTGGTGCTGTTCTCATGATAGTGGGTGAGTTCTTGCGAGATCCGGTTGCTTAAAAGTGTCTGGCACTTCCCCTTCGCTCTCTTGCTTCCGCTTCTGCCATGTAGGAAGCTGGACCCCCTTTGCCTTCCACCATGATTGGAAGCTTCCGGAGGCCTCCCCAGAAGCAGAAGCCGCTATGCATCCTGTACAGACTGCAGAACCATGAACCGCTTTTCTTTCTTTCTTTCTTTCTTTCTTTTTTTTTTTTTTTTAAGACAGAGTCTCACTCTGTTGCCCAGGCTAGAATGCAGTGGCGCAATCTCGGCTCACTGCAGCCGCAACCTCCGCCTCCCAGATTCAAGCAATTCTCATGCCTCAGCCTCCTGAGTAGCTGAGATGACAGGCAGTGCCACCATGCCCGGTTAATTTTTGTATTTTTAGTACAGATGGGGTTTCGCCATGTTGGCCAGGCTGGTCTTGAACTCCTAACCTCAGGTGATCCGCTCAACTCAGCCTCCCAAACTGCTGGGATTTCAGGGTGTAAGCCACCGCACCCAGCCTAAAACTCCTTTCTTTATAAATTATCCAGTCTCAGGTATTTCTTTATTGCAATGTGAGAACAGACCAATACATATATCCAGACAGATTACAACTTTTTGACTTTATGATGCATTTATTGGGAGGTAACCCCATGGTAAGTCAAGAAGCATCTGCACACGGGAGGGGGTGTATGTAGAGCTATATAAAGGTTGCAGGCCCCTCCGTGAATAGGGAGGCCATCTGTATTCTTTATCTTTAAGGCACCCTGCCTGTCTCTGCTGATACCTACTGATTTAAGGTTTGAATTTCACAGGGCAATCCTCTGTCCAGGACTCAAGGTAGGAGGCATTGGGGTACGGGGCCTCACTACTGCCTCCATAAATCAACAACATAGACTTTGAGTCTAAGGAATTCGGAGAAAAAATCGTCTTGACTTAGGAACTAAAGAAACCTATTCCTACTCCCCTGGCTGCTTCGCTTGGGCAGGAGGCATAAGAGGTCTGAAGTCTCTGCAGGAGGCAGAGCAGGGCAGGGGGTAGGGACTAGCCCCATAACTTTTCTCCCTCTGCCGCTGATGACCAGGCCATGTCTGGTCCTCCTTCAGTGGCAAGCCAGCCCCTCCAACCCCCTCCCGGGCCTATAGTGGTGCTTCAGCAAATGCAAATGGTTCTCCAGTACCTAACCAGGTCTTCAAAACTCAGAAATCTCCTACAGGGCATGACCACAGCTAGAGACTAAAGTAAGGAGGTCTCCATGGATGCACTGGGTTCTAAACCATCCTTCAGGAAACTGCTGCTTTGTGGAAATAAACGCCACGGTCCAACCAACCAGTTGAGGATAACTGCGTGTACACAACATGTGTAAGGAATGGAATCACCATGTCCTACTCAGGACTTATTACAAGCACTCCTAGCCAGTAACTTATTGCGAAGAACTACAAGACAACCACAGCGGGTGGCTAACCTCCTGGCAGATCGTGACCTCCGATGGGGTGTGACCCAGGAAGGCAGCTACTGTACTGGGAAGTAAGGATCAATGGGTACCCTGGCCTGAGAGGCAGCCAGGAAGGCTGGGCACATACCACACGAGGGCGCTGCGGACCCAGGAATGGAAGCCGACCCAGCCGCCCTGCGCTGAACGGACCCTGGCTCTCCAAGTATCTTCCGTTCAATTTTTTGTGTGTGAGAGCTAAAGAATTTAAGATTTCCAAGACACATAACGGTGGCAATTCTGCGTCGTTATTATGACAGAAGGCAGGGAGTCTGACAAATTCAGTTAGTCATCTATTCTCACTGTTAGACAACCGCAAGGCCGCGTTTAAAAGAGCAAATTGTCTGGATTCCTAAGAATCGTCCGCAACACCCCCAAATGCCAGCTCTAGTTACTTCCTAAAATATTAATCACCACCTATAATCATATATATTCTCAACCTAATCTGGTCATTGTCAGTATTTTGGTGTAAAGCATTATTTGCAGTAAAAAAAAAAAAACTATGCTAATTAAGTTTAAATGCAATTATTAATTCAGTTATTTAAAATAATAAATTATATACTATTAAAATAAATTTAATAATGCATGAAATTAAAATTTCCATTACATTCTACTAGACATACAAAGAGTGAAATACGCTATTCAGCAAGTTCCAGTGTCTTCTCAAAGGAAGACATACACGCGACCAACAAGCACATGAAAAAATGCTCAATATCACTGATCACTAGGGAAATGCAAATAGAAACCACAATGAACTACCATCTCACACCAGTCAGAATGGCTATCACTAAAAAGTCAAAAAATAACAGGTGGCGAGGCTGTGGAGAAAAGGGAATGTTTATATACTGTTGGTAGGAATGTAAATTGGTTCTACCACCATGGAAAGCGATCTGGAGATTTCTCAAAGAACTTAAAATAGAACCATCATTCAACCTAGCAATCCCATTACTGGGTATATACCCAAAGGAATATAAATCATTCTACCACAAAGACACATGCACGTGTATATTCATCACAGCACTGTTCACAACAGCAAAGACATGGAATCAACCTAGATACCTATCAACAGTGGACTGGATAAAGAAAATGTGGTATACATACACCATGGAATACTATGCAGCCATAAAAAAACACAGATTATGTCCTTTGCAGCAACATAGATAGAGCTGGAGGCCATTATTCTGAAAGAATTACTGCAGGAACAGAAAACCAAATACCACATGTTCTAATGTATAAGTAGAGGCTAAATGTTGAATACACATGGATACAAAGAAAGGAACAACAGACACGGGGGCCTACTTGAGGGTGGAGAGTAGGAAGAGGGTGAGAATTGAAACACTATAGGGTACTATGCTTATTACCTGCCTGACAAAATAATCTGTACACCAAACCCTCAGCAACACACAATTTACCTATATAAAAAACCTGCACCTGTAACCCTGCACCTAAAATAAAAGTTGGAAAGATAAAAATAAATAAGTAAATAGGTAGAGAAAAAGATTCCGGGGTCTTCCCTAAACACAAAATCAGCTCGAGACGCTTAGTGCGCCCCCTGCTGGTAATCAACCTTTCCGCAGTCTGCCGAAATCCAGGCCCCAATGACATTTACTTAGAGTGACGGGATAAAACCATGGAGTTTTCAAGATGAAAGAAGCAAGGTAAGGAAGAGGAAAAGGCAAGGAGAAAGGGGAGTACTATACATAAGGGTTCAGCTCTGAGGAAATAATCCTGAGGATTTGCTATGAATGAACGTGTGCACATCTTGTAAATACTACATTAGGACTAGAGGGTTTTCCATCACAAGCAGCACCCAGAGAGAGAAGTGAAATAAGGGTGGGGCGGGTGGGTGTTGTGGAACACACAACTGAGGGTGTTTGTCTGTTTGAAACCTTCATAGATCCATGTAGGCATTTGCCAAGCAAAAAATTGGATGTATGAAACTTAAAAGTTGACTACTAATGGAGAGTCTCCCTCCCTTTTTTCCTGTCTCTCTCTCCGTAGATGCATATGAATGTGTGTACACACACACACATACGGGTCTATACAGACACACAGGTGCATGGCTATATCCACACAGACAGAGGAAGTAGATACAGATGTGGAGAATATATATCTCTACCTATATAGTCCATCTCTCTATGTATAGCCAGAGAGAGTGCACAGTCAGGTGAGAATGGAGGCCAAGGTGAGTTCTTAAACACCAGCTGACCACAGAAGGATAAGACCGCTGAGAGTGAGGTGGAAAGAGCCTGCATGGCCTGCCGTGGCAATGGGCTATGAAAGACATCACTTGTAAGACCACAGATCAGAGCAGCAGTTCAAATTAGATCCAGGCCACCAAGCCTTTGGGATTCTGTTCCTTGAGCCTCCTGCCACCGCCATCCCAGCCCCTTCATCTGCTTAATCTCCGTCGCAGGACTGGCGCCTCCCTTTCGCTGCTCCTGGTTTTCTACGCATGTGTTTATAATATTGTGTTGTACGCACAATTGTTAGAAACAACTTTAAACTATTTTGTGATAAGTCGAGGGAATAAGTAAATAAGACTACTCTGTTTCTAAATCCATAGCAATTTTTCTGACTTGGTATCAATGACTCTACATGATTATAGAAAGCTCAAAGTCACCTACTGGAGACTGGCTAAATATACATGGGACATATGTGCAATAATCATTATTCGGGTATTAAAAAAGGGTGTGCCCAGTCTAGACAACATGATATAACCTCGTATCTACCAAAATTACAAAAATTAGCCAGGTGTGGCAGTGTGTGCCTGTGGTCCTAGCTACGCAGGAGACTTGAGGCAGGAGGATGGCTTCAGCCCAGGAGGCAGAGGTTGCAGTGAGCCAAGATCATGTCACTGCACTCTAGCATGGGCGACAGGGTGAGACCCTGTCTGAAGAAAAAAAAGAGGATGTGAGTCTATATCTATTAACACTGAACACTTTTCAAGGTGTTGCTGAGTGAAAAAAACACAAGGCACATTTTATATGTGTGTGTGTGTGTGTGTGTGTGTGTTTATATATAATAGAGGATGATTCCATTTACATAAAAAATCTGTATACATAGCTATGTGTATACATTTATAGCAATAAATCTGGAAGGCTCCTCACCAAGATTTAAACATTATTTGTTTTTCATAATCTTAATTTTTTTCTTTTGCCTTTTTTGCTTTATTTTTTATAAGAGGTATAATCCCAACAGCACATCTTAAAAATAATTTTTGTCTAGATAGTTCATTAGATTCTCTGTGACATCAAATACATGATGTCTTTTCCAACACCATTTCTGCAATTCTCTGACACCAATTGGGTGTCCAACAATTCAACTCAATTCTGACACTCACTACTAGAAGGAAGTAGAGATCCCTTAGGTAAGGGCTCAGTCCTACAAGACTGCCCCCCATCCCAGATGCCAGCCAAGTCCAGGCCACCCATGCTTCTCACCAACTGGCTATAAATTGAGGGTTCCCACAATCCCCTCCTAAGGTTTGACAAGTTTCTAGAATGACTCCCAGAACTCAAAAAAGGCTTTACTGTTGTTCCTGACTTATTATAAAGGACGCAACTCAGGAACAGCCCAGTGGAAATGCTGTCTAGGACAAGGGATGGGGATGGAGGCTCTCCGAGTTTTCATGCCCTCTCCGGGTGCACCACCCTCCCAGAACTTCAACGTGTTCTCCAACTCAGAAGCTCTCCAAACCCCATCTTTCAGGGGTTTTTTGGAGGTTTCATTTCATGTAAATGATTGATAAAATCATTGGCCATTGGTGACTGAACTCAACCTCCAGCCCCTCTCCCTTCCCCTGAGATCAGGGCTGGGTGGGGCTGAAAGTCCCAACCCTCTAATCATGGCTTAGTCTTTCTGAGAACCAGCTCCCATACCAAAGCTGTCTAGGGACACCCCTCTTTCCCCAAGAGTCATCTCACTAGCATAAACTCAGGTATGATTGAAAGGGGCTTGCTATGAATGACAAAAGAAACTCCTCTTACCCCGTCCCATTATACCAGAGTTAAATGATCTCAAACCGAAAGTTATTTTTTCTATTCTTAAGACATACAAGCTAATGAATATTCCTTAATGTCATATTTCAAAATTTAATCACTCTTCTTATAAAGAAAGACCATGCCATGGTTCCCGCAATTGGATCCAGTTCATATCAAGCAAGTCTTCAGCATCCACTGCCCCCAAACACACACACACACACCCTGCCCAGAGTGCCTCTTTCTCACTGGGATCCTTCAAGTCTGATGTCCTGACTTCAGCTGCAGCCCTCTACCTACTGTAGCCTTGATCCCACTTGGCCCTGAGACCCTTGCAGGCAGACACAGTGAGGTCATCTCTGTAATCTTAGCGTCTATCTCAGAGACTAGCACTAGGAAACCCTCAAACATTTGCTGCAAATATGAATATTTTAGAATTTGGGGACTAAGACAGGATGCCATACACTAAGAATTACCAACTTACATAGGACATTACTTTTCACTTACTAAATTAGTAAAAATTAGCAATGCCAGCAAGAGCACAATGAAAAGGGCACGCTTATGCTCACCTTGAGGGAATATAAATTGGTATAAGGTTTTTGGGAAGCAATTTGGCAATATATACAGAGAGCCTTTAAAATGCTGCATTAGCATTTCCTAAGAATACTTTTGGAAATGTAGATACCCACCATTTTACAAAGCTGCTCATTATTTATGTAAGAGAAAATGGAAAACAACCTAAATGCTCAATCATAAGGGAATGGTTAAACAAGTTATTGCAGAGTCACAGGATGGACTAACATGGAACCACTGGAACCACGCAAATGAAGGATTTGCAAAGACAGAGCTGGTTGCCATATGCCATTAAATGAAAATGGTGGAATTTAATACTATTTCTACAATATTGTATAAACCATACTGGAAACACAACAAAATGTTATCACAGGCTACCTTTTAATAGTATGATGATGAAGAATTTTTTTTTAATTTTACTTTAAGTTCTGGGATACATGTGCAGAATGTGCAGGTTTGTTACATAGGTGTACCTGTGCCATGGTGGTTTGCTGCACCTGTTAACCCGTCATCTAGGTTTTAAGCCCCACATGCATTAGGTATTTGTCCTAATACTCTCCCACCCCTTGTCCCCCACCCCCCGAGAGGCCCTGGTGGGCGCTGTTACCCAATGAGGAATTTTTATGCATTTCTTTAATCTCTACTGTGTTTTTCAAGCTGTGCAAAGAGTATGAGTAACTTTTTAAAAATGTCTTTTATAATCAGAAAAAATTTAACTATCTGAAAAACTTCTTGAAATTAATCATTAAAATGTTTTCCACAGCCCTGGTTTCAGACTCCCTGGGCTTTCTCATGACCCCATGTTTGAACAGCACTGTGTGGAGACCCAGTGTGCCTTCTCCTTCAAGGATAAGTATCCTCACATTATACAATAGCTGGTGTATGCTCCTACGGAATCGCATGAGACACATTTCTGTAAACCTTAATGCATATTAAATGTGCCTGGAGGCATCTGTTGTTTGGGACACTTGGACCTGGAAAATCCTAGCAGAAGAGAAAGACAGAAGCCTAAGGCTTTTTTTTTTTTTTTTTTTTGAGACAGTCTCACTCTGTCACCAAGGCTGAAGTGCAGTGGCACGATCTTGGCTCACTGCAACCTCTGCCTCCAAGGTTCAAGCGATTCTCCTGCCTCAGCCTCCCAAGTAGCTGGGATTACAGGCATCCACCACCATGCCTAGCTGATTTTTGTATTTTTAATAGAAATGGGGTTTCACCATAGTGGTCAGGCTGGTCTCAAACTCCTGACCTCAGGTGATCCGACTGGCTCGGCCTCCCAAAGTGCTGGGATTACAGGCGTGAGCCACGGAGCCTGGACTGCCTAAGGCTTTTTTAGAAGCTGGCTTCTGTTCTCTGGAGACCACCTACTCTTAGAAACACCAGCAACAGGCTACAAAAAGTGAAGCAGAGCTCTTGAGATGTGGCCATGTTGCTCTGAAGTGTATTCACTGACTGGGACATCCTGCAGGCTGAGGTGGGTCTGTGTGTTCCACCCACATACCAGTTTCCTCTCAGGGGAGGTTACGGCCACGATAATTTTAGTGCCTGATGGACATAAGACATCCTAGTCTCCCACTCTGGGCTTGGCTGGGTGGTCCCACATGACCAACAGCAGAGGCTGGGAGGGGCAGCTACCAATTGAATTCCCAAAGGCAGTAGCCTGGGCTGTGCTGGACTGCTTTTCAGCACACTTCGTCCATGCAGTGACTCACAGCCCTCCAGAGAACAGCGAGAGAAAGGTATGCGGGGTCATGGTCTCCGAGATCACTCCTGCCTACCTCCACTCTGCCGTCTCTACTCCAACATCTGTATTTGAAGGGCTTGTCTCTTGGGTAGCATTGTAAAGTGAATGACCTCTCCTTACAAGGGATCGATAAGCGTGCGTTCACGTGTCACACTCACTCGAGGGGAATACCGTGCACCACCGTCTCTGAAGACACACTTCCTCCTTGGTCTGAAATGTAACATATTTAGAAGTGGATGAGACCTGATAAACACAATTCAATGGCCAAGTCCTTGCCTCGAATTCAGTTCAACAAGGACTCACACAAAGCCTTGTTCACTCAGGGGCAGGGATAAACTAGAAAAAGCATGGTGAAGGACATCTCGAGAAATGGACTTTAAGTGACTGTCAAGATTAAACGAGTTCACTTACAAAAAAGCTAGAACACAGCATGTGCAATATGAGTTTTTGTTTGTTTGTTTTGTTTTTGGTTTTGTTTTTGTTTTTTTGAGACAGAGTCTTGCTCTGTCGCCCAGGCTGGAGTGCAGTGGCGCGATCTCGGCTCACTGCAAGCTCCGCCTCCCGGGTTCACGCCATTCTCCTGCCTCAGCCTCCCGAGTAGCTGGGACTACAGTCGCCTGCCATCACGCCCGGTTAATTTTTTTTTTTTTTCTGTATTTTTAGTAGAGACGGAGTTTCACTATATTAGCCAGGATGGTCTCGATCTCCTAACCTTGTGATCCGACCGCCAAAAAAAAAAAAAAAAGAAAAAGCCAATGCAGCGGTTCTATCACAGAGGGCGTTCTGAGACACATTTGTGAAAAAGTGTCTTTACCGACCACACACACACAGAGAGAGAGAGAGAGAGAGAAGAAAGTGCCCAGGGAATTAAACAACTTGAGGGCTGCAAAGAGCCTTTAAAGTCCCTTGGTAGAACCTGTTAACTTTAAGATCAGAAAATCATGCTCAGGGAGGTTAAGGCCAAGCTCACGATGATTTAAAGGCCACTCTGGTCTCCAGGCACATCCGCAACTCCTGCCAGTTACGACTTTGCTCCCCTGGAAAACCCTAGCCCAGTGGTTCCCAGCACTGGCTGCACACTAGAAACCCCAGGGGAGCTTCAAAAGCTCCCTCTGCCCAAGCTGCACCTGAGATGGAGGCACCAGTGTTGTTTAAGGCTGTCCGCTGGCCCGATGTGCAGCCAGAGGGGGACCCACCGGTCCACGCAGATCTCACTGCAGGTCTCCTGTTAATCCGCCTTCCGCTGGCCGCCCTCGCTGCGGGCTTTCCAGGGGTGTCTCGCTTACTCACTGGGTGTAGTGATAAGAAAGCTGTGTGAGGCTGTGCGGAAGGAACCTCGCAAAAGCATCTCCTCCTTCTCCTTGATGAGAAAGAGGCGAAAGTCCTGTAGTCCTTGGCTGCGCCATCTTTCACTCCCTCTTGCCCAACCCCTAAAAGCCCCTCTGGAAAAATATTACAAATGACTCAGGTGTAATCAAAAAAGCAAATGTAGAAGGAGATCTCCTTAAGTAAAGGAGTTCTGTTGGCAAATTCTTCAGAAATGTGAATGTATTCCTACTCCATCCACTCCTGATGCCTATCCTCCTGTTTTAATCACTGGAGCTTTTCCTAATCAAGGCAAATCCATCCAAGACTCTTGCTGGAGTCCCCTAAAAATATACGCATGTCAGAAGCTCCCCAGATGAGGACATGGAACTTTTACCTTGAAAGGCATGCCACAAACGCCTGCAGGGAGGGGACACCTGCATTCCCCAGGCCCCTGCTTGGTTCTTTTCATTACGAAAGAAAAATGACTTTCAGATGCTTTCAGCTTGCTTCTAACAGAGATAATGAACATGAAACTCAGGCTAATCTTCATTATGCCAAAGCTGATACCTGTTCTTCTTCTCCATTTTTTACTGAGCACAATTGTCCTGCTTCTTTCAGAGGGCAGCCCCTGACACCCATGACCCCCCAGCCCATCCACAGTGACTGGGGCCCTATACAGGTTTGCCAAATGACCTGAAAATGGCTTTAACAAGGTGGCAGAGTTGTGTAGTTGGCTGATATTCAGGGACTTTTGACAGCCAGCCACAGTGCAAGTCCTCACTTGGCCACACACTGGCTATGCGACCTCGAGAGCAAGTTACTCAACTTCTCTGAGTCTCAGTTTCCTTATCTGAAAAACAAGGATCAAAACACTACCCGCCTCAATGGCTATCAGACATTTTCCGCCATGACCCACAGTAAAAACCACATTTTACACTGTTTCCTAATACTCTCCCATGTGTACACATGAGAGAGTTTTGCAAGACAATTCTTAACCCTTCTACATATAGTTTACTCTGATATCTTTTATTCCACCCTATACTTTCCTGCACTTCTTTTAAAAGTGTTAGTCAGGACTCACTACACTGATATTAGAACCCAATAATGGGTTGTGACCCACAGTCTGGAAAGGGAACTAGAATTAAATGAGATAATGCATGTAAAGGGTTTGGCACGGTGCCTGTAACGTAGTAAGTGTTCAATAGCAGTGAGTCATGATTCTTCCTGCTATTTTTGTATATTGTTATCATTACCGCTACTTCAAGAAATCCCTGAAGCCTGGTAGAGACTGCTGTTCTTACACCAGAAAACAGACTTGTTATCTCAAATCCTAACCCACCCAAACTCAGGTTCTGGGGACTGAAAAGTCTAGTGATCATGATTTACAAAAACTGTGTTTCTCAGCAGCTGGAAAGGATAGGACTGGGAGGACCCAATCCACACAGCCAGTAAGCAGTGAGGCTCAGAGTCCAACCACAGCTGTTCAGCTTCAAAATCTCCCTCTCTGGAAGTTTCCTGGAGAAACACTTCCTGAGTGAAAGATAACATACCAAGAGTTTTCTGCAAGCTTCTCCACAATTCTTTCATAATGTGGAGTGAGGACTGATACAAACAAGTTATTCCATTAAAAATATCAAGTTTAGCTCATCAGGACAGTGAGCAAAGATCAGTAAACACTGACCCCACAATGGCCAACTACAGAGATAGGAAGCATTGGTCAATTTCATCATTTCTAAACTTCATTTTGCTGCATTCCCAGAACTCAAGCACACCACACTGACCCAAGGAAGCAGCCTTTTAAAAATCGTTTAATATTCTGAGCTACATGGACAAAGTACAAAGTACTTTAGGCTACAAACAGTAAATTTTACACAATACATTCTCCTATTACTCTGTGTTTTTGCAATAAATGATGGCCGAATTTCATGCTGAGGTTTGCTAATTTTTAATGATTAATTGGCCTATTGAATATTCATTTTACATTAATATTTAACAGAGTCCTACTCATTGAAAGAGTTACAGTTTTGTGATGGTACCAGGTAAACAGATTAATGCATTAGGCCTTTAACTACTGGGCTTCCTAATTTAAGGAAGAATAAATCAGCAACATTAGCGTCATTTAATAAGAAGGATTTTTTTTAATGTGCATGGCCAGAGGACTGTTCCAGAAAAATCAGTGTTCTACCTGATTTGCTACTTCTGTAAGCCCATCATAGTGCAGGAATAAAATGACAAATGGACTTGGGAGCACAAATTCATTTAACAGTTTATTTTTTTTTTCACTTTTAATTAATTAATTTTTTTTGTAGAGGTGGGGTTTCACCATGTTGCCCAAGGCTGGTCTCGAACTCCTGGACTCACACAACCTGCCCGCCTTGGCCTCCCAAAGTTCTAGGACATGCCTGGCCTTTTTTTTTTTGTACTTTTATTTTCAGTTTATTATTTAAAAAAAAAAAAAAAAGAAGAAGAAGAAGAGACAACTCCACTCTCACTGCCCAAGAAAGCAGGATTAGGTTTACATTAGCCTTAGGTTCAGTTTGACAAGTTATAGGAGAGCAAAAATTATAGGTTGGCAAGGTACAGGAAAGCAAAAATGCTTCAGCCAGTGACAAGAGTGTCTTTTTTCTTATTTCCTTGGCTCAGGATTTTAAACTAAAATTAATATCAGAATAATCTGTTCTTTAGTGGAAACAAATCAGGAAACATTTTATTCCCTAAAAGAAAGTTTCTCAGAAAATAATGGAAGAATTACAGGATTCCTGTGGAAAAACTGTTGCTTCATGGATTAATTTCTACTCCATGAACTAATTTCCATTCCAATCTTTAGTAACATACTTCTTGAAACAGAGAATTTCATTTGCTGTTTGCCAGGCATTTAATGAATCCGATTTTATGTACATCCCACTAGACAATGTGAAACTAGAACTGGGAGGGGCAGGTGGGTTTACTGGCAAGCCATTGAGGCTTGAGCCTCAGGCGCCTTATTTGCACAGAACCTTTCAAGGCCTTGAACCTAATTTTATTTTTGTTAATTTTATATATTTTTGTCAATAATTTATTTTTTTCTTAAAGGGGCCCCCAAATTGTATAAATTTCAGGTCCCACCAAGTCTAGATTCATTCTTAGAAAAATCTAGTTCCTTCCCTCAAGAAACTAGTCTCCTGAGTATGTCAGGGGCCTCTTCCGCTCTGGCACTCTCCATTGCCCTCCCAGCCCTGACCCTGTATCATCTCTGACCCCCGTGGTCCCTGCACTCTCCTAGCTCAGTGCTTCTCCAGACACTGTGGGCATGAGATTCACCTGGAATGCTGCTGCCAGTGCAGAGATGCAGGCCCTGTCACAATGCTCATGTAGGTTTCAGGTAGGGCCTGCTAATCTGCACTTTAGAAAAAAGACTCTTAGCTAGGTGAGGTAGCTCATGACTATAATCCCAGCAGTTTGGGAAGCCAAGACAGGCAGATTGCTTGAGTCCTGGAGTTCAAGACCAGCCTGGGCAACATAGGGAGACCCTGTCTCTACAAAAAAATACAAAAATTAGCCAAGCATGATGGCATATGTCTGTAGTCCCAGCTAGTTGGGAAGTTGGGAGGCTAGGGTGGGAGGATCACTTGAGCTGGGGAGTTCGAGGCTGCAGTGAGCCGTGATCGCACCACTGTACTCCAGTCTGGGTGACACAGTGAGACCTTGTCTCAAAAAAGAAAAAAACAAAGACTCTCTAGTGACTGGGCCTGGCCTTGGTATTTCTGTCTCAGGCTTCCCTGCCTTTCAATGAGTGTTCAAGAGAGTTGCCAGAATAATATGTGCCTGGCACACTGTACAGGCATTCGGCAGATATTTATTGGAAGAATGCAAATCATAATTACTTCCTTGCTCAGAGTTATTACCAGCTCCTCAATATCCACAGTATAAAATCCAAACTCCTTGGTGTGGTGGCCTCCAGCCAGCTCCAGTCCAGCCTCCCTAACATTTCTCCTTTACCCCCATGCTCCTGTGATTCTAAAATGCTCCCAAGCACCCCTTCATTCATGGCCTCTCGTGCTTCTAGGCCTCCCAACCGCCTGTCACCTTTACCCATAAAGACCCTCCTCTGACCCTGGCCTGCACACAATCCACACAAGTATAGGGTGAACAGCATTGCTTCCGGGGACCTGGACCTGACCCCTCCCCATGCCCAGGCCTCCCTTCTCCAGGCAGATTTAGGTAGTTCTACTTCTACACATCTCTGGTACCTTCTAAGTGTGTACACTAAAGCACGTCTGACACTAGGCTGTCATTGTCTCCTGGCCATGCCCCTCATATTGGAACATTCTGAAGAGCAAGATCCATATCTTTTCATCTGTATCTGGGCTCCTACAAACCATGCCTGACCCATAATGGATGATTGAATTTTAAAAATTAACAAAGGCACAGAGGAATTCAACTAGATAACAAATGACAAGATAACACCATCAAGTAGACAACTTCTGTATACATTGCTATTGCTCTTTTCTTTTCCTTTCCTTTTTTTTTTTTAATAGACAGGTTCTCGCTCTGTCACCCAGACTGGAGTGCAGTGGCACAATCTCCGGCCCCGGGCTCAAGCCATCCTCCCACCTCAGGCTCCCAAGTAGCTGGGACTATAGGCACGCACCACCATACCTGGCTAATTATTATATTCTTTTAGTAGAGATGGGGTTTTGCCATGTTATCCAGGCTGGTCTCAAACTCCTAAGCTCAAGCAATCCTCCTGCTTCGGCCTCCCAAAGTGCTGGGACTATAGACATGAGCACCTACAGCACCTGGCAGCTATTTTTCAAATTATCAGATAATACGGAGTGCCTACATGTACGATGGTTTATACTAGGCTCAGTGCAAAGGTTTATCCTAAAGAACCATGTTTATCAACAAATTAGGGGCCGGGCACAGTGGCTCATGCCTGTAATCCAAGCACTTTGGGAGGCTGAAGCAGGTGGATCACCTGAGGTCAGGAGTTCAAGACTGGCCTGGCCAACATGGAGAAATCCCATCTCTACTAAAAGTACAAAAATTAGCCAAGGTGGTGACGTGTGCCTGTAGTCCCAGCTCCTCTGGAGGCTAAGGCAGGAGAATCACACAAACCCAGGAGGTGGAGGTTGCAGTGAGCCAAGATCGTGCCACTGCACTCCAGCCTGGGTGACAGAGCGAGACTCTCTCAAAAAAAAAAAAAAAAAATTAGGGCACATTTTACTCACACAAAAGGAAGTACGGTCATTCACTCAGGGGAGCAAAGAATTGAGAGGGTGTTTAAGAGCCTCTTCCCTCAGAGTTAACTATTTGGGATCTCTAAATTGGAATTGTCACCCCAGCTCTACAGATGGTGGAGTTACAAGTCTTGTGTTCTAATGCCAGCCACCATTTCTCTGCTAGGCAAAATGTATAACACCTCTGAGTTTCATTTTCCTTATAAAAAGGAGACAGTAACACAAATTTCACAGGGTTATCGTAAAGATCAAAGAAAGTAATTTATCTGAAATGATTATTTAGCTCAATGCCTAGCACCCAGTAAACACCCAATAAATGGTATTTGTCATTGTTACTTCCACTGCTCGGAAAGTTTAGCTCACCCCTGAGGCTTAATATGATGGCTAATCCTTCTTATCACCAAGCAATACCCAGCTATATATATATATCACATACAGAGTTCAGGGTTTCTACTGGGTTCTGATGCAGTTTTCCCTTAAGACCACAAAGGTGTGTCCTTGAAAAGGGTGGAAATGTCTGGTGTCAATCCCATAAAAGACCATGTGGGTGCCCTGGGAGAGAACTCAGGCCACAGCATGGTATGTCTCCAGGGGCAGATTGCCTGTGTCCTCTTGGTCTGCACTTTGGGGCATGGGGCTTCTAAAAGTCTCAAATCTTTGAGAGCTCTGCTGCGTGATAAAGAAGTGGAAAATGGCTTTATCTTTCTCTTTATCTTCGCTTCCCTCAGTTATCTCTGAGCTATGATTACATATTCCAACCTCAGATTTGCTACAATTTCGAGTTTTGACTGTTTGCTTTGGGGCCCAAGCATTAACGGGTGAGAGCAACGCCCCCCTGAGGCCAGTGTGTTGATGGCAGCAACAATGAGTGAACAACTCCGCAAGCAATGAGTGATGGCAGCAGCAATGAGTGAATGACTGGACCCTGGCGGATCTGAGTTGGCTCTGGCTAGAGCAGAGTTCCCTTAGCACCGCGAGCAGCACATCTGAGCACGATGCACAAAAGCAGTGGGTCGCTTACCTCCTCAAAAGCATCACAGCCGGTCACCACAATATTTGGCCTGAAATTCTCCATTTTCATTTTCTTCTCCATCCTGGTATTCAAATCTACCAGGGAGGCATCTGTCATGATCAGCAGTGGGCAGTAGTCTGGGTAGGCCACCTTGCCAAGAACACAGGATAGTCAGGCCCCACCACTCCACAAAATGGCCTAGACCAACTACAAAGCTAAGTAATGTCCAGAAGCAAAACCTCTTCAGTGCAGAAGAGGGGAGCAGTGTTCAGGAAGGAGAGAGATGTGACTTTGGGCTTGCAGTGGCCAGGAGCTGGAGCAGTTCCTGCCCATACACAGGGACAGGGCTGCAGCCAGGGCCGGCTCTGGGCCAATGTCACTCACCAGGCTTCCTCTTCCTGGGTTCCCACTCCCACTCCAGCAGCGACCCCCTTCCCCCATCATCCTCAAACAGCGAGGACCTGCTGCCAATCAGCTATACTCCAGTAATAATTTCCTCAACAACACCATTCACTCACTAGGCATTTACTGAGCACCTACCAAGCACTGTTCTAGTGGGGAAACAGCAGTAAAGAAAGCAGATAAAAACCCCTGCCCTCAAGGAGCTTGTAGTTTAGGGGCTATGGAGAGAAATTCCCTGAGGTCCTTGTATTTTAAACCTTAGCTCATGGCAGAATCAGAGGCTTTGGTCTTTTGCACTGAGCCTAGTATAAACCATCGTACATGTAGGCCCTCTGTATTATTTGATAATTTGAAAAATAGCTGCCAGGTGCTGTAGGTGCTCAGGGGACAGTTTTCCTTAGGGGGAGGTGCCTCGCCAGCACCTGAAATAAGCACATGTCACAGATTGTGAGGGGCGGGTCAGAACAAAGTCCGCTTCTATAATTCCAGGAAACTTGGATTTAGTCCCAAACAAACTTCTCACTTTTGTTTCTCCAGCCAGTTTTCTCTTGCATCTCCATCTACCTGGGAGTCACCCCTGGCTCCCGCCTCCACAATATCTCCCATATTCAATCCTCCATACACCCTAGAGATCCCACTCTTGAGACACCTCTCATATCCACCTTCTTTTCCATCCCCTGGTACCTCTGCCTAGGCTGTGCCCTCATTATCACTCACCAGGGCCATTATCATATTTTCTTAACTGAGGTCCCAAGAGAGGCTCTTTATCAACTGGGAAGGAAGCCAGAAAGAGAAGGGTGACTAGTAGCAGTGAAGGTAAACTCTCTGTAAGCTCACCTGGAAATTCTGATCAAGAGTGGGGAGAAGTTTTCTTGATGTTCTTCCCTTCATGTTTGTCTCAAATTGAACCAATCTATACGCTTCAGTTTTCAAGAAGTCGGTGAACCACTTAGCTGCCTCATTGCCACAGTCTCTGCCTTTAGTGTCAAGGCCAAATATCCTGGAAAGGTCACAAAAGAACACCAGGTTACTTACTTATATCAATACACTGAGGGATGGTGTCAAAAATGAACAGCTGGACTGTTGGGACCTGACCATCCCAGAGGGCTGTTAAGTGGTCCCTGGGTCAAAGCTGGGCAGAAGCGCAAGAGAAAGGAGTAGAGTGTGCTCTGGGGAAGAGCTACCCAAACCCTAATGTACGTGCAAATCCTCCAGGATCTTGTTTGAATGCAGATTCTGGTTCAGTAGGTCTGGGTTAGAGTCTGAGATTCTGCATTCCCAACAAGCTTCTGTATGCCTAAGCTGCTGGTCCATGAACGTAAGGATTTAGGACACTTTCACAAGAGGAGAGGGGCTGCCCTGTGGCAGATGCACCCTGAGCTTAGAATCCAACAGACCTGGGTCAAATTGGAACTCGGCCATTCTCTAGTTCTGTGACCATAAGCAAATCATTTAACTCCTCTGACCTGTCTTCAGTTGTAAATTGGAGATAATTATATGGTACCTACCTATGTCACTTGGTGGGAACAGATAACTTTAGATAACACAGCGGCCCTCAAGGTTTTCTCGCTTAAATTCCCCTAATGGAGTTTTAAAAAGCAATGGACCCTTCACAGAACTATAAGTTGACAGGTAAACTTTTTCATCATAAGTTTAATTTGTTCTGAAAGACATCATTTCCATTGAATTCTAAACACTGACATTTAAAATAAAATGATTACATTATGCTTTTAAAAGTGTGTAATGGGATCTAAATGCCATGTTGGTTTGATATCCACCATTATCCATTTAAACATTTTTGTATTATTCCTCTTTTTATTCATGAACACATATGTATATTATTTTACTTATGTAATTTTATCCTAATGTATTTTTATGGCTATCGCTCACTTACTGTATTTCTTTTGAATCAATTAAATTTGGTTTGTTTCTTAAGCTTTCAAGTGTGAAGAAATGTTTTCAGGATTGAGTTATCATTACAATTATGATTTATATACTATTGATCATAACAAAATAGATATGCTATATATTTTTATAATTAATGAACTTAAAAAGTGAGATTTTATTTGAAATTAAATGCTTAATGAACCCTATAAAATATCCATAAAACTCTGAATGAATCTCACATATTGCTAGAATAAGACAAGGTTCAGTATCAATTTTCTTTCTTTTAAATAAGCCCTGAGGAATTTTTCACACAAACAAATAGATAGAAATGGGAGTTATAGTAATTTCACTTATTCCTTGAATCTCCAGGCAATATATTTCACATAGTGATTTGTCATCAAAAAGTATTTTTAATGATTTATCAGCAACAATTTCACTGGAGGCCCCTTCATTTTAATGTAAGACAAAGAGTTGGAACCACTGACTTGTACAACAATTTTACCCTATCATTAACGTCACCCTCTTTATCAACACCAGCATTTTTCATTGTTTGGGTCCCTGTATGTTTTTCCCTCCAAGGGCAATGCCCCTAGTAAGATATGGGGTGGACAGACAAAAGCCTTTCCTCTGTACAAAGAAGAAAGGTTTATGGTGAGACAGGAGCACTTGCTGATTGTAGATATAATTCACAGGATCTGGAAATTGATTCCCCTACCCTCATCTGCCATGGGAAGGGCTTGCCCCTCCCTGTGGGAAGGCTCATACCAGTGTGAGGACTCCTGAGGCGATGCATGTGAAGGATTTCAATGTGGACACATGAGGTGCTCCCAGTTAGATGAACCCCTGTGTACCCTGCAACTCACAATCCTGGTCTGAGGGTAGAGACTCCCAACCTCTCACCTCCTCTCCTATCTACTGTCAAATCTCAGTGCTGTTCCTTTCACATTTCTTGGGCCTTTTCCTTCTCTCTAAACCCCCTTCTCAAAGCCACTGTTTCACCTCTGATTAATTCTTGGCTCTACAGACATCTCATGATCCTCTCCTGGCCTTCTGCTTTTCCCCTAAAACGGATTCCACCCCACTGTTCAGCAGTTCCCTAAGTATATGCTCCTGGATGGAGCTCTTCCCTCATCCCCTCAGAACAGCACTTGTACATAAGTGCACACATATTACTCACAGCGTCCACCCACCCGGGAAAGCTTATGGGTGGCACTTTGAAAAGCAGAAAAGCCCCCAACAGGGCAATGGAATACTGATTAACCAGAGCCCCCTCCCCCCGATGGAAGGCATCCCTCCACCAGCCCTGTCTCCCATCCCTGCACTGGATGGTATCGCTCCCTCTGCCATGCCATCTTCTCCAATTCTTGCAGAATTTTCTGCAGAATCCACTCTCTTCTACATGTTGACACAAAATGTCTCATCAGCAACATTCCATAGAAAAAACTGACCCTCACTCTGGGTTCAATAAAACTTCATTAGTAAGCAATCTCTTAACTCACTAATCAAAAGTAACTCACTAAAAATTATGTAAGAGGACATAAAAACTTGAATAGACTCTTACAAAGAAAATCCAGATACTTTTACTGGCAAGTTCTATCAATAATTAAAGAATAAATAATACTAATCTTACACAGCAAACAAAAAAAGTGTTTTTAAGACTTGCTATGTAAAAGTGGAAGAAAAGAGTAAATGTTTAGGACTAAATCTAACAAAACATGTAAAATCACATTACAGCTAAAATTATAAAACTTTATTAAAGAGATAAAATAAGACACAAATAAGTGAAGAAAAATAATATTCATAGATAAGGTGGATTAATACAATAAAGATAATAGCTATTTAAGACCTAATATCCAGTTAAGTGCTTACTGTATACCAGGTCCTCTTGCAAGTGCTTTATTTAATACACACACACACACACCCAGACACACACATACACACACACGTATTTTCACATCAATTTTCTGTAAATTGAACCACAAATTCAATATAGGGTTGAAGTCATGTCTTACTTCCCCCTACTTTAAAACATTAGCTTCACCTTTTAAGACAATAATCAGGCCATGCACGGTGGCTGATGCCTGTAATCCCAGCACTTTGGGAGGCCAAGGCAGGTGGATCCCTTGAGGTCAGGAGTTCGAGAACAACCTGGCCAACATGGTGAAACCCCATCTCTACTAAAATACAAAAATTAGCCGGGTGTGGTGGTGCATGCCTGTAGTCCCAGCTACTCAGGAGGCTGAGGCAGGACAATCACTTGAGCCTGGGAGATGGAGGTTGCAGTGAGCTGAGATCGTGCCATCGCACTCTAGCCTGGGCAACAAGAGCGAAACTCCATCTCAAAAAAAAAAAAAGGCAATAATTATTCATAAATACTTGTGATAATCAAGAAGCCATACTGGTCTATAATTAGTATAAAAAAACTTAACACCACACAAGGTGAACAGGGAAAGCTGATTCAAAACACTAACAGTGAAAGTTTAAAAAAAAATAAGTGGCCGGGCGTGGAGGCTCATGCCTGTAATCCCTGCACTTTGGGAAGCCGAGGCGGGTGGATCACAAGGTCAGGAGATCGAGACCATGGTAGCCAACATGGTGAAATCCCATCTCTGCTAAAAATACAAAAATTAGCTGGGCGTGGTGGCATGCGCCTGTAGTCCCAGCTACTCAGGAGGCTGAGGCAGGAGAATCACTTGAACCCAGGAGGCAGAGGTTGCAGCGAGTTGAGATCGCGCCACTGCACTCCAGCCCGGGTGACAGAGCGAGACTCCATCTCAAAAATAATAATAATAATAATAAAATAAAATAAGCGTAGAATAATATAAAATTCATAACACTTCAGCCTTGTCCAAATGTCTGTGAAGGGACTTTTCTTTTTACTAACTTGAGGTTGTTGGTTTATGTTATTTGATTCTGGGCTCTGGTGGGCTGGCTGTGGTAATCACTCTGTCGCTTACCATCTGTTAGGGGCTAAATGTTTGTGTCTCCCCAAAATTCCTTTGTTGACACCCTCACCCCCAATGTGGGGCCTATGGGAGGTAATTAGGTTTAGATGAGGTGGAGCCCTCATGCTGGGATTGGCACCCTTATAAGAGGAAGAAACACAAGAATGCTTTCTCTCTTCATGCAGGCACCAGGGAAGGTCATGTGAGGACATAACGAGAAGTGGCCATCTACAGCCCTGAAAAGGGACCTCACCAATCTACCAGCACCTCGATCTTAGACTTCCCATCCTCCCAAACTATGAGAAATAAATGTCAGTTGTTTAAGCCACTCAGACTATGGTATTTTATCACAGCAGCTGGCACTAACTAAACACACTATCTATATTATTTCTTCAGTTTTTAGCAGTTCCCTTGGCAACCAATCCATTAAAAATAGCTTATAAATACAGGCTGAACTAGTTACAGCATGTCTAACCAGCTAGAGAGGGCAGTGCGCTGACTACACCTCTGCATCAATCCAAAGGCACAGCTCTCAATCATTTTCACCAAAATGCCAGGGTTCCAGGCTCTCTATTCCCACCTCATCCAGATCTACAATTCATGCATGGAACAGAATTACATAAGAAGAGGCTGCAGGCTGAGCACGGTGGCTCATGCCTGCAATCCCAGAAGTTTGGGAGGCCAAGGCAGGTGGATCACCTGAGGTCAGGAGTTCGAAACCAGCCTGGCCAACATGGTGAAACCCCATCTCTACTAAAAATACAAAATTAGCTGGGCATGATGGCACATGCCTCTAATCCCAGCTACTCAGGAGGCTGGAGCAGGAGAATCGCTTGAACCTGGGAGGTGGAGGTTGCAGTGGGCCAAGATCATGCCATTGCACTCCAGCCTGGGCAACAACAGCAAAACTCTGTCTCAAAAAATAAATAAATAAAAAAGAATAGCTGCAATTGCTGTCTTTTTCAGACCCAGGCAACTCACCTGCAAGGTCTTCCTCTTTCCCTCTTTCCATCCAGAAAGGTGTGTGTCCCCCTAGATTTCTGCCTATTTAGCTGGTAAAGAGCCTTGTGGGAAAAACTTGCTCACTGTTGGCAACACAGTGAGTCTACAGGGCAACACCTATATTACTTATGTGACACATGTCAGCTACGTATTTACCCATCACCTTCACATGTCTTCCAATTAAGCCGAGATGGCTACACACTTCCTCTTCAATGAACTGATGGGCTCAAAACCTGTCATTTATGGAAAAGCTTTTCTTCTCCCTACACAAACACGTTAAAGGCAAAAGCCTTAGGAGGGAAGTGGGTTCAAATCCCAGCTCTGTGTTTTCGTGGCAGTGATCTAAGACGTGGTTTCCTCGTTTGTAAAGTGGAATTAATGACCCCCCTCATGGGCTTGCTAAGATAATTACCTGAAATACTGAATTCAGTGAATTATTGCTTCAGACTTTTGAAAATTGGGAACCATGAGTTGTGGATTTCAGCTTAGACGCTTTGCTTGAAAAAGCGTAAGATGAGAGTTCACGGAGTAATCTGAGGCTCCCCTCTGAGCCCTGGGACAACACCAACTTCCACACACTTAAGCTCAGTTGGTGACAAGGGATCCAGTTCATCCCATGACAAGCATCTAAGTCTTCTTAATGTGGAAGGACAAGACCCCAGCAAACCACGGAACTTGACAACCCAACAGAAGTCCCCTAGGCCAAAAGGACGCCAAGGCCTGAGGTGTGTCTTTGGCCAGAAGTGGAAATCCCTTACACCCAAGGAATATGCCTTCATCTCAACCACACACTTCAGAGGCTGCAGAGTCAACTTGAAAAGCTCTGGAAGCTCCAGCATCCTTCTCACCCAGCCCTGAGATACAGCTGCTAAAGTCTCCACTAACTCCCTTGTCTGCCTGGTTGGAGAGTTGACAATTCTGAATGAAGATTTGAATGAAAGGAGAAAAGCCCTAAAGATGAGCACATTGTACCACCTTTATACTTGTAGTAATCCTGCTTTTAATTTTCTGCATGTTTTACGCTTTGACATCTTGGAGCCTTGTTGACACTGAAGAAACTACTTCTCCCAGGGCTGACCAATTCCTAGAAATAATAGACTGATGACCTGCAAGTGTGCCTATAATAGGAACACCAACCCATCCAGAGTCTGCACTCCCAGTCACCTCCTTTATTTGGTGCTTACATGCCGGGCCACTAGTCCCATGCCCTAGTCAACCCCAGAGCCAAGTACCAGACAACCTGCGTCCCAGAGCCTGCTGAAATTGTTCAAACTAGCCAGCCCTAAGCCTGCCGCCCCTGCCTTGCTTCTCCTTTCCTATGGAAACCACAATAAAAGCCCTTGCCCACATGTTCCCCCTGCTCCCTCTGCCTCCTGACCCACCCTGGTACTCCCCCACTTGGCCTTGTGTGGCGTGGCGTGCCTCCAGTTTCTAGAGAATCTGTTGGTATAACATCTTCTTTTTTCAGGGCAGTCATTTCTGTGTCTGCGTGTCTAACCATACCTGATTAAAACAAATCCTAGGTACCCTTAAAACAACACCCTGCATCATCCACTCATGCCCAATCCCAACTCAAACTGCACTTCTCTTAAATGTTTCCTTTACCAATGTCATCCTCTACTGTAGAAACTATAGCAAGACAGAATTCAAGGAGGAGCCTGAAGAGAAACCAAGCCTGTTGCAGTTCTGTGGATGCCCCCAAGCAGAACACCTGCAGTTGTGGAGTTTGTTTGAGGAAGGCTGCTTGCTAGGCAAAACCAGCTGGTCCATGTCTGGAGCCCTGAAGATCAGGCAGTTGTTCTCATAAATGATGGAGACGAGCACGAGGCGAGGCTCCTGACGGGCAGTGACCATGTGTCCATCTTCCTTAATCACCAGCCAAAACCTGCAGAGAAACAAACCAGGGCACACTCAGAAAATCCTCTTCCACCTCCCAACAGCTTCCCTCCAGCTTTCTACTTCCTCAGAACTCTCCACCCACCCCGTCTTGGGACCTAACAATCATTTTCCAGATAATTATCCAGGTCTGGCCAAATGATTTGGGTCTAAAAGTTGGTGACCCCAGAAAGAGCTTATTTGGCGGAAACAGTTCTGGGAGAGTGTCTGGCTGATGTATGGCAATCTCCAGTTTCAAAAACAAGAACATGAGCCTGGCTCAGAGACTCTCCCTCACTGCTTAGTCAACCCTGCTGCTTGTCTGGGGGTTCTGCTTTGGTTAGAAGCTTCTGTAGGTCTGTTAAATATGTCTCTGTGGCCCTGGGAGAAGTAAAATAGCTTTCAGGTCCTTTTGTTGTAGAACAAGATGAGGTTGGCCAAGTGAATTTGAGTCTGAGACAAAGGTCTTGCAATGTTGCTGCCTCCAAGAGGAACCAGGCCAGCCTCTGCTCTGTTTAACTTGCCGCGGCATGCGGGGGTCCTACATCAGGAAACCTCCCAAACAGCCTTTCCTCTTCATGCACACGTTCTGACATAGAGAACAAAGACACACAGAAGTCACATGTTAGATAAGAATCCCACTTATTTCCTAGAGAGCCCACTGTACTGGACTTGGTTTTCTTACTTTGTATTTCTACGGGATGAGCTGAAGAGTGAGGGGAAGCTGGCCAGGCCCAGTTGGTTAGGCTTTTACCTACAGCCTAGCATATAGGTTGGGGCTGTACCACACAAAAGACTGTGTTGCCAAAAAGAAAAAAATCTTCCACTCCTAGGGAAAATAAATTTCAATATCACAGTTTAGTTTCATTTTGTTTTGTTTCGTTTAGTTGTTTTGTTTCATTTCGTTTGAGACAGAGTCTCACTCTGTCAGCCAGGCTGGAGTGCAGTGGTACAGTCTAGCTCACTGCAACCTCCACCTCCTTGGTTCAAGTGATTCTCTTGCCTTAGCCTCCCGGGTAGCTGGGATTACAGGTGTGCACCACCACACCCAGCTAATTTTTGTACTTTTAGTAGAGATGGGGTTTCACTATGTTGGCTGGGCTGGTCTTGAACTCATGGCCTCAAGTGACCTGCCGCCTCAGCCTCCCAAAGTACTGGGATTATAGGCATGAGCCACTGTGCCCAGCCCAATATCACTATTTTAGAAAGAAGATAGAATCTGCAGACAAGCGGGTGAGGAAAATGCAGGCACTGATAAGTAAAAATTGTCTGAAAGCCAGAGGCTTTCCAAATGTGAGGAGGATAAAAAGCACAGCCCCTTCCAGAAGCAGGGGCGGCTCCTCCCAGGGAGACATTCCAAAATATGACCAGAGCCATCAGGGAAAGCCTGAGGAGACCTCAGGAGGACATCCAATATCCCAGCACAGGGAGCTCCGTCTCTGCCCTGTCCTGACCCTGGCAGATAGTCTTACATCTGCAACCTCCTTATCCGTAAAGTCCCTTCCAGGTGCTGGCTAAACTGTCCCTTCCCCGCAACCACACCAGAAGACAATGGCTGGCAGCCTGTGCTCTGCTAACTGGCATTATGATGGTGTGGCAGTGTAAAGGCATTCCAGTAACTGTCTTGGCTACCCGCTTCCAAAAAGCTGGTGACACTGGGTAGCAGCAAGTCCCCACCCCTCTGAGGAGACCACCTTTTTCTTTCTTTTTTTTTTTTTTTTTTTCTGAGACAGAGTCTCACTCTGTCACCCAGGCTGGAGTGCAGTGGCGCGATCTCGGCTAACTGCAAGCTCCACCTCCTGGGTTCACACCATTCTCCTGCCTCAGCCTCCCATGTAGCTGGGACTACAGGCGCCCGCCACCATGCCTGGCTAATTTTTTGTATTTTTTTTTTTTTAGTAGAGACAGGGTTTCACCGTGTTAGCCAGGATGGTCTCGATCTCCTGATCTCATGATCTGCCCACCTCAGCCTCCCAAAGTGCTGGGATTACAGGCGTGAGCCACCGTGCCCAGCCCACCATTTCCTAAGTGTATATATGCATATGTGTATTATTTATTCATTTATATATATTTATACTTAATTAATATCAAGAGAGAGGGAGACAGGGTCTCACTCTATCGCCCAGGCTCTGGAGTGCAGTGGCATGATCTTAGCTCATGGCAGCCTTGAACTGCTGGGCTCAAGCGATCCTCCTGCCTCAGTCCCCTGAGTAGCTGGGACTACAGGCACACACCACCAGGCCCACCTGATCTTTTTATTTTTTGTAGAGATGGGGTCCCACTGTGGTCTGGACCTCCTGGCTGGTCTGGAACTCCTGGCTCAATTAATCCTCCCTCCTTGGCCTCCCAAAGTGCTGAGATTACAGATGTGAGCCATCCTGCCTGGTCAAAGATGCCTTTAGATCCCACAGTTCTCTGGCTCACTCATCCTGGGGCTGGGTTCTGTAAATCAGAGGATGTCTGCCCAGAGAATGGGGCTACAGTGAAATAGGCAGGCATCCACTGATTTAGATGCCTCACAGGGCTGGGCCCTATTCCCTATTTCCAGCCTTGTCCCTTGGTGCACAGTTCTTTGGTTAACCTCACTAAAGCCTTCACCCTTAACTTCCAACATGACCCTTCCCCAGACAAGACTCCCTTTGAGATCTGCACACAACCAGAGCCATGTCCAAATAGGAGTGGCAAACCTGTTTGCACATTATTTCTGACATTATTTCTCCATGGGCTGAATCTTCTCATCTCCCATTCATCCCTTGCTAATGTCGCCCTTCACCGTGGCTCACAGCCTGGCCTGTGGCTCCAGACTGTTGTATAATAACACAGGCGTTAACTGCTGAGGTTAACAGTGGGAAGTTGTCACTAGAGGTTTCCCACTCATCACTGTCACTGAAAAACTGGCAACTTACAGGGAGTCCAATTTTGGAACAGGACAAAGACAGCAATCACAGGTTAAAAGGTTACCATTTGTAACATACCCCAACCATCTCATTTCCCTGTCAACCTGGGCAATATTATTTTTCACCTCTTGTGCACAAAATGATGCCCAGTGAATGAATAACTAGTTCTATTCTGCCAGATCTGAAAGAAGAGATAAGTCTGGAGCATAGATTTCATCATAACCAAGTTACCCCAACCTAGTCTGCAACACCAAAAGCCAGCACCTTGAATTTACAGGTAAAACATGAGTATGTGGTAGAGGGATCAGTGTAGAAGCCTGGAGCCCCGATTCCCCAAAAGAGCTACAGAGCCCCGAACAACCAACAGCAACGGGTAAGTGGAGCCCAAAACAACAGAAAAAAATATCATTTCTCAATTACAAACTGGCCTGGGGAGCAGGAAGGACTGAAAAGTGAGGGAAAGCAGGAACTCTACTACTGAGTGTGGGAGGAGAAAAACAGCAGGAATTGGGCAGGGAATAACACCCTGGATAATAATAAACTTAAGGGATTCCTTTCTCCAACAGTTCATCATTTGTGCAGAAGAAATAAAGGACTGGCTTCAGTAAGGGTTTAGATAGATAAAACTGATCAACTCACATATGGCTGCTAAGGAGAGCAGAGATTTCCAAGGTCAGGGAGGACAAGCACGCCCTCCCAGCAACTGCACCAGGCACCGAATGCCAGCATTCTGCCAGGTGGACTTTAAACACTCAATGCTTAGGGTGCTCAAGCCAAGTGTTCACAAGTATACTAAGAGCTTTGAACAAAATACCTTTAGAAATTTGAGACCCAGAGCACTTCCAGAGGAAAATCCCAGCTCCTTGGAACAGTTAGTTCCAAAGACACAGGTTCAGAATGGAATTCATTAAATGAGGCCTTTCCCTGAACTCTAGGAATATTTGTAGTAGTGTTATTAAATTGTCAGGTGGAGAGGACAGCGGCTATCAAACAGAGTTCTCTCCAGCAAGCCTGCTTTCAAATTGTTAATTATGCTTTGATAAATAAAATGTAGTTAAAATGGGGCTTTAGAGACCATGAAGTTCAACCTCATTCTTTTGCAAATGAGACAACTTTGTAGAAGTTCGCCCAAAGTCTCCTGATCCTCAGTGCAATCCTTATACTTTTATATCATGCACTGGTTTCATACAAACAGCATAAGTTCTGTACTCACACAGATCTGAGTTCAAATCCCCACAGCACACACTGGTTTTCTGGCCTTGGATGAGATACTCATTCATTCTGATACTGTTTCCTTATTTGCAAAATGGTGATAATACTATCTAGCCCACAAGATTTTTATGAGGTTTAAATATGCTAATCTATGTGACAGGATTTAGCTCAGTGTCTGCTGCATTTTAACACTGAATAACATTAATTTCATTGCCTTTCCCTCTACCCCAGGCTTCACATCACCCCACCCCATCCTAAGCGTTTATTGTTTAAAACAAGGGAAAGGTAATACAGTTGTATTTATTTTAGGATGCCAATGAGAGCAAAAAGCACAGGCAAAGGACACGGATTTTCTTTCCATGGTTGCAGTAGTCATGGCAAAGCAGTGACAAAGAGAAGTGGGAAAGAAACCGTTCTTCAGGTGATCAGAGGAAATGCAGATTAGAACTGGAAACTGTCTGTGAAACCAACCCTTCAAGCGAGGAAGGAAGTAGTGCAACCTAGCCTGCAACACTAATTTTCTCTGGACATGCATCGTGAGAATTTGGTTCTCCCAGTTTTTTGGAAGGTGTCCAGTCCCACAGAGCCTGAAGTCTTTCCAGTAATAGGAAGGCTTTTCTTATCCTTCATATTTGAATAAGCTCTAAACATCCTCTTCTTCTCATGGTCTCAGATAAAATCCTTTAATTATAGCATCAAAATCACCAGGGGGAGATTTAAACATTCTACGCAAGTTGACCCCACTCTTGGTGATTCTGCTTCCGTAGTCCTGGGATGGGAATCTCAGGAAATTATAGTTGAAAAAGCTCTCCACGATAAGAAATCTGGGGTAAGGGTGAGAGAATGAAAATCCTCCCATGATTCATATGGTCTGTGTACACAACACTTCTCTAAGACTCTCTGAAGTTTTCCAATACCATGGAAGTCCACATTTCTTTAAGAGGGCAGCAGTCTTCAGAAAACAGTGCATCCGCGTGTCCTGGAGTGAACACAGGGATGCAGGTGGCTCTCTGCTAGAGGAATCCTTGAATGATCAACTTGCAAACCTCCCTCCCCTCGGACACAGGGCCACAGCTAAACCATCTCGGCCAGATAAGAAGACATCTTGGCTGGGCACAGTGGCTCACACCTGTAATCCCAGCACTTTAGGAGGCCGAGGCTGGTGGATTCCCTGAGGTCAGGAGTTTGAGACCAGCCTGGTCAACATGGTGAAACCCCGTTTCTACTAAAAATACAAAAATTAGCCGGGCGTGGTGGTTTGCACCTGTAATCTCAGCTACTTGGGAGGCTGAGGCAGGAGAATTGCTTGAACTTGGGAGATGGAGGTTGCAGTGAGCTGAGATAGTGCCACTGCACTCCAGCCTGAGCTACAAAGTGAGATTCTGTCTCAAAAAAAAAAAAAGAAGAAGAAGAAGGCATCTTAATCCTAAGTATGAAATGTCTATGTGTCAGGCCCAAAAGTCCCAAAGGCTGTGGACAACTCTGCCTATGGGAGAAGGGGGGACACTATTCCCTTAATGGCAAGTATCACCTCTGCCCCAGAGTCCCCATGCCACTTGCTCATCCTTCATCAAAGTGTATCAGGCCTCCAGGGCACCCCCAGGATTGGAGAAATGTGAGGAACAAGGCCCAGCAAGGCCTAAGCCAATGTCCTTGAACAACACTTGTTTTCTTTCTTGCTGCTTTCTAGTGCCAATAGCTTTATTCTTCTACTTTGGTATACTAGGATAGAATCACAAACTTTAGAGCTAAGGAAACTTGGAGATACAGGTCAGACCCCCTCCTGTTACAGAGGAGGAATCTCTCGTCTAGGGAAGGGCAAGGGATTGCCCCTACCTACTTTACCAAAAATAAACCTGGCATGAACTTGGCCTTCCCAGATAAACGACCAACGGCCCAACAGTCAGCCCAGAAACTCAGGTGGCAAACCTCTATAGTCCTTCCCAGATAGATCGGGCCCCACCTGCCCCCCCCCCCGCTCCTCATCCCAGGCAGGCTCCGCGCTGCCCCGCGCCCGCGCTCGCGCTCTGCTGTACCTGTCCCGCAGGTTGCCGCTGCGCAGCCCCATGGCCGTGCATTCAGCCTCGCTCACCGGCACCCCTTTGCAGGATTTCACCGGGTAGATCCAGAGCTTCGCCACGGTGCCCACCTGCTGCAGCCGCCGGCGCCGCCTGGGCCATGCTCGGCGCCAGGCGACAGTCCCCAGGGCCACGGCGGCCAGTCCTAGCGCGGCGACCCCGAGCCACCTGGGCCAGGGCCGGGCTGGGAGGCCGAGGCGGGCCAGCGCGGAGGAGCTGGAGGCGCCCATGGCAGAGCGAGGACGGACGCGGACCTGCGCACAGACCCGGCAGCGACCGGAGCCCGGGAGGACAAGGAGGCCCTTAAGGATCCGGGCGGGCGAGAGGAGTCAAAGTTGACCCAACTACTGACCCTCTCACACTTTCACCGCCGAGACGGCAGAGCAGTTCCGCGGAGAGCGGGAATGCCTTAATGCGGTGGCCAAGCCTGCGCGGTAATGGAGGAAGACAGGCAGACAGCGGCCGGGGTACCCTGGGCGCCGTGGGAGCGACGTCGCCCAAAGCAAGCGAGCTAATGGGGCGGCCTCTGGGGTGGTCAGTGTCTCCTCCCTCTTCCCCGCCCCTACAACACGACAGTTACGCATGCAACATGACCTTCAGCGCCAGCACTCTGCCACCCGCTTCTCTAATACTGCACGCTTAGTCGCTCGACAAGATCACCGCAGAACGTGAAGGCGGGTTGGCGAACGGAGGATTTACAAACATCTGGGAACGACTTTTTCTGGCAGGTCGCTGTGAGAACTGCAGGACTTTCTGCACACAAAGACTCAGTCTAAACCTCTGCACTCAAAGACGAGGAACTCTAGCGTGGCTTATAGGAGCATGACTCAAGGTCCCCCACCCTCCGCTGCCGCCTAACCTCGACCCCAGTAAAATGTCTTCCCGAGAAAGCTCAAGGCAGCCAGGAGAATTCCCCGTTTATTCTAGCCAACACCCGATGGTAAGGCCCCTGACCTCCCTTTTTTAGGATATTTTCTTAAAAGGGCTTACAACTGTGAATCCTTTCTCTGTTGCTTTGAGATGTATATGTATCGCCTACACCTCAGAAGTGTCTTTCTCAAGGACCTGAAAGCCATTGCTTTGAAATGCAGTCATGGGGAGGATAGGCCTCTGTCCCCCAGTCTCTGTGGGAGGATAGAATCCCAGCTTCATAACGGCCAGCTCCAGGCACAGCTGCCCGTCATTAATACTGACCACCCCTTCATGATTTTTCACTTGATCCCATGCTAGCTTCCCGGCCCTACTCTCTCCTTCACCCTTTAAAACGCCCAGTCTGCTATGCACAAATGAGAATGATCAGCTTTTTCTCCTACTGTAAGTAGTTACTGAGTAAAATCTGTTTTCATGCTTTAACTAATGCCTGGCTTTGTTGATCTTTAACAGCTCCATTCAAGCAAGCTATTGGGTTAACAGTGGATTTTCTCAGACAAATTAAGGTTTGAAGTCTTTCAAGTTTTTTGTTGTTGTTCTGTTTTTCAAAAGTTTGTCCCTTAAACTGTGGCACAGTTCTAGGAAAGTTTAAGGAGGCCAACCAGTGGGCCACCCGGCAAATCTGGGCTGGCCACCTCCAGAGAAAGGGGCCCGTTCTGGAGTGTGGGAAGAGACTCCGGGAAGGATGGAGAACCAGAGGAGCCAGGTTCCCTTCGGCTGTTCCTTGTGAAAAGTGAAAGACAAAACAGGGCCTGAATCTCTCCCCACCCATGAAAAAACCTCAGGCCAGCAGAATTAGTTCCTCAGTCCCCATACATTTACATCATGCTTGGCAGCTGCGACTTATGGATTTGTTTTTTAAGCATGGTGTGGTGAATGCGATGTGTGTACACTTGTAGCTGACCCCCTTTGCCTCTCCCAACTCCTGAGGAGGGTCAGAGCCCTCCCTGCCCACAAGCCTGCTGTCAGAGTGAGAGGCTTACAAAGCCATCGCCTCGCTGTACGTGAGCTCCCAGACAGGGCAAATGTCTTATTGATTAATCGTCTCTTTCTTTCACCACATAGATATTGATCATTCGCCAGGCTTTGTCCTAGATTGGCACTGGGGATTTAAAGTTTAGAAGAACCTGCCCTTCCATCCAGTTCACTGACTCCCCAGAAGACTGACACCTCCCCTGCAAGTCTAGAGGATAATGTCAGAGGAGAAGCAAGGTCAAAATGCAGAGGATGCAGAGGCAAAAGAGCAGCTGAATCTCAGGACAGTGCTGTTTTCAGAGGGCAGAGCTTTGGAGCTGAGACTTGAACATGAGGAGGGGCTTGGAGATGGGTAAAGGAGAGGATTCTGGGCAAAAGGAGCAGCACGTGCAATAGCCTGAAAAAAATGGAAGGAACAAGAGAGTGTGGCATGTTTGGGCAACCACCAGCAATCCAGCTGTATTAGGATGTACCTGTGCATGCAGCAGGTGGCGGGAGTTGAGGCAGGACAGGTGGGCAGAGGTCAGATCAACAGGCATCTTATCTCTACTTAATGTGGAGACACCTCAGAATTCTGAACAGCAGTCTGGCATGATTAGACTTGGGTGCTAGGAAGGCCATTCTGGCTGCTCGGAGAAAGAATAACACCAAAGATGGTTAGATGAGTTGCAAATGCCCTAGTTCAGGCTGATGTAATTCCAAATCAAGGAAAAATAACAGTGGGGCTGGAGATAGACATGTGGTTAGGAGAGATGGTCAGGGGACAGAATTAACAAGAGATAGTGATGACAGAACACAGAGCCAGAGGGAGAGGAAGAGCCCACGGGGCCTCCCAGCTCTGTGGCATAAAAGTCTGGGGTGGGATGGGGGTACCATTCTCAGAGATTAAGAATTCAAGAGAAGCTGGACGCAGTGGCTCACACCTGTAATCCCAGCACTTTGGGAGGCCGAGGTGGGCGGATCACGAGGTCAGGATATCGAGACCATCCTGGCTCACATAGTGAAACCCCGTCTCTACTAAAAATACAAAAAATTAGCCAGGCGCGGTGGTGGGCATCTGTAGTACCAGCTACTTGGGAGGCTGAGGCAGGAGAATGGTGTGAACCCAGGAGGCGGAGCTTGCAGTGAGCCAAGATCGCGCCACTGCACTCCAGCCTGGGCAACAGAGCGAGACTCCGTCTCAAAAAAAAAAAAAAAAGAATTCAAGAGAAGAAGATAGTCTGGGAAAAAAGATGATGAGCCTGTTGTGGACAGTGAGTGTGAGGTATCTGTGAGACATCAAAGAAGAAATAGTTACCTAGATAGATGGGTAACTTGACCTTTCCATGCTTCCACCTCCTCATGTGCAAAATGATGGGGATAGACATCAAGTGAGGAACTTTGCCATGGCGAGTGCTGCCAAGTCTTTGCTGTCTTCACCAGCCATTATCTATCATAGCCTGCCCTGTTTACAGCTTCACCAATGCTGGGGTTGGGGGTGTCTTCAGGGGAGCAGGGAAATTCCTTATCAGTAATGTGTACATTTGCAGCCCAGCATCTTCATTTGTAGAATTAGTGAGGGGTGATGAGAGGCTGTATTAGTCCATTCTCACACTGCTATAATGAAATACCTGAAGCTGGGTCATTTATAAGAAAAAATGTTTAATTGGCTCATAGTTCTGCAGTCTGTACAGGAAGAATGGTGGCTTCTGCTTCTGGGAGACCTCAGGGAGCTTTTACTCATGGTGGAAGACAAAGCAGCAGTGGATGTCTTACATGGTAGGAGCAGGACCCAGAGAGAGGGGGGAGGTTCCACATGCTTTTAAATAGCCAGATCTCACGAGAACTCACTCTCAGGATGATAGCACCAAGGGGAATGGTATTAAACCATGAGAAACCAGCCCCATGATCCAATCACCTCCCAGCAGGCCTTAACTCCAACACTGAGGGTTGCAATTGAACATGAGATTTGGTTGGGGACACAGATCCAAACCATATCAAAGGTTGAGGATTCATGAGTCTAATTGGCTGTTTGCATATCTTTTTTCCCTTCCGATTTGAATCAACTTATCTATTTTTTTGTTAATTTATAAGATCCTTTTATAAATTAAGAAAATTACCCTTTTATCGTGCCTTCCCGAGTCATAACTTTTTCCCCTAGTTTGTCATATTTTGGCAACTTCTGCTTAGGAAAAATCTCTCTTTCTAGTGAATAAGACATCATTGTCTGCCTAGAGGCACTGACATAGATAAAGAAAACTCTGTCAATTAAAATATCAGCCAAGAAACCAGAGAAAAAAAGAAGCCTAAAACCCAAATATTACCTTGCTTAGCCAGGTCCTCTTCAGGAAGGTGAGTACCCAGCAGCCAATGGAAGTATTCATCAGGGCCATGTAGCAGTTTGTCTTTCCTGGGGAGATGAGCACATCAGATTATCAGGCAGTGAGGATAGTCAACCTTCAACCCATATAACAAATCTCATGACGCAGGCTAGGCTAAAATATTGTAACAACCTCAACATCTCAATGCTCTAACAAAATAAAAGTTTATTTCTCACTTACATCCCAGTTTGATGAAGGCCAAACATTAATCAAAGGTCCCCTTAGGCCAGGCCCAGTGGCACACACCTGTAATCCTAGTGCTTTGGGCGACTGAGGCAGGAGGATCACTTGAGCCCAAGAGTTCAAGACCAGCCTGGGCAATGTAATGAGACCCTGTTTCTACAAAAAATTTAAAACAACAAAAAAAAAGAGAATGAGGCAGGCATGGTGGTGCATGCTTGTAATACTAGCTACTTTGGACACTGAGGCAGAAGAGCCACTTAAACTCAGGAGTATGAATGGATATTAAGCATATATGTAGTGGAAGAAGAACCATGGCTAGGAAGTCAAAATGCCCTAGTGACTATGAAAATCCAGCCACATGACCAGGGCTGAAAGCACCAGATTACAAACTCAAGCTTGATAGTCAGCACCTTCAGCTTTGAAAGGAAGATGGCATTGGATCTCTCACCTACTTTCCCTTGAACGCATAAAACCAAGTGGCAGGGACAGAGCAAGATGTCTGATTAGCAGCCTCTATAGATCATCCTCCATGCAGAGACACCAATTTAACAACCATTTATGCTACAAAATACCTTTATAAGAACCAAAAATCAGGTGAGCAATCAAAGTACCTGGTTTTAACTTCGTATCACTGAAAGGGGCACTGAAGAGTGTAGGAAAGATAGTCTTGAATTGCCAATACCACCCTCCCCAGTCTCCTGGCAGTGGCCAAGAGAGAATCTGTGCTCTTGGGGGAGGGAGAGCACAGCGATTGTGGAACTTTGCATTGGAACTCAGTGCTTTCCTATCACAGCAGTAAGCAATATGGACAGAACTCAGCTGACACCCATGGAAGAAGCACTTAGACCAGCCCCAGCCAGAGGGGAATCACCCATCCCAGCAGTCACAACTTAAGTTTCAGCAAGCCTTGCTTCCACAGGCTAACGGGCTCTGGGGTACTAAATAAACTTGAAAGGCAGTGTAAGCCACAAGGACTGCAACTTCTAAGCAAGTCCTGGTGCTGTGCTGGGCTCAGAGCCAGTGGACTCGGGGGCCATGCAACCTAGTGAGACAGTAGCCAGCGCATCTAAGGGATTTCTTGGGGTTAGGACCCTTCTCCTAACCCCAGGCAGCACAGCTCACAGCTCTGAAAGAGGCTTCTTACTTGAGTAGAAAAGGAGAGTACTTTGTCTTGCAACTTGGATACCAGCTCAGTCACAGGAAAATAGGACACCAGGCAGAGGTGTGAAGCCCCCATTCCAGGCCCTAGGTCCTAGATGACATTTCCAAACATAATCTAGGGCAGAAGGGAACCTGCTGCCTTGAAGGGAAGGATTCAGTCCTGGCAGAATTCATCACCTACTGACTAAAGAGCCCTAGAGCCATGAATAATCAGCAGCGGTACCCAGGTAGTATATGCTGTGGATATACTACACAGCATATACTAGTTTGTAAACCTAGATTACAACACCCAAGTCCCTGTGAATACCTCGAAAGCTTTCCCAAGAAGGAAGGGTACAAACAAGCCCAGACTGTGAAGACTACAATAAATACCTAACTCTTCAATGCCCAGATGCTGACAAACATCCACAAGCATCAAGACCATCCAGGAAAATATGACATCACCAAAAGAACTAAATAAGGCACTAGGGACCAAGTTTCAACTTGGGTGAGACTCTGAAACATGCTGGCTTCAGGTGTGACCCAGCACATTCCCAGCAGTGGTGGCTACAAGGAGAGACTCCTTCAAGCAAAGGGAAGAGTAAACAGGATTTTGCCTTGCAGCTTAGGTACCAGTGTGACCACCGTGGATTAGAGCACCAGGTGGGCTCTTGGGGTCCTTGGTTCCAAGACCGGGCTGTTGGATGGCATTTCTGGATCTGTCCTGGGCCAGAAGGCAGCCCAGTGCCCTGAAGGGTGAGTCCCAGGCATAGCAGTATTCACCACAAGCTGACTGAACAGCCCTTGAGCCTTAAGCGAACATCAGCAGTAGCTTGGCAGTACTCCGGTGGGCCTATGGCGATGGTGGCATGGAAAGAAGCTCCTCTGGCATGGAAAGAAGCTCCTCTGCCTGTGGAAAGGGGAGGTAAGAGTGGGAAGAACTTTGTCTTGTGATTTGGGTGCCAGCTCAGCTGCAGAAGAATAGAATACCAGGTAGATTTCTAATGTTTCTGACTCCAGGCCCTGGCTCCCTGACAGCATCTCTGAACCCACATGGGGCCTGGGGGAACTTGCCACCCTGAAGGGAAGGATGTAAGACTGGCTGGCTTTGCCACCTGCTGATTGTAAAGGCCTAGGGCCTTAAGCAAACATAGGCAGTAGCCAGGTAGTGGTCACAGCAGGCCTTGGGCAAGACCCAGTGCTGCGCTGGCTTCAGGTGTGGCCCAGCAAAGTCCTATGGTGGTGGCCATAGGAGGGATGGTGTCACCCCTCCCCCAACTCCAAGCAGCTCAGCACAGAGAGAGAAACTCCATTTGTGTGGGAGAACATAAGAGAAGAGAACAAGAATCTCTGCCTGGTAACCAGAGGGTTTTTTAAAAAATCTTATCCAAGACCACCAAGAAAGTACCTCCACAAGTCTGCAAGAGGCACAGAATTACCAGGATTAGTGTGCCCCCTAATGCAGATACAGCTGCAGGGACCAAAACCTAGATTACAACACGCAAGTCCCTTTGAATACCTGGAAAGCTTTCCGAAGGATGGGTACAAACAAGCTCAGACTGTGAAGACTACAATAAAAACCTAAGTCTTCAATTCCCAGATACTGACAAACATCCCTGACCAATCAAGACTATCCAGGAAAACATGACCTCACCAAACGAACTAAATAGGGCACCAGGGATCAATCCTGGAGAGACAGAGATATGTGACCTTTCAGACAGAGGATTCAAAATAGCTGTTTTGAGGAAACTCAATGAAATTCAAGATTACAAAGAGAACGAATTCAATATCCAATCAGATAAATTTAACAAAGAGATTGAAATAATTAAAAATTCAAGCAGAAATTCCAGAGTTGAAAAATGCAACTGACATACCGAAGAATGCATCAGAGTCTCTTAATAGCAGAATTGAGCAAGAAGAAGGGAGAATTAGTGACTTGAAGACAGGCTATTTGAAAATACACAGAGGAAACAAAAGAAAAGAGATTAAAAAGGAATGAAGCACACCTACAAGATTTAGAAAACAGCCTCGAAAAGGCAAATGTAACAGTTATTGGCCTCAAAGAGGAGGTAGAGAGAAAGATAGGAGTAGAAAGTTTGTTCAAAGGAATAATAACAGAGAATTTCCCAATCCTAGAGAAAGATATCAATATTCACGTACAAGAAGGTTATATAGAACACCAAAGAGATTTAACTGAAAGAAGATTACCTTGAGGCATTTAATAATCCAACTCCCATGAAGAAAGGATCCTAAAAACAGCAAGAAAAAAGAAACAAATAATGCACAGTGGCACTCCAGTACATCCAGCAGCAGCCTTTCAATGGAAACCTCACAGTGGAAACCTCACAAGAGAGAGTGGCATAACATATTTAAAGTGCTGAAGGACCCTACAAGAGTATATCCAGTGAAAAATATCCTTTAAACAAGAAAGAGAAATAAAGACTTTCAAACAAAAGCTGAGGGATTTCATCAACACCAGACCTGTCCTACAGAAAATGCTGAAGTGAGTTCTTCAATATGAAAGAAAAAGACATTAATGAGCAATAAGAAATTATCTCAAAGTGCAAACTGAGAGTTGATAGTAAGTACACAGAAAAACATAGACTATCCTACCACTATTATACCACTATTATTGTGGTGTATAAACTGCTTATATTTTAAGTTTCTACTTAAACATGACAAGACTGAAACATGAACTGATCAAAAATAATAACTACAACAACTTTTAGATGTAAATAGAAACAACAAAAAGTTAAAAAACAGGGGCACTAAGTTAAAGTGTAGAGCTTTTTGTTTTCTTTTGCTTGTTACTTTGTTTAATCAGTGTTGTCATCGGTTTAAAATAATGGGTTATGATATAATATTTGCAACCCTCATGGTATCCTCAAATCAAAAAACATATGATGGATACACACAAAATTAAAAAAAAAAGAAATTAAAACATCCAACCAGAGAAAATCTTCACTAAAAGGAAAACAGGAAGAGAAGACCACAAAACAGTCGGAAAACAAATAACAAAATGACAGGAGTAATTTCTTGCTTATCAGTAATAACATTGAAAGTAAATGGACTAAACTCTCCAATCAAAAGACACAAAGTGACTGAATGGATTAAAAAAAAAAAAAGACCCAACAATCTCTCACCTACAAGAAACACACTTTACCTATAAAGACACAAACGGACTGAAAATAAAGGGATGGAAAAAGATATTCCATGCAAATGGAAACCAAAAAAGAGCAGGATAACTATACTTATATCAGACAAAATAGATTTCAAGATAAAAACTATAAAAAGAGACAAAGAAGATCATAATGATAAAGAAGGGGTCAATTCAGCAAGAGGATATAAAAATATAAATGTGTATCCACCCAACACTGGAGTGTCAAGGTATATAAAACAAATATTATTTGAACTAAAGGAAGGGATATACCCCAATACAGTACTAGCTGGACTTCAACACCCCGCTTTCAGCATTGGACAGATCTCCCAGACAGAAAAATCAACAAAGAAACATCAAACTTCATATGCACTACAGACCAAATGGATCTAATAGATATTTACAGAACATTCATCCAATCACTGCAGAATACACATTCTTATCTGCAGCACATGGAATTTTCTCAAGGATAGACCTTATGCTGGACCATAAAACATGTCTTGAAACATTCAAATAATTGAAATAATGTAAAATATCTTCTCTGGCCACAGTAGAATAAAACTAGAAATCAATAACAAGAGGAATTTTGGAAACTATACAAATACATAGAAATTGAGCAATATGCTCCTGAATGGCCAGTGGGTCAATAAGGAAATTAAGGAATTTGAATAATTTCTTAAAACAAATGATAAGCGAAACACTGTATACCAAAACCTATGAGATACAACAAAAGTAGTACTAAGAGGGAATTTTATAGCTATACGTATAAAAAAGTATAAAAGTAGGCCAGGCACAGTGGCTCACGCCTGTGATCCCAGCACTTTGGGAGGCCGATGTGGGCGGATCATGAGGTCAGGAGACCGAGACCATCCTGGCTAACACGGTGAAACCCCATGTCTACTAAAAATACAAAAAATTAGCCAGGCGTGGTGGCGGGCGCCTGTAGTCCCAGCTACTCAGGAGGCTGAGGCAGGAGAATGGCGTGAATCCGGGAGGCAGAGCTTGCAGTGAGCCAAGATGGCGCCACTGCGCTCCAGCCTGGGTGACAGAGCGAGAAGCCGTCTCACAAAAAAAAAAAAAAAAAAAAGTATAAAAGTAAAAAAGTATAAAACTTCAAATACACTGTATAACACTACATCTTAAAGAACTAGAAACGTGAGAGCAAACCAAACCTAAAATTAGAAGAAAAGAAACAATAAAGATCAGAGCAGAAATAAATGAGTTTGAAATGAAGAAAACAATACAAAAGATCAATGAAATGAAAAGTTGGTTTTTTGAAAAGATAAACACAATTGGCAAACATTTAGTCACACTAATTAAGAAAAAAAAGACAGAAGACTTGCCATGATGTGATTATTACATATTGCATGCCTGTATCACAACATTTCATGGATCCCATAAATATATACACCTACTATGTACCCATGAAAATTAAAAATAAGAATTATAAAAGATCCAAATAAATAAAATCAGAGATGAAAAGGAGACATTACAACTGATACCACAGAAATTCAAAGGATAAGTAAAGCTACTATGAGTAGGTACATGCCAATAAATCGGAAAACTTCAGTAAAGTTGCAGGATATAAAAACAAAAAGCAAAAATCAGTAGCATATCTATATGCCAACAGCAAACAATCTTAAAAGAAATCAAAAAAAGTAATTCCATTTACAATAGCTACAAATAAATTTAAATACCTAGGAATTAACCAAAGAAGTGAAAGATCTCTACAATGAAAACTATAGAACATTGATGAAAGAAACTGAAGAAGACACAAAAAAGTGGAATGATATTCAATGTTCATGGATGGAAGAATCAATGTTAAAATGTCCATACTACCCAAAGCAATCTACAGATTCAATGCAATCTACAGATTCAATGCAATCTACAGATTCAATGCAATCGCTATCAAAATATCAATGACATTCTTCCCAGAAATAGAAGAAAAAATCCTAAAATTTATATGGACCCACAAAAGACCCAGAATACCCAAAGCTATCCTAAGCAAAAAAATAAAACTGAAGGAATCACTTTACCTCATCTCAAATTATACTACAGAGCTATGGTAACCAATACAGCATGGTACTGGCATAGAAATGGACACAAAGACTAATAGAACAGAATAGAGAACCCACCAATAAATTTATATATCTACAGTGAGCTTATTTTCACAAAGGCACCAAGAATATACACTGGGGAAAGAACAGTCTCTTCAATAAGTGGTACTGGGAAAACTGGATATCCATATGCAGAAGAAAAAAACTAGACCCCTACCTCTCACCATATACAAAAATCAAATCAAAATGGATTGAAGACTTCAATCTAAGACCTCAAACTATGCAACGACTAAAAGAAAACTTTGGGGAAACTATCCAGGACATTGGACTTGGCAAAGATTTCTTGAGTAACACCCCACAAGCATAGGCAACCAAAGCAAAATTGGACAAATGGGATCACATCCAGTTAAAAAGCTTCTGGACAGCAAAGGAAACAATCAACAAAGTGAAGAGATAACCCACAAAATGGGAGAAAGCATTTGCAAACTACTTGTCTGACAAGGGATTAATAACAAGAATGCATAAGGAGCTCAAACAACTCTATAGGAAAAAATCTAATCTGATTTTAAAATGGGTAAAAAATCTGAATAGACATTTCTCAAAAGAAGACATGCAAATGGCAAACAGGCATATGAAAAGGTACTCGACATCACTGATCATCAGAGACATGCAAATCAATACTATAATAAGGTATCACCTCAGCTCAGTTAAGATGGCTTTTATCCAAAAGACAGGCGGTAACAAATTCTGGTAAGGATGTAGAGGAAAGGGAACCCTGGCACACTGTTGGTGGGAATATAAATTAGTACAGCCACGATGGAGAACAGTTTGGAGGTTCTTCAAAAAACTAAAAATAGAGCAACCATAAGATCCAGCAATCTCACTGCTGGGTATATACTCAAAGGAAAGGAAATCAGTATATGAAAGAGATATCTACACTCTCATGTTTATTGCAGCACTATTCACAATAACCAAGATTTGAAAGAAACCTACTACATGTCCATCAACAGATTAATGGATAAAGAAAATGAGGCACATATACACTATGGAGTATTCAGCCATAGAAAAGAATGAGATCCTGTCATTTGCAACAACATAGTCAGTACCGGAGGTCACTGCATTAAGTGAAATAAGTCAGGCACAATAATACAAACTTCACAGGTTCTCACTTATTTCTGAGATCTAAAAATCAAAACAATTGAACTCATAGAGAGTAGAAATATGGTTATCGGAGGCTGGGAAGAGTTGGGAGTTGGGGTAGTGGGGATGCTTAATGGGTACAAAAAATAGAAAGAATGAATAAGGTCAACTATTTGATAGCACAACTGGGCGACTATAATCAATACTAATTTAATTGCACACTTTAAAAGAGTGTAATTGGATTTTTTGTAACACAAAGGATAAATGCTTGATGTGATGGATACCCCCATTTACCCTGATGTAAATTTTTTATTTTTTATTTTTTATTTTATTTATTTATTTATTTATTTATTTATTTTGAGACGGAGTCTCCCTTTGTTGCCCAGGCTGGAGTGCAATGGAGCGATCTCGGCTCACTGCAACCTCCACCTCCCGGATTGAAGCAATTCTCCCACCTCAGCCTCCCAAGTAGCTGGGACTACAGGTGCCCGCCACCACGCCTGGCTAATTTTTGTATTTTTAGAAGAGGCGGGGTTTCACCAGGTTGGCCAGACTGCTCCCAACTCCTGACCCCAAGTGATCCGCCCGTCTCGGCCTCCCAAAGTGCTGGGATTAGAGGCATGAGCCACCGCGCCCGGCTTTTTTTTTTTTTTTTTTTTTTTTTTTCTGTTTTCTTGAGACGGAGCCTCGCTCTGTCACCAGGCTGGAGTGTAGTGGCGCGATCTCGGCTCACTGCAACCTCCGCCTCCCGGGTTCAAGCGATTCTCCCGCCTCAGCCTCCTGAGTAGCGGTACTACAGGCACGTGCCACCATGCCCAGCTAATTTTTGTATATTAAGTAGAGATGGGTTTTCACCATGTTGGCCAGGATGGTCTCAATCTATTGACCTTGTGATCCACCTGCCTCGGCCTCCCAAAGTGCCGGGATTACAGGCATGCATGAGCCACTACGCCCGGCCCCTGATGTGATTATTATGCATTGCATGCCTGTATCAAAATATCTCTTGTATCCCATAAAAACATACACCTACTATGTACCCACAAAAATTAAAAATTAAAATAAAAACAGGAGTTTGAGGCTTTAGTGAGCTATAATCATGCCACTGCACTCCAGCCTGGGTGACAAAGCAAGACTGTGTCAAAAACAAAAGTCCCCTTAAAAAAGTGATTGAAAACAAGAAAGGAAGGAAGGAAGGGGGAGAATAAAATGATAAGCTATGTATAGTGATCTTCAAAGTTAAAGAATATTTTTTAACTTGAAACATTAGTAAGTACAATGTTAATTTTTAAAAATCAATGTAGCCTTGTTTAGGGCCTTTAGGGCCTTGTAACAAAAAATACATATACACACACATATATACATATATATTTATATATAATATATTTCTATTTATTTAATATAAATATATTATATATTATATATGTACATTTATTTAATATAAATATATTATATAAGTACATAGTTATATAGTATAATTAATTATAAATATATATTTAGAATATACATAATTTATAGTATATATTTACATATATACATATTTACATATAATATATACTATAAATTATATCTTACATATTATATAAATATAAACATATATCTTATACATATTATACACATGTATAATATGTATCCCTGTGCCGTTTTATCCATTCATAGTGACTAACATCTCTGCATGCCCACAAGTTTCTCTTCCTCCCTGTGAGGATTTGAACTGGGAGAACAAACCAGCTCAGCTCAAGGAGAGTTACTTGTGTATTAGTCGGGCACCTCTTTAGATTGCAAGGAGAAGACATACATTCAGATTAGGTTAGGGTTGGGGGTTGTCATCAGGATACCCAGGGAAGTAATGCCTCAACGGCCAAACGTGTGTCCCAGAACAACATCTGAGGCGGCTAAGAGCTCAGAAGGGCTCCAGGAGAACAAGCACAAGGGTCAGTTGTTGTTCAAGCATGAGCAACTTTCGTTCACGCCCTGCTATATGCTAGATGCTAGTAAGTCGTCTTTAATAATGATAGAGGAAGATAGAGTGTCTGATCTTGAGAAGCCAGTAAATCGCTAAGGTAGCATATCAGGAAATAGCCACTTCGATCCTGGCTGGAAAGTAGAGAGCAAAGGCCAGGAGAGAGGAGTGTACTAGGAAGGTAAACAAGCACAGATGGTAGAAAAAATTATACTGCACACAGAGGAATGTGGACTTCATTCCACATAAGTGAGTAACATCATGTACCAATAAGAAGAGAAACTGGGTGGCTGGAAACATGAATATAATGGAAAGTTTTCATTTGTATACTTATGCTTTTTGAATTTTGAACTGTGAAAAGTATTACTTGTTCAAAAAATTCAAAAATAAAATTATTTAAAAATCCAATGCAATGAGTCTGGTGGTGTACTAGGCTCTGGGAGAGCGAAACAGCAAATATTCCCTATCAGCCTACACTCTACTAGATATTTTTAAAGTTTTATGGCTCATCGGTGACACAACACAGCTTTAGGTAGATTCCCAATGTCAAAACATGTGTAAACAAATAATTATAACAAAAATAGTAATTGTTTTCCTAAAGATATGGGCTTAGAGCTTTGAAAGTGCATGTTGTGGGCTGGGCAGCTTATTCTGCTTGAAGGTTAGTGGGAGGTAACATGTAAACTGGGATACGAAGAACGCATGCATAGGAGCTTCAAAAATGGAAAAGAGAGTAAAAGCAATTAATCAACGAGAAATACAATTTTCCGAAAAAAAAAATGAAATGTTTTTGGAGGAAAATAGTTTCGTATGATGATCGGACCAGCAAAGGGAATGACAGGAGGTGAGGCTAACAGTCAGGATGAGACCAAATTGTGCAGGCTTTGCCTGTTGTCTTAAGAACTATGAATTTCTACCCCAGAAAGCTCAAAAAACCCTTCATGAGCATTGGCATTCTGGAAGTTGGTGAATATGTACCTTTAGGAAAATGGATTTTATCTCCAAATAGTGGGGGAAAAAATTAATGGGAATTTCTTTTTCTATTTTGAGTTTTTTTCCCCATAATTTTTACTGAAACTTTCTGGTTTTATTCTGGTTAATATAGGAAGTTAAGAAAATCAGTATATAGCCAGCAAATATAGATGGGAAAACTCAGAAGCAAGTATGTTAAGTATGTTTGTTCTTTTTTTCTCCTCGTCAAATATGTTCACAGTTGTGATTTTTATATATCATAAAAGATATCTTCTGTTACCAGGATCGCTCCTTGTCAATGTGTTGGGATTAACTATCATCAATGTTTCATCTTTTCCACAAGAAATCAAAGCTTCCTGACGGTTTGCAACCGCCCCACAGCCTGGCCCATAGCTTGTTTTATTTGGCTTACACAGTTGTTTTAATCGGGAAGTGTCTAGCTTGTCTTTTAAAACCAAAATATCTGGCAATATGAGGTCTATATTCAGCATAACGAGAAGCAAACGGACCTGACTGGAGCCTGTTCCCTGTAGGCATCACCGCCCTGTAGGAGCCCCAGTTCCCGCCCACCCAGAGTTCAATCGGACCCCCTCCTTCAGCTTTCGACTTTGGCCCGGGTTAGACGGGGGATTTCCCGGGCAGTTGCTCTGGATTTACACGAGGGGGCGCTGTGATCAGGGTTTTGGACGGAAGGGTGGGGAGGAAATGCTTGAAGCTGGTTCTAACGGGAAGTGAAAGGAAACCCTCCTTTCCTTTCTGGTGAGTAAGTCCTAAGGAACAACCTCCTGTTACCCAACTCAGTGAAGAGTCGGGACTAAGAGTATTTTGAAATAGGAGGAATACTATATTTGAAATGTCAGAAGTCATAGAAAAGTGTGGGAGAAACAATGCCACACTTTCTATTTTCCCTGCCATTTGAATAATACTTTGCAGTCTATAAAACTCTGTCGGAAGCAGAAGGCTATTCGGTCCTCACAGCAATCCCATGTCCGAAGTAGGAGAAGGCACTTGCTCCTGCAATAGCCGAGCCACTCAGAGTTCCTCGTCTCACCTAGGAGCGCCTACCCAGCCAGAAAGGGGAGGTCCCGTGGCTGCTTCCTCACACTTTCCTTTTTAAGGGAGGAGGAGGGGGAAAGGCCCTGGAGAAGGACAGGGTGCCAAGAATATGTGGCGAGAGGAAGGGACAGGCCAGAAGAAATAAGTTGAGAGACCAGTCCCAGGAAACTTCCTACCTAGAAGATGGCCTTCCTTGGCTGGGACTTGTGCCTCTCCCTGTGTATCTCAGGCACAGTCAATCTCAGTTTGTATTTGTTAAGTAAATAAATTACCCGAGGCGTCTGTTGGGCCTTAACCTGTATATGGGAAGGGCCCTGTTATTCCATCAATATTAGTTACAAAATTATGGGGGCTTGAGCTGATGACACTGAGGGTCCGGGGACCTTCTCACCTCTGGTCAACCCTGCCCTGGATGGCCCCTAAGCTCTATCAGTGGCCCTGACTGTGTGTCTTTGTGGCTTTGATTTTGACGATGTTATCAACCAGGATGCAGAATCCTGCTTCCTCTCCCAGTTTTCATTTACTTTTTTTCTGTGTTTGTTTTCTTTGGCTGCTACAGGGAGATTTGCTTTTCATCTTGGCAGCACGTGCCCCACTCAGAGTGGAAGAAGGCTATGGCAGGATACAGTGTTTTGGGAAGGGAAGAGAATCTCCTTGCTTGGGGACATCCTTTCCAAAACAAATTCCCTGTAAAGTCAAGTCCTGCTAGTGTTTCCCTCCAACCTCTCTGTGTTCTACTACTTGCCCAAGAAAAAAATTATACGAAGTGTCTCCTCACCCATGCTTAGTCACAAAAGACCTCTGTTTCCCAGGCTCCCTTTCATTCTACTTATTCATCAGTTCATCAAGTGATTCGTTCATTCATTCATTTATTCTGTGACAGTCTTTACTCTTTCCTAAGTATGACCAGAAAATAATGACGTAAGTATGATCTACTCTACAGCATGTAGGTTGTAAGCATTGTTATGGTCTTTTTTAAAATTAAGATACAACTCACAAAACATGAAATGTACCATTTTAAAGTGTACAATTGTATTTGTCCATTTTCATGCTGCTGATAAAGACATACCCTAGACTGGGTAATTTATAAAGAAGAAGAGGATTGAGGGACTCACAGTTCCACGTGGCTGGAGAGGCCTCACAAACATGGCGGAAGGTGAAAGGCACATCTTACATGACAGCAGGCAAGACAGAATGAGAGCCAAGCAAAAGGGGAAACCCCCTATAAAACCATCAGATCTTGTGAGACTTATTCACTACCACAAGAACAGTATGGGGAAAACTGCCCCCATGATTCGATTATCTCCCACCGAGTCCCTCCCACAACACGTGGGAATTATGGGAGCTATAATTCAAGATGAGATTTGCGTGGGGACACAACAAAACCATATCAACATTCCATTGGTTTGTAGTATATTCACCCTATTATGCAACAATCACTTCTCATTCCAGAATATTCCTATCACCACAGAAGGAAACCTCATACCTGTTAGCAGTCAGTCCCAGCTCTGCTCCCCTTATCCCCTGGCAACCACTAATTTGCTTTCTGTCTCTGAGGATTTGCCTATTCTGGACATTTCATATAAATGGAATGACACAATGTGTGGCTTTTTGTGTTTGACTTCTTTTATTTAGCATAATGTTTCCATGTTTCATCCCTGAGCATACAGCATATAACAACAGAACATTCCTTTTTATAGCTGAATAATATTTCATCATATGGATAGGCCACATTTTGTTTATCTAGTCATCAGTTGATGAACTTTGTTCTGGCTATTATTAATAATACTACTATCAACACTCATGTACATATTTTCTTTTCTTTTTTTTTTTTTTTGAGTCAGGCCTTGTTCTGTTGCCCAGGCTGGAGTGCAGTGGCACAATCACAATTCACTGCAGCCTTGACCTCCTGGGCTCAAGCAGTCCTTCCACCTCAGCCTCCTGAGTAGCTGGGTCTACAGGCACACGCCACCACACCTGGCTAGTTCTTGTAAGATAACATATTTTCAATACTCATGGGTCTATATTGGAGTGGATTCATCAGGTCCTGTGCTAATTCTGTGTTAACTTTTTGAAGAACTACCAAATTATTTTCTACAGTGACTGTACCATTTTAAATTCCTTCCAACAATGTCGAAGTTCCCTTTCTTTCTTAACACAAGCAATTTAAGGGATTGCTTAAATGGTCTTAGATGAATCTGTCATCAAGGTGGGGGAGGGCATGAATTGATATTTGCACAGTGCCTGTGCAGAGACACCTGACAGTAACCCTTAGGACGCTGGATAATTTATCCCAAGCCATGGTGAGGAAAATGGAAAGGAATAAGGCAGTCAGTAACATGGAGCAGATTTGCCAATCTCTTATCCTCATCAGTTTAGGGATTGTGTTGGTCTTTAACAGATGGAGAAGAGGTCTGAGAACATTTAATACATGTCCACTGCTGAAGGAGCAAAAGAGTGTAGGCCTGCATTTTGCCTCTCTCCTGTAAGACTTCTGAGGTGCCTTTGAACCCAAGCCTCAGAGAATGAACAGCAGTGGTAAAGACAATGCCCTTTATAAGTGTGTAGAGGGTTGAGGAAATGGTTGGGGTGGGGGGCTTTTCTGTAGAACTGCCCTCTTTTCATGTTCCCTTCAAAGGGTACAGTGAAACAGAATACTGTATTGTCAACTAATTTATAAAAAATGGGCTCAATACATCCTGCTATAGAAATTCCATCAATGTACTAGAAAACTTACATTTATCAGAGTTCATCTATTGAATAGCAGCTGGAGTTGTGTGTGTTCATGGATGTGGAATGAGAATACAGAAGTTCAATCTTTATAAGCACACAGCAGAAACACTGTAGGTAGAGGGGTCAATTTGAGACCATCCCTGCCTATCTTTGATTGGCCTGTGAAACACAACAGGAAACTAATTCATCTGAAAGATGTGCTAAAAACACTCGTTGGCTTTAACAAAAGGAATCTTGGCTGATTTTACATTAAAACTTCTAACAAAGGAAAATAAATGCTCTTGGGTGGAGAACATGTCTTTATAACCAAACTCTACAATTGTTACCATATAAATAATTTTTCTTTATAAAAGAATAAAAATATATATGTACCTAAATATATGTATGTGTATACGTAAGAGACAAATATAAAACTTCAAATAAATTATTTTGCTTTGGATAAGTCACTTGAGCCTTTGACAGTGTGAGAATGTTTTTCTTGGCCAGGCGTGGTGGCTCATGCCTGTAATCTCAGCACTTTGGGAGGCCAAGGCGGGTGGATCACTTAAGGCCAGGAATTTGAGACCAGCCTGGCCAACATGGTGAAACCCGTCTCTACTAAAAATACAAAACTTAGCTGGGCGTAGTGGCGCGCACCTGCAATCCCAGCTACTAGGGAAGCTGAGACCAGAGAATCGTTTGAACCCGGGAGGTGGAGGTTGCAGGGAGCCAAGATGGCACCACTGCACTCCGGCTTGGGTGACAGAGCAAGACTCTGTCTCAAAAAAAGAAGAAGAAGAAGAATGAGGAGAGAAAATGTCTTTCTTCGTCTCTCAGTAATCAAAATGGGGAATCAATACATTTAGTAACGCTCACCCCACCTGGCCTCATCAGCATCTTCCCCACGATTATCTCTTTTAGTGTTGTTTGCTCACCACAAGCTGTAATATTGATACATATGAATTATGACTGAGCATCTATTATATGCAAGACTCTTACATTTGCAAAACAAATTTGGGAGCATTCTTCTCCCTACAATCTTAGAATCAAGTGTATAAAATTACATATACATAAATGTATAAATAAATAAATATAGTACAAGGTGGAAAGTGATGAAGGTCATGTGGGAGGTTGGAACATAGTGATACAGAGATTCAAAGGGAGGAAAAATAACTTTTGGTGTGGAGTCAAGAGAAAGATTCTATTCTTGTTGAGAAAGGCTGAAAAGCATTTTCAATGGGGAGCTCACTCTGGTACCAGGGCAGCTATTAAGAGAAGTTTTAAAAGGAAATGCCCAATTAGACTTGGGGTGACTATGCTAGATACTCAGTTAAAAGAAGAGAGAGTTTGTACATGTGCCTCATTTAGGCCTTGTTCCCTTCCTTTCGCTGCATGAATAATTAGTTTTTGAGACCTAAAAGTCCATCTTCCACCCAATTAGTTCCTCTAATTAAAAGCCATCATGATGACAAACGTTTTCTCTCATATCCTTCATTTTTCCAAATCTAAATGCACAGTTTCTAGAAGTTCTCTTCCAGTTCGAAGTTTTTACAATTTCAGAATAATGAAAAATGACCAGCTTTCCCTAATCATATGTATAGGAAAGTGTGTACCTTAGGATTTTGATACTCCTTGAGGAAGGCCATGTGGATTTCTTTCTTTTTTTTTTTTTTTTTGAGATGGAGTCTCGCTCTGCTGCCTAGGCTGGAGTGCAGTGCTGCGATCTCGGCTCACTGCAAGCTCCGCCTCCCGGGTTCACACCATTCTCCTGCCTCAGCCTCTCGAGTAGCTGGGAATACAGGTGCCCGCCACCATGCCTGGCTAATTTTTTTGTGTTTTTAGTAGAGATGGGGTTTCACCGTGTTAGCCAGGATGGTCTTGATCTCCTGACCTCCTGATCTGCCCGCCTCGGCCTCCCAAAGTGCTGGGATTACAGACGTGAGCCACCGCGCCCAGCTGGCCATGTGGATTTCAAGTGTCATACAGAAAGCCCAAGTCCACAGCTTGGAATGTTCCTAGTCATTATTAGGATGATTAATGAAAAACTTCCAAAAGCCAATATGGACTCAGATTAGAAGCATCAAAAACTCCCCATTCTGGCTCACTTTATCGTGACTCTGCTGAGCATGTGGTATAATAAAGACAGTGGGTTAATTAGGAGAGAATATTATAGTAAGGAAACATAGGTCTCACCTATAGAAACTTCAGGAAAGGTTTACTGCTTTAGCTTGGCTTGACATGGTACAATGCCCACTTCCATAATTCATTCATGCAACAAAATATGTCTGGTAGGTACTGAGGATCTAACGGTAAACAAGAGAAAAACAATCCTGCCTTCAAAGCGGCCACAATGAAATCATCAATGTTTTCCAGGTTTCTTTGGGCCAAGCTGACTGCTTTCTTTTGCAATATCCTAAAGTGCTGAGGAAGCAATAACTAAAAGGAGGAGTCTTTGGCAATGATAACAGCAATCATTATAAAAACAGAGGCCTGGTTTCCAATAATATTAAATAGTAGACTAGAAAACTAAGACACATACAAGAATGTTTTGGGCAGCATTATTGGTGATAGACAAAACCAACCCAAATGTCCCTCAACAGCACAATAGATAGATAAGTTGTGGTGTATTTATTCAGCAAATGAATGTACAGCAAATAAAAATGAACAAACTATAGCTACACACACACGAGTTAAACTTTTTTAAAAAATGAGCCAAAGAATCCAGACAAAAAAATAATACATACTGTGTGATTCCATTCCTATAAAGTTCAAAACCAGGAAAAACTAAAACACGATGTCAAGGGATACACAAGATGGTGGGGAAACCACAAAAAGACGCAATCAGGTAATAACCATAAAACCAGGCTGTGGTTTCATGTAGAAGGGAGAGTAGGTGATGTGACTGGGAAGAAGCAGGGGGAAACTTCTGGAGCCTGGAGCATTCTTTTTTGTGGCTTGTTCAGGGGTTACAGAGTTGTTCACTTTATAATGATCTGTCCACTATTACATTATGTTTCCTGCACTCTCAACATGTGTACTGTTGGGAGAATGACAAAATAAGGAGAATGACAAGCCAATACCGACATCAGGACAGCAGAAAGGGGTCCAACCATCCATCATGTTCTGGGGCAGTGCACAGTGATCTAACAGAGTGGAAAACAGACACCTAGAGTGGGGCGTTGGTCCTTGGGCTCTGGGGCTTTTAGGCTGCATGAATGGGAGAAGAACCAGCTCCTCTCTGTCATGATCAGTAGCTGGCAGTCAATTATAAGCTGAAAAGAGAGACCCTGGGTTTCCAGCCCAATTCTAGCACCTCAGTGTTTATGGCTGGGGGAGCACCAGCCCCCTACCTGCATAACCAGGAACTACAGGCAAATCCTTGCAGTTGCAGCTGTACATCTATCCGGTAGTGAGTTCTACCAGGATTGATTGGCTTCATTCAGCCTACCCTACAGCCGGTGTTCTTGGAGGTCTGCAGAAGACCAGTGCTTTCTCTGGGAGAGCTGTCTATAGGGATCAGCCTCAGCTCTCGTGTGTTATATTTCACAGTAAAGAAGGAAAAGAAGATAGGGTAGGCAGAAGTATAACTGATCAAAGATGTCCACATCATAATTCTCAGAACCTGTGAATATGTTACCTTACATGGCAAAAGAGACTTCACAGATGTGATTAAGTTAAAGATTTTGAGGTGGGAAGATTGTTCTGGATTATCCCGGTTGGCCCAATGTAATCATGTCTCCTTATGAGGGAAAGAAAGGGGCAAGAGAGTCAGAGAAGAAGATGTAATGATAGCAGAAGTTGGAGTGATGTGATTGCTGGTTTTGTAGATGGGAGAGGGCATGAGCCCAAGAATGTGGCAGCCTCTGGAAGCTGGAAAGACAATACCAGAAAGAAATTTACAACATTCGCAAATATGTAAAAATCAAACACACTCCTAAATCATCAATGGGCAAACAAGAAATCACAAGGGAAATTAGAAAATACCTTCAGATGAATGAAAATGGAACCACAACATACCAAAACTTTAGGAGATAAAGCTAAAACAGTGCTTAGCAGGATGCTTAGAGATGTAAATGCCCAAAAATCCCAACTCAGTAGCCTAATGTTCTACCTTAAAGAAAAGCAAGAAGAGCAAACTAAACCTAAAAGAAGGAGAAGAAAGGGGTTGATAAAGATTAGAGCAGAAATAAATAATACAGAGAATAGAAAGGCAATAGAGAAAGGCGATGAAACCCAAAAATGCTTGTTCTTTGAAAAGATCAGCACAATTGACAAACCTTTAGCTAGACTAACAAGAGAAAAAGAGAAAAGACTCAAATTCATAAAATCAGGAATGAAAGATGGGAAACCACTACCAATCTTACAAAACTTAAAAGGTTATTAGAGAGTATTATGAAAACTGTGTCCCAACAAGTTAGATAAACTAGTTTAAACTGACTGATTCCTAGAAAGATACCAATTATCAAAACTAACTCAGACCTGGGCAACATGACAAGACCTTGTCTCTACTAAAAATTGAAAAATTAGCTGAGCGTGGTGGCATACACCTGTGGTCCTAGCTACTTGGAAGCCAGGAGGTTGAGGATGCAGTGAGCCATGTTTGTGCCACCCAGCATCTTTCCATGGTAAATATACTGAACAAATTAGCAACAGAAGGGAACTTCCTTAATCTGAAAAAGACCATCTAAGAAAAACTCGCGTCATACCTAATGGTGAAAAACAGAATGGAATGCTTTCCTCCTAAAATCAGGAGCAAGACAAGGATGTCTGCTTTCACTACTTCAATTCAATATTGTATTGGAGTCTCTTGCCAGAGTAACTAGACAAGAAAAAGAAAAAACAGGATCTATATTGAAAAAGAAGTAAAACCATCTCTACTATATCATAGTCTTGTATATAGAAAATCCTAAGTAATCACTAAAAAAACTATTAAGTCCAGTAAATAAATTTAGCGAGATAGCAGAATACAAGATCAATATCCAAAAATCAATTGTACTTCTATAAACCAGCAAATGAATAATCTGAAAAGGAAATTTAAAAAATAATTCTACTTACTGTAGCATCAAAAAGAATAAAATACTTAAAAATAAATTTAACAAAAGAAATGCAAAACTCATATTCTGAACACTACACAACATTGTTAAAAGAAATTAAAGAAAATTTAAATAAATGGAAAAACATCTCATCTTCATGGATTGAATGACAATATTAAGATGACAGCATTCCCCAAATCTATAGGTTCAATGCAATACTGTCAAAAATCTCATCTGGCTTTTCTTTTCGTGAAAATTGATGAGTTAATAGTAAAATTTATATAGAAATGCAAGGAATCAAGACGAGTAAAACAATTTAAAAAAAACCACAAAGATGGAGAACTCACACTTTCAAAACTTACTACAAAACTATAAATATTAGGACATTTTTTATACTGTCACACAGTCCGGCATATAGTTCATTGGAATAGAATTAAAAGCCCAGAAACAAACCCTTGTATGTACGTTTAATATACATAGCGGAGTCTCGCTATGTTGCCCAGGTTGGACTTGAACTCCTGGGCTAAAGCGATCCTCCAGTCTTGGCCTCCCAACATGCTGGGATTACAGGCATTAGTCAGAGTGCCCAGCCTTCAACTTATTTTTCACATAAATCCCAAAACAATTTAATGTGGGGGAAGAATTGTCTTTTCTTTTCCTCTGTTTCTTTCTTTTTGAGAGAGTCTCCCTCTGTCACTCAGGCTGGAGTGCAGTGGCAGGATCTCAGCTCACTGCGACCTCTGCCTCCCAGGTTCAAGCAATTCTGAGGCCTCAGCCTCCTGAGTAGCTGGAATTATAGGCGTGCACTACCATACCCAGCTAATTTTTTTATTTTTCATAGAGATGGGGTTTCACCACGTTGGCCAGGCTGGTCTCAAACTCTTGACCTCAGATGATTCACCTGCCTCAGCCTCTCAAAGCGCTGGGATTACAGGAGTGAGCCACCAGGCCCGGCCAGAATTGTCTTTTCAATAATGGTGCTGTAACAACTGAATACGCACATTCAAAGTGCACCATACAGAAATTTAACTCCAAATAGAACATAGACCTAAATATGAGTTAAAACTATATTTTTATATAGTTTTATAGGAACTAAAACTCTTAGGAAAAAATAAAAGTGTACATCTTCATGATCTTGGATTAGGCTAAGCCTTCCTACCCAGCACCAAAAGCACAAGAGACAAAAGAAAAAAATAGTCACAGTGGAATTCATCTGAGAAAGGAACATTTTGGGACCCCCGAATTACTAAGCTAAAGGCAAAAATCAAGCTGGAAACTGCTCAGGGCAAACCTGTCTCCCACTCTATTCAAAGTCATCCCTCTGCTCACTGAGATAGATGTGTATCTGATTGCCTCCTTTGGAAAGGCTTATCAGAAACTCAGAAGAATGCAACACTTTGTCTCCCACCTCCCAGTAACCTGGAAGCCCCTTCCCTGCTTTGAGTTGTCTCCACCTTTCTGGATGGAACCAATGTACTTCTTACATATATTGATTGATGTTTCAGGTCTCCCTAAAATGTATAAAAACCAAGCTGTGCCCTGACCACCTTGGGCACACGTCTTCAGGACTTACTAAGGCTGTGTCACGGGCGCGTGTCCACAGCCTTGGCAAAGTAAACTTTCTTTTTTTTTTTTTTTTTTTGAGACTCGCTCTGTCTCCCAGGCTGGAGTGCAGTGGTGCCATCTCGGCTCACTGCAAGCTCCGCCTCCTATGTTCACGCCATTCTCCTGCCTCAGCCTCCCCAGCAGCTGGGACTACAGGCGCCTGCCAGCACACCCGGCTAATTGTTTTGTGTTTTTAATAGAGACGGGGTTTCACTGTGTTAGTCAGGATGGTCTCTATCTCCTGACCTCCTGATCTGCCTGCCTCCGCCTCCCAAAGTGCTAGGATTACAGGCGTGAGTCACCGCCCCCTGCCGGCAAAGTAAACTTTCTAAATTAACTGAGACCTGTCTCAGATTTTGGGGGTTCGCATTTTGGTAATCGCGAGGGATTCTGAGTGGAGGTGCTCTTGACCTTTGACAAATCTCCTATCGGTGCTTGGTACCTACATGAGCTATGTTTATGGCTTAAACCAATAAGACAATTTGCTGAGGTCTGGGAACACCCCCTCCAGACAATCCCTGATCTCACAAAATTTGGTCGAGATCTAAAGTTTATTTTGCAGTACAACTCCCTTTTTTTTGGAGTTTTACTTGCTTCCAACAAGGAAGGCAACACTTCCTACTTTTTTCAATTTAAAGAACGGCATCTTATTCTATGCTGATTGCTATTGATCGTGGCACAAGCATTAAATTTTAGGGTTATATGCTTGGGAACCCCTCTTTATTTTGTCCTAGCTATTACTTTACTTGTGTCACCTAGAAAAGGACCAGTCCTTAATTTTATTTTAAAAACTGTGTTCATGGGAGGCTTAAAATGGGTCATAACACGCATCAGGTTTGTTATTTCCTGGGCTGCATACCTTGGATACAATAGCATTATACAAACAAGTTTCCTTTAGAGTCCCGGTACACTTATAATAACCATAAAATAATAGGACTGTAGCAATCTTTTGTCCTACCTCGGTGACTTGATGTATATACTGGGAACAGTCCTAAGTCTGAGGAAGGTCAGTTGAAGTCCTTACTGTAGAAGTCCAAATTTTAAGGAAAATGAGTCCTGCGATGAGTTCCCTCATGTTTCGGCCATGCGTGGACCAGTCAGCTTCCGGGTGTGACTGGAGCAGGGCTTATCGTCTTCTTCAGAGTCACTTTGCAGGGGTTGGCGAAGCTGCTCCCATCCACGTACAGCTCCCAGTCTACTGATGTTTAAGGATGGTCTCAGAGGTTGGGGCCACTAGAATAAACTGAGTCTAATACTTCCACACAGTTATGTTTAACTGGGCTCTCTGATACCAGGAGCAAGGTGGCGGGGTTTAGGGTGTTGTAAACTTCAATGGTTATGCGGGGACTTTCACAGAGCAAGCTTTGGTATCTAGTTAGTCTAGCATTCGTTAGCTAATGATGTCTTTTGGTATTGATTAAAGTCACCACAGCATGGGAGGACTTTATGTTTAGGTTTTGCCTAAGAGTTAGCTTATCTGCTTCTTGTGCTAACAGGGCCGTTGCTGCCAGGGCCCTTAGACATGGGGGCCAGCCTTTGGAAACCCCGTCTAGTTGTTTTGAGAGATAGGCCACTGGCCTTGGCCAGGGCCCCACGGTCTGGGTTAAAACTCCAACTGCCTTTTTTTTTTTCTTTTTGACACACAGAGTGTAAAAGATTTTGTCAGGTCAGGTAGCCCCAGGGCTGGGGCCGACCTGAGTTTTTCTTTTAACTCATGAAAAGCTTGTTGCTGTTGGTTGTAATAGATGTAGTTTATCTAATTTATATTTTTATTGACTGTCATCTACCAAAATATTGACTTAAATCCTGTAACTATTTGATTTCAAGCTTTAAATTGATCTGGTGTTCCTTGTGGGGCTCGAATTGCATCTAAATAGACGTGAGAGTTGAAAGACCTATAAGGGGCTTCTCTTGCTTTATGATGTCTTATTTTTTTTCTTCCTCTGGTTGATGAAATGCCAGGGTGAAAGGGACAGCCAAATGGACTAAAGCACAAGTGCCACTCTAGTTATTCGGCAGAGTGCCCAGTAAAGGTCCACCACAATACCATCGCACATCCGCTCGGGGATGAACAAGGGCTGACTGATTGATAAGCTCTTGAAAATTCTTAAGCTCACTGCATCCCTTCAGGTCTCCAAGGAATGCTAAGTTTCCTCCCTGTCATGAGAGACACGAAGTGAACTTAGCGTTGGGAGACAGAAGTTGGATGGTCTCCAGGGGCTGACCCACAGGGTGCCGGACTTTGGGATATAGCAGAGAGAGCTTGGCACGACTTATTACTCTAGGCTGTAGAATCCTGGAAAAGAGCGACCATGGAGCCCATGCTCAGTCGACTGGAGGACCACCTTAGTGGAAAGGGGACCATCTGGGACTCTGGCCTGTCATGTGCACAAGCATAATAATTGCTTTTGTTTAACATGCGGATGGAATATTTGATCCATTCCAACCAGGCATTTGCATCTTGTTGTGCTGTCTTAATTGCCAAAGTTTAAGTCTTTAACTTCTATGATCCTCTAGTAAAATGAATGTTTCCTTTAGCACCTATTTTTATGAGTTTTTAGACCAAAGAAAGCTAAACACAATTTTATATTTAATAATGCTTCTTGTATGATTTTATACCAGATAAGCTAAACTCTACCTTTATATTAGTGTGTTATTAATAGTAAATTTAATTTTAATAAAACCTTATAGACATATTTATCCAAATTTTCATGTTTGACCATAAGGTAAGATTTTATAGACTCTTTTTAACCTTTTATAATTTTTGTTAAAGAGCAGGTTGGTGCTTTAAGAAAAACCTGTTGTGTTTTTACTTTAATGTCCAGTTCACAGAAAAACTGGATGATACCTTTTTAACTTTAGCTAATATGTTTACACACAGAATTTTCTTTACAATTGATGTTTTAAAACTTGCTTAAACTTTCAAAACAATAACTTTTTTTAACCTTTTACTGTAGGTAAAAATCCACATTCTTATGCCTCCTTATATTCCTTTTACCAAACGTATATTTTACTTTTCTTATACACCTTGCACATAAAACTGTTTCTTCAATACTACTCAGGAGGCCTTATTGCTTTTTAAATTATACAACATTTTTTGCATAAAATTTTTTTATAACCTTTTTTCTTTCACAACTTTCACAGACAATTCTTCGACATGTCTCAACTTTCTGACTTATTATAAACATTTCTTTCTTTAAACAACCAGTTAATTTATTTCAGGACAAGAATTTACCATATAACACTCTTTTACGTAAATTCTGCCTCCCCCTTTTTTTCCTTTTTTCTTTTTTTGAAGATAACCATTCTTTTTTTTTTTTTTTAAAGCGAACTTTCTTTATGTCTGTGGACTAGATTGTCTAAGGCCACAAGATTAGAAGTTACTGTAATACGTGTTACACTGTTAACTTTAGCAAACTTTACTTTTGTTGAAAACCTTGTAAGTTTGGGATTTCAATTATCCTTTGCTATTAATAAGACCTCGTTTAGTCTAAATTAACTTAGAATTAGTATAGATGGCCCTTTTTTTTTTTCCGTTAGCAAAGCAGCTGCCATCCGGGGGTTACTGGATTAAGGATTTTTGATAGGAAGACCTCAGTGCTTTCGGGATTTGCCCTTGTTTACACTGACAACAAAGTGGTATTAGAGTGTCACAGGGTTATGGAGAATACCTTTAATTATCAATTATAGGTTTTAAATTTACCTTGGCTTTTAAAGGAATAGGGTATACTGTTTTTTTCTTAACTACTTGTGTATTTCTCTTTCTCTTTTTCTTTCTTTCTTTGACTTTCTGTCTCTCTCTCTCTCTTTGACTTTCCTTTTGCCTCTGTCTCTTCCTCTCTTTCTGCCTCTCTCTCTCTCTTTGACTTTCCTTTTGCCTCTGTCTCTTCCTCTCTTTCTGCCTCTCTCTCTGCCTCTCTCTTTTCTTGACTCCTTCTTTGTCTCTCTGTCTCTTCCTCTGTCTCTTTGCCTCTTTTTCTCTCTGTCTCTTTCCTCTCTTTCTCTCTGCTGGTCTTTCCTTGCCTCTGCCAGCCGCTTATGCTGCTGTTCTCTTAACTACTGTTTTGGGGAAGGGGGTCTAAAACCAGCTGTAACTAAGTGTCTCTCTACGGAAACTGGGCTGGTTGCCCTGCCTTACAGGTTACCTTGTGCCATACCTTTGAAACAAGGGACCTGTCCAGGCTTCCTTCTGATGGCCAACACACCTCTAATGCTGGCCAGTCTATTTCACACAAAGTTCTAAGTTTTCCTGGTGTCATAGTAACACCGTAATCTCCCTTAAATCTTTTCTTGAAATTTTTCAACATAGTTCCTAGCCGGGTGGGCTTATTTGTGCCTGACCCATGCTTCTTCAAGACAAAACACCACACTCACACCACACATACACCACAAAACAAAGAACAGGTAAAAAGGGCACACACACACTTTTGCGGTTTACACCAAACCAAAATCAAAACCAAAATCAGAGAATCCAGAAATCCAGGCCATGTCAAAACCAAAACCAAAGTATCAAGCAACCTAAGTCAAGTCAAAAACAAAAACCAAAGTGCCGGTACAGGCACACCGTGGGTGATCAGGCCACACTTCCACTCAAATGGAGTGGGCAAGTTCCCAAGACCAGTCCTATCAAGCAATTCAAACCAAGTCAAAACCACTACCAAAGTGCTGATAAAGGCATGCCGTGGGTGATCAGGCCGTGCTTCCACTCAAATGGAGTGGGCAATTTCCAAAGACTAGTCTTACCAAGTTTCAGATATCCAGACTCCAAGCACCAGTTCCTTCCCATTGTTCAGCCACTGCGTTGATCCTCCACGGGGGCGTGCCACACACTGCTCTGGTGAGGCGTCCCACCAGGGCAAATGCCTACCCGGGAGCACTCTCAGGATCTTTGTCGCTCCAGCTGGTTGGAGTCCCCCGCAGGGATGTACCACAGGGCAGGCTAAAGCTGCCTAAGGAGCTGCCTTGACTGTCCGTTAATCACCTCACTTCCCGGTCAGGGAACCAAGAAATGTAGCAGGATGAGCCATGGAAAAACCCCTAAGACACCGAGACACTGAAAGGAGTGGCTTTAATCAGGTGGGAGTATCAGCAGACTATCGTCTTAAAATCCAAGCTCGTCAGGTGCTCAACTTCTGTCCCTTTTAAGGGCTCACAACTCTAAGGAGGTCCACGTGAGAGGGTCATGATCGATTGAGCAAGCCAGGGGCTGCGTGACAGGGGCTGGAAGCACCAGTGGTCAGAGTGAAACAGAACAGAACGGGAGGTTTCACAACGTCCTTCCATACTGTGTCTGGAATCTATAGGTAACAACAGTTGCTAGATCAGGTGTCGATCTTTCACTACCCGGCTTAGGTCAGGCAGGCCCAGGCCTGGTTTCAGGTCTGGTTCCTTGGTTTTGGGTCTGGTTTCTAGGCGCCGGGCTACCTGCCTTTAGTTTCGCTTCTCTTTCCTTTTCTGAGTGTAAAACAATATCAAACAATATGAGAGGTTCTCTCTCTTCCCTCAGTATGAAACGGTGTTTGGTTTTCTTTGGGCCGTATTTGTGTAAATATGTTATTTGTATGTGTTCCAAAATTATGGGCAACTCCTGTAATTCTGATATGACTAAGTGTACATTATCAGTAATAATCATAATTGTCACGTTAAAATTATTATGTGCCACAAAGGTAACAAACTTTCTTGCCAATTGTGTCTTTGACTATGGCGGCCCTAAAACATTTTGTCATCCACAGACAATTGTTGTCTTGTTTTGGTACTGTTTAGACAGTTGTTTTATAATCAGCTATAACTGGTGCCCTTGAATGCAGGTTTCTAATAACTTTGGAGATTGTGACATCAGAACAGTGGAAAAAGGGGCACAGCTTGGTTTTATACATTTTAAGGAGATACGAGGCATCAATCAATATATGTAAAAAGTTTATTGGTTCCATCCAGAAAGACGGGGACAACTCAAAGCAAGGAAGGGGCTTCCAGGTCACAGGGAGGTGGGAGACAAAGGGTTACATCCTTCCGAATTTCTGAGAAGCGTTTCCAAAGGAGGCAGATACACATCTATCTCAGTGAGCAGAGGGATGACTTTGAATAGAATGGGAAGCAAGTTTGCCCTGACCAGTTCCCAGCTTGACTTTTACCTTTAGTTCAGTAATTTGGGGGCCCCAAGATTTTCCTTTCACACTTCCCCCCTTTTCTTTTTTAAAATCTTTTGGAGAAAGTATTTTAGAAGAAAATGAGTCTCTGATTTCAGGTTTCATCTGATCTCTCATGGTGAGGATGGTTTATTCCTAGACAGGTAGGTCCCAAAAGTTCATTTTTAGCAGGTTATGAAGTCTCATGTCCTATAAAGAGAAACTAAGGGGAGGAAGAGAGAAAAACAACAGCAAACAGAAGAATGATCCTGGAAAGTGGCTTATGTATGTAAATGGGTTGCTGTTATTTTCTTCTGAAGTTTAAGTTGTCTAGCTTCAGTTTGCAGGGCTTTAAGAAACACAGCTTAGTTTTCAGTGATTTCAAATTAGGAAAAATTGGGGAAAAAAAGAAAAGAAAGAAAAAAATATTGAAAATGTTATTTTGTAGACTTGTAGCCAGGAAAAATTAGAGTTCAGCCCAAACTGTAGAAAATAATAAAAATTGAAAAACATTAGGCAAGACTAGAATCTAACAACAAGTGTACTATAGTTTTTGAAACATATTTTTTCTCTCTCTCCAGTTTCCCATTTTCACTAAAGACAAATCATGGTAGGACCAACTTGCTTTATTTTACCTGTCCAGATTATTTGTATAAAGTACAGCAAGAATAATTATTTTTCACATAGGCTTTTTAAAATTGGCTTTGATGAAACTTTGTTCCATAGAAGAAATATCAAGACATTTTTAAAGCTGAACCCCATGATGGATTTGTACCACCATCAAATACCTATGAGTTGGGTGAATTACCTCTCCTCTTGAGGTTCCAAGATAAACCTAGGGCTCCTGGGCCTGTCAGAAGGTGACATTCTTTACTAATGACAGGTCAGAAACCCTGTACAGGGACTCTGTAGACAAAGTATGAGGCCAGTTTTCCCAAGGGCTTTTATTGGCTGCATAAGTCAGGTTTTATTCTTTAAGGAAAGCATGCCATTCCAGTCAAAGCCTTGGTAAAATAACCAGTTTCTCCAGTTGTGTCCTCTTACAAATGAGAACAGATTCTTATTGCACTTAAGCAAATAACTGTATTGTCGTAAGTTAAGAATACTCACAAATAGTTCCCAAATTCTGCAGAAATCAGGTAGAGAGAAACAAATATGCTCCAAATTTTGTTCATAGGAGTGTACTCAATTGTTAAAAGCTGTCAATAGCTCAAAAGAAAAGTTTCAAGACTCCGAAAAACAAAACAAAAGATCAGCAATGTTTTAAGCAAGAAGTCAAAAAGATTAGTTCAGTCCATGCAGTTAATTCCTGTTTTGCTTGATATTCATGGACATTTTAGCTCTCCGTGAGTCCACCTTGGGCGCATGTCATCAGGACTTTATGTGGTTATGTCATGGGCATGCATCCTCAACATTGGCAAAACAAAATTTGTAAATAAACTTTCTAAATTAACTGAGACCCTCTCAGATATTTGGAGTTCACAAATCAAAATTAAAAACTTTTGTACTTCAAAGGACACCACCAAGAAATTGAAAGGACAACCCACAGAGTGGAAGACAATATTGGCAAATTATAGATCTTATTATATAAGGGACTTGTATGCAGAATACATAAAGAACTGCTACAACTCAACAATCAGAAAAAGTAACTCAATTTTAAAACAAAGCATTTGAATAGGTACTACTCCAAGAAGATATATAAATGACCAATATGCGTAAGAGAAGACAATCCACATCATTAATCATTAGGGAAACACAAATTAAACCACGGTGAAATATCACCTCACACCAAGATGGCTATAATAAAAAAGATAACAATAAATGCTGGTGAAGATGTAGATAAACTGGAACCCTCGTACATTCCTGATGGTAATGTAAAATGATGTAGCCACTATGGAAAAAAATTTGGCAGTTTTTCCAAAATGTTCTACATGGAGTTGCCAATAACCCAGCAATTCCATTCATAAGTTGTGATATTATGATTATATGTTTAGGTTTTCCTCCCTGGTTTCTGGCTAATAACTCCACTAGCCCTTGTTACAGTCTTTTACTATAATGTTGAGGTGTTTTAGCCTCAGAAGCAGGCCTCAGGAAATAGAATCTCTCTCTCTGACCTTCTCCTGTCCTCTTTACACCTTCCCAAGGCAAGCCTTTAATCTAACTGTGGGTCAAAAGACTCTCATTCCAGAAGCAGTCCTGCCTCAAACCCTGGGGAAAGGAATGCTATGCAGAGAGGCCACAAAAAGTCTGAATAGACAGGCTTCCTGGGTTTAGATCAGGCACTTTTTGTCCAACCACATTTCTACATGGTTGTCAACCATATCTATGTAATAAAGCCTCAGTGACAACCCAAAGGGACATGGTTCAGAGAGCTTCCAGATAGTTGGAACGTGGAGATCCTGGAGGGTGGCGTGCCAGGAGAGGGCATGGAAGTTCTGCTTTCCGTCCCGCATGCCTCACCCTATGCCTCTCTTCATCTGTATCTTTTGTAATAGCCCTTATAATAAACCTGTAAACACAATTGTTTTTCTCAGTTCTGAGAGCTGCTCCAGCAAACTAATCAAACACAAATTAATCCAGCAAATTAATCCAGGGGGGCATGGGAACCCCAACTTAAAGATGGTTGATCAGAAGTTTTGGAATCCCAGACTTGTGACTGGGTCTAAAGAGGGGGGACACAGTCTCGGGGGACTGATCCCTCAAACTGTGAGATCTGACACTATCTCCAAGTAGATAGTACCAGCACTGAATTAGAGGACGACCATTTGGGTGTCATCTACAGAATTCATTGCTTGCTTGCTGGTGGAGAGAAATCCCCACATATTTTGAGGTCATAGAAGTCTTCTGTGTTCATTATTACTGTGTTGATGTGAGAACAGAGGAAAAAAAATGGTTTGAAAAACATGTTAAACATAGGTGTATACCCAAGAGAAATGAGAATACATGTCCACACAAAATATGTACACAAATGTTCATAGCAAAATTATTCATAATAAACAAAAACACAGACACAACCCAAATATCAATGGATGAATGGCTGAACAAAATGTGATATATCCAACCAATGGAATATTATTCAGCCCTGAAAACAAATGAGGCACTAATACATTGCTACAACATGGATGAACCTTGAAAACATCAAGCTGAGTGAAAGAAGCTAGTCACCAAAGGCCACATTTTGTATTATTGCATTTATATGAAATGTCCAGAATAGGCAAATCCATAGAAAAATAAAGTTGCTTGGTAGGTATCTGGGGTTGGGAGAAAATTTGGATTGACCACTAATGGGTACATAGTCTCTTTTTGAAGTGATGAAAACATTCTAAATTTGATTTTGGTGATGTTTGCACACCCCTGAAAACATAGTAAAAACCATCGAATTATACACTTTAAATGGGTAAATTGTATGATATGTGAATGATATCCCACTAAATCTGTTTTTTTTTTTAAAAAGACTGTCCTTATGTAAAAAGGTTTGTTAGAGGATACAGCAGCAACTTAGAAACAGGGCTTACATTATAGTCAGGAAAATGGATTCCTTGCATGCAAAGATAAAGCAAACTGCAGTTCAATAAGCTAATGTAAAATCAGTAACACTTTCAGAGCTAAGGGATTTCAGAGGTGGGAGAGGTCCTCTAGCCAGAGGAAGAGGGAGATAGGGAGAGGTTCAGAAAAAGCTTTCAGCTGGGCCTGAAAATGTGAAAATTCCTAAGTAGGAAAGTACAGAAGACCTAGACGTGTGGTCCTGCAGGCTGGTCACATCATGGACAAAGGCAGAAAAGATGGAAATGTGAAGGACATGGCCGGGTGTGGTAGGTCACGCCTGTAATCCCAGCACTTTGGGAGGCCAACGTGGGCGGATCACTTGAGGCCAGGAGTTTGAGACCAGCCTGGCCAACATGGCAAAATCCCGTCCCTGCTGAAAGTACAAAAAAAGTAGCCAGGTGTGGTGGCAGGCGCCTGTAATCCCAGCTACTCAGGAGGCTGAGGCAGGAGAATCTCTTGAACCTGGGAGGTGGAGGTTGCAGTGAGCCGAGATGGCTCCACTGCACCCCAGCCTGGGCGACAGAGAAAGACCCTGTCTCAAAAAAAAAAAAAAAAAACTGTGAAGGACATGTTCAGAAAGTTTGGCTGTAGCCAAGGGTTTGTATAAGGAAGCAATGGATTTTTTTAAGTCAATTGAATAGGTTATAATGGTGTATTTTTGTGCTAATTTGCATTTCTATTATTATTGAGGATGTATTTGCAATGTTCTTTTTTTCTTTTAATTTATAAGAGTTTTGTTTCAATTCTGCATATATTATCATTTATATTACACGCACACTTTTTTTTTAATTTAACCCACAGTTCTATCTGAAATTTGGGTGAGAATATGGCATGATATAGTAGCTCCAAGCCCGCAGACCCCGTTTGTCGTCTGGTTTCTCACGCTTCCAGCACAGCACAGTGGTGTGCAGTTTGGGAAGCAAAGATCTTGCAGAGATCTATCCAGAAGAGAACACTGGAGGCCTCCCGAACAAGCAATAATAGAAGATTATGGTTCATTCCACACAGTCACTTCACACTGTGCTGGAGAAGGCATCAAATGATCTAGCAAATGTCCATCACCATATGTCTGAGTGGTGGAATTACCAATGATGTTTTTCATATCCCTCTTTCCTCCATTCAAATCTTCTGTGACTAAATACTTAGAAGTCGAACAATAAATAGTAGTCAAACAAAAACACTTTTAGGACATTTAAAGCCTTGAAAGGTTTAAAGTAACTCATCTACAGGCACGTCTGGGTCCACCACGCAGTGTTATCCTGGGTGCAGGGGCCCCTAGAGATCTTTGTGCCCAAGCTCACCTGGCTGGCTCCCCGCAAGAGCAACCGTCTCTAAGAGTGTGAGCCATGGCTCCAGCCAATCCGGATCCATCTAAACTCTATTTCCCCAGGAGCAGTTCTCCGTTCCCTCAGCCTCTGCCTGAAACATCACCCCTTAACTGAATAACAAGGGGGTGGGCTGCATAAAAGTTGCTGCCCGACCAGGAGCCGTGGCTCATGCATGTAATCCCAGCACTTTGGGAGGCCGAGGTGGGTGGATCACCTGAGGTCAGGAGTTCAAGACCAGCCTGGCCAACATGGTGAAATCCTGTCTCTATTAAAAATACAAAAAAATTAGCCGGACGTGGTGGCGGGCGCCTGTAATCCCAGCTACTCGGGAGGCTGAGGCAGGAGAATTGCTTGAACCCGGGAGGTGGAGGTTGCAGTGAGCTGAGATCACGCCATTGCATTCCACTCCAGCCTGGGCAACAAGAGCGAAACTCCGTCTCAAAAAAAAAATTTTTTTTGCTGCCCATATTTCCCTAAGGAGAGGGGGATTTCACTGAACCCAATACTGTATTTGGAAGCCACAAAGTTGTTTCTTCCCTAAGTTTTGGAGAAATCAACATGGGGAACCCACAGACCCTCAAATGGAAAGAGAAGTGCTTGGGAAAGGGGAACTGCCTAGTGTAAAGTCCACCTGGACAACAAGCACAAAATGTGTGTGTGTGTTGAGGGGAGTGGGAGAACCAGAGCAGAAAAAGCCTTTCAGGATCTATCTGGAGGGAAGGCATGACCAAGAACGGTGTGGAATCCACCCAGCCTGAGATGTCTCCTGTGGGGCCTTGTGCAAGGAGAGGCCTCTCGGTCTCACTTCCTCATTTGAATAAGAAGGATAATAACATCTATGTTACTGGGCTCTTATGAGGATTAAATGACATGATACTGAGCACCTAGCAGGGCTTGAATTTTACTGAGGCGTGCGTGTTAATTTCCTTCACTCAGTTCTGCCTTATATGCACAAAAGGCACCACTTCTGTCCCCTTCAGGAGGGCCTGAAATGTGCCTTGAAGCAGACTCCAGAGCCAGGAGACACTAGTGGGGAGTGTGTGTACAGTAAGTCTGTGTCTCTCCCAGGGAGGACAAGGTCAGGGACGGGGCCAACCATGTGACTGTACAGGTTCCAAGGTAAAAATGACAAGGGCAGAGGAAATACTTTGGCTGCAGCAGAAAACCCCAGAGCTTGGCTTTGCACATTTTCTTTCTGGCCCAGCATAGAGGCATTGTGCAAATTAAACAAATAAACAGCAATCTTGGCCTTGGGCTCAAAAGACTCCACATTCTCCTGTTTCTTCCTCCAGCTGGTGCCTTCCCTGTCGCTCAGACCAAAATCCCAGAGAATTATTTGGTTCCACGCTTTCCCTAAGTCCCACACTTATATTGACAAATTTTGTTACCTCTGTTTTCTTTCCTTTCCTTTTTTTGGGGGTGGGGGGGCAAAGGGGTTGGGGACAGGGTTTCTCTTTTTGCCCAGGTTGGAGTACAGTGGCAAAATTATAGCTCACTGCAGCTTCAAACTCCTGGGCTTAAGGGATCCTCCAGCCTCAGCCTCCTGAGTAGCTGGGACTACAGGTACATGTCACCATGCTCAGCTAAACATTTTTCATTTTTTTAGAGACAGAGTTCTCACTATGTTGCCCAGGCTGGTCTCAAACTCCTGACCTCAAGCAATCCTCCTACCCCGGCCTCCCAAGGCACTGGGATTACAGGCTTGAGCCACTGCACCCGTTTCCTCAATAGGGCTCCAGTGGGCTTTCTCTTTTCCATTGCTCCTGGACCACCCAAGGCCCCTTCCACTCCTCCCTGCTTCAGCAATCCCACCCCAGGCCAGCCTGTTCCCATAGCAGTTAGAGGGATCTTTTCAAACCATGGAGTGGATCCTACTGCCACGCCTCCCCACTACTTAGAGCCTATCAAAAGTTTCCCCTTCACTTCCCCTCGCTGTCAATACAGCCTACAGGAAGTGGGGAGAGGGCACCTTCACTTCCCACCCCCACTCCCTTCCTCTCCCCTCTCCAGCGAAACTGGCTTCCCTTCCCAACCACGCTGAGCCCCCACCCTCCTGAAGGCACTGAAGGCATCCCTTCTGACAACCTTGCAGCTCTTATCCCTGCCCAGAGCGCCTGCCCCAAGGCTGTCAAGTCCTCCCACAGGCCTCCCTGCCCATCCACCGGAGGCTAGGGCCTTCTCATTTGCTTCCCCCATAGCAGCTGACTACTCATTTGTCTTTTATCCTCGGTCTGCCCCTCAGTAGGAGGCAAGGAGGCAGGCACCATGCCCCTGGTTGCTTGTGCACTGTCCCAGCCTAGTGACAGGTGCAGAGCAGGTGTCAGGTAACATTTGTTAAATGTCTGAGTAACTAAATAGGTGAAAGAATTAGCCAGGCATGATGGTGCATGCCTGTAGTCCCAGCTACTTGGGAGGCTGAGGCAGGGGCATCCCTTGAACTCAGGAATTTGAGACTGCAGTGGGCTGTGATTGCACCACTGCACTCCAGCCTGGGTGACAAAGACCCTGCCTCAAAATAAATAAATCAGTAGGTGAAAGGAATTGGTAATCAATGACACTATAGAGCCAAGCACACTTCTTTGACTCTCCAAGGTACAGTGTCATGGTGGGTTAGGGTAGGGCCCTAAGCAGACACCCACATATTGGACTTCAGGCTGGCATGGAGCCCCATAATTTGTATGGGAGCTTGAGTGCTGACTTTTTGGAGAGAACCCAGCACCGGTCATGCCAGCACCTCCTCTCTGGGCTGTGTTTGTCTGTCCTTGTTTACTATAAGAGATAGGAACAAAGTCAAAGTATTTTTCCTACTCACACACCCAACACTCAACACAAAACTCTTCTGAGACCAGATGTTCCCCACACACTAAACACTTCTCCGGTAGACTCCAGCTGGGTGTCCTATAATTCAATCGATTTGGACCTGAGCCACCTGGAGTCAGCCAGATCCCTCAGGTTAAGGGCCCAGTCCTGCCAGACCGCCTCCTACTTCAGACGCCAATCCCAAGTGGTAGGTTGTCATCTATACTTCTGATCAACCAGCTATAAATCAGAGTTCTCATGACCTCTTCCTTAGGTTCAATTAATGTGCTAGGATGGCTCACAGAACTCAGAGAAACACTTATGTTTACCAGTTTATTATCTTAATAAAGGCTGTGATAAGGATACAGATGAACAGCCAGATGTAGAGGTATATAGGGCAAGGTCTGGAAAGGTCTCAAGTGCAGGAACTTCTGTCCCCAAGGAACTGTGGTGTGCCACCCTCTCAGCATGTGATGTGTCTACCAACCAGGAAGCTCTCTGAACCTTGTAGTTCAGGGATTTTTTTAAAGTTTCATTTCATTTATTTATTTTTAATTTCAACTTTTAGGTTCAGGGGCACATGTGCAGGTTTGTTACATTAGCATATTCTATGATGCTGAGGTTGGGTGCAATTGATCCTGTTAGAGAAATGCAAATCAAAATCACAATGAGATACCATTTCATACCAGTCAGAATGGCTATTTTGTTCATTTCTAATTTTTGTGGGTACATAGTAGGTGTATATATTTATGGGGTACATGAGATATTGATATTTTTGATACAGGCATACAATGTGTAATAATCACATCAGTGTAAATGAGGTATATATTGCCCTCAAGAATATTTTTTTCTGTTTTTTAAATCATTTATTTTTTTTTCAATTTTAATTTCTGGGATACACGTGCAGAACCTATGCAGGTTTGTTACATAGGTATACATGTGCCATGGTGGTTTGCTGCACTTGTCAACCCGTCATCTAGGTTTTAAGCCCCACATGCATTAGGTATTTTCCCTAACACTCTCCCTCCCCTTGCCCCCCACTCCCTGACAGGCCCCCATGTGTGATGTTTCCCTCCCTGTGTCCATTTGTTCTCATTGTTCAACTCCCACTTGAGTGAAGCTCAGGAAATTTTTGGAGGCTTCATCACACGGGCACGATCAATTATTAACTCAATCTCCAGCCCCTCCCTTCTTCTCAGAGGATGGGGGATGGGGCTGAAATCTCCAAGCTTCTAAACATGGCTTGTTCTTTCTGATGCCCAGCCCCCATCTAGGAGCCCACTAAGAGGTGCCTCATTAGAACAAAATATATTCCTATCGCCCAGGAAATTATAAGAGTTTTAGGAGCTCTGTAACAGGAACCAGGGGCAGAGACCAAATATACATTTCCTGTCATATCAGTACTATGGTTTGAATGTGTCCCCTCCAAAATTCAGGTGTTGCTAATGGGATGGTATTAAGAGTTGGGTCTTTTAAAATGTGATGGGGCCATGAGGGCTCCTCCCTCATGAATGGGATTAGGGCCCTTATAAAGGAGCTTGACAGAGAGTTCACCCCTCTTGCCCTTCTGCCTTTGTCCATGTGAGGAGACAGCCTTCCTTTCCTCTGGAGGATGCAGCAACAAGGCGCCATCTTGGAAGCAGAGAGCAGCCCTCAGCAGACACTGAACCTGCCGGTGCCTTGACCTTGGAATTCCCAGCCTCCAGAACTGTGAGAAGATAACTTTGTTCTTTATAAATTACTTTGTCTGTGGTATTCTATTACAGCAGCACACATGACTAAGACATCACAAGATCTCATTCACTCTTCAGCAGATGGACACAGAGCCCCTGCTCCATGCCAGGCATCGTTGAAGGCATGAGGATTCAGCAGCGAACAAACCTGTCCCTGCCCTCACAGAGCTGACATTCGAGTTGGGGGAGTGAACCTGCAAACAAGTGAGCAAACTGATGGAGAAGTAAGTACAGACAGGGCTGGTCATGAGCAGGGGGCTGTGAGGGAGTCACACCTTAGATGCGGTGGGGCTGGGGCTTAGGCGAGTTCGTCACTTTGCTTCAGTGTCCTCATCTGTGAGATGAACTAATGAGCATCTCTCCCTTTAGGGCCCTGCCCTCCTCTGTTCAAAATCGTGCAGCAGTGCCTCATCCCACTCTGAGCAAGAGCCAAGTCTTCACACGGCCCATGAGGCCTGCGGGATGGCCCCATCCCCAGCTCCACGCTCCCCAACCCAGCTCCCTGTCCCTCTGCTCCTCCTGGGCATCCTGCTGCTTCTCAGTCAGTCCAGGCAACACATGGGACAAGTGCCATCCACATCCGGACCACACCTAGGGCAGCCTGTGGACAGCCCCCAGAACTATAGCTGAGGGTCCCACCCTTCCCACCCACATACACTTTCTGAACACTCTGCTCCGGGCAAAGGGTACCTGAGTGCAGCAGCAGGGCCGTTGGAGCAGCTTTCCCAGGGCTGTCAGCAGTGACCCAGGGAGACCTCCCTCACAGCCTACTTCCTTGTTCCTGAGCAGAGCTATCCAATGGAAGTACCCAGAGCCCACACACTCCCTACAGATTTTTATGTTGGACATAAAACAATGAACAGAGACTAATGTTGCCCTAGATGTACCAAGCCTCCTATAGAGATTCGTACTGTTTCCTTTCTTGCCTTCTTCTTTCCCTCCTTCCCTCCCCCAGCCAAACATGAAGCACCCACTATATGCAAACATCAGGCTGGGGCCAGTAGGGGAAACCATATCTGTGAACAGGTAATTCTCATACGCAGCAGAATAAGACAGGGGCTGAATATCGGGACACACATCGTGCTCCCCTGTCCAGAGGCTGATTCATTCCAGCTGCTGAGATCAGGGAAGGTTTCATTCAGGCGGGGCCCTTGCTTTGAGAGAGAAGCAGAATTTAAAGTGCAGAGTGGGGAGGCTGGGGTGAAGGCCGGGAGTGGCCTCTCCTGGCCAATCCTGACTGTTCTGCCACTGGGAACCTTGGTCAGGAGGGAGCCCAGGGCAGAGCGGATGGTGGGGTTGGGAAAAACAGCTGCAGGGCCAGCAAAACAACTCAGATACCTATCCGAGGTGGGGCAGAAGCGATTCCCATTGTTTTTGTTTCCTTTGTGGGGGGCAGCGTGAGAGGAGGCGGCAGGCCTGATATTGTCAGAGTGGCCTTGGGAGCTGCTTAAGAAGTCAAGAGGGAGCCCAATAGGAAATGGCCCTCATGAAATGAAAGACAATGATCCAAAAAAAACAAGAGGTGATTTTCTTAGAGGCAGGACAGGAGAAAACACCTCAGACTCAGCATGCCAGAGCAGGGAGGGACGAATGTACCATCTACTTCAACCGCGCTGTTTTGCAGAAGACGCCCAGATTCAGCTAGGTGGGTGACTGGTTCGAGGTCACACGCAGCTGATTGCCTTGCTGACTCCCAGTATAGTGCTCAGGTTGCTTCCTGGGGCTGAGAACAGGCAGAAAGGAAAGCCCTAAATGCTTTCTCCCTGCCTCCTGTGTCAGCTGAGTATGGCTCCAAATTCCCAGCTAAGCAGGACGACTTGCCCAGGTGTCCGGGATGACCTCATGGCATAGCGCCTCAGCAGGGCCTTAAGAGGAGGAGGCTACTGCCCCACCGCTCCCTGGCCTTGGAGGTCAAGGTCTCCTGATAACTCCCTGCCAACTAGCATCCATCGCTCTAAAGCCCAGGCTATCTAGGAGGGCTGGCTCCAGTCCCGACCAATCAGAAGAGCAAACAGGTTATTATCATTATTATTATGATAACAACAGATTATTATTTTATGCTTGCAGCAGAACGCGCCTGCTTTGTAAAGGCTTCTGTTTGCCAAGGTCAGTTCATGATTGAGGCACCCGCCACTGCCCCCTCCCTGCCAGCCCCAGGTCTCCCACTCCAGCCACACTGTCGCTTCTGAGTTTCTTTCACCTTTAGGGTCTTGCATCTGTAATTACCATTGCCTGAAACCCTCTTCTTCTCCCACCCTTCTGTACTTCCTCTGCCTGGGCATCACCTACTCATCCACAGGCCCCAGCTTGGATACCCCTTCCTTTTGAGAAGCCTTTCCAGGATGGGGTGAGGTGCCCTTCCTAAGGGCCCCCCTCAACCCCTGCTTGTACGTGCTCATCATACTGGATTATAGTTGCCTGGAAGTGTACAAGACAACACACACCGAGTTCTTTCTGTGGGTTTCACTATTGTGAGAATTCACTCACTCCATCCTGCTGATGGCTCTAGGAAGTGGTATTACCCCCATTTGTCAGTTGGGCAAACTCATCAGAGATGTTGAGCCTCTTGCCCAAGGTCACACCGTGAGTTGTGGAGTCAGATTCCACAGAGCCAGTGTGGTGGACAGATCAATATGCTACCCAGATCCTCCTTCGAGTGAGGATCTTGTGCCACTTGCTGGGAGTGTTGTCAGAAGACAACTTTGCAGCACAGAGCCCCTTCAAGGATTGCCGCAGCAACCCAGAGCTGCCTGGCCTCAAGGTATCTCTGTCCCAGGGCAGCTCGTCCATCAGTTGATCAACGTCGGGTATAATTGTTACTGGAAAAAGGGGTCCTGGATTTTGTGCAGGAAGAAATTCAAGGCAAGTAGGGGGTGGAGTGAAAGAAGCGAGTTTATTGAAGTGACTCCATTACAGGGTAGGGTGTCCTCAGAAAGCAAGCAGAGGAATGTCTTTAAGTTTTTCTTATGTGGGGCCTTCCCTATGTCAACACTAAGCTAAGCTGTGCCTTATGTGTTTTTCTTATGTGGGACCTTCCCTATGTCAACACTAAGCTAAGTTGTGCCTACGTCCAGGTGGGTTGATAGCCTGAGAAATTTTATTATTTTATTGATTTAAATAAAACTATCCTTAACATTTTAGTGTATTAATACATTCAAGTATAACTATCATTATCTTGAAAGCGTATATTGTTATGGGACGTCTGGACTTTCTGTTGTAGGAATTTGTCCTCGAAGGCATTATCAAGCTGTTTTCTTAGCTTTAAACATCTTAGGATGGGTCATGACTGGCAAGGAAAGTGTCTTGCTAGGCTAGTTTTAAGACAGATTTTTTTATTTTTTATTTTGAGACAGTGATTCGCTCTTGTTGCCCAGGCTGGAGTGCAATGGCGCCATCTTGGCTCTTTGCTACCTCTGCCTCCCAGGTTCAAGCGATTCTCCTGCCTCAGCCTCCTGAGCAGCTGGTAGTACAGGTGCATGCCACCACCCCTGGCTAATTTTTTGTGTGTGTATTTTTAGTAGAGACAGGGATTCACCATGTTGGCCAGGCTGGTCTCGAACTCCTGACCTCAGGTAATCCACCTGCCTCAGCCTCCCAAAGTGCTGGAATTACAGGCATGAGCCACCACGCCCAGCCGACAGAGTTGATTTTAAAATGGTGTCACTCTGGCTCTCTGAGGCCCATGCTTCCCTAACATAACGGCCCGGCCATCCCATTGCAAGTCGGGTCAACCCTGAAGGGCCATTCTAGTTTCGTAGCTCCTGGTGGGGTGGGCTGAGGCCTTTGCTGGGTCTGCACTGCAGCTCAACTTCTCCCCGTCCAGTCCTGCTTCCTTCTCCTGTGGGGTTGATCAAGGCACTCCCGCTAGTCATCACCCTGTACATTAAACTCCAACCCTCAACAGAGAGTCTGACACTAGGACTCACAGCCGTAATGGCTCCCTCCCTTCTAACACCTCCCAGTGGAGCAGGCCCAGCATCTAGCATGAGGCCAGCACACAGCAGGGGCTCAACTGTGTTTGTTGAATAAGTGAATAAATACACAAATGAAAATACTTTGGGAGATTAAGGAAAGTGCATATTTGCCTTCCAGGTTGTCATAATAGCTATTATTAAGTATGTTGCCATCATATTTGCAATGAGCAGTGACAGCGACCCCTGTGCACTTCCTCAGGGCCCAGGGGTTTTCTCACTGATCCTCAAACTGCCTGTTTGTCCTGTGCACCCTTGTGCCTTGGGGAGCTAACAGGACTTCTTCCATCCCGTTACAGATAAGGTGAGTTTGGGTCTCCAGAAACAAGGCCATAGGCTGACCAGAAGGGGAAGTGAGTTCAGGGCAAAAATTGAGTCATTCCTTGTCAGGGGTGGCTGGGAGAGACCAAAAGCTACACACAAACCCTTTCTCTCCCGCTGCCTTGAACCAGCCCGGCTCCGTCCTCTTCAGCCCTCTCTGTCCTGCTGCTCCTGAGCCACAGCCCCCAACCCAGTTCCCCTGCAGCTCCTGCCGCCAGGTTTGCTTTCCAGCAAAGGGAAAGCTAGGTCTCCAATCTTTCTGGAAGGAGAGAAAAACACAAATGGTTGGGGAGACAGGTTGTGTCTCTCCTTTCCTTTCCCTCTCACCCCTGCCTGTTTCCCTCCCTGCACTCTCCCCACCACCCTGCCCCACTCCTAGCTCTCAGACCTCTTTCCTTTCCTCCCACGGGTCAGAGGCAGCTGACTTTCAGCTAGGGGCAGTTGCAGAGGCAGAACACTTCATATCCTACAGGTTGGGCTCTTAATACACTTCATAGTTAACCTTCCGAATAAGCCTCTGAAATAGATGCCATCTACTTTGCAAATGAAATTCAAAGTTGAAGAGCTTGTCTGAGGTCACACAGATACAGGATTGGAAGCCAGCTGGTCCAATGCCAATACTGTTCCTATTAGGCAGGGTGGCTTCCTGCTGCCCCTGGAGCTTCGAAAGGTGGCTTCTGGGCCCCTGGGGTGAAAAACGGAGGGTTGCATCATGAGAACAAAATTGCAGCCAGTGGGAATAGTTACTGCAGCTGCAGAAGTCACGCCAAGGAAGTGTGGCAAAACTGCAAAGCAAATTCAACCCCATCGACTTGGGAATCACACACCCCTTCACATGCTTCCTTCTGTGTTTTGATCATGGCAAATCCACAGCTAAACTATCTCAGCATCTCAAAAATCCAGAGTATAATGTCGGCACCTCAAGTCTTTATTGGAGTCTTGCTAACTATTTTGATTACATAAATGCAGTGAGAAATACATGTTGGATTTAATTACATCTAAAGCTTTCTCTTCCTTGTGGTCACTGGAGGTTAACAGGAGTGTGAGCCAAAGCAGCAAAGGTAAGAAGCCATGTTCCCTCAACTCTGCCTGCCAGCGTAATTTCACGAAGCCCCTGACTGTGACAACATGCAACTCTCTGGAAAGATGCACTGAAGACAAAATAGGATACAGCACAGGACACCCCCATATCTCTTGCCTGAGTCACTACATTCCTTAAAAGATAAATGATCATAGTCCTTGCTGTTTCCTACACATAACGTCCCCCAAACAAGCAATAATAGAAGATTATGGTTTGTTCCACAGTCACTTCACGTTGTGCTATAGAAGACCTCAAATGATCAGGAAACGTCCATCACCATATGTCTGGGTGGTGGAATTACCCACGGTCAGTGGTTACACTTCTGTAATCTGGAGCTGATGTAATCTTGAACCCAAACTTTGATGTGATTTTGCAGCTACTTAACCTGCACCACCTGTGTATAAGCAATGGGCTGAAACACTGTGCTGGAGCAGCCTGACAGGACCTCTCTAAAGGGCTGCTCCTCGGCTTTAAGCCTCAATCTAGAAGATTTCTGAATAAAAGTGACTTTAATGCTTTAAAAGCTTGATTTTTTTTTCCCTTCAGTTGACAGGAGCTTGAGAGGAAATGGAAATAAGAGGCAGCTGAAACTGACAGAAAGTGCATAGTCTTGGGTCCTGATTTCAGCACCTCCTGGCCAAAGCACCAGAGCCAAATTCCCTAACTTTCCTCAACTTCAGTTTTATTATCTATAAAACAGAGATAATCATAATATCTACCTCATCGACACTGTTATTGAGAATGAAATGGAGATAAAATGATGCTGAACCACCCAGCACAGTGCCTCGTGTACCTACCGAATGTTTATTTATTTTCATTTTTTTGAGACTGAGCTTCACTCTGTCACCCAAGCTGGAGTGCAGTGGCACTATCTCGGCTCACTGCAACCTCCGCCTCCCAGGTTCAAGTGATTCTATGCCTCAGCCTCCCGCGTAGCTGGGATTACAGGCGCCTGCCCCCATGCCTGGCTAATTTTTATATTTTGAGTAGAGACAGGGTTTTACCATATTGGCCAGGCTGGTCTTGAACTCCTGACCTCAAGTGATCCGCCCGCCTCGGCCTCCCAAAGTGCTGAGATTACAGGCATGAGCCACTGCACCTCACCCCTACTGGATGTTTAATGCATCTTAGTTTGCAGTGATCATATATGTCCCAGAAGTGTGTCCAGGGGAAGCAGATGGGGTTCTATTCAGGGGCTTGTGGAATTCTATGAATGGCTCATTGCTTTATTAAAATGAAAACACTGAAAGACAAATTCAAGTCTGATTTTGTATATGAGAATGATGGCTGTGAAAATGTTTCATAATTACATGCTTTTTTTCTCCTTGACTCTAAGAACTCAAAATGCAAAAATCATCATCCTTGCCAGAAAGCATCTCTGCTTCCGAGCTCTGTGACCATGGACATGATAATAATACCATGGAATTAAAGAGCAAGTTAAAGGAAGTGTGAACTCTTCAGCTCTATTTCTGTCTGGTCCTTTGGCTGGGATTTTTATGTCTGGTTTGGACCAGATGCATCTGTTCAGAGCCTTGTCAACAGGTTATGCAAGAGGCACTACCTGAGAAACACTATTTTAAAAAGCAAAGTCCATCCTCAAGGTGCTTTATTCTAATCCTAGTTTGTGTCTCCAGATGAGGCTGAAGGGTAGAAAGCAGGAGGCATTTAGAGGCGGAGATTTGGCCTGAGGCTTCCAGCAATAAAGCCTTTGTTCTGCCTTTCCTCGGCAGGGTGGCTGCTGCACTCACTAGGCTCAGGCACTGAGGCCTGTAGATCAGAAGTGATCTCCTTTTCCCTTGGCTATCCTTGGAGTGGTTTGGCTCAAAACCAACCTTGCCTCTAGAAAAAAAAAAAATACACACCCTGTATATTTTTTATTTTCCCACATTTCCCCATGAATGGTCAATGCAGTAGAGATTTTTTTTTTCACTCAAGAACCATCTGGGTTTTTGGTAAAACCATGGAACCTCTCAAATATGTTTTTTCTGTGTGTTAATTACAAAATAAGCTTCTGGGGTGATCTATCAAATGTTCAAAAACATTATGGAAGTGATGGCATCATTGAGTTTACTCAGTTCCTCTGTACTCCTGCAGTCAGGGGCTGGAAAAAGACCTCATGGGTGCAAACCCCCTAACCATGGCTGCCTAAATCTAACACTGCAATAACTGTTTCCTGAGGCCACAACTGTTTTCTGCTAAGGGAGACTACCATTCCTCAGAAGACTATTGGAGGGCGGAGGAGGTGGTCTGAGTTCAAGTCCTGCCTCTGGCTGCTTCTTGGTCACAGAGGCTGTCGGGACTTCTCTGACACGACACAGGTGCTGGGCAGAGGGGCAGCAGAGATGACTCCAAGGTGGCTGAAGACACAGTGGTCCCTCTCTTCTGCTTTGCTGTAAGCCTAACAGCAGGTTGGGACCAGTGGGCCCTGATGGCTACCAGGACCACTCCTCTCCTCTCCACCTTCCCCACCTCCAAGACCTTCTCTCTCACTTCTGTGAGGACTCAGTGAGCAGGCATACCACACATACTCAGTGCAGGCCTGGAACCTGGCAGGGCCCCTCCTCTGGCCCAGCCTCCCACTTGGAGTCCCATTGGCAGATGCAATGTGCAGCAGGCCCCCAGGGGCCACCATTTCCCAGCTGAGGCAGAGGAACAGCTGCATTGGAGTTTTCTCAGCACCTTGTGGGCAGTGCAGCTCCTGCCCCCCTGCTAGGCTCTCTAAATCTAAGCTGGAGGTTCTGGAAATTTTTTTTTTTTTTTTTGTCTGAGACAGAGTCTCACTCTGTTGCCCATGCTGGAGTGCTGTGGTGCAATCTTGGCTCACTGTAACCTCTGCCTCCTGGTTTCAAGCAATTCTTCTGCCTCAGCCTCCCAAGTAGCTGAGATTACAGGAGTGCGTCACCACACCCAGCTAATTTTTTGTATTTTAGTAGAGATGGGGTTTTGCCATGTTGCCCAGGCTGGTCTCAAACTCACGCAATCTGCCTGCCTCAGTGCTAGGATCATAGGCGTGAGCCACTGTGCCCGGCCCATTTTTTAACAAACCCATGAGCTGAGGCTCCTACAAGGCAAAGCCTGTTCTGCTGGCTTAGAGAGAACTGTCCCCTTTAACACACATGCAGAGTTCCCAGGTGAATTGGGGTCTCTCCCTCCCCTGGGTCCTTGGGGAGCAGCTGTGGGCTCCTACTGGTTCCCAGGGAGGTCTCTCCCGACTGGTCATCACCTGCTGTGCCAGGCTCTCAGTGTGGCTGGACTCCAGGAATCTCCCTCAGGCAAGGCTAGAAAGTGAGGAGCTGGGAACCCTTCACACCAGAAACATTACATAAATCGAGGCTTTTATTTACATCATAGGACAAGAAAAGGATACAAAAGAAGTCTCTTGGTCAAGCACATCAAGCAAAAGCTCTAAAACTCAATACTCAGTAAGGTGTGGGCACTGATATTGAAAAAAAGAAAAAAAAAGAAAGAAAAGGTAAAAAGGTAATCTGTGACATGATCCAAATGCTTACACTCCAGGGACTGAGTAAGAGAAACCCAGGGCAGCCCTGCCACAGAGAATGACGGCTCAGGCTGAGTGACATCTGAGATTCATCTTCTGTACCCGTGAACCTGACTCCCAGGACAACCCCTAGGAGGTTTTGACTTTTGACATTAGTGAGTTAATTCTTAACCAGATTCTTAAGAATTTCAGGGCCAAACAGGCTTGAATGTACGGTTTTTCCAATTTGGGGGATGGGAGTGGGGAAGCTCTTCCTGGGACAGACTCCCAGGCAAGGAAAGGCCCCAGCAGCTCTGTCCCCTACCCTGGGCTCTGCCTCCATCTCCCCACGAGAAACTTGTGGGCTGCCTGGGGCTCGTCAGCAGCCTGCACAGGCTCTCACTCTCTTTCCCACTCACTGTGCTTGGCTTTTTCTTCCACTTATGACTATCTCTCCCTTTCTCCAACACCCAGTGTTGTGGGGCAAGCTGTAATTATCTCACGTGTGTGAAAATGTGCCATATCCACTTTCATCACCTGGGCTAAAACCAGATCACTTGTTTCACTTTTCCTCACAAATATTAACAATGCAGGAATTGGGTCCCAGTGAATCTTCGACATGAAGTTGAAGCTTCAGGAAGTGAAGCAGAGTCTAGCTCCACAGCTTCAACCTTCTCCTCTACCCCTTCCTTTTTTCCGTCTGTCTTTCTGTCTGTCTTGGTGGGGCTTGATTAGAGAAGCATGAGTGTTGAGGCTTCCTTTGTATGCCTTGGGACAACAGGTAGGTGCTGTCACTGATCCTGCAGACCATTCAGCAACAGCCCCTTTGGATTTCTGGATATTCTGGAAACAAAGTCAGAACAGTGGCCTACTGGGGGGTTGGCAGAGGGGTATGGTAAGAGGACCTCCTTCTTTCATCTCTCTGTTCAGCATCCGATGGCAGTCCACAGGTCATCCTTGGTGGGTGTCAGGCCCAAGACCCATGCCCACCTTACCCTTTGAATCCAGGTGAGATGAGGTCAAACCAGGCAGCATAGAAGAAGACAGGATGCTACAAAGGCAGCCAATGAGCTCATGGCCTCAGGGGTTTTAAGCACCAGCCCTGGCTACCCAGCCTCCCTTGTCCCTACCTAGAGGCACAGACCCAGCCTACCTGAACTCCCTCACACTGATGCTCCAGACCTGGCTCCTGGACGGCAAACTTCTCTCTTCCAACGTCCTCTTGCCTCATTTCCATTTCCTTCACATCTGTCTCCTACTTACTGGTTCCTTCTCTAAATCCGTATTTTCATTCCTGGGTGTTATGTCTCCCCCCATCTCTCTCAGCCCCTGTGTCCCACCCAGGACAAAGCACTCTTAGTTGGACTGGCAGAGAGGAGCTGAGCCAATGGCGGGAGTGCGCTGATGGTGCTAGTAGCACCCTGACCACAGCCAGCCACACCTTTGCAGGGACTCTGGTCGCTGCAAACACGTGGCTGGGCCGAAGTGGGCAATGCCAGGCAGAAGAGCCCTCCAGAGTAGTCCCTTAGCCAACCTGTCCCAGCCACCCAGCCTGCATCTGAACTTGCCCTTCTTCCTCCTTCCTCGCCAGCTTCACAGTCATGCAGGGATGGGGTAAAATGACAAGCTTTTATCTACTTTAAACAGTCATGCCACACTGCCAACACAGTTTCCAAAGCATCAAGATATCTTTTCTTCCTTTCTTCTTCTCAAGCCTGTAATTAAACTCCTGGTGACAGAGTGGTAGAGGAAGGAGATCGGGGAGCATGACTTGAGGAATAAACAGCTCCTTAGCTGCCCTCAGAACCGAGGCAGCCAAGGAATGTGAGCGCCTGTCAGCCTACGACCTTTCAGGAGAATACAGCAAATCATCTGACTCCAGTAACATCCTCTTCCTCCCCCAAGATCACTGTTCTGCTGCACACCCACACTGCTTGCATCTGTTGAGTGTTGGCTTCCGCCCCAGTGCCTGCCACCTTCACGTGAAGGCTCTGGCTTTAGCACGCTAGCTCCACTCCCAAACCTAAGCTCCGCTGAATTCTCTGCAGGATTGACCACTGGGTCCACGTGTGACTGAGAGATGTGAGAAGCTCAGCAGATGGGTAGGGATGACTCATTCATCATACTAATGTGATTCAACAAAGAAAGGCATGTTTTCTCTTCCAAATATGCTGTGTGTTCAAGTCTGAGATGCTCCAGGATTCACAAAGTTCCCACAGCAGGGGCTCCCGTTCACTCTGGGGGCACCTGCCACAGCAGCTCCCATTAGCGCACGAAGGATACCACGCTGGTGGCTACCGCAAACGGGGCGGAGTAGGCTGCAGCGAAGCCTTGCAGGCCGATGACCACGTAGCGGCATCCTTTGATGATGACCTTCCCGACATTCTAGTGTTAGGAATAAAAGAGAAAAGCAAAGGATTAGGGTAGGCAACTTTTTAATTCTGCCATCTTTCATGAAAAAAAATGAGTCATGGCGACATATATAAAGATCATTTTTCCTGATTCTCTTGTGACAAATCAGCAAGTTACCACATTCCCACATCTCTGGTGGAAGGTGCCCACCTCCAGCCTAAGAATATGTAGCGGCTCACAGCAGACATCATCACCTTGCAAAGTGCTTTCAAGCACAGCTTATTTCCAGATAATTCAAAGACCTTCTTGGAAACAGCAGTAAGGCTGCTAATTCTAAAACTAAAGCAGTTTTGTTTTGTTTTTTAAACCAAAGATCACTCCTCTTCTCCGTTCCAGCTAAAAATTACTGGACCGTCAGAAGGCTGGGTTAAGTTTTCCTTCCTTCACCTTATCTGAAAGCCCATCTTCTCCTCCTTCTACCTCAATGGCATATTTCTGTCTGACCCACACATCTGTCCCTTTGTAGTCTTCTGCCATTTTCTAATTGCTATATCCACGTAAGTCCAGCATTTCCAATACCATTATAAGCTCCTTGACGGTCAGGCTTGGGCAATGCTTTCTTGGTAACCACTCCTCCTCTTCCTTTTCTACAAGGCTGGATAGGGGGCATTCAGGGAATGTCAGGTGCTAGACAGGGGAAATCTAAAGGACTCAAATGTGATTGCAACAGAAAAATTAACACCACCACCACCAAACATTTATTGCATGGCTGCCCACGGTCTTCCCCTCTGTACCTCAACTTCTGTCATCACTCTTGGTGACATCAATGTCCATGCAGATAACCTGTGCCTTAGGCCACATACCTTGTCTCTCAGTCCTTTGACTTTTCCATATTACCATAACCACTCAGACTGGTTTAACTTAAAATTCCTGATCACAATCACATATCTCACCTTGACTTCCAACACCACCTGACAAACCTCTCTATCTGTCCAGTAGGATGAATTTCTCTCTCCCCTGGGTACTGCCTCATACCTTTTCCCTTCGTAAGCCTCCCCACTTGCAACACACACGAACACACCCAAGTCTCCATACCTTCATGAGATGATCCCACTTCACCTTTCACAGAAAAAAAAAAAAAAAAAAAAAAAAAACCCAGACATCATCAGGGAACACGTTCACCTTCCACCACTCTCTACAGCCCTGCCTGTGTCTGCCCCTGGCTTCTCCCGCGTTGCCTGTGTTACGGTGGAGAAAGTGGTCCTCTTCCCCCAAGCCATTCCCTTGATACTTGGTGTTGGTGCCTTCTCCCACCTTGATCTTGGCTTTCCCTTCTCCACCTCCATCATTCGCTTCCTCTCCATTGGATCCCATTAGCTTACACACATGCTCGGGTATCACCGTGACTCCATATCCTGCCCCAGTCTCTGCCCTCCATCGTGCCAAGCCAGCCAAAAGAGCCAACCACATATACTGCCTCCATGTCTGCGCTTCTTATTCCCTCTGACTCCGGCTCCTACCCCAACCCATGAGGGACTGTCTGGTCATGGCCATCTACAACCCCCATGCTGCCTGACCCAGTGGACGCTTTTCTGTCTTTCTCTCCCTGACCTCTCAGCAGCTTTTGACATACTTTATGAAATAATCATGTGACGTCTTGGACTCCGTGTTCTTAGTTCTCCCCTACCTAAATAGGGAGCTCCTCCTCAGCTTTCTTTGCTAAATTATCCCTTCTACCAGACTTTAAAATGTTGCTGTTGTTCAATACTCAGTCCTGGGTCTTTCCTTCTCTCTTTCTTTCCCTACAATCTCTCCGTAGATGGTCTCATCCATTTCTAATGACTACAAGTATCTCCTAGATTTGAAGAACTCTTTAGTTCAGACTCAAATATTCAATTCGTTACTTGAGATCTCCACTTTTTGAAGACCCCACAATTCCTCTGACATGCACTCTCCCTTGTAGCCCTAAGCACATAAACCTAACGTGGATTGGCTCCTGGCATGTCCCTGGTGGCCTTTGTCTATCAGACTTCAATCATTCAAAGCACAGAGAGATTACATCTGTCCACATGTATATATCTGGTTAGAGGCAGAGCTGAAGTTCAATCCCAAAGAAATCTCACTTCAGGGCTTATGACCTTAACCCCCATACTATATTTCCCTTTTTAAATAAAGGCAATATGTAAGCTTCTAGTTAACCACTCATGCCCTGGGCTTGAATTCCAACTCTATCACTTACTTAATTTCCCATGGCCTCGGTTTCCTCACCTATACAATGGGAATATTTAGTAACCACCTCATTGGGTTGTTAAGAGGAGTAAATGAGATCACATAAGCAAAGCACTGAGAACAGGGCCTGGCACAAACTGCAGGCAGTATAAGTGCCCCCCAATGTCAGCTATTATTGCTGCTAAATAACATCTGCTTCTTTTGATTACATAGCAATTTAGGTTTGTGGTGGTGATAGATAAACCCAATATTTTTGTTGTCTGTTTGGGAAAGTTTCTTAAGACTATAATTTCCTATGACTTCTGGCTTACTTGAGCTTTTTTTTTTATTTGACACTGCGTTTTGCTCTTGTTGCCCAGGCTGGAGTGCAATGGCGCGATCTCAGCTCACTGCAACCTCCACCTCCCAGGTTCAAGCGATTGTCCTGCTGCAGCCTCCCAAGTAGCTGGGATTATAGGCATGCACCACCGCACCAGGCTAATTTTTTGTATTTTTAGTAGAGACGGGGTTCACCATGTTGGTCAGTCTGGTTTCCAACTCCTGACCTCAGGTGATCCACCCGCCTCAGCCTCCCAAAGTGCTGGGATTACAGGTGTGAGCCACCACGCCCAGCCGAGCTTTCAATAGTTTAAATTACAGGGTCCCTCACAGTAACAGAAGGAGGGCAGGGACTCTGTTGTGCTCATTACTGTATCCTGAGCATGTAGAAAGAGGCTGGGTGTTTCCTTTGGTACCTCTCCCGCTAAATGAGGAGCTTTGCAAGAACCAAGTAATGTCTGTGTCTTCTCTAGACTCTGCTTTCCTGGACATTACCCTGTTGATGTCTCAAAGAGACACTGGGCTGGGGCATGCGCATGTGTGGGTATGTGATGTTGCTAAGAGATACAGTTCTCTAAATGTGTGATAAGAATCACTGGGGGAATTTTACTTACATGTTTGAAACAACAAAAGAAAAACATATTCTCTGGGAACAAGCTTAACAATCAAGAGTGATGCATTATAAACAAGATCAGAATGACAATCGCCTGCATTAAACGTGACATTTTTGGTATTTGTACATCCATTTTGCTCAGCCTGTTATACTTTAAAAGCTGCTTGTCACTTTGTAATTTAGGGGAAAAAAATCTACTAAAATAGTTCATTAACTGGAACACTGTTAAAAACACAGATTTGAGAAATGAAATGCAAAGAAACATAAAATATCTCTCAACCACTATTTCAGTGTCATTTAAGAGAGTGCATTTGGAATTCTTTGATCTGAGTAGAGCTTTCTACCCAACTACTCTCTCAGAGGGGAGCTGGGGTCTAGGGGAACAAAGAGGGGTCACCTGCTTTATATCTCCATGTTTGAGCCTGGTGACCCTCTCAGTTGGCTCCAAGAAAGTAGAAGCTGAAGTCACTTTTGAAGGGCAGAAAGGAGAGATCCAACCCTAACCTGACGATGTCCTCTCACCTGGCCTCCTGGGTCCACTGAACTAGCATGCAACACTCTAGAGCTTTCATGCCCACAGCTGGGCTTGTGATGGCCCCTCTACCTGAGATGACACCACTTCTCTATCCACTGAAATCTTGTTTTTTTGTTTGTTTTAGTTAAGGCAAAATTCACATAACATAAAATTCACCATTTTAAAGTGCGTACAGCCCAGTGGCATTTAGTACATTTACAATGTTGTGCAACCACCACTTCTATCTAGTTCCAAAACATTTTCATCATCCCCAGGAAAAAACACATTCCCCATTAAGCAGATGGGCTCCATTCCTCTTTCCCCCAGTCCCTGGCAACCACCAATCTGTGTTCCATCTCCATGGGTTGACCTATCCTAAGCATTCCATACAAATGGAATCATACGCACAATACGTGATCTTGTGGGTCTTGCTTACTTCACTTAGCATAATATTTTTAGAGGTTCATCATATTGTTGCATGGATTAGTACATTTCCTTCCTTTTATGGCTGAATACTATTCCATTGTATGTATATAACACACTTGTTTATGCATTCATCCATTTAGGGACATTTGGGTTGTTTCCACCTTTTGACTATTGTAAATAATACTTCCATTAAAATGTGTATATAAACATTGATTTGAGTACCTGTTTTCAATTCTTTGGTTACATCCCTAGGAGTGGAACTGCTAGATCACAGAATAAGTCTACACTGAACTTTTTAAGGAACTCCCAAATTGTTTTCCACAGCAGCTGTCCCATTTTACATTCCCACCAGCAATGTACAATGGTTCCAATTTCTCTACATTCTCGCCAACATTTGTTATTCGGTTTCTTTGGACATTTTTTGGAGTAGCCGTTCTAGCGGGGATGAAGTGTGCCTACTTCATACCACTTCACTGTTATCTGGTGAAATCTTAACTCATCCTTCTGTGCCCAGTTTTCATGTCACCGTGATTTGAAAACTTCCCTGAGTTTACAAGCTCACCGCTGAGGAGTGAACTGCCTGAGCTCTGTGCCGTGAAGCCCCCCCGGGGGCGGGGGGAGCCAGCTATGTCAGTGTCTCCCTGGGAGGCTGTGCCCTTCTCTAGGGCAGGGCTGCACTGTATTCATTTTCGCATCTCTACTGCTCAGCACAATGCCTGACGCATAATGAGTGCCCCCAAAATATCTTCAAGTCCTAGTCCTTGAGCTGAGGTTTCTGCAGTATCAGTTCACCAGTGGAGAGGGACATGATGGCTTCTTTGTGCTCAACTGGGACCCAAAGCAGAGATGAATCGTCCTAGCAGGGCTCTAAGCCTGAAAGACCCAACTTCATATTTTTAACCCTGCCTGTATTCTGCTCCAGAAGCTGCTGACATACCTTTAAAGAGGATGATAAACCTAAGCTCCCAGGCATGGAGACTGAATGGCTTCAGGTGTAAGACGGCATTGGGCAACACAGATAAATAGCCAATAAATCAGATGGGGCCCGTGGCCTTTGGCCAGGACACAGTAACTTCTGTGACTTTATTCTGGGTGGCCTTGTCCAGGCCAGCAGAGCTTCCGGCAGCAGCTTCGAGTGTTTCCATGCAGAGACACCTGGGAACTGCATCTGGGCTTTGATTTCCGCGAAGGAAACTGTCATTTTCTCCCATATTCATTCTTCCTAACCCCATCTCCCCGAGACAAATGGCAGAATGTTTTGAAGGCCCCAGAGTACACTGATAGTTGGCTAGACGAGAAAAATTCAACGAGCGCCTATTTATGTATTTGTTGCGCTCCCAGGCTCGGGAAATAACCTTGGGAATATTTGGGAGAGTAACCCAAACATTTCTCAACTAGTGGGATATCCTGGAGGGGATGTTACTGGAAAACAAATACACTGGGTTGCAATTTCTTTCTTTCCAACTGGGCCACCTTCTCCAAGTCACCTGCCGCGCTAACGCTTCAGTATTCCCATCTGTAATCAGGAGACTGATTCCTGATCTTACATAAGAACCACCTCGGTAGGAGCCCCTTGAGAATGTTCTTAAGCAGCCAGGAGCGCAATAGCAGGCACAGCAGGGACCACCCAGCGCAACCCCCGATTTAAGTTTCTATCACGACTCGCAACTCGCGGCTTCCCTCCGGCGAGGGAATGGGAGCGGGGGCGGAGGGGTCGCAGGTGCAGCCCGGAGAAACTGGGTGAGTCGATGGTAAGGACCCGGCTCCCGCTCCCCCGCGGGACACCACACCCGCGCCCCCCGGGCAGTGGTGGCGCAGGGCCCCTACCTTGCCGTACTTCTTCAGCTTCCTCCGGTACCTCTTCCTGGGCTGCTCGCTCGGCGCCGGCTCCTCCAGTGGCTCGTAGCGCTCGGGCAGGAGGGCGAAGTGCACCCTCCGCGCGCCCCGGGTCCCCGGGCCCCGCTCGTCCGCCGCGCTCGTCCCGCTCTCGGCCGCCGCCTCCGCCTCGTCCGCGTACTCCAGGTGCTCCAGGATGGCGGCCGCCTCCTCGTCCCCCTCGGTTCGCCCTCGCCCTCGGGGCCCGCGGCGCAGGAGGCTGCTCTCCGCCTTGCTTCGGAGCCTGGCTCCCACCGTCATGATGTCCCGGCCCCTCTGGCGAAGGTCCGAGCGCAAAGACACCAACCTTTGGTCCCCGCCCGCTCCTCCGCCCCAGCCCGGACGGGGCGGGGGATTGGGGGGGCCGCAGCGCCCCCTGGCCGTGGGGCCCGGGATGGCGTTGGCTCCGCTCCGAACTGGCCTCCCAGGCGGCGGGCGCGCTCCGCCAGCCCCGCCCTTCATCCCACCTGCCGGCCAAACTGTGCAGACTACGGCGCGCACTGCACAATGAACATGCAAAACACCTTCAACTGCACTTGCTACGAAATTAATGACCCCAAATAATAGGACTCCGTCTGCTCATGTTCAAATTAGCAACGATGGAAAATGATACTAGAGATCACGCTCAGTGCTAGGGAGGGCATGGCGAGATAGTCACGGTAACAGGATTCGTGGGAGTGCAAATTGGTGGCAAGGTTTTGGAGAGACGATCAGAAAATCTTTATCGTGAGTCTTAGGAAACGTCCGTATTCTAGGAAATATTCGGAAACGCAAGACAGTGTGTCCACGGTGTTCAACGGTCTGACTCAGTGAAAAAGTGGAGCAAACCAACAGGGAGGGGCAAAGGAAATTCTGGTGCAGACATGCCAGCATATGGCGCAGTCTTTAAAATCATGATTTTCAGGAATATCTCTCTGTGAGATAAGCATTCTCAGTGTACTATGAATCTCAACAAGCTGAGAGTGCCCTATTTTCTTAAGTGGGTAAATGCCTTTGAATTCTGGCTAATGTAGAATTAAGGGCCGAAAGCAGTGGCTCACGCCTGTAATCCCAGCACTCTGAGAGGCTGGGAGGATAGCTTCAGCCCAGGAGTTCGGGAACAGCCTGGGCAACATAGTGAGACCTCCATCTCTAGAAAAAAAAAAAATTAGCCAGGCGTAGGGGCGCACACCTGTGATCCCAGCTATTCAGGAGGATCGCTTGGGCCTGGGAGTTTGAGACTAGCCTGGGCAACACAGGGAGACCTCGTCTCTAGAAATAGAAAAACAAATACAAAAGTTTACCTGTAGTCCCAGTGAGGTAGGAAGATCGCTTGATCCTGGAAGGTGGAGGTTGCAGTGAGCTATGATTGTGCCACTGCGCTCCAAAGGGGTCGACAGAGTGAGATCCCATCTCAAAAAAATACTTAGGTATAAAATAACATAGATTGTTAGATATACTGATATTTTAACATTAAAGTTTGTGATTAAATTTAAGAATAACGTGGATATGTTGGTATAAGCACATACAATGTTTACGACAATTTAGTTCACTAGGATGCAAAAGAAATTAGTTTTGTGATTCCAACTTAAAATGTGAGCCAGCATGGTGACTTTCACCTGTAATCCCAGCAACTCCACAGGCTGTGGTGGGAGGATCCCTTGAGGCTAGGAGTTCTGAGCAATGTAGGCCCCATTTCTAAAAAAGTAAAAATGTGTGGCTCGGTGCGGTGACTCACACCTGTAATCCCAACACTTTGGGAGACCAAGGCGGTGGATCACCTGAGGTCAGGAGTTCGAGACCAGCCTGGCCAATATAGTGAAACCCTGTCTCTACTAAAAATACAAAAATTAGCCAGGCATGGTGGCGTGCTCCTGTAGTCTCAGCTATTCGGCAGGCTGAGGAGGAGAATCGCTTAAACCCAAGAGGCAGAGGTTGCAGTGAGCGGAGATCGTGCCACGGCACTCCAGCCTGGGCAACAGAGTGAGACTCTGTCTCAAAAAAAAAAAGTAATCAACTAATTGATTTACGCTTTTATTTAACTGTTATTTAATAAGGTAATAAGTAATGACTTATATTTAATCTTAAAAACATATAGTCTTTATATGTAAAATAGTATATAAAATTTATGTACAATTCAATTTCGGGTGAAATGGGTATGAAAATAAATTTAACTTACTATATAAGAATTACTTAGAGTTTTGTTATAGAATTGAAGTACTTGAAAAGAAAGTCAAATATTAAATTTGTAAAAGTTGCTTGAAATGTCTAGGAGAATTAACTAAACAGTAAAAGTGCCTCCTTACAGTAATTGTGAAATTTTATCGGGTGAGTAAATAGTTTAAAACAGTATGTAATTTGAATTTAAAAGGTTAAGTGAAAGTAGATTTGTAGATTTGTAATTTTGCTAAAGCAACTATTACTTTATAAACAAACAGAGACCCTTGTAGTCCCTTTTTTTTTGTACAAAACCGACCTCAAAGAACCCTAGGCTGCTTATCAAATGGTGATATAGTTTGGTTCTATGTCCCCACCAAATTTCATGTTGAATTGTAATCCCCACTGTTGGAGGTGGGGCCTGGTGGGAGGTGATTGGATCATGAGGGTGGCCCTTCATGAATGACTTGGCACCATCCCCTCAGTGCTATCCTAGTAATAGTGAGTGAGTGAGTTATCGTGAGATCTGGTCGTTGAAAAGTGTGTGGTGTGCACCTCCCCCTTCTCTCTCTCATCTTCCTTCTTTGGCCATGTCTGCGTGTTTCCCCTTTACTTTCTGCCATGATTGTAAGTTTCCTGAGGCCTCCCCAGAAGCAGAAGCCATCGTGCTTCCTGTATAGCCAGCAGAACTGTGAGCAAATTAACCCTCTTTTCTTTATAAATTACTGAGTCTCAGGTATTTCTTTATAGCAGTGCAAGAACGGACTAATACAAATAGAGACGAAGGTAGAACATCCATGGGCCTAAAATGTGTTTTTGTCAGTACAAAATACTGTTCAAATATCACAACAACATTTAGTTTGCCTTTAAAGGCAAAACACTAGAACAATTAAAAATTGATCTCCAGATTAAGTCTCTATAACCAGTGAACAAGCAGAATTTTAGGAGATGTAATCAGAAACTGTCTTTATGTTGCATTCCCTTGTCTCTCTACAAGTTATTCTGTTCAGAGAATGAGTCTCTTGCTCCTCGGTGAAAACTTAGGTAGTCTTGTAGGGTTTTTTGTTTGTTTGTTTGTTTGTTTGTTTGTTTGTTTGTTTGAGACAGAGTTTCACTCTTGTTGCCCAGGCTGGAGTGCAATGGTGCAATCTCGGCTCACCGCAATCTCCGCCTCACAGGTTCAAGTGATACTCCTGCCTCAGCCTCCTGAGTAGCTGGGATTAGAGGCATGTGCCACCATGCCTGGCTAATTTTATATTTTCTAGTAGATACGGGGTTTCTCCATGTTGGTCAGGCTGGTCTCGAACTCCCGACCTCAAGTGATCCACTCGCCTAGGCCTCCCAAAGTGCTGGGATTACAGGTGTGAGCCACCACTCCCAGCAGTCCTGTAGTTTTTCTGTTCACACAGAAGTAATAAGTCCCAACCTCTGTCTCAAAAAAAATAAATTAAATAAAAATAAACAAATAAATAACTAAACATAATCTTAATCTATATAATCCTAAATCGTATAATGTTCAATTCCATGTAATACTCAGAACCTTGAACTTGATTTAAAGTAAATCTTCTCTCCTCACTCAGGCAGCACCTGATGTGGGTGTGTACCTGTGTGCAGTGGTGGTGAGGGAGTAGGGACTGGGGAGAAACAACAATTTCTCTTCTGCTTCCCCCACCTAGTGTTTCTCGGTCTCCCAAGCTTGTAAACTGGTTTCTGACTCTTCCAGGGCCAAAACAGAGAAGAGTGCAGAAAACATCTTCCATGGCTAGTATTGCCCAAGGCGTTGTCTCACCCACAAGGCCTACCAGGTGTTTGAAGCTGGTTGTCCATAGTTCTTTACAGGCCCTCACTGGAAACATTGTACTCTACTGGTTATGACCCAGCAAATACCCTTGAATCCCTGATCACCTATGCCCTTCTCAATCTCCAAGGGTCCTGTGGCTCCATGCCAATGCTATGGTCTGAATGTCTGTGTCCCCCCTTCAACCCCCAAATTCATGTGTTAAATTTCTAACCCCAAGTTGATGGTATTGGGCATGGGAGGCCTCTGGGAGGTGATTAGGTCATGAAATGTAGCCCTCATGGGACTAAAGTCCTTATAAAAAGAGGCCGAAGAGAGAAAGCCTTCACCCCTTCTGCCTTATGAAGACGCAGCAAGAGATAGAATCAGCTGGCACCTTGATCTTGGACTTCCCAACCTCCAGAACTCTGAGAAGTAAGTTTCTGTTGTTTACAAGTTACCCAGTTTATGATGTTTTTTATAGTGGCCTGAACGGACTACGACAACTGGTTTTCCTATCCTGAGCCTTTAAGTTGGCCATGTGGATACAGGATTTGATATACGGACTTCAGTGCTTCCACATTTCACAAAGGGCTAGAATAGCAAGCTCTAGGCTGGGCCATCTCCAGTGTAACTCCTAGAATGACCACTGAGCTGTTACTTGTGCTGTAGTGAGGAAGCTGGGCACCAGGAGTCTGCCACTGGACCTGGTGGCTGTAAGGACATTACCACTTCAGCTGCCACCTAGCAAGCTCCCAAATCCCGACAGTTAGCTACAGTCCCAGCCTTGCCTGTGTGTTAGTCAGCTAGAGCTGCCATAACAAAATACTGCAGTCTGGTGGCTTAAACAACAGAAATTTATTTTTCACAATTCTGGAGGCTGGAAGTCTGAGTACAAGGTGTCCGCGGGTTTGGTTTCTCCTCAGGCCTCTCTCTCTGGCTTGCAGATGGCCACCTTCTTTCTGTCCTCACATCACCTTTGTTCTGCGCATGCACGTCCCTGGTCCTTCCTGTTTTTAGAAGGACACCCATTTTACTGGATTAGAGCCTCACCCTTATGACCTCATTCAACCTTTTTTAAAAAAATTTTTTTATTTGAGACAGGGTCTGGAGTGCAGTGGTGTGATCTCAGCTCACTGCAGCCTCGGTCTCCTGGGCTCAAGCCATCCTCCCACCTCAGCCTCCCAAGCAGCTGGGACTACAGGCCTGAGCCACCATGCCCAGCTAATTTTTTTGTAGATTTTGTAGAGTACTGGGTTTCACTATGTTGCCCAGGCTTGTCTTGAACTGGGCTCAAGCAATTCACTGCCTTGGCCTCCCAAAGTGCTGGGATTACAAGTGTGAACCACCTCACCCAGGCTCATTCAACCTTCACGACCTCTTTCAAGGCCCTATCTTCAAATACAATCACATCTAAGGTACTGGAGGTTAGAGTTTCAACCTATGAATTGGGAGGTTTGGAGTACAATTTAATCCATAGCAGACTGCTGGTCTGCACTGGCAACACACAGGCACCCCCTCCCCTTTCTCTAAATACCCATGAGACTGAGGACCAGACGCTGGCATTCTGGCACAAAAAATCCCAACATCTGCAGGACTGCCCTTGTCAGCAGAAGCAGCATAAACAGTTGAAGCATGGCTTCCACACCCTCTGCCTTCCAAAACTCTCGGGAGTGCACCTGATTAGCCTAAGCTAACTTGCTCAATTTCCTCCAGTACCCGAGGGACCCTGGAACATGATTTCACTTCCTAGACTCTGCACGCTGGAAGGAGGGTGAGAAGAATGCTGAGTGACAACCCACAACATTCACCTCTTGTAGGAATCTTTCTTTACTGATAAGAATCAGAAACTTGTTCTCCAAAGGAGCAAGTACATTGGAGAGCTAAGATTCATGAAAACACATCGTCAGTTATTGAGTTCAAAAATGTGTAGAGACCTCAGAAGCTTAAAAATAATTGCTTATTTGGAATGACTTGCATAGAAACAGCTATACATATTTAATTGAAAACCAAGTTTCCATTTGTAGACATAAGGACTTTATGTTTTACTCTTTACTCTTTCATTTTGTAATAAATGTGTGAATTTAGAGAAGAGAATGTGGATAGACCCGAGACTGTATGAATTAAAGTTGTTTAAAACAATTAATTTATTTTTACAAGATAGATTTAGACTCAGGAAGAAGTACATCTTTGGCTGATAAGAAGTGGTTATAAACCATGAACCAGATAGGAAAATATTTGTAATTTTCCAAAGGTTGCTGTTTAAAACAATTAATTTATTTTTACAAGATAGATTTAGACTCAGGAAGAAGTACATCTTTGGCTGATAAGAAGTGGTTATAAACCATGAACCAGATAGGAAAATATTTGTAATTTTCCAAAGGTTGCAACTTAAAAGGAAGGTGGGGGGCATAGAGGTGGTGGTAGTGGCAGTCTTGTATACCAGCTAAGCCTCAGTTTTTGGTGCAGCCTTAAAAAAAAAGGATGGTAAAAAATTATCTTTCCTTAGGTTAAAAAATTTATTTTTTTAAAGATCATTTTTTATTGGGGCCTTCCACATTAAATACCTTTTAGTTCAAAAAGTGATAAAAGTAGATGATGTAGTAGAAAAAGAAACTTAACATTTACATATAAGTGTTTTTCTCCTCAAATACATATCTGTGGTAATCATGCAGGCCCCATAAAATGCACAATTAGAAATCTCAGGCACAGCACTTTTTTTCTTTTTTTTTTTTTAAGACAGATTTTCGCTCTTGTTGCCCAGGCTGGAGTGTAATGGCACAATCTCGGCTCACCGCAACCTCTGCCTCTCTGCCTCCCAGGTTCAAGTGATTCTCCTGCCTCAGCCTCCCTAGTAGCTGGGATTACAGGCATGCACCACCACACCTGGCTAATTTTGTATTTTTAGTAGAAACGGGGTTTCTCCATGCCGGTCAGGTTGGTCTTGAACTCCCGATCTCAGGTGATCCTCCCGCCTTGGCCTCCCAAAGTGCTGGGATTAGAGGCGTGAGCCACCGCGCCCGGCCAAGCACAGCACATTTTTATTTCACCTGAAGGGTTACAGTTCTTACACTGAAGATAAAGGGCAAAGACTTGACATAAATACAATGTATCATGGAATTGCAGTTAAAGGGTATTTCAACTAGAATTTGCTACAAACATAAAACAAGGGTCTTCCGTATATTGTTTCTTGTGGAATATGAAGAATTTTTAAAATTTAAGAGCAAGCCTTTTTGTTGCTGGTGGCTGTCCTGAGGGACTGACCATTAAAACCTACCAAGAGTTAGCTCAGCTGTGGCGGGCCTGGGCCAGAGCGCTAATCAGAGTGCATCCACCTCTGGCTAGCTCAAGCCTGGACCTTCTGGGCCATCATGATCCAGGGCCCAAAGCCTTTGGTCTTGTGGGGCTTTCAGCTGGGAGGAGATGGAGTGCAGCGTAGGCGTTTGGGTTCACTTTTGGCTTCAACTTCAGGAGAGCCGAGGCACCAACAACTGTGCGGATGCACAAGCAAGCATGCAAGCTCTGCTTGGCAAGGCTTCCTCCCGCGGCTTTCTCAGCATGACTGCAGGAGTGAGGGTGGCATCACGGGGCTGTGTGATTTGTTTATTTTCTTATTTGGGGCTTTTGCAAATTCCAATCTGTCCTTCCAGCCCACACCGTAACTATTATAAAAGCATGGCTGGCGTCCGCTCACGCCAGAAGAGGCGCCTGAGTGCCAGGCTCACTTTTTCAGAAAAGAGCCCACTTTATGGAAAAAGCCCACTTTCCGCCCAGCCCTGCCCAGATCAGTGACTTGCCCAGGCGTGGAAACGGCTGCAGCTCGCTGCTCACCCGTGAAAGCCATGCCCTTCTCTGGAATCCCAGGCACCAAGGCTGTCTTGCACTCAACACTCTTTGATACCACAATAGAATGCAATTTTAATTTGTGTGTGCACAGATTTACATCTGTGTTACCGCCAGATTGAAAAGTCTTTTGAATCATTCTATATCAGAAGCAGAATCAGAAGTCTCCCGTGGATAAAGTTTTAAAGCATAATACCTAACATTTAAAAGAATTATTTAACAATGTAACAGAATTATGTCTTATTGGACTGTACATATCCAAAAGCCACTGAAGATTAAAAAAAGATGGAACTATCTGCCTTTAATAATATTGATAATAGAAAAATACATGTGTAGAGAATTCAGGTCAGAATTACAGCCTTATAAGTTAAAAGGACATTTCTGACAAAACCTGAAAACCCTGCATTGGTCTCTATCTCCCTTGCCAACAGTATGCCATTCTACTATATACATTTACATCCCTCTAGGTAGATTAAACTATCTTAATAATTGCTACTATATTTAGAAAACAGCAACAAGGGGCCGGGCACTGTGGCTGATGCCTAGCGCTTTGAGAGACCGAGGCAGGCAGATCACCTGAGGTCAGGAATTCAAGGCCAGCCTGGCCAACATGGTGAAACCCCGTCTCTACTAGAAATACAAAAATTAGCCAGGCGTGCTGGCGTGTGCCTGTAATCCCAGCTACCTGGGAGGCTAAGGCAGGAGAATCGCTAGAACCCGAAAGGTGGAGGCTGCAGTGAGGTGAGTTCGCATCACTGCACTTCCAGCCTGGGCGACAGAGCGAGACTCCGTCTCAAATAAAAAAAAAAAAAAGAAAGAAAACAAAACAAAACAGCAACAAGGAAAAGTGTCTTGGCATATACATGTAAGCATATTGTAAAACTAAATAACTATTATAATTTATAACTGTGATTTGATATGATAATACTTAACATGCATACTGTGTTAATTGGAAGGGAAGGCTATCATATATGACAGAGAAAAAGAAAAACTGGAAGCTGGGGTGCAGGGAGGAAGAAGATAAATCATAAAGCTCTCATATTAGGATAGGATGTAGTATAATTAAAATTTAATTGGATACACAAAACTGTAGCTCCTAAATATATTCAGAGGAATTGAATATTGGAAGTCAGAATGGATTTGTACAGCTTTTTATGCACATGTAAATCTTGTACATGTAACTTCTGGGCAATAAGTCATTGGAGGTGAGGCAGACAGTGAATAAATGAAATTTTTTCTGGTACTTTGAAAATTGAACTGTTAGGATATTTCTATTTGTCCTCGTGATAAAACTGCCTTACCCTTTTGCCTCCGACCCCATATGGACTCTAAGCAGAAAGTGAAAGCTAAAATCCTAAGAACCCAAACTGAAAATGAACGGAAACATTTGGATAGACTTCTGTAACCCACAGAGTGAGGATTTATTTCAGAGTACTCTAGATCAAAGTAATTGTACTCTGTATCCTATACCCTCTGTATCCTGCACTCTAAGGACAAAGGCAATTTACAAATAAACACTGGAATTCTACTTAGTGGCTTTATAGTTAGTACAGTATCGCTATTTTGGACCTATTTATTTTATTGGACCTACTTTGGATCTAAAATAAATAAGTGGTTACGTTAGCTTTGTTATGAATCAAGAGCTTCAGAATGGCAAATATGAGTCATCCATTAAAAAGAAAATGAAGCACAATTATAGTTTGAGTATAGGATTAAGAATGTAAGTATTATGGTTGTGAAGTAATATTAGGACTAACTTGAAAATGGCTGTGAACTTCTTAGACATATGTTTGTCTGTGTGTATGTATACTTTTCCCATGACCGTCCATTGAAACGGCCCATAAGTTCTATCATCCCAGCAGCACGAAGCCAGATAAGCACATCACAGTGCTCATAGTTGGGTCTCTAATATCACGGCAGGTGATCCACTTGCCGTGGTCTCCCACAGTGCTCATGGTTGGGTCCCTGCTTTCTTTCTCTGAAAGAAATTGGGACTAGGAAAATTGGTAGATTTCACATCTGGGACCAGATGTACAAAATGGGCCTGTGGCATCTTGCTGCCGAAAAGCAAAGATACTTTAAATATTTTGTGCATGTTTTGTAAAAAGGCTACATGGGCCAGTTAAAAGTTTCCTTTGGCTAAATTGTGACATTTTGATCACTGACAAAGAACTGATGACTACAAATAATTGAAACAAATTGTGTCAATGAAAAGCCATTGGTTCATCACAGTAACCTGAGAAAAAAGTATGACATTAAAATAATATAGCTATGAAAGACTATGTCATGTTTAGAAGTCATTTTAATATCTCTAAGGCTTTGGCCCCATCAGATTTACATTATATGAAAAGAGTGCAGAATTCCATCAAATTTTCATCAAAATTCATCAGATTTCATCAACATTATCATCAAAATTTGTATCAAAATTTATCGAGAGAATTTTCATCAAAATTTATCAAATTTGATAAAAATGTATGAAAGCATTTACTTTCGGGATATGAGGAATCCAGTGGAATGGAATTAAGGTGCCTTTGTAGCCAGATGGAAAGATGTTTAAATCACATGAGTAGATTAAAAAATGTGCAAAATCCAACTTAAGCAGGGAAGGATGTTAGCCTCAAATCCATGAGTAGGCAGAAGAAAAAAGACATGCTATTAGTTAAGTATGTGGGACACAAGACTAAGTGCTTCTTGGGGAGGGGGCTTTGGGGTCTCTGTTGTACAGACAGATCCAGAGGGTTCCGGCTGCTGCAGGTGGTAGGACAGAAGCACTGTCCTGGGCAGGGGTTTTCCCTGACCTCTAGTGGTTCTCTCTGGTAATAACAGAAACTAACAATTTCAACGTGTCAAAACGTTTAAAAGAAATGGTAAGTATTGCCAGCTAACAAACCTGCCCATGTGTTCCCTGAATCTAAAATAAAAATCGAAATAATTTTTTTAAAAAAGAAAAAGATAATAGTATTACCCATGGGACAAAATTTGTACTATTAGCAAGAATCAGTTTGTGTCTCGTTTAGAAACAATTTGACTTTTGTTCCAGTGTTTAAACTTCGACAAAAATGGTTTTGAATAGATCTTTATAACCTGATGCCATAAATACAAGATTCTCTGATACCTTCATTTAATATATCAATATTGGGCCTAAAACATTATTCTGTAAAGCTTAAATTGGTATTAACTATGATCATCTTGATATCTATGATAGATAATAAACAAGGTCATACATACCTTACTAAACAATTTTGGTTTTTCACCAACATTTGATTCTTTAAAAGATTTAGACTAACAGAATTATTTAGCATTTCAAGGCGTGTGCTTTATTTAGCAAGTGAGTAAAAATATTGGAATATTGAAGTATTTGCATAAAAAAATCAAATGGTGGTGTTTTGTAATCTCTATTATATTTCCTATTAAGGTTTCGTATATTATTTTCCCATTGTTCCTGAATTTGTTATCCTATACATAAACAGAAACATGGACGAGTAAAAAAAAAAAAAAAAAAGAAATGGTACGGCATTTCTGTCCTTTTGGCTGGACTTATGTCCGTTCAATAGGGTAGCAGAGATTATCTGATACCAGAATATTTAATTGACAAAGGATTATTATTTAAGTGCAGCTTGATGGAACAAACCTTTCTAAAGTTAGGTCCACAAAGAGAAACGTGGGTGTTGGTAGGTGGTTGTTGATGATGATGTTGGAAAGAACCAGCAGCGCAGCAGGCTGGGATTCCGAAAGCCAGGGCTGAGACCTTGCTCAGAAAGACTTTGGATCAAATCACTTAAGACATCTTAGAACACAGTTTCCTCAGGAGAGAAATGAGGGCACGGCTGAAATAGTTTCTCAGGCCTCATCGGTCCCTGATCTTCTGAGAACACTAAGTATGGAAGAGTTTAAAAATTGGAACCAGTTTTTCAGTCTGGATACATTTATTTCCATAGTTAAGTAAAATTCATTTAACAAACAGGATTATACCTTTAAAAAGGAGCAGATTGAAGGAAAATACTATAACTCAAGTTTACTTCCCATTTTGTACTCAACATCTGAAGTAAAACTACTTGGATTAATCTAACCTTTTCAGCTCCTTTACAAATAGCTGAAAAAAACAAGTTATGTCTGCTGTGTGCCTATTTTGGGGTCATTTAATTTTCAAATAATAGCAACAATAAGAAGAATGCATTTTTATGATTAAAACATCAAATTTTAAAATTTTTACTTAATAGTTATTTGATGAGAAGGGCTGCAGGAAAGCTGCAAGGAAAGTAGGAAAAGAACTGTTTCTATAAGGAGAGAACAGAGGCCACATTGATGCTCACGAAACTGAGATGTCACCTGGCATGGTGGCTCACACCTGTAATCCCAGCATTTTGGGAGTCCAAGGAGGGTGGATCACTTGAGGTCAGGAGTTCGAGGCCAGCCTGGCCAACATGATGAAACCCCATCTCCACTAAAAGTACAAAAATTAGCCAGGTGTGGTAGCTCATGCCTGTAGTCCCAGCTACTCAGGAGGCTGAGGCAAGAGATTCGCTTGAACCCGGGAGTTGGAGGTTGCAGTGAGCTCATATCACACCACTGCACTCCAGCCTAGGTGACAGAGAGAGAAAAAGAAAGAAACAGAAAGAAAGAAAGAAAGAAAGAAAGAAAGAAAGAAAGAAAGAAAGAAAGAAAGAGAGAGAGAGAGAAAGAGAAAGAAGAAAGAAGAAAGAAGAAAGGAAAGAAAGAAAGAAAGAAAGAAAGAAAGAAAGAAAGAAAAAGAAAGAAAGAAAGAAAAGAGAAAAGAAAAGAGAAAAGAGAAGAAAAGAAAAAGAAAAAAGAAACTGAGATGTCATCAGGGAAGAATCTTTGATGGCTGTCCTGTTTTGCAGTACTCGCCAGGTATTCTTTCTCCAAATCAGCCTGCTCTAAAGGGAGGGTAAAGGAGACATTAAGATGCAAAGTCACTCAAAAGTATACAAATTTGGAATTGCTATCTTGAAAAGAGAATATTGGAAGAGGCCCACGAATGAAGCTGTAGGCACTGAATTATATCTGCTAAGTTTAGAAAATAAGAGGAATAAATTATGTAAGAGAATATGTGTCTAACTAGGGTGAGGGGATGGCTCCGATAAGCGTGGGTTGTTTCTGCCCTTTGTTGGTATCCTAACTCCTCATTATCCCCTCTCCCCACCCCCTGGCAACCACCATTCTTTCTGTTTCTATGAAATTGACTAGGCACCTCATATAAGAGGAATCATACTGTATTTGTCCATTTGTGACTGTTTATTTCACTTAGTATAATGTCCTCAAGGCCCATCCATACCATAGCATATGTCAGGATTTCATTCCCTTTTCAAATTGAATAATATTCCATTGTACATATGCATCGCATATGTTTACCCATTCATTATCCATTCATCTGTCAATGAACACTGAGTTGCTTCTACCTTTTGGCTATTGTGGACAATGCTACTATGAACATGGATGTGCAAATACACTGGAGTCCCTGCTTTCAATTCTTTCTGTATATACCCAGAAGTAGAATTGCTGGAGCATACGGTGATTCTATTTTTAATTGTTTGAGGACTCACTATACTGTTTTACACAGGGGCTGCCCATTACATTCCCATCAGCAATTCACAAGGGTTCCAATTGCTCCACATGCTTGCCAATACTTTTTGTTTTTGTTTTTTATAGTAGTCATCAAATCGGTGTGAGGTGGTATCTCATTGTGGTTTTCATTTGCATTTCCCTAGTGATTAGAAATCTTGAATATCTGTTCATGTGTTTATTGGCCATTTTTATATCTTCTTTGCTGAAATGTCTCTCCAGTTCTTTTGCCCATTTTTAATCAGGTTATTTGTTGTTGTCATTGCTGCTGTTTCTAAGTAACACGTCTTTTTTTTTTTTTTTTTTTTTTTTAGTTGGAGTTTCAGTCGCCCAGGCTGGAGTGTAGTGGCATGATCTCAACTCACTGCAAGCTACGCCTCCTAGGTTCAAGCGATTCACCTGCCTCAGCTTCCTGAGTAGCTGGGATTACAGGCATGCACCAACATGCCCAGCTAATTTTTGTATTTTTAGTAGAAACGGAATTTCACCATATTGGCCAGGCTGGTCTTGAACCCCTGACCTCAGGTGATCCGCCTGCTGGTCTCCCAAAGTGCTAGGAATACAGGTGTGAGCCACCGCACCCGGCCTAAGCAACATGTCTAACAACAGATTTGATTTTGGTAAGGACTGCTGAGAAAGTTCTTGGAGGGAACCATGCTAAGTAGAAAACACCAAGAAGAGCCTGTGAAAAGTGGGCCCAATGCAGGACATGGGCAGGGTTTGGGCTGTTATCTTTCAGCACTGCTATCTTTCGTCTGGTCGAAGATGACTCCTGTCCCTGCACAGTGGCTCACGCCTGTAATCCCAGCACTTTGGGAGGCTGAGGTGGGCAGATCACTTGAGGTTGGGAGTTCGAGACCAGCCTGGCCAACATGGTAAATCCCTGTCTCTACTAAAAATACAAAAATTAGCTGGGCCTGGTGGTATGCGCCTGTAGTCCCAGCTACTTGGGAGGATGAGGCATGAGAATCGTTTGAACCCCGAAGGCAGAGGTTGCAGTGAGCTGACATTGTGCCACTGCTCTCCAGCCTAGGCAACAGAGTGAGATTCTGTCTAAAAAAAAAAAAAAAAAAAAAAAAAAAAAAAAAGATGACTCCTGTGCATTACTTTACACTTCCTCAAGCAGCAAGAGGAGGTGGGGACACTCTCTTTATGGAGACGCATAGGGCACAGGAAATGACAGCCTTTATTCAAAGAGAGCTGCAGGTAAATACTGCCTCTCAGAGGAGGCAAGTTAAGACTGGGAGGTGGAAGGGAAGTCCTGTGCAGGGATGAGGTGGTGAGTGCTCCTTTGGAGTGGGTTTCCAGAGAGCTGGAGAGAGGACTGGAACAGAGTAGAGTAGTGAGAGCATGAGTCTGAGGGGGACAGAGCATCCTTGGACATGCAAATCTGTTAATCTGGAACTTTTTTTAAAAGCTATGCTAGTTTAATTAGTTTAATATTATATTTCTTTAATATTTAGAGGTATCACTGAAAACTATAGCAAGGGCAGGGGAGGCCAATAAATATGTACAATGCACTTTGCCAAACCAGCTCAGTGGTTTGAACTTTCAATAAAAGTTCAAGGACTGGATAAAAGTAAAAGGACTGAATAAAAGGCAATTCCTCGAACATGTTATTTTACAAGCATGTTCCTGAGGACGTCTTGTCTCTCTTTCCCCATCTTCAGCCCTTTATGAAAGTATTCTTTCCAACCACCCACTGAGACTTTTTCTAAGAGGAATTCTGGTGAATCTAGTTTTTCCATCTCCTTACATTTTGGTGTTGTCTTGGCCCCTCCTATGAACTGGAACCCTGGAAACTGCCCACCTGGCCCATCTCTTAACCTGTGTTTTTGTGACAAAGGCAATAAATTCCCAACTAATTTTTTATTTCATTCTCTTCTCTCAAGGAAAATTATTGCCAGCTTCAGGGATAGAATATAACCATAGTTAAGAAAAAATAAAAATCCAAAAACTATAAAAATAGTCATGTGTTTTGAAAAAAATTTACCCAAGGAATAATTATGGAAATATGTATAGATTTGATTACAAGGATATTCATGGCAAAGTTATGATATGAAAAATTAGGAAAAAAATAAAAATGTCTGCCAAACAGGTCATTAAGTAATCTTATTACACAGAATATCATAAAACCATTAAAATATTTTATAATAGCAGAGGCTTATCACCTTAGACTTTAACAGAAAGCCAGAAGGGGGTAGCTGGCAAAAGCAAGCAGAATTTCACTCTTTTCTCTCCAACACACACACACACACACACACACACACGTATATACATATATAATGTCTATATATAATTTTCATATAGATATGTGTGTGTGTAGTGTGTGTGTGTGTATATATTTTTTTCCATATATTTATTCCATGAAACAATGCATTGGGGGGAAAAAAATTCCACTTCATGCATTGGGGGAAAAAAATTCCACTTCATAAAAAAAAGCTTGAAGAATGTTGAAGAATATCGACATAAAGACCCAGAAAGAGGTCCATAGAGCTTAAGTGGAAAAGGTGTGTTGTAAAGCAGTGGTCAGTATGAATCTCATTTTTTGTTATTATTGAATACTGGGCATGGTGGCTCATGCCTGTAGTCCCAACACATTGGGAGGCTGAGGCAGGCAGATCACTTGAGGTCAGGAGTTCAAGACCACCCTGGCCAACATGGTGAAACCCTGTCTCTACTAAAAATACAAAAATTAGCTGGGTGTGGTGGCACATGCCTGTAATCCCAGCTACTCAGGAGGCTGAGGCAGGAGAATTGCTTGAACCTGGAATGCAGAGGTTACAGTGAGCCGAGATCGTGCCACTGCACTCCAGCCTGGGCAACAGAGTGAGACTCCATCTCAAAAAAATAATAATAAATAATAAATAAATTACTGTTGAATAAATGTGTTCAAGTCGGCCTCTGTGTATGGACACCCATGGTGTTTACTTCTGTACCACACCCCAGGATCATTAACTCAAGCCTTTCTAATATATTACTTTTTCCCCCATAATAGTTCACATTTGTTAGGTACTCAGAAGGGTCTTTTAGATGGAGTGGAATGATCTGGAACTATATGGCAGTTATGGCTTAGCATAGTATAGTATATCATAGATGAAACTTTGGATACATAGGCGAATGGCAATATTAGCTTGAGAAAAATGTATACATTTACATAACTTCAAATGTCCTTGAAGTGAGAGGACCTCAATCTCTGACACTAGCTTGTCAATGTCAGCCTCTCAAAATGCTCTTAAAAAGGGGACCTGCTACATCAACCTGGCCCACCCCAAGTGGCATTTTAAGTGGCTGCAATGAGCCAGGCTGTGTACTAGGAGCTGTCGTGCAATGTATTATTGCTCTGGTTTGCTTAGTGCCAATTATTGTGTATTTGTTTCAGAATTCTCCTGGCTCACCAGATGTTACAGGAGGTCCTATGCTGATTTTGTGGCTTTCTTCTTTATGAGTCTCAAGTCCCGCTAATGTGTTTGTAAAATAAATACTTCTGGCAAACTTCAGGAAAAAAAAAGTGTGAAATTTCTGAATTGCTGTTAAGTGTGCTTTGAGAAATTGAGCAAAACAGAAGAGGCACCAGACACTACCAAAACAGGTAAACATCAAAGATCTAGAAAGATCTTTGAGTGGCTTAGGAACTAAGCACCGAGGAAGGAAAATGAAAGGTAATTATTAGCAAGTGGCATGGATTCATTAAGAACTGCATTATACCATATAACCTTTCCCCTCCTCCTTCTCCTCTTTCCTCTTGTTATTATTATCATTAAATGTAATGGAAAGTATGCCTAGATTTCAGCTATATATCTGGAAAAATCAAAATGAGGAAGAGCAAGTTGAATGATCACAGATTTAGTTAGACTTGTAACTGGCCGAATGAAATAAATGCAGACCAGGAAACTGTCCACACGCTTGTGCTTCATGCCCCTCCCAGTGGAGGATCGAGCTGGAGGGATGGGAGTGGGGAAGAGGGGTTTCCTTTGGGACTTCTTTGGTTTTCTCTGTGCTCTTGTGCCTGCCCTTGGCAATATTTAGGGCAGGCTGGCCTTGTCTTTGTTACTCCTGAAGCAGCAGTAGCATGACCAGTTTGGAGAGACAGCTTAATTTACAGCCAGCATCATAAGCGCTCTTTCAATCTATATTTTGATTCTTGGACATTTATTATCAATTAATCTAGACATAAAGAATAATACTCTATATAAATTGCTGTTGGGGTTGAAAAAATTGTCCACTGTGGGTACAGGAATATCAAACTTCAGAATGCCTCATGTTGAATAATTTAATTAATGATGGCATAAAGAAAAAATATTAACTCAATGTAACTCAGATTCTACTTTAATAAAATTAGCATTTTAGGAATGTATAAAGAATTCCAGTTAGACTTGTTTATATGTAAAAAGGTATGAGTTAGACATTATAAACATGTAAGAAAATTTGATTTATCGTAAACATTAAGGAGGAGGGGTTTTGTTGTTTTACTTGCTTTACTACTTTCACGGCCCCATCTATGTTAAAATACAACTTACTTAGAGATAAACTAAGACTAAAACTAAGAAATGCCAGCTTTTTTCAAAGTAAAAAGTTATAGTAATACTAAGTAAAAAGTAATACTTTTTCAAAGTCTTTGATTTTCAAAGTAAATATCACTAATTTTTTGAATTACTTTTTTCTTAGAAAAATAAAGATCAAGATTGAAGTATCATTTCTCCACACCTTGTCTATATTTCAAATGTATTAGCACCAAACCACTGAGTATAGCAGCAATTATTAGGAAATGTTACAGAACATGTCTATTTGCAATGATCATACAGTAGAGCTTTTAAGTAGGTAGAAATTTTTTAAATATTGATGATTTTTAAGATGATGTTTCTTATATGTAACACTCCATATCTACAAATGGGTTTTTGTACTTATTGCCATACTATACTGTGTCCTAACAGCCTTGTAAAACAGGCTGTAATTTTTTAAAGGGGTAATTTTTCCAGATAATTCACTTTCATCACATATCCTTCTCTTTCACATACCTCTTGTTTTATACTCATGAAAATGTATTGTGGTGTTCTATTACACATACAGAAAATGCAGGCTGGGTGCAATGGCTCACACCTGCAATCTCAGCACTTTGGGAGGCCAAGGCGGGCAGATCATGAGGTCAGGAGATCAAGACCATCCTGGCTAACATGGTGAAACCCTGTCTCTACTAAGAATACAAAAATTAGCCAGGTGTGGTAGTACATGCCTGTAGTCCCATGTACTTGGGAGGCTGAGGCAGGAAAATAGCTTGAACCCGGGAGGTGGTAGTTGCAGTGAGCTGAGATCATGCCACCGCACTCCAGCCTGTGTGACAGAGCGAGACTCCATCTCAAAAAACAAAACCAAAAAAAGAAAATGCAAATGCTATTACCAACCAATATGTTGAATGAAAAAAATTAACTTTTAACCATTCTGGCTTTTAAAAAAGTTCTAAACATAATGTAGACAGGTTTCTACATAAATGCAAGAATCTAATTTTTAGCAATAAATAATTCAGTTATAATATTAATTTAGAGAATGGAAAATATTAAATTTTATACTCCCCAAATAAATAATTTATGTTTAATGTTTCCAAACCCATAGATAAAGGATATATGATTTTCATATTTGAAAACATTTATAAATTTTCTTCATGTTCCCCCAAGTACCTATCATTGGATCATGACTATATATTCTTTATTTCAGTTACTGATCATGTCCTAAATCTACAACCATCATATCTTTACTGAGAACATCCAAATCTGCCTTTAGATCCAGCTTCCAGTTTACAGTCTGTCTATAGGACATTTCATTCAGAGTCCATCACCTTAGCCTGCCATCTGTTGTTGCACTGAGCTGCAACCTATTTATGTGTTAAATAGAGGGGTAAAGCTTGATTATCTTTATGCTATGATTTAAAAATTCTAAGCCTGAAAGCAAACATTATTTTTACTTCTAAACTAGGCAACTCATGATTCTTTGATCCTTTTGCTTTTAACTTATTTGTGTCTATATTAAAAGTGGGTTTCTTGTAGGCAGCATATAGTTGGTCTTGATTTTTTAATCAAATCAGCCAAGTACAGCCTTTGCACTGGGGCTTTTAGACATTTTGATATGACTGGGTTTAAGACTGCCATTTGTTGTTTGTTTTCTATTTTGTCATCTATTCTTTTGTTTCCTTTGTTTCTTTTTCTGCTTTTCTTCCCCACTGCCTTCCTTTGGATTGTGTTTTTTTTTTTTCTGGTTCAATTAAAACATTTTTTAACCGATAAGTTAAAATTATTATATTTGTGTTGTACAACATGGTTTTGTTTTCATTTTTGTTTTTCAGACAGGGTCTCACTCTGTCACCTAGGCTGGAGTGCAGTGACACGATCTGCGCTCACTGCAGCCTCAACTTTCCAGGCCAAAGCGATCCTCCCACCTCCATCTCCCAAGTAGCTGGGACTACAGACACACACTACCATGCCTGGCTAAATTTTTTTCTAGTTTTTGTAGAGACAGGGTCTCACTGTTTGTCCAGGATGGTCTTGAACTCCTGGGCTCAAGCGATTTTCATGCCTTGACCTCCCAAAGTGCTGGGATTACAGGTGTGAGCCACTGCACCCAGCCAACATGATGTTTTTATATATGTATACATTGTGGAATGGCTAAATCAAGCTATTTAACATAGGTATTACCTCACATACATATCATATTTTATGTGAGAACACTTAAAAATCTTCTGTCTTAGCAATTTTCAAGTATAAAACATACTATCTACAGTCACCGTGATATACAACAGATCTCTTGAATTTATTCCTTCTGTCTAATTTTGTATCCTTTGACCAATATCTCCCCAATTATCCTTTCTCCCCCAGCTTCTGGTAACTACTATTTTACTCTGCTTCTATGAGTTTGACTTTTTTAGATTCCACCTGTAAGTGAGATCATAGGGTACTTGTCTTTCTGTGTCTAGCTTATTGCACTTAACATAATGTCCTGGAGGTATCACTCATATCACAATTGACAGCATTTCCTTCCTTTGTTAAGGCTGAATAGTATTCCGTTATGTATATATGCCACATTTTCTTTGTCCATTCATCTGTTTATGGACATTTAGGTTGGCACCATATCTTGGCTATTGTTAATAATGCTGCGGTGAACACGGCAGTGCAGATATCTCTTCAACTCACAGATTTCATTTCCTTTGGAGGTATATCCAGTAGTGGGATTGCTGTATCATATGGTAGTTCTATTTTTAATTTTTTGAGGAACTTCCATACTATTTTCCATAATGGCTGTACTAATTTACATTCCCACCAACAGTGTACAAAAGTTCCCTTTTCTCTACATCCCTGCCAGCATTTATTAATCATTCAGCAATTTATAACAGTCATTCTAACAGGTGTGAGGTGATAGCTCATTGTGGTTTTAATTTACATTTCCCTGATGACTAGAGCTATTGAGCATTCTCCCTTCTTATGACTGTTGGCCATTAGAATGTCTTCCTTTGAGAAATATCTATTCAGGTGCTTTCCCCATTTTTCAATTAGGTTATTTGTTTTCTTATTATTGAGTTGAGTTCATTTATATATTTTGGATATTAGCTCCTTTTCAGATGAACAGTTTGCAGATATAGTCTCCCATTCTGTAAGTTGTCTTTTCACTCTTTTGATTGTTTCCTTTGCTGGGCAGAAGCTTTTAAATTTGATGTAATTCTAAGAGAATTTTTAAAAATTCCATTTTGTCTTCTTTGCTGGCTCATTAGTTATAATTCTGTTTTGTATTTTTAGTGGTTGCTGCAAGGTTTACAGTATACATCTTTAACATACTCCATCTCCACCATATACATGATATAAGAGCTTTGCAAAAAACCTTGGTACTATGTTGCCGTAACTTTTACTTTTACATGTTATACATCTTACAATGCATTGTTAATATTTTTACTCTCAACATAGTTGTTATTTTTGGTGCTTTTTATTCCTTTTTGTAGACTCCCATCTGGTATATATTTTATTCTGCTTGAAGAGCTTTATTTAACATTTCTTTCCCTGGCCTCTCAGCTCTAATGCAAGTCTGCTGGTGATAAATTATTTCAGCTTTTATGTGTCTGAACATCTTTATTTCACCTTTGTTTTAGAGAGATAATTTTATCTGGGTATGGAATTCTAATTTGATACTTTATATTTTTCCCAATACTTGTCTGGCTTGCATCATTTCTGCAAGAAGTCAGTTGTTGTTCTTGTTTTTGTTCCTTTTTCTTCCTTATGTAATATGTCTGGTTTTTTTTTGTGGCTGATTTTACTGTTTTTTCCCCCCCCTTGCTGGTTTTAAGCAACCTGTGATATGAAAATTTAGTATAGTTTTCTTAATTGATATTTATGAAACATTTTAGGTCTGTTTATGGTTTCCTGAAAATTTGGAAAAATTCTGGTCATTACATCTTCAAACATTTTTTCTCTCCCCACCTCCTCCTCTTTGTCGGGACTTTACACATATACTAGATTGCTTGACATTGTCCTACAGCTCTCTAATCTTTTTTCAGCTGTTTTTTGTTTCATTTTGGATTTCTATTGTGATATGTTCAAGTCCACTATCTTTCCTTCTGCAATGCCCAATCTACTAATTCCATTTGTGTGTTCTCCTCAGAAATCTTAACTTTTTCTTTTTCTTTTTGAGATGGAGTCTCGCTCTGTCCCCCAGGCTGGAGTGCAGTGGCGTGATCTTGGCTCACTGCAACCTCTGGCTCCTGGGTTCACGCCATTGTCCTGCCTCAGCCTCCTGACTAGCTGGGACTACAGGCACCCGCTACCATGCCTGGCTATTATTATTATTATTATTATTATTTGTATTTTTAGTAGAGACAGGGTTTCACCATGTTAGCCAGGATGGTCTCGATATCCTGACCTCATTATCCGCCTGCCTCGGCCTCCCAAAGTGCTGAGATTACAGGTGTGAGCCACTGCGCCTGGCCCCAGAAATCTTAATTTTCATTTCTAGATGTTTGAATAGTGTTTTTTTTTTTTACATGAAATGTCTCTACTTAACATAACCTTTTTTCTACCTTTCTGAACATATATAGTTATAATAATTGTTTTAATGTCTTTGTCCATCAATTTGATCATCTCTGCCATTTCTGGTTCAGTGTCAATTGATATTTCTCATTATGTGTTGTATTTTCCCGCATATTTGCATGCAGGATAACCTTGAATTAATGCAAGCTATGATGACTATTACCTTGTTGAGTGATGCACATTTTCTGTTTTCTTTTTCTTTCTTTCTTTTTTTTTTTTTTTTTTTGAGATGGTATTTTGATCTTGTTGCCCAGGCTGGAGTGCAACGGCACGATCTCGGCTCACTGCAACCTCCGCCTCCTGGGTTCAAGTGATTCTCCTGCCTCAACCTCCCGAGTAGCTGGGATTACAGGCATGCACCCCCACACTCAGCTAATTTTTGTATTTTTTTTTCTTTTTTTTTTTTTTTTTGAGACAGTCTCACTCTGTCAGCCAGGCTGGAGTGCAGTGGCACGATCTTGGCTCACTGCAACCTCCGTCTCCCAGGTTCAAGCAATTCTCCTGCCTCAGCCTCCCCAGTAGCTGGGATTACAGACATGTGCCACCACGCCTGGCTTATTTTTGTATTTTTAGTAGAGATGGAGTTTCACCATGTTGGCCAGGCTGGTCTTGAATTCCTGACCTCAGACGATCCACCCACCTCAGCCTTCCAAAGTGCTGGGATTACAGGCGTGACCGTGCCTGGCACATTTTCTATTACTATATTCTTGAGCTTTGTTCTGGGACACAGTTGTTACTCAGAAACCCTTATCCTTCTGGATATGGCTTGTGTTAAGCAGTACCAAGGCAGTATTTAGTGCTAAGTAGTTCCCACTACTGAGGCAAAACTCTTCTGAGTACTATGCCCACTGCTCCATGAATTGTTTTCTACAAATGACTGGGTGGAACAGGCATTACCCTTGCATGAGGTTCGATGAATTGTTCCCTCTAATACTTTCAGGTGGTTCTTTCACTGGCCTCATTTAGTTTTCTTACATTCATGTGCTGATTTCTGCAGATCTCCAGAGCTGTTTCTTTGGTATCCCCCCACCCCGCTCTTCCCTGCAGACTCTAGCTGTCTTGGCCTCCCTGGCCTCTCAGTTCTGACTTCTTAACCAGAGAGAATGCCAAGCTCCAACTTGATTTTCCTCTCCCTGTGCCACAGGCTGGGCCAATCATAGAGGTCATTTTGTTTGTTTTCCTCTCAAGGATCATTGTTCTTCATTGACTAATAGCCAATGTCTCAAAAATTGTTTTTATTCTGATGAAAACATTGTGTGAATTTATTATTTCATATATCTCATCTTGTTTCTTCATTGTCTTAGGTGGGAGAGTAAATCTGGTACTTGCTGCTCCACGTTAAGTGAAAGTGGAAGTCTTAAAATGCAAGCTGAAAACGAATCCTATGCCAGGAAGCTCTGCTCCCACCCAATCATCTTTCTTACAGTCTGTGAATCCTATTCATGACACCTTGTTTTTTTGGAGAGGGAGGGGGGACAGGGACCACTCTGTCACCCAGGCTGGAGTGCAGTGGCATGATCTCAGCTCACTGCAACCTCTGCCTCCTAGGCTCAAGCGATCCTCCCACCTCAGCCTCCCAAGTAGCTGGGACTATAGGTGCATGCCACCATGCCCAGCTAATTTTTGTATTTTTTGTAGAGACAGGGTTTCACCATGTTGCTCAGGCTGTTCTTGAACTCCTGAGTTCAAGTGATCCACCCACCTCGGCCTCCCAAAGTGCTGGGATTACAAGCGTGAGCCATTGCACTTGGCCCATGATACCTTGTTGATACATCTTTTGAAACGTCTCTCATATACCTTGTTGATACATCTTTTGAAATGTCTCTTTCCTTTTACTTTTTTCCACCCTGTGTTAACCACCCCACATCTATGCTATTTCATTCATGCTTTATTGTTTTAACCTCTGAAAAGATCTTCCTGCCTCTAGTCTTTAATCGAGTTCATACATTTCTATGATACACTTTTTTTACTGCTATTTCCTAGAACCTAGACACTAATGTACCCTGGCACTCAACAAACTTGCTGAATTAATAAGCCATTCTTTAACAACCAATTTATTAGGTACTTCCTTGGCTTAAAAAAACCTCGTAATTTCTCCCCTCTATCCATAGATCAAGTCCAAGCTGAGACTGCCAATTGATGCTTTACATAATCAGCTATTAATCAAGCTATGTGAACCCTGCCACTTCCTAGAATACGTGGTTTATTTTTTAACATGACTTAGAGCTATTACTAACTTGTAGCTTTTTTTCCATCTGTAGGATCTTTTCTATTGTCTCTTAAATTTTACCCACTCTTCAAATCCCTTAAAAGACCCACCTTTCCAATGTCCATACAGAATTCACTCTTCTCTGAATTTCTACAGCATCTATTATCTGTGCTTGTTTCAGCGCTTTCAGTTTCCTCTGTGTGTCTGTGTATGTTTTAGTTGTGCATATATTTACATCTATTTTTTCAAATGGACCAAAATCTCAGAGAGGTAGGAACCATCTTTTATAATTTTTTTTATGTATCTTAAGACACAGTAGGTATTTCAATGGGTATTTCAAAAATGAAGGCAGAGGTCATCTTGATTAATTTGCACAGGTTAATGGAATCACTAGTTTACAGTAAATTGGTGCCTTGCTGCTCACCGTATGCTTTTTTCCCCCATGGTGTGAAATGACACTGTTGGTGAAAATCACCTCAAAATAAGAGCTTTTAGGTTTTAAATCAAATTCTATCTTAGAGAATATTATTGGATCAAGGTTCTGGAGTATATTTCATCTTACTCTTTTCATTTAACAAATAAAATGCTGTGCCCCAGTTTCTACAAAATAATTAATTTAATATAAGGGATGTCATACCAAATAATATTTCAACAGAAGCCAAGGAAATCCTGGTATCACATAGCCAGTGAACATAAACTGGTATTTATTTATGCAAACATATTGCAAAATTCCTCTAAATCTTTGAAAAATATTTATGTTGTCATGAACACATAAAATGAAAAATCTAAAGTGAGTATCAAGATTTCATTTTTAGTTCATAAAAGATATTGAAGTCAAATTCCTTTCTACAAACACAGAAGAGTTGGCCACAGTGAGAAAATGTAAAAAAATAGTTTCTACCGTGGAAAACACATGAGTCTATTTTTTTAAAAAAGTATTTCAGTGACAGGAATTCCTATAAAAAGATTAAACTTTCTTGTCATAATGACAAGAAACCTTCATCGTTTCAATAATCTTGAAAACCTTCACAGCTTCACCCTTTGCCAACTAAATTTAGAACACATACAATAAACTCCTCATACAGAATACTTTTGTACCAGAAAACAGGTAATTCACATTCTGATAAAGAGCAAAAGACAAGTGCTTTATTATGAGAACTGTTCAAGTAAAATTTCAGTGTGCACCAGTGAAAGTGAATAAAGATTTGCATCAATTTTTTTTTGAATGAACACTAGGTTAAAAAGGGGCTACACATTTTTTTTTTCAAACACCACCCTTTGCTAAGGCAAAAAAAAAAAAACTCACTTAATTTTAAAACACAACTGTTACAGAAGAAAGCTACATCACAGTACAGTACAGAACGTAAAATTCACCCTAGTCTGGAAGCCATTATGGAATGGCACATCACCTACACTTAGACCTTCTAATGTAGGTTGGAATTACAGTATTTATCACAGCTTTATTTTCTTTAAACTGATAAAATTTGAATACACTTTCTGTTTTTCAGGAGTGTGCAGATGGGGCCCATATGTTGGTATTACAGTAATTACAACAGTAAATAACATTGCACAGTCAACCTCCAAGGCTAATTCAGTATAAAATAACAAGTATTAAAATGTACCTTTACTAGTGGTTTTACATCGCATATATCACTAATTATGAAAGAAAAGTAGGCAAATGCCCAATCACAAAGCGGCACATTATAGGCATAATGATGTGGAATAAATACAAGAAATCTGGCAAAATATTTAAAACAAACGAGTTACATGGGAACAAACTGAACAACCACATAAGCATAAATCAATCATATACTGTTATAAATAGTATGTTTTGCTCACAAGTCTCTTAAGTACTTATAGATATTACAGTGGCAGGGGTGAATGAAGAGGATAGCAGGAGAATGAGGCAAATGTTCCCAATGCCAGTTAATTCCTGAGGTGGCATTATTTCTTAACTGATGCATTGATCAACACTGTAAAGATGAGTTTGTGCTGTGAAACAGTCCCAATGTTATTCTATTCCCACAATTAAATTGCGGTATTCTGAAGGCAGCAAACCTACGTGACAGTTTATGTTATAATAGCCAGATAAAGTATGGTTTTTTTCTTTTAAATTTTGTTGCTACAATTAGCAGTGGGTCAGAAAACACTTCAAAGTTCAAAAGAAACTTGATGTAGATTTAACTTTTTTCCCAGTACTTCCTAGTTAGCTCAAGGCAATGCTATTATTGAATTTCATGTACTTGAATTTAAAAACTCTAAGTGCCAACACTGTAAACATTTTGTATCTTCTCAACTAAACCTTGTGGGATAACAAGGAAAAGAGCAAAGATAAGCAGTAATAATTTTGTGTATAATAAAGCTGATCTATTTTTCAGCTTCTGGTTTAAATTTAAATAAGATTTTAAAACAATTTTTAAAGGTCCATGCTACAATTGTAAAGGCTATTTCTATGCACTTTTAATTCTGGACACAATTTCAAAATTGCATGATGGAGGTAAGAATTTTAAAAACCCACCAGAATGTAAATAACAGGGAAGAACATTTTCAAATCAAAGCATCAAACATACATTCAGGTGCAGAAATCTAGACAACTATACAAGTTTTTAAGCAATCATGTTTTATTATACAATTCTATGAACAGAAAATGAACAGAAATACACAATATACTTACCTGTACATGTGAACCTACTTTTTAAGCTACAGATATTTATTATAGTTCATACTGACTTTAATTTTACAGTTCATAACTATGTATAACCTTATTGCATTAAGGGCAAATTCTACATGGGGAGATTCACAGGCAGACCACATTAGGCATTACCAGTACATTCAAAAACTGTACCTCATATATGTATGTATCTTCCCTGAACCTGTAAATTTGGACTTCTTTACAGCTTAAGCTCATTTGCTATTTTTGATGCAATGTTCTTAAAGGCAATAGATGTCCCAGATATTCGCTTGAAGCGAACCCCATTAAGTGACAGTCGTGGCAACTTGCAGACTTCCATCTCCCACTGCACGAGGCTATCCTGTCTAGCGTCTCCATGGACACAGAAAAGCAAAAATCTCTCTTTTTGCTCATAATCACAGTTATTTGCATCTAACACTTTTCGGATTTCTCTCATCATGTCATTAGGGTCCATTGAACTAGTGGTCTTCATACTCCATGTGAACCGCAAAGAACGCGGCTTAGAATCTTTACCCTCTTCCTTGTCTCTTTCTTTTGGTTCCCCTGATGTACTTCTGGAAGAAGAGGGCAAAGGGAAAGAATGAAAACAAATATTTCACTCAGCAAAGAGATCAAAACACACATAAAATCTAAGTGGTCATAGTTCAGTGCCTAATAACACTACCTAATTTGCAGACTACCCTCAGATGGACGCAAAGATTTATGTTATCTTGCTGTTACAGAAACACACCCCAAGATGCCATCTGTTTTGACTTTTAATATTGTCAATCTAAAATAGCATTTTTCTTAAATATAAGTGGTTTGAGGGAAACAAGTCTGCAACTGAAAGTGAAGAACTTAATACCTTCTTCAGTTCCATATTTCTCTGTTCAAGCACACACACAAAATAGGGACCACTAATATTCTATTTGTAAACATACATTTTTGAAATATAAAAAATTTCTTTTTTCTGCCTTTTTGGATAGGAGGAATGTCGTAACTTCAGAGGGAAAGATAATCCGTTTACCTGGTAAGGTTGAGAAAGAATGTTGTACTGCAATTAGGTAAAGATGTTAGATTATACCACACATCTCAATGTCCTCCAGTGACTTCTCATTTCACTAAAGACATCCTTAAAACAGTCTACAACGTTCCCCATGACTTCCATTCCAACTCCTACTACCCCTAGTCCCATTTCCTAGAATTTTTCTCCTTCCTCACTCCTATCAGAACACAATGGCCTCCATGCTGCTCCTTGAACACAGGGGTTATGTTCTTGCCACAAGGCTGCTGCACAGACTGTTCCCTCTGTCATGAATGCTTCTCCCCAGATGGCTGCGACGCTAACTCCTTTGCTTTTTTCAAATCTTTGCTCATATTGTACCCTAACTCCTATCCTAGCATGGCCAAGGCCCCTTAGCCGCTTTATTTTTCTTGATAGCACTTACACATTCTAACGTATTATTTAACCCATTTGTTAGGGTGTTGTCTGAATCTACCATTAGACTGTAAACTCAAGGAGGGCAGGGAATTTTGTCTATTTCATTCACTGATATATCTCGGGCATCTAGAACTGTGCTGGGTACATAGTAATAATTAACATATTTGTTAAATGACTAAATCTCACTGAATTTTACTTATTGCAGGCATCCCCCAAGTAATATGGAAACAAAAAACCTATTTCAAACAGTCATAGAAAGAAACCTTCATAGCTTCATCAAAGTTAATAGATTATTCATGATACAGAAAATCCTGTAATTAAATTTCTTGAACAATTATCCAAATAGAGATGTTACAATTGCAACTTGTTAACCTATCTCACTTATGTGATTTAAGAAAAAAAAAGTTCCTTGAAAGGAGTTTATAATCTACTGCATACATCTTTTAAATTAATATATATATTTTGTATCAATAGTATGATATATATTCACGTATAATTTTATATATATTATCTACTTCATTTCCAGGTGTCTGAGCCTAGGTATCTGAGTCCCCAAAGCTCTGCAAACTATGCAATCTTGAGAAAATAAGGAAAGGAATACGTAGAGAAAATAAATTTCCAAAGACTATTAATAAGTATGGAAAGTATTTACTTCATCGTGTTCTCTATTTTTCTCTTTTTGCCCACTGAATCTAAGCCATTGCATCACAGGCCTCTTAGGGCTTGCAAGCCAACCAGAGTCATTTACCAAGGTCACATGTATAATTCTGGTGGAATCGGCATGCTGGAAGGGACCTGAGAGATCAGTTGACTGAGCACTCATTTTAAAGACGGAACTGATGGCTGGAAAACTTAAAATTAGTTTTCTGTGGCTCACACCTGTAATCTCAGCACTTTGGGAGGCCAAGGTGGGAGGACCATGAGCTCAGGAGTTTGAGACCAGCCTGGCCAACATGGTGAAACCACGTCTCTACTAAAAATACAAAAATTAGCCGGGTGTGGTGGCACGCACCTGTAATCCCAGCTACTTGGGAGGCTGAGGCAGAATTGCTTGAACCTGGGAGGCAGAGGTTGCAGTGAGCTGAGATCGTGCCACTGCACTCCAGCCTAGGCAACAGAGCAAAACTTTGTCTCAGAAGAAAAAAAAAAAAATTAGTTTCCTGAAGTTATAGAGCTAATGAGTTGAAAAGTGAAGACTAGAATTTAGGGATATTATTCTAAGTCTAGTTTCCTTCTATTCCACCTTAAGATGACCTTAAGACAATGAAATATTTTTCTGCATGGTCTCACAGACATTGCCACTGATAATGTCCATTGTAGAAAGCTCCTCGAAATGTGGATATTAATATAATAACAGCTAACATTTATTGAGTACTTACTAGGTGCAGGAATTGTCCTAAGTGCCTAAAATGTATTAATTACTCATTTACCCCTCAGAACAACCCTAGGAGGCAGTTAGAGTGAGGAAATGGAGGCACGCAGAGTTGAAGTAACTTCCTCAAAGCCACACAGTAAGGGAAGTGGTAGAACATAGCTGAAACCCATGCACTCTGGCTGAGAACCTATACTTCTAACCACAGTATCACCTCATCTCCCTGAAATGACAGAACCTTATTATAGCTGGCTTGATCCCACCTATGTTCCTTGCTGTTTTTTTTCATCTGTAAAATAGGCATTTTCACCTAGTTGTTGTGAAAATTGAATGATCAGAAAGTACTTTATAGTTAGTATTCAATAAGTCAGTTCAAAAGCAAAAACAGAACCAAACCCAACAACAACCAAACAAAAGGGAATGTGAAAAGTATTGTGTAAACGTTTATAAAATATCAGTTACTAATTCTTATAATGTAATAAAATTATGTAGTTACATTAAAAGGACAAAAATGCAACTATTAAGGGCCACTTGCAATGCCACACACTACTAAATGTCTCAGAGGGAAATTTAGTGGAAATATAGGATGAAATGCAAGGAGGGGCTCAAAAGTGAAGACTAAGTGAGGGAGAGGCTAAGAACAAGTCCTCCATGTTTCTATAAAAGGCAGAAGAAAGTGAAGAATATTTGTCTTGCTCCCCTGTGGCTCCCTACCGTGGTGACTCAGGTACCTAACTCTACAAAGAAACATTTCAACTATTATTACTAAATGTAAATATAGCACGGTTTGTTAAAAAGACTACATGGGAATGCTATAGTTTTCCAAAGTTAATTATGTTTTATATTTTAAGTAACTTGAAAAGTAGAAATCAAATTGGAGGCTTGTGTTCAGCTGGTCACAATCATTCCTGAATGAAGCCAGAGCCTTTCATACTGTGGAATACCTGTTGGTTGTAAAATTTACATTGCATTCCTTAATGCTTGGGTACACTCAAAATAAATTAATGCCTTCATTTCTTAAATTTCCCATTTGTAAAATATGAACACAAGTACTAACATGTCCATAATGTGGTCCCTAGAACAGCAGCATAAGCATCTCCTGGGGACTTGTTAGAAATGCAAATCCACAGGCACCTGCCTCGGCCCCTGAATCAGAAACCCTGGGAGTGGGATCCAGCAATCTTTTTATCAAGTCTTCCCTGTAATTCTGATTGTGCTCAAGTATGAAACCCATTGCCAGAATGAATATACAACTAGCATGAAATGTCAAAAAAAGAAATCCCCAAAAGTATGCCTGGATAGAATTTTTAAATGTGGTCAAACACTGAATTATCACCTAAAATATATTACTAATATCAAATCTTCCTACATGTAATTATCTCCCTGTTCTGTGTTATTTGTGCTATTTGACTCAGACTAATTTTAGTTACATTACTTTAGTGAGAAAAATATCAGTACATTTAATCTATTAATTCTTCAGCTTGACATACTTTATAGAACAGAAAGCCTATTTCTATACCAAGTACACAATTCAAATGCATGTTTGGAAAACAAACTTAAAGTTGACTGACTTGAATGCTAGGTAACATTATGAAAACCCACCCCAATATAAAAATCTAAAATACGCATGCTATCTAGTTATTAGATCTATTCATGATCATTAAGTGCTGTAAGTATTTCAAAAGTACGTTTTCATACACAGGGACCTAGCAGCGAAGTATTAATAGTGGCTCCTCACCTTGAGGGGTCGGTTCTGCCACTGGCTTCGCCTTCACTTGGATCCCTCAAAACAAAGTGAAGGTTGAGATTTAATGATAAAAGTAAAAAATATATCAAGAAAACCTATATCTAAAATTATTTTAAAATTAGCTTGTTGAGCAAACTTCTACCATGACAGTTTTCTATTACTAGTCAGTCTGAGACTATTTCTCATGTTTTTCACCATAACCGCATGTAATTTATCATTTATTGAGCGTCTACTCATTTTTGTCAAGAGGCAATATGAGGTGAAAGTTTGAAATTTTTTTTTCATAATCTTCCAATTCCCAGCCATGATTCATTTGAAGTCATAATTTATCTTTTGGTTTAGTTTAATCTAAAGTTAAAACTATTTAATAATTATCAATAGCAAGATTCAACTTCAAATTTGTAATTATGTATAATTCTAGTAGTCGCTCAATTTAGAAAATATATACATTAACCTTGTAGTTAGCAAATAAATACCAATTTCTAAGTAAGCAATTTCTTTTAGAAGTTATGCTAACAATTCATGCACATGATAAAACATCGCAGCAAATTAACAGCCTATCCATGTAGGCGAGTCTAAAAACACGGATTCAATCTTAAATAAAAACACTGACCTTACCTGGATATCCACCTGCGAAATAAAACCAAGAAAACACTACTAATTGTTCTGTGTTGCATGTAATTAATATTTTTGAAGTCTACCAAAATTTTAATGCTTTCTTATTTTTAAAGGTAATTAAATATCTTGTGATAAAGGGTAAAATACTATTAAATAGTGGGAAAAATCACCAACTTGAATCCTTAATACTGTCTTAATGTTTTAGCCATTCCAGAAACATTTCTATTATTTATGTAAAACGAATGCAATAAGAACAAAATCAGTGGTACTCTCCCATCCCCCAAATTCATAAAACACACCCACATACCAAGCCCTAAAATTTTAAATTGTTCTTAAGAATATGAATGCCTTATGCCTCTCAGGGTCTTTAACTAATACATGCCTTTCTTAACAAACATATTATGAAAAAAAAAATTTTTCTATCTGAATTTAAAAGAATACTAAAATGTATTCTCACATTCAAATGTAATTTCTTAAATTTCTATTTTTAGTAACTGGCATTTTCATTGGGAAGTATAATAAAAATTCAATGCCATCTATACAAATCCATTTTTATTATAGCACATTGAAATAAATAAAACATTTTGAGCAGGCTGAAAGTGAAATGTACATTTTCAGTTACATGTAGATGAACTGATATACACAGATGGGCAGTATACCAACTTGGCAAGCAAGACAGTAATGCTGTTGACTCCCACTGCTAAGACAAAATTCCTTTAGGAAGGGACAAAAATCTCACTGGACTTTTCTGTCCTATTTATATTATGCTTTATTATTCACTATTAGCAAACACCTATACCACAGCTGCCAAACTTAAAACATTAGGAGTGAAATGTCCCTTAGACCCTATCTCCTTTGCTATAATTGACTGAAATAGCAATTGACCCATACCCTGTTCCTGCCTACCTGGATGCCAGTAGGAACATTGGAAGAATTTCTGCTACTTGGCAATTGTTTCAAAGAGCCCAGGAAGTCTGCTTTAAGTAGCCATGGTAGGAGGCAGATGGAGCTACAGAAGGTGCAGCTGGCTCTAACAGCATATGCAGCACAGCATGCTCTCCATCACTTAACACTTAAAAAACAATTACCTACAGATAGCAATATATACTCAACTGAACAAACTGGGTTGTTCCCTATTTAAGAATGAGCTATGGTTAGAAAATCATAAGGTTTGGTGTAGAAGTGAGCCATGCAGGTATTCAGGGCAGAGAATTCCAGGCAGAAGGAATAGTAGGTACACAATGCCAAAGCAGTGCTTAATGTACTTGAGGACAGTCTGGTGCCTGTGTGGCTGGTGTGGAAGCAGCAAGGGGAAGAGTGGGAGAAGAAGAGGTCAGAGCAGAAATGGATGGCCAGGTTACACAAGGCCCCACAGGCCACAGTGAGGGCACAGAATTGTATTCTGAGCAAGGTGAAAGCTAATCAGGGGCTTTAAATTTAAGAGTGACATGATCAGACTTGACATGACACTGCTGAAACAGAAGAGGAGGACAAGGACAGAAACTAGGAGACCTATGAGGAAGTGAAAGATGAATAGTGGTTCAGAGTATGAAGGCAGTGGCGGGAGTGATACAAGCAGTTAAATTCTGGAAATGCTGTGAAGGTAAAGCCAACACAAATTGCCAATGGATCTGAGGTGGTATGAGGAAAAGAAGTGTCAAGGATAACTCCAAGGCTTATGGTCTGAGCAACTGTAAGGACAAGGCTGCCAATTTCTAACACGGTGAAGAATGAGGGAGGGACAGGTTTGGGAAGAGGAACGAGAGTTTACTTTTGAACATGTTCTGTTTCAGAGTCTATAACGTATCTAAGTGGAGAGGCTGAGCAGCAGTTGGATATAAGAGTCTGCAGTTCAGGAGAGAGATGTGGGCTAGAGATACAGTTGGGAGTTGTTCATACAGGATGGAATCTAATGTCATGAGCCTGACTGAGATCACCAAGAGTATAAGGAAAACCAGAGAAAAAAATGTGTCCAAAGACTGAGCTCTGGGGCATTCTAATATTTAGAGGTTGGAGGAAAGGCAAGGGAATCTGAAAAAAGCCAGCAAAGGAGCCTGAGAAGGGATAGCTAGAGCCAAGCAAGGGAAACGCTTTAAATGTGTGGAATGTTTCAAGATAGTAAGTTGCTCACAGGAAGGAAGGAGACCCATCAGTCTCACTCACTGCCGTAGCAATAGCTCCTACAAAAGGGCCTTGCATGTAGTAGGTCTCCACATATGTGTTCAAAGACTATATGGCAATCTTTATCAGAACCTCCCAACAGACCAGCTCTAAGGCACTTTCTTGCTTTGGCATTCTATCTCACGACTTCCTTTCCACAGTACTCTGTTTCCCCTAGAGTCTAAATTTTTGTTGCAGTTAAGAGAAATATTTTGCACAATGCTTAATGCACAATTAGTAATCAAGCACTAAACTATAAACCTATTTTTCTTCACTTTAAAATTAATTCTGGCTTAACCATGAGAAAGTACTGGCTTTTTGAAATGGCCTTAAATAGACAAATTCCAAAAGCAGAAACTACTGATAATCTGACTAGTACCCTGCAGATGGCCGGCTAACACTATGATCTAACTTCCCTGCTGACTCTGTTGGTGAACTTTTAGTTCTTTCTCTAGCAAGTTTCATGCTGCATAGTAATTGCCCCAATGGTACAAAGTCACTGACTCATATGGTTAGAAATTTATGTTACATTTGAGGCTTTAAAGTTTTTAATTCAGCTATGTGATACTGGGCAAACTGATGTATGAACCAAGCCTATAAATAGCTCCATGACAAGGCAAGTAAGACTGAAGCTGCTGCTTCTCTTTTCCACATCCACTCTTTGAAATCCTAGAAACACTAATAACATTGGAAACTAAGTATTTAATTAGTATTTCTTAAAGCAAGTATAATTATTTCTTACCCATCACTGAAGGCTCAGCTGAAATGATTATATGATAGGGTGCCTTCACTGTCTCCCTAGATAGGAACAATTGTGTCTTCCTCTGGAATCCAGCATGTTGCCCACACTTTTTAGCACATGTTCTGCTTTATATCATGGCTAGTTGTTTGTCTGCTTCTTACAAGACTATAAGAATCTGGAGGGCACAGATGCCATCTTACCTATCTTTAGATTCTGTTCTGCACCTAACACAGTGCTTTGTCTGTCGCAGGGCTTAAGTAGGCATTTAGTGGGACACAGGAATAGATGAAATCCACATCAGCCTGCATTGTAGTAGCAACTTGTATCATCAATGTGCACTGTACATGTATGCATAGTAAGCATAGTAAGTATGCTTACTTTTTAGAAAGTATAATTGTATTGTTTAAGTAGATTAGACCTTTACTATACATGTATTCATTTTGTGTTTACTATGTTTTGATGATAAGGTTTTATGATGTAAAATTGCATAAGTGATCTGTGACTCCGGTGTGTAGGCTTTTCATGCAAGAAGAAAAAAATGTAAATTATATATTATTAGTAAGAAATTTAAAAGTATTGTCAAGATAAATTTGAAGGAAACATGTAAACTCATTTCTTTTCCTCAATCAAGGCTTTTAAATATAAAATAATCTTTTGTTAAAACACACATTTTTGAACTTAAGTCTTTGTTCTTTCCATTTTATTTTACAGATTTTTGAAATCTCATTTTGTCCATTTTTTCCTTTCTCTCTCTTAAGGAAAAATACTTTATGTCTTCCTAGATTTTTTTCTTCCAACTCTGTAAAAGAGCAGCTCTAATGAAATGTTATGAAACCATTTTAGAAAATTATTATAAAGATTTTTTTAAAAAGTCTAGTTTCCTTTGTAATTTCTAGAGGAAACAAAACACGACAGTACGTTGGTACTGACCTGCGAACAAATTTGGATGTGATTTTGCTTATTATACCAGTTGACGTTCCCCTTCTGGCATGTGCAAATGCACCCGTTTCATGGGATGGTGAAGCAGGTGGCCCATTATAAGCAGCGCTGCGTCGCTCCCGGAGCTGTTCACCATGGAAAGTGCTTCGGCTTGAGCTCCCTCGGGGAAAACGGGTCCGGTCTGGAGTCGCAGTACTAATACTGTGAGCAGATGGGGAAGCAGCAGGCACTCTCTGGGTTGTACTGCTGGGACAAATTAAGATATATCATTTAGAATAATGACAAGAAAACCTTTCACTCAAGCTAAAAACTTGAAACAAATAGCTATGGCTACTTCTTTTGGCCCTACTTTATTTGTTCACATTAGAGATGTGAGACATGGGTTTGGAGTAAAATTTCAGTTTGAAATTAGGTACCTTTTGTTTGGTCACTAAAAATTAAGAAATGACTGAAACAGGGACACAAAGATAAATAGTTTTCAGTATCAGGAATGCCAAACCAGGAGTACTGCAAATATTTTTTTAATATTCTCCTGAAACCACTTAGCAATGTTGAACACAAATTTTATTGTTTATTAAAAAGGCTTTGAATAAAATAATTTCCTATTTCTAATTTAGGCCTCAGTGATGCTACAATACCACATGGCACCACCAATATGCCTAACAAATCTAACAGAGGGTTAAAATGTTCAGATGTACTGAATTTGGGAAACCTTAAAATAGAAAAATACTAGAAAAACAATTATACGATTTTATATCTGAACAGGCTCTTTGAGTTCATCAGTTTCATTGACAGGAAAACTGAAGCCCGGTTTTATTAAGAACAAGGAATTGAGCCTGATCATTATCTGCGGGTCTCAACTCACAGTCTAGTGTTTGTTTGTATGGTTTAAATAATTAAAAAATCAATTTACCTAAATGACAAATTAAACAGCAATTTTTAACTTTATAGACGGATGTAAAATCAAATCCTTAAAAAAATTCCTCTAGAAAATGATTTAAGTTATATGCAACATTTCCAATAACAGCCAAAGTACACAGAAAGTTTATGTTACGATTCAATTTTTCCTCCATAACAAACACTGGATCTTATTAGAAAGGTCTTAATGTGATGGTGACTATCATGTATTTTCACATGGTGCTATATTTTTAGAAACTCTTAATGAACAAAATGAGATGTAACCAGCACATTACCCAGGCCGGTAAGCTTCAGAGCCGTCTTTAATGGTTGGCAGTGTGACTTTAATAGGATGACCAGAAGTGGACATGGACTTCTGGTGGCGGGGTCGTGCTGAGGGGACAGCAGAGGCCACAGAAGAGCCTGCAGAAGATATGCTACTCACAGACATCTCCGTAAGGCTTTCGCCATAAAGCAGTTGAGAAGACCATGGAAAAAAAGAAGAAAAATTGTGGTTTACTAAAATTTAAGAACTATATTTTAAAAAATCTAAACTGACTAACACCTTTCATAACTGAAACATTTGAAAGAAACTAACATTAGTGGCATTATTAATGACTAACAAAACAATTAATATTCTTATGAAAAGTATACAGGGTGAATTTATCACTATCATCTATGAAAAAAATCTCACACACACTATGTATGTAAATGTGAGAAAGTACAAAATTATTTTTGTGGATATACGATAGTTTCAGATAAAATTATTATGACTGGAGTCATTTTTTACTTCCCCAAAGTCACAGTTTGGTGTGATACATTGCTGTAGTTCGTTGTCCATTATTCATACAATCAGAATTGATAATTATACCAAAAATATTATCTCTGGATTCATCAAAACACTTTTAGATCATATTATGAGTCAATAGGTTAACTGTTGCAGATTAAAGGAGTTGCAGCTTAAAATTTAGTAGAGGAAAAATGGTAACTCTGAAATCAATTTCCAATTATCTTATGTCCAAAGAAGATACATTTTTCTTTGTATCTTTTTCTTTGTATCTTTTCTTTGTAAGTGCCTTACAATAGCACTTACTTTACATTCTTATTAAGTGAGAAGAAACAAATGTGAGAATGGTTTGTACACACTATTGAAATGACTGAAGGTGGTACTAAGAAAATAATTTCATTGGAATAGGCTCCATGTCATTGTACTATATTGATGAGTAGTCCTTGTGACTCATGATAGAAAGAAGACACATCTTTTAAGTAATAAAAATAATATGATTTATTATTATTTGAAATAAAATACTTTAAAAATTATGTGGTTCTGAATGATGAGAAATAAGATGGTCACATTTTTTTCAGAGGGAGGAAAATAAAGCCTTTATTGAGATACAGCAATGACTTAATGGGAAGTGAAAGGGAAGGAGGCAGCAGGTGCATAAGAGAATAAGATTCAAATTATGAAGATGAAATTAGGATGGTATGATCTGCTTTGTTATAGAAAAATATTTACTATCAGATTTTACTCAGAAATTGGCAGGTAAAGAGATTTGTTTCTTGTTTTCTCTAAATGTTTTCCCATCCTTCTATCCCGGTACAGGAAAGATGTCTTAGTAAGAACAGTTGGTTGCAATCTTACTATTTCATGTAATAACTGCTTTTCTCCTGACCCATTCGGCTGCCGGCATTTCAGCAAGGGCACTAACACAGAACAACAGTAAAGGTATTACTACTTGGCACTGTGGCATTTACCTGCTGTCTTTTCCATTCTGCAATGCTGCGTATCGATCTGTGGTCCTTTCACAGACATATGTATTCCTTCTTGCCATGCTACCTCCAGAATACACATTGTTCTTCAAGAATAAAAAAAGGCAATTAAAAAATTATAAATATATTTGTGGAAAGCCAAAGAAATGTATTTAAGCTGACTTTGAGAAAAATCCACAGAATTTTAATTGATCAGAATCTTATATTAACAAGATTATCCCCTGCCTCTCTCTAATTTAGATTTCAGAAGTAAAAGACAAAGCATCAAAAATGAACTCATTACAGTTTCAGCTTATCCTTCTATAATAGCAGACAGCAGTTTGGAAGCAATAGGAGAGCTGGATTTCTATTCACTACCTCCTTTGTGAGCTGGTGGTAGAGAAAGGGCAGGAGCAGGGGTGTGAGCAGCTCTAAGTAACAAGGAGTGCAAGCCAACTCCACACTAAGTATCATCACCAACAGGAGCCTCGGGCAGTGAAGATGGCATGCCCACTCAGAAGCCTGTGGGCTGCCTTTCTTCACCTGCTTGGGAAACTCTCTCAACCACCGGGAATATTAAGCAGACTAAATGCCCCAGGATCAAAGGCATGTCCAGCTGAGGCCACCAACAGTGGTGTGTGCAGTGCCACCCTGAAGATATTTCCTTGAGTCTCAGGTTTGAGCTAGAAGGCAGGCCAAGTCTGAGAAGCCTTGGAGAGAAGAGAGAAAATAAGCAAAAAGGGATAGGCAGGTAATTCTCCTTACCATGCACACAACCTTTGACCTGTAACCCACTGTTGTGCCTGCCAAATCCTTGACTACTCACCAGTAATAAAATATACAGAAATGATTTTCAATGTGGATATAATACTCTTCTGTTTAATCCTTACCCAACAGAACAAAAATTTTTGTACTTTTGACTAACCCAGCACTTAAAATATATAAGCAACCTTAACATTGTTGAATCATGAGGGCTACAAACTTAATAGATACTTGCTTGAATTCACTTTGAAGAAGGAAAAAAACTCATATAAACAAAACTGAATACAGATTTAAAATTTTTCAGTAGTGCAGGTTCCCAGATGGAAGGAATTTTGTCACCAGTTATATAAAAAGCATATGCTAAAAACTATAAAAGTATGGTAGCAAAACAGGCTAAGATTATTAAAATGTTTAGGTAAGACTTGGAACATGTACGCCAATTGTGATGGCTCATGCCTGTAATCCTAACACTTTGGGAGGCCTAGGAGGGCAGATCATTTGAGGCTAGGAGTTCAAGACCAGCCTAGGCAACATGGCAAAACCCCATCTCCACAAAAAATACAAAAAAATTAGCTGAGTGTGATGGCACACACCTATAGTCCCAGCTACTCGAGAGGCAGTGGGAGGATTACCTGAGCCCAAGAAGTTGAGAAGAATACAGTGAGCTGTGATTGCACCACTGCACTCCAGCCTGGGCAACAGAGCGAAATCCTGTCCCCAAAAAAAAAAAAAAAAAAAAAAAGACTTGGTCCATGTTATTAAGGCAAAGAAAATTGATTCGATTATGCAGACGCATTATGAAACTAACTTACACAAAAGTTCTCAAAAAACTAGAAATGTCATCCGTATTTCACAGTTTGAAAGAAATTGTTTCATTACCTGCTTTCCCATTTAACATGTCATTAACATCTATCCACATCAAGTGATACTAAAGTTTTACAGCTGTAGCATATGCAACTGTACAGACATATCATATTTTATTTTAATCAATAAATTCCTAATTTTTGAACACTTAAATTATTTCCTACTTTACTCTTAGAAGCTACTAATATTTAATTCCCTAGAAATTAACTGGAAATTTGAAATCTAGAGGACAAATCTTAGAAATACGTAATAGGAAATAGGAAAAACACCCTGGGCAATTATTAAAACTGCACAGGATTACTGAAAAGCTGTAAAATCACCCCACGGGCACCAAATGTACCAATATAAAAATATTTGCTTTTGATAATCTCATAATTTTGGCCAAACTGTCATATGAATAACTTAATTCGTTGTCAAATCATGCTACCATACATCTTCTAGAAGCCTCTAAAATGTTTCTGGCTATTCTCAATGACATTTCTTTCCTTTTCAAAGGCTGATGGTGAATGGGATCTCTCCTTCCAAGCTGTGCCTCTGAATTTGTGCTCCTCCCACTCTACTTCCCTTGCCTTGGGGCTTCAGTGCCAGTGACATTCAGGTATGGCAACCATCAGTTGTATTTCCCCAAGGAAATTTAAGATACAATTATGCAAAAGTTATGGAAACACAGTGTCACTGCTTCCATTTGTCATACATTCATATAAAACTAACTTTTATAGCTGACTTTCCTAGTTCAAATAAAAAAGATCTAGTTATCACTAAGCAGGTAAGGTTCTTTCTGCTGAGGATTTGGGAACTAGGTGGAAAACTACCCTTGCAGACTCTTAAACTGTAGTTTGGTAACTTCCCTAATGTGGAAACCAACTATGTAAACAACTTTTTGGGGGTTCTTTCACAGTAAAGTGATATTTTATATAATTATACCATAAGTTTATATACAGTATTTTATACTCACTATAGCATTCTTAATCTTTTTGAGTCTTCCTAAAAGAAATCTCTTCTTCCCCTTATTTTTTAAAATGCTGTTTCTTTTTTTTTTTTTTAATTTTTAAATCTTATTTTATAAGTTTCAGGGTACATGTGCAGGATGTGCAGGTTTGTTACATAGGTAAATGTGTGCCATGGTGGTTTGCTGAACCTATCAACCTGTCACCTAGGTATTAAGCCAAGCATGCAATAGCTATTTTTCCTAATGCTCTCCCACGACCTCCACCCTCCTCTGAAAGGCCCCAGTGTGTGTTGTTCCCCTCTCTGTGTCCATGTGTTCTCATTATTCGGCTCCCACTTATAAGTGAGAACATGTGGTGTTGGTTTTCTGTTCCTGCACTAGTTTGCTGAGGATAATGGCTTCTGGCTTCATCCATGTTCCTGCAAAGGACATGATCTCATTTCTTTTTATGGCTGCATAGTAGTCTGTGGTGTATATGTACCACATTTTCTTTACCCAGTCTATCATTGATGGGCATTTGGGTTGATTCCATGTCTTTGCTATTGTTAATAGTGCTGCAGTGAACATAAGTGTGCATGAACTTTTATAACAGAATGATTTATATTCCTTTGGGTATATACCTAGTAATGGGATTGCTGGGTCAAATGATATTTCCAGTTCTAAATCTTTGAGGAATCACCACCCTGTCTTCCACAATGGTTGAACTAATTTACACTCCCACCAACAGTGTAAAAGTGTTTCTCTGAAACCTTGCCAGCATCTGTTGTTTCTCAACTTTTTAATAATCACCATTCTGACTGGCATGAGATGGTATCTCATTATGGTTTTGATTTGCATTTCTCTAATGATTAGTGATGTTGACCTTTTTTTCTTGTTTGTTGGCCATGTGTATGTCTTCTTTTGAGAAATGTCTGTTTATGTCCTTTGCCCACTTTTTAATGGGGTTCTTTTTTTCTTGTAAATTTGCTTAAGTTCCTTGTAGATTCTGGATGTTAGACCTTTGTCAGATGGATAGATTGCAAAAATTTTCTTCCATTCTGTAGGTTGTCTGTTCACTCTGATGACAGTTTATTTTGCTATGCAGAAGGTCTTTAGTTTAATTAGATCCCATTTGTCAATTTTTGCTTTTGTTGCAATTCCTTTTGGCGATTTCATCATACAATCTTTGCCCATGCCTGTGTCCTGAGTGGTATTGCCTAGATTTTCTTCTAGGGTTTTTATAGTTTTGGATTTTACATTTAAGTCTTTACTCCATCTTGAGTTAATTTTTGTATAAGGTATAAGGAAAGGGTCCAGTTTCAATTTTCCGCATATGGCTAGCTAGTTCTCCCAGCACCATTTGTTAAAATAGGGATTCCTTTCCCCACTGCTTGTTTTTGTAAAGTTTGTTGAAGATGAGATGGTTGTAGATGCAAGTTTTATTTCTGAGTTCTCTATTCTGTTCCATTGGTCTACATGCCTGTTTTTGTACCAATACGATGCTGTTTTGGTTACTGTAGCCTTGTAGTACAGTTTTATGTCAGATAGCGTGATGCCTCTGGCTTTGTTCTTTTTGCTTAGGATTATCTTGGCTATAGGAGCCCTTTTTTGGTTCCATATGAATTTTAAAATAGTTTTTTTCTAATTCTGTGAAGAATGTCAATGGTGGTTTAATGGGAATAGCATTGAATTTATAAGTTGCTTTGGCAGTATGGTCATTTTGACAATATTGATTCTTCCTATCCATGAACATGGAATGTTTTTCCATCTTCTTTGGTCCTCTGATTTTCTTGAACAGTGGTTGTAGTTCTCCTTGAAGAGGTCCCTCACTTCCCTTGCTAGCTGTATTCCTAGGTATTTTATTTTCTTTGTGGCAATTGTAAATGGGAGTTCATTCATGATTTGGCTCTCTGCTTGCCTGTTGTTGGTGTAAAGCAATGCTTGCGATTTCTGCACATTGATTTTGTATCCTGAGACTTTGATATAGTTGCTTATCAGCTTAAGAAGCTTTTGGGTTGAGATGATAGGATTTTCTAGATACAGGATCCTGTCATCTGCAAACAAAGACAATTTGACTTCCTCTCTTCCTATCTAAATGCCCTTTATTTCTTTCTCTTGCCTGATTGCCCTGGCCAGAACTTCCAATACTATGTTGTATAAGAGTGGTGAGGGAAGGCATCCTTGTCTTGTGCCAGTTTTCAAGGGGGAATGCTTCCAGCTTTTGCCCATTCAGTATGATATTGGCTGTGGGTTTGTCATATATGCCTCTTACTATTTTTAAGGAACTCAGAATATGTTCCTTCAATACCTAGTTTATTGAGAATTTTTAACATGAAGGGATGTTGAATTTTATCGAAGGCTTTTTCTGTGTCTGTTGAGATAATCATGTGGTTTTTGTCTTTAGTCCTGTTTATGTGACTGATTACATTTATTGATTCACGTATGTTGAACCAGCCTTGCATCCTGGGGATGAAGCCAACTTGATCGCAGTGGATAAGCTTTTTGATGTGCTGCTGGATTCAGTTTGCCAGTATTTTATTGAGGATTTTTGCATCGATGTTCATCAGGGATATTGACCTGAAGTTTTTTGTTGTCTGCTAGATTTTGGTATCAGGATGATGTTGGCCTCACAGAATGAGTCAGGGAGGAGTCCCTCCTTTTCAATTGTTTGGAATAGTTTCAGAAGAAATGGTTTCAGCTCCTCTTTGTACCTCTATTAGAATTCAGCTGTAAATCCATCTGGTCCTGGGCTATTTTTGGTTGGTAGGCGATTTATTACTGCCTCAATTTAAGAACTTGTTATTGGTCTATTCAGGGATTCAAGCTATTCCTTTCAGTCTTGGGAGGGTGTATGTGTCCAGAAATTTATCCATTTCTTCTAGATTTTCCAGTTTATTTGCATAGAGGTGTTTTTAGTATTCTCTGATGGTTGTTTGTATTTCTGTGGGGTCAATGGTGGCATCCTCCTTATCATTTGATTGTGCTTATTTAAATGTTCTCTCTTTTCTTCTTTATTAGTCTACCTAGTGGTCTGTTTTATTTATATTTTCAAAAACCAGCTTCTGGATTATTGATTTTTTGAAGAGTTTTTCATGTCTCTATCTCCTTCAGTTCAGCTCTGAGCTTGGTTATTTCTTGTCTGCTAGCTCAGGGGTTTATTCGCTCTTGGTTCTCTAGTTCTTTTAGTTTTGATGTTAGGGTGTTGATTTGAGATCTTTCTAGCTTTTTGATATGGTATTTAGTGCTATAAATTTCCCTCTTACCACTACTTTAGCTGTGTCCCAGAAATTCTGGTACATTGCCTTTTTGGTCTCATTAGTTTCAAAGAATTTCTTGATTTCTGCCTTAATTTCATTATCTACCCAGAAGTCATTCAGGAGCAGATCGTTCAATTTCCATGTAATTATGTGGTTTTGAGTGTGTTTCTTAATCTTGAGTTCTAATTTGATTGTCCTGTGGTCTGGGAGACTGTTATGATTTCAGTTCTTTTGCCTTTGCTGAGGAGTGTTTTACTTCCAATTATGTGATCAATTTTAGAGTAAATGCCACGTGGCACCAAGAAAAATGTATATTCTGTTGTTCTGGGGTAGAGAGTTCTGCAGATATCTATCAGGTCCACTTGGTCCAGAGCTGAGTTCAAGTCCTGAGTATCTTGTTAATTTTCTGTCTCGATGATCTGTCTAATACTGACAGTGGGGTATTAAAGTCTTCCACTATTATTGTGTGTGTGTGGGGTGGGTCTAAGTCTCTTTGTAGGTCTTTAAGAACTTGTTTTATGAATCTGGGTCCTTCTATATTGGGTGCATGTATATTCAGGATAGTTAGCTCTTCATGTTGAATTGAACCTTTTACCATTATGTAATGCCCTTCTTGGTCTTTTCTGACCTTTGTTGGTTTAAAGTCTATTTTGTCAGAAACTAGGATTGCAACCCCTGCTTTTTTCTGCATTCCATTTGCTTGGTAAAGTTTCCTCCATCCGTTTATTTTGAGCCTATGTGTGTCTCTGCACGTGAGATATGTCTCTTGAATACAGCAACTGATGGATCTTGTCTTTACCCAGCTTGCCATTCTGTGTCTTTTAATTGGGGTATTCAGCTCATTTACATTTAAGGTTAATATTGTTATGTGTTAATTTGATCCTGTCATCATAATGCTGGGTGGCCAATTTTGCAGACTTGTTAACGTAGTTGCTTCATAGTGTCATCGGTCTGTGTACTTCAGTGTGCTTTTGTAATGGCTGGTAACAAATTTTCCTATCCATGTTTAGTACTTCCTTCAGGAGCTCTTGCAAGGCAGGCCTGGTGGTGGCAAAATCCCTCAGCATTTGCTTGTCTGAAAAGGATTTTACTTCTTCATTTTTGAAGCTTAGTTTGAACAGATATGAAATTCTGGGTTGGAAATTTTCTTTAAGAATGTAGAATATTGACTCCCAATCTCTTTTGGCTTTCAGGGTTTACACTGACAAGTCCACTGTTAGTCTAATAGACTTCCCTTTGTAGGTGACCTGGCCTTTCTCTCTGGTTGCCCTTAACATTTTTTCCTTCATTTTGACCTTGGAGAATCTGATGATTATGTGTATTGGGGTTGATCTTGTGGAGTATCTTATTGGGGTTCTCCGTATTTTCTGAATCTGAATGTTGGCCTGTCTTGCTAGATTGGGGAAGTTCTCCTGGATGATATCCTGAAGTGTGTTTTCCAACTTGGTTCCATTCTCCCTGTCTCTTTTAAGTACTCCAATCAGTCCTTTTACATAGTCCCATGTTTCTTGGAGGTTTTGTTCATTCATTTTCATCCTTTTTCCTCTAATCTTGACTGCCTGACTCATTTCACCAAGATAGTCTTCAAACTGATAGTCTCTCTTCCACTTGGTCTATTCGGCTGTTGCTACTTGTGTTTGCATCGTGCTGTGTTTTTCGGCTCCATTAAGTTCCTCTCTAAACTGGTTATTCTAGTTAACAACTCCTGTAATCTTTCATCACGGTTCTTAGCTTCTTTGCATTGGGTTTGAACATAATCCTTTAGCTCAGCAAAGTTCATTATTACCCACTTTCTGAAGCCTACTTCTGTCAGTTCATCCATCTCAGCTTCAGCCAGTTCTGTTCCCTTGCTGGAGAGGTGTTGCAATTATTTGGAGGAGAAGAGGCATTCTTCTTTTGGGATTTTCAGCATTTTAGTGTTGGTTTTTCCTCATTTTCGTGGATTTATGTACCTTTGATCTTTGAGGCTGTTGACCTTTGGATGGGGTTTTTGTGGGGTCTTTTTTGATGTACTTGTTGTTGCTTTCTGTTTGTCTTTCTTCTAACACTCAGGCCCCTCTTCCGCAGGTCTGCTGCAGTTTTCTGGGGGTCCACTCCAGACCGTTGGCCTGGGTATCACCAGTGGAGGCTGCAGAACAGCAGATTGCTGTCTGCTCTTTCCTCTGGAAGCTTCGTCCCAGAGGGGCAGCAACCTGATGCCAGCTGGAACTCTCCCGTATGAATTGTCTACTAACCCCACTTGGGAGGTCTCACCCAGACAAAAAGCACAGCATCACGGATGTCCTTAAGGAAGCAGTCTGGCTGCCCATTGGTGGAGCTGGTGATCTGTGCTCAGGGAATCGCCCTCATTCTGAACGCCCAGACTCTTCAGAGTCAGCAGGTAGGACTGCTTAACCTGAGACCACAGCTGCCCCTCCCCCCAGGTGCTCTGTCTCAGGGAGATGAGAGTTCTGTCTGTAAGACCCTGGCTGGAGTTGCTGGGATTCCTGCAGGGAGGCCCTGCCTGGTGACGACGGATGGATCCAGGTCCCACCTAAAGAAGCAGTCTGGCCATGATGTGCCACAGCTGCTATGCTGTGCTGTGGGGGAATACAGCCCAGTCCAAACCATGCAGCCTCCCTAACACTGGCAGGGGAAAATCACTGACTAGAGCTGCAGTAATGGCGGTTGCCCCCAACGCTGGGAACTTGGTCATCTTAGGCAGACTCCAGGCTGCTGTGCTGGCCAGTGGGGATTCCAAGTCAGTGGCTCTTAGCTTGCGGGGGATCCATGGGAGGGGGACCCACTGAGTGAGGCTGCTTGGCTCCCTGGCTTCAGCCCCCTTTCCACAGGAGTGGACAAATCTCTTGCCTTTCTGGAGTTTCAAGAGCCACCAGATTATGTAAAAACTCCTGCAGTTCAGTGCCTGTCCAAACGGCTGCTGACAGGGGCAGCTGCCATGGGTCTGCCCAGTTTTGTGCTTGGGACCCAGGGCTCTGGTGGTGTAGGTTCATAGGGAATCTCCCGATCCATGAGTTGCAAAAATCTGTGGGAAAAGCGTAGTGCCCCAGGCAGGCAGCACACTCCCTCACTGCCTCTCTTGGCTCGGGGAGGGAGGTCCCTTTGCCCAGTGCAGCTCCTGGGTGAACCGCCCACCCCCACCCCTGCCGCTTTTCCTTGCTTTTCTTGGGTTACACCAATCACCTAGTTAGTTCTAATGAAAGAACCTGGGTACTTCAGTTGGAAGAGCAGAAATCACTCGCCTTTTGCGTTCCTCTCGGTGGGAGCTGCAGACAGGCATTGTTTCTACTCAGCCATCTTTGGCCCTTCCTTCTTCCCCTTATTTTGTAAAAAAATTGATTAATACTTTTCTTAGCGTTCATGTCTTAGTCTGTTTGGGCTGCTATAAAAAATATCATAAACTGGCTGGCTTATAAACAACAGAAATTTATTTCTCACAGTTCTAGAGGCTGTGAGATCAAGATCAAGGTGCAGAGATACTCAGCATGTGAAGGCCCGCTTCCTAGATGGCCATCTTTTTGTTGTGATTTCACACGGTAGAAGGGTAGAACAAGCTCCCTTGGGCCTCTTTTGTAAGGGCACTAATCCCATTCGTGAGGGCCCTCATGACCTAATCACCTCCTAAAGGCCCTGCCTTCTAATACTACCACCTTTAGGGTTAGAATTTTAACATGTGAATTTTGGCGGAGGGTGCGGGGGGCACTAAGATTCATACCACGGTGGTTTACATCATTTTATATTTTGTACTGCTCACACATGTGATAGATAATATGGAAAATACCTTTACAAGTTTTATTGTTTTCTTAATTCAAAAACAGCACAACATATTTGTGTCTTCAAAACTCAACACTTAGCTCCCAAGTTTCTAGGCTAGTCAAGGGTTTTCCCTGAACTCCCACATATAATTTTTGGATGGGAATTTCTAGAAGGAAAATATTAAGTTTGTTTTTCCTGCACCTTACTTACAAATAGTAATACTCTGCTACAGTTTGAATGTGTCTCCTGAAGTTCCTGTGTTAGAAGCTTGATCCCCAATGCAAAAGTGTTGGGAAGTGTGGCTGATAAGAGGTGATTAGGCTCTGGTCTCACAAAGGAATTCTTGTGAAAGTGCGTTAGTTATCTGAGAGTGGCTTTGTTATAAAAAGCATATTTGGCCCCCTCTTACTTTCTTGCATGTGCCCTCTTGACCTCACTTTATGCCACGGGATGATGCAGCAAGAATGCCCTCACCAGAAGTTGGCATCTTGATACTGAACTACCCAGTCTCCAGAGTTGTAAGAAATAAATTTCTTTTCTTTATAAAGTATCCATTATGTGGTATTCTGTTATAGCAACACAAAATGAACTAAGAGAGACTCCTTTCATTTCTAGTCTGTGATGGTTGTGGGTGATGAACAATAAAACAGATGACTCAGATAACTAACCAAAACATTTATCCAACCATTATTCTATTTAACTATTTAACTCAAAACTCTCCCCATGCTATCAACTGGCCAGTTTTAAAGATCATCTGCCAGTATCATCCTTCAGTCAAGATACTAAACTAATATTAAATAATACTGTCAATAGAATCATACTTATAAGCAAGAGCTTTTACTATTGACTAAGACAATTCTGATTTTATAAACATTAAATGTACTATCACCTATTAATTACCTATGGATGTTATGGGCACTATTTCTTTTTCCATCAGAAAGCAAGGGACCATTTCATGCCATTTGAATGGATTTAATGTTTTCCATTATATTCTACTGACACTGGTAAAAATGTTCATTTGTTCAGGCAATATTTCACACTATTACAGGGCTTGAATTGTAAATGCTCAAGTACTTTCTAAAAATTACCTCAAAGAAAAGGTATTAAAGCTGTGTGTTTTGGCTTTAAAGCAGTGATTAGCAAACTTTTTCTGTAAAGAGTCATACAGTCAACATTTTAGGTTTTGTGGGCCACACCATCAATGTCACCAATAGACAAGACAATGCAAATTGAAAACAAATGGATACTTTTTTTTTCTTTTTGCCCTTCAGATTGGCAAAAATGTTAAAGATTGATAATATCCTGTTGATGAGTTTGTGGAGAAATAACTACTCTCTAAATTATCCCAACCATTTGGAAAATTACTTTGGTAGCATTTATTAAAAATTTAAATGTATATATTCCAAGGATATACACATAGTCAAGTATACTAAGACACATCAAAACTGAGGTTTTAGGTGAGGTGAGTGCCAGTGGGGATGGGGCTGCACAGACCAAGGGTGACTGTGTCATGGACTGAGGAGCATGAGGAGCCTGCCTCTTTGCCACTGAGGTTAAAAAGAAGTCACATAGACCCAGACATGGAACTTTGGAGAATGCCTCTAATAGAAGTATACCAATAACATAAATGTATAAGGATGTGCACTCTGGAGAATGAAAAACTCTGAACACTTCACCAAAAGAAAGGTTGAATAAATTATATCTATCTGTTAATACCAATGAAATAATATGCATCTATTAAAAAGATCTTGATGTTCCGATCTAGAAGGACCCCCAAACTATTATAAGTGAAATAAATTGTTACATAGTATGATCTCATTTTTATAAAAAAGTAAAATAAAATAATGCTCTGTGTACATATACATTCACTTATTTATTTTTATTTTTATTTTTTTGACAGGGTCTCTCACTCTGTCATCCAGGCTGGAGCACAGTGGTACAACCATAGCTCATAGCTCATTGCAGCCTCAAACTCCAGGGCTCAAGTCATCCTCCCTCCTCAGCCTTCCAGGTAGCTGGAACTATAGGCATGCACTACTACACCAGGCTAATTTTAAAATATTTTGTAGAAATCAAGTTGCACTAGGTTGCCCAGGCTGGTCTCAAACTCCTGGCCTCAAGCAAGCTTTCCTCCATGGCCTGCCAAAGTGCTGGGATTACAGTCATGAGCCACTGCACCCGGCCTATGTTTTCTTTAATGAAGGAAAACCTACAGAAGAATTCATCCTAAATGATTAGCACTAGTTATAATTAGGAGTTCAGACTAAAAGGAAATGCATAGGGAAGAAGAGATGATTAATTTTACTTTAGAAACTCCTATAGTGCTAAAATTAAACAAAATATATTACTTTGGTTTCTCAAACTACCAAAATTAAAACAGTAAATAACAATATATTATAGTATTATGTGGCTAACAACAGAATTTCTCTATCAAAATCTTTTCGCTTATGTTTTTAAAAAAAATGATAAATAAGTGTGACATATTTAATTTGAATTTAAACTAATTTAATTTTTATGCCTTCTTTAATAAATATGCTTTGAATACACACTGTATGCTTCACCACTAATGACTCTGAGAAAGCTGCTGTGTCAATATACAACAGATTATAAATTTGGGGAGAGATAAGGTTTACATGGGAAAACAACAGTGAATGAAACAAGACAGCATATAAACAGCTAAGAGCTAAATGACAGGATAAGCAATTGAAAAAGCTGATGGGTTTTGGAGTATTTGGCCGTAAAAGATTCTGTCCAGGAGACAAGACTTGAAATGATCTATGGAAATGGAATTTTCATAATGTAAGGGGAATGTTTAGGCAAGGGCACTACATAAAGACAGGCATGGAGATAGACAAAGCTGAGTATGTTCATGGAAAAATAAGACTCAGTTCAGTCAAATGACAGGTTAATATTAAATAGTAGAAAGTACGGGACCAATTATTTCTTTCTGCTATGTGGAGTGATTACACTGGAAACTGTCCTCTAAGGCAAATAGTGGCTTCTGTAACAAAAAAAAAAAAAAAAAAAAAATTTAAGCCCCATTATAGTTCAATCATTTCTAAACAGATCAGGTAGAAGCTAAGTGGTTTTATCCATCAATTCTTGAAGTGGTTATGCACATCTGTTCCACAGACTAAAAGGTGATAATCTAATCATATCATACATACATATTCAAATATACATAACCATATTCAAAAGAGGTAAGGCTCCAGTGGACTACATAAAATAATGGGTATTAGGGAGTTGAAGCCACTTGGAATTTTGCGCATTTTGGTATCTTATCTTGCATTTGCTATTTAAAGTAATTTTTTTCTCTCCTGTCCACAGGCTGAGGTTTTTTTTTTTTTCCTTCTGTTGGTTTAAAGGTTTTAATTCTTTGTTCTTACATTGTTCACCCTTAAGTTCCTGAACTCATGTTTGCTGCTTACTGCTAATGATTTCTTTCTTTCTTTCTTTTTTTTGTTTTTTGAGATGGAGTTTCACTCTTGTTGCCCAGGCTGCAGTGCAATGGCATGATCTTGGCTCACTGCAACCTCTGCCTCCCAGGTTCCAGAGATTCTCCTGCCTCAGCCTCCCAAGTAGCTGGGATTACAGGTGTGCACCACCATGCCCAGCTAATTTTATATTTTTAGTAGAGACAGGGTTTTATCATGTTAGCCAGGCTGGTCTCAAACCCCTGACCTCAAGTGATCCAGTCACCTCGTCCTCCCAAAGTGCTGGGATTACAGGTGTGAGCCACTGCGCCTGGCCTCTTAACTGCTAATGATTTCTTAAACTTACTCCTATCATCTGCCTAACAAGGCATGTGTTTGTTTATATTTCTTTAATCTCCACCTCTATCCTTATGCCCTGGATACTATTCAGAGTTTTGATTCTGAATTTTCATCATTTTCCTCTTTTTGCTTATGTTACTACATACAATAACTTTAGTAAGTTGATTACTTTCAACTCCTATATATTTTACAGCAACATTCTAGATTCATTTCTCTTCCTGTAAGAATGCTTCCTCCAACTAAGGTGTTTTCAAATGGTCACCGTGTAGTAAAACAGTTGAGACATTTTATGCCAAAGAACATGGTTTTTGTACCTTCATATTTAAATGACAACATGGCTAGATAAAATTTCTGGGCTCAATGAGCTTTTCTTTCAATACTTTAAAAATATGTTTCCCTTTATCTTACTGTATCCATGTTGCTATTGATAAACCTAAGGTCAATCTGAATCTTGTTCCTTTTTTTTTTTTTTTTTTTTGAAACGGAGTCTCGCTCTGCTGCCCAGGCTGGAGTGCAGTGGTGCAATCTCAGCTCACTGCAAGCTCCACCTCCCAGGTTCAAGCTATTCTCCTGCCTCAGCCTCCCGAGTAGCTGGGACTACAGAATCTTGTTCCTTTTAAGGTCGTCTGCGCTGACTCTGGAATCTTTAAAATATTCTTCATCTTTTTTTTGGTATCTATAAATTCTATTTTAAGAGTCCAGGAATAGGTTTTCTTTCTGGCTTCTATTTGTCACTCTGGGTCTTTTCAAAATGAAATCTTCCCTCTTTATTTTTTGTTATTATTTCTTTAACTATTTCTCCTCCTTCATTTTGCTCCCTTTCCTTTCAAAACACCTATTATCTGAATGTTACCAACTCTATTTCTACATTTCATATATCTTAGTTTTCTTTTATATTTTCTTATCTCTATTCTTTCCTGCTGCCTTATGGGAGAGCATCTCAAACCCTCTTCTAGTTCATCTCAAACCCTCTTCTAGTTCCCATTATATAATTTCTACAGTTTGCTGTTTTAAGTGAATAATGTGAGGCAACTTTATAAATTAATTATTTAACTGAGTCTGCCTTCAATAAACAGCTTATTTGTAAATAAAAATGAAATGTGCCAATATAATATTAAATAAACATAATAAAAAGGAAAATGAAGCAGGAAAGTTTAATGTACCATTTTGTGTTGAGGTTAAGTGTTACACATGCAAAAAAGAATTCTTTTTTGTTGTTTTTAACTTGCATTTATGAGAAGTGTGGTCCCTTTTGCATGTTCTTTAAATTATAATTCCCTTTAAAATTTTCAATCATTTAAAAAAAGAAAGATAAAAATTTTACACATAACCCTAAAACAAGTTATTACAATAAATTGCAATATACCAGAGTATTTACTCACACTTGGAATAGTTGAAGATTTTTTCCTCTCTGGCCCTACAAGAGGGCTTGCAGTCATCTCGCTTTTTGATCCAACTGTTGTGCTGCCAAGTTTTCGAGCCACATCTTTGTCCCACTCCTCTTTCTGTTCACTTTCCACACTGTTAGCCTGAGGTCTTTTGGTATATGATACAGCAGGAGGAATGGATGGACCAGCTATAATTTTTTTAAAAATAGCATAATGAGCTGAAAAACAACTGATCTACTGTCTGCTCACAAACAAAAACTCTGTATTAAAATTATCCATATTTGCATGCTTTAAACTCTGAACGAAGATTAAATTTTGATTTCAAAAATCAGGTCAGTCCCTGCAAAAGGGATTATATTTATAATTCAGTAATATAAGTCTGTGAGAACTAGATAACACAAGCACATAGAGACATGAATGTACAATGCTTTAAAAACACAAGTTTGGGAAGAACCCGTGTGTTGCTTCACTTATTTGACTTTTTCCCCTACCATGATCACTGAAACGCCGCTGCTTCTGATTTGCTGAGATACTTCTCTGGACCTTCAGGTGAGCAGGGGACTGAAGAGTGCTGTTGTTTAAGTCACTACTGGGCCGGGACCTCTGACACAAGTTTCCACTGGATAACGATTCACCACCTTCAAACTATAAGAAGAAAAACCACAAGGATTTTAAAGCAAAAAAAAAAAAAAAAAAAGTTTGCACAAACACTGCACTCTTGATTTTCTAAATGACTTAAAGCTATACAAGAAGTAATCCAAACTGAAAAAACAGTGTAGTATTGGGCCTAGAACTTTAAGTTGGCAAGCAGGAAAAGGGGTGAACTGGATAGAATATGCTTTAGTGACTACTCATAATCTTCTATTATCTTGTACAAATCCTTAGTTTAGTCAAAATATGAAATAACAGCTACCAATTACTGAATGGGTTATTATAGACTAGGCACTGTGCTAAATAAGCTCTTTCTATATGTCACTTTATGTAATCACCACAACAAACCTATGATGTATTAACCTACACTTTATAGATGGAAAAACTGAGGTTAAAAAAGTTAAGGGGCATCACTGAGATTCAAACTTACAATAAAATCTAAAATTTTAAATATACACATATGTATATACACATATGTATGCATATAAACATACATATAGATTTGTTTGGTTTTCTCCTCATTTGCAAAAAAAAAAAATCTGGTTTACTGTTTCTGATCAGGAAATTATATCTATTTAGAACTCAGCATGGTAAACTGCAGGTTGACACACTATCCCTCTCTCTGTAACATACAAGTTGTTTGTGCCAGCAAACTTTTGTTGGAATCACTGGCATCCCAGTAGGAAATCTAAATTCATATATAGATAATACTAATGATAAATCGCAGAGCAATACCGATGATAATAAACAGCTAATGCAGAGCACATAATAATCCACTAGAAACTGTTTCAAGTTTTTAAGCACATAATAATCCACTAGAAGCTGTTCCGAGTTTATAAGTACTCATTCATTTAACATTTTCAATGATTCTAAAAGATAAGCACATTATTGCCCTCATTTTATAGATAAGAAAACTGAGGCACAGAAAATTAATTGCCTTAGTTGCATAGTTAGTGGTTGTGCTGGGGTAGGGCGGGGGTGGTGGTGCTTAGATCCAGTGAAGCTGGCTCCAAAGTTCAGGCTCTTACTACTTACCAGTAGCCTCATTCGTTTATATTTGATACAATTCATACTTCATTTAAATTCATGCATGGCATGGTTATATACTTATAAAATTAGTGCTTCTTTTATATTTAAATTAACAGGAAAATTAAAGACTTCGGGAGTGTACTTTAAAATCTAAGTAGAAACAGTTCAGTTCAAAGCCTTTAGAAATAACCATTCGTACTATTTCCCACTTAAAATTCTCTTGACTTGGCTTCTTTGATACCACATCTCTAGCTATTAATGTCTCCACTAAAGATTCTCTTCCATTATAATAGTACCTACCTGGTAGGTTCACTGGGAGGATTAGATTAATTAGTATTTGTAAAGTCCTTAGAACAGTTCCTAGTACACTATTGTGTGCAATGTGTTCTCCTCTAATGAAGACTCCAAATCTATTAATTATTCAAATCTCTCCTTCCAATTCAGATCTTTATATCCAAATGCCTAATAGCTCCATCCAACAGGAATCTCAAATTCAACCATCTCAAATTGAACTTCCCCTCTTCCCCCTGAAATCTGTACCTTTCCTATCTTGGCAAATGTGCTTACACAGTCTTCCATATTGGAAATCTCATGGGCTCTTATCTCTTATTTCCAACTGGTCGCCAAGTACTACTGTTAATTCTACTTCTTACATGTCACACAGACCTGCCTTGGTGGGTCTGACCTTAGCCTGTTGTAGGTACATGTCCACCTATATGCTCCCAGAGTATGCTGTGCATCCCCCAAATCAGAACACATACTGTACGATACTATTAACTGCTCACCTCGCCTCTAGACTAAGGGCTCCTTGAGAGCAGAGACTTTCTCGTCCTTCTATTCACAGTACACAGCATCGTTTCTGGTACAATAAAGGTTCAATATATGTCAGCTGGAATGCACTGCTCCATTAACAGTTACTAAGGAATTATAAATAATTTCAGCTTTTTCTCTCTAAAATACCTCCCACAGATGTCTAACTTCCAATAAATTGTTAATGCTCTGCGATCTGTTCTTGACTCTCGATGTATAGCCTTTATATTTGTTTTCCTAAAGAATCATTTGCTTTTATGCTTCATGATATGGTTTGGATGCTCTGTCCCCTCCAAATCTCATGTTGAACTGTGACCTCCAATGTTGGAGTGGGCCTAGAGGGAGGTATTTGAGTCAGGAAGGTGGACCCTTCATGAATGGCCTGGTGCTGTCCTCGTGGTAACAAGTTCTCCTTTTACCGGTTCACACTAGATCTGGTTATTTAAAAGAGCGTGGCACCTCCCCCACCTCTCACCTGTTCCCTCTTGCCATGTGACATGCTGGCTCCCCCTCACCTTCCATCATGTCTGTAAGCTTCCTGAGGCCCTTACCAGAAGCAGATGCCAACACTATGCTTTGTGTACAGCCTGCAGTACTGTGAGTCAAATAAACTTCTTTTCTTTATAAATTACCCAGTCTCAGGTACTTCTTTATAGCAATGCAAAACTGACTAACATAGTTCACCATTTGTATACAGTTATTTCCTGAATCCATCTCCTTATTATAGTTCTCCTGGCCTTGAGAATTCCCAATTGAAAGCATCAGTCACTTGACACTTTATAAGGCAAAATATCATCAAATAACCTTTCCTGGAGTTACCTCTTTTAAAAATCCTTTAAGACATACATTTTATTTTAAATGCTATCACTTCCTCATGTTTCACTCACTGTCTTTTCTGCACACTTGGAATAACCATATTACCTTTGGTGGGACTGTCACATTTGGATGCACAAGCTGTGGGGGAGGCCATTCTCAAAGGCCAGGCTGTGAATGGTGGCTCTTGGAGCTAAGAAAGACAGTAGACCTATTCTTTCATAAAATCTCTCTTGGTACCCAGACATACAACCAGTTCATAATTTAACATCTTGATTTTTGAATTCCAATAAATAAGAATGTTAGGGTAGGACCTTTATATTATTTTTGATTCCACAAAGAATATATTTACTAATATATTAGCTCAAGAAATAATTCACAGTAATTTGAAAAGGTGAAAAACTTACTTCAGGTGGTTTTCTACCTAGAAGAATATAAGTAGCCATAACTTCATCATACTTCTGATTTATTAAGGCATCATTTATTTCATCTCGTGCAAAGCCCATGGTGACCATAATGTCTAGAAATTTAAAAAAGAGAAATTTTCTGAAAATGGTTTTATTTTCGTAAACAAATCAACAAAAACGGGCAAGTTTGCCAACTTTGAATATGAAAACTTAGTCATGAAAATTTAAAGTGTAGTTTTAAAAACTTCTGGACTATTAACCTACGGATACCATATGTTCACAGATATTGTACAATGATAATTTTACATGCAAAAATTACCTACATCATGGTTAATATATTAATGGGCCCACTTAATTTCTCATTGTCTAATACATTCCTGAGCTAACTTTCTTTGTCCAGTCTAAGACCATGTCAGTCTTTGTTACACATAAAATTCTCTTTCTCTCAATTCGTCCTCAGCTACTAGTGAAGTGGTTTCTTTCATCTCTTAAAATTTTCTGCTTTCTGATTTGCAGTAGGTTGACTCTTCTTTGGGAGATTTGAATTTCCATGGTTTTTCTGATCAGGTTCCTAACACCCTAAAATGCTCTCCTCTGCCACTCTGCCCTCAAGCCAGGTAGGAACACAGTTGAGATGACTCAGCTGAGACTAAATGATGGCTTTGGGAAGGGATTGTGAAATGAAGAGAACAAGTTAGAAGGAGAGCTCTGGCTGGGTATAGGCAGTAGCAGGACGAGTGAGGAGGGAGAATAAACATTGCTAAGACAGGAAAAAGAAAGGGAGAGCCAAAGTGTTCAACTCTTAATTCGGTGCCTCTACGTCTTTGGTTAAAATACATGCTATGTTCGCTGATGCTTATCAGTCTGATCAGTGCTGATAGTTACATCAGCCATTCCTCCTGCTGGGCATCACTGAAAGGAAAGAATTTGATTTATTTACATTAGGTTTTATATCACTGTTGTCAAACATTGAATTAGACCATAATATATATGGGAACAAATTAGGGAACTTGAAATGTATAATTTTCAGCATATTATCATTAAAATGACAATGCAAGTATTTTTCAAATAAAAATTGCTTCCTATTTATACCCTTAAACACTATTTTGGCACACTAAAGGACTCTTACTTGTTGCCTAGGGACAGCACTTCTTACCATGTTTAAATACTTACCTATTCTTTTTGTGTCATTGAAATCTGGATCAGGCTCAGTATATGGCTTTAGTTCTTCTTCTTCATGACCAACATTCATCCATCGATCTTTCATTATTTGCTAGGAAATAAACTCCACATTATGTGTGGTCAATCAGAACATTCAGCCACTTATTATAGCTCTATTTTAGCAAATGTAAAATTACTAGTTCACTCAAGAAGTTTCATGTGACATTTCTAGTTTGATTAGTGGGCCAAAAAGAGGTGTAAGACTTTGGGACACACACAACAACTATGACTATCTCCCTACACACTCACCAAATGCATTGATTCAAAATAGCATGCCTCTCTTATTCCTTCAAAGGGAATATTTTCAAATTTGGATATTTTAACGTAAGAATTTACTTCTTATAAAACAGATTTTAACTTCTGTTTCAGATTTTTACATTTAAGATTAATACAGAGATTATAATTTTTTCCTGTTTTATGCCAAATACATGCCTTATTTTAAAATCATCATTTACTAAAATATTAGTAAAGAAGAGGTCATGGGGAATGAAAATCAGGGTTAGCAGTAAAGCTATCAATAAAGATAGCTAAGATAATGTGGGAAGGGAAGGCAGTCAAAATTTAAGTCTAGAGTTAGGAATTAGGTAAGAATCAAGCTGGGGTTGATGTGAATTACCAGAGTCAGATTAAGCTAAGGCTGTGAAATAACAGACAGTCCTGGGCTGTTAAAAGGCAACCTTGTGGGGGCCAACTAGAGAATGGGAAAAATATTTGCAAAACACATACTGGATAAGGAGTAAATATTCAGAATATGTAAAGAATGCCTGCAACTCAATAACATCAAAACAAATAACCTGAATAAAAAATGGGCAAAGTAATTAACAGATATTTCTCCAAAAAAGATACGTAAGTGGCCAGAAAGCATGCTTGCTGTGTGAAAAGATGCTCAACATCACTAGTCATCAGGGAACTCAAAACCATAGTGAGCTATCACCTTATACTCATTAGGATGGCCACTCATTAGAATGGCCACTATCAAAAAAACAGGAAACAAGTGTTGGTGAGCATGTGGAGAAACTGAAACCCCTGTGAACTGCTGGCAGGAATCTAAAATGGTGCAGCTGCTATGGAAAATAGTACAGAGGTTCCTCAAAAAATTAAAAATAGAACTACCATATGATCCAGTAATCCCACTTCTGGGTATTTATCCAAAAAAACTGAAAGCAGAATATCAAAGAGATATTCAGAAACTTATATTCACTGCAGCATTAGTCACAAAAGCCAAGATGTGGAAGGAACCTAAATGTCCATTGACAAATGAATTGATAAAGAAAATGTGGTACATGAATACAAATAAATATTATTCAGCCTTAAAAAAAATCCTGTTATATGTTACAACATGGATGAACCTTGAGGACATTATGCTAAGTGAAATAAGCCAATCACAGAAGACAAATACTGCATGATTCTACTTATACAGATTATCTAAAGTAGTTAAACTCACAGGAACATAAAGTATAATAGAATGGTGATTGCTGGGGCTGATGAGGGGGAAATGGGGATTTGTTCAATGAGTACAGAGTTTTAGTCACACAAGATGAATGGTGATTGCTGGGGCTGATGAGGGAGAAATGGGGATTTGTTCAATGAGTACAGAGTTTTAGTCACACAAGATGAAAAAGTTCTGGAGATCTGTTGTACAACAATGTACACATAGTTAACGACACTGTGATACACACTTAGAAGTTGTTGAGGGTAAATATATGTCACGTGTTTTTTACCACCACGACCACCACCAAAAAAAAAAAAAAAAAGGCAATCTTGTAGAGAATTTACTATACTCATGGTCAGGCAATGGAAAACTGGAAGAAACTTATTTGAATAATTCTGTATTAATTTAGAAAGACTGTTCACTTTTTATTACTACAGAATTTTAGGTTTTCATTTTAGGTGCTGATATATTAATTGCTTTTTCCAGGTCCTGTAAAGTACATTCTCCATCTTTAAACTTTACTTGCCAATATTCCACTAATTAGAAAAATAACTTCCCATACATATATCTTTTGAAGGCTAATTTCTTGACTGCCCAGGTACCTTCCCCTCATTTATTAATATCTACCTAAAGCTAATCACCAGAAAATAAGAAATCCAGGGCAGATCTCTAACAACTGGAATCTCTTAGGAATAGTGCTGTGCTGGATTGGAGGCTTTTCCAGCGGTCATCGTCACATGATTTTTTTTTTTTTTAAAGACAGGGTCTCACTATGTTGCCCAGGCTTGAACTCTTGGGTTCAAGTTATCTGCTTGCCTCGGCTTCCCAAAGTGCTGGGATTATAGGCATGAGCCACCATGCCCGGCCACATGATACATTTTTAAACTAAACTTTCTAGAGAATTCATATTTTCTTGGAAGGCTAGGGATTGAGACTCAGGAATCCTTAGCCTACAGAGGATGCTGTACAAAAGTTGTGGGGTGGGTGTGATTCTCCAGGAAGAATGAATAGTGTAAGAATGAATAGAAGAGGGCTCAGAGTACAGCCTCAAGGAACACTAGTATTTAAAGGTTAGAAAGAAAAGAAATCCAAAAAGAAAAACCCGCACAGCATGACATGGAAGGCGAGGAAAGAGTTCTTCGAAGAGGAGAGTCCTGTCAAATACAGCCAAATGGTCAAATAAGGTGACGCCTAAATAAGTAGCCCCTTGTGTTTAGCAACAGAGATGGGGGACTTTGCTGGGGGAAGTTTCAGTGGAGTGGTGGCACTAGGAACCAGAAAGTAAATGGATTGGTGAGGAATGGGTGATGGTTTAAGTGTAGATACTCTTCAAAAGGGCTCACTACAAAGGAGGAGCAAGATGGCAGCACTGAAAGGGGATTGCCGGGTTGAAGGATGCCTTTTTTAGTGGAAGAGATTCACGTATGTATAAAAGCTGACGAAAAGGAGTCGATAGAGACAAGGTTCAGTTGGTTACAGAAGAAAGAGCCTTTTTGAAGGGGTGAGATACTGAGAAGGAAGGTAGTCACCAGATACAGCAAACAGATGAGTGAGTGAAGTCTTCAACAAAAGACATCTTTCCACTGTGACAAGCAGTGGGGAGAGATGGGGTCTAAACAGTTAATTTAATTTTTTTTGTATAGAAATGTACCATTTTATTACAAAGGTCTCAAAAATGAAAACGGTATCTCAAAAAGGAAACTAGACCACCAACCTCCACCTGCAGAATTAGGGGAAGACAAAGGGCAGGCAGTGTGAGTTTCTTGGCTCACCTGAGGCCACTGGGAAGGTATGAGGACAGAGCCAATCTAAAAATGGCTGATGTTACATTAGCAGCCTGAAAAGAACAGGAGACCCTTGAAGACCTGGCCACCCCTTCTAGAATGTTCAATAAGGGTACCTTTCCAAAGCTACTAAGCAGGCATTTGGCATTTCAGGATTTTGTCTTATGGTTACATGAAAGTATCCCTTTCACCCAAACCTGGTACTCTTTATGGTTCAAAGTTAAGAACTGGGGAAGTATGGAAGGATGGGTGGCAAGGCAGCTCCTAGAAGAGTTCACCCAGCATAGCTGCCCTGGGCTCAGGGCCTTGGTTTCTGTCTAGTCCCTGGGGATATTTATATTTAATAAACTTTCCTATAAATACACAGAGAAATAGGAAGTATAAAATCTGAGGTGTTGGTGGAGAAAGGCAGGGGACTTGGCAAGAAGCCAGAGCTGGAGAGGTCTGCTCAGGCCAACCTGACCTCCTCCTTGACCCCTTTGGCTTCTGGCTTCTCCTCCTTGGTTTTCTCCTCTTCTCATCTAGGTCTTTCTCTTTTCCATCCTGTTTTGACTCTCTTGGCTTTTTTGAAGTTGGAAGAGTTCTTGTGGCCACCCTCTCTCACCTCATCAGAGTCAGAGAACTCTTCCTCACAGGCAATTCGTTTGTCAGAAGAACAGATCGAGATCCATTTGTCAGGGTCTTCTTCGCTCTCATTGCCACTCTCCTCAGGGACAGATCTTCTGGAATCACCTGCATTTGGACCCAGGTGTGTGGGGCAGCATTCTCAGGTTCTCAAACAGTCGCTGTTTATCTTCTCCAAGTACCATTCGTGTTCTGGTTAGTCATACTGGAAGGACTGATGTGGAGCCTGAAATCTGGTCCAAACTATTCCAAGTAGTCGCTGTATGGAAGCTCATTAGGGATCTCTGTATCCAGGGCCACACCTGTCTCATATGTCCAGCACTAGGCAACATTACAAATTGGAACCACTTCCTCCCAGCATTAGCATAGGCAGGTTAAAGCTCTTGACAAATTCCATACACTTGGCATGCCCCCCTCAACCCTTTTTTTTTTTAGATGGACTCTCACTCAGTTCTCCAGGCTGGAGTGCCCTGGTGCAATCAGCTCACTGCAACCTCTGCCTCTAGGGTGCAAGCGATTCTCATGACTCAGCCTCCCGAATAGCTGGGATTACAGAAGTGCACCACCATGTCTGACTAATTTTTGTATTTTTAGTAGATGCGGGGTTTCACCATGTTGGCCAGGCTGGTGTCAAACTTCTGACCTCAAGTGATCCTCCTGCCTGGGCCTCCCAAAATGCTGAGAACAGGCATGAGCCACCACGACAGGCCAGCATGTGCTTTGATGATCAGATTGAAGCAACCTAACCAGTCCCCAGATAAGGAGTCTGAGCCACACTGTAAGAGCACTGCACTTGAAATGGCTTCATAGGACTTGTCGTCAATCCCATCTCGGAGCAGGTAGTTAACAGCATAATACTTGCCTTTGACAGCCCCAATATCCTGTAGATCCCTAGTTCCTGAAGAGTTCTCTCCATACTTAGGAGAAGACATAGTCATGACCCAGCCTGTGGTATAGAAGGCCTCTTCCATCCCATCGCCGTGGTGAATATCAATGTCAATATACAGCACCCTCTGGTGATAGGTTAGCAGTTCCAGGATGGCCAAGACAATGTCATTGATGTAATAGAAGCCAGATGCCTCAGGCTTCTTGGCATGGTTCAGGCCCCCAGCCCAATTCACAGCGATGTCTATCTGCTGCTTATTAAGTTTCACAGCACTTGCCAGAGAGCCACCAGTAGACAACTGTAAGAATTCAAACAGGCCATTGAATACTGGACAGTCCTTGCCGACGTTGAATCTGCATCTGCTTGCTGTGCTCGAACATGTAATCTGAATGGATGGAGCGCAAGAATTTAATGTAGTCATCCCTGTGGTACGTGGTCATCTCCTCAGCACTGGGTTTTCTATTGTTCAGTGGAGACCATAGCTGGGCAGCAAATTGTGAGTAGTAGATTTGGTGGGGCTTCATTGGATGGTCTTGTCTATAATATTAATTTCCAACATCCCCGTCTTAGTAGTAACAGACTTTCCTCCTGGTGCCCTGTGTCTGCATCATCTTGCTTGCCTTCTGTCCCTCCCATCAGCTGGTCTCAACAGTAATGTTTAAGGTATGGGAATGGGAAGTGAAGAGTACTCATGACTTTTGGTTTCTATTTTCTCAGAAGAATAAAAGACAAGGATATTTGCCTAGAATGTTTTCCCCTATCTTCCCACCTAAGTTCCTTTTTATTTCAAAATGACCACATAAAGCCTGGGACCTTTCTGTTACTCTCTTTCATGGCACCCTGATCTTTGCCTACAATTGAATGTAGCTTGTTGTTATGTAATATTTTGGTTTACCTGTTAATCATGTATCTCCACCACTGGACCATAAACCCAATCAAAGAATGATCCATGTCTGGTTTGTTCAATATTGCATATCCAGCACCTAAAAGTACCCAGCACTAAATGGTCAGTACATATTTGTAAACTGAATGAATAAAACCTCGTCTTAATCACTCATCTGTCCTCCTGTGTTCCCATGGAACTCTGCTTATATCCTAGTGTTACTGTTATTAAACTCTACCTTTGATTACAGTTAGTTGTGTAGAGGTTTATCTCCTTCACATTATTTAAAGTCCTTGAGGACAAAGGCTGTGGCTTATATGCTGTTTTTCTCACTACAGATGCCTGTTTTTGAACAACGTAGTGTTTTAAAATAATGTTGCTACAAGATCCCTGGGTAAGACAGAATCCAGAGATTAGCAACAAGAAGACACCTTACGAAGTTGTTATAACGTCCAGGAAAGAGAACAGAGGACTGAACTAGACATGAGGAAATGGAAGAAAGAAACCAGAAGTATAATCTATTGCACTTGATGACAACATTCATTTGGTTCTGAGGGAATGGATGGAATACAAGAGAGTTCTGAGAATTTTAAATCAGGTGCCTGGCAGAATATGGTTTCTATAAATTAAGCAAGAAATATAGGAGCAATAGCAGATTTGATAGCTAAGAGATAAGCAATTAGAAGGAAAATGAAAATAACTTTCTGATGTTTCTCAGTTAAGTTGTATTTATTTGGTGCTCACTTCATATCCACATGTTCCTGTCAGAAAAAATATATATATGGATCAAACCCTTAAGTGATTTGTTTGCTTTTTGGGGAAATGAGATTTACTTATGAAATCTAAAACTTTTTTTTTTTTTTTGAGATGGAGTTTTGCTCTGTCACCCAGGCTGGAGTGCAGTGGCACAATCTCGCCTCACTGCTACCTCTGCCCTCCCAGGTTCAAGCGATTCTCCTGCCTCAGCCTCTGGAGTAGCTGGGATTACAGGCATGGGCACCATGCCTGGCTGATTTTGTATCTTTAATAGAGACGGGGTTTCTCCATGTTGGTCAGGCTGCTCTCGAACTCCCAACCTCAGGTGATCCGCCCACCTCGGCCTCCCAAAGTGCTGGGATTACAGGTGTGAATCACCATGCCCAACCTATTTTTTTTTTTTTTTTGAGATGGAATCTCATTCTGTTTCCCAGGCTGGAGTGCAGTGGCGTGATCTCAGTTCACTGCAACCTCCACTTCCCAGGTTCCAGCAATTCTCCTGCCTCAGCCTCCTGAGTAGTTGGGATTACAGGCGCTCGCCACCATGGCCAGCTAATTTTTGTATTTTTAGTAGAGACGGGGTTTCATCATGTTGGCCAGGCTGGTCTTAAACTCCTGACCTTAGGTGATCTGCCCCCTTGGGCCTCCCAAAGTGCTAGGATTACAGGTGTCAGCCATAACTATTTGAATACATAACAGAATTAACTATTTAAAGTTGTGCTATTAGCAGTGAGTTTTAATAAAGACCAAAAGAACAACTTGAAGTGTGGGCTGGGATTTTCAGGGAAGGAACTGTAAGGGGGCAGGATGTAAACTGATTTGAAATATAAGCAGTATTTGGAATGGTGCAAAGTCATGGCAGAAGGATGTGAGGAACAGTGAGGAGGCACCCTTCTTTTACTAAGCACACAGATTGTGTACAATGAAAGAATACATTTTATACAACATTTTACAATTAGCACGGGAAAAAAAACAACAGGTGGACACAGAAGGACTGACTGCTAATCCTCACATAAAACTAGATTTGAGGCTAGGCTGAGTCAGAAAAAGTAGAAAATGCAGTGATAAGGAAAGAAAGAGAATTGGGCAGCAATGAGAGAATCAACAGTTTTGTTTCCCTTTATTATTATTATTCTAGTCACTGGGAATCACCAAGAGTCTACTTAGCAGTTTGTCTCACAACAACAGTTGTATTTCAAAGCAGAATAAAAGTAATCTTCTCAGAATGGAAGATAAAGGTTGGAAAGAGGATCTCCTTAAGAAAGGGAAGATGTGGGGGTTTAACTCTGTTAATTTAAAATCTGAGGGTCTTTTTCCAAAAATAAAGCATAGAAAGCAACGAAGTATGGATACATGAACGGGAAGAGAGATATGGACTACCTGCCCTTAGTTGTGTGAACCTCATGCATATGTAAAATTCTTTCATGGTAACCAAAAGAGTTAACATTAAAAGTCGAGGGAAAAACTTTCCCAGAAAATGGAGGTACTGGGTGACAGGAGAGAGCTCATGTAACCCGAGTCTGGGTGGTCTCAGGCATGGTATAAAGAACTAGGCCAACAAACTGCACTAGACATAGAAACTAGCTGAATAAACTCATCCACTCCGATTTCATTTCAGGTATCTCATGAGAAACTAGAGGACAAAAACAATTCCAAAATTAACAAAACAAAGTTTACTCTAGCCATCAGTGCCAATGAACATAAATGACTGCCTGAGAGTTATATTAACAAAATAATTGATTCAGACGAATTAAAGAATTAAACCAGCTATGGGAAATATACACTCTATACTTAGGTGCACATTTATTTTATTTTATCTTATTTGGAGATAGGGTCTTGTTCTGTCATCCCGGCTGCAGTCCAGTGGCGCAATCATGGCTTACAGCATCCTCAGTCTCCTGGGCTCAAGCAATCCTCGTGCTTCAGCCTGCTGAGTAGCTAGAACTACAGATGTGTGACACCACACCCAGCTAATGTAGAGTCAGGGTTTTTCCATGTTGCCCAGGCTGGTCTCGATCTCCTGGACTTAGGTGATCTGCCCGCCTTGGCCTCCCAAAGTATTTGGATTACAGTCATGAGCCATCAAGCCTGGCCTGAGGTGCACATTTTAAAAATATGGAATTTAGAATGGCCAGACAAATAATTTTACTTAAATGATTTCAACCTTTGTAAAATATACTATATGCTTCTGAATTTGTACACAGAAATCTTTCATTAAAAAATTATGAATTAATTGATTTTTTTGCTTTACTGTCATTTGGCAGACATAAACAAGACTGTAAAGATTATTTTAGTAACACCTGAAAAATTAAGTATCAAAAGTCAAAATAAACACTTTTACGGGAGGACCAATGATGACAAAGAGCGGGCAATAAGAGGAGCTTTGCTTCAGGCTCAAATTTTGCATTGTTTTGAAAGGTAATATAGTCCATCTTGGTTAAAGACTGGAAAAATGAACGAACACATACAAAACAGGGAAAGCAGAAAAGTTTTTCAGTTTCTTTCTAATAAAAAAATCTAGACATACTAATATTCCAATAAATGGGTTAAAAAAAACCCTAGTGTACAACATAAAACACAAATCCTTTTAAAATCATAATGCCCTCATTATGAGAGGACAGTATAAAACATGGAAGTTTCAGACTAGTACAATTAGAAAGAGCTGACAGCATTCACATATATAACCTGAAAAAATTATATAACTGTTTGCTTATGTCTAGAAACAAACTACAGGCCTAGTAGAATATGAAACTAATTTCAATAATTTTTATTTTCACAGATGATAAATAAGGCATTTAACTTATGAGTCTTTAAGAAACACTTTAATAAAATACACAGTTATGTCTGGTAGCAACAGAAAGGTAAGTTAAATAAGTTTGAAACAATATGCAACCATGTAAAATTCTCTAAATCAAATTTCAATATTAGCAAAATATATAGTGAAGAAAGACTAGAGGATACTCTAATCAATAATTCATGACACTAAAGTAACACTGAAAAAACATTCATGATGTTCCATTTTTTTTAAATGTGGAAATTACCAGAAAAATATTTTATATTAAAATATACAAAGTTGGTACAAATCTATGAGGCTTATTAACCAGACTCCTTAAGACAAGTAGTTAAAAGACACTGAGAGCTTATACATGAAGAAGCACAAACCATTCATTAAAAATATTCCATTTTATTGCTAATAAAAGAAATACAAATTAAAGCAAGGCATCAAATACTAGAATTTGTATCCATTATTGAATCAGGGTATGGAGAGTAGGTACATTCAAAAGCCTTGGGTCACACATATCTTTTGGCAATGATAAAAGAGCTATCCGATCACTTACACCCTTTGACCCAGTAATTCCACTCTGAAGAATTTATCTAAGCATATATCCCAAATGGGAAAAAAGTATACCACATTGTTTTTTATCAAAAACAATGTAAACAACTCAGATGTGCAATAAGCAGGGAATAGTTAAATAAATTACGTTACGTAACCCAAGGAGAATAACATAGCTATTAAAAAGGAAGGAGTGCATTCTTATGACAAAGCAAGAAGTGCATATCAAAAGCTTCTAAGGTTAAAAAAAAGAATGGAACATAATATAAAACATTACTAACACATAAAATGTTATGTTTACATAATAAAGATGAGTATTTTGAAAATAGCTTTAAAAAAGTTTACAGATTTTTTACTGTAAAGCTAATAAAATTGGTATGAAAAATAAAAGTGAAGACTAACAATTTTTGAAGTCACCAATGTTTCTAGGAGAGTTTCTTAAGGTATGGTATAAGAAATATTTCTTTTTTAAAAAATGGTGTCAAGTTTCCCTGGAAAGTCATTTCTGGGAACTGTGAAGCAAATCAGCCTTTGTATAGTAATATCTATAATATGATAATATTTCCAGTGGGGACTCGTGGTTTCATAGCTGAAAAACTTTGTTTTGGTAAGCTGGAACAGAAAGTTTCAGACTATACTGAAATATATTAGAGTGAGCTTCTGATGATCAAATATTTTAGTAATAAAAATTTGGCTTTTAAACTCAACTCAAAGCACTCTAATATTTTAATCCTCAACATGTTAATAATAATGATGAAAGACTAAAGTGTTTGGCTATTATAAATTAATCATCTTTAAGACATAAGCACATCTTACCTACTGTCCATAGAGATCTGTAATATCTATCCCCCCAAAATAATTTTTGTATGTTCTTTTTGCTCTGCTCATTAGCTAAGCTGCTGCTTCAACTTTGGGCATTTTATTGTGTCACTCAGGTAAAGTGGGGTTCTTATGATAAAAGTTAGTCACAAAACAGGATTACAAAACATGTTCTCTAAAGTTCATTATTTTAGAACTGATATGAGAGTCAAAAATTTTAGCTTTTTAAATATTTCACCTAATTTTTCTATGAATAATGATGGAAAGCTTTCAAAATAAGTGATATAAAAGTGGGCATTATATAGTACATGTTCTCTATTAAAGCATTACCTCATATTTTTTTAACCCCAAAAGGGGGGAAAAGCCCACAAAACTCATAAGCTATAACTAATCACATTTAAACAAATAATTCAGTAAAAAAATCATGATAATTGACTAACTGACACAAAGCATTTAAAATAATTTCCCAATGGAAGTCGCCATCCCTTAATTTCCATCAAAACATGCTGTATCCTCTACTGAAAAATATTTGTGGAAATAAAATTACAAAGCCCACACTAACCTGAGAGCTCTGTACACAGGGATGGCTCACTATAAGGCTGCCTCCTAAGGAGCATGAAGTCCATGCCAGAAAGCCCCATTGCTACACTAAAAAAGTACAGTTTATATGAGGTTAATTCTCTGAATTCTCTACCCTTTCTATTAAGGCAAATAAAAGAAGACAGAAAGTACTAGTGAATAATGCATGCTGAATCTCTGAAATTATCTTAGTAAAGGCTAAAATATCATTCTTAAAAACAGATGGGCAAAATACTTAAGAAATAAATTATTCTAATTGCAGTGCCAGAAGAAAAAAAATAGTAGACATTTTGGTTATGTGAACTTGCTTGGCTGTAACATACTTAGTCCATTTATAATAGTGTCTTTTATTATAAATAACCTCACATACAGAACATATGTAGGCAACACAACAGTGTGCTAAGAAATGAAATGCCTGTTTCCAGTATGTTGTACTTAAATATTTGTAAATTTTCTTTACTAAAGTTGAGAGGTTTCTGTTACATTTTTATTTTATTTTATTTTATTTTTTTATGATAGAGTCTCGCTCTGTCGCCCAGGCTGGAGTGCAGTGGCGTGATCTCGGCTCACTGCAAGCGCCGCCTCCCAGGTTCACGCCATTCTCCTGCCTCAGCCTCCCAAGTAGCTGGGACTACAGGTGTGCGCCACCTCGCCGGGCTAATTTTTTGTATTTTTAGTACAGACAGGGTTTCACCATGTTAGCCAGGATGGTCTCGATCTCCTGACCTCATGATCTGCCCGCCTCCGCCTCCCAAAGTGCTGGGATTACAGGCTTGAGCCACCGTGCCCAGCCCTACATTTTTAAATGCTAGATATCAATGTCAGATATAGCTGTGAAATATTCATTAGATTAGAATTTTCACTATTTTCTTTTATCCTTGAAATATTTATTGAGTACCTACTAAAAACAAGGTTTCTGTTTTCGACAAAGCAATTTCTGACAGCAGCTACGTTTTCCTCCTTCTCTAACTAAAAGTCAACCTCTATTTTTGTGTTGTTTTTATTTAATACGGCACTGCAGAACAAAGAGGAAATAATAGTTTTTAGAGACAGTTACTGTGGCAACTTTTGAAAGTGAAAAAAATAGTGAAAAAAAGTCATGTAATTTTCCCTACCTATAAACAAAAGGCAGATTAGATAATTTGGCAATTTTCCTAAGAAAACATAGGAGAAAAATGCTCTTCAGTTCCTGGAATATTTTAATTGTTAAAATTTAAATTTGGAGTACAAAAATTTACTTACTTCCAAGCTGCCTCTCTTTATTGGATTCAGGACTAATAATTTCTTCAGAAGATTTTCACAGTCTGTGGACATATAGAAGGGAATACGGTACTTCCCTCGTAAAACTCGCTCTCGCAGTTCCTTAATAAAAGTGAAAGAAAGCACTTATAACTGGTTTTTGAAATAATCATACTTGGGGATAAAACATTAATAAAGAATTTAGCTGATACCTTTAAATTCTGGCCATCGAAAGGCAAGGAGCCACTGACTAATGTATAGAGAATGACGCCCAGACTCCACACATCCACTTCAGGCCCGTCATACTTCTTTCCTTGGAAAAGCTCAGGAGCAGCATAGGGTGGGCTTCCACAAAATGTGTCCAATTTGTTCCCAACTGTAAATTCATTACTAAAACCAAAGTCAGCAATTTTAATATTCATATCACCATCAAGGAGAAGGTTTTCAGCCTAAGAGGAAAATAATAGAAAGAACAATGTAAAAAGCCTACATAAAATAAAAATATTTGTAAAAGAGTTTTAGCTTCCAAACTTACATATCTCTTGCCCCTCATTTCTAAATGTAGTATCAAATTTAGAAGCCCAGTATGGTACTTCAATGCATAACTGTTCTGAATTACATCTACATAAGACTAAATTTTAACACTACATAAGGAAAGCTCTCTTTATATGCATATATGCAACTACTTAAGAAAGGTTATTTAAAACCTATTTTCTTTCATAGGTTATTTTAAACTCATTTTTTTCCTCACAGTCAGAAACCTCCTGGAAGCGTACCTTAATATGACCTACTCTAAAGAACATAATACTAATCCATCTTGGACTTAAACCAACATGATTACCCAAAGGAGCTCTATTTTAATAGGGTATTGTTGGTTAATGCAAGGCTCAAAGGTATATCTACAGTAACTGCCTGTCAGAGGTTCTGTGACTACTAATTCATTCCTTTGTCCTCTCTTGTAGAATGTTTTCTCAACAAAGTACTGTTTCAGTAAAACATGACCAAAAAATACAGCCTCCATTATATCTTGTCTGTTTTAAGCTTCTTTTTGCTGTTCTAAAACTAGATTCTCTTCTTGACGTATATTTTACATAGAAAACAATGAATTTTCCACGTTTTGAGATGGTTTTCCAAAATCCTAAAGCAGAATCACTCAAAGACAATATTTCACATGTCCCTTTTGTAAACAGAAGCAACTCAATAAAGGACTTGCTTTTGTACATGTTTTATTTTAAACTCTATTACAACGGATGGATAGACTAACAAAGTTATAGGTTACTTTGTAGATGTGTTTTATCAGGTTCCAAAAAGAAATAAAATTTGACTAAAACAAAAATCAGATTTCTCTATATTACTGGAAGGTCCAACAATTATAAGAGTCAAGCACTCTGCCCATCATCTATCTCTTCCCTCCCTACCTACCACAACCTTTCTTTTCTTCTTTTTTATGGTATACTAGCTTGGGATATTTGTTTTCATTTTATTTTGGAAAATGCAGATACACCTAGAACCCAAAATATACAATAAAAATAGGGTATCATTTATCACATAAATACTATAAAAGCACATATATTTGGAAAAATTTATATTAGATTGTCACATTTTTGAACTGTGACAAAACCAGGTTATTTTTATGTTCTGATGTAAGGGGCTGGTCATTGTAAATTTCTGCAGCTGTTTGTGAGCAAGCTGGACTTTTTTCAGTCTCTCTAAAAATGTCTAGATGAATATCAAAGTATCCAAGCTGCCTCAGAAGAGAAGAGCTGCAAGGGGTTCTGAGGTCTCCTTCCAGGAATGTACAGGAAAACTCTCTCTACTGGACTGGAGGGAAAACAGAAGGTTTTGAACAGGATTATTTTTTGCAGATTTTTTTCATATAAGAAATGAGATGATAAACTGGGAGTTAAACACAGAAGCAGGGGAACAGTTCGTTTCTTTCTCATTCATCATAGAAGTGATTCCCCTTAAAATAGCCAAGGAAGGAAACCAAGAAATAGAAAAATTTGGAGCAATAGAAAATTCATAAGCTCTGAAAAATGAAGCTAAAATACAGAATTAGACTTGACTTTTGACAACTGTTTAGGATAATATATTCAAATATAACCCAAACTGGTGATAGTAGTTGATAAAGGTGATGAGGAAAAAAGTAAAACAGAAAAATAAGAGTCCTATGTAAGGGACAATGCAAATTACATTTGGAAGATTAGAGAAAAAAGGAAAAAAAGGTATAAACATTTTAGTCCAGGGTGTTTCCACTTTCAACAAAATCTATGCGGCACAACCATTAATTGACTAACTACACATTTCTTATTCCAAAGTATGCTCATTTATACTATTATACACATTTAATGTTCATAAAAATGTTTTACAACTTTCCTTAGTTCTTTGAGCTTTAAGGTAGAGTGTGAATACTGTCTCTTATGTAAAGGAAACATGGGTCTGTGCTCTGACTTTGCTTCTGTCTGAGGTCCCACACTTTTGGCTGGGAACGAAGTTCCATATCTATGCATTTAAAACAAACTAATTAATAGTGAATCAAATCGTCTAACCTCTAAAGCCAGAAAACTTACCACTCATATTTTCTTCATTTGCTCAGTGAAAATATTACCTTTCATAAAGTTGCTGTGAGAATCAAAAACTAACTACTTGTATAGTGTCTAGCAGCACAGTTAGGCAATAAAATAGACAGCTCTAATATTATTATTAAACATATGTTAATAATAAAGATTTTTTTTAAAAAAATTACACTCAGAAGCTTACCTTAAGATCACGGTGAACAATGTACTTTTGATGACAATACTGTACAGCAGATACAATCTGGAATAAATATTTGGATAAAAGAGTCAAATTATTAAAAAAACACAATTTTCCCCAATAATCACCTCCAATTTAGATAAATTACTAATTTGGATTTCAAGGTAATATTTAATAAATATGCAATGCTTTTAGTTCAGAAAACTACACATTAAAGTGATGAAACTTTCGCTGTTAAATGCAGAAAATATGGAAAAGTAATATTCTCTTGCTAAAATACAATAAAATATTTCTTTGTCAGAGGCTGTGAAGATTTCATATGGATCATTTATAGTTCTCTGTTTATGTGACTGAATGTGTACAATTTATAGTTTTGGCCAAATGGTTTATTACAGTGTTGAAATAAAAGCTTTGGCACACATGAATTAGTATTTTAAGATAATTGTCTCAAGTTAAAAAAGCAAAACTCTATTCTAGGAATTACATCAAATGTGTTCAAGGCATGTTTCTTTAGTGAGGCCAAATCACTAAGAACTTAACAATGAGGTATTTAGCAATATCTATATTTATCTGTTCATATATAAAGAGAAAGGAAAATTTTTGAGCCTTAAAAAGAAACCTGATCAGCAACAGAAAAGAGGGAAAAATGAAATTTAATCTTAAACCTGTCACTAATTCAGTCAGGTGAAGTATTCTATGCCTGTAACTTGATTTTGTATGCAGCCATAATTTTTAACTATCACACAGGGCTCTTTGGAGAAAAGGACTAAACAAGGAGGAACCCAACAGTTTAAAGGCCAAAACTATGAGAGAAATAGATTATAAACAATTCTATGATAGTTCTTTATTACATAAAATACAGAAATAGAAAGCATCTGATAGCAATCAATTAAGAACTATTTTGTACATATAATTACATCTGATGAATAGAAGGACAGTCATTTTAATGTACATCAGAACATTCAATTCTGTGGATTCAGTTAAATATAAAAACAGTTTGAATGTTAGGCATTTACAAATGGAGACAAAAATGAGATTTTTTTTAAAGTCTAAAGGTGATGTGAAGTATGACCATGCTAATAGGAATATGGGTGGAAAAAAAACTTCAAAGTAGAAGTAAACTGATATTTCAGTATTATAAAATTATTCTAATGTATATTAAAATGGTTTGAAGACAGAGAAAACATGAATTCAAAACAAAATCATCAACACACATTGAGTAATATACAATTCCATTTAATTCATTTTGATTCAACAGTTTATTGAGTACCTGCTATGTGCAAGGAAATGTGCTGGTTGCTAGGCAAATACAAAAATGAATACTAAGTGGACTCTGTCCTTAAGGCGCTTACAATCTGATTAAGAAGAGAAAATAAGGTATATATTCTCTATATACCTTGTATTATGGAGGTATATATTATTATATATAGAGGTATATATTATTACCTTTCTATATATTGTATATAGAGCGGTATATATTATTCCCCTATAATACAAGGTAGAATCACAGAACTCTACCTTTTATGAGAGAATCATAAAAAATAAAGAATAATTTCAGTTAGAAATGCTTCCTGAAGGAGGTGATATTTGGTCTAAGCCATCCTTGAAGGACAGAAATATTTTAAAATGTGGAGATCTGGGGATGGGGAGGTGATGAAATGCATTAATGACAAGGGAACTGTGTATTTGAAAAGCAAGTAGGACTCATGCCTATAATCTCAGCACTTTGGGAAGCTGAAGTGGGAGGATGATCGCTTGAGGCCAGAAGTTCAAGACCAGGCCTTGGCAACACAGTGAGACCCCGTCTCTACAAAAAATAAAAATATTAGCTAGGCGTGGTGGCATGCACCTGTGGTCCCAGCTACACGGAAGGCTGAGGCAGGAGGATTTCTTGAGCCTAGGAGGTCGAGGTTGCAGTATGCCATGTTCACACCACTGCACACCAACCTGGATGACAGAGTGAGACTCTGTCTCAAAAACAACAAACAAACAAACAAACAAAAAGACCAACCAACCAAACAAACAAAATAAACCCCACAAAACCAAACCAAACCAAAAATCATTTAAAGAAAAGGAGGTGGAAAAATGGTGACAGTGGGAGTCAAATCTTGACAAATAGGTTGGTAAAAGTCATGAATTCAAAACTAGGCAGGAACTGCAGAACCACTAGATGTTCTTGGGCAGGGTGACTGGGAATGATTATAATCAATTTGAAGTATGAGTCCCAAAAATACAGAAGGTTCTAATGATGAAAATTTGTAGTATTAGTTTTCTTAAGCAATATGCCTCAAAATTCTAATACCCAATTTTCACTAAACTATGTTCATTAGCCAAAAGATACATACATTTATATGTATATTTTATTAGACATACTATATAGGTTATAGTATGTTCATATTATAAGATTATTTTGTATCATGGGTGCCAGAAATTTGCTGATAATTACATTATCTTTTTTTAGTCACATGTTTGTATGAGCCACTGAAGGTATGCAACAGATAATAATTTGGTTACCAAACATGATCAGAGGCCATGCAACTCATGTCAGACACAATGGTCTCTATGAAAACAGTTCTATAAGTACTTCTGGAATCAAACATTTCCTGAGCCTCAAAGCATCAAGAATGGAAAGATAATTACAAAGAATCCTCTGCATTAAGCATGTGTTCTCCCCAAACTCTATGAACTCTGAGCTATCAGTCAAATGTGGTAGTTTATTATAGTATTACCACATTTGCTTAGCAGGGAACAATTTCTGCCATGAAAGAAGTTCTGCCTTCTGACTCAATGCAAGAATCCCCCTCCACAAGCCCAATTTTTACTGCATTATTTTACAGCTAGACCTTCGCATCTCAAACCATTCTGTACTTCCATAAATAGGATATCGGAACTTCCCTATGAGCCTTCTATTAATGGATCCTGAAAACATGATTTACTGTCAGCTGGGTACTGACGGTAAGACCACACACATCAGTGTTTTCCATTGAGGTGGAGTTATCACGGTTACTTTGCAATTATTAATACTTATAAGTGGTAGACTTGATATTGCAAGAATTGAATCAATATTATGACTTTTTTTTTTCTGTAGGCTCAAGTCTTAAGGAATGTAAAAGCATTGTATGGGCAATGGCTGCTCAGTGGTCTTAAACTGCCCGAGTGTCTTCGGTATTTCTAAGAGTAAGGTCAAGGACGTATATACATTTATTATTGTTGACACAGTATTAATACATACATTCTTTCACTGTTAACATAAAAAAGCAAATAAAAGTAAATGTATATTCATTAAGTCTGTAAGAGTTTAAATCAAATCCATAAATAAAAATAAGCTCCTCAAAAATAAATTTAAGTATAAATTTATCTTTAGTCAGGTAACTACAAAATAATGTACGTGTGTGCATGTGTGTATGTATGTTTACATATCTCTGGTTTGTAAAAATGTGAGTTAGTAACTTTTTTAGTTTTGGGAAAACATATATAGATACTAAATACATTTAAAATTTATAGTAAATAAATAAATTATAAAGAAAATATTTGCCATTGTTTTACAATTTATATAGCATTCATTTGGCACTCAGTCTCTGCAATGTAAAGAATACAAAGATGATTTCAAAATATTACAGACTTTATTTAAAAAACCAAGCCAATTTTAGTAATTATTTGTATCTCTATTAAAATACCTATGTCCCAACCTCTCATCCTGCTCTTGCTCTCCAGCAAAGATGGAAAGCTCTTTAAAATAGCAGGCATTTCCACCTTCTCTAATTCCATATAGTACCCAGTACAATTTTCTACATCTACCAAAAAATAAGTAAAACTAGCTGCCTTAAAAAATAAGTAGCAATAATCTTTAAAATATACATTAGGATTCTAATGGGAATATTTAATGCAAATTGGAACTTTCTTGCTGATCTGCTACTAACAAAAGCTACTGTGACTGATATTAAATGAATAATACTTAAAACTATGTGTGTGGCTGGGCACAGTGGCTCACGCCTATAATCCCAGCACTTTGGGAGGCTGAGGTGGGCAGATCACCTGAGGTCAGGAGTTCAAGACCAGCTTGGCCAACATGCTGAAACCCCATCTGTACTAAAAATACAAAAATTAGCTGGGCGTGGTGGTGTGTGCCTGTAATCCCAGCTACTTGGGAGGCTGAGGTAGGAGAATCGCTTGAACCCAGGAGGCGGAGGTTGCAGCGAGACAAGATAGCGCCACTGCACTCTAGCCTGGGTGACAGAGCAAGTATCTGTCTCAAAAAAAATAATAAAAATAAAAAATAAATAAATAAAATAAATACATGTCGAGGGACATTCCAAGATGGCCGAACAGGAAGACCTCTGGTCTGCAGCTCCCAGCATGATCAACGCAGAAGACAGGTGAATTTCTATATTTCCAACTGAGGTACCTGGTTCATCTCACTGGGACTGGCTGGACAGTGGGTGCAGCCCACGGAGGGCAAGCTGAAGCAGGGCAGGGAAGCACGAGGGGTTGGGGTATTTCCCTTTCCTAGCCAAAGGAAGCCGTGACAGACTACCTGGAAAAACGGGACACTCCCCACCCAAATACTGCGCTTTTCCCAAGGTCTTAGCAACCAGCAGACAAGGTGATTCTTTCCCGTGCCTGGCTTGGCAGGTCCTACGCCCACGGAGCCTTGCTCACTGCTAGCACAACAGTCTGAGATTGATCTGCCAGGCAGCAGCCTGGCTGGGGGAGGGGAATTTGCCAATGCTGAGGCTTGAGTAGGTAAACAAAGCAGCCAGGAAGCTTGAACTGGGTGGAGCCCACTGCAGCCCAACAAGGCCTACTGCCTCTAGACTCCATCTCTGTGGGCAGGGCATGGTTGAACAAAAGGCAGCAGGCAACTTCTGCAGACTTAAATGTCCCTGTCTGACAGCTCCGAAGAGAGCAGTGGTTCTCCCAGCACGGTGTTTGAGCTCTGAGAATGGACAGACTGCCTCCTCAAGTGGGTCCCTGACCCCCGTGTAGCCTAACTGGGAGACACCTCCCAGTACGGGCTGACAGACACCTCATATAGGTGGCTGCCCCTCTGGGACGAAGCTTCCAGAGGAAAGATCAGGCAGCAATATTCTCTGTTCTGTAATATTTGCTGTTCTGTAGCCTCCGCTGGTGATACCCAGGCAAACAGGGTCTGGAGTGGAACTCCAGCAAACTCCAACAGACCTGCAGCTGAGGAACCTGACTGTTAGAAGGAAAACTAACAGACAGAAAGGCATAGCATCAACATCAACCAAAAGGTCATCTACATAAAAACCCCCATCTGTAGGTCACCAACATCAAAGACCAAAGGTGGATAAAACCACAAAGATGGGGAGAAACCAGAGCGGAAAAGCTGAAAATTCTAAAAATCAGAACACCTCTTCTCCTCCAAAGGATCGCAGCTCCTTGCCAGCAACAGAACAAAGCTGGACGGAGAATGACTTTGACAAGTTGACAGAAGTAGGCTTCAGAAGGTCTGTAATAACAAACTTCTCCAAACTAAAGGAGGATGTTTGAACCCATCGCAAGGAAGCTAAAAACCTTGAAAAAAGATTAGACGAATGGCTAACTAGAATAAACAGTGTAGAGAAGACCTTAAATGACCTGATGGAGCTGAAAACCACGGTACAACAACTTCATGATGCATGCACAAGCTTCAATAGCCGATTCGATCAAGTGGAAGAAAGGCTATCAGTGACTGAAGATCAAATTAGTGAAATAAAGCGAGAAGATAAGGTTAGAGAAAAAAGAGTAGAAAGAAATGAATAAAGCCTCCAAGAAATACAGGACTGTGTGAAAACACCAAATCTACATTTCACTGGTGTACCTGAAAGTGACAGGGAGAATGGAACCAAGTTGGAAAACACTCTTTAGGATATTATCCAGGAGAACTTCCCCAACCTAGCAAGGCAGGCCAACATTCAAATTCAGGAAATACAGAGAACATCCAAAGATACTCCTTGAGAAGAACAACCCCAAGACACATAATTGTCAGATTCACTAAGGTTGAAATGAAGGAAAAAGTGTTAAGGGCAGCCAGAGAGAAAGGTTGAGTTACCTACAAAGGGAAGCCCATCAGACTAACAGAGGATCTCTTGGCACAAACCTTACAAGCTAGAAGAAAGTGGGGGCCAATATTCAACATTCTTAAAGAATTTTCAACCCAGAATTTCATATCCAGCCAAACTAAGCTTCATAAGTGAAGGAGAAATAAAATCCTTTACAGACAAGCAAATGCTGAGAGATTTTGTCACCACCAGGCCTGCCTTACAATAGCTCCTGAAGGAAGCAGTAAACATGGAAAGAAACAACTGGTACCAGCCACTACAAAAACATGCCACATTGTAAAGACCATCGATGCTATGAAGAAACTGCACCAATTATTGGGCAAAATAACCAGCAAACATTGTAATGACAGGATCGAATTCACACCTAACAATACTAACCTGAAATGTAAATGGGCTAAATGCCCGAATTAAAAGACACAGAGTGGCAAATTGGATAAACAGTCAAGACCCATCAGTGTGCTGTATTCAGGAGACCCATCTCATGTGCAGAGACACACATAGGCTCAAAATAAAGGGATGGAGGAAGATCTACCAAGCAAATGGAAAACAAAAAAAAAGCAGGGGTTGCAATCCTAGTCTCTGATAAAACAAACTTTAAACTGACAAAGATCAAAAGAGACAAAGAAGGCCATTACATAATGGTAAAGGGATCAATTCAACAAGAAGAGCTAACCATCCTAAATATATATTCATCCAATACAGGAGCACCCAGATTCATAAAGCAAGTCCTTACTGACCTACAAAGAGACTTAAGACTCCCACACAATAATAATGGGAGACTTTAACACCCCACTGTCAATATTAGACAGATCAATGAGACAGAAGGTTAACAAGGATATCCAGGACTTGAACTCAGCTCTGCATCAAGCAGACCTAACAGACATCTACAGAACTCTCCACCCCAAATCAACAGAATATACATTCTTCTCAGCACCACACCGCACTTATTCCAAAACCATCCACGTATTTGGAAGTAAAGCACTCCTCAGCAAATGTAAAAGAACAGAAATCACAACAAACTATCTCTCAGACCACAGTGCAATCAAATTAGAACTCAGGATTAAGAAACTCACTCAAAACCGCACAACTACATGGAAACTGAACAACCTGCTCCTGAATGACTATTGGGTAAATTACGAAATGAAGGCAGAAATAAAGATGTTCTTTGAAACCAATGAGAACAAAGACACAACACACCAGAATCTCTGGGACACATTTAAAGCAGTGTGTAGAGGGAAATGTGTAGCACTAAATGCCCACAAGAGAAAGCAGGAAAGATCTAAAATCGGCACCCTAACCTCACAAATAAAAGAACTAGAGAAGCAAGAGGAAACACTTTCAAAAGCTAGCAGAAGGCAAGAAATAACTAAGATCAGAGCAGAATTGAAGGAGATTGAGACATAAAAAACCCTTCAAAAAAATCAATGAATCCAGGAGCTGGTTTTTTGAAAAGATCAACAAAATTGATAGACCAGTAGCAAGACTAATAAAGAAGAAAAGAGAGAAGAATCAAATAGACGCCACAAAAAATGATAAAGGGGATATCACCATTGATCCCACAGAAATGCAAACTACCATCAGAGAATACTATAAACACCTCTATGCAAATAAACTAGAAAATCTAGAAGAAATGGATAAATTCCTGGACACATACACTCTTCCAAGACTAAACGAGGAGGACGTTGAATCTCTGAATAGACCAATAACAGGCTCTGAAATTGAGGCAATAATTAACAGCTTAGCAACCAAAAAAAGTCCGGGACCAGATGGATTAACAGCCAAATTCTACCAGAGGTACAAAGAGGAGCTGGTACCATTCCTTCTGAAACTATTCCAATCAATAGAAAAAGAGGGAATCCTCCCTAACTCATTTTATGAGGCCAACATCATCCTGACACCAAAGCCTGGCAGAGACACAACAAACAAAGAGAATTTTAGACCAATATCCCTGAAGAACATCAATGCAAAAATCCTCAATAAAATACTGGCAAACCAAATCCAGCAGCACATCAAAAGGCTTATCCACCATGATGAAGTCAGCTTCATCCCTGGGATGCAAGGCCAGTTCAATATATGCAAATCAATAAACGTAATCCATCACATAAACAACAAACAATGAAAACCATGATTATCTCAATAGATGCAGAAAAGGCCTTTGACAAAATTCAACAGCCCTTCATGCTAAAAACTCTCGATAAACCAGGTATTGATGGAACGTATCTCAAAATAATAAGAGCTATTTATGACAAACCCACAGCCAATATCATCATACTGAATGGGCAAAAACTGGAAGCATTCTCCATACTCAATGGGCAAAAACTGGAAGCATTCCCTTTGAAAACCAGCACAAGACAGGGATGTCCTCTCTCACCACTCCTATTCAACATAGTGTTGGAAGTTCTGGCCAGGGCAATCAGGCAAGAAAAAGAAATAAAGGCTATTCAATTAGGAAATGAGGAAGTCAAGAGGTCCCTGATTGCAGATGACATGATTGTATATTTAGAAAATCCCATCATCTCAGCCCAAAATCTCCTTAAGCTGATAAGCAACTTCAGCAAAGTCTCAGGATACAAAATGAATCTGCAAAAAATCACAAGCATTCCTATACACCAATAACAGACAAACAGAGAGCCAAATCATGAATGAACTCCCATTAGCAATTGCTACAAAGAGAATAAAATGCCTAGGAATCCAACCTACAAGGGACGTGAAGGACCTCTTCAAGGAGAACAACAAACCACTGCTCAACAAAATAAAAGAGGACACAAACAAATGGAAGAATATTCCATGCTCACGGATAGGAAGAATCAATATTGTGAAAATGGCTATGCTACCCAAGGTAATTTATAGATTCAATGCCATCCCCATCAAGCTACCAATAACTTTCTTCACAGAATTGGAAAAAACTACTTTAAAATTCATATGGAACCAAAAAAGAGCCTGCATTGTGAAGACAATCCTAAGCAAAAAGAACAAAGCTGGAGGTATCATGCTACCTGATTTCAGACTATACTACAAGGCTACAGTAACTGAAAGAGCATGGTACTGGTACCAAAACAGAAATACAGACCAATGGAACAGAACAGAGGCCTCAGAAATAATGCCACACATCTACAACCATCTGATCTTTGACAAACCTGACAAAAACAAGAAATGGGGAAAGGATTCCCTATTTAATAAATGGTGTTGGGAAAACTGGCTAGCCATATGTAGAAAGCTGAAACTGGATCCCTTCCTTACACCTTACACAAAAATTGAAGATGGATTAAAGACTTAAATGTTAGACCTAAAACCATAAAAGCCCTAGAAGAAAATCTAGGCAATACCATTCAGGACATAGGCATGGGCAAGGACTTCATGACTAAAACACCAAAAGCTATGGCAACAAAAGCCAAAATAGACAAATTAGGATCTAATGAAACTAAAAAGCTTCTGCACGGCAAAAGAAACTACCATCAGAGTGAACAGGCAACCTACAGAATGGGAGAAAAGTTTTGCAATCTACCCATCTGACAAAGGGCTAATATCCAGAATCTACAAAGAACTCATAGAAATTTACAAGAAAAAAACAAACAACCCCATCAAAAAGTGGGCAAAGGATATGAACAGACACTTCTCAAAACAAGACATCTATGCAGCCAACAGACACATGAAAAAATGCTCAACATCACTGGTAATCAGAGAAATGCAAATCAAAACCACAATGAGATACCATCTCACGCCAGTTAGAATGGTTAAAATGGCAATCATTAAAAAGGCAGGAAACAACAGATGCTAGAGAGGATGTGGAGAAATAGGAACGCTTTTACACTGTGGGTGGGAGTGTAAATTAGTTCAATCATTGTGGAAAACAGTGTGGCAATTCCTCAAGGATCTAGAACTAGAACTACCATTTGACCCAGCAATCCCATTACTGGGTATATACCCAAAGGATTATAAATCATGCTACTATAAAGACACATGCACACATATGTTTATTGTGGCACTATTCACAACAGCAAAGACTTGGAACCAACCCAAATGTCCATCAATGATAGACTGGATTAAGAAAATGTGGCACATATACACCATGGAATACTATGCAGCCATAAAAAAGGATGAGTTCCTGTCCTTTGCAGGGACGTGGATGAAGCTGGAAACCGTCATTCTCAGCAAACTGTCACAAGGACAGAAAACCAAACACCACATGTTCTCACTCATAGGTGGGAACTGAACAATGAGATCACTTGGACATAGGGCAGGGAACATCACACACTGGGGCCTGTCGTGGTGTGGGGGGCTGGGGGAGGGAGAGCATTAGAGAAATACCTAATGTAAATGATGAGTTGATGGGTGCAGCAAACCAATATGGCACATGTATACCTATGTATCAAACCTGCATGTTGTGCACATGTACCCTGAAACTTAAAGTATAATTTAAAAAAGGAAGAAAAATAAAATAAAATAAAATAAATAAAAATTTAAAAAAATGATGTGTGTAATACTTTATTTAAGGGTAAGCTTGAACTTCCATCCCAGGATAGAAAATAATATTACAGTACGTGGTTGAATGCCATTCAGTTTCTTAAAGTTGTTTTCCTTATTACCAGTTGTCTTTACATTCAGCTATTTTAACACGAATATTTCTAGGAATCTATCACAAATAAAAGTGCTATGCATATCTTTAGTATAAAGCATTTCACAAATTGTGTTCCAAAAAGCAATAATTCTGTGAAACATTAATAACAGAGGTTTCACAAAACAAACACACTCATTTCATGGTCAATTTGGAGAATGCCATGTTACAACAAGTTAAACAGGCTTTTTCCTCCCCTCCCTTTCAGGACTTCTCTATTTGTTTAACATGTTAACACACACATATGTATCTTAGAGAAAGATCTTATATCAGTATTTGGTCTTTTCCGAACATACTGATTACAGAACCTCTTTAATTGTAGAATTAAAGTGTTCATGCAGGCAGAAGAGGTAGCAAGCCATTTTTAAAATTCTAAATTTAATAAAAGTTTAGGATATAGTAAATTATCCACTTAAACTTTAGTAAATTTTATGAACAATTTACAATTCACTAATTTGCTATTTCTATGGTAACATATGTATGCTTACAATTTACAATTCACTAATTTGCTATTTATATGGTAACTTATATGTATGCTTATTTCAATCACTTCAGTTCTAAAAATTAAAAATAAAATTCTAGATAAATTTATTTTTTCTTATTTTATCATTTCTGTAATAAGTCATATTCAAGTTGAACTGGAAATATGAGTATCTTACCATAGTCCTCTGCCACAATTTGGAGTTTCTTGCCTACTTGGTTAAATAAAATTGACCATATTCTTTAAATCTACAAAAATGAGTTTAAACACCAAAACATCTTTAATTAAAAGAATACAATAACCTCTTTAAACAGTACACATATATGCTGTATATATAAAGCCAGTAATAATTTATAGTAATTATTGGATAAAGACTTCAAAGCGTTAACTAATTTTTTTCTATCTCAGTCTAGTCTACGTTTCCAGGACTCTCAGAGAGTCTTAATAAGGTGAGTCTCATCTATAAATATTTACTCTTTATGACAATCTGAAAATAACCATCTGCAACTATTTAAATTTAAATTCAGAAAGTTTTATTTTTTAGGAGTTTTCCATCCTTAAAAATATAAGAAAGCAGGAATTCTTCTTTTTAAAATACCATGTGCTGTGAAGTCCAGTTTGTAATACTGTCCATTGTACATCGCTACAATTATCAGCAAAACAAAGTTGAAAACTACTTTCCATACCTGCCTAAATTTTGCACGGGCCTCTTTCTCCTTCATTCTTCCATGGGCAACTAAGTAATCAAATACTTCACCTGAATCAGAAAGGTAAAGCAGGTAGTAAAATATACATAGATTTTTGGTTAACAATATATGCAATGTCAAGTTTTTTCCTTGTTTATAAAGAAACTTTTGGCCCACAATTTTCTGCTAGTTTATGTAAGTTACAAACTAACACATGAATAGAAAAAAGGAAAAAATTACATATAAAATTGAGTATCTGTAGCAGTTTGTGATTTAGCAAAACTCTTTAAAAAATAAGTCATAAAAACACAACCAAGAAAACTTGCTTTCTGCTTTCAAGTATTATGTAAAAATACAGTCAACTCTTTATTATCCATTCTAGTAAAGGGAAGCCACAGCCTGGTCAATCAAAAATTGCATTTGGCTTTGTATTTGGGGCCTACGTTTCAAACAAAATGATGAAGTGTGTTTTGTTGGATTGCTCTTTTAAATTCTCCCTGTCATGTAGTCTGGATAAAATTCCATCTCACTACTTCCATCCACATTGATTTATTTCTTTCCTTTCCTATACTCTGTGTTTATTCTCACTCTACTCATTTCATACATTCTAGTAGTCAGCCACAAATTATACAGAATTAAATCATTTGTGTGTGTATCTCTATTACCCCAGATGAACTGTAAATTACTTGAAAAATCATCATAATATCTGTACTTAATTTGCATCTTCATCTTCATGGCAGAACACAAAGTGGATAGATAAATGTTTGGTGAAATAATTTAAAAAGAACTAGAAGCTGTATAAATTTTCTACTGGATCCATTACTTTACATGTCTGTAAGTTTTTCTCCTTTTTCTCTAGTTAGTAATAGCTTAAAACTAAATTAAACTTGAGTTACAATTTTAAAAATAAAATATTATCTTAGTATAAGGATTAAATTTATTTTTGTGTCCTTATAATTTGTACCAGATAGATATACATGTATATTAAAAACTCACAAAATGGCTTAAAGTGTTCTTGTAAAGTACAGCAAAGTGGTAAAAACAAAAAAACTCAGACTTTAGAATCAGACCAATTTTGGTATGAATTTTGTTTTAGCCCTAAGTACTACTGAAAGACATTATTAGGAAGATTTCTTAACTTCATTAAGACTCAGTTTCTACCTACTGTCTACTCACATGGTTGTTTTAAGGATTAAATGAAATAATGCTTGTGCTTAGCACAGCGACTGGCATATAGTAAGCACTCAATAAATTGCATTTTTGTACCTAGGTATACAGATATATTACATATATATGCAATATCAATCCTAGGATATAAATAAAATATTAAAAATCAAATACGTAATGAATGTATGTCACATGAAACTAATACATCTACAATGTTAGACAGCATATTATATAATATTAAGCATACTTAAGTGATTAAATGGGATGATGAGAACAGAGAAATGAATGGATGCTCTAGTTGACTCATCATAGTAGTTAATTCTAGATATGTGGTAATAGTTGTTAATTCTAGTTAACCCATCATAGCAGTTAATTCTAGATATGTGAGTTTAGGCTAGGAAAGATATACACAAGAGTTCAAAAAATTTGGATCTACTCTTAAGTGCTGCCTAGAATACACTTAACCCAGGTATTTACATGACATAGTCCTGTACTTATCATATATTGTTTGTGTATGATTTACTTCCCCAACTAAAATGTAAGTGTCTTGAGGGCAGGGACTTTGTCTTTGCTCACTTATGTATTCCCAGCACTTAGAACATTACCTGACACACGGGAAGCATTTTATAAATGTTGTTTGAATGAACAAAAGAAAGAATAAACACATCATTCCACAGTAGTCCTGAAACCTACTTTTAATAGGCTCTTTTGGATTAAACATGGTGCAAAATAAAAAAAAGATTTCTTTGATTTTCTAATCACTGAAAATTTTCATTCCATTAGTGAACCAGAATCAACTCTTGGCAAACAGGCAGTTCTCTGACTTAATTCTTATTCACATTACCTTTCTAGTGTACATGTCAGATTTGATCCTAAACTAAGTAGAAATTTCAGAGGAAAAATATTTAGTGTTTTATTTTCCAGAGTCACCTTGCCATTTATGGATTAAAAAGGCAAGAAAATCATTCTAGATTTACTGCCACAGAACCATGATGGTTTTTGTTACAGAATCACTAACTTGCAAACTCAAAGAAAACCTATCGCAGGAATCAGGATTTAATGAGACTGGCTGATGTGGTCTGAATTCCTGTACCCATTTCTCTACACTACTCCCCACTGTGCCTCCCAAATATGCTACTGAAGGAGAGTGGTGAAGCCCTTACATACTCTTACTCTAGCCATTACTCCCCTTCATTAGCACCAATAGAGAGTTGACTGTACTTACCATTAACCATTAAGTCAGTACACATATTAATATTAACACAGCCTTGCAGTGGGCCTTTATAAAAAGAGAAGGGTATCTACAGAATTTTAGCAGTCTATGATTTCCCAAATCAAAGCGGGTATAGCCCCTTTCTCTAAATTTTATATCACTAAAAGGAAGAAAAGAGTCTAACTAAACTAAAAATAATATTTGGGGTTCCCATGAGACAGATTATTATAGCAATCTAACTGAAGGACATAAAAATAGAGAAATAGTTCATTATGTGGTATCTGTAGATTCATTAGTTTTATTATAGATCCACATTTTACGGAAATTTACATGGCTGTTTTAATATAATTTTTTAAATCCTATCATAATAAACATTAATGATAGATTTTCAAGTTAAGTAAAAGAACCTACACTGAAATATTTTTTTCAGGTGACAAAAGTTTTGCAAAAAAAAAAAAAAAAAGGACTAAAATATTCAATCTGTATAAACAACTGCAAAAGCAATTAAATATATTAACATCTATAGTAGTTTTTTAGAAATATGAGGCCAGGCGTGGTGGCTAATGCCTGTAATCCCAGCACTTTGGGAGGCCGAGGCAGGCAGATCACGAGGTCAGGAGATCGAGACCATCCTGGCTAACACGGTGAAAACCCATCTCTACTAAAAATACAAAAAAATTAGCCGGGCACGGTGGCAGGCACCTGTAGTCTCAGCTACTCGGGAGGCTGGGGCAGCAGAATGGAGTGAACCTGGGAGGCGGAGCTTGGAGTGAACCTGGGAGGCAGAGCTTGCAGTAAACCGAGATCGTGCCACTGCACTCCAGCCTGGGCTACAGGGCAAGACTCCGTCTCAAAATAAAAAAAAAAAAAGAAAAAGAAAAAAGAAAAGAAATACGAGACAGTATAAATACAGTTTAGTTGCTACAGACTAGATAAATCCTTTTTATTCTAGTTCACATAAAATCTGAATCACCATAAAAATTATAAATTTCATTAACTAAAAGAGCTCAATAGTAAGTTCAACACTAAGTTTTTCTATTGATCAGCAAAAAATCAATCAGCCAAATAATTTCAGCTGCCTTCTTTCTTCTTCAGTTGCTTAAATCCTGAGCCCTTAAAACCTCCCTTTAAGTATTCTTTATTTTTACTTATTAAATGATTAATTCCATAAATTTTCAACCCATTTCTGAGAAAGTGAAGTCCTAAGTCTAAAAGAAAAGTGATTCTGAGCTGACACATTTCTCGTTTAAGGGAAAGTGCAGGAGATGAAGATGATTTTCTATCACATATCAGTGTTTCAAAATCATTCCTATTTTTGACACCATGATAGTTAAAACATATGTGATATTCTACTACAAATGCATCTTGCTATCTCCCTGTCAACTCAGTCCTCTAACATATAAAATGTACAGATCAATACTTGTTTAAATTGAAATATTTAATTCATTTTATGAATTATCTTGGAAATGTATGTATATTGAGAATCTGTCATATGTGAACAATCAGTGAAATAAACACTGACCTAGAACAAGCTTTTATTATAGATTTTATTAAATACATTCTGTACTTGAGATTCCCTGCTGATAGCCAAGAGTTTCTAATCATGATATGATATAGTAAAATTTAGATAAGAGAATCAATACATTTATAAGATGAAAATACAAATTTAACGTTTCAAAAAATGTCCCTAAGTAAAATGTAAATAAGCCAAAAATTCCATTTATAATGTAAGATCGAAAGGTCTTAAAAGTAAACACTGAATTTTCCTTAAGATGTAATTTAAAGGCATTTAAATAAAACAATAGATTCATTAACACTGAAGACATAAATGTCATAATGAACTCTTAGGTGTTAACATTTCTGTATGTCTCAGCAAAGAGAACTTTTCAGTCACCCTCATTCTTACCCCCACTCGCGTATTCCATGACTAAATAGAGAGTCTTCTCTGTTTCAATAACTTCAAACAATTTTACTGAAAAAAAATTAGAGATATAACTCTATAACTGTTAGCACAGATGGAATATGCTTTAAGAAAATCTAAGGTAACACTAAACTAGTAGAAAATTTGACTATTTACTAAACATTATTAATCACAATTTTAAGTTCAAAAAGTCTCTCAAAGATTATTACTCCTATGACAGAAAACTACTTACCACAAAGTGATTTAGAACCAACTTCTTGAGTTGAAAAAGTTAAGTTTCTAGGATTAAAAGGCCATTACTTTTTCAAATTAGAATAAGATAATAAAAGAAACTCTTAAAATCAGAAAAACAGAATTTAAACTGAAGTTTAAAAAGAGACTATGTTACATTACAGTGAGCCATCAAAAAACGCTAAATAATCTTTGGTACAGAAACAAAAGAATTTCTGCATTTCTGTGATATTATGAAAGTTTCTGGTTAGAAGAATTACCAAATTATCAAATTTATGTAGTTCAAATATTCACCACAAATAAACACTTTAACAACTATATACAGATAAGATTTTTAAATGTGCAAAAAAAAAGTGTTTTAAAAAACAGATTTTAAAAAGAATTTTACTCGTCACAATCAAATGATTTCATATAATAATATATCCAATCAATACGTTTATTTGCAAAGATGGGGAGAAATCAGAACTTACTGAAAAATTTTACTAAAATTGAAATCAACTTCTTATTTTCTTTAAAATGCAAAGTTATTTAGCCTGTAAACCTATGATCAAACCCAAGTGCATAGTATCAAAATATCTGAAAGCCATTTTTTTTTTTTTATAAATACCTAAATGACCTGCAATCTCTATTTAGAGACTTTTTTTTTGAGACAGGGTCTCACTCTGTTGTCTAGGCTGGAGTGCAGTGGTGCGATCTTGGCTCGCTGCAACCTCCACCTCCCAGGCTCAAGCAATCCTCCCACCTCATCCTCCTGAGTAGCTGGGCCTACAGGTGCGCACCATCACTCCTGGCTAATTTTTGTATTTTTTTGCCGTGTTGCCCAGGGTGGTCTCAAACTCCTGAACTCGGGCAATCCACCTGCCTCAGCCTCCCAAAGTGCTGGGATTACAGGCATAAGCCACCAAGCCCAGCCAGAAAGACATTTTTTTTTTTTAATTTAGAAACATTTAATTAGGAAATTAAAAAAAATTGTATGCATTAATTCTGAATGATATCAATTATTTTAGTGGAGAGCAGAAGATAGCAAGGTAGCAGAAAACAGCAATCTGTAGCCTCCAGTTAGCTTCTTTGTAATCTATTTTTACCCAAAGTATCACTTCCTGGGGTTATCACTCAGGTTATCACTTTTCTTCTGCTTAAATAAACTATCCTTAAACATTGTGTCTTTTCAAATACCCTCAAATTAAGGAAAACACTTCATCACTAATTATATATATATATAATATATATATATTTCATACCTATATTAGGATGATTCAGTATCTTCATTATTCGTACTTCTCGAAATAACTGTTAAAGAAAACAGGTAGATATATTTCTGTTAAAAAAAAAACAAGCAAGCAGAGAGCCAATTAAAATATTTATTTGAAGAAATTAATCTGCTTACAAAATGCTACAGGATTCTGGCAATGCATTGAAACAAGATATTTTCTCAGTCCCAACTCTGTACAAACAAGCTATGTTAACTTAGACTGTGACATTAACTTCGCTGTGACTTGGTTTCTAAAAGAATTTTAAGTAGATGAACTCAAATGGTCTGTGTGTGTCTGTGGTGTGAATACACTATACACAATAAAACTTACAATTATTTAACCATTCCTTATGAAAAGCTACAGAAGAAAAACACTGAAAATGAAACTAAATGCTCCTTCACATGATTTTTACCCAGAAAGCACCTTCCTTAGGGGTTTGACTCTTTAAAGTCATCTCTTCTGTCTGATCAGACATTTTAATGAAAGATTCAGTAAGGTTTTTAGGTAGATTTGTAGAATAACATTAAAGAACAATAAAAACACATTTACTAATTTATATAAAAACAAAATGACAAGAAGCGACTTGAAACACAAATGTTAAAATTTCCCTCCTTTTCATTTTACTTTTTAAACAATATAGGGCACATTTTTCAAAAGCATAATTTGGTATTATTTTCGCTATGTCTTTGAGTATATGTTAGATTCCAAATAAAGCAATTTGTTCAAGAAAATAGGAGAACCAAAAATTGGTGATATTCTGAAAGTATATTAAGACATATGCATTTTATCAGAATAAAATCTAAAGTTACTACTTTCAGAGGTGACATTTCTGCAGCAAAGATACACAATAGTCAAAAGAACACAAAAAGATGTTGAACATTATTAATCATTATGGAAATATAAATCAAAGCCACAAAGAGGTACCACCTCACACCTATTAGGATGACTGCTATCAAAAAACAACCCCCAACTCTGCCCAGAAAATAGCAAATGTTGGCGGGGATGTGGAGAGACTGGAACAGTTCTGCAGTATTGATGGGAATGACAAACGATAAAGCCTCCATGAAAAAAAAATATAGCAGTTCCTAAAGAAATTAAAAACAGAATTACCATATGATTTAGTAATTCTACTTCTGGGTATATGTCATATACCCAAAGAATTGAAAGCAGAGACTCAAGCAGATACTAGCACACCCATGTTCATAGTAGCATTATTCACAATAGCCCCGCAACCAGAGTCTATCAACAGATGAAGAGATAAACAAAATGTGGTCTATACAAACAATGGAATATTATTCAGCCTTAAAAAGGAAGGAAATTCTGACACGATAGATACAACATGGATAAACCTTAAGAACATTAGGCTAACTGAAATAAGCCAGTCACAAAAGGGCAAACACTGTATGATTATGCTTATATAAGGTACCTAGAGTGGAGTCGTCAAATTCATAGAGATGTAAAGTAGAATGATGGTTGCCAGGGGTTGGAAGGATGGGGCACTGGGCGGGTTACTGTTTAATGAGTACAGAGTTTCTGTTTTGGAAGACGAAAAACATTCTGGAGATTGATGGTGATGTTTGAACAACAATGTAAATGCACCTTAATGCCACTGAATTATATACTTAAAATGGTTAAAATGGTAAGTTTTGTTAGGTATATTTTACCACAATTTAAGGAAAGAAATAAAATGTGCAAAAATGAATCAATAAATGTTCACCCCAATTAAAACAAAATGACTTAAGGCTTACCTCCTACAAAAAAGCTTGCTTTCCCTAGCTATTCTCAATAATTCCTACATAAACCCAGGGAGTCTGTATGTGTGCATATGTATATTCATATAAATAAATTTTTATAAAGTCCACGATACTTACAACTTTAATAATTAAAAATTACCTATCAGTAAATAAAATATAAAGGTGGATTCATTCATGTTCAAGACAAGTACTTTCTGTAACTTTGAAACACATTTTCATTTCAAATTTGGGACAAAGAGCATGCGGGTTAACCTCTCAGTACACATGGTCTTCAGTACACTTGAGATCATCTCTTGCTCTGGCTCTGACAGTACATCTTCCTGACCATCTTCCTGCCTAAATGACCCCTCTCAGTCTTCCACTAAATCTCTCCCCTTCTACTCAACCTTTAAACATGGAGGTCCTCAGGGTTCAGCCCTTAGCCCCCTTTATCTTCTCACTCTACATGTTTCTCCTAATGATTTATCATGGCTTCAAATATCATCGATTTGTTGCTGACTACTAAATTTAACTTTATCATCCCAACATTTATATCCAATACATATATACCTACTCAATATTTTCACTTGGCTGTCTCACAGAAATTCAAACCCAATACTTGATTTCTCACATCAAATTTGATACTGGTTTTCCCCAGCTCCATATGTCTGTCAAGCACCCTAATGACTGAAACTTTAGGATCATCCTTAACAACACCATCTCTTAAAATTTCTACATCAGATGCATCATTAAGACATTTTTACTCACCTCCACAATTTATCTCTAATCCATCAACGTCTACCCATCCATATTGACACTACTGTCACACTGAATCTCACTGGTCTTCGTACAACCATTCTGACTCTCTTTTCTACCTTCCCATCCTCCAATCTGTTATCCACACATCTTTTCTATCCTCCCATCCTCCAATCCGTTATCTACTACTTAATATCCACTGGTGGTTTCTCAATGCCATTAGAACAAAACCCCTAATCTTGAACACTGGCTACCAGACTCTAGAAAAAAATCAAGATCCTATTTACCTCTCTAGCCTTATCTCATGACTCTCAAGTGCTTACTCTGAGCCTCTTCTGCTCTACCTTTGTGCTCCACAGTCCTAATGGCCCCTTTCAGCTCCAAGTCACTGTAACTGATGATTTTGCTATTGCAGCCTTGGACAATGGGAGTCAGCCTTCACCCAGAAGCATTCCTCAGAGTTTTGAACTCTTCACCTCCCAAACAGGGCTAACAGATTTTAAAAAGCTATTAGCTATTAGCATGCTACTGATTGCTTGTCAAAACTGAGCATCTGACCCACAGAGGGACAGCTGCATTCACTGACCAAATTGCCTTACTCAGGTATGCGAACCAGGAAAAGTCAAAGTAGCACCAGAAGTCATTTTATATACATATACATACATACATATACATATCTATGATACACATAAACATAATAGACTTTATTTTTATAGCAGTTTTAGGTTCACAGCAAAATTGAGCAGGAAGTACAAACAGTTTCCATATACTCCCTGTCCCCACATATGCAGAGCCTCCCCCACCATCAACATCCCAAACCAGAGAGGTACATTTGTTATAATCGATGGACCTACACATCATTATCACTGGAAGTTCACATTTACATTACTGTTCACTCTTGCTACTACTATACATTCTACGGGTTTAGACATGTACCCATCATTTTAGTATTACATAGACTAATACTAACACTGCTCTGAAAAATGTGTTCCACCTGTTCATCCCTCCCTTTTCCCTAACCTCTGGCAACCATTGATCTTTTTATTGTCACCAGTTTTGCCTTTTCCAGAATGTCACATACTTGAAATCATACAGCATGTAGCCTTTTCAGATTGGCTTTTACATAGTAATACACATTTAAGGTTCCTCCAAGTTTTTTCATAGCTTGATAGCTCATTTCCCTTTAGTGCTAAATTATATTCTGCTGTCTGGATGTACCATTGGTTATTCATCCATTCACCTACTGAAGGACATCTTGGTTGCTTCCAAGTTATGACCATTATGACTAGAGCTGCTATATAAACATCCATGTGCAAGTTTCTGTGTGGACGTAAGTTTTCAGCTTCCTTGGGTAAATACCAAGGAGTGCAACTGCTGGATCATATGGTAAGATATGTGTAGTTTTGTAAGAAACTGCCAAACTCTCTTCTAAAGTGGCTGTACCATTTGCATTTCCGCCAGCAACAAATGAGAGTTCCTGTTGCTCCACAACCTTGCCAGGATTTGGTGCTGTGTTTTGGACTTTTGCTATTCTAATAGGTATGTAGCAGTATCTCATTATTGTTTTAATTATCATTTCTCTGATGACATATGATGTGGAGTATCTTTTCATATGCTTATTTGCCATCTGTATAATTTCTTTGATGAGGTGTCTGTTCAGATCCTTCACCTATGTGTTAATCAAGTTGTTCATTTTCAAGCCTTTTCAAGCCAATTTTTGAGAAGCCTGCTCCAATCCTCAACAATACCAGATGCCTGTGGACAGTAGGAAATGTAGAATGTTCATTAAATATCTTGTTGATTCTAATTTGTCACATCAGAGAAAGGGTCCTTACCGTGGGCAGTCCTGGAGGTCCCGGGCAGAGGGAGCCAGAAGTCATATTCCCTCAATTCCTCCTCAGGGGTCTCAGGGAGGTGTGGGCCTTGGTCTGAGTGGCGTGCCCTCAGGTCAGCAGAGGAGAATGTGCCTGGAATCTGGGTGATTATCCAGAGTGAGGGCTGAGGGGGCCTCTCACTCTGACACAGAAAGGATGCCACCCCTGCCTGGGCCTACCCAGGACTGACAACAGAAATGGAGCTCCATGGGGTCCCTTGGTCTGAGCAGGTAGTCCCCTCAGAACACATTCAGGGTTTTTACCTTGGCTTCTGACTCCACCTGAGCCTCCTCTCTGCCTACCTAACCCGCCCCAGACTCACCTCCCTGAGAACCCCAAAGAGAAACAAGGGGGCACCTCATCAGGTGACCACTGCCCAGAGACTCCCAGGCTGACAGTAGGGGTGGGGCTCTGTGGGTTAGATTTGCAGAGGATCTAGGCTTCTTATTTCAACCTATTTTTTTTCTTACTGTGGCACATGAGCAGATAAAATTCACAAGTAATATGAGCAGACAAGATTCACATATAGCTATAAAACCAAAATTCACAAATCTGATGATTCTAGGTTTTAATGTAACCAAGTAATTTTTTCCAGAAAGTCAAGTCAAATAAGGTAGCTTATTATTTGATGACTTTCATAAAATCATTTTATAAGCACTGAGTAGTAAAATCAGCCATTTAAACATTTAAAAGTCATTTTATAAGAAAAAATGCTTAAGTGTAACTGAGGTAATTTTAAAAATTGAACATAATTTTTTAAAAATATTGTTTTCCCCAAGCCTCCGAGAACATATTATAAAGAATAAACACAAACAGTACTTATTTTGGTTTTGCTATAAGATATAGATTTTAAAGTTTATGAACTTGTTATTAATATAAGTAGCATTATTATGTCTCATTTGTAATTTATTTGTATTATTGCTATTATATATCTCTAACAGAAAAGCCCCTGGCATCAGTCTTGCTCTCCTACACTCATATATAATATCTAAATGAATTACCGCTTCTACTTTCTTCATCTATTCTTGCTTTCTTGTTAAAACTTTATTTGTTAAGCTGTAGGAAATGACTTAAAAAATCACAACTCAGCACTTCAGTGTATCAGACATCTTTGTAACTGGCCTCTACTAACTAACCTGCCAACCTTTGCTCTACATTCCCTCTGCAACACACAGTGAGTAACATCTGTGCACCCATAATGCTCTTGGCTAGTGGTGCTCCCTGCAGCCTTACACTCCAAGCAGTTGAGAATCATGCTTACCAGAGGTTATCTAGGTCCCAAACATGTTTGCCAGTTGCAGTTACCACTGGAAATAGTTTAATATATTAATTTCCTATTGATGAGTAACAAAGTACCATACCCTAGCAATTTACAACATACATTTGTCACCTTGCAGTTTCTGCGGCTCAGTATTCCAAGCCTGACTTAACTGGGTCTTCTGCTCAGGTATCGTAAGGCTGCAATCAACGTGTTGTCCAGGATGGTTCTCATCTGGATACTTGACTAGGGAGGAATCTACTTCTGAGCTAACCCAGGTTACTGGCAGAATTCATTTCTTTTTAGCTGTTAGTACTGAGGACCCTGGCTTCTTGGTGGCTGTCACCTAGGGGCCACCCTTACCTCTTAGAGACTGTACATAGGTCCTTGCCAAGTGGACTTCTCCAACATGGCTATTTACTTTCTTAAGCCAGCAAGTATAGTCTCTAGAGCAAGTCTGCTAGCAAGATAGTATAATATAATATAATATAATATAATATAATATAATATAATATAATCATGACAGTGAAATTCCATCACCTTTTCCCTATTGCATTGGTTAGAAGCAAGTCATAGGTCCTGTTCACAATCAAGGGGAAGGGATTATGCAAAAGTGTGAACATCAGAAGGCAAGAATCATGGGGGTTGCCTCAAAGTCTGTCCAATACAAATTTTACATAAACCAATGAAGTACATGTTTGTTGTTTGACAAAACAAACCAAATTGAATACTTTGGAAATACTAAAGTTGCTAGACTGCTGTCCAGCTAGGTGTGGGCAAGATAAATGCAAAAGACTGGAATAAAATCTAGGCTTCTGCTCTGATTGCTGCCCGAGTGTCATTCAATTCTCTCATTAATTAAAACAAAACAAAACTGGAAATAGTAGGAAGTGTATTATGAGCTTATGAGTGTGATCTGTACAAGGTAAATAAAGCAGAATGACAATTGGCAGAACCAAACTCAATAAATAAATAAATAAATAAAAAGCTTTGGCCCTACATGAAAAGATTCATCAATGCATATACATTTGTGTGTACAATAGAAGTGTTAAATGTTTATATAACTTTTAATAATTCCTCACTTTAACCTGCTTTTTTCAATTAACAGCTCCTTACTGCACTATGAAAGAGGGCTTTTACTTGTACTCTCTAATTGGCACAGGCATTTCCTGTGTACTAGGAAGTGTGGCCCATTAAGCTACAACATGAATAAGCCATGCTGGTTTCTGGGTTCTAACTCCTCTTCTTTCTCTTGTCTTGACAAAGCACATCAAATTACAGAATACTGAAGACAACACTGTCATATGAATAATCTTGAATTTACTCTAGTTACTTTTTATGAAATTACTGGCAAATTTGGTAGTTTTCTCTTAGAATCGGCTAGGACATATCTCAAAACTAACAGAAACATACTGATGTTTCCTGGCAGCTCCATGTTTCAGAACAACTAATCTAAAGAAATAGACTGGCAGCAAATTCTTCAGGAATTCCTCCAAAAGTACTGGGGTGTTTTTTTGTTTATTTAATTATTTCTTAAGTTGGGTTTTTGACTGCAATTAGTTCATAAATTCAATCCCTGACTGGTACCTGGAATGCAGTTATTCCGTTCTACAAAGAACAGACATGAGCTGAGGGACAGGATTAAAATCATTTTGTGAAAACTGGGGCATCCATAACAAAAACAACACCTAAACAGAAGGTCACTCCACTTCCATCTGAAGAAGCAAGAAAAAGATGTGTAGGCAGGGCCAAAGTTCTAATCAGAACTTTAACTGGAATTTTTAATTCCAATAAAAGAACAATACACAGCCATTGGGTTCCTATATCTCAAAGATGTCTTGAGTATATTGTTTAATCCTTAGTTTCCTCTCCTTCAGCAGTTTTGGACAAGGAGAGAGAAAAAAACATAAGCGATAACAAGAAGATGTGTGTGGGTTTGGGTGTGTGTTGACTAAAAATGATAGGCAGTTGTCGAAGAATGGTTGCTGTGAGAAGGAGCATTAGGATGTTTTACATGGTATATTGAGTAAGGATAATGGAGTACCAGATTCCTATTCCATCAAGCATCTCTCCTCACAAAGAAACACTTGAATTGTCAGCTGGATTTGGATCCCTGTTATGAAATGAACTGTGCCCCCCTAAATTCATATGTTGAATCCCTAATGCCCAGTGTGACTATACTTGGAGACAGGGAATTCAAGGAGCTAATGAAGGTTAAATAAGGTCAGAAGAGTGGGGTTCCAATCCAATATGACTGGTGTCCTAAAAAGAGGGAGAAATGTCAGGGATGAACTAGTCATGTGCAGGCCAAGGAGAGAGAACTCAGGAGAAACCAAACCTGCCTACACACCTTCATCTTGAATTTCCAGACTCTAGAAAGGTGAGAAAATTTCTGTTAAGTCACCCAGTCTGTGATATTTTGTGATGGCCCGACTAGCAGACTAATATGATAACCCTCCAAATCTAGAGAATTTTGGCCAATTGTAAAGTACCACATCTTAAGCAAATGTCTAAGATATCTCTTCCTCTCCAAGACTCCCCTTAACCCCTGCCTAACTCTTTATTTTCCAGCTGGCTGCATGAAAGAAAGAGACAGAAGCTAATGGCAGAGTTTTCTGCATGAGCTGCATGAGGCAAAAGGAAGCAGGGAGAGGGAGAGGAAGAGCCACATATACATATATGATCTTTTAACCCAGAGCAGATCCTCATCAGCAAGGTGCCAATCTTCACACTTCTTTGGGTCAGTGGAGAGAGCTGAGTAGGCATTTAGACTATGAAAAGAAGTTTACTTTGAAACAGAGTTATTCTTTAAAAAGTTAATTATTGCATGTGTCATACACTCCAGGTTCAAGTATAAAAAATAGAGGTAATTTTAAGAACAGCAGTGCCATGCTACTATTTGAGTTTCTGATGTTAATTTTCAGTTCTTTTTCTTTCTCATTTTCAAACTGTGATGTCACACAATGTTGCTGGCAAATGTAAATTTAGTAAAAGAGCTCTGAATTTACTATTCCCCTTCAAATTTACTGTTTCAGGTTTGCTGTAGGCTGGAAATTAAGGCCAGAGTTTGCTAGACTTGTGTGTTAAATTAGGAAAATAAGTCAGGAGTGAAGGCCTGAGATATGTCTTCTATATCACAGCTATTCTAGTTGTTCAGAGGCCTTTATTGTTTCCTTCTTGGTTCTTGGCTTTGTTCCAGATAACTAAAGTTAGTAAACAATCTTCAATTCTTTGGAGATATTTACTTTTCAATTGGGTCTTTCCTGGCTAGAGCTTAGGTCAGGGTTAGCCAAACTCCATTAGTGTCAATCAATATTTCCCTCAATTATGTGCATTTTCCTTTTCTCTTCTCAACTGCTCTTTGTTCCTTCCTATCTCTTCCATTCCTCTGCTAGCACTCTTTTTGTGATGATGAAAAAGTCTGTCATTTTTAGAACTAGCCAACTGGACATGGCTTAGACAATCGTCATTCCAGTTACACCCAAAGTGTCATAGTCAGGGGCCAAATGCACATGGTTTTCTCTCCATCAGACCTGCTCACCAGTCTGATGAAGTTGCCCTTGGTCTCATCAATGTCACAGGACTTCGCCATCGCTTGCTTGATCTTGAGGCAGAAGGAGCACATTGTGGTCATTGGGAGCTTGACAAAGGCAGTGGTTCAGCTTGTTCCTCCTGAGAGAGTTCTTCCAGGCTGTCTTCAGAGCCACAGTAAACTGGGCTAGTAGAAGGCTGGCATACAGTTCTTGTGCCTTACAACACAGCCTTCTTCAGCTTTCAAGGATTTTGCTCTGATTTGGGTTTCAGGAGGGATAGGAACCCTTCTTTGTCTTCACTGCAATCTTTATAAAACTTCTGTCTGTATATTTGACAATTTACTGGCCTATTAATATGAAGTGTGGGTGTGGTTTTACCCTGAAGGTGACATGCAGTTCCAAGAGACTGCTAGGTCCTTGTCTAGACTATCTCATAAGTGCCATTTATTGAGGGATTATGTATATATATATTTTATCTATGTTAACAGAATCCTACAGATTAAACATTCAGCTTTTTAAATTCTAGGATCATCATGTCATTTCCTTTTTAGCTTTTAGACATCTCATTGGGATGTCAAGTATTTTGTAAAATTATTGCTAGCAGCACTGTAACAATTTAAGCTAACTTCTTAAGGTCTTCCTATGAAATCGTAGCACAGAAAGAGATCTGAATATAATTAAATGAATGTATATTAGATGATTTATAACTACAACAGTAAAATAATTATTCAGTATTTCTTTATAAACTTGATAACTTGCAGCCAATTATTCATTGCAAAGTAATAGAAGGAAATATTCTATAAATGATAGCCTGTGTCAGTTTCCCAAAGTTTTGTCTTCACATAGGTAGATTATAAGATTCTTATAAGAAGATTATAAGTCTTATAATTTCTTATGAACTAGTACCAATTTCACATTACTTGAATCTCTCCTAAGATCCTGCACAGCTTTGGGTATAAGTTGGTGCTCAGTAAAAGTAATTGTTGGAGATATGAAGTTAAATAATTTCAGAAAGAAGATATTAAACTTAAAAGCAGCCTAAATTTGAAAAGATGGCCAATCTCATTAGAAATCATGGAAATTAAAATTAAAACTAGATACAACTTCACACCCATAAGGTTGGCAAAAATTTTAAAACATGGTAATATAAAGTGTTGGCAAGAATGTGGAGCAACAGTAAATCTCATACAGTGTTGGCTTAAGTAAAAATCGGTACAACTACACTGGAGAGCAATTTGACATTATCTAGTAAAATTGAGGCTATGCATGCCCTTCAACCCAGCAATTCTACTTGAAGAGAGACATCCCTCTATACATCTTCTCAAAAAGATATACACAATAATGGTCATTCATTATCTGTACAGTAAAAACAAATAGTTAACTAGAAAAACAAAATAAAATACATAGAACAATAAAATCCACTAACAGGAAAATAAATAGATATATTAAGGAGAAAATGGATAAACTATGCATGGCATATTCATACAATGGGATCTAACAATAGCAATAAAAAATAAATGAACAAGGCCGGGCACGGTGGCTCATGCCTGTAATCCCAGCACTTTGGGAGGCTGAGGCAGGTGGATCACCTGAGGTCAGGAGTTCAAGACCAGCCTGGCCAACATGGTGAAACGCTGTCTCTACTAAAAATACAAAAAATTAGCTGGGCTTGGTGGCCAGCACCTGTAATCCCAGCTACTTGGGAGGCTAAGGCAGGAGAATCACCTGAACCCGGGAAGTGGAGGTTGCAGTGAGCAGAGATCACGCCGTTGCACTCCAGTCTGGGCAACGAGAGTGAAACTCTGTCCAAAAAAAGTAAGAAAGACAGAGAGAGAGAGAGAGAAAGAAAGAAAGAGAGAGAGAGGGAGGGAGGAAGGAAGGAAGGAAGCAAGGAAGGAAGGAAGGAAGGAAAGGAGAGACTATATAGTTAGCATGAATAAACTATAAGACAATGTTAAATGAAAAAATCTGATTACAGAAAGATAGGAAATTTTAAAATAACGAATATACTGTATTTTAAGTACAATCATATGTAAAAAAAAGTTTTTAAAAATTTAAGTGGGAATAAGAAAGACCAAATTCAGAATAGTGGTTATTTCTAGGTAGGAAAGACAAGACTGGAACCAAGAAATGACACATGGGTCTTCAATTATAGCTGTGATGTTTTATTTCTTTAAAAACAAGATTAGAACAAAACATTTTAGTGTAATAAATAAATATCATGAGAAAGCAACTTTTTTAAAATGGGAAAGACATTTTGAAGTCCCCATCCAAAAATTAAAAATAGACTAGTTTATTATATCAACAAACTGCCAAGCTTAGAAAAACATGAAAATATGATCCTTAAAATAACTAAATAAGAAAATAAGACTGTGACTTTTAAAACAGCCAGATAGTCTAAACTTCATAGGTGACTTAAAGACTCTAAGCCTCCTTCATTTCCCTCAAGAGAAAATTCTTCCACATTGATTTCAGTATATCTTAAGTAGCTTCTTGAGAACATAGAAATGGATGCTTTGCAGCTATTAAAAACCAAGCAATTAGGACAGAGGTTTTTGGAGTTAGAGGCAGAATACAGGCATTAAAACAAAAACATCAGAAACAAAAAGTGTCAACTAACAAATCAACAAACGACTACCAAAACCAAAACAAATAAAAATAAAGTGGTTATTTATAAATAATCCTTGGTTATGAGTGCTTGATTTTATGGAGGGTAAGTGGATTTAACACTGTTAGGGGAATAGGAAAGGTTTCCCTGAAGAAGTGACTCTAGGCTGAAATGGGAGGAATGAGTAAGGACTAATTAAGGGAAGAGGGGAGATAAGCCTTACCCAGAAGGTGGTAGAAAGTTGCAAAGGCCTGGTAACTGGAATAGAGTATGAATAGGAGCAGATGAAAATCACTAAAGCTGCAGGAGTCGGTGAAGAGGAGAGTGAAGAGAAGCTACGGCGAGTTCATGGTCCATGAGGTGGAAAAGGAAGGTAGGACCTTTATACCATGTTAATGAATTTGATTTTTGGACTACAAACAATAAAACGCCATCTGAAAGTTTAAACAAAGGGATAGCATATTCACAGATGTATTTTGCATCCTTGACGACTTTTAAACTCTATGTATTACATTTTAAACTCTCTCTCTCTCTCTCTCTCTGCGCGCGCGCGTGTGTGTGTGTGTGTGTGTGTATACGTATGTAAAGTGGATGCAGTTGGAAGGCTACAAGAAGATAACAGTGACTTTGTCTAAACTGGTCATGATGAAGAAAGATAAAAGCAGACATTTTCAAAAGAGATACAAGAAATAAAATCAGCAAGACTGAAAATTCCCAAGTCACAATCATAGATTGACTGGGAAAATGAATAAGCATTAGGTAATGTTTCAGGTAATTCTCAAGACATTCAGAGTGATTACTGAATCTAACCTTAAAGAGATATTTCTCCCCGAAGATTATGTATGGCTGTGAAATTCCAGGTTGTTGAGCTTACTAAACTCAAAATGTGAAAGACTGGAAGTTTTAATTTGAGGGATATTAGCAAATAGATTTTTGACATACTCTTTGGATATGCTTGCTCTGGAAGATATTTTTCATATTTGGATGCACATCTGTATGTTAAAAATGCCCAATTATATGTCATTAAGCCCTTTCCCCAGTAATTAAAGAGGGCTAACAAGGTTTAGAAAAGTCAGATTTTTGGTCACTAAACTGCACAGTTTGTTTTTCTCAGCAAATCTGATGATCACATCCTCAATATTTAAACTGTTGATAGTTTAGCCAGATATTAATATTATTGGTATCACCTTTAAAACACTTGTTTAAACACCTTTCCCTCAAAATCCTCATATTTCAGTGTGAAAAGTATACTTCCCACCAATTCTTCATATGATTTTATGTTAAACTGTTTTCAGTATTTTGTCCAAAACCAAATCAAAATTAAAAGCATTTTGCTGACCACTAATTTCATGGAGAGTGAAACAGTGGGTAACTGGCTATTAGGCATAATCTTATTTATTCATGTGGCAGAATTATTCCTTGCAGAATATCCCCACCTTTAACCCTCAAAAAAGCTCTAGGGGTATTTCATGATTATTGATTAAAAGATAACTTATGCAGTCTACATATCATTTCACAAAATAATAATTCTCTTATCACTTATGTTTTTGTTGGCCCACGTAAGAACTGGCCAAATTGTTCCTTCAAATGATCCACACATGTGACGAGAACTGTATGAAAGAACTACTCAGCACATAAGTGGTTTTGTTCAGCTATAAAGGGAAATATGCTATATAGCACGTATATGTGAGAGTAGCTGATATTTCAATATATGTCCAATAGTGACATTTGTTAAGGAATATTTCCAAAGAGCTTCTTGTGCTCTCTCCTTGATAAAAATATTTGTCAATAATTTTGTGATTGGTTTTGCAAGTTTGGTTTCTGATAATTTGCTAAAACATATTGAATTCTGAATATTGCTCCCATGGTTCTGTTCTCCTCTCTACCTTTAGTTACCAAATTCTTCAACATGACAAAGATTATTTTGCAGATAATCTGGAAAACTTAATTAGCTTACCAGAGAGGTCTCTGGGCTTTATTCAAAAACTCACAAAAGTTTAATGGCTTAGGCCACCATTTGACAACATTTTATATAACAGGTAACACACCAGACACGAGTGGTAACTTGATTATTCATTTAATAAAGTCTAATTTTCAGAATTCAATAATTTAAATGTTTTACCCTTCTCCTGTTTGTGTAAAATCACTGTCCTAGCAAAGCGATTCACATTCTATAAAACTTTAGTGCAGCAGTCATCTATTATATAATGACATAATTCTGAGTTGTACTAAGTCTTGTTTTTATTTTCATTACAGATTTTACTACTTAGGAAATCACTTCTGAACCACTTAGCCACTTTTGTGAATATGGAACATAATATAACACAGTAAAACAATAGAAAATGTAAATTAATAAGTAATACACAGAAGATACAAAAATGTTAGCAGAGATAAACTGCACCCTGGTGACTGTAAGCTGAGACAGACTGACACAAACTTTGTCATATTTGCATAAATTGATGTGTCCAAGTTTCAAAACTAGTGATATCTCTGAGAAAATGATCTTACAACATTTCAAATTTATGAACTATGAAAAATATTATTTTATTGTCTTGCTTTTCCTTCAACATTAGTAGGCTGCTTAAAAGAACCCCAGGAGGCAGGGTGCAGTGGCTCACACCTGTAATCCCAACACCTTGGGAGGCCAAGGTAGGTACATCACGAGGTCAGGAGATCGAGACCATCCTGGCCAACATGGTGAATCCTCGTCTCTACTAAAAATACAAAAAAAAAAAAAAAAAATTAGCCAGGCATGGTGCATGCACCTGTAGTCCCATCTACTCAGGAGGCTGAGGCAGGAGAATCGCTTGAGCCTGGGAGGTGGAGGTTGCAGTGAGCTCAGATCGCACCACTGCACTCCAGCCTGGGCAACAGAGCAAGACTCTGTCTCAAAAAAAAAAAAACAAAAAAAAAACCAGGAATCACTAGTATGGTTCATGGACCCTCTTCTAAAATACATTATTCTATGAGGTAGAACTAATGCTTTGAAGAGGAAGAACTAAAAACAGCATCTACCTAAACTACTTTTTAACTATGAAAACTCATTGAATTGGATTCCATTAATTCAAAATATGTAATACAAATAATATGAGCATATTATGGGAACAATATTGAAGCCAAAGATACTTAACAATTCCAAAAACCAAACACGTTTAAGAACTTTGTATTTTGGCAGTATTAAGCAGCTGGTGTATCAACTTTAGATTCTTTTATCTATCATTGATGTTTGCAAAGGAAGGCAGTAATTCCTATAAATATCTGATACACAGAAGAGGATAAAGGAGAGGGATCAGCTTAAATTCAGATCAAACCAAAACAAATTTACCCAAACACTTCTAGAAGTGAGATTACAATGAATCCTTATTTCATATAAATGTGCGATAATTACCTGCCTTTTAAAGAGTATACCTAAGACATGGAAGCAAATTTTACTGTCTTTTTCAAAGCTAGGGAAAAATGGATTGTTTCACATTCCATTACTTTTTAAGTATGACTGACTGGGAGATGCTACTGCCTAAATGGGAAAGGTCAAATGCTGAATGTTCTAAACACATGAGAATTAATGAAGACTTGATCTGCTTTTTCTTCAGAACTTCTAAAAGAAAGCAAATCTATGAACATACATGTAAATCACTCAAAAAACAATCACACACACAGTGTACTGGCTACATTTGGTGAGTCTTCATCTTTATTTTTATTTTCATGGGTTAAAGAAAACAAAATTGTATCATTTTTTATATGCCTATATGGAAAAGCAATACTTTATCAACAAGATTAGTAGATTTTATGACAGAAATTACTTATCATCAACAAGTACACGTTTTAGTTATTCAGATAAAGAAAGCAACATTCAGTTTCATGTTCACATGTTTCAGTAAGTACAACTTTGTTTATACAACCTTGGGAAAGACAGAGTAGGAGTCGCATTGCTGTGTATTCCAGCTAGCACAACAGGCCTGAGTAGTTCTAGATGCCACTTAAAAATCACTGAATTTGCCAGAGTAACCCACAACTAAATCCAGGAAAAGTAGAAAAGCTAGGTGGGCCATGGACAGGGACACTGTGTACAATTACCCAGTTTGTGCATTTTAAGTGGGTTCCCAGCACAGGGGTAGGCAAAGATATGTCCTACTGTGGTTGGAACCCAGTAAAAAACAGCATCTTTGCATAGTTAATTGGTCCAGGTAGGATGTCTTTTTCTCACTTACACAAAGGCATCATGGTTAGCAAAAAGACTGGTGCTAAAAGAAGAGACTTTCTCCAAGAAGAGACCCATAATACATTATCTCACATTCACAGAAAAAGAAGAACCCAGCAAAGTTTTCATGTTCTTACTGGGCAGAAATATCAGTGTTATGAAAAGTTATACTGGTTGTCAAATTTTCAAAAGAATCTCCGATAAGTACAAAGGCAGAGCTCTAAGAAGAAATCTGGGACTGAGCCAAATGAGAAGAAAGTTTGAATATCACAAATCTAAATTTTTAATCTAATGCTATAATCATAGCAGATGTAAGCACAGCATACTAACAATTTCTTATAAGATTCTTTCTGTTTTAGGAATTCAAAGTCATTTGTGTTAAAATTACATATGTGACAATGATCCCATTATATTCTAATAAAAGTCACAATGTATATTCTCTCACTCTATACAAACCTATCACATATGGCATAAATGTTAAAACATTTGCTTCATTTTTAAAGTACTAAAATGTGCATCTGAGAAAATTTTCCCATTTAAGTAATTAATGAAGTAACGTGAAACAGCTTTGGTTTGCTAAGGCAATCCCCTTCCTAAGTGCTTTCTTTTCTCTCTATGTTGTTTCATATTTTCAATCCTTTAAAGAAACATTCTTATTTTGTACTGTGAGTTATCTGAAAGACTAGTAGTTCTTGTGGAAGAAGGAAGAAGAGCAAATGAAGCAATAAAAGGAAACTCACCTATGAACAATATTAACTTCTAACTAGATTTTTAATTAAGAAGCTTATCAGCAAGGTCTCTGGACTTTATCTGAAAACTCACAAAAGTTTAAATGGCTTAGGCCACCACCATTGGTCATTTTATATAACAGCTAAGGCACCAGATATTATCAGTAAATGGATTATTCATTTAATATAAGTCTAATTTTCAGAGGTCAATTCTGAATACTTGAAAATACTTCAAAATACTTGAATATTTCAAATCCTGAATACTTCAAAATGTATGACACAAGGTTTTATTCTATTGAATAGAAGAGATAAATTTCTTTCATATACTACATGTATTTAAGTAGTAGATAGTTTTCAAGCAACTACTTGGTAAGTCATAAACATTACATTTTATATTATGTCTTTTCTTCTTATATTGATGAAATGTAGAATTGTACCTAATAGAAAATTTAGAATGACTGATTTTACAGAACATCACATATTAATGATAAACTCACATTCTAATTACTTATTAAATTAATTAAATACCTTTTGTAGACTGGTAGGATTTAGCTGAGTTTTGTCTATTATTTTCACAGCAACCTAAAAAAGAAGAATCATTAAACTCTATTTCAAAAATGCATATTTTAATGAATAAAACTTACAAAAAATCCAACTTCTGTTTCATTCCTAACTAGATATAATTTAGCTCTTTTTAAGTGTTCACATAATCAGATAGTAACGTTTTGATAATTTGGCAGCCTTAAAATATACTCCATTGACCCAAGTCTTTAATCTTTTGATCCTGAGCCAATGAAATGAAAGCTTTGTTATTTCTTCTAAGTTTCCTTCTTTAAAGTAAAAATCATCCTGTATCTTAACCTTTTACTCATGATCTTGATAAGCAACAATTATAGGGGGAAGTGGCTTGTGAACTTGCAGTAAGTTAAATATTATGTGAATAAAACAATTATGTTGGTAGAGAGATTGGATATCCAAGCTTACTTAGAGCAAACTGACAAAATGGACTTGAATATCTAAGGCTCTGCCCAGTATTCCCGGCCTCTGAATGGCTCCTGGGGTCAGAATAGACAGAAGGAACCAAATTCAATGGGAAACGACAATAATATTATACATAGAGCAAAGTGAAAATTTATTAAAAATATTTTCATTGAGGTTTTGTGTTTTTTTTTTTGAGACAGGATCTCACTCTGTTGCTGAGGCTGGAGTGCAGTGGTGCTATCACAGTTCACTGCAGCCTTGACCTCCCGGGCTCAAGTAATCCTCACCTCAAGCTCCCAAGTAGCTACAGTTGCACACGACCATGCCCAGCTAATTTTTGTATTTTTTGTAGAGCTGGGGTTTTGCCATGTTGCCCAGGCTGGTCTTGAACTCCTGGCCTCAAGCAATTATGCCCACTTCAGCCTCCCAAGGTGCTGGGATTGCAGGCATGAGCCACTGCATTGGGCCTGATTGAGATTTTTTTTTATAATGTCCTAATCAGATCTAGTAAACTTTGTATAATACAAAATGTTACACATTTATTCAAATAAAGTCTTTAACCCTAGCATACAGGTATATACACACAACGTACATATGTGCAAATATATAAATTCTTACTATATAAATACATATAACTTAAAACACATGAGATTTTAGAAATCCAATTATCTTATTACCTGAGAAAACCACCCTTATAGAAGTACTTGTTCAATGTAGTCTCTAAACAGATACAAATTAGCAGGTGACTTTCTACATATTTATACCTAACTTATATCAAGCAGCAAGAACTTTTGTTCCTGAGGGCTGGGCAGCAATGGCAATCAGAAATGTTCACAGAAATCATATAACGAAAGTCAGAATCTGAGGAAAGCTCATCTGCAGCACACCTGATTTATGAGATGCTAATATATAGGAATGATTCTTTTCTAAATATTAAAAGGTCAACTTTTATGCCGTGATAAACCTCTGCCTACTAATGTTCCATTCACACACACCCCAGTGTTAACCATATTGAAACTGTCATTTTACTCCCAAACATGGGCTATAAGAAAGCTTTAACAAGACTCCAGAGAGGTCCAGGCAGATATTAAAAGGCATTGTGCAAACTTACCTCTCTACCAGTTAGAACGTGTCTTGCCAATTTGACTTTGGCAAAATTTCCCTTCCCTATTGTTTTTTGTAAACGGTAATTTCCAATGTGAGGCTGTTCATCTGTTGCTGACGTAATAGAGTTTCTACACCGGGGGATGTTCTGTCTGCTACTTGACTTGGTAGGCTGGATGTGTGGTTCAGTATATCCATCCACAGACGTATGCTAAGAAAAGTTTACAAGATTTCATTGTTAATTAAATTATATTATAAAAGGACAAGTAAAAAGAGTACAAATAATTATTATTACCAATTCTTCAATAAAAACATATTGCACTACATCCTTTTAAAGTTTGAGCATTCTATTTATAATTTCTTCTGGACTTCAGCTCCCTTTACCAGGTAGAGTATAATTGTTTAAAATGAAATATTCAGGCCAAGCATGGTGGCTCATGCCTGTAATCCCAGCACTTAAGGAGGCCAAGGCAGGCGGATCACTTGAGGTCAGGAGTTCATGACCAGCCTCGCCAAAACAGTGAAACCCCATCTCTACAAAAACACAAAAATTAGCCGGTTGTGGTGGCATGTGCCTGTAATCCCAGCTACTCAGGAGGCTGAGGGAGGAGAATCGCTTGAACCCGGGAGGCGGAAGTTGCAGTGAGCCAAGATCATGTCAGTGCACTCCAGCCTGGGTGACAGAGCGGGACTCCATCTCAAAAAAATAAAATAAAGTGAAATATTCTACATGGCTTTAGGGATATGCTTTCAATTTAAAATTGTAAATATACAGCCAGAAGCCTCACAAACCATTATTCCTATAAAGGTGTTATCGCTTTAGGTTGTGATGACAGTATAGCTCAGGGCTGCTTCATTAAAAAGGCAGAATGTCTTTATTGTCAAGACAACCTCACGGGTGTAAATCTCTTTCTCAAAACTAGCCCAGCCATTTGTCATGTTCTTGCTTCCATTTTCTGGGCATATAACTCAAAGAACTGACCAATCAGCAGCCTGCCTCAAGTATACCTCTAATTCATTTCTGCCCAACCCCCTCACCCAGTTTATCATGTCCAAGTGAAAGCTATCTATAGTCCTGCCCAGGTCCATAATCTATCCATTGCATCTGTGCTGTTCTGGAGGCAAAGATGTCACTTTGTCTCATGGTCTCACGCTAACCTACAATTGCAATGGAGAGCTGATCCTGTTCACCTATGGACTCAGCACCTAAATTCCCAGGTCAAGCTGCCTAGCCAGCTCTGTTTCACTAGCTGTGATTGTTCCTGCTCTTGTCTAGCTTTGTCTGCATTTTGACATACATAAAATTTCTAGCAGTTTTTGTGAAAATGTTGAATCGCACATAATAAACACAACATCTTTCTCTGGCTTCTTAAAAAATTGCTGAAGAAGAGTAAAACAAAGTAACAAAGGAAAGGATATCTTTTGTCTGCAAAATAACTAATGCAGAGTTATATTGCCCCACCTATAAAAGCAACAGCTTCCTAAAGAATTTTGATCTTAAAGGCAACATTAAAGAGGAATCCATTTACCAATCTCACGCAAAGCATGATTCAAAGTCATTTTTCTATTTGTTACTACTTTTTGTTTTATTTTATGATAATTTTTTAAAACTCAGCTCAGGATTAAGGGTTTTTGCTGGGTCTTATACACATCTGCAACCTCTGGCCTCATTCTGTGTTAGATGCGCTTTGGGGTATTCTCGCCACAACCTGTACTTCCACATATCACAGCATGCTTTCCATTGTGCTATCATTATACATTTACTCATCTGTCTCCCACCACCCTATTATAAACAATTTTAGGGCACAGATGTTTTCTTTTCATCTTTATATACTCAGCACATTACAGGCTGCCAGATACACAGGAAGGATTCAATAAAGCAATAGTTTTCACAGTGTTATCCCTGGACCAGCACCATCAGAATCATCTGAGAACTTGTTCAAAATGCAAATTCTCTGGTCTTATTCCAGACCTACTGAATATGAAACTCTGGGGGGTAGGGTCCAGCACTCTGTATTTCAACAAGTTTTCCAGGTGATTCTGGTGCATGCCAACATTTGAGAACTGCAATGAAAATAATGTAAGAAGGAGTAAAATATAAAGTTATTCACTGGCTCTTGGAGACTCTTCTATTACCTGGGTAGAAACAAGAGATTTTAATTATAGTACTTAATTTCTAAGAGTTAACAGACTGCCATTATATTTCCTACAACTAGTACTTCTCTACCTGAACTTGTTCTGCAGGGAATGCTGACTTCTCCAGCCTTCAAGATGTATCTTTTTTTTTTTTTTCCTGAGACAGGGTCTTGATCTGTCACCCAGGCTGGAGTGCAGTGGCACGATCACTGCTCACTGCAGCCTCAAGTGATCCTCCTACTTCAGCCTCTTGAGTAGCTGGGACTACAAGTGTGCACTGCTGCCCCTGGCTACTTTTTTTAACTGTTTTTTTTGTTTTGTTTTGTTTTGTTTGTAGAGATGGAGTCTCATCATGTTGGCCAGGCTGTTCTCAAACTCCTGGGCTCAAGCAATCCTCCCACCTCAGCCTCCCAAAGTGCTGAGATATAGGCATAAGCCACCGCATCTGGCCATTTATCTTTCAAGATTTAATATGAATATCTCCTCCACACAGCTTTCTATGTCTTTTCACAGAGATGATTATTCCTCTTTTCTGTTGCTACCTATATACCCAATATATACTTCAACTATTAGAACTCTCACACCATCTTCTAAGTACTTGTCCATGGTCTGTGTTTACCGTTGACTTAAAGCTCCTAAAGCCCCATAACTTAATATAGTGTTAGGCACAAATAAGGCATTTGATACATACTAACTAAATTGAAGGGATTTAGGATCCTCATACTCCTGGTACCCTTATAGAATGACTTCTGAGGAATAAGTCCATGCTGTCTAGATTTTTGACGCATATAAAAGCAATACGCATTAAAATACTTGAGATGTAGCTCAGCTCCTAATGCTGGTTGTAGGCTATATATTAATACTATACCACATTTTGATGGACTGTATTATTAATCCCAAATTTTCACACCCTTTGCCATGCAGCTTTTCCAGGACCCTCCCACTGAGGGTGGGGGCATACTTTCCCACCCTTTGGGTTTAGTCACGTGATTTTTTTTTTTTTTTTTGGCCAATAAAATGAGTTAGACATGATGGTATGTGAGTCCCAAGCTAGACTTCAAGAGGCCTTGTTGTGTCTCAATTTGCTGTCTGCCATCACCATGAGAAGGACTTATCCAGACTGACAGCAGGATGATGAGAAATACATGGAGCAGAGTCACTCCCAGTTAAGCCAAGATTTAATCAACTGATCCCCAGCTGACTCTGACTCATGAGAAATCATAAATGGTTCTTGGTTTAAGCCACTTAGGTTGGGATGATTTGTTACACGGCAATGTCAGTAGATACACAATGCTATCGTTATTTTAAAATTAAAAAGTAAACACAAGAGAAAAGGGAAAAACTTATGAACAATTAGAAGATTCTTATCAGACATGTTTACATTTTAGCAGAGTCTGAAAAGAAAGGATGAGGGAGGGAGGAAGGAAGGAAGGAAAGAAGGAAGGAAGGAGGGAGGGAAGGAAGGAAAGAAGGAAGGAAGGAGGGAAGGAGGGAAGGAAGGAGAGAAGGAGGAGGGAAGGAGGAAAGGAGAGAAAGAGGAGGGAAGGAGGGAAGGAGGGAGGGAGGGAGGGAGGAAGGAAGGACAGGAAGGGGAGAAGGAGGAGGGAAGGAGGGAAGGAGGAAAGGAGGTGGGAAGGAGGGAAGGAGGTGGAAGGAGGGAAGGAGGGAAGGGGGAAAGGGGGGAGGGGGAAAGGAAGGAGGGAGGGAGGGAGGGGGAGGGAGGAAGAGAAGAAAAAAAAAAAGGAGCTATATACGGTCAATTCCCTAAGGAGGAACCCTTGATTGTAAGCTGTACGGGAGCAGAATCCTTGATTATTTTGCATCCCCATCACCAAGTATGGTGTAACACAGAGATTGACAAACGATTCTGGAGAAATAATACCCATGGGCCTATAGGCTGCAGTTGGCCAACCCTTGGTGTAACATGTCACATTTTGGGATACAGGTTTAAATTGTTCTCAATGATTTTTTTAAAAGATCTCCTAGCTCTCAACATTAAACATGATCATTTATACACAATACATTTATATGTCTTAAATAAAAAATCAGAATATACAGCATATATTTTATACTAAATATATTATACATTCTGAATATATTATATATTCTGATTATAAGATACCCACCAAAACAAATATTTTCAAAAATTACATCTTTCCTTAGGATTGCTACAGCATCACTTAGGAGACAACCTTTCCTTGGAAGGACTCTTTGAAGTACAGTTTGGGATAGCTGATCTCACTTTCCTGATCAATAGCTTAATTCTCAAATAGAAAATGTGGCAAGAATATCAATTCAGCTCATGCTAGATTAAACAGTGAATTTAATTTGGAACTACCTCAATCCTAAGGCTGTTAGATAGAAGAAATTATGTTAGCTCAATTACAGCATGTCTATGAATTTTAATTTCTACCTTTATCTGAAAACACAAGTTCCAATCCTGTCATTCTTTCTTCAAGTTTTCCACTTAATCCAGTAGACTGTGAATTCCTTTATTCTTTCTGCAGCAGTGGTAATGTGACCCTAAAGCTTGCCCTGAGTGTGCAGTGTAGTCAAAGTAATCAGAGATAATGATTTCATTAGCTCTTCAGTGCTGCATCGCATGGAGCACCAGACTCAAATTCCTGAGTAATAAGAGAATTTTCCCCGCCTTTAATACTGACTGAAATGAAGTTCTTCTACTCACTGGCTATACATCCTTAGAAATGTTTTTAAAAAATTGCAATGTTTTATGACAGTCACTAAATCTGCTTGGTGATTGAATATTCAAATACTCCTAAAAAGTCATATAACATATTAGACCTGAAGGTAGGGCTGTCACAGCTCTGCTCTCAGGACTTTGGAATATGCTATTTTTGCATACCACAACCACCCTCTGGCCAAGTGATATTAGCACCAATACAGGTCATTGCAATTTAGAAACAATAACTAAACTTTCATTTCTCAAAGTCATTTTATTAAAGGAGTAGGGAAGTTCTGCTTCCAACAAAGAATAGTTTGTAACTAACTAAACCTATCAGCAGACAAAAATATAATCTGTAGACAAAACATTAAAAACAACTGTTTGAAGGCTCTGAAGAGCCACAAAAAAGCAAGCAAAGTCTTAAGGGAAGTTGATCATTGAATGAAGAAAAATTTCACAACGTAGAATCTGGCTTGTTATAGTTTCGAGCTGGAGGCAAACTCTGGCCCACCTCGCTCCATGTGACTTAAACTCAAGCAGACAGCAACAGTCTTCTCAGCTAAAAAGGAGTCTGAGGATAGGTTTGGGAGCTCACAAAATGGCTGGAAAGTGAGAGAGAAAACCTTGGGAAAAATGAAGTCATGGAGAAGAAAAATGAAATTTGTATATTAATTGCAGGTGCTTTGCTAAGTCCCAAATGATGTATAAGCAAGATAACCTCTAAGGAACACATTAGAACAAGGCAGTTAGAAGTGTAAGCTAATAAAGTAGGTATTTGGCCTGTTGGCCACCACAACGGAGGCTGAATTTGAAGTTTGAGTCAAGCCAAATTAACTGTCTGCTAAAGCAAAAATCAACACTTCAGAAGATAATTAAATTCAGAGTCTCCGTAGAGTATGAATAAAAATGTCCAGTATGTAAGTAAAACTTACTAGACACATGAAGGAACAGACAAATATGATTCACTGTCAAGAGAAATAATAGTCAACAGAAACAGACCCCAAGATGACCCAGAAGTTGGAATCGACAGGCAAGAACTTTAAAGCAGATATTATAAATACATTTTTTAAAGTAAAGGAAAATATGGCCAGAAATAACAAGTATATGGGAAATGTTAGCAGAAAAATGAAAACTATAATAAAGAGACAAATGGCAATTCCACAATATACCACATATACTACAATATATACTACATATATACTACAATATATACTACATATATACTACATATACTACAATATATAATATACTACAATACTGCAACATTTAAAAAGAAAAATTCATTGGATAGGATTACAGTAGACTGCAAAGAAGAAAGGGTCAATGAACTTGAAGACAGATTAATAAAATATAGCCAATCTTAACAACTGGGACACAGGAAGACTGAATAAAAATAAAGCCTCGGCCGGGCACAATGGCTCATGCCTGTAATCCCAGCACTTCGGGAGGCTGAGGCGGGTGGATCACGAGGTCAGGAGATCGAGACCATCCTGGCTAACACAGTGAAACCCCATCTCTACTAAAAATACAAAAAATTAGCCGGGCGTGGTGGCGGGTGCCTGTAGTCCCAGCTACTCAGGAGGCTGAGGCAGGAGAACAGTGTGAACCCAGGAGGCAGAGCTTGCAGTGAGCCAAGATCACGCCACTGCACTCCAGCCTGGGCGACAGAGCGAGACTCCATCTCAAAAAAATAAATAAATAAATAAATAAAGCCTCTATGATCTGTGGTGGGTCAATATCACATAAACTGTCACATGTATAAATGGGGCCCAGAGAAGGAATAAAAGAAAATAGGGTAGAAAAAAGTACTTGAAGTAATAATGGCCATACAATTCCTCCAAACTGTAAATTCTAAGAAGGATAAATACCAAAACAAACAAACAAACAAATAAAAAAACCCGGTGTAGAAGATCACTGTCAAATTGCTGAAACCATGCATAGAGGAAAACAAAAACCTTAAAAGGAGTCAGGGAAAAATGACACATTCACACAGGAATAACAATACAAATGGCAACTCACTTCTCATTAATCAACAACGGAAGTCAGATGACAACATTTTTAAAGTGCTATAGAAAAATCAAATGCAAGCCAAAATTCATTATCCAGTGAAAACATTCCTCAAAAAAGGCAAAAAAGACATTTTTAGATCAACAAAAACTGAAAGAATTTGTTGCCAACAGACATACACTATAAAAAATGCTAAAGAAATGAAAGTAACAATAGAGGGTAAAACGAATCTATATAAATGAATAAAGAGCTCTGGAACTAGAAAATATGTGGGTAAATACAAAACAGTACACATTTTTCCATCTCTTCATTTATTTAAAAGACATATGACTGTTCAAAGCAAAGCATAATACTGTACGTGGAACTTATAACCAGAAGTAAGTATATGTGAAAACAAAACCACAATCAGAGATTTCAACATTACTCTCTCAATAGCTGAAAGAACAACTATACATGAAAAAACAACCACCAGGCGCGGTGGCTCACTCCTGTAATCCCAGCACTTCAGGAGGCTGAGGAGGGCAGATCACCTGAGGTCAGGAGTTCAAGACCAGCCTGACCAACATGGAGAAACCCCGTCTCTACTAAAAATACAAAAAATTAGCCGGGTGCGGTGGCACATGCCTGTAATCCCAGCTACTTGGGAGGCTAAGGCAGGAGAATTGCTTGAACCCAGGAGGCAGAGGTTGTGGTGAGCAGAGATCGCACCATTGTACTCCAGCCTGGGCAAAAAGACTGAAACTCTGTCTCCAAAAAAAAAAAAAGAAAAAAAAGGAAAAGAAAAAACAGTAAGGATACACAAAATCTGAACAACACTATCAAGTTATGGAAGCTTACAGATTTCTTAAAGCACATAGTTCTTAAACTCTAAGTCAAGAACGCTTCTCTAGCTCCCTTAAGCTCCTTCCATAGATATTTTAGTTCTCTTTAGAGTGATAACCTTGTCTTTTTATCAAAGGATAACTTAAAGAACAGCTACTTTGCTGGCTGCAGTGGTGTTTGCCTGTGGTCCCAGCTACTCAGGAGGCTGGTGGGAGGATCGCTTGAGCCCAAGAGTTCTGGGCTGTAGTACACTATGTTGACCTGGTGTTTGCACTAAGTTCAGCTTCAATATGGTGACCTCCTGGGAGTGGGGGACCATCAGGTTGCCTAAGGAGGGGTGAACCAGCCCTGGTCAGAAACAGAGCAGGTAAAAACACCCGTGCTGATCAACAGTGGGACTGCACCTATGAAGAGCCACTGCATTCCAGCCTGGGCAACATAGTGAGACCCTGTCTCTAAAGAAATAAAAATAAATAAATAAAAAAGAACAGTTACATCTGTATAGGAACATGGCTGAAGATACATTAATAATAATTAATACCTACTTCATAAGGATCCAAGCAATGAATCTGCCTGAGTTTAGTTGTCAGAAATATTTCTCTGACCTGGTACGCTTCCTGTATTATGTTACTATACAATAATCTCTCCCTCTTTCCCCTGTTTTGGCATTTGAAGGTGAATTTTCATATTAAATAGTACGATGGTGGATGTTGTCAGTGACAGTACTTTTATGAGTGACAAAAATGTTTTAACAGCTGGAAAAGAATGCTTATGAAGCACAGAAGACCCGTGATTCTCCTCCTCCATGTTCCTACTGCACTTGAAACATTCTTTTACATAATACTTACAACTTTACAATGAAACTACCTTATTTTTTTAAACCATGTTCTATGAAACTGTGAGCTTTTAAGTTGTCACGCACTACGTCTTTTACATGCATTATCATTCAATATAGTGACTAGTACATGAATGGACCCACTAAATATGTTATCTTCTATTGTTAAATACTCAACTTAAATCCTTCTGCAAACTGGCCAATAATTATTTTATCTGGTTCTTTAAAATCAACAAAACTAAAAGTCCTCCACAAAATGTAACTTAATTACAAACAAAAAAATCAATTTTATTTGATATATCAGAGCTTATTTCAATGAGATGTCAATAAATTTGATAAGACAGTCACATACCTATTTACAAAAACATAAAACACAAAAATACGAGGTCTAACAATGGAAAAAGAAAAAGCTATTGAAATAAATTGCCACTAAAACCTTCTGAAAGCTACTATGCTATGCACAGCATAAATCCAAAGGGAGAAATTGTATAATATGTTCCTGCCTGCCCTTATTGAGCAAGTGCATACTTCTCCAAATGTTCATATTACAAGTAGTCTTTTACCTGGCTTGTTTTTAGGTACTAGAAATGGGTTCAGTTTTAAAACCTAAACAGTAACATAATAATGAAGAAAAGTAGCCAATACAGTGTATTAATAGAGACCCAAGGAACCTAAATGAAATATTAGCTGATATCACCAATAACATATTAAACAATTATCACTTCAATCGATTAGGTGTATGATCAGAAGGGAAAGTTAACTCTATACAAGAAAAATATTACAATTTACTGCTTCAACTTGAAAAACATAGAGGAGTACTAAGTGAGATAAACCATAAAAACAGAAACAAGAATATCCCATCAAACACCCTCATTCAACAAAGCAGTAGTACTAGATATATCAGCAATACTTCTTAAGAAGATATATACATGGAAGAGATTTATTTGTATTCTCTTTCTGCAGCTGGTATAAATATAAACCTAGAAAATCCAAGTAAATCAATAAAGTATCTTTTGGAGGTTCAAAAAGTTGTAAGAGACAGGAAACATCCTTAATAATCATTACATTCTGAGAAAAATCACTGGGTTAACTCTTCACTCATCCTTTCGCATTCAGCTTAGATATCACTTCCCAGGAAACACCACACATCATATTGGAGTTTCCACTCCTTCTTCAACTAAGCCAGGTTCAGTGTCATATTTGGTCTTTCTATTATTATTTCTAGCACTGCACTGTTCCAAATTTTTAAATTAATTTTTATGAAATGATATATTATTCACCATTGTTTCTTACATCCTTGCACTTCTCGATTTTTCTAGTTTGTAAAATTTTTTTCAGATAGGTGTGTAGGTGCTACACTTTCTGAATCTTTACAGCTACTAATTTTTCTTATTTCAACTTCACATGTAAACAATAATTCCATTAGATACAGAACAGGTACAAAGGAACATTTTTCCACTTACTTCTGGACTTATTCCAGAAGGTTGAACCTTTCAGAAACATGGCTTACTGATATCTATAAACACATCACAAACTGTGACCTCTGAATGACAAAACAATAAAAGACAGAAGAAATCCTACAGAAGTTCCAGGTGAAAAAAACTTTTTACAAAACCTTTGTCTAAGGAATAGATCTAAATGCAAACATATGTGATATGTTAGTGTGAAATATAGCACTTCATATCAATGAAGAAGTAATAAATTATTCAACAAATGGTATTGGAACAGCTAGAAATAAATAAAGCTGAATCTCTAGGAGTGAGGTATCACTCTTTATTCCAAAATAAATTCACAATTGATTAAGGATATAAATGTAAAAAGAAACAGAAAAAAACACAAAGACAAAGAAACCACCAAAGTACTAGAAGAAAGAATTGACAGTTCAGCAAGTGTTTTTTAGTCTCAGCATGGGAAATGACTCTCTAGGTATAACATAAAATAAAAGTCACTAAAAAAAAGTTTAATAAATGTGACATCACAAATTTAAAAGACAGTAGTTGATTTTTGAAAAAACTCTCCTTATATAAAAGTAAAGAGGCAGATAATAAATTGAGAAAAAATATTTGTAACATATGGCAGGAAAATGGTTAATTTTAAAATACTAAACCTTCCACAAGTCAATTTTTAAAATGGGCAAATATGAATGTGCACAGGATGTATACAGATATTTCACAGAAAAGGACACATATGTGACTTTTAAACATATGAAGTAAATCATAAGTGAAATATAAATTAAAGCTACAATAAAATCTATTTTTCATCTATCAGATTACAACGATTAGAGTTTGATAGCATTTGATGGTGATGGTATAGAACGAGGCATACTTATATATCATTGGTCACAGTGAAAATTGACACAAATTCTATGTATAGGAGGAGTTGGGAGACAATTATCAAGTAAATTCCCACAATCCTTGGGCTAGAAATTTTACTTCTAGTAATTAGTTTTACAGACATAGTCACAAATGAGTGTAAAGATGAACACATACAATATTTATTGTAGCACTGTTTGTAACAGCAAATAACAGAAGCAAGCACAAAGTCCATCAATAGGCAGAGCTGGTTATGTATGTATGGTATGTTCTTTGTAAATGTGTATGTGTGTACATGTGCCTCCATGCACATGCTTCAATAAGCACAGACTATCTCCAGAAGGTTACACAAGACACAGAAGAGAAAGTAGTTACCTCTAGAAAAGGGAGCTAGGGGACTGGGAAACAGGAGTATAGGGAACATTTTCTTTTTCATATCATATCATCACACTCTTTGTTAAATATCCTGCAACAGATCCCCATTTTATTCAGAGTAAAATCAAAGCCCTTATATGACCAATAAGGTAAGACTAACAAAGTCAGACCCCCTATTACCTTTCTGCCCTCATTTACTACTATGCCCCTTCTCACTCACCTTGCTCCAGCCAAATTGGTTTCATAGCCATTCTTCAGGAATGTCTGGCACACTCATACAACAGGTCGTTTGCTCTAGATGTTCCCTCTGCCTAGAACATTCTTCTCTCAGATATCAGTTTGTCCAATTCCTTCAGGTCCCTCAAGTCTTTGCTTAAATCTCATCTTTGCAGTGAGGTTTACTTTGACCTATTTCATACCACACATCTCCTTTGCCTTACTGATTGATTATTTATTGGTGTTTTCTCACCCTCATAAGAACAAAGATATTTATTGCATTTACTTTTATATCCCAAGTGTCTGAGAAAGTACAGATATCAAGAAGTACCAAAAAGGTTCAAATACAATAATTTAACAATATTTTAACAAACATATCTATTATATTACTGAGCATAAGTGGGTTGCATTAACCTATTCAAAAGAAAAAGACTTTTTATACCATGAGAGGGGTGTACCTAAATTCAACTATATGCTGCCCATCTAAAACATCTAAAACAACTGAAGTAAAAAAAGTTAAAAATAAAATATACTAGGCAAATACAAATGGATAGAAAGCAGGGGCCATGTGGTAATTAAGAGGATAAGCTTTAAAGCTAGACAGACTTAGTATCAAATAGTGCCTATGCCACTAAGTAATGTGACCTTTGGGAAGTTACCTCTCTGAGCCTCAGTTTACTATTCTATAAAATGTTGTTATTACCTATAAGTCAAGGATTTTTAAATTAGAATTATACAAAAGAGAGCATTTAACACAGTGCTTGGCACATGCTCAATACCAGAACCTACTGTGATTACTGTCCTTGTCACAATTCAAAGTGGAACAAATGCCTTTCAATATTTCTGATATCAGAAAAACAGTCCTAACCTGAGTTGTTTTAAAATAAAGGGAAAGTCCAGAGTAGCAATTCTAGCTTTCGGATATCTCTTTAGGAATCGGAAGAGGCCTGAATAGCCTTTAATGTGAAAAGGCTTACCACATAACTGGTAGCTCTCCTGTGTTTTTCCATCCCTCTTAGGTAAAACACAAGTACTAATTCGGTCCTATCAGAAGCTTCTTTAGTATTTACTCCATGAGCCAGCAACTCCACTTCTAAGATTTTAGCCTACAAATAAATTCCCACACATATGAATGTGAAATTACACAAGTACAGGTCAGACATTCACTGCAATAAAATATTTGTAATAACAAAAGGTCGGAAACAACCTAAATAGCCATCAGTAGCAAACTTGGTTAAATATGTCCATACGGCAGAGTATTAAGCAATTTTTAGAAATAAAATCTTCATATAGTGATATGCAATCATTTCTAAGACATACTATTACACTTACAGTGTCATATGCTGCCATTTGTGTAAGGGAGAAATCTGTATTTGCTTATATATACATAAAATATATCTGCAAACAAACTCAAGATACTAAGGACTAGGTGGGGAAGAAAACTTCACTGGCATACCCTTTTGAACTTTTAAAATTTTCATGTATTTGAATATATTACCTATCAACAAAAATATTTAAACAAAAGACTATTAAGTAGTTAGTTTCTAAGTAGTTACTTAGCAGATGTTACCAGTTTCTCAAGCTTACAATGAGGATTAAATAAAATAATGTCTAAAAAAGCATTCAACACAGAAGATGTTGTCAGTGTTGAGTAAATGATGGCTGCTATTAAGTAGTTACTAAGTAGATAGAAACTACTTACCTACTTTCTGAGCAAATTAGATTATGCCTGAATTTGTTCACCAAAGGCTAACTAAATATCTACTATGTATTGACATTTTTTCTTCAATTTCATAATTTGTTTAGTTAATACTGCTGTCATTAGGGAACTACATACATGCCCATACAAATTACATTTACTGATCCTGGCAAGCACAGTGTATTTACATCCACTCACATCATCTCCTTTTAGAAATGAACAAATAAACAAACCAAAAAACCCCAGCAATGGTTTGCTCTCAGTAAACTGCTTGACCAATAATAGTTTCAAGTACAAATGTTTTCTGGTCTGCAGATGGAGATCCAAACTAGAAAATTCTAGCAGATAGATGTATGGTGAAATGGTGTGACTCAGTATTATTCTTTATTAATAGATCATTCAAGACTAAATAGCATAGGTTTATGCCTTAAATGGTGGTTCTTTCATCTGGTCACTTCTCTTCCATTTTGTCCTAGCTTCTACTATGAGCAGAATACATTGGCAACTGAAAACAGGAATAATGTTACTACCAGTCCAATAATAGTAATAGCAGCCATCATTTACTCAACACTGACAATGTCTTCTGTGTTGAATGCTTTTTTAGACATTGTATTATTTAATCCTAATTGTAACCTTGAGAAACTGATAACATTACCCAATTTAAAGATGAGACATCAGAAGCTTGGAAAGCAAAACAAATGTCACACAGCTAGTAAATGTCAGTTCCAGAGGCAAAACCTAAATCCATCTTACTATAAGACCTATGCTTTTCACTAGAGCTACCTCCCCAAACCTTCCTCCTATCCCAACATTAACAGTCTCTGAAGATACCAAAGGATTCCTCTTGGGGCTGAGTGTTTACAGAGTGTTATCAGTTTTCATCTACATGGTAAGCTTTGCAAGGCAGGCTCTGCCCCTTGTGCCAGAGGCTTGTGACTGTCCAGCCTTACCAATAACTAAAAACGATAAGTGAGAGAAAAACATCAAAAATCTAATGGGAATTCTTACAGGCATGGACAAGGAAAAATCTCATCAATATCTCTCACTGGCTACTACAACAAGGCCAGTTTCCTCCTACAGAGTCTTTAGCCTGAGCTTTTGGGCTAGGGAAGCCTTTGTTTCCTCCCCACTCCCAGTTATATTTTGTTGCTCCAACCCCACCCCCCCGACCCCCACTCTTCATAGGCAATCCAAGACCAGGGGCTTGCCATGTAGCCAGCCCTCACAGAACAGTGCATATACAAGTACACACTCACATTTCAGCATTTCCTTCTGTTCCTCCAAAACAATGACGGCAACTTCAACAAATCAAGATTATGGGCCACTTTACAAAACCAAGAGTCAAGGTAGTATTCTCTGGATATTACCATAGGGATACTGGTGGCTCCCAGAAGGACCTCAATATTGTGGCACCATCTGAAATAGGTTGTTAGCTGATGAAAGACACACCCACAGGCTCTAAATGATGGTCACAGCTGAGAAAACTGATCATTCATGTTATAGCTTAAATGCTCAGTGAGAAACAAATGGGAATATATTTGATAGATATAATTAAAATATACTTATTTTCCCCTAAAGCTCTGCTCATTTTTCACATCTACTGTTCTATTCTTAATGAAAAATTTACTGCAAACAATACCTTACTGAAATATAAAGGCAGAATTATACACATTTGGGATTTTACATGCTTTTGCATAAAATAGGTAGTTCTGTAGTGTTTTAAATTACAATATAAGCAAGTTTCTTCTCTGAAAAAATAGAAGGGGAAGAAAGGAGAAAATGTAATCTAAAGAAGAAAATGAGAATAATGATAATAAAGAGGAAATTATATTGGATACTTCTTCTTTGGTATTTGAATAAACAGCCGTAAAGAAGAAAAAAGACAGTATTACTTCAGGAATAAGATGAAGTCCCTACACTTCAACATCACATTGTCTAGTTGAATTTAACCAATACTAATTGACAACCTATAGTTGCTGAAGAAATAAACATGATTACAAGAAATGGCCCAAAATATTAAAGGTTAGTAGGAAAAACTAACAGTTTCCATATGATATGGTACTTTATAAGAAAGGTACACACAGGATGCTATGTTTCTGTCAGCTAGAATTGTTTCCCAACATTAAACAGCAATTCTCAGGCCACCTGAGTTGTAATTCAGTAGATCTCTTATCTACCTTGTACCATCCGAGACCTAATTGGATAATATATAGAGAAAACAATTTGCATATACATCTGGTTTTTATCTTCTTAACAATTATCGCTATAATTAAATAATTAATTGTATGTCTCCAAAGGGCAGAAAAAGTGCTGACTCATTTGTCTCATACCAAACAAAACACTTTGTACCAGATACTCAGCCCACAACAGATTTTCATGTATGAAACAAAGGATTAAACATCCAAATACATACAGCCCTACAACTGGGCTTCCCCAGTGCAGTACCTCATACTCATTAGATGTCACAAAGCCTTTAGTTAATGAATACTGTTTGAATCCAAGCCACAAAAAGAAGTTACAGACTAAAAACACATAAAACAAAAAACCCTCAATTATTTGTATTAAATTAAGAGCACAGAGAACTCAGAGAAATTAAATCCACAGGCTATTTAAAGGCCATTTAATGCAATGATTTCTACTTTGTCTCTCACTAAACTAATGTTTTTAATAAATAAGCATGTAATCCATTTTAACTTGGCAACTCTTCTCTTTTCCACTGCTATCCTCTAACGGAAGTACTGATTTACAATGAAATAACCAAAAGGAAGACAGCACAATAAAGAAGGCTCTCTCTATATAAACTGGATTATCAGTTTTTTAAAGCAAAAAAAGATGGCGGTTCAAATTAAAAATATTTCCATTAAAAATATGTTTTGATTATTCATTCATTCCTACAGACTTTAGCACAGTGATTAAAAGAAATGAACAGGTCTGGAATCAGGCCACCTGGTTTGAATCCAGGCACTGCAACTTGTAAGCTGTGTGACCTTGGGCACGTTTTTTAACTTGGGTATTCCTAAGTTCCCTACCACAAGTAGGAAAATGAATGATAATATCTTCTTCAAAGGGCTATGCTCAATTTTCACCCAACTACACAGAGGGGTCTTCTCTGATCACTGTTTTTAAAAATGCCTCCTGACAGTTTCTCTCCATCTTTTAACTTTCCTTTATTTTCTTCACATAACTTACTACTATCTAAAATGATAGACAGTTATCATTTACTTGTTTTCATCTGATTTGTAAGAATAAGAATCTTGTCTGTCTTATTTACTTCTATAGTCCTGATTCCTAGGAACAGTCCCCAGTACTCACAAGTAGGAACTCAGTAACGCTGAGTAAATGGAATGAGTAACATACAATACAGTAAGAGGTATACTAAGCATTCAATAAATGTTAGCCATTATTTTTCAGGTAATTGGTAATTTTTTTGGCTTTTCTTTTACCTTCTTTTAAGGAAAATTATTTATAATTTTCCTCATTGTCTTTGCAGGTTGTATTTACGATTTACCAAAATCAAGAATTACATTAATTTACTGCTTGAAAGGATTTTCCCTTCCAGTGTTAGGAGCTGCCTTTGGGATACATTATTTCATTTACCTTGATCTCAGACATTTATTGAGCACCATACTAAGAACCACATTTTGTAGACAAAGCAATAAAGACAGCCCTGGCCTGCCAAGAGACTGTGTCTTAGTTCAGCACCTGCTACTGGCCAAGCTACCTACTTAAATGCAGGAAGAGGACTGATATCAATATGTACAGTTGGCCCTCTACATCTGTAGTGTTCTACATCCATGGATTCAAACAACTATGGATTGAAAATATTCAGAAAAAAAAATTCCACAAAGTTCCAAAAAGCAAAACCTGAATTTGCTCTGCCAAATACTACATTGAATCCACATGAATGAACTGGTGTGAAGGCACTGTATTCAGTATTATAAGTAATCTAAAGATGCTTTAAAGTATATAGGAGGATATACACAAGATATATGCAAATATTATACTATGCCATATTATATAAAGGGACTTAAGCATCTGTCAATTTTTTTTTGAGGGAGGTCCTGGAACCAATCCCCCACAGACATGGAGTGACAACTATACAAAATGTTACTGGGTTGAGGGAGGTGGGAGTTTGTAAACGGTCCTGAGCATTTAATGGAAATCCTCATCAATTACACAGTTCTTTGGGGACCTTCAAATTCCTTTACTCATTATGGCTGAAGTTTTATCTTAGCTACTGTTTTTGTTTTTGTTTCCTTTTGAGACAGAGTTCTCGCTCTGTCACCTAGGCTGGAGTGCAGTGGCGCTATCTGGGCTCACTGCAACCTCCACCTCCCAGGCTCAAGTGATTCTCGTGACTCAACCTTCCAAGTAGCTGGGATTACAGGTGTGTGCCACCACACTCAGGTAATTTTTTTTTTGTATTTTTAGTATAGATGGGGTTTCGCCACGTTGGCCAGGCTGGTGTCAAACTCCTGGCCTCAAGTGATCCGCCTGCCTCGGCCTCCCAAAGTGCTGAGATTACAGGCGTGAATCACCATGACCGGCCTGTTTTTGTTAATAGTAATAGTATCATCAAAAGGCCAACTGGCTATACCAAGATTCTCAAATAAGCAAGTTAAGTGTTTCCAAAATATTTCCAACCAGATAAAAGTTTACACAGGTCTTCAGCAAATAAAAAATATATATTTGTATGCATATGCAAATGCATACACATATATTAGTGTAAGATTGCCAAATGTTCTCTCTTAAAAGGACCATCCCTCTGAAATCATGGCCTTCTTCTCATGGTAAGTTTTCCCCCACATACTTGACAAACAAAAAGCTGGCAATGTCATCCATTGCCAATAGGTTATTTTTATTAATTTTCTAAGTCCATGAAACTCTGAAATCTAGAATATCTAGAAGTAAACAGAACACAACAGCTCCCTGGCCAAATTCCAAATACAAAATGGTTGATCTTTTATTCATTAACATACTGTCTCTTCATTCACCCAAGTCCAATTTTCATTAACCATTGTCTATACTATTCTAGTAGATCTTAATAATAACTCAGACAATATTAACAATATTTATCTGATCATGTGTCTCAAAATGGCATGGAGCTTCCCAGGAAGTGCTTAAATCCTGTCGCATTGCTTAGAAACACTATTATCAAACTCTGTTTGACCTTGTTCTTTGTAACTTTTTAACTTTTCATGTATCCCTCTAAGTAAATCTTGTCACAGAGAAGCTAAGAACATTTAGAGCAGAGGTGTCCAACATTTTGGCTTCCTTGGGTCACACTGGAAGAAGAAGAACTGTCTTGGGCCATACATAAAATAACACTAATGACAGCTGATGAACTTAAAAAAAAATCACAAAAATTCTCGTAATGTTTTAAGAAAGTTTACAAATTTGTGTTGGGCTGTATTCAAAGCTGTCCTGGACTGCATGCAGCCCAGGGGCTGCAGGTTGGACAAACTTGATATAGAGCATTTATTTCATGTGTTTAACTCTGGTCCCAAATACCTTTCCTGGAATATTCAAAGCTTTCTTTAACCTCAAAGCCTCTAATTCACTGGCCCTTCCCATTCTCACTACTATTCATCCCTGTAATGTCCTACCGACACCTCCTTACTCAGGTTATATGTCAGAGTCCTTGGGTATAACCACTCCTTTGCAAACATCCCTAACTTCCCTGCTTTCCACACTCTCTTCCATATTTGCTTGGCAAACCCACACCATTCCAAAACCCAACCACTCCCTACTCTACATCTGCACCTGAAAGCTCAACATTGTTACACACATATACAAATGAGCTCCCTGATTTCACTTAAATTTTTGGTCACAGATCCCAATGAGGACTCAACATCACCTGACAGTCCTCTGTACTTTGAGTACAGTATTCCCCGCTTATCTGTGATTTCACTTTCTCTGGTTTTAGTTACCTAAGGTCAACCATGACCTGAAAATATTAAATTGAAAATTCCAGAAATAGGCAATTCATACATTTTAAATTGTGCATCATTCTGAATAGTATGATGAGGTCTTACTTTGTCCATTCTGTCCTGCTTAGGACCTGAATCATGCCTTTGTGCAGCATACACATGCTGTATAGGCTTTCCACCCATTAGTCACTTAGTAGCCATCTCACTTATCAGATAGGCTGTCTTGGCATCACAGTGCTTTTATGTTTGAGTAACTCTATTTTACTTCGTAATGGTCCAAGTGCAAGGGCAGTGATGCTGGCAATTCAGGTATGCCAAAGAGAAGCCATAATGTACTTAATTTAAGTGAGAAGGTGCAAGTTCTCAACAATAAGGAAAAAATAATAATCCCATGCTGAGGCAATTAAGATCCATGGGAAGAACAAATCTAACCATGAAGTTGCAAAGGAGGAAAAAGAAATTCATGCACAGTATATGTATATCTGCAGTTTCAGCCATCCACTGGGGGGATCTTTCATATGGTTTAGCTGTGGCCCCACCCAATCTCTCATCCTGAATTGGAGCTCCCATAACTCTTATGTGTTGTGGGAAGGACCTGGTGGGAGATAAACGAATCATGGGGGGGGCAGTTTCCCCCATACTGTTCTCATGGTAGTGAATAAGTCTCATGAGATCCGATGGCTTTATAAGGGGTTTCCCCTTTCGCTTGGCTCTCATTCTCTATTGCCTGCCGCCATGTAAGAGGTACCTTTTGCCTTCTGCCATGATTGGGAGGCCTCCCCAGCCATATGCAACTGTGAGTCCATTAAACCTCTTTCTCCTTATAAATCACCCAATCTTGGGTATGTCATTATCAGCAGTGTGAAAACGGACTAACACAGTCTTAGAACATATACCCCAAGTATAAGGGGGGACTACTGTACACTCATTTTACTCTTCTCTAAAACTTCCACTTCATTCTTCCTCCTCTGTCTTCATACATCCCCATTTGCCAGTGATGTCTTTGCTTTATGGTTCATTAATCCAGAAACAATTAGAGATCCACTCAGTCGTCAATCTGTACCAAAACTGCAGCCTACCCACTGCCTCTATATTCTCTGCCTATGTGAAATCTCCCTGCCAAAACCACTTCCCATGCTATGGATTCTGTTCAGTTCCATCTTTTCAAGAGCTTTTTGCTCCCGCACTTAGTCTCACTTACCTGAATCATCAATTACTCCCTCTCAAATAGACTTTGTTCAATAGCATATAAACATGCTCCTGTATCTCATGGTAAAGAGAAAACTCTCCCATGACCACATGTCCCTTTCCAACTATGGGCCTATTTCTCTGCTTTCCTATATATAAAAAGTTCTTAAAAGAAGTTTTTATAGTTGTTGTATCACTTCTCAGTGTTTACTTCAACCCACTCCAACCAGGTTTGCCTCCATCATTCCACTGGGACTAGCCTTGTCAAGATCATCAGTTACCTGCTGATTGACAACAGCTGCATTTAACACAGATGACCTATCCCTCTTTATTCTCTTGGCTTCCACAACACCACAATCTCCAGATCTTCCTTCTAACCTACTAACAGATACTTCACTGCCCTTTGCTGCTCTTCTCTAGCACCAAATGTTGACATGCACAAGAGCTCTGTCCCAAAGCCCCTTCTGTTTTATTCATCTTTTCAAAGAACCAGCTTTTTAGGTTTCTGATTTCTGTAATTTTTATTTATTTTGCTATTTCATTAATGGCTGCTCTAATTTTCTTTACTTCCTCCTTCTACTTACCTTATCTGTTTAACCTATTTCAGGTTGCAAAACTGACCTCTTGAACCTATTTAGTTCTCTAACACTAGCTGATTAATTTTCAATTCCTTATTTTCTAATATGTGTATGTAGGGTAATAAATTTTCATCCTAGTTGCATTTTAGCTGAAATGTTCTATAAATGTTTCAAGAGAAGAGTATATTCTGTTTTGAGAGTATACAACTCTATACATTTCCATTGAGTAATACTTATTTTGCTTGTTCAAGTTTTGCTTATTCTTATTTCTATAGTTTTATCATTAGAGATGCTTCTTAAAAATCATCTATTTGCCCATTTCTTTTATAAATATATCAATTTTTTGTTTTATATATTTTGGACCATGTTGTTATATATGTATAGTTACAGTAATATATCTCCTTGTTAATAATATCTTTGATTATTTAGGGTAATGGCCTTTATCTCTAATAATGCTCTTTATCTTATTAGTCTGATATTAATATTGATATGTCAGATTCTTAATCATCTTTTTTTCAACCTTTCATTGTCAGCAAGCTTTAGTCACTTTAAAATAGCTAGAGTTATGTTTTACTAGTTTTTACACAAGCTGAGAAACTATTTTTTTAAATAAGAGAGTTTAATCCTTTTATATTTATTTTCTGATTATCTTACCTGGTTTTTTCTTTTTCTTCTATCCACTGGATTTACTTTTCTTCAATCTTCCTCCCTACTGCAAGCTGCTATGAAGTTATACATTCAGTTTTTATTCTTTTAAATTTTTAAATGCATAATGCATAATAAAATAGTCCATTTCCATCCTCCTCACCAATAACTGAAGACCTCAGAATTTTTAGCTCCAATGTTTCCCCTGCCATTTCCCATATTATTATTATTATTATTATTATTTGAGACAGGGTCTCACTCTGTTGCCCAGGCTGGAGTGTGGTGATGTGATCATGACTCACTGCTGCAACCTTGACCTCCCAGGCTCAGGTGATCCTACCACCTCAGCCCCCTGAGCAGCTGGAAGTACAGGTGCATGCCACCATGCCCAGCTATTTTTTTGTAATTTTTGTAGAGACAGGTTTCACCATGTTGCCCAGGCAGGTCTTGAACTCCTGGGCTCAAGTGATCCACCTGCCTCAGCTTCCCAAAGTTCTGGGATTATAGGTGTGAGCCACAGTGCCCAGGCATTTTCCATATTATTCTTATCTAGCATCTTTGTCTCACCTGATTTTTCCAACACCCTAAAAATAAGCAATTGCTCTTTTTTGGCAGTTTTACAGTCAGTTCTTGTTCACAGTTATCAACCTGCAACTTCTTTTGCATATTATCACTTCTTGTATCCAACTTCTTTCCTCTAAATTCTGTTTCCTTCTCCCTGAACTACATTTTTTTGTAATTCAAACATAAGAGTACATAGGTAGAAAAATCTTAGTTTTCATTTGTCTGAAAACACTTTTATTTGTCCTTTTTTTTTGAGACAGAGTCTCTCTCTGTCACCCAGGTTGGAGTGCGGTGGTGTAATCTTGGTTCACTGCAACCTCCACCTCCTGGGCTCAAGCAATTCTCATGCCTCAGCCTCCCGAGTAGCTAGGACTACAGGCACATACCACTAGGTCCAGCTCTATTTTAACAGAGACAGGGTTTCACCATGTTTGGTCTCAAACTCCTGACTTTAAGTGATCCGCCCGCCTTGGCCTCCCAAAGTGCTAGGATTACAGGCGTGAGCCACCGCACCCAGCTTAATTTGTCCTTATTCTTGAAGGATCATTTAGTTAAGAAGATAACGTGAGACTGACATTTTCTCTCATATTCTTTAAAAATATTATTTCATTTTAAAAATATTTGTTATTGCTGATGAGAACTCTAACTTTTGTTACTTTGGAAATCATGTTTTCTCTTTGTTATTAAAATTTTCTTTCTATTCTGAGTTTGCCATTCCATAGGTATGAATATCCTTTTATTTATTCTGCTGGTACTTGCTATGCATCAATCTGAAGACATGTATCTCTCCACTTCTGGATAACCCCTAGCCACAATCTTTCAAATACTGCCTCTCAAAAATTTACTCTATTATCTCCTCCTGGATGTCTAGTAGATGAATGCTGCACTTTCTTATCTGTATTCCATATTTATTAACCAGTCTTTAATATCCTCAGTCCCTATTTCTCTATAATTCATTCCAAGTCATTTCCTCAGATCTATACCAGTCCATCAAGTCTATCTTTGGCTGGGAATAATCTGCTGCTTAATCATTCTACTGAGATTTTAATTTCAGTGACAACATACTTCATTTCTATAATTTCTATTTAGTTCTTTTTCTAATCAGCTTAATTCTCTTCATTTCTTATTCTTTTATTATGGTATTTATTACTGCCTTTAAAACTTTTTAAACAAATTTATATTCTGCTTTATTTCAGATTGTTCAGATAGTCGCATTATTTCCAGTTCTTAGGGTGGTATTACTACTTTTTGTATTTGTTAACTCTCTCCACAAGTGGTTAGTTTCCTCATGAAATCTGTAATTTGGTTTTTTTTTTTTTTTTTTTGTGACAGTCCCATGGGTCCTAGATTTTGAAAGTAATCCTACCAAGCACTTTTTCACTTGTTTCTAGCAAAAACAAGTCGTGAAATTTTTTTCAAGTTAATTTCATAGTTTGGGGTTTCTACTCGACATATAGCATGGAGCTGATGTTTTCATTTATTTAGAATAATCATTTAAGTTTAAGTGTTTCCCCGTTAAACTTAAGGCCTCCGGTACTGACGACAAGCTTCCTTGTCAACTCCCTCAACTAAAAGGCAGAGTTTTTTCTAACTTTCTTTGCAGGGAGACAGAGCTATCAAGGCTTTGAGCTTCATACAGGAGGTTCATTTCCAGTTCTTCTAGCACAGATGGTGCTGATACTGTATTTCCTGTCCCTAAGACAGTGTTAGAGCTACATGTCCCAACTCTTATGCTGGATCAAAAAGCCCTGAGGAATGCCGTTACGTCAGCTTGTGCTCACCATTCTGGCTTTGATTTCTCTTCATTCCTTTGTCCTTTAAAGCTCAGTTATGTAGTTAATAAACTTTCAGAAATTATATTTTAAGTCTATCTACATATTAGCAGCAAGAAGAAAGGGAACCATGTCAATTCAGTCCATTATGTTTTTGGTACTCTCCCCTTTTTCCTGGCTATATATTCTCCCTAGGTGAATTTACTCAGTCATGTGACTTTCAATATTATCTGTACCATATGACACCAAAACTTTCTCTCTACCTATGACCTTCCTTGAATTTTAGACTTGTGTGTCAACTGTATGACATCTCCATATGGATATCGAATAGGCACTTCAGATTTCTCATAGCCAAACATAACTTAACTTCCAAATATCAAATTTGCTCCTCTCACAGAATAGCTCATCTCATTAAATGGTTCTACATCTAAAAATCAATTAGTTATTTTTGGTTTTCTTCTTCCTCACCCTAACTCCTCAAATCAAGTCCCATAAGCAAATGCAATCAACCTTAGCTCCAAAACACATCACGAATCCATTCACTTCTCTACACCTTTACCTTTACCACTTAGATCAAGTTGTCATCATCTCTTACTTCAATACATCAACAACCTCCCAACAATTTTCTCTGCTTCTCATTATTTTGCATCCTCCTTACCCCTAAGAATTCTGTCCACAGCAGCCAGAATAAACTGAGACATAAATTAAGTCATATGTGATTATTTTCATTACAATTAAATATATCTAATACAGATAGGATGATTATGTAATAGATTTCCACGCCCTCAACCCCCTGCCACATCTCCAAACTATCTCCAAAGTAATAATTCCTAGAGACCCCAAATTCCACTGTGATCCACCAATCAAAGCAGGAGTTTATGGAAATCAGATGCTCAATGACCTTTTGGACTGGGTCCAGTTCACAATGGAATCAGTGGGTCCCCAAACCCATTCTGTGGTTACTTCCCTAGTTCTGGAATACAGTTGGAAGACATGTACTCAGCATCTGCTACAGCCTACACATTCATCCCTTGGCCTGCGAATTAAGGACTATTACACTGGGAAAGGACAAGTGGAAGCCATTAGAACTGCTTGGGCTTACCAAAATAGTAAACCAAAAGCAATATTGCTTCCTGGGGGAACTGTAGGTTTAGTGCCACCATAAAAAGTTTAAAATTTTCAGGGATGGCAATTACCACTACATCTCCACTCAGCTCACCTATTTGGCCTGTGCAGAAGACAGATGAATCTTGTAAAATGACAGTTATCAAAGTTTTATAAGTTGGTTATGCCAATTACAGCACTATTCTAGATGTGGTTTCCTTGCTGAATCAAATCAACACACTCCCAGTACCTGGTGTGTGACTACTGAACTGCAAATGCTTTTTTCTTTATAATTGTTAGTAAAGAAACATCTGAACCAGCTTGCTGCTTCATTTACTATCCTACCTGGGGGCTATTTCAAACCTCTACCCTTATGTCATAATTTAGTTCAGGGTCTCTCAAACTCAGTACTACAGACATTTGGGGCCACATAATTCTTTGTTATAGAAGACTATCCTACACATTATAAGAAGTGTAACAGCATCCCTGGCCTCTACTCAGCAGATGCCAGTAGTACTCCAACCTCTACTTGTGATAACCAAAAATGTCTCCAAACATTGGCAAATGTCCCCTGGGAGGTAAAATTGCCCCCAGCTGAGAAGCGCTGATCTAGTGCACAGGGACCTTAATCACCTTTCCTTCTATAGGAAATCACACTGGTCCATTATGTTGATGACATTACACTGACTAGATCTGGTGAGCAGGAAGTAATGACTACTTTAGACACCGTGATAAGACACAAGCATGCCAGAGGGTGAGATACACATCCCACATAAATTCAGGGACCTGCCTCCTCAGTGAAATTCCCAGGAGTCTAGTGGTCTGGGACATGCTGAGATAGTTCTCTTAGGACAAAAAGAAATTGCTGCATCTGGGCCCTTCTACCCTTAAGAAAGGGTACCATGTATGTCAGTAGTGAAAGTAATATATACTTCATTACTATTACAGCTAATCTGAAAGCCTGCCAGTTTTGAATGGACGCCAGAACATCAGAGGTCTGCAACAGGCCTAGGCTGTCATGCAAGCTGCTTAGCCACTTGAACCCCGAAGACTCACTGGTGCTTGAAGTAACTGTCTGTGGCAGATAGAAATTCAGTATGGAGCCTCTGGTGGGCCCCTTATGAACCACAGTGTAGATCTTCAGGATTTTGGAGCAAAGGTATGCCATTCTCTGCAGACAACTAAGTTTTCTCTTTCGAGGAAGCAGCTAGTAGCTTACTATTGAACTCTAGTAAACACTGAGCAATTGACCATAGGCCACCAAGTTACCATTCAACATAAGCTTCCCATTATGAGCTGGGTGTTGTCCGATTCATCAAGCCAAAAAGTTGGATATGCACAGCAACATTCCACTATAAATGCAAATGGTATGTATTAGATAAGGCTTGAGCAGGTCTTGAAGGAACAAATTACATTACATGAGATGCTCCTGACCCATACTCCTGCTCCCCTGCTACACTGATGTCTAAACCAACAAGTATGGCCTCATGGGGAGTTCCCTAGGACCTGGTGATGAAGAAAGAAAACAATACAAGTCTTATTTACAGTTGCTTCTGCACAATATGCTGGTACCACCCATAACTAGACGGAGCACTAGAGTCCCACTCTGGGGTGGCACCAAAGGAAGAGTATAGGCGGAACTTTGAGCAGTGTACCTGGTTGTTTATTTTGCCTAGAAAGAGAGAGAGTATCTAGTATAAATCTATAGAGATTCACAGACTGGTGCTAATGGCTTGGCTGAATGATCAAGGACTTAGAAAGAGTATGACTTGAAAATTAATAACAAGGAGGAAATCTGTGAATAGATCTCCCTGAATGAGCACAGCATATGGAGATCACTGTTTCCCATGTAAATACTCAGAAAAGATGACTCATGCTGTATACATCAGTTAGTCTCTTTTTCCAGCCACCCATTCTTGCCCAATGGCCTCATGAACAAAGTAGCCATGATGGCAGGGATGAAGGTTATGCATGGGCCCAGCAACATAGATGAACATTCACTAAGGCTAATCTGTCAGCTTCATAGAACAACACTGAGCTCCCAAAATAGCACCACTCCTGGGGGTGGCAGGCGGCAGGGGGTGGAGTGGGCAGGTGGGTAAGAGAAGGTTACCCAGTTACCCAGTGACAGGTTGATTATTTTAGACTACTTTCATAATAGAAGGGAAGGTGTTTTGTCTATTCTCATTGGAACAGATACTTGCTACAGACATGTATTTGTCTTCTCTGTCCACAATGCTATGCCAAAACCTTCACTGGTGGACTTACAGAATACATTTTCACCATTGTAGTATTTCTTTAGCATCATGGTATTCCACATAGCATTGCTTCTAGGCAACGAACTCATTTTATAGCAAATAAAGAATGAAAACAGGCTCATGCTTTGAGAAATCACCAGTCTCACTATATTCCCCCAATACTCTGAAGCAGCTGTCTTGATAAAACAATCTTTTGAAGATTGTTTTGATGCCAGCTGGGTAACGACACCTTGCAGAGCTGGGGTAATATATTCCAGGATGCAATATGTACTCTAAATTTGTGCCTAAGATATGGTGCTATTTCTCCTGTAACCAGAATTCACAGGTTCAGGAATCAATAAATAGAAATGGGAATAGCTGTTCTCACTATTATCCTTAGTGATCCATTAGTAAAAAAAATTTTTTTCTAGTCCCTACAACTTTGGGTTCTGCTGGTCTAGAAGTCTTAGTGCCTAGGGAGAAAATGCTTCCACCAGATGTCATGGTGATGGTCCATTAAATGGCAAGTTGAGACTGCTTCATGGCAGTGAATCAATAGGCAAAAAAAGAGGTTACCATACTGGCTGGGGTGACTGATCCTGACTATCAAGGGAAAATTAGGTTGCTATTACATAATGTCTGTAAGGAGGACTATATCTAAAATGCAGGGGATCCTCTGGGGCACCTCTTCTTACTCCCACGTCCTATGGGATAAGGCAATGGAAAACTGCAATAACCCAGTGCAGGCAAGACTTCTGATGGCCCAGACTCCTCAGGAATGAAGGCTTGGGTTACTTCACCAGGCAAGGAACAAAACTCAGCTGAAGTGTTTGCCGAGAGCAAAGGAAATATGGAATCAGTAGTTGAAGGAGGTAATTATAAATACCACCTACAACCACATGACCAGTTACAGAAACAAGCCCTGTAATACTTATAAATATTTTTTCCTTATTTTGCTGTAAATATACTTGCATATATATTAACCAATTCTTTTTTTTCTTTTTGATTCCCCTTCCCATTTCTCCATCATTCAACATCAAAGTGTTAACGTTAGCTAACTCTTTATGTTAATACTGAAGTTGCAGGGAATAAGGAGAGACTGAGAAGAGAAATGAGCATCACCTAAAGATAGATAAAGAGACTTTTGTATCATGTTAGGCTAAAGATTAATTCTGCTATTATCTTTATCTTAAGTATGGTTAAGAGAAGTGTGGCTAAATCTCATACTTAAAATGATGGCCAAGCTGACAAGTGGGTTTTAATGACTTCCAATGTGTTAACTTAGCTAAACTGGAACTCCGTTTCCCAAAATTCCCTTCTCTCTATGGTCCTAGGCTAACATCAGCCACAAGAGAAATTTGCACAAGATTAAGAAGGCAGAAATGAAAACAATAACCATTTATATGCTCTGAAGGTCAGTGCAGGGCCAGACACAGCAGCACTCACGCTTGACATAGCTGATGTGCTGGCATGTCTCATGGAGCTCCTTCAGCTCCCGCTGGACCACTTGCTTCAGCTGCTCTGAATTCTGGTCCAGATGCGTGGGCAACTCTCCAATGAAGGGCACCAGCTTATCCTCCAGGTCACCCATCTTAGAAGACAGAAGGCAGTGAGAGACACGAGTTCCAGTTTGTCCTCGCAGGTTCTAATTTGTTTTACTCCCCCATGTCACATTCATCTTTCCCTCCTGACTGCTGGCCCTGAGGATTTCGGCCTCTTAATACCAGACTCTGAAGCAGCAACTATACACAGAATGCTTAACCAGCTTCCACAATTGTGTAAGTATAATCCCTTAGTAAAAGCTTTATTCTGTATCACTTAACAGAATTCTGCTTCCCTGACTGAACTCTGATGTGATAAATTAAATGGCATTGTTCTTACTTCTAAAAGGTAATTGAACATGAGATTGTATTTCTAATTTAAGTCACTATTATGTAAACCTGACCAAGGTGAAGTTAATTCCTTTGAATAAAAAAAATACCAAGCATTACTTTAAGAAAGATGAAAATATCTTTCCTTAAAGGGACGCAGGACAAACAGAATTAGAACTCCTCAGCTCTCATCTGTAATCCCGACACTTTGGGAGGCCAAGGCATGCAGATTGCTTGAGCCCAGGAGTTTGATACCAGCCTGGGGAACATGGCAAAACTCTGTCTCTACAAAAAATACAAAAATTAGCCGGGTGTGGTGGCGCACACCTGTAGTCCCAGCTACTTGAGGGACTGAGGTGGGAGGAGCACTTGAACATGGGAGGTTTAGGCTGCAGTGAGCCATGTTCCCAACACTGCACTCGAGCTTAGGCAACAGAGCAAGACCTTGTCTCAAGAAAAAAAAAGAGCTTCTCCTAACTCTGCTTCTAGCTCATCAAACTATTATCTATCATTTATAAGGGGCAAAAATATAAGCATTATGATTCAGAAAAGACAACAGAAGAATACTATATTCCAGCATACACAATGACATTATGAAAATTATCTTCAAGCTGTAAATCCCTGACTTAAGACTTGCCTTTATATTTGGGTTCAGTAAAATCAATGCAGTCTCAAGAGAGAGATTCCATTAGCATGTTTAAAGCTGTAATCATTTCAAGTATATTTGTACTCAGTCTCAAGAATGAATGTATTAAAATGAAGAAACTGGTAAGCATGGAGAAAAGGCAAGCCCAAAGAACATGAATTTAGTTGTATCACGACTGTGGGGTAAGAGAAATACATGCTGATCAACAACTGTGAACTTTCTCATCATTTTGGTTTGATTCCTTGCTTCTTTGATACCATTACTGAACATCTATTATTACAAAAGTATATTATATAAGCCTACTAATGAAAACCCAACAACCATCCAACCAGGTGTGTATTATCTTTGTTTTACAGATAAGCAGACATGCCCAATGTAATACACCTTGTAAAAGGCTGAGCTCGGGATAAACCCCAGGAATGTTCTGCCTACAAAGTTTGTGCTCTTAAACATTATGTAACACCACAAATATGTCCATTCCCACTGAGGACATCTATGTCACTAAACAACTCTCCTCTTCTGTACTCTGCTCTAATTCCCTGCTTACCAAGCCGCCTGCAGATAATTCAGCTTCACAGTGGCCCTCTTACACTTACTACAAGCATTCTAGTAAAACAGAAAGACCTCATGTTGTAAATGTAATACTTTTTCTTGGTATAAAAAGGAATAAATTCATGATGTAAATTACAGAAATTTAAAAAATGAAAACCATGTAATTCAGGAACCCTGAGATGCACTTAAAACTGGCAAATTTACTTCTTCCAAGCTTTAATTAAATGGAATAATAACAGCAGCATCAGCAGCTAGCACTTCTGCTAGGTGTCAGGTACTGTTCTAAGGGCGCTATATGTGTTCAGTTAGTTAAACAAAACAACAACTGAATAAGGTAGACACTTTTGTTCCATTTTACATGTAAAGAAACTGAGGTATAAGGAAGTTAAGTGGCTTCCCAAGGTCACATCTAATAAATGCTAGAGCTAGGATTTGAACCCAAGGACTTGAGCTTCAAAGCTTGTGCTCTTAACCAAGAAATTACACTGCCTCTACATCTGAATTGTGGTATACAAAGGGCAATTACCCCTATTCCCCACACAAGCACAGCCTGAGGGCTCAGACAGAGGAGGCGAACAGGGAGTGGCTGAGCCTGTATTTTAATTTTAGAGGCACTTCTCCCTAAGATACTCCCCTACACCCCAAGAAGCTACTTTGGGAGGGCTTTCACTACCACTTGCCAGGATTTATTACAAGCTGGTAATAAAAGAAAACACTTACCTAAATTATCTAAAAATATCGTGTTAAATTCTTTTCCAAACTTCCTAGTTCTTTCACTCTCACAAGAACAAAAACGTTACAGCAAATTCATGCCAGAAATTACAATAAGTGTTTGTTCTTTATTTATTAATTATTATTATTATATTTTTTTTCTGAGATGGGAGTCTCACTGTCACCCAGGCTGGAGTGCAGTGGCACGATCTCGGCTCACCGCAGCCTCCGGCTCACCACAGTCTCTGCCTCCCAGGTTCAAGCAATTCTCCTGCCTCAGCCTCCCAAGTAGCTGGGACTACAGGTGCCCACCACCACGCCTGCTAATTTGTGTATTTTTAGTAGAGATGGAGTTTTGCCACGTTGGCCGGATTGGTCTCAAACCCCTGACCTCATGTGATCCGCCAGTCTCAGCCTCCCGAAGTGCTGGGATTACAGGTGTGAGCCACTGTGCCCAACCAGATGTTTGTTCTCTAAATCATTACATTTGATTTAATTTAATACTCTAGTAGTCAAGAGCTTTATTCTACGACCTTCATTTCAGTTATATTTAGTAAATCTAACAAAATCCAGTAATTATTTCCTAATATAAGCTAATAATCATATCAACTTAAATTAATTTTTTGAAGTACATTGAAATTTTATGATAACTTTAACTTATGATCATGAACATAAAGAGAGGAAGCTCTCTCCGATATACTTCAGATGTTCACCAAAAAATGACCAGAATTTAACCAGCAAATACTGTATCTACATAGCATCACCTCATATTCTTAAAGTACTCCACTATTTCCAGGGAATGAATGAATCTTAACTTTATACATTTACTAAACATCCAATGAGTTGCTACTATGTGCACAGCACTGTGCTAAAGTATTGTAGGAAGAGGAATGTATTTTATTGACATACTCTTGCTGTTTTTAATCCAGCAAGGTAAGCAATTCTGCAAAGTGCAGGTATCACTGTTTGCTTGATACAGGAGTCAGTAATAGTGTTCTTGGTCTCAAGGAGTTTGCAGCATTATGTGTGTGACAGGCTTAAGAAAATCACAGTACAGAGGTTGGGCACGGTGGCTCACGCCTGTAATCCCAGCACTTTGGGAGGCTGAGGCGGGCAGATCACGAGGTCAGGAGATCCAGACCATCCTGGCTAACATGGTGAAACACCGTCTCTACTAAAAATACAAAAAAATTTAGCCGGGTGTGGTGGCGGGCACCTGTAGTCCCAGCTACTTGGGGGGCTGAGGCAGGAGAATGGTGTGAACCCAGGAGGTGGAGCTTGCAGTGAGCTGAGATCGCACCACTGCACTCCAGCCTGGGTGGCAGAGTGAGACTCCACCTCAAAAAAAAAAAAAAAGAAAATCACAGTACAGTTTGACACTACTGTCACAAAGTGCATACAAAGCAGAATTAGCAACTGATAAATACTCAATTCTGGCAAAAAGGGGAGTAGAGTCTCCTCAGTGACCATACTCTTACCTCTCCTTGTTTTTCTCCCCTCCTGGAGAGGAAGGTAGAAGGGAAAGGTGGAAGTGATCAACCAACCTGGTTCCAACCTTTTCTATTCAAGACTTTCTTCCGTAGGATGTTATTTGGGCACTGGTAGTTAACAATTCACTAGTAAGCCAATTCCACTGGTTTAAACAGTGGCTACTAGTAAATACTTTATTTCCTTCCAGTTCTTGGTATTTAGGCAATACAGAAAGAATCTAGAGTGGCCAGAAGGATCAATGGCATGATTTAGTAGTGCTATTCAGTTAATAAATAATTTCTGTAGAAAAAAGTACCCAAGACAGTTTACAGGTAAGTAGGTACCAAAATGAGATGTACCAGTAAGAGCCATAAGTAGGAAAGGTTAGTGATTTGATCCAAGATAAACTAGCTTATCCATAGCTTTTTGCTTTCTATTCCTATAGTTGCTTTTCTTTTCTTTTTTCTTTTTTTTTTGGAGACAGAGTCTCACGCTGTTGCCCAGGCTGGAGTGCAGTGGTGCGATCTTGGCTCACTGCAGCCTCCACCTCCAGGGTTCAAGCGATTCTCCTGCCTCAGCCTCCCGAGTAGCTGGGACTACAGGCGCACGCTGCCATGCCCAGCTAATTTTTTGTATTGGTAGAGACAGGGTTTCACCATTGTTGCCCAGGCTGGTCTCGAACTCCTGAACTCAGGCAATCCACCTGCCTCAGCCTCCCAAAGTGCCAGGATTACAGGCGTGAGCCACCGCACCCAGCCAATTAGTTGCTTTTCATTACTAAAAGCAGGCTGGACACTACCTTTACAAAGCAATAATATCCCTCCTTAAGAAACTGAAGAGGCAGTAATAGAAAGATAAATCTAACCCAGAACAGAGCAGTAGCTAAATCATCTTTCCCTTTAGTTCAACTATATTCATCACTGATTAAAATCACAAAGACCAATCACCATTAAAGGACAACGATATACCAATCCTAGTATTTGCTAAATCCTTCTCCTTGCCCCTTTTTATCATCCTATTCTTCTGCCCTAAATCTAGAGAAACTCTACTTTCTAGTATACTAAGTGATTGTTTTATGGTTACCATGGACATCTGTAACCATACTCGCAATACATACCACCACAGTGAAAAATGTGTGGGATTTCATTATGAAATTGAATCTTTTCTTAACTGGTGTTAAATAAAAAATTATTCTGATGTTTGTTAAAACTATAAGGAAAACTTTACTCAAGACTATTGTAATAGGGGTATTCCCATAGGGAAGAGAGACAGGCTCAACTCTGAATATTGCAAAGATGGCTAGGGATTTACAGGCAAGGAGCAGAGTGAGAGGGTCAACAGATGGAAAAGTACTAAAGAAGACATCAAGGGTAAGGTGATTCTTGCAAATGACAGGCCAAGGACTCAGACATCAAAGGTGGGGGGTGAAGAACTCAATCAGCTCTCAGGGGTGGTCAGATATCGAAGGTGATATCTCACCAAACTGACTTAGCAAGATTCTTTGCTAATTCGGAGTTGTGCAGGCCCAGTAAGGGCAGGAAGGAAATAGAGGGCCAAGGTCAAGGCCTAGTAGAGAACAGGACTCTGAGCAGCCTAACTAAAGTTTGTCAAGAGTCTTTGTCACTAGCACTGGCGTCTCCCCTTTACCAAACCTTTCTCTCATATGCCAAATAAAGTGTATATAAATACTGTATTAAAAGCGCTTTCAGGCTGGGTGTGGTGGCTCATGCCTGTAATTTCAGCAATTTGGGAGACAGAGATAGGGTGGCTCGCTTGAGCCCAAGAGTTCGAAACCAGCCTGGGCAACATGTCGAAACTCCCATTTCTACGAAAAAATACAAAAATTAGCCAGGCATGGCAGCGAGCACCTATAGTCCCAGCTACTCAGGAGGCTGAGGCGGATGGATTGATTGAACCCGGAAGGCCAAGACTGCAGTGAGCTGTGATCACGCTACTGCACTCTAGCCTGAGCAAGACCCTATCTCAAAAAAAAAAAAAAAAAAAAAAAAAAACCATGAGAAAGCAGCCCACTGAATTTAAAAACTAGAGTGTTTCTAAAGCATGCAGGCACACAGAAAATATTTAATACAAATCTCATCAAGTTGACCCTCCATCTAAATCCTCCAAGAGCTTCTGCGGCCTCCAGGACTGGTTCTTGCTATGGCATGTAAGGCCCTGCCTAATCTCAAGCCAGGCCCTCTCACTAAATGCTGCCCTCTTCAGGGTGATGCTCTCCTCTTCTCCACTTCACACTCAGGGCCTTTGTGCAAATGCACCTTCCACCCCGAATGCCCTCTTCTTCCCACCAACTCAACTTTCCACACAGCCACTTGGTGAAGGAGTACTTATCTTTCAAGCCTCATTTCAAAGGCTTTCTTGAGCACCTGGCCCGCCTCTCCTTCCTTCTTTACTCTGTGTTCTAATCAGCTGGATGACAAGGAACTGCAACTTTCTACTATACTTGTTTGTCTCTATGTCTGTCTCCCACTTCAGGCTCTGAGTCACTCCAGAGCAGGGAACAGGTTTCATTTGTCTTTGTATCCTTATCATCTTCAATTGTGATGAAGCGAATAGAAAAGGAAATAAAAGCAAACCCTCTTTTCAAATTGTGAAAGCAGCATTGCTGATCTCAAAAGGAAAGGTAGTCTTGTTAAACCCGTCACCATATACTTTACAGGTAGTTCACTATAATTTGGTACTGTGGCTCAGCTTCTAATTTGTTTACCACCTGGACTAACCTGATATAGTGGTCAAAACAGTATTAAATAACACTTTCTCAGGAGAAAGATTCACCCTATAACTAAAGGCACTGTCTTAGTCTCTTTTCCGTTGCCATAACAGAATACGGCAGACTGAGTAATTTATAAAGAACAAAAATTTATTTAGCTCATGATTCTGTAGGCTGGGAAGTCCAATATCAAGGGGCTGGCATCTCGTGATGGCCTTCAGCCTGCGTCATCCCATGGTGGAAAGGCAGAAGGGCAGAAGGGTAAGCAAGTGTGCAAAAGAGAAAAGCACTATGGGCAGGGCTTGCTTTATAAAAACCCACTATCGAGATAACTAACCTGCTACTGAGAAAACATTAAGCCATTCGTGAGGGCTCTGACCTTATGACCCAATCATCTCTTATTAGGCCCCATCTCCCACCACTGTTGCATTGGGTATTAAGTTTCCAACACACAAACTTTTGGGAGGCACATTCACACCACAGCAGGCACCATATGGTAAACTCCTTTTTCAGTTGCCATCTCCCTTCCCACTTTATTGTTAACCACACAAATTTGAGGGAAGGGAAGGGAAGAACATGAAATTCCTCTTTTACCCCTTTCTTATATCTCACACCTATAACAACCACATGCATGTACCTTATTATTTACAGAAAATTCCCCGATATTTTCTACTGTTGTCATCACCTACAAAAGGATTGACTTATCATTTTTTCCATCCTACTTTCTAAAATATAGCCATCAACTATAATTGTCTTTTCATTTTCATCATAATATGAGGTTAATTACAATGTAATCATCATCATCACATAAATCAGTGTTTTCCAAAACCTAGCTGGTGGATATCTGTGTAAGAATTCCCTAAGGGTTTGGAGAAAGAGAAATTCCTAGACTCCACCCTAGAAAAACTGAGCAAGAACAAAGAATGGGAGGGAGCAGGAGTTAGGAAACGCAAATTTGAAACAATCTCCTCAGGTGGTTCATAAACTCACTGTATTTGAGAATAAATAAATAAAATAGACCTTGGTTTATTAAATTGTTGAGTACCAAAAAATATGCCAAACACTATGCTAGGTAATAAAGGATATACAGAAATAATGTTGAAAGTGGTCCATGGCCTCAAAATATTTTCAATTTAGCTGGAAAGCAGAAGTTTATACGCAGAAGAATTAGAGAACAACGCTAAACTCTGTGGCATAGAATGGCCTCTAAACTACAGTCCAAGATATTTTTAGCTTCAAAATGTGTAAGTACGCACTCCCATAGAAATGCTAATAAATTACATATGAATTACTTTATAAATAGATTATGCATATTAAAAAGTATAGTATAAAAATTTTTGGAAATATATTGAATTCTAATGGTGCAAACTTTTCAGTGATTAGCAAAATATTATTAATGTTATACAATACAAATGAATGTTTCTTGAGTTTGTAAATGTTGGCTTAACAATTTGTGATAAAGAACTGAAAGACTGATTATAAGTCCAGTTTATGTTGCTACTTAATTTCAATGACTGTCATGGCTAATGAGAGCATCTCACATAAATGGAAGTAGTGGACAACTGCTTGCACTTATTTAATTATGATGCTCATATTTCGATCTATTCACCAATTATGCAAAAGTTCTGTTAGATTTCCACTTTGCCTGAGCCATTCTTGAAAATTAATCATTCTAACAATTGTAACAAATGATTTCAAAAATCTAGCAAATTTTCAAATGAAAGATTTATAAACAGAAAATTATGCACATTTTAAAGTATACAGATATGAGAATTTCAGAAATGATACATGGTTTAGGAACATAAGTATGGAAATTTACATAAGTATGGAACATAAGTATGGAAATCCCGTAAGTATGTAAATTTCTGAAGACCCATTTACAAAAAATTTATTCCAGAATTTCTACAGTGCAGTAGGCATGATATTATAAGGGGTACTCCAAAATAGTATCTATTTTTTAAATGAATTACTGAACTATAAGCGAGTAAGAGAGACCTCCAAGGGCAAAACAAAAACAAGTAAACAAACATAAAAAAAATCAACAAACAACAGCTAAAAGTTAACCACAAAAGCCTTAGTTACCCTCGAGTCAAATACTAAGCCTTGGACTCACTACAGGGTGAGAGAGCTGAACCTACAACTCCCAGGAATCCCTACAGGAGACTAAAGTGCCCCAGGTCAGTAGTGGTTCCCAGCAGAAGCAACCCAATTTCTTTCTGAAGGAAGCATCCTCAGTTTAGGCCCCCAAGTTTCAAACAAATAACAATCAGGCAAAGAGGAGTTCACCATCAAATACCAGCACATTCAATAAGAAACAACCATAGTGAATGACACCATCAAATACCAGCAATTCAATAAGAAACAACCATAGTGAATGAGAATTAGCAGATATCAACAATAAATCTAACCTCCTAGGGACTTCAGATAATGGAATTACCAGAAACAAGTTGCAAATTACTATATATTAAATGTTCAAGGAAATGAAGATGAAATCATAAAATAAGCAAAGTCCAAGAATCTACTTAAAAAGGCAGACAAGCTTAAGAGAAAAATCTTAAAACTTTTAGAAATTAAAAATATGATAAATGAAATTAAAAATTCAACAGATGGGGAAAAAGAGTGGAGCATGGATCCAATGCTCTGATTTTTAGGGAACTGCCAGAGGGACTGGTTTTAGATGCTGACAGAACCCAGCTTACACTATATGTCACTACAAAAAAATCAATGAAACACATAGGATTACAGCAAGAGAGGATAAGAGGGACAAAAACCTACAAGACGGAAAATAGTTAACAAAATGGCAATAGTAAGTCCTTCCCTATCACTAATTGCACCAAATGAAGATGGATTAAACACTGTAATCAAAAGACAGAATTGTTGAATGGATTAAAAATATAACATCCAACTATATGTTGTGTACAAGAGATTCACTTTAGATTTAAGGACACCCACAGGCTAAAAATTAAAGGATGAAATAACCAAAAGAGAGCAGAGGTAGCCAAACTTACATCAGATAAAACAGACCTTATGTCAAAAACTGTCACAAGAGACAAAGAAGAATATTACGTAATGATAAAAGGATCAATTCATGAGGAAGCTATAACAATTATAAATACATATGTACCCAACATCAGAGCAGAAGCAAACATGACAGAACTGAAGGCAGGAATAGACAGCAACACAACAATAAAAGATTTCAATACCCTACATTCGATAATGATAGAATAACTAGACAGAAGATCAACAAGGAAACAGAGGACCTGAAGAACACCATAGAACAAATTGACCTAACGGACACATAGACATACAGAGCATTCCACCCAATAGCAGCACAATATAAATTCTTCTCAAGCACACACAGAACATTCTCCAGGACAGATAACAAAAATACAACAGCAAAACTTATGGGATGCAGCAAAAGCAGTACTAAGAGAGAAGTTTATCGTGATTTCATTAAAAAACACCTACGTTAAAGAATAAGAGGCTGGGTGTGATGGCTCTTGCCTGTAATCCCAGCACTTTGGGAGGCCAAGGTGGGCAGATCACTTGAGGTTGGGAGTTTTAGACCAGCCTGGCCAACATGGTGAAACCCCGTCTCTTCTAAAAATACAAAAATTAGCCAGGTATGGTGGCAGGCACCTGTAATCCCAGCTACTCAGGAGGCTGAGGCAGAGAATCACTTGAACCCAGGAAGTAGAGGCTGCAGTAAGCTGAGATTGCACCACAGCTCTCCAGCCTGGATGACAGAGCCAGACTCTATCTCAAGCAAAAAAAAAAGAGAAAGACCTCAAATAAATAATCTAGCTCAACACCCCAAGGACTAGAGAAAGAAGAGCAAACTAAGTCAAAATTTAGCAGAAGAAAGGAAATAAAAAAGATTAGAGCAGAAATAACAAATTAGTGAATACAAAAACAACAGAAAAAAATCAACAAAAGACTTGGTTTTTTGAAAAGATCAACAAATTTGACAAACCTTTGACTAAGAAAAAAAGATAGGACTCAAATAAATAAAATGAGAAATGAAAGAGGAAATACTACAACTGATGCCACAGAAATAAAAAGGATGTAAGATACTACCATGAATAATCATATTCCAACAAATCATGTTGGAATGTATAAATGTATAAATTCCCAGAAACATATAACTTACCGTGATAGTTAATTTTATATGTCAATTTGACTGGACTGAGGAATGCTCAGATAGCTGGCAAAATATTATTTTGGGGTATATCCAAGAGAGTTTTTCCAGAAGAGGTTAGCATTTTGATCAGCAACTGAACAAAGCATATACCTTCATCAATGTGGGCAAGCATCATTCAATCCATTGAGAGAGCCCGATTGGAATATAAAGAAAAAAAACGGAAAATTTATTTCTCTCTTCTTCAGCTGGGATATCCATCTTACCCTGCTTGCAGGCATTAGAGCTACTGGTTCTTGGGCTTTCAGACACAGACTAAATTATATCACTGGTTTTCCTGGTTCTCCCACTTTCAGATGAAATACTGTGAGACTTCATGGCCTCCATAATCACATGGACCAGTTCCCATAATAAATCTTTTCATATATCTATATATAGCCTATTGGATTTGTTTCTCTGGAGAACCCTAATAAACCTACAAAAACTAAGTTATGAAAAAATAGAACATCTAAACAAAGCTATAACTAGTAAGGAGATTGAATCAGGAATCAAAAACCTTCCAACAACAATAAGCCCAAGACCAGATGGCTTCACTAGTGAATTATACTAAACATTTAAAGAAGAATTAAAACCAACGCTTTTCAAACTCTCCCCCAAAAAGAAGAGAAGAGAATACTTCTTAACTCATTTTATAAAGCCAGCATTACCATGATAAAAAACCAGAAAAAGTCACTACAGGAAAAGAAAACTACAAGTCAATATCCCCAATGCATATCAATATAAAAATTCTCGGAAAAAAAAAAAACCTAGCAATTCAATTTCAACGGCACATTAGAAGGATCACGTACCACGCCCAAGAGGCAATTATCCCTAGGATACAAGGATGGCTCAACATACAAAAATCAATGTGATATATACCACATTCATAGAAGGAAAATTAAAATTGCCTGATCATCTCAATAGATGCAGAAAAAGCATTGACACAATTCAGTACCCTTTCATGATTAAAAACACCACTCAACAAAATAAGAATGGAAAAAAATTACATCAACATAAAAAAGACCATATATAAAAAGAACATTGATGCAAAAATCCTCAATAAAATACTGGCAAACCGAATCCAGAAGCACATCAAAAAGCTTATCCACCATGATCAAGTGGGCTTCATCCCTGGGATGCAAGGCTGGTTCAACATATGCAAATCAATCAATGTAATCCAGCATATAAACAGAACCAAAGACAAAAACCACATGATTATCTCAATAGATGCAGAAAAAGCCTTTGACAAAATTCAACAACACTTCATACTAAAAACTCTCAATAAGTTAGGTACTGATGGGACATATCTCAAAATAATAAGAGCTATCTATGACAAACCCACAGCCAATATCATAGTGAATGGGCAAAAACTGGAAGCATTCCCTTTGAAAACTGGCACAAGACAGGGATGCCCTCTCTCACCACTCCTATTCAACATAGTGTTGGAAGTTCTGGCCAGGGCAATTAGGCAGGAGAAGGAAATAAAGGGTATTCGATTAGGAAAAGAGGAAGTCAAATTGTCCCTGTTTGCAGATGACATGATTGTATATCTAGAAAACCCCATCGTCTCAGCCCAAAATCTCCTTAAGCTGATAAGCAACTTCAGCAAAGTCTCAGGATACAAAATCAATGTACAAAAATCACAAGCATTCTTATACACCAATAACAGACAAACAGAGAGCCAAATCATGACTGAACTCCCATTCACAATTGCTTCAAAGAGAATAAAATACCTAGGAATCCAACTTACAAAGGACGTGAAGGACCTCTTCAAGAACTACAAACCACTGGTCAATGAAATAAAAGAGGATACAAAGAAATGGAAGAACATTCCATGCTCATGGGTAGGAAGAATCAATATCGTGAAAATGGCCATACTGCCCAAGGTAATTTATACAGTCAATGCCATCCCCATCAAGCTACCAATGACTTTCTTCACAGAATTGGAAAAAACTACTTTAAAGTTCATATGGAACCAAAAAAGAGCCCACATCGCCAAGTCAATCCTAAGCCAAAAGAACAAAGCTGGAGGCATCACACTACCTGACTTCAAACTATACTGCAAGGCTACAGTAACCAAAACAGCATGGTAGTGGTACCAAAACAGAGATATAGATCAATGGAACAGAACAGAGCCCTCAGAAATAATGCCACATATCTACAACTATCTGATCTTTGACAAACCTGGGAAAAACAAGCAATGGGGAAAGGATTCCCTATTTAATAAATGGTGCTGGGAAAACTGGCTAGCCATATGTAGAAAGCTGAAACTGGATCCCTTCCTTACACCTTATACTAAAATTAATTCAAGATGGATTAAAGACTTAAACGTTAGACCTAAAACCATAAAAACCCTAGAAGAAAACCTAGGCATTACCATTCAGGACATAGGCATGGGCAAGGACTTCATGTCTAAAACACCAAAAGCAATGGCCACAAAAGCCAAAATTGACAAATGGGATCTAATTAAACCAAAGAGCTTCTGCACAGCAAAAGAAACTACCATCAGAGTAAACAGGTAACCTACAAAATTTTCGCAACCTACTCATCTGACAAAGGGCTAATATCCAGAATCTACAATGAACTCCAACAAATTTACAAGAAAAAAACAAACAACCCCATCAAAAAGTGGGCAAAGGACATGAACAGACACTTCTCAAAAGAAGACATTTATGCAGCCAAAAGACACATGAAAAAATGCTCACCATCACGGACCATCAGAGAAATGCAAATCAAAACCACAATGAGATACCATCTCACACCAGTTAGAATGGCAATCATTAAAAAGTCAGGAAACAACAGGTGCTGGAGAGGATGTGGAGAAACAGGAACACTTTTACACTGTTGGTGGGACTGTAAACTAGTTCAACCATTGTGGAAGTCAGTGTGGCGATTCCTCAGGGATCTAGAACTAGCAATACCATTTGACCCAGCCATCCCATTACTGGGTATATACCCAAAGGACTATAAATATGCTGCTATAAAGACACATGCACACGTATGTTTATTGCGGCACTATTCACAATAGCAAAGACTTGGAACCAACCCAAATGTCCAACAATGATAGACTGGATTAAGAAAATGTGGCACATATACACCATGGAATACTATGCAGCCATAAAAAATGATGAGTTCATGTCCTTTGTAGGGACATGGATGAAACTGGAAATCATCATTCTCAGTAAACTATTGCAAGGACAAAAAACCAAACACCGCATGTTCTCACTCATAGGTGGGAATTGAACAATGAGAACACATGGACACAGGGAAGAGGAACATCACACTCTGGGGACTGTTGTGGGGTGGGGGGAGGGGGGAGGGATAGCATTAGGAGATATACCTAATGCTAAATGACGAGTTAATGGGTGCAGCACACCAGCATGGCACACGTATACATATGTAACTAACCTGCACATTGTGCACATGTACCCTAAAACTTAAATTTAAAAAAAAAAAAACTAGGTGATAGGATGATCTGTGCAACAAACTATGCCACATGTTTACCTATGTAACAAATGTGCACATCCTGTACATGTACCCCTGAACTTAAAAATTGAAAAATAACAATAGATACACTTAGAGACTTATCTATGGAGATACTCATCAAGGTTATTTACAGTAAAGAAATGGAAAAACCTTCAATATCTAACAAGAGAGGACTGGGGCCGGGCACAGTGGCTCACGCCTGTAATCCCAGCACTTTGGCAGGCTGAGGCAGGTAAATCACCCAAGGTCAGGAGCTTGAGACCAACCTGGCCAACATGGCGAAACCTGTCTCTACTAAAAGTACAAAAATTAGCCGGCCATGGTGGTGTGCACCTGTAATCCCAGCTACTGGCATGTGCCTATAATCTCAGCTACTTGGGAGGCTGAGGCAGGAGAATCGCTTGAACCCAGGAGGTGGAGGTTGCAGTGAGCTGAGATTGCGCCACTGCACTCCAGCTTGGGTGACAGAATAAGACTCCATCTCAAAAAAAAAGAGAGAGAGAGGACTGGTTAAATAAATGCTAGTTCACCCACTCTAATGTAGCCATTGCAAATGATAAGGTTAGAAACTTAAGGCATGGAAAATAGTCATAATTGTATAAAATGTACACAGTAGTTTATAAAATAAAATGTATTGTGTGGGAAAAAAAAAAGCCCACAACTAATATAACACTCATTGGTAGAAAACAAAGGTTTTCCTTTAAGACCAAGAACAAGACAAGGATGCCCATTCTTGCCACTTCTATTTAACATAGTATTAGAAGTCCTAGGCAGAGCAGTTAGACAAGAAAAAAATAAATAAATAAAAGGTATCCAAATCAGAAAGAAGCAAAATTATCACTGTTTGTAGATGAGATTATCTTATATGCCGAAAACCCTAAGGATTCCAAATACCAAAAAAAAGAACTGCTAGAAATAATAAACAAATTCAACAGTTTCAGGCTACAAAATCAACATACAAAAGTCAGTTACATTTCTATGCACTAACAAAGAACTATCCTAATGGCATTTTTTACAGAAACAAAAAAAAATTATAAAATTCATATGGAACCACAAAGGACCCTGAATGGCCTAAACAATCTTCAGAAAGAACAAAGTTAGAAGCCTCACACTTACTGGCTTCAAAACATATTACAAAGCTATGGTAATCAAAATAGTATAGTAATAGCTTAAAGACAGAGATATACACTAAGAACAGAATAGAGAGCTCAGAAATGAACCCATGCATACACAGTCAAATGATTTTCAACATGGATGCCAAAAATTCACAATGGGTAAAGGACAGTCTTTTCAACAAATGGTGCTGGGAAAATGGATATATATATGCAAAAGAATGACACTGGACCCTCATTTTATATCATACATAAAAACTATCTCAAAAGGGATTAAAGATTTAAATTTAAGACCTGAATTATAAAATCCCTAGAAGAAAACATAGGAGAAGAGCTTCATGATATTGGTCTTGACAAAGATTTCTTGTATATGATATCAAAAGCACAGCCAACAAAAGCAAAAATAGACAATCAGGACTAAATCAAACTAAAAAGCTTCTGCACATCAAAGAAAACAACAGAGTGAAAAAGCACACTACAGTATGAGCAAAACTATACGCAAACTTGATTAAAAAAAACTTGATTTTTAAATGTGCAAAGGAATTGAATAGACATTTCTCTAAAGAAGACATACAAATGGCCAACAGGTATATAAAAAGATGGTGAACATCACAAATCATCTGGGAAATGCAAATCAAAACCACAGTAAGATATTTACTTTACAACTGTTAGGATAGCTGTAATTTTAAAAACCACAAAACAAAAATAAAATAAAAATAGAAAATAAACATTGGTGAGGATGTAGAGAAATTGCAACCCTTGTGCACTGTTGGTGGAAATGTAAAATGCTGCAGCTGCTATGAAAAACAATATGAAGTCTCCTCAAAAAATTAAAAATAGACTTACCATTTGACCCAGTAGAACTACCATATGACCCAACAATAGAACTAACATATGACCATTTCTGGGTATTTATCCAAAAAACTAAAATCAGGATCTCGAAGAGATCTTTGCACTCCCATATTTACTGAGGTATTATTTATAAGAGCCAAGAAGCAGAATCAACCCAAATGTCCACCCGCAGATAAACAGATAAATAAAACAAGGTACATAATACAATGGAATATTATTCAGCTATAAAAAAGAAGGAAATCCTGTCATATGCTATAACATGGATGAACCTTAAGAGCATTGTGCTAAAATGAAATAAGCCAGTTACAGAGGATAAATGCTACATGATCTCATTTTTGTGAGGTATCTAAAGTAGTCAAACTCATCAAAACAGAAAATAAGAATGGTGGTTGCCAGGGTCTGGAAAGAAAGGGAAATAGGGAGTTGCTGTTCAATATGTACACTGTTTCAGTCACACAAGATGAAAAATTTCTAGAGATATGCTGTACAATATTGTGCCTATGGATGAAATTGGAGGTCATTATGTGAAGTGAAATAAGCCAAGTACAGAGAGACAAATATGTTCTCACTCATATGTGGGAGCAAAAAAAGCGATCTCATGAAGATAGAGAGTAGACTGGTGGTTAACAAAGGCTAGAAAGGGTTAGTAGGCAGGGGAGGATGAAGAGAGATTGATTAATGAGTATAAACATACACTTAGAAGGAAAAAGACCTCGTGTTCAATAGATCACTGAGGTGACTATAGTTAACTAATCGATTGTACATTTCAAAATAGCTAGAATAATTTTAATGTTGCTAGTATAATGAAAAGATCAATATGTAAAGTGATAGATATCCCAATTGCCTTAATTTGATTATATGAATGTATCAAATTAACACATATACCCCCAAAATATGCACTAATAGATCTAATACATATCATAAAATTAAATAAAAAATAAGACATGAAAAAATAAAAAAATAAAATTGCCACCTTACCACCACTAAAATCTACTCCCTCCCCACCAAAAATACTGTACTGTACGCTTAAAAATTTGTTAAAAGGGTGTATCTGATGTGTGCTTTTTACCACAATGAAAAAAAATTCAACAGATTGGTTAACAGGGTTATATACAGCTGAAGAAAGATCTAAACATATATGCTAACTATAGTATAGGTTATACTACAGATTGGAGTACAGATAAACAGTGAAATAGGAGGAAAAAAATAAATGACAGGTTAAACATGAAGGATAGAACGATAAATTTTAGCACATCTAACCAGTGCCAGAAATACTATGCAGAACAGAGGTAAGGTAACATTCAAAGACATAATGGTTGGTACATTCCCATAACTGATGAGACATATGAATCCACACAAGATAGAGACAGACAGAATCACACACCAAATAGCAGATGACTCCTGAACAGAAACAATGTATATCAATAGACAATGGAATACTACCTTCTGAGTGGTGAAAGAAATCAAACTATCAACCTAGAGTTACAGACTAAGCAAAGCTATCGTTTAAGAATTAGGGCAAAATATGTCTTCAGATCTAAAAAAGTTCATGACTAACAATCCTGCACCAAAAGAACTTCCACAGATATTCATCAGGAAAAGAGAAAATGACACCCAAAGGAAACAATGAGATGGAAGAAGAAAAATAATAACAACAACAATAATAACTTTAAAATCATGTGTCTAATTCTATATGAACTGGATTTTTATAAAAAAAAAAGACGTAATAATAGCATGTAGGTCAGAAGTGAAGTGATAGACATTAAATACATTTCTTCTTCCAATGTATTGCCCTGCACACCCACTTTAGAGACCACTGATGTGGACTATATACATCCACCACTGTTCAGCTACAACAAACAACAATATTAGCTGCAATCATTTCAGAAGTCTTGTTAAAACAATGAGACAAGCCATAAAGGATTTGTAAATTTGATATGAAGGAACAAGTGCAAGGCACTCCACACAGGAAACAATAAAGGTTCAGAAGTAGGGATAGGGACGGCATACCCTGTTCTTCCTCTAATAAAGTATCTTATACCATTTCATATGCTCTTCTAAAATCTATTTTTTAAAAAAAGGGTTCACACTCTGTCACCCGGCTGGAGTGCAGCGGTGTGATCTTGGCTCACTGCAGCCTTTATCTCCTGGGCTCAAGCAACCCTCCCACCTCAGCCTCTCTAGTAGCTGTGAATGACTACAGGCACACACCACCATGCCCAGCTTATTTTTGTATTTTTAGTGGAGACAGGGTTTCTCCATGTTGCCCATGCTGGTCTTGAATTCCTGGATTCAAGCAATCCTCCCACCTCGGCCCCACAAAGTGCTGGGATTAGAGGCATGAGCCACTCTTCTAAAATCTTTACGACACAAACAAAACAAAAGAAAACAAAAAAACACTTTCTAGAAGTAACAGCATGAGTACAGTAATAGTGGAAGGTGTCAGATTTTCATTATTCACCTTGAAGGATAGAATTATTAACCTTGGGCAGGTCACTAAATTTTCTCTCTGAAGGCTTCATTCAGCCTCTCAGGTTGTAATACGTAATGTCTACCCCTCACCAATGTCACCAATATATTCTGATGATAAACGAAAAAATTCAAAGGGGGTGTTACAGCACTGATTTCTTATATACTAGTACTAGTCACTGTGCTGGGCACTGGCAACACAGACTAAGGGAGACAAAGTCAGGCAATTAGATGCTATGTGATAGGTACTGTGACATGTGAAGGATGCACAGAAAATCCAAGGGTGGTGACAAAGGCATGCTTTCCTCTCGCTTCTTCATGCCATTAACAATGATTCTCAAAAGACAAACTACTGATGGCAACCTTAGTTACAATAGGTAATCATTATAATCACCGCCATGAATTTCAGTATGTCACAAGACTCAACATGGAGTCTTTTTTTATTAAAGGCTTTTTAGTCTAACTGAATTCAATTTTAAAACATCCCAAGAAGTAGTCAAAAGAGTTTTCTTCATACCGATCAAAATTTCATCACAGAAAGCTAGGCTGAGCATTTTTGACCCATTAATAATTAGCATAATCGGAGTTTTTCCCAAATACTAAATTTTTTTTTCTTGTTTCATTAAAAAACATGTAAGAGTAATGATAATATATTATCTATATCCATGGTGGAATTATCCAAATAAAATCTAACAAAAGAAAAAAAGAGAAATCTTTTTTACTCTTTTTCTGGACTTACTGTTTATAATCTAAAATCAAACACATTTTGCATAGATTCTATTATCTGCAACACATTTTTTTTACTTTACTACAAAGTGTTTATTGCCTTAAAAGTTAATCATTGGTTGTCCTGTTGTATTTAGCCCGTTGAGGCCTATTAACAAGGCACACACAAATCTTTCATCAAAGAAAATACTCCTGAAAAAGTACACATAGACTGTTCTTAGAGAAAAGCAATTCTTTCTCATTCTACTATATATAGTAGTAGTATATAAGAGATCAGTGCTATAATATTCCTCTTTTGGGATTTTTATTTATCCTGAATATATATTAGTGACACTGAGAAGGGTAGATATTATATATTCCCAAGGAGACAAAATCCAAATACGTTATATGGATGACCAAAGAAATGTTTATATTAACTGCAAACGACAACGAAATATCAAGATGGTGTTTTAAATTACTGTATTTGTTGATTTTAATTTCTAAGGAAAATAAAATGTTTTTAGTTAGTGTCCTTGATATACCAAAGGACTTAGAACCCTTTAATAGTCATATGAATATAAAAGTTTTGTAACTATTTTTAAAAATATGTCATGTAATTGAAAATGACTATAAACAAAAATACATTTTGGCTGCCATACTGGCATTAATATATTAGCTAACAAGCAGGTTTGTTACTTTATTTCATCGATGAGAAGTAAAAACGGATGATGCCATTTACTACCAACTAGAGAATAAAGAGAGTCACCAATGGTGATTTCGTAGCCATCAGTGGTGGCCTCTTTGATAAACACCTATAACACCTATAAACCAATTTAGCCCTATTTACACAATGTCTTCTACCATACATTACTTGTTTGGGATTATTATCTCTTCTGTAAGCTCCTTGCAGGGAGAGACCTTATCTTAAACACTACTTCTGTACCCCCTTCCCAACCCTTTACCTAAAAAATGAACATGCTGAGTGCATACTTATTAATTGACAGGTGTCGTATAATAGATATTTTCCACAGCAATTAGGAGAAAATAAGGATGTGGGTAAAGTAAGCTAAATGGAGATATCATTATGTACAACACAATAAGGCACAAGGCCATAAAAGTGACTTTGAAATAACATGTTCAGAAACAGCAAATCAGTTTATACAGCATAGTCATTTTCAGAAGGTACTCACAACAAAATTTATCATACTATTATTGCTTAGCTTTAAAATCCTTTTTTTGTGTGTTCTTACATGAGAAGCTGCATTTTGTGCTACTCCTTAATGCATATTTCTATAATTATATCTCATGTCTTTATGAAGTACCTTATTCATACAAGTATGAGAAAAGCTATACTATTCAAAATCTAAAAGAAAATAAAAACAATGTATTTTTCCACTCCTCCTGGGTTAACACATACAGTAATTTGCTAATAAAAACAAAGGTTATCATCTGTCATACTTTTCATTCACACTCTTGAATGACAGGCATTTTTTTAGTGCTCCTGTTAGAAAAATTCTGTGCCAACTCGGCTTTAAAACCAACTTAAACCAAAATATCCATCTTTTTCTCTGAACTTGTTCAATCTCTCAATCAAAATTATGTATCAATTATATTTTCTAAAATAGTTATGATGCAAATGAAGTTCTAATTTATGATAGCAGCAGCCTTACACTATCTTTCCCATTTTAAATGCACGGCGCTAGAGAAGACAAAAGCATACTCTGAAACATCTTCACAGGTCCTCTAACAATGGTCTCTTACTAGAATTTCTTCTCTCTTTGTATAATTATATTAAATTTCTGTGCTTCCCTCCTAAGATGAAATCATCTGTTTATACCCCTCCAACAACTCAGAAGTGAGCTTGTATCCTTTCTCTCATGCCTTTTGTCTAAGAACACCAAAGCGCTTCGTTATTTTATTTTACCAACCCCATGAAGTCAGTGGTACATCAAAAGCTGGACGGCTGATGAGATAACTAGACAGAGAGCTCTGGACAGCTGACCAAAACTTGGTACCCCTCTAGGTCCTTAAAATCAGTCGGAAAATCAGCCAAGCCCTATTTACAGGTCTTGAGTGTTTTAAACAAAAACAAAAACAAGAAAACCTTCCCACAAAGGAACTTGCACACACACACACAACTGTACTTTTCAGAAGGTGGAAATACAAGGGATCTTGTTCTTTTCGTTTTTCAAGAGTTTAAAAGCCCGGCACATCTGCATCTTGATAACAGCTCCAGAGGGCAATCTGATCAAAGACACAGAAAATCCCTCCTTTAAAGATGTGCACCTTGTGACACTTCAAGGAGGAGAGATATTTAAAGTAAAACCTGCCCTGCATCATTATCACTGACTTAAGGAAGAGATTAAAAAGCCCTTGGCTTCATGTGGCTTTTCAACATTTTGCTGTAACCCCAGGGCCATAGATGCTGTTCGTGAAATTCTTCTACTCATCCCTACTAAGAGTGTCACAGCAGTATAAACTCATACACAAACACGCACACATCTCCACTTCCATTCCCATCCTTCTCCCTTTGGTGCCCATGACCCAAAATGTGGACACAATGTTACAAAAAGCAAAGTCATGGGGCAATGCGGGGGGAGGAGGGGAGAGTGCAAAGGATTGAAAGATCCAGAAAAGCAAGAGTGTGAGAGGTAGCCGGCTCGTCTGCTATTGTAAAGCAAGCATTCATTCGGGTGGGGGCACAGAATACAGAGATAGAAATAAAGCAATCCTGACTGCCCACTCTGCCATCCCATTCTGCTTCTCTGCCCTCCATCACCCCATCCGCCCCTGGAGGACCACCTCCGAGCGAGAGGGCGCCACTTACGGTTCCCCACCCTCACCCTTGAGGGGAAACAAGCGAAATGGGGTTGGAATGAAGAATAGGGCTGAGCAGTGGGTGAGGGTCATGCCGGGCTCCAGGTGGAGACCCTGCCGCGGGTGGCCGCGCCGAGGCACGGGGGACGGCCCAAGCGCGGGTGAAGTGGGGATCAGAAGAGGGTCTCGCCCCCACTGCTCCCGAGGGAGGCTCCGGTTACTCACATTTTCCGTGTCCCGCTCGTTCACCGTCGGCAATGGCGTCCGGGCCGACATTTTGTGCGGGCAGCGGGGTCTGGCCGGGGTCTCGCCGGCCGGGCTGTGGTGCGGGCCCCGGGGGCGACAGGAAAGGGGTGCGGACGCGAGCACAAGGCCGGGGCGAGCGGCTCCCGCAGGCCGCGGGGCGGTGCAACAAGCGGCCCCGGCGGGGGAAAGAGGGAAGAGGACGCGGAGGAAGAGGAGGGGGAGCCGCTTCCCGCGGCGGCGCCGCCGGGGTATGCGGACAGTAACGAGGGAGGGCTTCGGGCGAGGCGGTTGCCCGGCGCTGGCGGGGCGGCGAGGCTGGCAGGATGCGGCGCCGAGGGGTGGGAGGCGTGGAAGGGGAGCCGGGAGGCGGCGGCGAGCCCCGCTAGGCTCTCCGGACCATGGGTGAAGGTGAACCCGGTGCCTCAAATCACTGCCTGGCTCGTCCTGGCCGTCAGGAACCGCGGCCCTGACAGCGTCGCCCGCGCCGCGCCCCGTTCTCCGCCTCAGGTGTGCGGCGCCGCCCGACCCAGCCGCATCCACGCGCCCGGGGCCCAGCGGCGGCGGCGCCCGAGCCCCCGGCGCGAATGTCTCGGCTCGGTCCGCGCGGTCACAGCCACCGCCGCCGCCGCGCCTCAGTCAGGAGGAGCGGCCCGAGCCGGCTGCGCGCGGAGCAGCGGGCGCGGCACGCAGCGCCCAGAGGCACTTGGCGGCCGCCGCCGGGTGGGCGGGCGCCAGCCGAGGGGGCCTCTCCATTCATTCCCTCATTAGGGATGCGGGGCCGCCTCCTCCTCCTCCTCCTTTTTCTCCTCCTCCTCCCGCGCTCTCTTGCCCGCCTGTCCCTGTGTTTATTTTTGTTTCGTGCCCCACCCGCAGAGTTTACGGTCGTCTAAGAGCCTCTGGTGGTTTTATTTTTATTCGTGTTTGGTTTTTGCCGGGTTGAGGGTGAGAGCGAGCTGATGTGAATAAGTGGCTTTTTTTTCTTTCTTTCTGTTTTTGTTTGTTTGTTTGTTTGGTTTTTTTTGTCCGTTTCATTGGAGAAGAATTGGATTCAATCCTACCCTGGATCCTACCCCTCCTTTTCTCCTACCTCGGGACTTTTACCATTCTTAAATTCTACTCCTCCTCCCCCGTTTCCACGCTTTCTCAATCCCTGTCCTCGCCTGAGCCCTCTGTCAGTCCCCTTCTCTAGGGAGCCGTTGGGTTCAGGGTCACCCTCAGAGTTTGGCAAAAAGCACAGAAGCCCCTAGAAGCGCCAGCAGCCTAGGGGGGCGGCTGGAGACTCAGTACAAGTGGGTCTCAGCCCCCGACGGCGCGGCCTCTTCGGGAATGGGGCCGGCGGAAGACGTCTCGCTCTGGGCGCCCTGCAGCACCCTCGGAGTGGGTGAGACCCGCGAGTCACAACATCTACACTGGCTGATCGTCACTTCCTGGGACACAAGGAAGTGTCACTTAGGCGAGCCTGTTTAGGGAGGATGGAGAGCTGTGTCTGATTTGGGCCCTGTCCTCCCTCTTCCAGGTGGCTTCCTCACACTTCCACCCACCTGCCTCAAGACATCCTGCAGGCACCCGCGTCTGTAGTGCAATGTCCAGGACCCATTCGCCTTTTATAAGCAAGGCTGCATTTTTTTTAATCTCATTTGAGAGCTTACATTTTGCACATTCAGCCTGTAGAACGAAAACCTTATCGTCTCTCTATTCTTCTTTGCAACATTTCTTTTTCACTTCCTTTCATGGATGGGCAGGAAGACAAAAGGAATGAAAGATAGGAGTGGATACATTGATTTTCTGAGCTGCTTCAGTATGCCTCCAATGGAATTCTTATAATGGTGGGAAATTTCTCGTCTCTTCTGAATTTCCTCCATTTGAAAGAAGAATCCCTGCACCAGATGGTTTTTATCCTGACTCATTAAAGGTTGTTTCTGAAAAGTTAACACTTGACCCTTGAAGCATGGGTCCAAAAGACCTGAAAATAGCAAACACAAAAATCCTTTGAGGAAAGAAGCAATTCTCACCCAGTCTATATTCACTTCTAGAACACCATCTATGTACTTATTTCTTTAGCATTTTCTCTTGTAACCACTTACCAATTTCACAAAGCAAATGAAAAAAAAAAAAAAAACAAGATCCCTTTGGTGGTCATCACCACTTCTCAAACAGAATTTAGGCAGCGGAACTGCAGTGCTGCCTCCTGAACTATGATGTGTTACTGAGAATGTCAAGCATTTACATGCCCTCTGCAGAAAATCCTGAATCACCAAGATGTATTGAAGTTGCAAGGGCATAATCCTGTATTTTTCTGGTTATTTTCTGGTTAACTATTGCGACGGCTGCCTGTAGGGGCTGCCACCACAGTGTCAGCGGCATCACTGACTGCTGCAGCCACACAAGGGTACCTAGTGTTGCAATAGTACCTGAGTTAACCTAGCAATAAACAAGTAGCTGTGAAAAGGCGTTCAGCCCCATTGGAATATGAATCATTCCTTCAGCTGGTAGTTTGTATTTTGCTCTTTAAAGTATACTCACATATTTTTCTATCTTTATAATCGTGGTGACCCTGACAGGCATATTTATTTCCATTTTACAAAATTCCACTAAGTTAACTTGTTCAAGATCACAGATGCACCAGGTTAATAAGATACAGAAGAAGATAACTGAAATATGTGGTGCTGTTCAATCTTGCCCCAGTCACAAAAACCATAGGTTCACCCCGTAAGATATAACGGCTAATTCGAGACAGAGCTTAAAGGAGAGCCCCAGATTCTGGCACAGTGGCTTCCACAGATTTTAAAGTGTCTGTTAAAAGCCATGGACAAATCCCTTAGCTATATTTGCTACACAATGCTCACTATTTCACATATTGAAATTTACGGAATATCACATAATAATAGGAAGGGATATTTATTGTTTAAGTCAATCCCCAAAGAACACTTCTAACAGTGAAACTACATTCAAAGAGAGTCATTACTGGGTAGCTCGAATCCGTAATTCTAGCTAACCAAATTGTTTTTTTGGATAGAACAACTCTATCCAAAAGAAAATGCCGTTCAAATAATGCTTATTAATACCTAACAATTTTAAGCTTGGTATGTAGTGAAAACTAAGTGAAAATGCACTTTGCCCAGGTTAAAAAAAAAAGTCACTATGTTTTTCAAAAGGAAATACTGTCTGTCCCTATATGAGCTCTTCTCCCCTTAAAATGGCATTAGTAGATCCTTAAACATGGGAGAGGAAAAAAAATGACATGAGGCATTATTGTGATGGAGTCAATACTGTTTAACCCTAGTCCTTAGAAATGAAAATGCTCATGAGCAAAATTTTTTTGTGTTACTATATATAGCTTCTGTGTCTGTGACTACGGAGAAATGACAAAGGGAATATTTTAAGGCTTTGAGTAATTTTCTTTTGGGTTATTAACCAAATGTGGCATGTTCAATTCACAGGTTCCTAACTTAATGTGTTAGGGTAATGAAAGTTTCGGAAGAAAATTGAAGTACTGACAAAACAAAAGGGAAATAAAGATCTAAAATGTGCTAAACCTACAGTGAAAAGTGGGAAAAGAGCATTGCCTACCGTCAGCCCTATGGAGTAGCATTTTTTAGAACTACCGGGTCCAGTACCAGTTACATGTGACTACTGAGCTCTTGACATGTTGCTTGAATTTTTAATTTGACTCAATTTCAAATAATTTACACTTAAAAACCGATTTGATTCAGTGACTGAAAAATTGTGTTATGTTTGAAAGTATGTTAAGTATATGAATCTACTTTTTCAACTGTAAATTTTCTGAAATCTATATACCGATCAAGTATTTCTGATGGAAATGTATTACCTGAATTGGGATGTGCTATAAATATAAATTGCACACCACATTTTCAAATAGTAGGAAAAAAAAGAGAGTAAGATGTCTCTTTATAAATATTATAACCATTTCATATTGAAATGCCAATATTTTAATATATTAGGTTAAATAAAATATATTATTAAATCATTTTCAACTGTTTCTTTTTTACTTTTTCAAATGCAGATCCTAAAAAATATAAACTTACATATGTGGTTTACATTACATTATCTCTCTGTTGGACAGTACTTCTCCATATGGTCAAAGCTGAGAATAAAAAGGCTTAGTTGCTTAAGAATCGAAGGCCTTGATTATAAGCTATTAATAATTCATTCTGTGGTAGAGTGGCACCCAATAAATGCTTGTTGGGCACCATTCTATCACATGCCATGCTGTGCTGTTCTAGGGGAATATTCTTCACCTAATAGCGGCAGTCAGTCTTACAGCATTCTTTTTAAAGAGCGAAGTGGGAAACATGTTGAATTCATACAAATGAGCATTAACAGATTGCAGTCATTTGTAAACAAAGAATTTATCAAATGTGACAGATTCAGAAGATTAATAGTAAACTCTTAAAACTGCACATGTCTTTATATCATGTGCTTTAGATGTATCCAATGTCTGATAGACTTGGCCAGTCAATAATTATTTGCGTACTTTGTTTTAGGTACTACAAGGCTATTTACAATCTTTCATTTAGCCACACAGAAAACTACAGGATAGACAGTTCGGTAAGGTAACAAAGAGCAGTCTCAGCTAAAGAGAAACAAGGTTAATGTCCATCAGGAAAGAATAATCACTCCTTGTCACAAATAAACTGGGTCCTGATTGCCTGCCTGTCTGGCAAGGTGAATTTTTATTGTGTCAACATTCACTACTTAAAATGTAGAATCACTGAAATGGACAAGATCCTCAAAAGAAACGATATATTGTATTTTTAAAACTGCTTAAAGCTGTTGCCTTTTACATTGTATATATTGTCACAGAAGGACTGAAAAGTCCTTGTGATAATTTAACTTATACTTGTCTTCATAGCCATCAGCATATACATAAACTGTCAGACCCAGCAAGGGTCAGCTCAATGCTTTTTTTGGTTATGCCACTCCACACCTCACAAACATAACCTCCAAGAGTTGTTTACTCTTCTGTTTCCCACAAGCACTGTAGGTTAAGCGATGTTGGTTTGCTTGGAATTCCCCGAACACACCATATTGCTTGACTCCTCCGTGCATTTGTGTCATCTGTTCTGTCTTCCTGGAATGTCCTCTCCTCTTTTCTGCCTGATGGCCTCAGAGTTGATCTTTAAAAACCTTCCTTTAGAAACCTATCCTGACACCGCTATTTCTCCCCACACCCACAGTTAATTAATCACTCCCTGTGCACTACCTCTGTACCTTGGACATACCTCTACTGTTGCTCTCCTTGCACTGTGTACCTGGCTGGTCCCCTATCCAACTGTGCACTAGGAAAAGGAAGGGAATATGTCTTATTTATTTTTGCCTAGAATCTAGCACAGTGCTTAGCAATTAGTAGATGCCCAATTTCCTAAATGACTTTTATTGACTTGTATGTTCTCCTGAACTTTCACATTCTTTTAAATTTCTAAGAAGCATCATTGAAAATATAGGAGAATTGAAAATATAGGAGGATAATTAAAGTCTACAACTGGGGGATATAAGAGTTTACATAGTATGCAAAGTATCTTCCCAGTAAATGTTATTGACTGGGTATCAAAGTGACTCTGTTCTGTCTCCTACAGATTACCATAGTGCCACTAATTTTACTGCTCTGTGATTTTACTGTAATTATTCATTTTTATCCATACATAGGAATTGCTGATCATTGATATTTCGTTAAGTCTTTTAAATGAGTATCTGCATAAACCAAGGTGTACTGTACTTGGTCAGGAGGAAACACTTCAAAAGTAGGTTGAAAAATTAAAAATGGAATGACACGACAATGAAGTGCTAGAGGCAATAGAGCTGGCGGTCAACCCCAGGGAACAGTCATCAGAAATTGGGTGACTCTTCCTAAGTGAAAGCCTTTCAGCAGACTGAGCGTCACAGTGTCACTTGGCAGTGCAAATTGGCACAGCAAAACAAAGAACAAGACACATGGAAGTTACTATTGCAGTGAGTTATGCACTGGTCTTTAGCAATGCTGGAAAAGTGCAGGTGAAAATCAACATTCATAGCGTGATCTCAAAGGAACAGTGGTTGCATATGAGTTCATAAATGTATCAGTATAGATATACCCACATTATTGTACCTTCCATACTGTAGTTTTGTAAAGTCACATAGAAAGCAAAACAATCTCTTGAAAGTCTTATGGTAGCCTCCCTAAAGTAGGAGTTTGGTTGTCTTTTACTTGGCATTTGTGACTACAAATTACACATAATGTAGTTCAATGCCCTTTTAAACAGGCTTGCAATTTGAGTATTTGATTTCCTAGATGACACACTAAGTGAATTGTTCCCTCATGTCTTTATACTTACCTTATTAATATAAAAATGTTATTTTGTAGGTTCTTTTTATAAACTCAATTTATTCAATGCCTTCAAATTATTTTTTCTATGTTAAATGTGACATCACTTAACATTTTGTTGATTTCTTCCTTTTCTACATAAATACACCATTTTTCACTTTGCTTTTCATTCATTCATTAATTTAAAAATATATAGCTCTGTTAATGTAAGGGACTATTATAAGCTCTTCAGAAACAGCAGTAGACGAAATAGACAAAAATCCCCACCCACATGAAGTTCACATTTTTATAGGTACTTTCAGTGTCTAGACAGTTCAAAACCAGAGACTCCCATTATACAAATAACATTTTGTTATGTCTTGATTATATTACTCTTTTAACAAACACAAGCACCCAGGTTTAACTTTTCTAAAAAAATTAATGAATTACAGCAGCTAGATCTATTCTCCAATCCAATTATAATTTGCTTTCTGCCTTAATATTTTGGCATTTCTCCAATAAGCTTTTGTATAAACAGCTTCAACTGGTTCCACAACTAGCTTAGGTACTTGAAAACCATAATAAAGATGCCTTCCTGAGCAGGTGACTTATATTTGATCTACATTTCGTAATATTACACCAGCTTTATTATATTGACACAGTACACTTACTACATTTCAACATTATGAACTGCTTTATCTTCAATAACTGATAGTTTTCTATTTCTGTTAGTGCTAAATAATATTTTTGTAGTTCAGCAAAAAATCATATAGTAAATAGGAGTCTACATTATAACCTAAGCAAAAGCCTTTCAGCAGACTGAAACCATTTAATCAAATGTGAGATTATCCAATTTAATTATCAATGCAGCTCATCAAAGTTGATGTGTAAACTTTATCACTCTGTAATAGTAGAAACAGCTTTATTATAACTTTTAGCAGTACTTTTTTTTCAGATAAACAAACAGTTTTGGAATACTCTTCCCTGTCCATTTCATAAAAACCAAGCTCCCTATTACTTTAGTAGTGTATTCTACTTTTCTTTAATAGCTCTTATAATAATGACTAAAATAAAGCAATTGTGAATGTTCAGTCCAATACTGTGTCTCTAATGCCTAGCACAGTGCCTAGCATATGGGAGTTGCTCAATTAAGCAGATGAATGAATAGTAGATTTAATCATCTGTCTGAATTTGAGCATATGTTTTCAGATCCTGGATTTCTTTCAGATGATTTTAGTATATTACCACTCATAAGCGAAGAACCCAGGTTAAGTGTCCTTAATCTTTCCAAATTGACCCTCTATAGTCACCCATTGGGCACTTGCCATCCCTTGCTTAAGAACTCAATTGCCAAGACTCCCATATTAACTTTTTCCACTATTTACTAATATCTTCCTTTTCTAGCACTAAAACAAGCATCTAAATTTCTAAAGTTATAAATGTGTCCTTTTAAAAACATTACAATCATGGAATATGCATCTCAGAAGATTACTACGGCTAGAATCCAGGTTCGTTTACATATGAAAAAGTATATTTCATTTGTAATATTTTTAACCATTCTTTTGTTATCTACTTCTGTCATATCAAACTCTTAACAATAAGCCACAATCAACTGCATACTGTTCAGCATGTACTATGAGTTCTGTTCTATTCTAAGAGGTGCTAGGTATGAGGTATGATGCTAACATGTTGCAATTAATATATATATATATATTTTGAGATGGAGTCTCGCTCTGTCTCCAAGCTGGAGTGCAGTGGTGCAATCTGTGCTCACTGCAGTCTCTGCCTCCTAGGTTCAAGCGATTCTCCTGCCTCAGCCTCCCCAGTAGCTGGGATTACAGGCATGCACCACCACAGCCAGCTAATTTTTGTATTTTTAGTAGAGACGGGGTTTCACCATGTTGGCCAGGATGTTCTTGATCTCCCAACCTCGTGATCCGCCCACCTCAGCCTCCCAAAATTTTTACATAAATACAACAAGAGTTGTATGCAAAACTTGAGCTGAGCTTTCAAAGTAGTCACTCTGAGGAAGTATATATTTAATACAATGATGTGATGGTACACTTTATGAATTTATTTTGCAAGAGCTCTGGAACCTGTAGTTTGATGTTTTGTATATTCTCAGGGGTGGTATATCTTTGTCTTTTGATGACTTATTTTTAATGAAGTATCTGTTTGGAAACAACTTTGATGAACTGCATGGATAATTAAATTGGATAATCCCACATTTGATCAAACAACACAAATGTAATAGTAAAAACAACAGTATTTTCTTATGTTCATCAAACTGGATCATTCCTCAAAGGAGCATTTAAAACAATGAATGATTACAGCCTCTTTTCAAGCATAAAATCTTGAAAAGTAACTATTTTAGGATATGTACTAATTATTTTACAATCATTTCTACAGGTGGTCATATGGTGCATGCAGTTGAGGAACATGCAGTCTTAATAGAGTAACATGAAAAGTTAAAGAACAAAATACAGTGTTAATTGGTAACTGTCCAAAGGGCACTAGCGGCAAAGGAAGATAAGGAAAAGGCTTCATACAGAAACATCAATGTATATCATCATTGTCTTTATTAAGAGCTAAAGTTTATGTGGGTTTTCTAAAGTCTTCTGTTTACATCATCTCCAGTAATTCAGCCTAAAATTCTTATAAACCAACAAGTGTTCTTAGTCCATTCCCCAAAGAAGAAACCAAAGCACAAAAGGTAAAAAGGTTTCTCTTGTAGCATATATTCCATGACAAATGAATCTGGAAATCCACGCCCTCCAGCCCTGAACCCAGGCCTCTTTTCATTCATTTCTGGGTCACAGGCACCTGCATAATGATTGCTGACTCCCACATCCATATCTCCCTTTTCTTTTCGTTTTTACTTTTAAAAACCACTGTAGTCTTCTGAGTATGAGAACATTAGTGCAACAGAGACATGGAGGGGAGTGTTAAGGACATAAAAGTATATGAATAAATGTTGTGAACTTATTCTGCTATAAATGTGAAATAAAATCAGGTCTGGCCATAAAGGCAGGATTCAGGACAAACTGCATTGTGTAGCTTGCCTGATGTTTTTATATGGATGAAATCAGATTAGAATTAAGACAAACAGCAAACTAGAAATAGGAAAGAAATAGTAAAACTATGCAACGTACAGCCTAGAGAGTATGTATTGGAGGGACTGGTAAGAGGGAAAGGCACCTATATGCCGAAGTGGAGAGAAATTTTGCCATGTTGATGGTTGGGAGAGAGCTTGTGGACTACAGACATACTTCAGAGATACTGCAGATTCAGTTCCAGACCACTGCAATAAAGCAAGTATCACAATACAGCAAGTTACACAAATTTTTTGGTCTCCCGGTATATATTAAAGTTATCTTTACACTATACTTATCTAGTAAGTGTTCAATAACATTATGAATAAACAAATAAGGTACTTAACTTAAAAATACTTTGTTGCTAAAAAAAAAAAAAAACCACCGGATTCTTCAGCAAGTTGTAATTGGAGCCTTCAGCAAGTTGTACTCTTTTTGCTGGTGGAGGGTTTTGCCTCCATGTTGATGGCACTGACTGATCATGGTAGTGGTTGCTGAAGACTGGGGTGGCTGTGGCAATTCCTTAAAATAAGATAACAACGAACTTTGCCACATTCGTTGACTCTTCCTTTCACAAAAGACTTCTCTTTAACAGATGATCCTGTTTGATAGCATTTTACCCACAGTAGGACTTTAAAAATTGGAGTCAATCCTCCCAAATCCTGCTGCTGCTTTATCAACTGTGTGTATGTAATATTCTAAATCCACTGTTGTCAGTTCAGCAACGTTCATAGCATCTTCATCAGGAGTAGATTTCATCTAAGAAACCACTTTCTTTGCTCATCCTTAAGAAGCAACTCCTTATGCCTTCAGCTTTTATGATGAGGTTGTAGTAATTCAGTCACATCTTCAGGCTCCACTTCTAATTCTAGTTTTCTTGTTATTTACCCCACATCTGCAGTTACTTTCTCCACTGAAGTCTTGAACCCCTAAATTCATCCATGAGAACTACAACCAGCTTCTTCCAAACTCCCCTTAATGATATTTTGACCTGCTCCTGTGAATCATGAATATTCTTAATGGAATCTAGAAAGATACATTCTTTCCAGAGCTCTTCAATTTACTTAGATTCATCAGAACAATCACAATCTATGGTAGCTATAGCCTTACAAAATATTAATATACCTCTAGGCTTGAAGGCCAAAATTACTCCTTGATCATGGGCTGCAGAATGGATGTTGTGTGAGCAGGCATGAAAAAAAACATTAATCTACTTGTACATCTCCAGCAGAATTCTTGGGTGACAAGGTACCTTCTCAGTGAGCAGTAATATTTTGAAAGGAATCCTCTTTTCTGAGGAGTAGGTCTCAACAGTGGGCTTAAAATAGTCTGTATATCATGCTACAAACTGATATGCTGTCATCCAGGCCTTGTTGTTCCATTTATAGAACACAGGCAGAGTAGATTTAGCATAACTCTTAAGGGCCCTAACTGGTATTGGCTTCAATGTAAAGTCACCACCTGCATGAGCCCTTAACAAGAGAGTCATCCAATCCTTTGAAGTTGTAAAGCCAGGCATTGCCTTCTTCTCTCTAGCTGTAAAAGCCCTGGATGACATCTTCCTCCCATAGAAGGCTATATTTTCCACATTGAAAATCTGTTGTTTCATGTAGCCACTTTATCAGTGATCCTAGTTAGACCTTCTGGATAACTTGCTGCAGCTTCTATATCAGCACTTGCTGCTTCACCTTGCACTTTCACGTTATGGAGACAGCTTCTTTTCTTAAACTTCATGAACCCACCTCTGCTAGCTTCAACTTTTCTTCTGCAGCTTCTTCACACTTCTCAGTCTTCGTAGAATTAAAGAAAATTACTGCCTTGCTCTGAATTAGGTTTTGGCTTAAGAGAATGTTGTGGCTGGTTTGATCTTCTATTGAGTCACTAAAACTTTCTCCGTATCAGCAATAATGCTGTTTCATTTATCATTCATGTGTTCACTAGAGTAGTACTTTTAATTTCCTTCAAGAACTTTTCCATTGCATTTACAACTAGCTAACTGTTTGGTGCAAGAAGCCTCGCTTTTGGCCTGCCTGGTCTTTCGACATGCCTTCCTAAGCTTAATCATTTCTAGCTTCTGATTTAAAGTGGGAGACATGTGACTCTTCCTTTCACTTGAACACTTACAGGTCATTGTGGGGTTATTAAGTGGCCTAATTTCAATATTGTTGTGTCTCAGGGAATAGGAGGGATCGAGGAGAGGAAAAGACATGAGGAGATGGCCAGTAGGTAGAGAAGTCAAAACACACACAACATTTATAGATTAAGTTTGCCGACTTATGTGGGCACAGTTTGTAGCTCCCCAAAAGAATTACAATATACCATCAAAGATCACTGATCATAGATCACCATCACAGATACCACAATAAGAAACAAGTTTGAAATATTGTGAGAGTTACCCAAATGTGACACAGAGACATGAAGTGAGCATGTGCTGTTGGAAAAATGGTGCTGATAGACTTGCCTGGTGCAGGGTTGCCACAAACCTTCAATTTGTAAAAAAATGCAGTATCTGTGGAGTGCAATAGAGTGAAGTGCAATAAAATGAGGTGTGCCTGTAACAACCTGCCCAAGGAGGTTAAGTAATTAGTGAAAGACAAGGTGTTTCCTAAATGCTAGCATTAGTTTCAATGACCATCTAACTCTCCCAGAAGAATAAACGTAGGTTATTTTTATTAAGCAACCACAACAGCAATAGCCACGAAAACTAGCAATCTGGAGTGAAAAGCTCCCATACTGAGCCTTGTACTAGAATCACAAAAAGATAGACTGCTTCTGTTATTGAACACCTACCGGGTGCCCTGCAGGTCACGTTTGTCATGCTATTTAATCCCCACAGCAATCCTATGGGAGTTGCCTAAAGTCACACACACTTACGAAATATGTCTGACTCCACCACAGCCTGAGGGAATTGTCCCTGCTTTCGAGGGTCTCACAATCTAAGTAGATCAGATGCCTACCCACCACATCTTGCCACTTTACCACCAAGACCTGAACACACATACACACACACACCCTACACAGGGCCAAAAGCAGCTATAAAGCAAAATGCCTGCATAGAAATATAGTATAAAATGTATAGATTAGGGCCACAAAAGAATGACTGAGTCAGTTACATGAGTTAATTAGAAAAGACTTCCTGGAGGAGCAGAGCTTTAAGCTGTGTTTTAAAAGACAAAAAGGACAAATATAAGTAAAGTGAATCAGGCATTCTCCAAGAAGAATGTAATGGGTAAAGGCCTGGAAGCAAGAATGAGCATGCTGTGGATGGGCGATGACAGGTAGCTTTGTTTGACTGAAACAAAGTTTTCCACAGTCCTGAAGAATCATTCATGTGAAAAAATATTTAAGAACTCAGCTATGTGTGCTCATAGGTGAACGTTGTCTTTCTCTGAATAGAATTTTGCTACTTGCTGTAGAACCATCAGCATCTACTGAGATGGCTTTAAAATAATGCTGGGAACCATTACTTGCTTTTTTCAATTCCTTCGCAGTTTTCTCCCTGTGGGACCATTCAATTCTCATCTTTGGGCTCCTCTGAGTTCTAGCAGCACTCACTCCCTTAGGTCTATAAATACTAGTATTAAACACATACACACACGCAAACTTTCTATTTCCTTAAGAGGGGAATACAATCTTTATTTTTAGTTGAAATGTATTATTGTGCATTTTCTGAGATTCTTTCCCAACAAAAGACCACAACTATTTGTAGTGAAAGAATATTTTGCAGTTCAGCATGTGGAAACTTGTTTTTGTAAGATACTTTAATGCATTGCTAAAGAAATATGTTTGCTTTGCTTTGCTGCCTGTTATTTTTATAGACCATTTATTCGTGATACTAAGAGCTTTAAACAATAAATGAACACAACCCCAACCCTCCATAATCTCCTCTGGGGAGGAAGCGGGGTCTGGATGTTAAGCCATACCAGATGATGGAACAACAGGAACTCTGGGCCTGCTTCCTGGTTTCAACGCAAGTCAATTATGGCAATTCCCTGTGCCTCAGTTTCTTCATTAAAATGGAGATAGCCATTCTCACCTCATAGTAAATGCTTATAAAATATGTTCAAAGGCCCAGCGAACTATAAATATAGGTTTGAAAGTACTCACTTTCTCCTATTTCTGATAAAACCACAATATCTACATGATGTAATAAGAAAAGTCGCCAGAATAGAGAATTGATCATTCCTGACAGACCTCTTAGATGGTGACAAAAATGCCACTTAAAATTACATTAATTTATATGTGGCCCAATTCTGAGGGAAAGGTTCATAGTTCTGATCTTTGAATGCCTTTCCTAGGCTTCTGAATATATGTATGTTGCTTTAGAATACTGCTTCTAACATTATCTATGCTGAGGGGCCAGGTGTTTTCCTCCCACATTTCAAACCTCTCAAATAATTATACCTTTGTAAAGTACAATAAGAATGAATTCATTAAAAAACCATTTAAAAATGTAGACATACACAATAAAAGCTTAAATTTATTACTAGATTCAACAGACCTAAAATTACTCTGTCAAGTTCTATACATTTCTTTTTCTTTTTTTCCTTTTTTTTCCCCAGGAGGTGAAAGGAAGGAAGGGAGGGAGGAGGTTGGCGAATGTGCCAGGGACTCTCAAAATTCTATACATTTCTAAACACTCAATGGGTACTCAGCTCATCATTGAACAAAAATGAACAATTCCGAGTTTGGCACCAGCGTGTGGACTGACCATACTTTCAGTAGCTCTGCTCAAATGTACTCTCCCTGAACTCTCTTTCCATCATTTCCTCCTGTACTTTACCCCAAAATGTTCTTTTTTTTTTTTTTTTTTTTTTTAGTGGTGGGTGTGTGAATGTTTATTATATTATCTTATGGCTTGTGTGTCTAGTTTACAAGTTTCTCTCAAGCATAACTCTGGTCCTCATTCTTGATGACTTCAATATCCACGTAGTCAACCCAACTAACTGGACTTTTAGTTCTTTATCTTCTCATTCTGAATTATTTGTAATCTAACAAAAAGTTACAAAAATAGTACTGAGAGTTCCTGTGTACCCATCACCTAATCTATACCAATGGTGACGTGCTACATAGATAGAGTTTATTATCAAAACCAGGAAATTGATGTTGGTACAAAACAATTATCTATAATATACATCTTATGGGATTTCACCAGTGATTGCATGCACTCATTTTTTTACGAGTGGGATATGTCTTTGCAAGTAATTTTGTTTGTTTGTTTGTTTGTTTTTTTCATTTGGCTTTCGCAACAGTTTTTTTTTTTTTTTTTTTTTTTTTTTTTTTATTGATCATTCTTGGGTGTTTCTCGCAGAGGGGGATTTGGCAGGGTCACAGGACAATAGTGGAGGGAAGGTCAGCAGATAAACAAGTGAACAAAGTTCTCTGGTTTTCCTAGGCAGAGGACCCTGCGGCCTTCCGCAGTGTTTGTGTCCCTGGGTACTTGAGATTAGGGAGTGGTGATGTGATGACTCTTAACGAGCATGCTGCCTTCAAGCATCTGTTTAACAAAGCACATCTTGCACCGCCCTTAATCCATTCAACCCTGAGTGGATATAGCACATGTTTCAGAGATCACAGGGTTGGGGGTAAGGTCACAAATCAACAGGATCCCAAGGCAGAAGAATTTTTCTTAGTACAGAACAAAATGAAAAGTCTCCCATGTCTACCTCTTTCTACACAGACACGGCAACCATCCGATTTCTCAATCTTTTCCTCACCTTTCCCCCCTTTCCACTCCACAAAACCGCCATTGTCATCATGGCCCGTTCTCAATGAGCTGTTGGGTACACCTCCCAGACGGGGTGGTGGCCGGGCAGAGGGGCTCCTCACTTCCCAGTAGGGGCGGCCGGGCAGAGGCGCCCCTCACCTCCCGGACGGGGCGGCTGGCCAGGCGGGGGGCTAACCCCCCACCTCCCTTCCGGACGGGGCGGTTGGCCGGGCGGGGGGCTGACCCCCCCACCTCCCTCCCGGACGGGGCGGTTGGCCGGGCGGGGGGCTGACCCCCCCACCTCCCTCCCGGACGGAGCGGCTGGCCGGGCAGAGGGGCTCCTCACTTCCCAGTAGGGGCAGCCGGGCAGAGGCGCCCCTCACCTCCTGGACAGGGTGGCTGGCCGGGAGGGGGGCTGATCCCCCCACCTCCCTCCCGGACGGGGCAGCCGGCCGGGCAGGGGGCTGGCCCCCCCACCTCCCTCCTGGACGAGGTGGCTGCCAGGCAGAGACGCTCCTCACTTCCCAGACGGGGTGGCTGCTGTGCGGAGGGGCTCCTCACTTCTCAGACGGGGCGGCTGCCGGGCGGAGGGGCTCCTCACTTCTCAGACGGGGCGGTTGCCAGGCAGAGGGTCTCCTCACTTCTCAGACGGGGCGGCCGGGCAGAGACGCTCCTCACATCCCGGACGGGGCGGCAGGGCAGAGGTGCTCCCCACATCTCAGACGATGGGCAGCCGGGCAGAGACGCTCCTCACTTCCAGGATGTGATGGCGGCCGGGCAGAGACGCTCCTCACTTTCCAGACTGGGCAGCCAGGCAGAGGGGCTCCTCACATCCCAGACGATGGGCGGCCAGGCAGAGATGCTCCTCACTTCCCAGATGGGGTCGCGGCCGGGCAGAGGCTGCAATCTCGGCACTTTGGGAGGCCAAGGCAGGCGGCTGGGAGGTGGTTGTAGCGGACCGAGATCACGCCACTGCACTCCAGCCTGGGCGCCATTGAGCACTGAGTTAACAAGACTCTGCAATCCCGGCACCTCGGGAGGCCGAGGCTGGCAGATCACTCGCGGTTAGGAGCTGGAGACCAGCCCCGCTGACACAGCGAAACCCCGTCTCCACCAAAAAAATACGAAAACCAGTCAGGCGTGGCGGCGCGCGCCTGCAATCGCAGGCACTCGGCAGGGTGAGGCAGGAGAATCAGGCAGGGAGGTTGCAGTGAGCTGAGATGGCAGCAGTACCATCCAGCTTCGGCTCGGCATCAGAGGGAGACCGTGGAAGGGAGAGGGAGAGGGAGGGGGAGGGGGAGAGGGAGAGGGAGAGGGAGAGGGAGAGGGAGAGGGAGAGGGAGAGGGAGAGGGAGGGCCCAAAATGTTCTTAATACTGATCTCATAGTTCATTGACTATGCATAGAGGAGTATGCAAGACCAGAGCATGGTTAGTGCTAGCAATTTAGAAATGTCGTCTTATCTTTGAGCATCCAGAGCATCTTCTCAGCTTTGTGTGTTCATCTCAAGTCCGGAAATGATCTGAGTAGTTACTTAATCACTGGGAATGGTCATAGTCTTCTGGTAAAGAAAGCTAAATAGTCTAGGCTTGTCCAAACAACTCTACAGTTGCACACCACTCCTAGGCTAAGTAGGGGAGATTCCTGAGATTTGCCATGGAATGCCAGGTCCTCCATGCCCCAATCCCTGGTCCAGAGACAGGGGAGCCCAAGAGAGTTGGGAACTCTAGAAGTGCATTTGTCCTCCTTCCTAGCCTTTGTTTTGGTGGTCTCTGCCACCAAATGACATTAGCTGCCTCCAAAAATGCTTCCAAGCAGCCATCCTTATCCTTTGGCAACATTTTTCTCTAATAACTGCATTCCCGTGATATCAGATAAATAGAAAATAAAGAAGAATGGCCAAAGGGCATCAGTCCTTATGACTTTAAAAGCTAAAAGAAAATAACCTCCTGAAACTTCAAGCCCTCCCCCGCCATGATGTAATGAGGATGCAATGAGGTCATCCACTTTGGACTTCTGCCTCTGTATAGAGCTATAATTAAATTAAGGATCATTTGTCTAGAGTCTGAAAAAGAAGGAGATCTAGGCCAGGCATGGTGGCTCATGCCTGTAATCCCAAGACTTTGGGAGGCCGAGGTGGGTGGATCATCTGAGGTCAGGAGTTCAAGATCAGCCTGGCCAACGTGGTGAAACCCCATCTACTAAAAATTCACAAATTAGCCAGGAGTGGTGGCACCTGACTATAATTCCAGCTACTCAGGGGGCTGAGACAGGAGAATCACTTGAACCCAGGAGGTGGAGGTTTTGCAGTGAGCCGAGATAGCGCCGCTGCACTACAGCCTGGGCGACAAAGCAAGACTCCATCCCCACCCCACCCCAAAAAAAGGGAGATCTAGAGACCCCCTGAAAGATATAAGAAATCACGAGTATATGTGAAGTTGTCTGTAAAATGGGGCCCTAGTTTTAGTCAGATTTTTTAAAGGGCTCTGTTTTTTAAAAAAAGTTTAAGACTTCTCATTTAAACAATCCTAAATGGAAGAGTAGCTTTCTTTCTGTGTTTTTGACTTAGATTCTTTATAGTGCCAGACTCAAGCCTTATTTAATATTTCCTCTTCATCTAGCCACTGTGTTCTTCAAATTACCTTTGTGATCTGTACTATAAAGCACTGTAGGCATTTACAAGAGAATTAGAATAGAGTAAAATAATCATTAGTGTCTTGTGTATAATAAGGGTAAGTACTATCTTTTTTTTTTTGAAATGGAGTCTTGCTCTGTCACCCAGGCTGGAGTGCAGTGGCATGATCTCGGCTCACTGCACCCTCTGCCTCCCAGGTTCCAGTGATTCTCCTGCCTCAGCCTCCTGAGTAGCTGGGATTACAGGTCCATGCCACCAAGCCTGGCTAATTTTTGTATTTTTAGTAGAGACGGGGTTTTGCCATGTTGGCCAGGCTGATGTCAAACTTCTGACCTCAGGTGATCTGCCTACCTCGGCCTCCCAAAGTGCTGGCATTACAGGCGTGAGCCACCATGCCCAGCTGGTAAGTACTATCTTATGACACTTTTGTCATATGTGTATACTGCATCTTGATGTAAAATGAATTTTTTACCTGGGTTGGGCCAAACATGGTTGAAAGCGATTGATGTGGGGCTTTAGTTCTCAGACTTGAATGGTGTACAAGAGTCACCTGGTCAATGAACTAAAATACAGATTCCCTGGCCCTGTCTGTAGAGCCTGCTTATGAGAAATCTGCATGATTACAAGCTTTTTGGATGAATCTGACACAGGTAGGCTGTGAACACACCAGGATAAACATTCACCTGGAAGCACCGATTGAGAGCATAGGATTGGGAATTGCACAGACCAGAACCAAAAGACCAATTCTGGTGTGTTAAGGATCTTGGCAAATTACTCTGTGAGCCCACTTTCTTATCTGTGAAATGGCATCGTGTGTCCTACGCATAGAGTAGTTGTACATACTACAGGAAATAGCCCGTGTATGGGGCCAGCTACATGTTACGGAGATCCAGTGCAAAATGAAAATGCAGGGCCCCCTTTTCAAAAATTATCCAGAATTTCAAGATGGCAACAGCAGAGCATTAAATCAAATGCAGGCCTTTCTGAGGCCAGCATCTTGTGCCACTGCGCAGGTGCACACTCATAACGCCAGATCTGTGAGCGCAAAGCATCTAATTCAGTGCTTAATGTGTAGAAAGCCCTCAAGAAAAGCGCAGAATTATCTAGCTAGACCATATATCAGTATAAATATGAGACAATCTGTATAAAAGCATTCCAAACAAAAGCACACAACTGTAAATAGGCCAAGGTATTACTAACAGGATGTAAGATAACTATGATGATGCTGATAGGAGCTGATCTAAACTTTCTTAATTAGGATCAGGGATGCTTTGTTCTACAGTTTTGTTGTTTGAAGGAAGAAGAGCCATTGTGCAAGTCCAAGTACTGAATTGTTTCTGGCAGGTCGAAAATGTGCCATGTCCTCCTGTGCCCTCCAGGGGCAGTCACAGTGGGATAAGCCGCCACTCCCTTTCAGCAGCAGTACCCTGAGTGTGAGGCAATAGCAACCTCCTGCCCGCTTCCATCTCGGAAAGCCTCCCAGGAATTTCTCAGCAGCCTCATGGAAGCCCAGTCTCTTTATCAATCAGTAGAGGTTAAATAAAGCACTTTCAAGATCTAAGAGTAATTCTCAGAACTTCATGTCAAGTGGAAATCAAGTATTATTAACATCAGTTCAGAGATGGAAAAACAACATGTAGGAAAACTCATTCACTCTCTGGGCAACTTATCTACATACCTTGCTCATTACTTCTATGCCCTCAACTCCCCAAATTACATTCCCATCAAGGCCATTCATTCTTTACGTACCCTTAACAAAATTAAGCACACTTCTAATTTAACCTCAAATGGGCTTAAAACCAAATTTGGCATCGTTGTCTCTCACATTGGCTTCTCTTCTTGACATTCCATTTTGTTACAGTATCCCAGACCAAAACCTTGGAGTTTTCTGTAGTTTATCCCTATATACATACACCTCCCATATCTAAGAGACACTCTTTCAGATTATAGTTATTTATGTGCTCCTCGGTTGCCCTTACTGTATTCAAATGCCCAGAGGGCAGGAACAGTGACTCAGTCTTTTATGCATGCTGTGTCAGCAACCAGACCTGTCTCATCCTCCATTTGCCTAGCAACAGACAGTACAGAGGGCTTGCAGCAGGCCTTAGTATATATCAGCATCACTTCGAATGCCGATTGGGCTACCAACTGTAGCTCCAGTCATCTGGTAACTGCTATGTCCAATGCTTCCCAACACTTAGGGCCCATGACAAATATTACAATTTGCAATTATTGTGTACCCATTAAAAAATATTTGCCTGGGATAGGGTTGAGGTGTATAGGACTTCCTCTTATTCCATGAAGTAATAAGGTAACACTTAATTTGAAGGTACATAAATGTAAGTATCTTGAATCATTTTTATATGACTTTTCTTGATATCTTAATACCTTAGATGACTCTGGAATATCAGTCAATCAACAGGCTTAAGAATAGTGTATCAATTAATCTAACATGCTAGGTCAGGTTCTGATACGCTAGGCATTACAAGGTATAATTCTTGACATCAAGCATCTTAAAATTGAGTTTAAGATATTGTCTATGAAATTAGATACAAAGAGTACTAATGTACAACTGGCTAGAAATTTCGGAGATGGATATAAAATTATAAGATTAATGTGTGCATGAATGACTGAAAGAAGGCTTCAAGCTCCCTGGCTTGAGCGTTGAGGGATAAGAAGGGTTTGGATGGATAGAAGGGGGATATAAAGAGATAGCTGGGGGAAAGAGCAAGTAGTAAGCCAGGTAAGCCTGACCTAAGCATGGATGGGAGAATAGGAAGGAAATCAGCTTGTCTATAGACAGGAGTTATATTTGGGAATAGCAAGTACCTGAGTTTGTATATTTAGGTAAGCCAGGAACATTAATCTTGAAGTGATAAAAGGACTTTGAACTTAATCTGATAGGCAATAGAAAACAATTGCAAACTATTTCCAAGAAAGTGGCAGAAAAGGTTTGGGCATATGAATCTATCATTGGTGCAAGAAATTATTTGGGAGGATGAGTATTATGGGGTAGTCAGGGGGATGGAGGTTCTGCTATAATCCATATGTGAGATTATGAGAAGCCAGACAGCCATAGAAGTAGTAGAGTAGGGGAGAAACAAGAGGAAGGAATCTAGGAATTGCTGAAAAGTCTTGATTCAGTTCACAAACACTCACTGAGTGCTTGCTAAATGCAAGAACTTCTGCTATGTTTAGGGGAATCAGTGGAGAACAAGACACACAAACCCCTGATGTGCCAGCATTTGCCTTCTAGTGAGGGGGCCAGACAATGAAAGAAGCAGGCAGTTACAGCACAGAGTCATAGGTATTCTGATGGGACAAGTGAGTGTATTCTCCATGGACACATACAAAATGATTCCCAGACCTACAGGGACAAGGGGAGTGGTGGAGAGTCTGGGAAGATAGTTAAATAAAATGACATGTAATATAAGAGGATGGGGTTGGAGAAAGAAAAGTATTCTGGGCATGCTATAAAATGGGGAAAAAGTGTCACATACCCAACAAAATACACACAGAAAACACACATACCTTAGAGGCAGCTCTCAATCTTCAAACCATTTCTACTTGACAAATGGCAGAGCCTTAGATTAAAGACTTCCTTTTCGACTTGAAGATAATGGAAGCTGATCAGGTTTGTATCCTGTATTTTTTTTTTCCTGGAAATACATAATCTTAAAGCATAGGAGGAAGGTATCAAGATCCTTGCTCTAGGCAGCTGCTGGCCGAAACAAGAGCATGATATACTTCAAAGTATGTAGAGAGACAAATAAGGCTTTGGAGAACAAGACGTGCCTGTTTTTAAAAAACATATGCGGTGATACTGTATTATCAGCTTGCATCTGGATACCAAGGTTATTGCTCTAGTTACAGAGACTCACTTGGAATAGCAAAGGGCAGGAGGGATGCACCATCCTGTGCACTCATGAGCTTAATGATGGAGGAGCAGGTAGAGTACACAAAACAAGCTTATGGACCACTAGAACTGATGATGGCTTCCTTCTTTAATAAAGGAAATACTGGAATAGAAACAGGTTTGGAGCATGTTGGGGGGTGGGGGAAATTATTGTTCACTTAACACATGAGTCTGAAGTACCTATGGGACATGCAGATGGAGATATCCAATTTGCAGGTGAATCTGAGCTCAGAGAAGAGGTCAAGACACCCTGTATAATGAATACTTTCCTTTAAAAGAAGAAAAGATCTGAAGGGAATATCGGAAAATTTTAACATCTATTAAGTCTTTTTAGTGGAGATTAGGAGCAGTTTGAATCACCCAAGAACCATCTTCTTGAGCTAATATTTTTGCATAATTATATTTTTATTAAATGAAGTATTTCAAACAGAAATAAATGTTCGGGGAATCACTTAACAAACACAACTATCAAACAACAGCAGCTCTAAGAATTTACATCAATTTACCCAGAAACAACAAAGGCCAGCAGACAAAAAATTCCACTCATCCACTTCTCTCCCACCATGTGTCCCATCCTCTGTTCCTCAGCCCCTTTCTCCTTCCCCTTCCATTTTTGTCATGCCCTTCCCTCTATCCTACTTTTGCTTTTTTCTTGACCATTCTTCATCATCTCCAGCTGGTATAGACTTTACAAGATATGACCTTGTCCTTCCACATGATTCAGTTCATTACATCTTCCTGTGTAGCACCCCAGCTTTCCATAGCCCATGATGGAGCCTGGGAGAAGGAGGGTGACTGCTCTCCGCAGGACTCATATACCCAGGTGCTTCCTCCTTTTCACCCTAAAGAATTTCTGGCCTCCACAAACAATTTATAGATACCAACAGCACTCCCAACAGAAAGCACTGCACTCCTAACCAAGTATCATTCTGCAGCTCTCTTATATGGCTCTCCATACACAGCTTGCTCTTAAAATTTTACTCATCTCCTGTTTTCCTCCTTACTTTCAAACCTGAGTTGAAGTCATTCACTGTGGTCATAAGAGAACAAACATTTTTGTCGATATCAAACCCCTCAACATAGAAAAATCTGGGATAAATATTTTAATCCCCCATGGCCAGGAACAGTGTGACCAGCAATTGAATATTCAATTTAGAAGTCTACATTTTAATCCCTGTTCAACTTTAAGATAACTTTTCTCGACTTTCCATCCTAACCAACCTTAAATATCCAACTCCTTCCTGAAATCTTCTGTTACTATTCTAGTTCACTTTATTATTTCCCTTTTCCCAGTGACCACAGTACAGTCATCTCTCAGTATACTAGGGGGATTGATTCTAGCACCCCCATGAATATCAAAATCCGCAGATGCTCAAGTCTTTTGTATAAAATGGCATAGTATTTGCATATAACTTATACACATCTTCCTGTATACTTTAAATCATCTCTAGATTACTTATAATACCTAATACTATGTAAATGCTATGTAAATAGTCACTATACTGTATTGTTTTTATTTGTATTCTTTTTATTGTTGTATAGTTACTTTTTAATTTTTTTCCAAATATTTTTGATCTGCAGTTGTTTGAATCTGCAGATGTGGAAACTGCAGATATGGAGGGTCAACTGTATTCACATCAAACCAAAACAATTGAAATTAATCTAATCAAGTACTTGCATATGTTGCAATTAAGTGATTTCACCAAGACTTCTGCATCCTTCCAGGTACTAGCATAATGGGAACCAAATCGTAGTTTGGTTGGAGTAAATATTAATCCATGCTCATACACATGTTGGGAGTGGAAATAAGAAAAGTCAGGTCTGATAAAGGCCTGCTAGAAAGCCAGCATTTTTTTTTTTTGAGACAGAGTTTCACTTTTGTTGCTCTGGCTGGAGTGCAATGGTGTGATCTCGGCTCACTGCAACCTCCACCTCTGGGCTTCAAGCAATTCTCCTGCCTCAGCCTCCCAAGTAGCTGGGATTTCAGGCGTGTACCACCATGCCCAGCTAATTTTGTATTTTTAGTAGAGACAGGGTTTCAGGAGTTCGAGACCAGCCTGGCCAGCATGCTTTTATGTGAGATCTAGGGAGTGACTAGACAGCTGCTGTGTCCCCACCAACCTGCCCATGCATCTCACTGCCACAATATAGCTTGGAGTGTCACTATATTATGTACGTATCTTGAGTCATCTGTTCCTCAGGAAAAAGCACAGACAGGAACAAGAAAAGGGAAGGGTAGCACTCTATGTACATTCACCGACAAGTTTCCTCAAAGATGTAACATATTACAAAATATCTCTAAAGGGTTCTCATTTCTCACAGCATAAACTGTCATAAAACATGCAAGTAGCTGTATCTGTTTCCTAATGAAATTTATTTTTATCCCTTCCCTGAGGCCTCACGATAACTTCAGTAAGAGGAAATGTGAATTCAAGTGGAAGCAGGGGGACTGCAGATGGTCCATCTCCCTGTTAGGATGGGGTGAGGAGTGGGATTTATATAAGTAGGATGGATAGTAGATAAATAGATAGATCGATAGATAGATGGACAGACACATAATTTATTGAGCATGTACTCTGTACCAGGTACTGTGTTAAATCCATTACAAAGATTACCCCATGAGGTGGTTAGACTATTATTCTATTTTAGAGAGGATGAAACTGAGGATCATAGAATTTAAGTAATTTGCCCAAGGTCAACACCTAGAAAGTTGAAGTGTCAGGGTTTGCTGCCAGTCTGGTTCTAGAACCCAAATTCTTAACCCTTAATGCTTAATGTTCTGAATATAAAAAGGAAGTTTAAGCCTACTGAACCCTTTCTGTATCTTTACTTTACCATTAGCAAAATGCCTATGAACACCTGAAAAGTTTCTTCTCAAGAATGTTTCTGCATAGAAAATTTGGGCACTGGAGAGGGCTGTGAAGAAATGATCTCTAACATCTTCTCCAACTGCAAGTTTATCCTAAAAATTTACTGTGTGAGTAGAGCAAGTTTTATTTTATTGCTCTTTAAAACTGAAGGGAAGGCTGGGTGCAGTGGTTCACACCTGTAATCCCAGCACTTTGGGAGGCCGAGGCGGGCAGATCACTTAAGGCCAGGAGTTCAAGACCAGTCTGGCCAACATGGCAAAAGCCCATCTCCACTAAAAATACAAAAAGTAGCTGGGCGTGGTGGCATTTGCCTGTAGTCCCAGCTACTCGGGAGGCTGAGGTGGGAGAATCACTTGAACCCGGAGGCAAAAGTTTCAGTGAGCCAAGATCATGCCACTGCACTCTAGCCTAGGTGACAGAAAGAGATGCTGTCTAAAAAAATACAATACAATAAAAACTGAGGGGAAGATAGATATCATCCCTCCGGGATTAATTTTTGAGGGCTAAGTAGTTAGAAGTTTATTCAAAGCATTTGAAGAAAGGACATGGCCAAATTGCTGTGTTCAGAAGGCTATTTTAACCATATCCCTTTCCACCCATCCCTAACACCCAAACACGCATATTCGTCCAGCTAATTGCATTTTCTCCTTCAAAATCTCTGCTCAAGGTTTTCCTCCTCGAAGAATCCGTCGCTGCCTGCGCCCCTCAGCGGGATCTCATCCATGTCCATTGGGTCCCTGCCTTCTTATAGGTTTTATTACATTGTCCCATCATCATGGATTTTCGTGTTAGTCTCTCCTGCTGAACTGCATGTGTCTTGGGGATTGTGAGCATGCCATCTGTGTATAGCAGTTTCCAGCCTAGTGCATGACACTGAAAAGACACTTAATATATGCTAGTAATAAAGTAATATACCATAACAATATAGAGCCTCTAAGTCTGAGGAAAGGACCCTCATCTTTACTGTGGGGAGCTACTGGCTGAAGCCAGCTCAAGACACCTTTCCAACCAATGTGCAAACCGTGACAGCCTGTGTGAGAGCCCAGGGCAATCAGATAAATCCCCAGTTGCAAACCTTTATGGTTTTCAGGGTAAAATACCTCAGAGACAATTGTTCTCACTTGTCATTTCAAATATTTAAAGTCACCATTCCCTAGAGCTGCTGCTGTTGACAAGCACCATGGTGAACGTCTCTGGGTCTTTTCACCTGTCGGAGAGGTCTGAGGACAGAAGGGTTTAAGAAAGGAGCATGGCCTTTTTTTTGTTTTTCGAGCATGGCCTTTTTTTTTTTTCAAGCATGGCCTTGTTTTTCTCTACACTCTTGCATAAGGTTTTCTTGCCACATTTTTTTAATGTATAGATTTTTGTCCATGGTCATATGAGTGGCTTTGCTGGATGCAGAATTCAGGTTTCCTGACCCTCAGGCAGCTATATTTCTACCAGTTGATTTCAACTCTTTCATCAGAATGAAGTCAAGCCTCACCTCCTCCAAGAAGCCTTCAGTGACCTGCTCCCCAAGTCACATTTAAATGCCCTCCTCCGTGCTCTCAATGCCCTGTGTGTGCTTCTAGTGCAGCACTTATTACCCTGGTCAGAAGAAGGGCTGATTAACTTGTCTGTTTTCTACTAGGCTGTTCGCTGTAGAGAACCAAAAGCACGTCTCGTATCCCGTTGCCTGAAACCATGCCACACAAACAGACTCTTACATTAATTATCTCCTTGTTTCTTCCTGGTTGGGGAGGGGGAGGAGTAAACATTCTTTGATAGTTTGTGCTTTTCATGAGGTCCATTTTTGCACGTCCCACTGCTACAGGGAGCAGGAAGAAAGATTTTAGTGTGGTTTACCATGTTAAGATCCAGGCTAATGATAAAGGTTGCCTACATAAATTCTAGGAGCCCTTCCAGCTCCCAAAATCTAAAAAGTAATTTTATTCGATGCCATCTTCTTTTCTCCCTCCTGCAAAGCCCTGCTTCCTGCTCAACCAACATTAGAGAAAATAGGGTTGCACTGAACTGAGCAGCCATCTGAAGGCTGATGTTATAAACACTCCCTGGGACTTCATAGCAGTCAGGAGGGCTGAACTGCGTGTCGATTCAAAGACCAGTCCAGCTGCTACCCTGGGATGAGGGATCACAGGGAGAAGATGCTGAAACAACTATTATAGATTTTACTGGCAGTGGCTTTTGACAGACTAGAATGGAAACGATAATTGGTGAAGACATCTTAGAGGTCACTAGTGAGTAGGAGAAAGCTCTCTGGCTTTCATTAATAGCAGCATCTGCCTGAACTGGATAATAACCTTGAAGATAGTAGCTTGAAAAATGAATTCATGTTGGGAGAAAGTCCGGGACCACTTCTAAATAGCAGCTTATAGCCTTTCAGAAACAAGTGCTATAATGAGAGTCAAGTATTTCTCTTTAAAAGATTCTTTGCTACAAATTCAGGTAGTCAAATAACTGTACCCCAGTTTTATCAGAAAACAAACCTTCTAAATTAACAAATAAGCTAAAGTCATTAGTGAGCATTTTCAGTAACAAATATATGTTTCTTAGTGGAATAAAGAGAAGATAAAGAAGTTAGCTTTTTCCTTCCTGGTTGCAAATGACCTTAAAAGATATTTTAAATAATAAATGTCCATTAACTAGTCTTGAAATAATTGCATTTAAACCAATTTTATGATCACATAGAACCACATTTTACATCATACTGAAGCAAGAGAAAAGTGCTGTATATTGCAGCTATTGGGCAGTAATAGAAGGCTGTCTTGTGAGAGGATTAGTATTCAGGGCATCAAAAGACTATAGGTGTCCCCCAGATGTGGTATCACCAGCTTGTGGTATCGGTCTCCTTTTCTCCCATCAAAAGATGAACAAAGAACCAGATCATAAAAGAGAAAAAGTTTCTCGAAATGTCATTCTTTTTAAAGACAAATAAGTACACAAAAATCAGCCAGGTGTGGTGGCATACACCTAGTAGTCCCAGCTGCTTTGCGGGGGCTGGGGCAGGAGGATACCTTGAACCCAGGAGGTCAAGGTTGTAGTGAGCCGAGATTGCACCACCGCATTTCAGCCTGAGTGACAAAGTGAGACCCTGTCTCAAAAAAAAAAAAAAAAAAAAAAAAAAAGGCAAATAAGTGACTTAACAGAGTGGGAGGGTTCTTTCCGTAGCCTCCACCACAAATGCAGGTTAGTTTCTCCAACTGACTAATTTTCACCTGAGAAGGTAGAGGAAATCTGCTAATATTTACCAACATTGTAGCGTGACTAAGGAAATGAGCTGCAGAAATGCAGGACATCATTTTATCATTAGTTGGTTAGTTAACATCTTCTCTTTGCGCATGATCTACAATGTAAGTCACCATCATTATTATCTGGGTTTTTCTGTTCATATCAAAGTTTTCTAATATGATGGTGTTGCTTAGGAGGGAGAACCACATAGAGAAGCCTGCCCTTCTTCACTTCTGCACTTTGTAAAGTGAGAGAGGGAAGGAGGGAAAAAGTGAGGAGATTTTCGTCTCAGAATAAAAAATTTGCATTATTGGTATTCAGTAAGAGAGTTCTTATGCTCTTGGGAGAAACAGAAAAAAAATCTTTAGAGAGAAACCTCATATATTGTGATATTGTGATACCATAGGCAAAAAAGAGTTCAAAGTGAAGAATTTATGGCACGTATAGCCAAAGAAGAAAACAATTTTAAATATATCACGTGCCTAGGTAATAGCTCAGGTGGGTACAGAGTCTGCCTGCCTGTTAATGGATTAGCATTAGGCCTAACGTTTCCTGTGTGCATTCTCTTATGCCACACAGGATAAAGGTACACTCTACACAAACAGTACAAATGCTTTGGAAGGAAAAATGCTCCTTGCTTTAATGAGGATGGCCTTCCCACCTTGATCAGTAATTCTAAACCATCTAATGTGGCCAGGGAATGTGGATGATCAGCCAGGGGTCAAGCCAAAAAGATCAAATTCATCAGTAGCTTTCCCTTTTGTATTTTTAAACTTCCCCCACCCCATCCCTACAGACTTATAGGAGTCCAGAACAAGTCCTGGAGTTGTACTTCTTAATACTTATTATAATTTGAAGGATGGAGCTTTCAAAAATGACAATAAAACACTGATAACCTGATAAAGAATTTGTTTGGCATTACTTTAGGGCAGCACCATGAATGAATGGCATTTGGCCATCTGTGTATTAGGGCCTGGGTTGATGAGGGTAAAGAACAGAAACACCCCCTCCCCACCCTCAGCCTGTACCTCTGCCACCTACCACCAGGATGGATATAAAGGGAAGGGAAGGGGTAAGATGCACCTACCCTGAAACTACTCTCTCCAAATCAGCATGAATACCCATGCTGGCCTTCATCTATGCTGGAAGTAGCTAATATGGTTATAACCATGCCGCAGATCTGCACTGTATTAGACCATTCTTGCATTTCTATAAAAGAATACATGAGACTGGGTAATGCATAAAGAAAAGAGGTTTAATTGGTTCATGGTTCTGCAGGCTGTACAGAAAGCATAGCACCAAGATTTCCTTCTGCAGAGGCCTCTGGAAACTAACAATCATGGCAGAAGGTGAAGGAGGAGCACGTGTCTTAAATGACAGGAACAAGAGCAAGAGGCAGGGGAAGGTGCTACACACTTTTAAACAACCAGATCTCGCAAGAACCCACTCACTATTGTAAGGATAGCACCAAGAGGATGGCACTCAACCATTAATGAGAAATCTACCCCATGATCAAATCACCTCCCACCAGGCCACCTCTAACATTGGGGATTACAATTCAACATAAGATTTAGAGGGCACATATATTCAAACTACATCAAGCACATTCTTTTTACACAGTAGCATAATTTGAGAAGTCTGTGAAGTATCCTCATTCTCATCCTGAGAACTGCAGCTGATGACTGGTTGAAATTCATGCGGTCATCGTTGCTGCATGTGTAGAAAGCCTTGGACTTCTGACTCGCAGTGCATCTCCCACATCTACTGGACAAGGGATGCTTAGGACGATTGTTTGATTTCACTGGGGAGATTTGTCAAAATATAATTTCCTGGGCCTCCCAATACATAGATCTGATTCATAGATCTGTACTTTGAAAAACCTAAGGGACTATGGCATACACCCCAGGTTAGGAACAGCCTACTATCCAGGAAGACATTATCGGTCTTGAGTAAGAGTGACCCAGGACAGAGCCAACAAGAACCATAAGTGAGTCAACATCTGCTAGAGATGCCAGGGTGCTGGAGCAGTGGACAGGAGGAGGAGGAGGAGTAACAGTTATCTAACTTGTGTACCTCAGTCTTCACATCTATATAATGGAGATAGTAATATTACCTGTCTCATGCAATTGCCATGAATGTTAAATCAGTCAATGTAAAGTACATAGTACAGTGCCTGGCACTTATATCTTAATAAATATTAGATGCTGTTGTCTTTATTTGGATCCAAAGCTGCCTGAGTAGAAGTTGGAGAACGAGGCAAGGTTGTTTAATTGGACAAGTCTAAAAGGGGCAAGGTGAAGTACAAAGGAAACCAGGTTTCTAGCTCCTTTAAATGTCCAGGGAAGAGCTGGAAATTCTGCTAGGGTCAATCTTTAAGGATTAGTAGTTTGTTAATTCACATTAAAAGGATCAACTTAAGGCAAGATTATTTAACATCCATAACATACATTTGTGTCATCCAAAAAACCTCCAGCATTTGCCAAAAGGAAAAAAAGAGAAAAGGAAAATATTTTACCAGTAATTCAGATTTTATTTGGAAGCCCCTGGCTTCGTGAACATTCTTTATAAAAACTGCAAATTTTTCAGGATTAATACTTACACTCTGACTTACAATTCAAGTTAGGGAGGTATATTTGTTACCTATTACTGTGTAACAAATAACCATAAGGCTAGTGGCTTTTAACAACACACAGTTATTATCTCACAGTTTCTGTGGACTGAGATCCAAGCACAACCTGTCTGGGTCCTCCGCTTCAGGATGTCTCCTAAGACTGCAATCAAAGTGTCTGCCAGATCTGGGGTCTTGTATGAAGGCTCAACTGGGGAAGAATCTGCTTCCAAGCTGATGAGGTTGTTGGCAGGATTCATTTCCTTGTTGGCTCTCCTTACCATTCCTTACCATGCAGGCCTCTTTGACATGACAGTTTTCTGATTAAATCCAGCAAATGAGAGAGTCTGCTAGCAGGTCAGAAGTTACTATGTTATGTAACCTAATCATAAAAATGACATCCCATCCTCTTTGCTTTCTCTGCTCATTAGAAGCAGTCACAAGCTCCATGCACACTCAAGGAAAAGGGATTAAACAAGCGCACGAATACCAGGAAGCAGGGCTCATTGAGGTCCCTCTTAGAGTTGGTCTGCCACAGGCAGCATTTCCCAAAAGCACTACTGTGCCTCAAGACATTAACTGACACTTTAGGAAACAAATTGACACAATGATAGTAATTGTTTTTCATCTCAATATTCTCAGACAAGGAAATCCAAAATATGCTCTTATATAATGAACCCAAATATGCAATAATCTGCCATATCCAAGAACACTTTCCTTGAAAGATTATTACTTAATATGAGCATGCAAAATGTTCACCATCTATAGTGATGCGTAAATAGTATTGATTACAGGTTGATCTATGTCATTTACTCAGTGTCCGCTGCTGTGTGTTATCTATCTTGTCTTACAATTTCAACATAAATGAATATTTAATGTTTCTTTTATATTAAATACTTATGCTACACAAATTTATGCTCCATAGATCTGTGACTCAAAAAAGGACCTTTCCAAACAACAAAAAAGAGTGTTGAGATTCTCAAACTGTGTCACAATCAAGCAGAAGTTGGAATACATCAAAATGAAGGCTAAAGCTTTGCTTTCTAAACATGCATGGGAGTAAGATGCCCAAAATGAAACACTGAATTATTCCAGAATAATCTAAGTCAATGGTACCAAGATTTTGCAAAATATATAATTTGGGCTCTTTCTTTCCCTGTAACACTCACCACCTCTATGACATTGGATTTTTTTGGCTGGGCATGGGGGCTCACGCCTGTAATCCCAGCACTTTGGGAGGCAAAGGCGAGTGGATCACCTGAGGTCAGGAGTTCGAGACCAGCCTGGCCAACATGGCAAAACCCCATCTCTACTAAAAATACAAAAATTAGTCAGGAGTGGTGGCAGGTGCTTGTAGTCCCTGCTACTTGGGAGGCTGAGGCAGGAGAATCGCTTGAACCATGGAGGTGGAGGTAGCAGTGAGCCGAGATTGTGCCACTGCACTCCAGCCTGGGCAACAGAGCAAAACAGTCTCAAAAACAAAACAAAAGAAAACAAAACAAAAAAACCATGGGATTTTTTATTTTTCTTTGAAATGAAAGGAAAATATGGAAGAGATTAGATGCTGCACTTCAAATTTGGATTTTAATTCAGCAATATATCATTTCCAAAATTAGACACAAAACATTGTTTTCGTCAAAAGGGTCTTTTTTTTGATGTCACATTTTACATTAACATGTAAAATAAGATTTTTGTGTTTTCTCTTAAAATATTCCACTTTTCTAATTTTTGTGTGACAATTTTAGAAGGAAGACAACAACTGTGAAACCTTAAATATTATATCCTTTCTCTTGTCACTCCTTCTAAAGAATATCCTATGTTTTATATTTAGCTCCTTGTACCTTTGTGGTGTTGATGGGATAAAAAGGCAAATTAAAGGTTGAGAGAAACCATGCAAACATCAATGAGCTCATAGAAAAAGATCACGAAGAATGACACAAACTTAAAGACAGGGAGAGGTCATCAAAGTTCTGGAAAGACAGGCAGAGAAAGGAACTGGAAGCAGCATCCATCAATAATGTTGTTCTGTACTGAGAAGGATGAGGAAAAACTGCTTGGTTTTTCTCTGTGCTTTGCAGTATAATTCTCTCTTTTTCTGCTCACAGAAAAGCAGTAGCACCAAAATAATCTTCAATAATAATCATTATTAGTCTTTAAGACTTTCAAAGCCAGACTTGTGTTTCTTTTAGATGTGCCACAATGCTGAGGTGGGCCTTCCTTGGGGCACTCAGAAAGTTGTCTCTCTCCACAGCATCCTCTGTGTTTGCCCTGTGCTAATACTGACAGTTCTTCTCCCAGTTTCCATAATATAAAATCCACTCCACAGGGTATTAGTGTGCAAGGTAGATTTCACCAAAGATTTCATGGTGCATCATGGATGACTTCATTAAAAAATTTCCCTTGGGTAATTGCTCTCCAAGACTGGTCTAGTCTGCCAGCTGCCAGGTCTGTGTGTCCCTGTTTCCCCATCTGCCTTTCCCTCCTTCCCTCACTGGTATTGCCTTCCAGTCCTCCAGCTCCTTGAGATCTACTTCAGTATATTCAACCCCCACCCCCACCCACCCCATTCCCTACTTGGCAAACAAAATACTCTCCCTAGAAATCCATGCAGGACTACGTAGAAATGTTTTTTCACTGTCACATAATGTTCAAAAAAAGAAAACTGATAAAATTTTAATCATTTATGATAGCAATTGTTTTGTCTGTCCCTTTTCTGGCATAAATAGAAACCAAGCCTCTATTACATCTCCTGACCTTTTGTCAATGCTCTGTCAGTACATTCTAATTTTAAAGGAGTTTTGATGTCAAAATGGTTTGGCAAATTTTGCAGTGGAATGTACGGCAGGGAGTGGCATCTCTAAATCCAAATTAGGCAGGAGGATTCAAGCAAAACTTGGGTAAAGTGATCACTTCAAAAGGATGAAGGATACGCCATATGTAGAGGGAGAGGCTGAATATTCATTCATTCACTGAGCATTTGCTGTACACCTACTATGAGACAGACATGAAGCTGAGGGCCAGGCCTACAATAGGAAACAAGTTGGACATGGTTCCCACCCTCATGAAGTCTGTGGTCTGGTGGGAGAACAAGTAAACGATTAAACAAGCAACTTGAATAGAATGTGCATAAATTGCAGGGGAAGTACAGAGCGAAATGGGACAATATTCCCAAATCCCCTAGCACATTTATTTGTTTATCTAAGATAACTAGGGAAGAGGTGGGAAGGTGAGAGTGGGGATCTTTTGAGCAGGAGTAACAACAGATTCAAAGGTAAGGAAGTAGAGGAAGCACAGGCAGCTTGAGGAGTGTTGAGAAAGGAGCTTATTTTGTCTGGGTGTGGGAGGGGAAGGGCAGGTTTAGCCAAGAAGAGGCTGGAAAGGAAAGTCCCATATCCTCAGGTTTCTACCCTTCGGCAACAAATTCTGGTTTCCTTATGCTCAGCTGAAACCTAATCTCAATCTAAGCCTGTAGTTTGACGGCATCTCTTTCTCTCTGGAGGAGCCCAGAGTTTCTGAGTCAGGGGGCTGCCCTGCAGCATCTCAATGGCACCCCTCAGCCTCGACATCAACTCTCTAAAGTTGGGACATGCAATCAAAGTGTGGTTAACTTTACATCCCTCACCTTACTTATGCTGCCTATCAGAAAAAATGGGGAATTTAGCAAAATATGTTTTTTATTCATATCAAATAAATTAATTTTACTTTAAGATCTTCTCTGAGAATTTCTTGACCAATCTTCAAAATAATAGTAACATGCTGGCATATTACATACTGGATTTGAAATTCTTTTCCTCGATCTGAATATTATACATTATGGAGATGAAAAAAATTAATTAACCCAGAAATCATTGGATGAGTAATAATAGCCATGTCCTAGGAGTTACATAAATAAGAAAATGTCTCTCCAAAGTGTTCACAGTCTAGTACACATACAAGGAAACTCTATAAATTCCTGTGATAAAGAGTGATGTAAAGGGTATTATTACAACCCAGACCCAAAGGCATAGAGTTAAAACAGTGACTGGCGGCTGGACGCAGTGGCTCACGCCTGTAATTCCAGCACTTTGGGAGGCCAAGGCGGGTGGATCCACTCTCCTGACTCGAGGTCAGGACTTCGAGACCAGCCTGGTCAATATGGTGAAACCCTGTCTCTACTAAAAAAATACAAAAATTAGCCAGGCATGGTAGTGTGTGCCTGTAGTCCCAGCTACTCGGGAGGCTGAGGCAGGAGAATTGCTTGTACCTGGGGGGCGGATGTTGCAGTGAGCTGAGATGGCGCCACTGCACTCCAGCCTCGGTGACAGTGAGACTTTGTCTCAAAACAAACAAACAAGCAAACAACAAAAACCAATGAGTGGCTGGGTAATACTCACCGAGGAGGTGCATATCAAGGGTGATATAGTTTGTCCCTTCCATATGTCATGTTGAAATGTGACCCCCAGTGTTGGAAGTGGGGCCTAGTGGGAGATGTCTGGGTCATGGGGGCGGATCTGTCATGAATAGCATGATGCCCTTCCTGCAGTAATGAATTCACATGAGAGCTGGTTGTTTGAGGGAGCCTGGCATCCCTCTCTCGCTCCCTCTCTTGCCATGTGATGCTTGGTCCTGCTTTGCCTCCCTCCATGCATGAGTATAAGCTTCCTAAGGCCCTCACCAGAAGCAGATGCTGGTGCCATGCTTCCTGCTCAGCCTACAGAACTGTGAGTCAAATACACCTCTTTTCTTTGTAAATTACTCAGTCTCAGCTATTCCTTTATAGCAATGCAAAATGGACTAATACAAGGAGAGGCTGTTTCTCTTTGCCTTTTCCTTCTTTTCCTTTATTGCATGATTACTGCTGTTCACCCAGGCTTTCTGGGACCATATCCCCAATTACCACACCAATGTAGTAATTAGATAAAAAGACTCCATTATGAAAGCGTTCTGGACATATTAAGCTGGGGTTTGAAGGAAGGGATCTTGCTCCTTCTCTGTCTCAAGCCTCTCCTCACATTCATGCCTCTCCCATGACTTGTTGGCCCATTTGATCAAGGAGGTCTTCTCTGATAAATAGGCAGCTGGATGCTAACTTGTGTTCCTAGACACCCCAGTACTCACTGCCCCAACCCAGGAATTAATGTTGAGAGCAGACAGAGCACCTAACTAGAAAAGACCTGCAGAAACACATGGAGGCAGAGACCAAAAGATACAGAACTTAGCATACATGGGAAGGGAAGCCCACACAAATTATACGAGGGGAAATGTACGATGTCAAGAATCATTTGTTCTAAACTTCTTCACTAATTTTTTTCAAAACTTGGCATTTTAATGGAAAATGACAATAAACACGTGGGGCAGTGAAGTCAAATCAAATGCATTTTTTTTCTTCTCATGCACCCTGCAGTCAGTACCTGAGGGCCCACATTGAGAACAGATTACCCTTTGAGTGTTGAATAGGAATGTTTGAATATTAGAGGTATGCTTATTAATCAGCAGTAGTTATCTTTTTCACTCATTTGTTCACTTATACAACAAAAATAGAACCCCTACTACATGCCATATACTTTGGATCCAAAATATAAATAAGACAAAGTCAGTCTAATAATGAGAACAGACAAGCATAGTACAATGACTAGAGTGCAGTATATCCGAGAACAATGTAGGCCTCCCAAAGAACAGGGACGTATTTCCCTATTTGCCATTCAGAATTCACCCCAAACACTTAATGCAACACCTGACATATAATAGGTGCTCATTAAATAAGTGCTAAATGATGTGTCTATGTGTCCAATGCACAGTATGCTGTATAGCATGGAAGCAGGACACATAATCAGACAGGGTTGGTGGGTGAGGAAGGTTCAGCTGAGTTTTGTGTTCATACATAGAGTGACAGCATCTGCCTGATAATGTGATTTTCTGCAGCAGTGCTCATCTGCTTGATTATAAGTGGAATCATTGGATGATTTGGATGATAAAAAATAAGTTTCAGAAGGCAAAATATACAGGCGTAGGGAGGCAAGAGCCTTTCTGGAGAGTGACTGAAATAAATAACCATAAAATCTAGGAAGGAGAACTGGGAGCTGTGGCTCACACCTATAATCAATCCCAGCACTTTGGGAGGCTGAGGCAGGCAGATTGCTTCGGCCCAGTAGTTCAACACCAGCCTGGGGAACATAGGGAGACCCCATCTCTACAACAAATACAAAATTTACCTGGACATGGTGGTGTGTACCTGTAGTCCCAGCTACTCAGGACACTGAGATGGAAGGATTGCTTGAGCTCGTGAGGTTGAGGATGCAGTGAGCTGTGATCGCGCCACTGCACTCCAGTCTGGGTAACAGAGCGAGACTCTGTCTCAAGAAAGAAAAAAAAATCTAGGTGGGTAGGAAAGAGAATAAAGAAGTTCCAAGGGAGTGAAAATAGAGTGGTCAAAGCACCAGAGGTCTCAGTGAAATTCAAATACTAGAGAGTGGGAATAAGAATGAGGAAATAGGACCCATAGGTGAATATTGATGTACAAAGCTAAGATACTGATGTTAAAGATTTCAGAAATAGACCTGTTCAGGGTAATGTTTATTTCCAGTGGGGATGCTGAAGTGGGGTGGAGGCCATTTAATTAGAGAAGATTAAAGCAGTCTGTAATGCTTGGGTGGCAGATGGGGTCATCCTTGCTGTGTAGGACAATGGCAACAGGAGTAGCCGTGGAGGAGAAGAGCCAGAGGCCAGAGACCTCAATGGAGCAGTGGCAGGGCCATCAGTGAATGACAGCATTAGAGAGGGGTAAGCTTCACCAGGGTTCTTTCAGAAAGCAGAGCCTGAGGCGATGGCTTGCATGCAGTTAGTTGATTTGAGGAAAAGATCCTAGTGAGTAGGAGTGGGGAAATGGGGAGATTGAAACAAGGAAGGCAAAAAAGTTAATGAAAAGGTATGCTCTTGAGTGATCTCTACTGTGATTGAATAGGGTTCTATCCTGCCTTCAGAAACTTCTGAAATGCCACGTAAAATGAACCTCAGAATTTGTCCACCTTCTTCTTCCACTTAAGGAGGAAGTCAAGGATTGTCTTAGTGGGGCTTGAACTCTTTCTTGTGAGGCTGCAGCAGTGTGAGTGCCAGGCAGCTTTCCACAGGTGTTCTACCCTAAGGCCTCTGAGAAGCCCCAGGTAAAAATCAGATGATAACAAGGTGCAGCTGAAGCAACATGCGGTCAGGTTTACACCTGCCTGGAGCTGGTTGTCACTACGGTGGCTGGAGTAAAAGCTAGGCAGAGATAATGTGATATGGGGCACCAGAAGAGTCTGTTACAATGGGTAAAGGAGTCATTGTAAGCAGGAGGTAGGAGCAAATAGAAAGCCAGTGTAGGCACAGGCATGGAGTTACTGTAGATGGTTGGCATTAATGACCAGAGTCTAGTTGGAGCCTTGCCCTAGAACTCCAAAAGAATGTGGATGAAAAGTCATCTTGCAGCTGAGGAGGACCCAGTTCCAAGGAAGGGGGCTAGACAGGAAGATCCATGCTCACTTGGGCTTCCAGGTGTCTATCCCAAGTGTGTTTAACCAGATATAGAGCATGGCTGCTTGGAAAAGCAAGCTGTGGCCTACTCAATGGCATCAATATATCAGGAGATACAATATTTGAGTGCGTAGAAGTGTGTTCTGAATATGGAAGAGAGAGAGAGTGTGTGTGTGTGTGTGAGAGAGAGAGTGTGTGTGTGTGTGTGAGAGAGAGAGAGAGAGACTAGAAAAAGAAATAAGATGGCACTTTACTCAGCCTTGAAGAACTAACATACAAAGATATAACTTATCTGATCCACTTGGCAGTTTTATTTATAAAAGTAAATTAACAAATTGGCATTCTGATTTAGATATAGCTCTCTTGGGAGTTTGTTTAGCCGGTTAAGCTCCCCTGAGCCTGAACAACCCTGGGCTTGCTAATAAATCAAGTCTAAGGATCTCCAAAGCAGAGGATCACACCCTGGGATTCAGTGTCCACAGCAAAGAACTGAGGTCCTTTGCAGTATGCAGTCCTAAGTTAGTGTCAAGCTCATCCCCTTCTCTAATATTTTAAAATTCACTTTCTGACTTCAACACACTACTTCTGTTACATACCACTGTATGAAAATAAAATGATGTCTCTGAGGCATTAGTTACCTTTGGCTGCATAACAACTTACCCCCAAACTTAAAACAACCCACATGTATTGTCTCACAGTTTCCGTGGGTCAAGAGTCTGGGCAGGCTTAGCAAGTTCCTGCACTTCAGGGTCTCTTACAGACTTGCAGTCAAGGTGTCAGCTGCGATGTAGTGATCTTAAGGTTCAACTGGGCAAGGATCTATTTCCAGGCTCACATGGTGGTTGGCAAGATTGAGATCCCTGTGGACTGTTGGACTGAGGGTCTCAGTTTCTTGCTGGCTGTTGGCTGGAGGCCTGCTTCAGTTTCATGCCACATAGGCAGCTCCAACATGGCAAATTGCATCATCAAAGCCAGCAAGGCAGAGAGTCTGTTAGCAAGAGGAGATTGCAACCTTTTGGCACTTAATCAGTGAAGTGACATCCCATCATCCATCTTTGCCACAATCTGTTGGTAGAAGAGAGTCACCAGACAAACCCACATTCAAGAGAATGGGATTATACAAAGGTACATATACCACGAGGCAGGATCATTGGGGACCATCTGAGAGGCTATCCACACCACTGTGTATCATCATAATGGTGACTGTGGCTCATTGAGGATACAAGCTAAGCTGCTTGGATATAGAAGTCCAAAAGCAGTGGCTTAAATGGGATAGAAGTTTCATTGTCTCTCTTTAATAACAGGCCAGAGATCTGCAAACAGTGCAGTGTGGAGGGGTAGCTGTAGTTCCTTTTATCCTGTGGCTTATCCCTTCCTCAGAATGCTGTTTAAATCCCCATGAAGTAAACTGATTTACCACCTCATTTTCATTCTAATCCCCGGGAATGAAAAAGAGGAAAATAAGAACTTAATCAAATTTATTTTAAGGATGTAATGCAACAGGAAGTTTTGCAGGTCACTTCTACTTGCATCTCACTGGTGAGAACTTGGGCACATGACCACCTATAACTAAAAGGAGGCTCTTGCTGGTCATCCATGGGCCCTGTCAAAACTTGACAGAAGGGGTCCTATTAAAGGAAGATAATGGGGAACAATCAGCAGACTCCACCACTGTGGCCAAGGATGAAGGGAGAGTTAAACATTTAATTTGTTACTTTCAGGTCATGCAACAGATGTTTCTTTGTCCCAACTGTGACGCTCTCTTCTTATCTATCATGGCCACCTAGAAAATACTATATGCTGGCAGGCACGGCTGCCAATCTGAGATGAGCAATTTTCTGCTTGGTTAAAATATTAATTCCAGTCCTGATGAGGGTCAGACAAGTGAGGTATTTTCCCAAACTAGAAAGAAAAAGTGCATTACAGATGACCGACCTCAAGCTCTGTTACAAGCTGGACCTCATATAGCTATACTTTGTTATTTAAACATCTTAAATGCTAAAATTCAAACTTATAAATAAAATATTCAAATTAGTGGACAATTCCTAAGAGAACTCTTCACTTTTTATATATTTCAACACCATAGTTATCAAATCATGAGAACCCCTTGTGCATTTATTTTAAAATATTAATTTATTGAAAAAGAAAAACTCTGCATCCCTGTATTGATATAAAACAAACTGGTGCCTGGTAAATTCTATTAGAAATGCAAGCACTGATAAGGCTGTGATTGCCATGTTGTCAGTGTCTAAGAGGCATTTCCAGCCACTAGTCGTACACTAATCCCAGCTAACAGGAGAAGACTGGGGATAATGCCCAGTTTTTTTTTTTTTTTTTGAGTTTTTCTAACAAATGTGTTAACTCTCAGAAACACACTTACTTTACACTGTGTAACTTCTTCTTTGTGTAAGAAAGAAAGTCTCTAGGATTTTCTAGGAGGTTTCGGGGTATACGTGTATTAAAAATCTTCCTATGCTATGTCTTTCAATAGTGCCAGCACAGGTCACTCTATGGTTAAAGAATTCCCATGGACATTATCTATCCCAAAATTTGTCACTAGAACCACTGGCCAGGGTACAACTGTTGGGCAAATTGGATCCACCAGAAAGTTAGGATAAGTAAGTCATTGGGCTAAATTTTTCAAACCTCTCAACTTTCTTAGGTATTTTGGTTTGATGGCATTTTGCCAGAGGTATTAAGAAATTCAGATGCATCTGTGATCTTTCACCTAGTGATTGACAATTTATAATTATATTTCAGATTTTTTTTTCCAAAAAGCAAAATACAGTTTGAATGATATGTCTTCCTTTCCTCTTCTGCTTCCTAGTGTGAAGATTCTCAACATGGATTCCATGAAATTGCTTTGGGAGTTGTGTAAAACTCTTGCAATTGTTTGTAAAATTTGTATATATGTGTACAGACTCTTAAAAGGGTGTTTGACACTAAGAAGTTTCCAGTGATTGGATGACACAATAGTAAAATAAAACCTAAAAACAAAAGAAATGACGACAATTGTCATTTATTGGGTAATTCCTATGCACGAGGTATTATGCTAAATACTTCACCTAAAATACACCATTCCATCCTCATAACAACCCTATTAAGTATGTAGTAATAGGTCTCATGTGGCGGCTCATGCCTGTAATCCCAGCACTTTGGGAGGCCAAGGTGGGTGGATTGCCTGAGCTCAGGAGTTCAACACCAGCCTGGGCAACATGGCAAAACCTTGTCTCTAATAAAAGTACAAAAAATTAGCCAGGCGTGGTGGTGCACACCTGTCATCCCAGCTACTCGGGAGGCTGAGGCATGAGAATCGCTTGAACTGGAGAGGTGGAGGTTGCAGTGAGCCGAGATCACGCCACTGAATTCCAGCCTGGGTGACAAAGGCAGATTCTGTCTCCAAAAAAAAAAAAGTTGGGGAGAAGGCAAGGCATGTTTTAGCAGTGTCATATGAATAAGCAGTTGGGTTGTACAGATGCACCAAAGAGGAATAAGATCACAAAGCCAAACTTAAATTTGTACAAAACAGAAGCTCAAGGAGATTCACTGTCATGTGGCTAATAAATAGCAGAAGCCAGATTTTAACTCGGGGTGTTCTCATGCCAAAGCCAGTGCTCTAATTCTGTGATTCTGTGAGTTCTCGCCTCCTCTGTATTGAGAAGCGCAGGAAGAATTTGCCTTATGTTGATGAGCAGTATCTACACTAAGAGCAAGGGAAAAGTTTTGATTTTTTTTTTTAGGTTTGGGGGTTGGAGTTTGTCTGTCATTTGTTATTGATTGATTGATTCATTCGTTCACACACATATCAAATATTTACTGAGCACCTAGCATATGCTAAGCACAATACTAAGTATTGGGGAACTCAAGATGAAAAGACATGTCCCTTTTCTCAAGAGATCTAACAGGTTAATGGGGACATAGTCCCACTAATATATAGCGACACCAGATTGCGAAGGAACTAAAGTGAATTTGTGAGGATGCTACAATAAAAACATAGGAAAAGGGGTAATCCCCAGGGGAGTCTGAGATGGTTTAAAAGATAAGAAACCCTTTAAATAAACATTTCAAAAAGAGTAGTGTTTAGGAAGATAAGTAGGGGAACCTGCAAATGAGAGAGGGGGAGGAGGAAAAAGAGAAAACATGGCATATTTAGGGAGTGTCACATGGCTTGACATTATAAAAGCACGAAGAATGAGGAGGATACAGAGGTGTGTTGAGAGAGTTATAAGGCTGCACTGCAAGACATGCCTGTGAAAAGCCAGGCAACATGGATGATATCGGCTGACATCATTTGAGCCGCAGTGACCTGCTTTCATTGTTGTGTTAGAAGGATTACTCCAGCAGCACTGGGGAGGAAGGACCGAGGAGGGCTCAGACTGAAGGCTGGTCTACTTACTAGGAAGCTATGGAATGATCTGGGTGACCAGGTGGTATTGCCTTAGACTAGGACAGTGGCAGTGGGGATAGATTTAAAAGAAAATTGGAGTGTAGACTCAGTAGGCCCTGATGGTCAATGGGATATGGAGGATGGGAGGAGGAGGAAAAAGGCTAGGAGGACTCCCAGGTGTGTGGCTTACACAGCTGGTAGGTGATGGTGATAATCATGGTCAGGAACACAGCAAGAGGAACAGATATGGCAAGAGGAGTATCTGAGTTAAGTTTTGGATCTGCTAAATATGAAGTGCCTGTAAGACATGCCATTGGAGAAATCCAAAAGGCAAATCCCTCCCATGCCCCTGAGACTTCAGGCTGCCTCAGCTGCATGGCGGTTTGTGGTGGACTCAGGGGAAAAGTCCTCCCCTCAGTTCTGTGTCTTCTTTTACCCATAGGCTACTAGAGCAAGGCTGCTTTTGCCCTGAGTCTCGGAGTATCATGAAAATTGGCTCCTTTGGCATCTGATTCTTTCTAACTCCTTTTTTTCCACAGTGGTTCAGAACCATTCAATGGGACCCAGCAGAGCATTCCCCATGCCACATTCTCTGTTGTCCTTTTCTCTTACCCCTGGATTTCCATGTATATTCTCTTCTTTCTTCCTTCACCCAGAATGCCAAAGTCTCTGTGCCCATGGATAACAAAACACAAGTATATGTCTGGCTGAGTGTAAGGAGATGTCCACATACCCAATCTTCATTAAGGAATTCCCCATCTCTGCTACACATATGTATGGAATAAAGTGTAGGAAATGAGTGAAGATGCTGACAGTGGTTATCTCTATGTGGTGCGATGATAAGTAGTTTTTGATGTATTTTTACTTCCCTTTGTTTTTAAAGTCTGGTAATTGTTTAACAACAAAACATCAAAAACATAAAAAAAAATAGAATTTGTAATTTCCCCCAATTTGTCCTCAATGCCTGTACCTGAGGTTGTCTCTGTGATAATGAATCGAACCTGCCCCTGGATGCCAACCACTGATCCTGCACACTCCAGTTTTTATTTCTGTTCAGTGCCTGTTCTATGATCAACTGGAAATCACATGTTCAGTGAAAGGCAGAACCCATATGAAAGAGAGCTGATTACTGTGAGCATTCACTGTATTATAGTGAGTGTGAAAAGAGAAGTGTAGCAGGCTGTAATCAGAGTGAAAAGGAAGCTCCATTCCTCATCAGCTGTGACGTCATCGCACATCAAATGGAAACCATGGCAATGAGTTAGTAATGTGAAACCACAGTTGCCAGAATGCTGCAACTAAGAGAGGGTGGAACAATGGAAAGGTAGCAGGAAGGAACAGTGTCACCCAGTACAAATGTCAAACACTGGATCCTGGTGTAATTAAAGCTGGGCCCTCAGGAGATGTGGCAGAGGCTTACAATGGTGCCACCACCCTGTACATTACTCACCTGGTGCCTGTCAGGTGACACCTCAGCGTGAACAGGAATATCGCCTGACACCATAGAAACACTGTCCTCTGATTCAGGACTCACCAATGGGGAAGTTAAAAATTAACCATGGCATTTATGCTACCCCTACGCACACCTTCAGACTTCAGAAATGTCTCCTGGCAGAGGCCTCTTTGGCCTGATGGTACTGTACCCTTCATAGAGTTATTATTTTATGGTTTTATTTTTTCACAGCAAACAGCAACACTATTTCTGAACTGTGGCTGTTTCTACAGAAAGGCTGAGTAGTAGGGCCAAGGCTATCTTTTGCCCAGTGTCCTGGGACTCTGGGGTATTGTGATAGCCCCAGAAAGTGAGCAGCCCTTCAGTGACTGGACGTTTAGAATCTGCCTCGCCTGCCCTCCAGCTCCCCTGAGCCCCTTCTGACCAGGGTTATGTTTACTTCCTCACAGCCACTTTTACTTCTAGGTGAGTGTTCTATATGCCTAGATTTGGGGACACCAGGAAAGTTTCTCTAATTCTCCAAACAGTTTGACCATGAACTAATTCAGACTTAAAATTCCATAATTAGAGTCACCGTCTTTTGACCATAGTTAAAATTCAATTAACTCTACAAGCATATTAATTTTGAACTGATTCTCTAGTTGGGACAATTTTGACCTCCAGGAGATATTTGGAAGTGTCTAGAGACAGCTTGGGAAGGTGCTACTAGCATCTAGTAGGTAGAAAGCAGGACAGCCCTTGCAACAAAGAATTAACCAGCCCGGCTGAGGTTGAGAAACCCTGCTCTAGTCAATGGATGTCACCTCTGCATTTTCAGTCATATTAATATTATTTCAAAGAAAAAAATGCAATTAACCCTAAAATGAAAGTATTAAGCCTTGTCAGTTATCTACAGTGTGGTATGAATACGTTTAACAGATCCTTTGGGAGAACAGTTTTAATAAGTGGAGGAAGACTATTTGGATGCTGGTGAGGAGTGAGGAGTGACAGTGGGTGGAAACCATTCAAAATTGAAACTTACAGGTGAAATATCACTTTGCCGGAGACAGATGCCAAAGGATTACTCTCTGATTATTTGGTTTCTTCTTCTAATGCAGTTGGTTAGTTTAGCAGTGTACACATCAAAATCCCCTTAGAAGTTTTTTTAAAATTAATATGCTTAGTCCCCATCCCCAAAATATGTTTAGGGCTTGGGCATGTGCTTTTAAGGCACTCTGCAGGTGACGATGATGTACACTCTTGGTTTCCAGCCACTGTGCTTAACACAATTAGCTAGTTAGGCCACCATGCTACATTTTCCCATTTTCCTTTTGAAACATGGAAGCCCCATTTTAAAAGAATGACCCATGATTATTCTGCTGCATGGCCCTGTAAATTAAGATGGAAAGGCCCTTCCTGTCCCGGCTTGAATCCTCTTGTCTTGAGAAATAATAACCCCCCAGGGCCATCTCCATTAAGTTTCCATTACCAGGCCCGGCAGCAGAGGCAGTGTTACCTGAAATACAACTTCTACTCAGAACAATTTCTGAATCCTGAAGATTGAACATGCCTGAGAGGAGGAGCACCTCTCTGGGCTCAGTAGCTTGTTCATTACGCGGGGTTTTAGACTTTCAAAACGACTCACTTGCCCTTTAAAAAATGTCCTCTTTTATGTATGCGCTCACTCATTCCATCAGTCAGCCAACAGCTGTATTTTAGACTCCTTGTCCATAAAATTATGCCACGTGTATTTGAGATCATGATATTACAAAAATAGTTTCCTTGGAGGAACTCACAGTCTATTAGGGGCAAGACATGAAACAAAAACCATGTAAAGCTGAGAAAACAAATAGAATAAAAGAGAAAACACTTAGACCCTGTTCAACAAGTCATTTATCTTTTGGTCCCAATTTCCTCATCTGTATGACAATGAGGTTGGATTAAATGGTCTTTAAAGCCCCTTCCAGCTTTCAAATTCTCTAAATCTACAATGCTGTGTGTTTGACCTGAGTGTTTGTGTATTTATTGATAGAGTTGTAGCCCCAAGAAGGATGTCAAATAAGGGAACGAAACACCCTCCAGAGAGATACCTCCAAAGCTCACCTATAGATGTCAACCTCTGCCAGTCCTTTGGGATGAGGTCATGAATGCCTTTCTCCAATGGAAAGCTTTGCCTTCTGCAGTTCGTGAGTCAGTTGTGACATGGACAGCATATAGTCCTTCAACCTCAGCCTGCTCACTGGTGGGATATGGACCTATTCGAGTCTGCTGCCTCAGATATATGGGCTATCATTATCCTAAGTGCCTGCACACCTACCCACCCCTGACCTGCCTGCCCTGCTCAGGATTAACTCAGTCTGGAAGGCTTAGCTTGGCTTTTGCTTTGTTTTCTTCCATTTGTTCATCCACTAACCATTAGGTGCATGCATGTTCATATCAGGCACTACCCTTGGCACCCAGATACAGACATAGACATAAGAGCAGGCCCTGCCTCACAGAACCCACAGTCCAGCTCTGCCTACCCCTGGGCTTTGGGCAGGGCTCAAAGCCCACTTTGTCGGCTGGGATTCTGCTGTGGAGGAATGAATGCCTAGAACCTCATGGTCAAGGTTTTGGCTGACTCTCCTAATTTGTCAATTAGACCCCTGCTGATATGGACGCCTGTCTATATCTCACACTAGTGTGCCTTTCTCTTTTCTTCTGGATCCTCTGCGTGGGCCTCCCCAAATCCATGTGGTCGACTGACATCTCCCCACCCTGGACCCTGTCTGGTCCTGGTTTCTTCCACTAGTACACCACTCTGTTCTTGAAATGTCAGCTGTAGCCAATTCCACCTGAGTAATAACAGGATGGAAGAATCAAGTCACCCTCACTGCCCCAGTCCTTCATAACTAGGAACATTTTTATTCAATATGCTCTTAAAGCATCTTGTCTGAAATGTGTCACAATTAAAAACAGGAGCCTTTTAAACAGATGTAGTAATGGAGCATTAATGGCATCTAAGTGATTGCTGAGAGAGTTTCCCACCACATACAAGTGTCTAGAGCCATATTTTGCAAAAACTGAGTAATGGGAAATGTTCTGCCAAGACTCATCAGTTTGCTCTTTCTCTGCAGTCATGCTGCCAGTGCAAGGATGATGCTGGAGACAGACAAACCCAGCTTCCCTAGGAAATATCAATTCAAAGTTTCTGTTATCTGTCCCTCTGCATTCCTCTCTCCCACACCACCCCCATCCTAGTAGGAGTTTAATATGCAGCACATATGTGTTTCTCTTTTGCTGGGGTTGGGGCTTTGCTCTGGGGCCTGTAAGTCTGCCTTGCAAACATATGGGCAAATCCTCCCTTTCCAGCCTCCTCTACGCCCAGAATCCCCTCCAGCATGGAGAGGGAAGGCAACACAAGCTCACACCACAATATGGAGATGTTTATCCAGAGTCACTGGCTTAGTCTCCACTCCAAACCCCTAAACACACTGTCAGCGAAAGGTCAGTCTCAGTTTTCTTTAAGCAAGGAGACTTTGAAGCTGCTATTTCCCAATCCAAGGAATTCCAGAGGAAAGTTGCAATGGAAATTGCTGTGACCAACGCAGCAGGCTATTAATAACATTTTAAAGTCAACGAGCATGTCGTCATTTGCTCTCATATCATTTCTTTCAATCCCCACGGTCCCACCCACTACCAGATGGGTAGAATCTCAAGTCCCGGGCTGGTAACCCATGGTTCCCTCCTCACCACTGAAAGTTACAACAAAGACACAAGGAACTGTTAAAGAAGCTCTCCATAATCACCTCCCTCAAACCCCCAAAGAGTATGCTAAATTCCAAGTCATCACTAGCCAGCCTAGAGAAGGAGGAAAGCCAACTGTTAACTGGAGCTAAATAGCTAGATTTCCAAAAAGTCTTTAGCCAATTGTGTCTGTCTTTCCTCTCTCATTTTCCCCCATGGGCAAAATGAGAATAATACTTTACCTGCCTAGTCCATATAACTAAGATTTGAGAAGTGCTTTGAGATCCACAGATGGGCAAAAGCTAACACTTCAGAGCCCTCCTATGGGCTGGGTCTTCACTGGCATTCCTCATACCTACCTTGTAAATTAGATGTCACCTCCAGTTTTCAAATGAGGAAATCCCATTCCCAAGACCCCAAGAATTTGACCCAAGTCACACAATTGGTAAACTGAGCTGGGAATCTAATCTAGAATCTTGTAACTCCAAAGGCTAATAGCTGAAATAATTTAATTTCCCCCTAAAAGTGGCATATGTACTTTTATAAATTTATTTATTCAATAAAATAATTCTTAAGCACCTACTATGTGCCAAATATTTGTGATAAACCAATGAAGAAATTAAAATTCTTGGCCTCATAAAGGTTATCCTCTAGGGAGCAGAAATGAAGGAAGATATTTCATGGTTCTTTTTGCTTAAAACTCCAAAATGTGTATTGCTATTGAAAACACAAATAGACACCATAAAATGTGCTGCATGAAGAATGCGATATTCCTAAATGAAGCTGAATTGGTTACAATGATCAAATCCAGGAAATTTGGCCATTAAAATAAGAAACCATAATAGTGAAGAAATGGATTTCCATTCTTATAGTAGATGGCTGACAATTGTTGAAATTCTGTATCATCAGTCAGCTTTGTAAACCAAAACACTTAAAAGGATGAAGTGTCTGTCAGTTGATGATTTCTTGCCATAACATTCAAAGGTTTGTGTTTCTACACATATTTCATAAATAAAGACAAAAGTTCTCCAGGGGATGAATTGCTCAAAGTCACTCAGAGATCATTTCTATAATGGCAAAGTGCAGTCCTGAGTGGAAAATTAAATGCCAGATTTACCAGCAGAGGTGTGAGAAAAATTTGATGAATGCTACAAGACATGCTCTTTTTAAAGAAATTTCATTTTAAGTTTCTGGGTACATGTGCAGGATGGGCAGTTTGTTATATAGGTAAACATGTGCCATGGTGGTTTGCTGCACCTATCAACCCATCACCCAAGTATTAAGTCCAGCATGCATTAGCTATTTACCTCGATGCTCTCCCTCTCCCTGACCCCCAACAGACCCCAGGGTCTTCTTCTCCTCCATGCGTCTATGTGTTCACATTGTTATAGTGAGAACATGTGGTGTTTGGCTTTCTGTTCCTGCATTAGTTTGGTGAGGATAATGGTTTCCAGCTCCAACCATGTCCCTGCAAAGGACATGATCTCATTCCTTTTTATGGCTACATAGTACTCCATGGTATATATGTACCACATTTTCTTTATCTAGTCTAACATTGATGGGCATTTGGGTTAATTCCATGTCTTTGCTACTGTGAATAGTGCTGCAATGAACATATGCATGCATGCATCCTTATAATAGAATGATTTCTATTCCTTTGGGTCTATACCCAGTAATGGGATTGCTGTGTCAAATGGTATTTCTGGCTCTAGGTCTTTGAGGAATGGCCACACTGTCTTTCAGAATGACTGAACTAATTTATATTTCCACCAACAGTGTAAAAGCATTCCTATTTTTCTGCAGTCTCGCCAGCATCTGTTGTTTCTTGACTTTTTAATAATTGCCATTCTGACTGGCATGAGATGGTATCTCATTGTGGTTTTGATTTGCATTTCTCTAATGACCAGTGATGTTGAGTTTTTCATATGTTTGTTGGCCATATATATGTCTTCTTTTGAGAAGTGTCTGCTCATGTCCTTTGCCCAATTTTTAATAGGGTTGTTTGTTTTTTTCTTGTAAATTTGTTTAAGTTTCTTGTAGATTCTGGATATTAGACCTTTGTCAGATGGATAGATTGCAAACATTTTCTCTCATTCTGTAGGCTGTCTGTTCGCTCTGATGATAAGTTTCTTTTGCTATGCAGAAGCTCTTCAGTTTAATTAGATTCCATTTGTCAATTTTTGCTTTGTTGCAATTACTTTTGATGTTTTCATCATGAAATCTTTGCCTGTGCCTATACAACACATGCTTTTAACTTTCTCTGCTTCAAGCAATAGGAGTGAGCATTAAGTAACACCTATGTGACGATCCTACAGAAGTCAGACTTCCGCTCTTAAAAGCTCTGGCTTCTCCTCTAGAATGAATAGTTCTGATAATAGGAGTCCTAGAAGGTGGGCCACCTAGTATTTCTCTACTGCTCAGCATAGAAATGACAAATGACTCAGCATCCAGAATGTGAAGTTGTGGCCCACATTCTAGGACTCCTGTTATCGCAACTTTTCATTCTAGAGGAGAAGCCATAGCTTTAAGAGGGAAAGTCTGACTTCTGCAGGATCTTCACCTAGGCGTCACTTATCCTCACTCCTATTGCTTGAAGCAGACAAAGTTAAAAGCATGTCTTGTAACATTCATTAAATTTTTCTCACACCTCTGCTGGACCATGTAACTTTACTTTACCAGAGCATGTAAAGATCCAAAAAATGTTAGGCGATTGTTTTGATGATCACTTTACTTTTGGCTGTTGTAATGAGTGTTTACCAGCAAGTGGCACCACTAGTGGTTCAAATTCTGACTCTGTCACTTAGCAGCTGTGTCATTTTGGATAAATTACTTAACTTCTATATGTCTCGGTTTCCTCATCTAAAAAGTAGGGATAAAAATGGTACCTACCGGCCAGGCGCAGTAGCTCACGCCTGTAATCCCAGCACTTTGGGAGGCCCAGGCGGGCAGATCATGAGGTCAGGAGTTCGAGACCAGCCTGGCCAATACGGTGAAACCCCATCTGTAATAAAAACACAAAAATTAGCTGGGCATGGTGGCATGCATCTGTAGTCTCATCTACTCAGGAGGTTAAGGCAGAAGAATCACTTGAACCTGGGAGGCGGAGGCTGCAGTGAGCTGAGATCACACCACTGCACTCCAGCCTGGGCAACAGAGTGAGAACCCGTCTCAAAAAAAAAAATAGTATTTACCTCATAGGGCATTGTAAGGGTTCACTGAGTTCATGTGAAAGCACTGGGTTAATTCATGTCTGGCACCAGAGTAAGTATTCCATATGAAAGAAGTTATTATTATTTAGGATTGTGCATCTAAGTGGAGTAATGGGGAAACGTTCCGACATAGCCCGTTTGCTCTAATAGCATTTGAAATTTCCTTTTCTTCAATGGTGGCTGAAGACATGCAGAAACAACTTCCTGGCATGTCTGAAAGATCATGAGATAACTAACAGAGCCTTTTTGTCTATCTCAACAAAAAAAATCGGAATAAACTATCACGTAGCCCTTCAGGTTACTGGGTACAGAGTCATCCACACAGATGACTGAATACTGAATTTCCTTTGGATGGTTTGATTGCCCCGTCTAGACCTGACCTGAGAGTGCTGACGTCCATCAAGGCGCAGACCAGGCAGTCATGATGCTTCAAAAGGAGCAAAAGAACTAAGTGCTACTGAGCAGAACTCTGTGCCAACATGAAAATAACTGTTAAGAATCCTTTTCTGTTCATATATGGGGTAAATTTCAGAGGCTAAGTTAAGAAACGACATTACACCAAATTGCAACGATCCAGTTTCAGCTTGAGAAGAAAGCACTGAGATGAAATATTTGTTTCCTCATGAGAGGTTATTATCTCTGGCAGCCTTCTGAGTGATTTGTTAAAATGGAACACAAACCAAAAGATGAATCCGATGAGACTTCCTAGTTGTTACAAATGGGGCAAGGTATAAATTGTGAGGCTGACTGGTTCTTTTCACATGTACTTGGGCAACAGCACAGGTGTCCTCTGGGCAAAGAAGGAAATAGACTGCTGTTGAAGGAATATATATATTTTTTAAATGTCACAGCCTGAGTCCCAAATAATGACCTTGATGTGCCCCTGCCAAAAAAAAAAAAAAAAAAAAGAAGAAGAAGAAGAAAAATTTCCTGAGCACCTTCACCTTGAGCTTTTGGCCTGAAACAAAACCTTCACTTGCCTCTGAGAAAGAGCTTCCCTTTCCAGATGGAAATCTGTGCAGACACCTCGTTGGCCAAGATGCTTTCTTGTAGCTCCAAAAAAAGATCAGGCACAGAAAGACAAACTTTGCATGTTCTCACTCATTTGTGGGAGCTGAAAATTAAAACAATGGAACTCATGGAGATAGTAGAATGATGGCTACCAGAGGCTGGGAAGGGTAGTGGAGAGGGGAAATGGGAAATGGGGGTAGTTAACGGGTACAAAAATAGAATTCGATTCAATGAGTAAGATCTAGTATTTGATAGCACAACAGAGTGACCACAGCCAGCAATAATTTGTTGGACATTTTAGAATAACCAAGGGAGTACAATTGGAATGTTTGCAACACAAAGAAATGATGAATTCTTGAGGTGATGGAAACCCCATTTATCTTTTTTCAATGTCACAGCCTGAGTTCCAAATAATGACCTTGAAGCGCCTCTGCCAAAAAAAAGGAGAAAATTTCTTGATGTGATTATTACATATTGTAGGTCTGTATCAAAATATCCCAGGTACCCCATAAATATAGATACCTACTATGTACCCATTAAAATTAAAAATTTAAAAAAAAAGATTAAAACATGCCAGGAAGAAGAGTTGGCAGCCCCACTACTTCCACAGAAAAAAGGAAAACAAATTTTTATTCCCTCAGCTCACCACAGAATGAGTCTTTCCAAGAGTTTATGATAGTCAGTATCTTATTGAAAGATTCATTAACTGAGTAAATGTCCAGCAGTAAAATTGAGTAGACAATAAAAGGTTATGTACATGCTATCGTATAAATTAAAAATTAAAACAACCTATTAATTTCAGCAAAATGAATATGTTTCCTTGGGCATCAATGTATTTCAGTTCAAAATATCTGGGGGCCTGCGATGTCTATAAAGTATCCTCAACTAGCATCTTCAATTTGCTAAGAGAAAGCATGGTTTTAAAATATATATAAAACTTTCTTTTTTTTTTTTTTTTTTTTTTTTTTTTTTTTTGAGACCGAGTCTCTCGCCCTGTCACCCAGGCTGGAGTGCAATGGCGTGATCTTGGCTCACTGCAACCTCTGCCTCCTGGGTTCAAGCAATTCTCCTGCCTCAGCCTCCTGAGTAGCTGGGACTACAGGTGCCCGCCACCACACCTGGCTAATTTTTTGTATTTTTAGTAGAGATGGGGTTTCGCCATGTTGGCCAGGCTGGTCTCAAACTCCTGACCTCGTGGTCCACCTGCCTCAGCCTCCCAAAGTGCTGGGATTACAGGTGTGAGCCACCGCACCTGGCCAAAATAATATAAAACTTTCTAGATTCATTTCCATTTTTTTTGCTATATATTTACTCACAACTTGCTTGGTGGCTAAAGAAACTTAAAAATCCCTTGCGAGCTTTGGATTAATTTAATAATCAAAAGACAACTCCAGGTTTTATTAAATGTCCCACTGTATACTATTTGGCTATCTTTTTTTTTTTAAGTACAAGGACTGAGCCTGAGACTAATAATGAAAATTATGATTATTACCACTAATAATAATATTATCAGTAGGAAAATTCTCTATATGTATTTAATCAAATATATTTTCAGGGGGTAAATTTAACCCTAGAAAATAGCTGAATATTATGCAGAATGGTGTGCTCCCGCTATAAGGCATGAATGGAGTTCATCACTATCATTGGTGAACGGAACTGAGAGGAGCACGGCAGGACTCAAGCTGGGATTATCATCCAGAAAAGTAGGCGTATAGCAGATCTAGAAGCAAAAGGACACAAAGAGTAGGCATTGAGAAAGATGGAAACCTAATCACAGGTTCTAGAGAGTTTCCCAACACAGTGTCAGGCCCTGCCCTCAGTGCTTCATAGAACATGTAGGATGAGACTTGTACCAGCACAGATACATCTTCTGGACCTGGCTGTCAAGAGACGCAGGGGCTGGGCATGGCTGAAGCAAGGCACGGACTGATAGACACTGATTCAGGAAATATCTACTTGTCACCAGGATAGCAGGTCAAGTGAATTGGTTTGACCAAATAACCAGTTAATTTGATATAAAAGGGTCAGATTGGTGGTTTGAAATTCATTAGTCGGTATTCAAAGCGAAGAAAACTGTAGCCTGTACAAACTTATAAATAGGTTTTTGGTCTAGCTATCAGGGTAAAAGAGCTGCAAAATTCATCTGAAAAGTAATAAAGCATATACAAATGTCAAATATTATCACTATGCTATTATTTTCCTGCACCTCCATTACTGGATTCATTTATTCTAAGTATCACACTTCCAGTCTGGGCATGAAAGCTAAATTACTGTATTGCAGAAAATGTACATTTTGGGACCTACCCTGGATTGTTTTAGCATGCAAATAAAACTATATTAATTGCCACTGATGGCAGTCATGGATTTCTTAGGACTTTTTATCTGCAACCAAACTAATTGGCCTTGAATCCATTCTGACAACATTTTAATTATTCACTAGTTAATAATTCTTAAAAGCAACTTCAACATTAAAATGTCTCTAAGAGCATGTACAGAGCTATTCAATCCCAAATAATAATTTTATACAATATTCATATCAACCTAAATATTCTCTGCGATCTTTCTAAATTTATGTAACTTATTTTTGTATTCGGAAAATAACCTTAAAATTCTATGGCTGTGTATAGCACCCTTTGCATGATATGTATGCATATTCCCCAAACGCCTTGTTTATTCACATAGAGTTTCTCTGATGTCAATTTAAAAAGAAAATGAATTGAGAAAGCAATTTTTTTTTTTTGAAAAGCCTAGTTCCTACTGTCTGTACAACTATACGATGGAGAGTATGAAGAAACACAAGTACTACACTCTGTTGGATGTCTGCTCATATCCCCCAAAGAAACCTTTACGAGTCAACATAGGAAAACAATTGAAAGTAAAAAATATATATAAATGCCACTAGACAGTAACAGATTTGTTTCCCGACTTAAGCTGGGATCCCCAGATGAGGATTTGTGTGAAAGTGATTTGGGGAGTAGGAAAGTGGGACCAGGAAGGGAAATCCCATAAAGGGTAACTTCGGCTCAGTCTTTCAGTCTTTGGAGACCATGTTCTGGTCCGGGGCCAGGGAGCTGGTGTAATTATTCCTCCTGTCCATCAGCCCCTAAGATGAGGCACCCTAGGTCGGGAGTGTGATGGCCACTTATATTAAATAAATTTCCAGGCACTTCCTGCTGTCTGCACTAGCAGGAAAAGTGGGTCATCACTGCTTACAAGTAGCCTTACAACAGAGAGATGTGGGTGCTTGCTCTAAGGAGTGGAAGCTCACATTGAGAGGTGACAGCGTGCTGGCAGTCCTCACAGCCCTCACTTGCTCTCGGCGCCTCCTCTGCCTGGGCTCCCACTTTGGCGGCACTTGAGGAGCCCTTCAGCCCACCGCTGCATTGTGGGAGCCCCTTTCTGGGCTGGCAAAGGCCGGAGCTCACTCTCTCAGCTTGCGGGGAGGTGTGGAGGGAGAGGCGCGAGCAGGAACCGGGGCTGCGTGCGGCGCTTGCGGGCCAGCTGGAGTTCCGAGTGGGCGTGGGCTTGGCGGGCCCCGCACTCGGAGCAGCCGGCCGGCCCTGCCGGCCCCGGGCAGTGAGGGGCTTAGCACCCGGGCCAGCGGCTGCGGAGGGTGTACTGGGTTCCCCAGCAGTGCCGGTCCACCGGTGCTGCGCTCGATTTCTCGCTGGGCCTTAGCTGCCTTCCCACGGGGCAGGGCTCAGGACCTGCAGCCCGCGATACCTGAGTCTCCCACCCCCTCCGTGGGCTCCTGTGCGGCCCGAGCCTCCCCGACGAGTGCCGCCCCCTGCTCCACGGCGCCCAGTCCCATCGACCGCCCAAGGGCTGAGGAGTGCAAGTGCACAGCACAGGGACTGGCAGGCAGCTCCACCTGCAGCCCCGGTGACGGATCCACTCAGTGAAGCCAGCTGCGCTCCTGAGTCTGGTGGGGATGTGGAGAGTCTTTATGTCTAGCTCAGGGATTGTAAATACACCAATCGGCACTCTGTATCTAGCTCAAGGTTTGTAAACACACCAATCAGCACCCTGTGTCTAGCTCAGGGTTTGTGAATGCACCAATCGACACTCTGTATCTAGCTACTCTGGTGGGGCCTTGGAGAACCTTTATGTCTAGCTCAGGGATTGTAAACGCACCAATCAGCGCCCTGTCAAAACAGGCCACTGGCCTCTACCAATCAGCAGGATGTGGGTGGGGCCAGATAAGAGAATAAAAGCAGGCTGCCCGAGCCAGCAGTGGGAACTGCGTCGGGTTCTTTTCCAGTGTGTGGGAGGTTTGTGTTTTTGCTCTTTGCAATAAATGTTGCTATTGTTCATTTTTTGGGTCCACGCTGCTTTTATGAGTTGTAACGCTTACCACGAAGGTCTGCAGCTTGACTCCTGAACCAGCGAGCCAAGGAGCCTACCGGGAGGAATGAACAACTCCAGACGAGCCGCCTTACGAGCTGTAATACTCACCGGGAAGGTTTGCAGCTTTATTCCTGAGCCAGCGAGACCACGAATCAACCAAAAGGAAGAAACTGAGAACACATCTGAACATCAGAAAGAACAAACTCCAGACGCGCCACCTTAAGGCGCGCTGTGAGCTGTAACACTCACCGCAAGGGTTCTTGGCTTCATTCTTGAAGTCAGTGAGACCAAGAACCCACCAAAGCCGGACACAACATCAGTGTGATCACTGTGCCTGGAAATGGCCAAATGTGCTAATGGGATATAAGCAGAGCTCTGACAGCATCTGATCACCTCTATTGTGGTGGTATTAGGCTGGACATACATGATCGATTGCCAAATTAGCTGTATAGGCAATTATCGCTGGAACAGATGGGAGAAAGAAGAAATCTGATGACAGAAGCATCTGCTCAGGTCGCCTTACTGTAAATTTCACAGGGACAGATTTGCCCCAGTTCATTGTCACCTGAGATTGGGTAAGTCCACCTACTTCTGGGGTTTGGTGTAAAGAAGACACTTGCCCAGAGATATAAATCACATTCTACAATAATGCATTATCGGTGTTAAAGGTGAATTTTGATCTCCATCGACTTTAACTCTCTATTTCTTAATTATATGAGTACTCAGGTGAGGAAATGGAGTGATATATATTGGGCCTTTATGAACCTCAATAAACAATAATAATTAACATTTATTGAGTGCTATGTGCCAGGAACAAGTCTAAGTACTTTACAAAAATGGTCTTACTGCATATTTTCAACAGCCCTATGACATAGGTCCTTTTTGCACTTTTTAAATTGTGGAGACTGAGGTACAGAGAGGTTAACTATCTTGTCCAAGACCACACTGCTGTAATATGAAATGAGGATTTTAACACAAAGTCAATCTAGTTATGAAGTCTATACCTTTAACCACTAGATTAAAGACAACTGAAGTGAGAGCAACAAGATTTCCAAAGGCTTCTGTAGCCAGAGGATAATGACTGTACCACAGAAGCCACAGGATAGGTTTTTTAGTGAGGACCATGATGGAGAATTAGAACTTACAGGATCAGTGAGACCCAAGGTAGGCTGAGATCACAATGAGAACCGCAGGGTTTTAACCCAGCTGAAAGAATAAACCAGAAGTTCGCTAGCCACACTTCAGTGGACAGTAGTGTAAAGAGACTCACAGACCCGATCAGACCAGAAATCTATTACCTGGGACCAGAAAAGTCTGAGAGGGGAGTTACAAGGATAATCAAAAGGTGCCAACTTCTCTTCCTCCAATGCCACAAGGTTACATAGGGACTCACCATTCCCAATAAACCCAGATTTCACATTGATTGGTTTACACTGTGTCTCAGGTGTAACTATTTATTCTGCTTTGGATTCATAGGGCTTCTCAAATCTGTGGATTGATGCCTTTCATCAGTTTTGGAATACATTCTTGTAACAATGAATGATGGGGATACATTCTGAGAAACATGACCTTAGAAAACATTGTCATTGTGTGAACAGCATAGAGCATACTTACACAAAACTAGATGGTATAACCTACTACACACCTAGGCTACGTGGTATAGTCTATTGCTGCTGGCTACAAACCTGTGCGGCATCTTACTGCACTGAATACTGTAGGCAACAGTAACGAAATGGTAAGTATTTGTGTATCTAAATATAGAAAAGTACAGTAAGAATATGGTATAATCTTTTTGGACCACCTTTGTATTTGCGGTCTGTTGTTTACTGAAACATTTTTATGTGGTACATGACTGTATTCTCAGCCATTATCTCTTCAAATGTTGTTTATTCCTCATTCTCACTTTCCTGCCCTTCTGGGACTCAAATTAAAATGTTTTAAGCTTTCCGTCATATAAACATTATCATTTATTGTTAATTACTTTTTAAAAATATTGTAATATTGGGGGATTTTCTTCCATTATAGCTTCTAGGTGATTGTGATTTCTGTATCTGATATGTATTGGTTTCTTTATATTAATTTTGTGCCCTTCCTTCTTGCTGAATTATTTTATTGTTTGTAATAGTTTTGCAGTTGATTCACCTAGGTCTTCATGTTATCTGAAAATAGTAATAGCTCCATCGATATATAAATGGATTCAGAAAATGTGGTATATATACACAATGGATACAATTCAGTCATAAAAAATAATGAAATTATGTCATTCGCAGCAACATGGATGGAACTGGAGGTTATGTTAAGTGAAATAAATCAGGAACAGAAAGACAGATGCCACATGTCCTCATTCATACATGAGAACTAAAAAATAATTGGCCTCATGGAGATAGAGAATAGAATGACAGATACTAGAGGCTGGTAAGAGTGTTTGGGTGGGAGGAAGAATAAAGAGAGGTTGATTAGTGGGTATAAGCATACAGTTAGAACAAATAAGCCCTGATATTCAATAGCAAAGTAGGGTGACTATAGTTAGCAACATTGTATGGTATTTTTCAAAGTAGCTAAAAAAGAGGACTTTAAATGTTACCAACATATAGAAATGATCCTCAGGGTGATAGATACCCCAAACACCCTGACCTAATCATTACACATTCTATGCATGTAACAAGTACTCGTGTGTATCCCGTAAATATGTAAAATATTTTGTATCAATAAATAGTAATAGCATTACCTCTTCCTCTCCAATTTCATACTTCCATTTTTTTCCTTTTTGCTAATTGCACTAACTACTACCTCCTGCACAGTATGAAATGATGATAGTGGGTATCCCTGTCATGTTTCTGACATCAAAGGTAATCTCAGTTTTGGGGCAAAAAACCAAAAAAGCTTTATCTTATCATTTTAAGGATCTGTCTTTTCCTATCATACTGAGTTTTGTTTTAAGTCAATAATGGTTGTTGACTTTTGCCAAATGCTTTTTAGCATTTATAGAGAGGATCAATAGTTTATCTTCTAAAAACTATTAATTCGATGAATTATATTAACAGATTTCCTAGGTCCAGGCATGGTGGCTCACCCTGTAATCCCAGCACCTTGGGAGACTGAGGCGGGCAGATCACCTGAGGTCAGGAGTTTGAGACCAGCCTGGCCAACATGGTGAAACCCTATCTCTATGAAAAATAACAAAATTAGCCAAGTGTGGTGGCACATGCCTATAATCCCAGCTACTCGGGAGGCTGAGACAGAAGAATCACTTTAACCCAGAGGGGGAGGTTGCAGTGAGCCAAGACTGTGCCATTGCACTCCAGCCTGGGCAAAAAAGACCATCCCCCCATCAAAAAAAAAAAAAGATTTCCTAAACCATTTTTGCCCTCCTGAACTAAATCTTACTTGTCCATAATATTAATTTCATATTTTTATGGATTATATTCTCCAATATTTTATTCAGGATTATTGCATTGACATTTATAAATGGACTTGATCTTTAGTTATGCTTGTTTTTTTAAAAGAAGAAAGTGTTTACTAACACAAGTTTTTCTTAATTCACATTTCGATTTTAATATTAAATAGTCCAAGATTTTCATTTATTAATACTTTATTCCAGTTTAGTCCTCTTAAATTCATTTGCTTGCTGTGCATTTATATTTAACAGGTAAAAGCTATGAATTACCAGCTATTTTTTTAAAAAGGTAACTAACTTTGGGAGGCCAAGGCAGGCGGATCAGGAGGTCAGGAGATCAAGACCATCCTGGCTAACACGGTGAAACCCCATCTCTACTAAAAATAGAAAAAAAATTAGCAGGGCATGGTGGTGGGCGCCTGTAGTCCCAGCTACTCGGGAGGCTGAGGCAGAAGAATGGTGTGAACCCGGGAGGCAGAGCTTGCAGTGAGCTGAGATGGCACCATTGCACTCCAGCCTGGGCGACAGAGCGAGACTCTTTCTCCAAAAAAAAAAAAAAAAAAAAAAAAAGTAACTGCACTGGAAAATGGAAAATGAAAATTTATAAAATTGTATCATTAGATCAGAGTTTAAAAAATCAAAAGATAAGGATTAGTTTAAAAATCTTTTATTATTAGGGCGTTACACCTTTTCAGAACAAGGATAATTTGCAGAAATTATACAAGGTAACTTTTTATCAAATATCAATATTTAGCAAAGTTTTATTTAGCTGAAATGTTATTTCACTGGTAAAAACTATCTTCAGTTACAAAAAAATCAGAAATCTTATTAAATTTAACCTGCTTTTATAAATGTCCTAAGAAGTCTTAAGCTAAACATATTTGAAGTAGAAAAATGATAATTTTAAAATACTTTGTTATACTGTTTCTGTGGTTGATGTACATATATTAACTGATCTCTTTGATAGGAAACATGACTAGAAGTTTATCACATTAAGCACTGTAAAATAAAAGTGAGAGCTAGTCATCTTCTAGCAAAAATACTTTGTATGCAACAGTTGCAAATGTCAAAGCTATTATTAAGTGGTTATTGCCTGCTATGAAATATTAAACAAAGCATATATACTGGATTGTTTTTCAGTTTGCAGCTGCCCTCTGAGATCCCAAACAAGGGGTTCCCACAAATAAAAGCTGCAGTGCAGATCACTTAGTGGTTAGTTTCAGACCAATCCTCCCCCCATCATTATTCTTGTTCTTCCCCACTGCCCCCAAACTCTGCAGTGGCACCATATTAGTAAAAACATTAAGTACCTGGGATTTATGCTTCAGAACAAAACATCATTTGAGTAATTTCAAATGATTTACAGTTCCTTCATGTAAAAAACATGTTTTGTGGTCACAACTACTTCAAAGAGTAATTATATTCAAATGACCTGACATATCATGCCTTAGCAATTACAAACCATGATTTTGACACATGGCAATTTTTAAGTTAGGCAAATGTGAAGTGCTAAAAGATGTGAACAGCTGTTCTGTTTAAGTTAGAGTGCTGCAAAACTCAGGTAATGACTTTATTTTTTCAGTTAACATAACCAGCCCATGGTACGGCATACTAAATCACAAAGTACAAATCCAAGGAAGATAATACCTTTACTAAATTACAAACTTTGGCAAATCAATACAGTATTTTTTTTTTTTTTTTTTTTTGAGACGGAGTCACGCTCTGTCACCCAGGCTGGAGTGCAGTGGTGCGATCTCGGTTCACTGCAAGCTCTGCCTCCCAGGTTCACGCCATTCTCCTGCCTCAGCCTCCTGAGTAGCTGGGACTACAGGCGCCCACCACCACACCCGGCTAATTTTTTGTATTTTTAGTGGAGAGGGGGTTTCACCATGTTAGCCAGGATGGTCTCGATCTCCTGACCTCATGATCCGCCTGTCTCAGCCTTCTGAAGTGCTGGGATTACAGGCATGAGCCACCATGCCTGGCCTACTGTACTCTAATAGAATGAAGCTATACTTCTGGCTTGGCACAGTGGCTCATGCCTGTAATCCTAGCACTTTGGGAGGCCAACGTGGACAGATCACCTGAGGCCAGGAGTTCGAGAGCAGCCTGGCCAACATGGCGAAACTTCATGTCTACTGAAAATACAAGAATTAGCCAGGAGTGGTGGTGCGTGCCTGTAGTCCCAGCTACTCGGGAGGCTGAGGCACAAGAGTCGCTTGAACCCAGGATGGGGAGGTTGCAGTGAGCTGAGATTGCTCCACTGCATTCCAGCTTGGGTGACAGAGCGAGACATTGTTTCAAAACTAAACAAAACATAACACAAAACCATACTTCTGTTGGAGTCATATGTTACTTTAGTGACGATTTTCACTCCCAAAATATTTAAGTACCAAATCAAAACACTGGTTTTTAATGGTGGTTTATAGCTGAGCAAGTTATTTTACACAGAATATAGTTTAAAACCATGCAATTTCTCCTTTTGAGTGAATTCCCTTATGCAAGCTATTGAAGCGTATACAGCAGCAGGGCAATAGGAAGTGGCTCTGCTCTGTTCTGGGGTCGGTCCAAAGGCAGGTGGAGTTCCAATGTATGGAAAGCTTTAAAATTCTACCTTAAAGAGATTTAATGTCAATACCAATTTCCAAGGACTTCTTGTTAATTTTTTACATAAATACTGGAATCCTCAAAATCAGACAGTAATTTCAAACAACATTAATTTCAGATGATCCCTTTTATTTAGAAGCCTTTCTGTTTTGATCAAAAGTCACATAGCCTTATATCAGCTTAACAAAAAAAATCTACCTAAAGTATAGTTGTAATTTTAAAATGACGAATAAATATATGGTCAGCTTGGAGAGACCTGGGGTACCTGATGTTGTCTGTCAACTTTCAGGATCCCCTTTCTGCAAATGCTGCTGCTGCCATTGCTTCCTCTTGGCGAGGCTGTCAATTCTTCAATCTCTGCTTTTTTTTTTTTTTTTTTTTTGAGACGGAGTTTCACTCTTGTCACCCAGGCTGGAGTGCGATGGCAGGATCTCAGCTCACTGCAAGCTCCGCCTCTTGGATTCAAGCAATTCTCCTGCCTCAGCCTCCTGAGTAGCTGGGATTACAGGCAGCCACCACCATGCTCGGCTAATTTTTGTATTTTTTAGTAGAGACGGGGTTTCACCATGTTGGCCAGGCTGGTCTCAAACTCCTGACCTCAGGTGATCTGCCTGCCTTGGCCTCCCAAAGTGCTGGGATTACAGGCATTGAGTCACTGCACCCAGCCCACTCTCAGCATTTAATTTGTGTATTACCAATTCCACTGCTTCTTCACCTTTACTAGCACTTGAGGATATTGTACTTACCATCAGTCCTTCAAGGTAACCACTGAGGCTAACTCCTTTCATGATGATTACGGCTTGTTGAGTCAAAATGGTTCCTTCTGGGTCCTGAGGATGTGGTTTTTATATGTCTCTAATCTACTGAAACCATATTTGCAAATGAAATATTAGTAGATTTAAGTTCCATTGCTTTCTCTACAGGATCAACAGAATGTTCTCACACACGTTTTGGTTCTTGCTGCACCAATAAGAGACTTCACAATGGACAGCAGTCCCTACTCTGTGCTGGGAAGTCTGTGGCTGTGCAACTTTCCAGACAGATCTATATGTCTGTCCAACACATTAACTCCAGCCACACTTGGGCTCATAGGGTTTGAGTATTTCTGCATTGCAGCTGTTGTAACAGTTTCCTATGGGTGGTCAAAGACGTGCTCCGAAGTCCAGATCTTCATGGTGCTGGTGGCCTGAGCAATGTCTGGTGGCACCAGGGAACAATGAGGCGCAGAATTTACACCTGCTCCGGCCCACCTCCAGCAACCCAGCCAGCTCTCAGAACACAGAGAGGAGCTACCCACTCTTCTGAGCTGTTCTCAGGCCTAACATGAGGGACCTCCTGATGCGCAGCCCAGTTATATCTGTCTCATAAGGAGAATATGGAGGTTTTGATATAGGAGTGCTGAGAAGGGAACAGTGTGGTCCCTTTAAATGATAGGGAAGTGGGGAAGGGAAGTGGTGGGTAGAGAAAGGTGGGTCCCTGGCTAGGGCTCCACCCCCACTGCACTCCAGCCTGGGCAACAGAACAAGACTCCATCTGAAAAAAAAAAAAAAAAGCCATTGAAATTATTTGCCGTTTAATGCCTTTATCAAATTCATCTGTAACACTATTGGTCTTGTTGCCTTGATGGGGGTGTAACTCTTTGAAAGTTTTCTTGATTTCTTCTATAAAAATCAGACTGTTTAGATTTTCCATCTCTTCTGGAGTCACTTTTGATAAATGTGGTGAATTTCTAGAAAGTTATTCATTTCTATCCAGGTTTTAAAATTCATTTGCATAGATTTCAGCCATCTTAAATGGTTCTTCTAATGTGGTTATTTCCCCTTTATCATTTTGTATTTTGTGTATCTCTACTTTCTGTGTTTTTTTCTTCAAGTTTCCTAGGCTATTTCTCAATGTTGAATGTTATGTGCCAAATTTTCTGGAAATTGGAATTCTAAGCCAATGTCTAGGTACAGACCTAGGTATATTTTAAAAGTTAGTTTACGATAAAAGTGACATTTTAAGTCAGCTGAAGAAATTTACCAAATTGTGTTAAGAGAAATAACTATTAATATATATTTGGGGAAAAAATTGACTCCATATCTAATGGCACTCACTGAAATAAACTCCACATAAATTTAAAAGTTATTCCTGAAATGTATGTGAGAAGAAAATATAGTAGGGTATTTTTCTAACTTTGGAACAAGGAAATCATTTCTAAACAAGGCAAAAAAAGCCATAAAAATAATTGTAGATTGAATCAATTAAAACTTCAATGCAGTAAAAGACATCATATGTAAAATTAAGTTACATTACAGGGAGAAAACTTTGCAAGATATTTAAAGGGCTAATAGTTAATAATCTAGCATACATTGAATTCTTACAAATTAATAAGGAAATGCCAAATAGCCTATTTAAAAAACGGACAAAGGATGGAAAGGAAAATTTACAGAAAAAAGTTAATAATGTAGCATGCATTGAATTCTTACAAATTAATAAGGAAATGCCAAATAGCCTATTTAAAAAATGGACAAAGGATGTAAAGGAAAATTTACAGAAAAAGTATAAACAGAGAATAAAAGGATACCCAATTTACTGTCATCTGAAAAGTGCAAATTAGAACAAGTGGACCAATTTTGCCTATCAGAATGGTATCAACTAAAATAATTGAAAATATTAAATGTTTAAGCAGAAATGGATAGGAAATATAAAATATAGAAGGGAGTGAATCTGAAAGATCACTTTAGAAAAATGTATATACCCTTTCATTCAGCAGTTACTCCATTCTAAAGAAATACTTACATAGCTTCATGAAGATACAAGAACATTCGTTATTGGTTATATAGAGAAATGGTCAAACAATACATATTATATGCATAATATGAAATACTGGTTGTCATTATAAGAAGGAGCTAGAGCTGACTGCAGTGATGTGCAAAGCTCTAAAGACCTATTGTTAAATGAAAAAAACAGGTTGAATAATGATCCATATATTATTATCATGTGTGTAAAACAAATAGCTAAACTGTGTGGTGTATAGTGCATATGTATAAATGCATTTTTTAAAAAGACCGAAGACCAAAAGATGTTGTCTTAGTCCATTTAGGCTGCTATAACAAAATACCTTAGGCTAGGTAATTTAAAAGCAGCAGAAATTTATTGCTCACAGTTCTAGGCTGGGAAGTCCAAGATCAAGGAATCAAAATGTTACGGGATCTCTGGAGCGTTGATTTCTTTGACTGGAAACCTCTGTGGCCATGGTGCCTTTGCCCAAGTTCTTGTCCTGCATCCAGACAAGTGAAGGGTGGAGAAGAGTTTTATTTAGTGATAGAACAGCTCAGAAGAGTGGGTAGCTCCTCTCTGTAGGCAGGTCATCCTGTCGAATGTTTAGCTCCCAGCAGAGAGGAGGTCCTGGAGAGGGTGGCTCCTCCATGCAGGCAAGTCATTCAGATGTCTCTGTAGGTCTCTGAAACTCTCAGCAGACAGAGCAGCTCCTCTCTGCTAGCAGGTCATCTCTGCCGCTGTCAGTGGAAAGGGTACTCCTGTCTGCAGCTGACTGGCCTGTCCGTCTGCACTCTTCATCCTCCAGCCACCCTCTGCCCTACTCTGGCTGAGCCCAGGGCTTTTATGGACCTCAGAGGGGAGGAAGTGTGTGCTGACTGGTCCATGGGTGGCCATGAGCAGGCTGGAAGAGGCACCCCAAGTTCCCACTCCAGTGGGAGAAACTAGCAGCCCAGTCCCCAGCCTTCAGGCCCTCCACTGCCTGAGGGTGGGGCCTTACTGGGGACCCCACCCCTTCTGTCTAGGGCTCTTGTCTGCCTCCGGCTGCCATTCATGGCCCCGGGGCCTGGCTCCAACCCCACCCTGAGGTTGGAGACGGTGCTGGGAGCCGAGAGAAGCCAGACAGTGGGAGCAGACACCCCTGAGCCTGCAGGGACGGGGGTGAGGGGGACCTTCCTGGGGTGCCCAAGGGCTCCCAAGGGTGCAGGCTGCAGAGATCCCCAGGTCCTGTACTTGGGAGGGCAGCAGCAGCTGCACCTGGGAGCTCCTGCCCCACCAACTTGGAAGGGACAGGTTTCCTGCTTGTTCCCTGCTTCTACCGACTTCCTGAAGCCGGAGGCCCAAGTCTGCAGCCACAGGTGCTGCAGCTGCAGCTACACCTGGGAGGGCAGATCCTACCTGTTCCCAGCTCCCCCAAGAGCACAGGGAGGCTCGGATCCACAGTTGCAGTTTGCGCTGCTGCAGCCCCGGTCGGGGCTCCTGTCTGCTCTATAGAGCAGGAGGCCTGGGTCTGCAGCTGTGGTTTGGGCAGCTGCAGCAACACGGGGAGCTCCCATCCCAACTCAGAAGGGGCGGGGCTCCCACTTGCTTCCTGGAGCGTGCAGCCCCAGCTGCACTTCCCTGCTGCAGCCGGCATGATGGCAGCAGCCACTGCCATCAAAAGGATTCAGTGTCTGTGAGTGCCTGTTCCTCATGAGTAGCGCCTTCTTGCTGTGTCTTCACAAAAGGGGCAAACAGGTTCCCTCAAGTCTTTTTTATAAAGGCACTGGTTCCATCTCCCAAAGGTCTTACCTTCTAATACCATTACCTTGGTGATTAGGTTTCAACATGTGAAGTTTGGGGTATACAAACGTTTAGACCATAGCAGAGGTTTGGCAAAACGTTGACATTCTCCCCTCTAGGTAAATAAGGCAGTGCGGGAGGAATGAAGATATTCACATTTCTGTTTATATATTTCTTGTACTTGATATTATTTGAATAATTTACAGTAAGAATATATTAAATATTACTAGTATCATTTTTTAAAGGCAGTAAATATAAACAAAAAATAAAACTGATGGTATGACCCTGCCAACAGGGTTGCTGAGCCTGTGATTCCAGCTCTTCTTTCATACTACTTGACAAAAGACAACTAGAGAGGATATAAATATATATACAGGGCAGGTTTGGTGAGGACCAATTACATATGACCCATTGTCATTCGAGCAGGAGACACTTCCATGTTTCAGTGAAACACTATGTAGTACAAAACAGGTCCTTCAGTAAGAAACAAATATATTTAAATCCTCTCTGTCTGTATCTCACATACATATGCACACAAAGACACATATTCATTTATTCCCCAGGTGTTTGTTGATTATAGACCTAACTATAATGCTGCCATGTGAAGTGGTAACACTTTCTCATCACCCTGTATAGGTAAAAATATGCATTTTATCAAACCTCCTGGGTCACCATGCCAGCTGTTAATACCACATGGATCTGCTTCTGTTGGTGATGACGGATGATTTTAGAAAATTTGAGATGAGCTGTTCTTCCTCACCCCACACCCACCTCAGGCTCCAACTGCTTATGCAGAGCTGAAGGAAGCAGGTGTTAGGGTGAGAGAGAGTTTAGGAAGGATCTATGCAAAGATATGTGTAGTATAGCCATCCCACTTTAGCTATAGAAAAGAACTAGTCTAGATCAATGGTTATGAATTCATTTGTTTGGGAGGTAATGGGTTGTCACAAGAAGGAAATAGAACATAGAGTCAACAGATTTTATAGGGGTGTTTGTTGCTTCTATAGATAGGGCAGTGGAAGTGACATCAAAAAGAGGCAAAAATTGAGAGCAGTGAGAAAAGCAGGATCTGAGAAAACAGCAGCAGAGGTTGGGTCATTTGCCTCAAGTTACAAGAAAAGAGACTAGTTTAAGAAAATGTGGGTGCATGATCCAGAGAAAAGATAATAAAGAACTTCAGGGTTGGGGTGGGAGCCAAACAAAGACTTTTGCAGACCTTAAGCACTGAAAAAGATTAGGAGGTGCTCCAACATTCTTCCCATACGAAATTCCTAATAAAAAATGACACTAATGCAAAGCCAAGTAAAATATAGCAATTAGCAAAGTTTTAACAAATATTTTGAAAAATATATTGCCTTACTTTTTCTGGTATATCAAGCATTTTCTTAGACTACCTACTGGGTCATCTGTAAGATTAGCTTCAACTGTGAGGCTGAGGCTGTGTACCAGCCTGAGAAGACTCTTGTCCTCAGGAACAAGAACACTGAGAGTCCACCTAGCTGGCTTGAGGCCTAAGGAAAGGAACTTATCTTAAAGGATGGTAAAACTACACTGGGCCACTTAAGATAGCGGTGGGATAGGTATTGGGTAATTTTGGAGAATAAACATGAAGAAGCTAAGAGAACAGTTGGTGAGAACTATTCTATTCACTAGTGGAAATATGAGGTGGCCATAACCAAAGGGAATCTCAAGTCTGCCATAAGAGGTGCTGAGATTGCCTCTCCATAACTATGAAAGAGGTTAAATAAGTCATCTCTAATGAGGGATGTCATCTGGTTTCAAAATCTGTGCTTTATATCTTCATTGCCTACCTTTAATTGCTTTCTTCTGCAGGTCTTCAGGTGGCTCCAAGACCAGCAGGCATATAAGCAAAATGGAACATAGACACTGGAAGCAACTTTCCTGTGTTAGTAAGCCAGCAGCATCCTCACACCATGCGACTTTACAACAGCTGCTGCCCTATCCTCAGAGCCTCTGCCCGGCATGGACTGGGGCACTCAGAATGGTATCCCTTGATATAATGCATATACGATGGCACTGTCTACCACCTCCTCATGCCTAAACATTTCTCAGTTTTCAGATTTAGAGTCTCAAAACTGTTTCCACAGTATTGAACTCCCAGTTTTCTAAACCCCAACACGTTTCTTTCTTGATCACGGATCGTCTTTTCGGATGACAGCGTCCTGGCTTGAATCCAGAGCTAAAAACCATTGAAGTCAAATTAAAACATACTTTTATGATGATAAATTTATTAAAGTTAATAATTCAACTCACTATTTGCTTGTATTTGTAACTTCAAAAAATTATTTTTGGGGCTTTAAAATTCATTACTCTCACATAAGTTCTATTTTAATGGGATCAATCTGATGAATTTTAGCTCTGAAGCAAGCCACTTCTTTGCACCGGGACAGTCCTATTCCCTAAACACAAATGGATTATTCCATTCTCAAGTGGGTTCTATTTGTGAAAATAGTGGGTTCTCTTTGTAGGATGGTCATGCATTGCTTGCACTTCAGAGAGTAAAAGCCATTGTACCATCACTTTCATTCAACTATATTGGATATTCAAAAAGAACATTTAATTAACAGAAAAAGGCTTAATAATCCCATATCTTTTAGGTCAAAATTTCAAGGTAGTCCTATCAAAGAAATATACTTTTGAAGTAATCTGCCTTTGTACTCTAACTAGGTAAGATAAACTAACTTAATTCTGGCAAGTAAGGTGGAAAAATTGAAGTATTTCCATTTATCAGTTACGCATTTTTAGAAGAAGTCTGTTGTTTTTCTGTGGTATTAGACATGGAAATGAAGCAAGCCTCCCTCTGCCTCTAACTTGCTTTGGTTTATATGTACCATCTCAAAGGAGTTATACTGGGTCCATGTGATATGAAATGAACCATATCTAACCGGCCTAAGATACACATGGTGAAATGGGCCTGACCAGAGAAGTCTGAACTAGAAAACTAAGAGGACATACTATTAGGAAAAACTCCAAGTTCAGGAGCTATTGATGGGTCATTCTATGGGAAGACAAATGGTGAGCTTCCTAACATACTGTAATTTATTTAGTGGGTGCAAGTAATTGTGTTATGTATACTCTTCCTTTCATAGCACATCATCATCAATGGTCTGTGGAACTGGTCTTCCTTTATCTTTTATTTCATTCATTTGACACATATTTATGAAATATTAATATATGCCACATGCCAAGTATTTTTTAGGAAGGAGGGATACAACATTGAGCAAAACAAAGATCTTTGTTCTTACAGAGTTTACATTCCAGCAAGGTCATACAGACAATAAATAATATAATGAATAAGTAAATTATATAGCATGTTAGAAAATGATGTGTGCTATGGAAAATCTGGTAAATTCCTTCCCAAATAAGATACAAACAAATGCAGATTTTAAAAATCAGAATGTTGGAGAATCAGGAATCATACCTTTTAACTGGAACCACATTAAAAAAGTTACTTCATTCTTAACTCACATTAAAAGTTACTTCATTCTTAACTCACATTAAAAGTTACTTCATTCTTAAGCCCCAGGGCAAACATACATAAAAGAGAACACATGAGGACAAAGATAGAAACTTGGAAAGACATGCTCTGTTTCAGCAATTCTTAGAGTTCCAAAATATTTTAACAGTGCACTTAAATAAGCCCTTGGATAATTTTAGAGGGACACTGCTTAATCATTGACTGCAGTTACTGTCTTTTATACCATAATGTAATTTTTTCTCTTCAAATTGAAGTCAGACAATTTTAACCAGATCTTAAGTTTAAATTGTAGACCACTCCAAGCACAAAAAGGCCCATTTCAACTGTTGTTAAATGCAACATTGACAGAAATGCAGACAGGAAAGCCCTATAGTCTATTTAATAAAGTGTACTCCATGACCCTAGCAAACCCAGTAACCAGCATTCATGCCACAGTCCTATCTTATCTGTTTTCCCCATTAGCTGCAAAGCCCTTAAAAGCAGGAACTATGTTTTATTTTTTGAATTCTTGGACTCTAGCTCAGTGCCTAGCATATAATAATTAATTTAGAAATATTTAAAGAATGAATAAATGAATGTTCTATGAGTTCTAATTCTATGAGTGATAGAATTGAAGGGGTTGATAAGGAGTTGGAATTTCTTATTTAAATAGAAACATAATTTATATGGCCTCCACATTTCAGATCTATACATCTCTGGTTTTTAATGGTAATATTTTTGCTCTCTGGAGTCCATGACTGCCTTGTCCCTTCTGCTCAGCTGCAGATAGTGATGCAGAACTTTGCTCCTTAGTGCAGCTAAAACTGGGTTCTTGTCACATGACCAGGAAGAATTAAGAACACGGACACACTGAAGGGTGAAGGGAATGAAATTTATTGGGTGAAAAAGGAAAAGAAGAAAAAAACTTCCAGCAAAGCGAGAGGGGATCCTGCTAACAAGGACTCCCACTTAACCCACTGATTCCAGGCCACACACAGGAACTGCAGAGGCTAGGCTCCTCACCCCTGTACACGGCATGAACTTGCCCTGGCTCCACCCCATTCTCCCAGTGTGCAGGCAGGTCAGAGATTCTCTGGGGACCCTCTCCCTTATCTGTCTCCTGCATCTATCAACAGGAAAGACCTGCATCCTCAACATTTAACCCTGCCTAGTTACTGACTCAAACTGAACTCATACTGGAATCCCATTTTCATCAGCATGTGTGTTTGTTTTGTAAACAAAAAATAAAATCTCAATTCCTCCAACCAACTGAACAAACCCCCTCTTGGCCAATGAGATCCCATAGAAACCTGAAAAACTGAATCCCAGGCCATGAATGGAAGGGAGGCTGGACAAACCTCATTATACACAACTGACCAGCACTAACATTAAGATAGAAATCAAAAGATTGACGAAGCAGACTGTACCAAATTCCATCCTGTCTTTAGTATAGCATCACATGAAAGATAGCAGATCTTGAAGGAAATCAAAATATTTTACCCCAAAATATATTTGACATATTTTGTTATGGCCCTGCAAAGCCATCTTTTGTGGGGGAAATTTGCATCTATAGAGAGCCTCCATTAACGCTGCCAGGCATTTCCTGGATCTAGCAGAGATTAAGAGTTTGACACCTTTTTTTTTTTTTTTTTTTTGAGACGGAGTCTTGCTCTGTCACCCAGGCTGGAGTGCAGTGGCGCGATCTCAGCTCGCTGCAACCTCCGCCTCCTGGGTTTAAGCAATTCCCTGCCTCAGCCTCCTGAGTCGCTGGGATTATAGGCATGTGCCACCATGCCTGGCTAATTTTTGCATTTTATTAGAAATGGGGTTTCACCATGTTGGCCCAGCTGGTCTTGAACTCCTGACTTTGTGATCCACCTGCCTCAGCCTCCCAAAGTGCTGGGATTACAGGTGTGAGCCATCAAGTCTGGCCAAGTTTGACAACTTTTAAGGTCCAAAAAGAAACATTTGCCATTTATTCTGTCTGAGGGCTGCTACCTGGAGGCTTCAGCTACATAACAAGAACCTTGGTTTCCACAACCCCTCCCATCTTAAGCATTTCTTTCTACTGACTGAAAGTCTTTAGACAAAGCATAACTCTCTCAATTGATTACTACTCAGAAAAATCTTTGAATCCACTTATGATCTGTAAGCACACCCCCCACCCTCCTTCAAGATGTTCCACCTTTCTGGGCCAAACCAATGTACACCTGAGGTGTGTTGATTTATGTCTTTGCTTGTAAATTTTGTCTCCCTAAAATAGGTAAAACCAAACTGTAAGTCAATCACCTCGGGCACAGTTGAGAAGTTGAGACTGTTCCCCAGGCCGTGGTCACTCAAATTGGCTCAGAGTAAGCCTCTTTAAATACTTCAGAGTTTGGGTTTTTTTCACCAACAGTATGTTGAAGTGGAATGGAATGGACTGGAGTGAGGGTGTTAAGAGAAGATGTAAAATTAGCCTAGATGCTCTCATCTGATACTATTAGAGTGAACTATGGTTATCTATTCAAGATATTGTCTGCTTGATTCATATAGCTGAACTTCTGCCTTATAGTCTATAGAAGGTGCTATGGTGTGCCACCCAGATCCTCCATTCAGGAAGGCCATCAACCAAAGGGAGCTGCCTTGCCTAAGATTACAGCCTTTCTTTGGGGGTAGCCCATATCCAAGAACTGATCAGCATGGTAGCAAAAGCCCAAGTCTTCTTGCCTCATTTGGACATCTTTGAACAGCCATTCAAGTTTCAGGGCTCTATGAATTGAATGAGATTGCAACTATGGTATTGAGTGAGACCTCTGTTACAAAGGCACTACAACATCACTTTTCCTTCTGCTGAATCATCCTTCCCTCATATCCTTGTAAGCATTGTTCTCAAGAGCACTCTCCAATAAACTACCTCCATTCTAAATTTCAGCTCAGTTTGTTTTCCTGGAAACTTGTCCTACAATAAAACAGTGCTACCCACACTCCAATGTTCCACCTGAATCTAGAGTTTGCTTCAAATCTAAGCCAACGTGGCTGGTGATAATCTCTGTGAAGACCATCCCTGTCCTCTCCCACAAATAGTTCACTCTGTTACAGGAGGTAGCTAGTCAGACATGAGCAGGGCAGGAAAGCCTTCCCCACCTACCCCCAACCACCACTAGGAATGTCAGGCAACAATCACATGATGGTCAGGCAGTTGTAAAACTGTCTCTCTAAAATAGTAATTGAATGCAGGCAGCGCCAGGGAAAGGCAGTCTCCCATTAGATAGAAAAAAACCCTGAAACTGTTGATCAGCAACTTTCCAATAAGATCTCAGGAGCTGGGTGGGTGGGCTTAAGTATGTGTACTAAGAGGCAAAATGGTGGAGTTTAACTGGTGTATGACCTTATAGGAACACTCAACTGGGAAGGGAAAAACGCATTAAGTGAGCATGTGTACAACTTCAGTAAACACGCTCCCAATGCAGCCCTCCCAGTGGCTGTCAAGCCACTGCGCATGCGGACAGCCCACCCCAAGGGAAGCATCAAGGGAGAAGGGATTCAATCCCCTGGAAGCATGCCAACATATAAAACCCCCCAGTCAAAGGTCAAACGGTGCACTTCTTGGTCCTCTTCCAAGTGTACTTTACTTCCTTTTATTCCTGCTCTAATCTTTTTAATAAACTCATTCCTGCTCTAAAACTTGCCTCAGTGTCTCATTCTGCCATATTCCCCTTGGTTGAATTCTTTCTTCTGAAGAGGCAAGGATTGAGGTTGCTGCAGACCTGTATGGATTCACCACTGCTAACAGATCCTATATCCCATGCCCTTAGTAAATGGGATGATAAACCATTTTTTAAATAATACCATCACCTGTAAGATTTAGAAGATTCTACTTGCCTAGAAACTCCACCATTGCACCACATTTAGTAACAGAACTGGCCAAAAAAACCATTTAGACACTGATTTGAGCTTCTGGCTACCAGTTTTGGATTTGACCTACATTCCGGATTAACACAAATTATTGGACTTCACGTTATTATTAGATCAACATTTCTCACTATCTGCCTCCTCTGCCAATTAAAATTCCACTTTACATCCAACCACCACTTTGGCTTTGAAGCTGCCAAGATATAAGTGAATTTATAGCCATTACTTGGCTCATTTCAAGATTGTTTTTCCTTTCCTAATGACTATACATACATTGCTTGACTGAACCAACAAGGATAGTAAATCCAACCTTCTCTACTACTTTGCATTGACATGCATTCATATACAATGTAATATTTTGATATAACTCAGTGTCTCTAATCTTCTTCACATAGAACATTCCCCAGAAAAGCTCTAGAGAGCTCTCACTCTGTCCTTTATGATGTGAAATATGTATTTTGGCATAGATAAATATATAAGAATAAGAGATCTAAGATATTAGGATTTTCACACATATGAATTATGCTTGGTAAATAAAATGTCAAGTTAAATCCTTTGACTCACTTCCAGTTTTAGAGGCTTAGGAAACAAGAGCACAAAGATAACATGTAAAATAATAATTGTCACCACACTGTTTTATGTTAATAACTTTTTTAAAAAACAAAGAGTATAATTTGTAGACACTCCATCAATAGAGGATTGGATAAATAGATTATGATACATTGATAAAGGTATGATAATTTGTTGAGACTCCATCAATAGAAGATTGGATAAATTATGATACATTGATAAAAGTATGCAACCATGAAAATGATGGTATAAAAGTACATTTATTTATATGGAAAGAGGTTCGTATCATAAAGCTGAATTTAAAAATCAGCTTATTAAACAATATGAAAGATATGATTCATTTATATAAGATATATTTGGCATGGACATATAAAGAGATAGATAGAAAGAAGATCGTCACCATATTACCAGTGATTTTCTCCTAGCGGTAGAATTTAGAATGACATTTTCAGAGTTGCTTGAATTTTTATGATATATATTCAAAAACAAAATTACTTTATTTCGAACTTTTCCTCCCAACAATCCTTCTACCCTCCTGCCATTTTCCCATTCTCCCATCCCTTTTTTACATATTCTCCAAAGAAGGGGATCCAAGCTCCTATTGATAGAAGTATCATTCATAACAACCAAAAGGTGGAAGGAACCCAAGTGCTAATCAATCAATAGATAAAAATATGATATGCACACAATAGAATATTATTCAGCCTTAAAAAGAAAGGAAATTCTGACTTATGCTACAACATGAATAAACCTTGAGGATAGCATGCTAAGTGAAATAAGCCAGTCACAAGTAGACAAAAACTGTACGATTACTTATATGAGGTACATAGAGTTGTCAGAAAGTAAGGAGACAGAAAGTAAAAAGATTCCCTGTGGCTGGGTTGTGGGGTTATTATTTAACTGGTTCAGAGTTTTTGTTTTGCAAGATAGAAAGAGTTCTGGAGGTAGATGTCGGTGATGGTTGCACAATGTGAATGTATTTAATGCCACTGAATTGTACACTTAAAAATGGCTTAAATGGTAAATTTTATGTTATGTGAATTTTATCACAATTAAAAAATAACGAAAGAATTTTAACAGAAAAAGAAGAAGATTTGACTTTTCTCATGCGATCTCACTGGAATATCCAAACACTCTTGGAACACCATTCTTCCAGGGGAGTGGAGGAGAGAAGATGGTAACCTGACGTGTGCCTCACAGAGGAAACATTTATGGTATTCTTTTCAGTTTCCAGAGGAGTAGGAACAATGGTAGCTTTGTTAAGCATGTGAAGGGTGGAAGAACCACAGGGAAGAAGGGGAAAAGGCAAAAATTAATGCAGAAAAATGAAAGGGTATGTTAATTCAAGCACACAGGATACCTGCCTCCAGTGTTTCTCTTGTACTGGTAAGGAAGTATAAACACCTCTCATCCATAAAAGACAGAAGATGTTGATAGCTGAGAGAAATACTCCCTGATAAATCCTGTTATAATGATCGTTCCCCAGTTCAAATTAACACAGGGTGATGACCAAACCCAACAGATTTACAGCTACTCTGTAAAGATTTTGTGACGGTGATGTCCTTGGGGTTTATGACAAATGGAGCAAATGTTATGTTTAAGGAGACTGGTTGAAAAATGGAGCATAAACAGGGTTCATTGTGGTAAAAGGAGGTGAACCAAACACTGGACTTAACTATTAGAAAAATTCACTTGGCTTCCAATGCTGAGATGCTGGTGGGATGGCCTGGCAGCAAAGGAGGTGGCATAAACTAAACCTGGTCTTCTAGTGAGAAGCCCTGCGTGCCAAGCAGAGCCCAGCTCATGAAAATGCCACCTTCTTTTACCCATGCTTCTGCAAGAATCATCCCAACAATTCTTCTAGGTCTTCTTCCCTTCTGCTTCTTCCAAAGCAAAAATCTGTTCTGACCTCAAGTACAATTTGAACCTGCTGACACTGAGTGATTCTAATTTCCCTGAATGGTTGGTGCTTCTTTTGGGCTGGACCAGCGGAGAGAACCATTATACAATTTTGCCTTTCTTTAGTATTGCAGTGTGATAGGCATACTGGGCTGGGATATATCATGTGTCTTTAGAGCAAAGGAGACTCTAATTGCTAATGAAGAGGTTTGAGAGGTAAATACAACTGTTTTTATGGGAAGGGATGTCATCTGCCCAGGTGGTGTTGAAAGGCAAGAAGTTTGGGGTGTGAATGGCCGAAAGTTCCTTTCTTTGGATTCTAAGTAGGGGTAAGAGAAAGCTAAAGAGGAATTTGGGGCTAGGTCAACTAGAAAGCCTCTGACATAATATCTTAGTATTCTGAAGATTTGAGAGAATGCTGACTGGTTGGTGAAACTCAGCTAATGTTTTTCACTACAGGTTCTAGACGGTCCAGATATTTAAGAGCCATGACCAAACAAACTGGAATATTCAGAATTAAACTTAAACTAACTCACTATCTAAGTTACTCACTGAGAATACCAAGTGCAGGAAGCTAACAAATTAATGAAATAAATTTATTAAACTTCTGTTTTATTCTCTTAATTCTACTACATTTTTTCTACCCTTTCTACAAAACTTCAACTCAGTCTCTGCTTCAGATTCTAGCACTCATGGCTTGTGCAAGAATCCAGCAGTTAGTTCAGTTGCTACTTCTCTTTTTAACAAACATTAAAGTCATCGCTTGCCTTTTCCAAATCAAAGGGATTCTCTGCCATATCTGGCTGAGGAGTATTTCTCTCGTAAAAAATATTTTATGTATAGATATTTATTAGCTCTATAACCTTAATTCACATCTGAAGGGATTTGGCCAATTCATCTTATTCCTTATATTTGGTTTGGAATGTTTTATTCCAACTGATTGTCAACTCTGTCTTTTGTTAGCTGTTCCTATCAACATCTATTTTTTTCAGATACAATTTCCCATCAGCATACAGAGAGTGGTTAGATAACATTTAAATAGATTCACATACTTCGAGAGAAGAGAGTCTGCTAGAGCCAGGCACTGCTGGAGAGATCAAAGGCAAAGTTTCTTGTCCTTGCTCAATGTGTATCCAGACACGCAAATAGCAACAACAGCCCAAGGCACAGGGTGATAAAGGTCACTGGGCTAAGTGGAGGATGAGATCACAATTACTGCAGGAATCAGAAAAAGCTTAAGGCAAGAAGTGAACTGGAGCTACACTCTCGAGGATGGAGAGCACAGATGGAGAGAAGGGAATTCTGACCGCAGAAAATAATAAGCCAAAGAGAGCAGGTAGAAACCAGTGTCCAGGTACAAGTAACAGTCCAGTCTGGCCAGAATGCAGAATATTTGAGGGGAAAATGTCAGGAAAGGAAGGAAAGAGAGGTTAAGGTTGCAGATTAACTATAAATGGGTTCTGAAGAGACCGTCAATGAACTCTCAAGTGAAGTGATTTTAGGAATTGAATACTGAAATGTAAATGTGACTATCACTTGCTTCATACCATGTTAGGTGATTGGCAACTTAGGGTCAGAAATTAGCAGCTCCTATTCAAGCACTGAGCAGAGAAGAAAGCGGTTCTTCACACTGGTGCAAGGATCTATTGCCCTGAGGTTCATGCCTCTATGGTGGAGACAAAGCCCCAGGCTCCTAATCACCTCTGATCATAAAACCATTGCCCCTTGTTCTAACTCTGCGGTCACCAAACAATCTTACCATGTCACTTTTACAATGTTTATTCATTGTAAACTCAACAAGGTATATGAGGCCACACACAGAGATCCGAATGCAGCCTTCTTGACCATTCTCAGCTCTTTAATCCCTACCCATAATTAACTGCAGCAGAGATGAAGGAGGCTAAATCTTAGAATTGATCTGGCTCTGGGCTTGAGGCTGAGATACTCCCACTGAAATGGGGTTGACTTGAGAGTTACAGAGCACAGAGCCGAGGGAATGCCAAACACAGCACTGGAAGTAAAGTCAGAACCTAAATGCAACCAATGTGTCTAGCCACAAGGCTGCACAGCGAAACAGAAGCCAAACATGGAAACTAGAGTTACCCAGGCAGACAAGCTTACTTAATATTGTGTGTAGGAGGCAGACCCTGGAGAAATTTCAAGGTTCTGGAGCATTTTCCCAGAGACTTCTTTACATGGTTATCTAAGGTTTGGGGATAATAATATACCAAAACAGCTCATAGAGATGTGAGGTTCCAATGAATTAATGTCTGACATCACTTACGAATGAGGAGAAAACTACTAATGGAAAGTGATGACCTTCCAGGAATCTTTATCTTTGTATTTCCCTCTCTCTATCACGCACATCTTCTCCCCTCAGCCCCTTGTCAAGCTCCTCTTTTACCCTTCCAAACCAGACTTAAATATAATGTTCTCTTTGAAGCTTTGCCTGATTCTCCCTGGCAGAAAGATGTTTCCTCCTCTGAGTTCACAAAGTGCTTTGTACATAATCTTACAGCCAAAGAGACCATCTTTTCCAAGTCAGAAGTTGGTGCATATATTTTGGAAAGTATGAGGGACAGTATTTTAAATGGATACTGTTTAGGAAAATCAGGTTCATGAGCTTACCATATTTATTGCATTCTATCATAGCCTATAGTGTCTTAGTTTCATGTGTTTCTGCCTGACTTAGTTTCATGTTTCTGAAGAAAAGGAATTATATTCATTTACCTTTGTAGCTGTTCTCACATTAGCAACTTGCTTGACAGGTGATAGCTTCTTGGCTTGTCGGTCAATAAATATTTATGGAACAAATAATCTGTTTTTAAAATATATACAATAATATTACAGTATTCCATGTCTTAGTTTGTGTTTAATACTATATCTAGTCTATAAAACTTCTTTTTAACTAAAAATAATAACTTTTAAAATCTATTTTATCACACAGGTGTTCTAAGCCATTTTGTTTTCAAACTCCAATCATGAAGCGTGAATTATTTTATTTTTTCCTTAATAAGAATCAAAGCATGCAAACAATCACACCCTTGTATCCACCTCTGCCTTTAAAAAAAAATGTTAACCTCTGCTAATCAGCAAAGTTACCTTTCAGGAGGCAGAGCTGGGATGGGAGAAGAAACTAAGATAAATTAGCCAAATTATGTTAGAGGTGAACCAAAGTCAGAGCTCTAGAAATGGATCTCAGCGTGAACTGCAACTCCAAGAAGCAAGAGAGGAAAACAAACAGTAGGGGTTGCCAGCAGGATGAGGGTGAGATGCAGTATCTGGTTGGATGAGAGAACCTGGCTGAGGGAGAAGATTCAGAAATTAATGCCATGCCCCCAATGGTGTGCTGAATGCCCCCGCTTTTGAGGCGCTTAGTGTGTGGTGAGGGAAAGGGAGTGAGTGACATAAAGCAGCTCTGCAGGGCGGGACCCAGTGAACCTGGCATCATTTTTAGGGTGTTCCTCTCCTTCATAGAGCCTAAAGCATGCACCAAGCTGTGCATCAGTAATTATTGCTCTGCTGTCTCCATTGCTAGAGGCCATTTTGGGTTACTATCCTTTTGGCATTTCTTTAATGATATCGGGAATCAAGTTCTGGGATACCATTGTATTAGCTTGAATACTAGTTCAGCAGCTGAAACAAAGGACAGAAAAAAAAAGCAGTTAAAATAAGAGAGAGGTTTCTCTCTCTCTCAGGAACAGACTGAGAGTAAGCAGCCAGTCTGGACATGGAGGTCCCGTGGTGGCAAGGACCCAGGCTATTTCCATCTTTGTTGATCTTCCTCCTCAACATACAGCTTCTATCTCATGGTCAAAGGTGGCTGCTCTAGTTCCCTGCCCTGAATTTACATTCAACCTTCAGGAACATGAGAAGGAAAAGAGAGTGTATGCCTCTCTCTTTTCTTTTCTTTTCTTTTTTCTTTTCTTTTTCTTCCTTCCTTCCTTCTTTCTTTCTTTTGAAGGAGAATGTGTATTATTTTAACTATTTTTATGTACAGAAAACTCAACAGTGTACATTTTACCCAGTTTGGTAGCAAGTTCTTCAGCCTTTGCCTTTTCAAGCTTGGCAATGCAAGCCACAGACTTGGGACCCAGGACATTGCCTCCCCAGTGACAGCGGATCTCATCATATCAGTCATTGTAATTGGTCTTGATAGCTTCCACCAGTTTAACCAAAGCCCCTTTGTCTCCTGAGTTAACCTGTGTGAAGGCAACAGTGGTGCAGGTCTTCCTGTGGACTACATGTCTCAGTCTTGCCTTCCCCTTGATGATGCGTTAAGGAATCCCCGTTTTGTGATAAGGAATCCCTGTTTTGTGACACAGGGCAGGCAGAAAGACAACCAGCTTGATGGGATCCACATTGTCTGCAGTCACCACGTGATTATGCTCCTTTCATTTTAAGGGCAAAACCTAGAGGTTGCACACATGACTTCTGCTGACCCATTGGTCAGAATCCAGTCACATGCTCTGCCCACTTTCAGAAAGACTGGGAAATGTGGTCTTAAGCAGAGTGGCCACAGAAAGTGAGAACAAATAACAGAGGGACTTTTCTCTGTCACAGAGGCATTCAGGCTCTCTGCTGTGTATACTGTTGCCCTTTTCTACCCAGAGCTAAAGGCGTTTTAGAGAGTGAGGAAAGAAACCAGAATGCTGCAGAGTTCTGGCCTAGGGAGGGCTGAGCACTTCCCGAAGTGTATACCATAGACCACTAATAAAGAGAGGTTAATGAATTTGGCAAAAGCCTGGATTAGACAAAATAAGAAAGATTGGTTCACCACATAGATTCTTAAGCTCAAAAACTGCTTTTAAATTTTACAAACATCCAATAGGGATAGTATCTAACCTTAGAATCATCTTTTCTATAGTCCATATTTTGCTGGAGATCATCTCATGAGAGTGATCCATCTCTACAGAACATAAACAGATAGGTACTACTCTAATTATTTAACTGCAGTCCTTTGTTCTGTCTTCTCTTTTCCTGGGGTCCAGGACTTATTTCTGCTTTTTCCAGTATCTGCATTCAGAACTGTGTACCTGATCTCTGTGTACCTGTTCTGCTTCACATACTCAGAAGCTCTGCTTTATTTTCTGACCAATTCACCCTCATCCTTCTCATCTCCAACCTACTCCCTCTTCCATCACCTCCTTGGAATTCTTAAAATTTCCTGGACCAAGAATTTTTTTTATGCCCTTGTGTGAATTTGGTCAGCGGCTACTGGCCCTCTCTCTCAGGCCACTGCTCCTGTTCACTTTTGCCCACCCTCCTTAAGGTAGAACTCAGAAATACAGATGTGGGCTTCTAATGCAAAAATATCTATACATTTTTTAAATATATTTTTATATATATACTTTATCTATATGTATTATATATATAAAGTATATATTTATATAAATATATAAAGTATATTTATATATAAAATATATATATATACACACATACACACATACATATTAGGCCAGTTCTGCACCTGAAAAAGTGAGCAAGCAATTGGAGCAGGAGGGGAGCTGCCAAACTTCGTGTTTTGAGAAAACAAAACAATTGTTTGATTAACTGAAGTTCCCACTATTTCTGTTACCACAGCATCAAATCAATAAACAGTCATCATTTATTGAAACATAATAGGATTTGAAAGGAATGAAAAATTATAAAATAAGGTCTCTAGAATTCAGGAAGTTGTGGTCTGGATAAGGAGAAAGAGAATAAAAAGATCTCATACTGATTCTTGAGATCCCACAACAAAGAAGCCAGCTTACCTGATCATCCTCTAACAAAGCCCACCAAAAGACAAGCCCTGCCCCCACCATTGTGCTTTCAATCAATATTTTAGTACCTTACTTGTAAATACCAACAATCACAAGCCATTCGAGGACAATTTCTAACAACAAAGAAAGAACCCAAGATAAACAAATAGGTAGAACAAACATACAGAAATTTTGAAGAACACAGAAGGAAATGTCAAAAACCATTTAAAAGGTAAGAGTATATTGCTTTCCTAAAACAGGAATATAATGTTATGAAAAGAAACAATCAGAACACTATCAAAGGTTCTTGAAAAGTAAATTGTGAGCCTAATTTTTCTGAAACACAATAGAAGGGTTGTATGTTACAAATCAAATAAGTTTTCCATAAAGTAGATCAGAAAAGAGAAAAACTTAAAAAACAGGAGAAAAAAGAAACCTAACACCGTAAGTCAGAGGGAGAGAAGAGAGAAAAATGGAAGAAAGGAAATTATCTAAGAAATAGCTCAAGAAAAATTTCCCCAAACAAGCCCTAGCAAATGCCCATCAAAATGAAAGAAAAAAAAAGAGACCTACAAAGACACGTTATCACAAAATTTCCCACCACTAGGTTAAAATCTTCCAAAAAAGTTTAATAGATAGGTCACTTCTAAATTAGCAGGAATCGGAATGACAGCAAGTTTCACAATGGCAACACTGGTAGTTAAAAGGCAGTAGAGTATATATGATAAATGTTTTCTCTTTATTTTGAGATGGGCTCTCTATATGTTACCCAAGCTGGCCTTGAACTCCTGGGCTCATATGATCCTCCTGCCTCAGCCTCCTGTGTAGCTGGGATTATAGGCATGTGCCACCATGCCAGGCTTGATCAATTGATTTTTGACAAGGATGTCAGGACCATTCAATGAGAAAATGATGATGACGTATTTTCAATAAATTGTACTGAGAAAACTAGGTGTTCACACACAAAGCAATGAATTTGGGCCCTTACTTTATAACATATGCAAAAATTAACACAAAATGGATCAAAGACCTAAATGTAATAATTGAAGCTATAAAGCTCTTAGAAGAAAACAGGGAATAATTTCTGACATTGGATTTGGCAAGATTTCATGAATATGACACCAAAAGCACAGGAAACAAAAGAAAAAATAGATAAATTAATCAAATTAAAGACTTTTGTGCATGAAACGTTATTATCAATAGAGTGAGAATCCACAGGATGGGAGAAAACATTTGCAGATCATATATCTGATATGGGATTGATGTCTAGAATACAGAACTTCTACAAAAAAACAGTAACAAAAACAACTCAATTTAAAAATGGGCAATGGACTTGAATAGACATTTTTCCAAAGAAGATACACACATGGGCAATAAGTATGAGAAAGAATTATCAGAATCACTTTTCTCCAGGGAAATGCAAAACAAAAGCACAATGAGATACCTCTTTGGATTTATTAGAATGGCTATTATAAAAACAGAAAATAACAAATGTCAATGAGGATGTGGAGAAATTGGAATGAGGGTAGAAATGTAAAATGGCACAGCCGCTATGGAAGTTCTTCAAAAAGTTAAACATAAAATTACTATATGATTCAGCAATTCCACTTCTAGGTATATCCCCAAAATAATTAAAAGCAAGGACTCAAACAGATGTTTGTGTTCTAGTATTCATAGCAGCATTATTCACAATAACCAAAATGGTGAAGCAATCCAAGTGCCCACTGGTGAATGAATGAATAAACAAAATGTGGTATATACATACAATAAAATATTGTTCTGTCTTAGGAATGAAATTCTAATACATGCTACAACATTTATGATCCTTGAAAACATTATGTCAAGTGAAATAAGTCATGCACCAAAAGATAAGTATTGTACCATTCCATTTATGTGAGGTTATCGGGGGAAGCTGTCCCCAGTATTTCAACGTAGGTTCTTTCTATTTTCCATAAGTGTCGACCGGCTGAGAAATAAAGAGAAAGAGTACAAACAGAAGAATTTTACATCTGGGCTGCCGGGGATGACATCACATATTGGTAGGACCGTGATGCCCACCTGAGCCTCAAACCAGCAAGTTTTTTATTAAGGATTTCAAAAGGGGAGGGGGTGTAAAACAGGGAGTAGGTACAAAGATCACAGGTGTAAAACACGGAGTAGGTACAAAGATCACATGCTTCAAAGGGCAAAAAGCAGAACTACTAATAAGGGTCTAACAAAGATCACATGCTTCTGAGGGAACAGGACAAAAGACAAAAGCAGAACTACTGATAAGGGTCCAACAAAGATCACAAGGCAAAGGGCAAAAGCAAAACTACTGATAAGGGTCCAACAAAGATCACAAGGCCAAGGGCAAAAACAGAACTACTGATAAGGGTCTATGCACTTATCGTCTTGATAAACCCTTAAACAACAGAAAACAGGGTTTGAAAGCAGAGAACTGGTCTGACCACAGATTTACCAGGGTGGAGTTTTTCCCCACCCTAGTAAGCCTGAAGGTACTGCAGGAGACCAGGGCGTATCTCAGTCCTTATCTCAAGCGCATAAGACAGACACTCGCAGAGCAGCTGTTTATAGACTTCCCCCCAGGAATGCATTCCTTTCCCAGGGTATTAATATTCCTAGCTAGGAAAATAATTTAGTAATATCTCTCCTACTTGCAGGTCTATTTATAGGCTCTCAGCAAGAAGAAAAATATGGCTCTTTTTGCCTGACCCTGCAGGCAGTCAGACCTTATGGTTGTCTTCCCTTGTTCCCTAAAAATCGCTGTTATTCTGTTCTTTTTCAAGGTGCACTGATTTCATATTTTTCAAACACACATGTTTTATGATCAATTTGTACAGTTAACATCATTATCACAGTGGTCCTGAGGTGACATACATCCTCAGCTTACGTAGATAACAGGATTAAGAGATTAAAGACAGGTGTAAGAAATTATAAAATTATTATTTGGGAACTGATAAATGTCCATATCAAAATGAAATCTTCAAAATTTATGTTCCTCTGCTGCAGCTCCAGCCAGTCCCTCCATTCGGGGTCCCTGACTTCCGGCAACATGAGGTATCTAGAATAAGTAAATGCATAGGGACACAGTGGAATGGTGGTTACCACAGGACAAAGGGAGAGAGGAAGTGGAGAGTTATATAATAGGGGCAGACTTTCTGTTTGGGATGATGAAAATGTTCTGGAAATGGATAGTGGTAATGGTTGCACAGCAATGTGAATGTACTTAGTGGCAGTACATTGTACATTTTTGTTAAAATGGTGGATTTCATGTTATGTTTATTTTAACACAATGAACAAAATTTTCAGTGAGAAAATACCTTCAAATTTCTAAAAACAAATGACTGTCAAAATAACATTTTATCATTCAAATCAAACTAACATTCAAAGATGAATGTAGAATAAAGACATCACTAGTCATGCCAACATTTGAAAAATGTATGTTCCATAAACTCTTTCCTGGGAAGTTTCTGAAAGGTGTTTTGGCACAGATTAGCTCTGGTTCTTCTTTCCTAAATAGAAGGAAACAAAGACAAGTAGCTTGATCAGGTATGTGATATGAAAAGCAGCCTGGATGCAGATAGCCAAAAGAAACATAACGTAGACTCAAGAGATAGCATAGATAATTCATGAAACACAAAAGAACTAGAAACAAAAAACCTTTCTGCTTAATATATTCAGAAGATTTGAAATGATATTATATAATATTTATAAAATAATGAAACAAAATAAAAAGAAGACTATATAATTTTTTCAATATAACAACTACAAATAAAATCAAGAAGATCTTAGAACAATAGGACAATCTAAAAGATCTGGTCAGATGAATATGAATCTTAGGAAGAAACCAACAGAGAAAATAAAAGGAAGGATATCTTTAAGGAAGCAATAAATTTAAATTTTCCAAAGGTAAAGAAAGGTATAATTTTTTTTTTTTTTTGAGATGGAGTTTCACTCATCCCCCTGGCTGGAGTGCAATGGCGTGATCTTGGCTCACTGCAATCTCTGCCTCCCGGGTTCAAATGATTCTCCTGCCTCAGCCTCCCAAGTAGCTGGGATTACAGGTGCCCATCACCACACCTGGCTAACTTTTGTATTTTTAGTAGAGACAGGGTTTCGCAATGTTGGCCAGGCTGGTCTTGAACTCCTGACCTCAGGTGATCCAGCTGCCTTGGCCTCCTAAAGTGCTAGGATTACAGGTGTGAGCCACCACTCCCAGCCGGAAGATATAATTTTTTAGAGGGAAAGTGCCCACTGAGCATCAACATAATTAACAAAAACAATAAAAATCCTCATGCTTCAACCTTTTTATATGAAGTTTCAAGACACCAAAGACAAAAGAGAGATATTAAAGCTTTCAGAGAAAATAAAACAAGTCACCTGGAAAAGAATAAGAATTGGTTTGCCATCAAGTTTCTCCAGCAACACTGGATGTTCAAATATTTGTCTTCAAAATAGTTTTTAACCTAGAGTTCTATATACGGCACATTATCAGGCAAGTGTGAGGGGAGAAAAAAGTATTTTCAACAAAAAAATCTTTCCCTAGGAAATTACTTGGTGATAAACACAGCAAATAAAGGGTAAACTGAGAAAGACATGACATGGAATCCAGAGGACCCAACTCAGGAAAGCAAAGAGGAGAATTCTCAGATACTGGCTGTGAAGCTAGCTTAAGTTGGATCAAGGACTCCAAGAGGAGTCCTGGTCTCTGGAAAAGATATATAGAGGAGATAAAATGAGTTAAAGATTGGAAACACTTGAAGATATGATAAATTGTAAGAAAATGAAGCAGAAAATTATCAACTCCAGGAAAAACAGAAAGTTATCCAAGAAACACATAGATCAAGCACTAAGCAAACAAAAACATCTTGAGATTTTAAGCAACTGATGCAACCTAAAAGAGAATAGCCATTTGACCTTGAAGCTAAGAACGTTCTATTTAGCCTGTGGATGTTTCCACTGGACTCCCAGAAAAGACTGTAATCCCAGCCCTCAGCATAGCGTAGAACAATCAAAGTAATGTAAAACATGTATTGATTTTTACCTTTTAGAGCCAACTATCGACTCAACACAGAAGACTTGATTTTTGTTGCAGAAGCAAATGTAAATGTTAACAATTTCAACACAATGTAAAAGTAGAAAGATTTGCCTAGAATGTAGGATGAAATAAGCAGGGAGAAAAAGATAACAGAAAAAAATGAAGATGGCTGAGTGTAGTGGTTCACGCCTGTAATCCCAGCATTTTGGGAGGCCCATATGGGCAGATCACCTGAGGTCAGGAGCTCGAGATCAGCCTGGCCAACATGGAGAAACCCCGTCTCTACTAAAAATACAAAAATTAGCTGGGCGTCGTGGCAGGTGCCTGTAATCCCAGCTACTCGGGAGGCTGAGGCAGGGGGAATTGCTTGAACCTGGGAGGCAGAGGTTGCAGTGAGCCAAGATCATACCAGTGCACTCCAGCCTGGGTGACAAAGTGAGACTCCATCTCAAAAAAAAAAGAGAAAGGCTGCCTTTTGCAAATAGGTGTTGAATGGCCGAAAAGGAGGAGTATAGCAATTGTAAACAAAAAACTGACCACCCCATCTCAAGAACCCAATTCTGTTTCTCTTAAACCAACCCACACTCTGTGTTTTCCTTTGATTGAGGCACTAGCTCCATTCCTCTTCGTTTGGTGTCTTTAAAATAGCCTACTTTCCCAAGAATTTGGCCCTGATCCATTTTCCTGGAACTTACCCATCCAAATTGCTTGGGTCTCCTAGTAGGAAGCAATGCTGCTCCACCCTCCTCATCCTCAAACAACATACATCAGCACCTTCCTCACCACCACAGTTTCCTTTCTTCTGCAGAGGATAAAGGAAAATGCCACACAAGATTTGGGTTCCTTCTTCAGGGGATATCGCAGTGCACATGAACCCCTTCTCCCTTAATCTGTCTTGGCAGCTGGGTCATTTATCTGTGAGGTTAGCCTATGGCTTCTCTGGTGCCTGCCTGTCATTTCCATACTATACCTTCCAAAAGCTGCATGAATTTTCTTCCTTGCTTTCTTCCTCCTGTATTAACAGCAGCTCCAACTCCACTTTCCCACAGGCAGATCCTCTGTCTGCTCAATTATCCCTTTCCTGCTCCCTCCTGGGCCTGAATTCCTCTCCTCTTTCTCCCACTGGTTGTCCATTGCTGGCTTCTCGTCCTGCCTCGATCTTAAGCATAGACCCAACAAAAAGATGTAAATAGCATTCAGGCAAAGAGAAGAACTGTGAAAAGGCAAGACATGATTAATTGCCAGATATACTGTGCAGACAATAATTGCCATAGGATATCAGGGAAGACACATTGCGAGCATGCTAATGAACCATTTCTTCTTCTCACCAGCAACTCTCATACTTACCTGTTGTCTCCTTAATCATTACATTGGTTCTCAAAGTGTGGTCCCTGGACCAGCAGCATCAGCTTCTCCTTGTTAGAAATGCAAATGCTTGGGTCCCACCCCAGATCTGCTGGGAAATAAGCTGTGGAGTAAGGTCCAGTAGTCTGCTTTAACAAGCTCTCCAGGTCATTCTAATAAATCCTTAAGTATGAAAGCTATTGTCTAAGTGTGCAAAATCTAGTCCAAACTCTTATGCACCATTTTCTGAAATTAACTGCTTTGAGCAATGGGGCTCTAAGAATCAGCTTCCTGTGACTTGGAGGCTAATTGGTTATCAAATTCTATTGCAGTTTGACCCAGGAGCAGAAACTAGCCAATCTATCAATCTATCAATACCTCTCTGAAGCTAAAGTCTCCAACAGGTGGACCAGGTAACTGCTGTATGTGGTGTGATGTGTTTACATATCTTCTTTGAATTACCTAAGTGAAGCCAACTGTGGATCATGGCACTTAATTGGTCACAGAGAAATAGAAGGATAGAAAAATTTTTTACCTCAATTTGCCAAGAGAAACCTGAAACCAGCCATTTGGAATTTACCATCTATTTCTCTAGGTTTTCCTGGAGATTAAAGAGATAGAGTGAATTTCAGGTCCAGAAACTGACTGTTCTGAGTTTAAAAAAAGTTGCAATGATTTCTGTGAGCTTAAAAAGGTAATATATTATTTAATACTTCACAGCTTAGGGATCTGTATCTCATATCTGCCACAAAACCCACCACTTTCCAGAGGTCTCAAGATATCCATCTCCCTTTCTCTCCTCATACTTTCAGAAGGGAATTTCTTTTTTCTAGCTCTAAATGTTTGAAGACAAAAATCAAACAACCATGTCATATCTTTAAAGACAATAAAGATCAGAGATCGAGCTAGGATTTCTCTTCCTCACAGAAACTTCCTATTATTTAGTTCTTCATGGAGGATATCAACAGTAAGAAGCAATGAGAGGCAGCTTAGCCCAACAGGTACTGTGCTGAGGGCTTTACATGGATTTGTACTTAATCTCCATTACAACCCTATCAGGTAGGTAGTGGTATCCTTCACCATTCAGAGGAAGAAACAGACTCAATAGTTGAGCAGTTTTCCCTCAAGGTCACATAGCTTGGAAGTGGCATATTGAAGATCAGCTTGATTCCATAGCTAATGGACTCAACTTATAAACTGAGAGTTTGTTATCATCCATTTAGTTACATGTTGCTATTTAGCTACAGGTTGCTACATGGAACTGTTGACTCCTTCTAATATATGCAGAGCTTGGTCTCTCTTCAAATAGCTTTTAGACAAATCAAGAGCAGGCTGAGCATGGTGGCTCACACCTGTAATATCAGCACTTTGGGAGGCCTAGGTGGGTAGATCACCTGAGGTCAAGAGTTCTAGACCAGCCTGGCCAACATGGTGAAACCCTGTCTCTACTAAAAATACAAAAATTAGCCAGGTGTGGTGGCAGGCGTGGGTAATCCCACCTACTCGGAAGTCTAAGGCAGGAGAATCACTTGAACCCACAGGCAGAGGTTGCAGTGAGTGAAGATCACGCCACTGCACTTCAGCCTGGGTGACAGAGCAAGACTCCATCTCAAAAAAAAAAAAAAAAAAAAAGAGCAAAGCATGCATCACTCTCCAGTTTTGGTTCTCCCCATCCCCACAGTACTTATGCTTTCTAGTAAATATTTGAAGAATGAGTATATGGAGGAGGTAGGACAGGATTCCCTCCACCACCCTCTTGCTATGCCATGGGATTGGAGAGGTGTCATTGAGGGTCAACTGTGCTTCCTGAGGTAATCAATGAGTGGCAAGACTCTGGTGGAGCACTAGGCCTTCTGTAGTTATCCAGCCCTATTACAGAGTCAGGTTCACTGTCTCCCTACTGCTTACTCCTCTAATGCTCTGTGTATTCAGATTGGGGTTCCCAAGGGAAGAACAGAAGATGCATTTATTCACTTATCACAGCTCACCCTGGTACCCTGATTCCTTGATCCTGTCCTATGTCCATATTTCCTTCACAGCCATCCTAGTTAAGCAAGTAACTGCTATGGAGAATGTAAAAGAGCATTTTTGGATGTTACTGGATCTAGTGACTACATTGGGGATCTGTATTAGTCAGGGTTTTCCAGAGAAAAAGAACTGAGATAGAAAGAAATGAGTTATAAGGAGTTGGCTAACATGATTACGGTGACTGCCAAGTCCAAATCTGCAGGGTGGGCCAGCAGGCTGGAGACCCAGGAGAGCTGCGATTCTAGTTCCAGTCCAAAGGCAGACATCTTTTGAACCAGAAAGAGCTGATGCTGCAGATGAACTCTGAAGGCAGTCTGCTGAAGAATTCTCTCTCGCTTGGGGGAAGCCGGTCTTTTTTGTTGTCATTCATGCCTTCAACTGATTGGATAAGGTCCACTCACACCCTGGAGGACAACCTGCTTTATTCAAAGTCCGCTGATTTAAATGTTAGCATCATTCAAAACACTCTCATTGAAACACTCAGAATAATGTTTGAACAAATATCTGGGCACTGCATGCCCCTGCCAAGCTGACACATGAAATTAACCATCACAGGAACATCCAAGATCAATGTGGAGTAAGAAAGCGAGTCTGAAAAGTAAGATTAATAGGTGCCTTATCCTGAAAGGCTGTGTTTGTCTTGTTCATCAACTTTTTCTCATTGTCTAGTAGGGTCCATAGTATAAAACAAGTGAGAAATAAATACTGGTTGAAGGAATGAAATATTGGTCCAAAATGATCAAAACCTTTTTGACATCTAAGATGTGAGAAGTGCTTTCATTGCTGTCTCTCTCATTGAATCAGATCTTGTCTAAGGAACAGTCAGTTTCTGGACCTGAAATTCACTCTATCTCTTTAATCTCCAGGAAAACCTAGAGAAATAGATGGTAAATTCCAAATGGCTGGTTTCAGGTTTCTCTTGGCAAATTGAGGTAAGAAATTTTTCTATCCTTCTATTTCTCTGTGACCAATTAAGTGCCATGATCCACAGTTGGCTTCACTCAGGTAATTCAAAGAAGATACGTAAACACATCACACCACATACAGCAGTTACCTGGTCCACCTGTTGGAGACTTTAGCTTCAGAGAGGTATTGATAGATTGATAGATTGGCTAGTTTCTGCTCCTGGGTCAAACTGCAATAGAATTTGATAACCAATTAGCCTCCAAGCCACAGGAAGCTGATTCTTAGAGCCCCATTGCTCAAAGCAGTTAATTTCAGAAAATGGTGCATAAGAATCACCTGGGAAGCCTGTTAAAGCTACAGACTTTTGGGCCTCAACAGCAGAGATCCAGCAAACCTGAAATGAATCTGCATTTTTAGCATGCAGCCCCAGGAGATGCTAATATATGAGATGTAGGGGACACACACAAGTGTGCACATGCACAGGCACACACACACCTGACTTACATAAGGGAGCACACTAGCTCACTTAAGAACCTACTCAATTCATGAAGAAAATGTTAATACACGCTGGGAAACTTGCTATTACCTGATACTATTTGTTATACATTATTGTTAATGTCACTAACAGTAATATCTTTCCTTTCAAAAGACTTTGCTATTTCAGAAGCACTACTATTAGGTTGGTGTAAAAGTAATTGCAGTTTTTGCCATTACTTTCCATAGTATAACCACAATTTCTTTTGCACCAACCTAATACTTACATATCATCTTGCCTGATCCTCCCAGTTACCCATTATGAGGTAGGCCGAGAGAGGTATAAGTCTCCCCACTGGGGTGGTGAGAAACAGACTGATTAAGGTGGTACTGATCAGCTAATAAGTGGCTGAATGATGACAAATTACTTGAGAACAGCAATATTATTTTTGTGTGGTCCCAAGAGTAGATATTAGCCAAACTCTGGAACTTCCTTTTGTCATGCCAAACCCCTATTAACTCCAATCAGGATGGCAACAGGTTCAAGAGGCCAAAGAAGAGACCCAGAGCCAGCAAACGAGACATGGGGCTTTACTGGGGACTTAATACAGGGGAGATTGTCCAGTGGCAGTGGGCTGGACAAGATAACTGCATGGCCCAGGGGTGGTGGGCTGGGCAGGAAAACTGCAACAACTTGCAAACAACCTGCAGTTTATACAGCATTTTCACTTAACACCCTCCTCTTAATGACCTCCATGTGGCAACCTTCATTTAACCCGAAACTCAGGGCCTTTATCCCCTGTACAACCATGTTACCTGGGATGGGATGGGGGTTTAGCTGTTCCTCATAGACAAGGAATGAATCTCCAGGTTGGCCACTCCCAGATTCCCTAGCTCAACACACATTCAGGTGCATCTGCTTAGGATGTGCTTAAGTTGTTGCTGTCAGGTGCCTTTACCGTACACCTTTCCAGGCCCAAATTTAGCTTCATTTGTGCCAGGTGCTACCTGTTTCCAGCGCCTTCAAAAGGAGAGCACAAAATCTTTTCTTGGAAAATCTATCAAGACAATTCCTCTCCCATCCTAGTCTGAACCCTAGCTCTGTACTTTGCCTGTTTCTAAGCTTCTGTTGGTTTCAATCAGGATTGTTCCCATCCTTTTCTATGCTTGTGCTTGCTCTTTAAGCCTTTGGTGGTCCCTGGGTCTGTGTGAGCCTTTGCCAATACTCAGGTATCATTTCTCCAACTCCATAAAACACTTTCGTTTTGTTACTCCAAGCCTCTGAGGGTACCCCTCAAAACTTCTCTCCAGAATGCAGCTTTGCCTCTAGCTTGAAGGCCACTTTTGTCCCACCCAGATGGCAGATAGCACTCTCTAGAAAAACTGAAAATTCTCTTAATGGGAAATAACACTTTCCATTAGCAGAGAACACAGCTGTCCCATCTTTTGCTGTCATACACAGAGGCTTTTACATGCCACTTTGCCTGGGAAAGTCCTACTTTATGCCTGGTGATCTAGTGTGATTATTAATAGCTCCCTCTTTCACTCTTGGAAGTGTCTTAGATTGGACGATAAATTACATGACCAGCCTACTCATTTGACCTCTCTCCCCAGGAGCTCAGCTTCTACGTTTTAGAATCACTGATGGCATTTGGTGCCTCTCAACACTGGTTTAGGCAGCAGAATTATCCAGGGATCTTGTTAAAAATAGATTTAAAGCCCCTGTCACTCCCCTCACACCAAAAAACTACAACGGCAGCATTTTTGGAGTAGAACTAAAGAATCTGTATTTCGAGAAAGTTCCCAGATGATTCTCATTGTGTTCTTCTACAGACCCAAGTTTGGGACCTACTCCTCACTTGCATTTCTGCTCTACCCCTCCATAGCTGTGTGACCTGGGCAGATGACTTAATTGCTCTAAATCTATTTCCATTGGTGAGAGTAGGCAAACTGCTGTAAAAAGCACTCTGAGAATCTTGGTGGCTTAACACAATATAGATTTATTTCTCAGTCATATCACAAAACAGTGCAGGCTGGAAGGTGTTTCCATCTCAGATGGATATGCAGGTCCAGACTCCTTCCATCGGGCTCCATGCTCTCCTCAGAGTTATCTGCTGGATTTTCTAAGCCAAGCTGGAAAAGAGAGAGCATGGAGCATTGCGCAGAAGTTTTTATGAGTCAGGCCTCGAATGGCATGCATTACATCCAGCCATAGTCCACTGGACAAAATTCAGTGACATGGTTGCCCATAACCACAAGGAAGGATAGAAAATTGTCATCTGGTTATATGCTTAGGAGGAAAATGAGTGATCAAATAAACAATTATTCAGTCTCTGCCGTAGACCCCCAATCTGGTCATCAAATATTTGTGTAACCTTCCTCTTGTAGGCAATCCAAAGGAGACAACCCCAAAGTCCCTCAAAACCCCACCCAGTCTCTGCACCTAGATTAAGTCTAGGATCTCCAAGGGCTGCTTGGTCCCCTCCATCAAGTCTAGATGTGACCTTTTCTAGTCTAGAGATCTGTCACTTTGGATTAAAATACCAATTTACCTGCTTCCCATTCCCCCTCCCCCATATAAACCCAATATACTATGATGGGTTAGGGGCAGGGTATTCTCAATAGAAACTCTCATTTAGAAAGGGATAGAAGAGAGATGTAGCAACATCAGCCCTTATCTAGACAGTCAGTAAGAAGGCTCCCTCCCCTGGGGTAGAAGAAGTAATTTAGTTACAACCTAATTCTGCACTCTGGGAAGAACTCCTTTGTTCTTCATTCTTTAGGGCCCCTGGTTTGGCCCTTTGTGGTGTTTTTTCTAGTTGATCATTTCTTTTCCCTGTCTGAAAGTCTGGAGAGCTGCAGTATATGTGCTTATGGAGTTTATGTGCTTGGAGCTTTTATAGGAGTGAGGCAAATCTGGAAGTCCAGGTGTTGTTTTGCACCTTGGAAAGTCCAGGCTCATGATTTCCTTGGCCATAGAATGCTTTCAAACACTTCCTAGGCTTTCAGTGTACTTTCCACCAGTCAGTCCCACGGGCCAGTAACAACACCCAAAGTTCTTTCCTAGATGTACTCCTCAAGCCTGGTTTCTTCCTTTCCTTCTTCATCTCCATGATTTATTCTCTCTCTCTCTCCTTAACAGTGGCCACCTTGAAGTTGTCCAAAACAAGACGAAGGAAGGACACATAGCTAAACTGACTTTTTTGTCAAAGGGCTAAGTCACTCTGTTCAGTTGAAGAATGTTACTAGATCTTTGTCACTCAAGGTCTGTATACATTTTACCTTTTAGGATCAAGAAGCAGTTAATTCTTTCACACCTGATGTCCAAAATTTCTGGACTCCTTCTACACTCTTCCACTGTGACTCGTAAACTGGCCCGTTTGTTTAGCTTACCTTTTTTCTTTTTTCTTCTTTGGGTAGTACCTTGTCAAGGAGAGCTAATAATAGTCATACTCTCACTAACACTCTGTTATTTTCCAACTATTTCCCCTGGAGCTACAGCTTCAGTGCACATGTAAACTCTGTGCAAATTAAGCGAGGTGACAGTTTTACCAAATGTTTCACCACTGCATAATGTAGGTTGCCATCTTTCCAGCCTTTGATGTCAGTTTTCTTGGTGTCCATTACTCAACTGCTAAACCAATGTCACATGTTTTGGAGTTTTGTTTTGAAAGACCCCCATACTTCAAGGCATCGATATAAGTGTGCTATCTAATATAACAACCAGAATAAATATTTATTTCTTGCTTATATTGCCAAGGTGTGTTCTATTTCACACATTCATCCTGGGACTCAAGCTCCTTCTATCTAGTGGTTCTAAGTTTCCCATGGAGTTCCCAGGCCTTGGAGTTTTCTGCTGGAGTCTGCCTTCATTCAGCAGGTAAGGAAAGAGACATAGGTTGGAGGATTGGGTGAGGCGTTTTTATGGGCCAGTGGAGTACACCACTTATCCCCTAGCCTTATCTAACTGCAAGACAGCCTGGGTTGTGAAATTTGTCTGTATCCCAGGGAGAAAAGAGAAGTGGTTTGATAAATAACTGATAACGAAGCAGTCTTTGCATGCTTTATCTGTGAAATGGGAATAATAATAATATCTACCTCAATGGATGTTGTGTGAATTACATGAAATAACTAATGTATGTAAAAAACTTAGTTCAGCATCAGGCTCACAGTAAATGCACAATATATATGCTTATTTTTAGTTATTATCATGCACATTTTCAATGCTGGCTGAAATTAAACATTCTGCATAAGATGTCTCTATCTAGCTTGAAATTGTTGAGCTCTCAACTACTCAACTGCTCCATTATGAAAGAAAACCTACCAACGGTGAATTCCTGCCTCAGAGACAGGGCTATTCTAGGGAGTTCACAAGTCACAGACATTAAACTCTTTCAGTAGAGAGAGTCACACCAGTGAGAACAACCCACAGAAAGTCATTCTACAGGAAGAGCCAGGACAGCAGGCTTCACTGTGATCCAGAGTAAGAGGATAGATGTCAAGAGAAAAGGTATACACTGCTGAAATTCTGAGCTAGAAATTCCACTCAGAGAAGAGATTAATCCTGAGCCCCCAGCTGTGTGCCCGGAATGTGAGTAGAGGGCATGAGAGAACAGGCACACCACCATTGCTATGTACAAATAGCCTGGGACCTGGACCATTAATTTGTTATGTATTTGTAAGACAATTGTTTGTTTCCCTAGGTCTATCCATGAAAGGTTATTTTGCCCATTAGTTAGTTAATTTAGAAGGATTCAAATAGATGTAATGATAAGAGTTGATAGCCCTGGTTTTCCATTTTAGTTCTTCTACCAGCCAACTGCGTGGCATTTTAAAAAAATCATTTTAACCTTCAGATTCTAAGCTTATACCTATTAAATGAAATAATGCCGTGGTGGATTTGTATCGTGTCAATTTAGCTAAATTAGAGCTATGTTTCCCAGAATTTCTTTCTCTGCACAGTTCTAGGTTAGCTTGGCCATAAGAGACATTCTGTGCACAATTTACAAGGCAGAAGTGAAGCAGAAGCCATATTCATCTCAGGCTCAGATTTGGTGCAAGGCACCAGGCGCTGTTGTAGCTCATGCACTTTGTGACAGCTGATCTGATGACTCACCTTGATGGTACAGTGTGGCAGCCAGGCCTGTAGCCACTCTAGCTCCTGCTGAATCTTCCTTCAGCCTCTCCAGCAACTGAGTCATGTGCTTGTTTAGCTTTGTGATGAAAGGTCCCAGTTTCTCCTGCAGATCATGCATCATCAAAGATGAAGGCTTAGAAGGAGCATAAGACCCATGCAAGTTCCAGTCTGTCCTTTGGTTCCAGCTTATCCTTAAGGGTTTCAGACTGTCTTTGTTCTCCTCCACTTCATGTCTTGCTTTTCTTCTTATATTAGCTGTCTGTTGCTGGACAACAAAAGACCCCAGATAAGAAGTTTGAGACAACAAAATTTATAATTTCACATGGTTTCTTAGGGCCAGAAATCTGAGAGAGGCCTAGTGGGTGATTATGGCTCAAGGTCTCTCATGAGGTCTTGGTCAAATTCTTGGACAGGGCTGCAGACTTACTTGGGCCCGGAGAACCCACTTCCAAGCTCCCCCAGTGTTTGCTAGCTGGCTTGTGTTCCTCGCTGGCTGTTGGCCACAGATTTCGGTTCCTTGTCACGTGGGTCTCTCCACAGCATTACTACAATGAGTCAGGTGGCTTCTTCCAGAATGAGTGATCTGAGACAGAGAGAGAGAGAGAGAGCAAAAGAGAGTGACCAAAACAGAAGTCACAATTTATCTTATAACCCAATCTCAGAAGTGACATGCCATCACTTCTGCTGTATCTGTCAGTCACTCAGACTGCTACTGGCACCATATGAGAGGGGACTACACAAGGGTGTAAATACCAGGAAGCAGGAATCACTGGGGCCGTCATAGAGGCTGACAGCCACAGTTCCCTAACCCTTGCCCTACTCACTTCAGGACCCAGCACCAGATGCAAACAAAGCAAAACAAAACAAAAACAAACAAAAAACAGTCACACATACACTGTTTAACCAGATCCTACAACTGCAAAAGGCTAAATCCCCATAAAAATTCCTTATTCTGTATGGCTCCTAGTGGTCCTGCCTCTCTGACTTAATACAAGTATCAAGTATGTCTGACTTAATACAAGTATCTCTAACTGATACAAGTATCTACTTCACAAGATTCTTGTGAAAATGAATTAATAGGCTGGGCACAGTGGCTCACGCCTGTAATCCTAGCACTTTGAGAGGCCAAGGCAGCAGATCACTTGAGGTCAGGAGTTTGAGACTAGCCTGGCCAACATGGTGAAACCCTATGTTTACCAAAAATAAAAATAAAAAATTATCTGGGCGTGGTGGTGGGCACCTGTAATCCCAGCTACTCAGGAGGCTGAGGCAGGACAATTGCTTGAACCCAGGAGATGGAGGTTGCAGTGAGCTGAGAGACTGTGCCACTGCATCCTAGCCTGGGCAACAGAGCGAGACTCTGTCTCAAAAAAAAAAAAAACAGAAAAAAAAGAAAAAGAAAAAAAGAAAGAACATGTGTTAATAATGTATATTCTTATATTCCAGAAATATAAATTGTTACTATTATTAGACTCTAGCCACCACATGTAACCATATCTGTGGAAAAATACATCAAAGTCTCCAACTTGGGATGCTAGGAGAACATGTCCTCCCCTTCCTATTAAAGGATCTATTTCCCAAAGTCTTTGGCTGAGAGTGGAGGAAACTTAGGGCCAGAACTTTATGTGATATGAGTTTTGGGGTCCATGGCTTCTTTCAATAGAATCCACAGAAATACTTCCTTGGCCAGGCTGATTCCCAGGCACCTGCTTGATTTTCTTTTATTTTCACCAGTTGAAAAACAGGACTTGAGAACCCTAGAAGCTCAGAGTCTGGAGAGGTCTGTGACCATCTAGTTCCACTCTGGTTTTCCTGTTCATGAGTCTCAGGCTAGCCAGGGGGCAGACCGTCTCTGATGATAGTGCTCAATAGAGAAAACAGTATGGCACTTCCTCAAAAAATTAAACGTAAGACTACCATGTTATCCAGCCACTACTGGGTATTTATCCAAGAGAACTGAAAGCAGGATCTCGAAGTGATATTAGCACTCCCGTGTTCATTGCAGCACTATTATTACACTTAAAAATTTGTAACCATTCCTTTGTTTAAAAAAATCTATTAAATAATATAGGATATGAATGAGTCTACCTCATTCACCCAAAAATAACATTGTAATAATAAAATTTAATATTTTCTGAGTACTTACTAAGTCCTACTCCCTATGCTAAATGCTTTACATATAGTATCTTAACTACCCTTTATAACAATCCAATTAAATAGTAACTGTTCTTGACTTTATTTTACAGCTAAGGAATCCAAGACTTGCCCAAAGTCACTTAGCTAAAATGCTAGGGCCTGGGTCAAGCCTGGCTGTTGGCTCCCTCAGAGCTCTGTTCTAACCATGTACATTCCTGCCTCATAGTGGAATGCCTGAGGAATGTGAAATAAGCAACTCCCACCCAGGCCAGGAGAAGAACCTGCCTTCTATTGACCAATGCACAATCCAATCCCAGGGACAAGTCCTTCCCAATAACCACACTCAACCAGTCCACTGTGGTTCACTTCTCTACCTGAGGACCATGCCTTAACTACCTCAGTGTCTAAAAGGCTGTGACCCAGAACCTCACCCATTAACCTATATAAACATGCCATTGTTTTTACTAGGTGAGGGTTTCTCTCTCTGTCTCTCTCTCTCTCACACACACACACACACACACTCACACACACCCCTGCAGTGTTTTTTCTGACCTTTTTGTCATCATAATTACTGATTTCAATTCTTAATACAACTTGGTATCCTCCAACAATCTCTGAGAAGTTGCTGTTGTTTTGTTGTTTTATTTTATAACCCCTCCTCAAAAATCTTTATTTTAGACTTTGAACCTCATACTACTTTCTTTTTAAAAACATTCTTGATTAATTTATTAAAATTATCATTTGCAATACATTTTCAAAGCATTTCCTTTTCAACAGGAAACTTTACTAAGCAAATATTGAATAAAAGACATTATTATATGAAGAATAAATTGATGTATGTATCCAGATCTCTGCCGTGTATAGTCATTAATATCTGGAAAATCTTAAATAAATTGACAATTCTCTCTCCATCTGGGATCAATTAAAACCCAGTGACATCTTCAACTTCCTAGTTGACAAAAATCACCCCATCCTAAGAGGAAAACCTTCCCCACTCTCTTCCCCACAAGATTGCTGACTGCCATTGTTATTCTGCCTCTCCAAAATTTCCACTTTCGTTGTATGGCAATACATTATTAATAGACAGGATCTGATGAACTTTAAGTTAATGGGATCGAAAGCTTAAAGAAGGCCTTACTTGGGTCTTAAACTTAGAAGACCAAGACTCCACTGTTTATAGTCTGTGGATAGAATCTGTTTTCTGCAGTTTCCTCATCATCAACACTGGGACTTATCCAATTAGATTTATATCGATGTAACCCATGGTACATTTTGAATCTTTTGTTTTCTTTTTCTGCAGACTGGGTCCACAGGTGAGCTTTTATAGGAATAGGAGCCATCTCTTCAGGAATTAGATGAATCTCTTTCATTCATGATCCCAGGAGCAAAGGTGGGACTAGGTGCCAAAACAGGAGTTGGTAGAGTTGATCTGGAAAGACACGACAGCATTATAAAAAGCAGATTATTGTGAAGCGAATCAAACTTGAGCTTCAGGGCCTGTCACTTGCTTTGGCTGCTTTCAAGTTTCTGAGAGGGACCCTAGCAATTTTTATTTGTCCACTTGTACCATTTTTCTTAAAGATTAACCCCCTCTCCAATGTTATAAGATTTAGCCCCCCAAATCTGTATGCATTCTTAGGTATTGCACTCCACACTAAAAAGAAAAAGAAGCCCCTTGCAAGGGGAGGTAGTTCCCTTGCATAATCAGAATTGGACTCAGAATATGTGATCAGAGCCCTGGATGAATGAGGTGGGAGGGAGGGCAGGGGATGCCATCCTGAGAAATCAACAGCCTGGCATGGGAGGTCCCCCATATGGATGATAGCCATGACAGAGGACATACTCATAAAGGAGCACCTTATTAAGGCCCTTCATGGAGGACAGCCCCAAGGTGACCTGAGGCAGGGAAAAAAGAGCAGGAGAGCAGGGGCTCTGGCAGTCAGGAGAGAGCCCTGTGGGCCCAGTGGTCATCTCTTAACTCAAAGTCATCTTGTTTTGTGGAGTTTCAAAATTTCCAGTAGGTGCCCAGATGGAGGAGGCTGCATGGCAGGTGCTCTGCCCCCCAATTTCCACCTGAAAAGCATAGCTCATATCTGTCCTGTATACTGGCGTTCTGAATAAAATTTACGTATGGGAAGAAAAGAATTTCATTTCTTTAAAACTCCAAATAAAGCAATGATGTCAGGGTAATACTTCTGAGAGACTGGGAAACACAGAGGCATATTGTAGAACTCAGGTCTGTTGATGCAATTTCCTATTCATCAAATCTTTCTCTAACATTAAAAGTCCTTATAAGAAAATACTTGATTGTTCTGTAGAGTGTATTTTTCCGGATTTTTGGCTCTAGCTAGTGTAAAAACCTACAGAATATAACTAGGGAACTCTTTCACAAATAGATTATACACAATTGGTAAAAATTTGTGGCAATAAGGAAGAAGATGATATTAAGAGCCTCCAAAATCAAGATCGTGGGCACATTTTCTATATGTATCCTCCCTTTTCTTCTCCCCAGCATACCTGAAGAAGAATTTGAACCACTTGTTTTCCATTTTCCTTCTTGCCTGTAATCTCCACAGATTTGCAACACTGACAATTGACAATTCTACAGCAATTACTGCAAGGTTATCCTACTGTAATAATATTTCTTTTAAATGACTGTCAATAAGTTATTATTTGAGTCTCTATCAAAGGGACTGGGATTTTTTTTTTCCAACCTGTTTCTAGCCATGCTTCATTTTCTTTGCCTTCTAGTCTCTGGAAACAATTCCTAAGAAATAAACAATAGAACACACTGAGAAGTAATGAGGAAAATATGTTAAGAAAAATGTGAATGCATCTTAGAAGTCGAGTCTATAATTAAATATAGCCCGCTGGTTAAGGTTTAGTTGTTTCAGCAGTTTGGAAAGACATTTGCTAGTAACACAGATGTGCCAAAAGGTTTCTCAAGTAAATACTGACTTCAGTCGATAAAGCCTGACATTTCCTCCAGCTTTTCTGACACTAGTAAGACACTAGCTTCATAGTACATGCGTGAAGATGGAAGGGTAAATAAGCTAGCAGATGGCTAATGACAGTGCAGGATAAAAGCAGGGAATAGTCCACAGAGGATAGTACTTTCCCCAAGGCAGTGGTTCTCAAACCTGGGGTGGCATTTGGAAAGTACAGATTCCTGGCCAGGTTCTGACTCAGAAAATTTGGTAGATTGCCCAGAAATCTGTATACCTTTAAAGTCCCCAGGTACTTTTTATATACAAGCAGATTTGGTGAATCACAGCCCAAAAACTCCTACTACAATTACAACTGTTGGCTCAACACTTACGTCAGTAGAGCTCATGGGGGCCAAGATGGAATAAGACGTGAAGGGCGCATTAACCTTGTGTTCTGCAAAGGAGGTCCTTCAAGGATAGGGTGGAAGCACAAGGCCACTGTGTCCATTTCTTGCATAAATAGTGGAATGTATCCTGCAGGCTGCCAATTTGGCACCCATTTGGAGCATTAAATTCACTTAGCAAGTCAGAAAGGGAGGCTTTTAAAACAACACCATTTTAGTTAGGGTAAATTTCAACTGACGGTGCCCATGTCTCTTTATTGTAAACAGCTGTGGTTGCTCAAACACTAACCACAGCACGTAACTACACCTTGTATTTTCAATATCAAGGATCTAAAAGTTCTTTTGAAAATCAGTCAATTGACCATCCTTAGGAAAAGCCAACTATAGTCAGAGTAACAGATAAACCAGATATACCGCTGTAGTTGCTCAAATACTAACCAGAGCACATAACTACACCTTGTATTTTCAATATCAAGGATCTAAAAGTTCTTTTGAAAATCAATCAATCAACCATCCTTAGGAAATGTCAGCTATAGTCAGAGTCACAGATAAACCACTGGAGTTAATCAGACGTGGGTTTGAACACAGGTTCAACCTCTCGTTGGCCATGACCATGGACGCAGCCCCTTAGTCCCTGTGCTCCAGTGCTCTGCTCTGTGAAGTGGTGGTAACAATAGTACTTACCATACAGGGTTATCATGAATTATAGTAGCATATGGCAAAAGATAAAATTACAACAAATTTAGTTGAAAGATCTCAACTGGCTTTATTTGCAATTCTAGCATCAGGTGACACTTCATTCCATAAAATAGAAAGTGTTCCAATGAGCTGAACAAAGAGGTTGGCTTACAGACACAGAAGGACTGAAGAAAGCAGAAACAAAGAACTAAAAGTGGATCGGTCATTTCAAAGTGACTTTCCATGTAAGGTGGGCACAGAGCGACAGGACAACAAAAAGATGATGACTGGCTGGTTAACATTAGGTTACTTCAGGTTAAAACAGAAAGAACTTCCTTATGCTGACTGAAGGTGGAAACTGGCCTGTTTGAGAAACTGGCTGTTATCTCTTTCCTGATTTCTCCCAAGGTCAGATAACAACTTAGTTTAGGTTTGATGACATGAAACTTTAGCATGAGTGACTCCATTTTCACTTTTAGTCTGGTTCATGTTAAGGGCTAGTGCAGGAGCTTAGTCCAAAACAATGGCCTTCTATACTTTTTATTTAACACATAATACAAGTAGAGCTCTTAGGTCACTGCCTGGCACATAGTAAGCAATCAAAAGTGACAGCTATTAGAATAAAATAATAATGATCATTATTATATTTGACACATAGCCACATGATAATGATAACTATGGTGGGGCCAATGGAGATTGTTCTTACAACCCACCAAATCCACCTCTGAGGATGTTTTTGTTTGTCTGAAAAAAAATTTATTTCACCCTTATTTATTTTTAATTTTGGGGGGTATATACTAGGTGTTTACATTTATGGGGTACATGAGATTTTTGATACAGGCATGCAATGTGTAATTATCACATCATGGAGAAAGGGGTATTCATCTCCTCAAGCATTTATCCTTTGTGCTACAAACAATCCAGGTATACTCTTTTAGTCACTTTTAAATGTACAATTAAATTAGTATTGACTATAATCACCCTGTTGTGCCATCAAATACTAGGTCTTATTCATTCTTTCTATTTTTTGGTACCCATTGACCTTTCCCACCCCCCAACACCCCCACTATGCTTCACAGCTTCTGGTAACCATCCTTCTACTTTCTAGATCCATGAGTCCAATTGTTGTGATTTTTAGATGCCACAAATAAGTGAGAACATGTGAGGTTTGTCTTTCTGTGCCTGGCTTATTTCATTTAACATAATGATCTCCAGTTCCACCCATGCTGTTGTAAATGACAGGATCTCATTCTTTTTTGTGGCTGAATAGAGCTCCATTTGTATATATATCACATTGTCTCTATCCATTCATCTGTTGATGGACACTTAGGTTGTTTTCAAATTTTGGCTATTGTGATCAGTGCTGCAACAAACACAGGAGTGCAAGTATCTCGCCAATACACTGATTTCCTTTCTTTTGGGTATATACCCAGTAGTGGGATTGCTGGATCATATGATAGCTCTATTTTTAGTTTTTTGACTCCTCTGAGGGTTTAAGAAGTAATTAGACATGGTGCTCTTCAGTGTTAAGTTTATTTAAGACGGTTTGTGAAATAACTTAGGGCAGAGAGGAAGCCATCAGCTCTCCCTCAACATAATAAAGCTGACGGAAGTATTTCACAAGAAAGAGATGCAAAGCCACAACAATAGGAGGAATAACAACTTCCCCTGCAGACTAAAAGGAGGGAAGTTGGGAAAGAAATTGATCTTCATGGTGGTGTTTGATTTGCAATACATTCAAGGAAACTAGCCAGTCTGGAGAAGAAGTCCACTAGTTTCCACCTCTCCATTCATGGGTCAGATCATAGGGGACAGGCAGACATAGGGATGGTGCCTCACCATACCACCATTAACATTCAATGATAAAGATCGTGAAATGTACAATACCTGAGAGAAGACCTGGAATTTATTTTCCATAAGGAAGGCATCCTGAAGGCAGGTGGGGAGGAGTGAAAGGGCAAGGACCTTTAGAAGTAGGAGGTAAATAGAGATTTCAGGAACAAGAGAAATCTGCAAGATACCCTCAAATTGCCTGGGAAACATGAAGGTAAAGTAGGCCTAGGCAGATGAGACCTGGCACCTTGTGTGATCCAGAGAGGCCATAGAAATAACCTGGGGGAAATGCCAATTCTTCCTCCATCCTCTTTCCCACTCTAGGCAACTTTGGAATGACCATTTAAAGACCTTCATTAAAAAGGTCTTGCATCTTATTGAGGTCCAGTGTGGGGTTACCCCAGGGAAAGTCAGGTGTTCCCTGTGACTGTTCCATGGGTACAACCCCTATGGTGGACCATGGGGCAGCAAGAAGTGACCATCCATAGCCTGTCATCTGGCACTGCACCTTCCCCCTTACCGCAGGACTGCCCTGGCCCTTCCAAAAGGATAGCTAGAGACACACCCTTTTGGACCAAAAAGGGAGAGCCTTCTCTACATTAGGAGTTAATTGGTAGTTTTTTGATAGATGCTATAGGACCTAAAGGCAGCACAAACTATGCTACAGGCAAAGCCTTTCCAAAATTCAAGTAACTAAACCTCTGAACACATTACCAAAGATATTTGTGAATTTTCCACTTACGGAAACTTTCAAATACAGTTGTCCCTTGGTATCCATGGGGGATTGATTGGTTCCAGGAATCCTGCATATACCAAAATCCATAATGCTCAAGTCCCTGATAAAAAATGGTGTATTATTTGCACATAACCTACACACATCCTCCTGTATATTTTAAATCACCCCTAGATTACTTATAAGACCTAATACAACGTAAATGCTATGTGAATAGTTGTTTTACTATATTGTTTAGGGAATAATGACAAGAAAAAAGCCTGTACATGGTCAGTACACATGTAACCACCCATTATTTTTTTCCAGCCACAGTAGGTTGAATCCAGGGATGCAGAACACATGGATACAGAGGGCCATCATCCTGAACAGTTTAGATTTTAGTCTTGCCTGACATAAGAACTTACACCCCTTGACCCCTCAGATGTCCATAGCTTCAGCTCTCTGTGCTTATGAATTACCAGCAGAAAAAAAAATGCAGAAAGTGACAATGTCCAAAGCCAATTCACATAATTCTCTCCTTTTATCCTCAAAATCATGTTATGAGCAAATGAAGCAATTGAGATTCACAGAATTTAACTTGACCCAGGTCACAAAGCTTCCACTGAGTGTTAAACCCACACCCAAAGCTCCTGACCCTAATCTCACACCCATTGACTTTGCCAGGGAGGCAAAGGAGGAGTCAGCAGAGGCCAAAAGTCTCTTCATCTCTTCAACATGCTTCTGGGAGGTAGGAACACGGAACACAGATGCAGCCCAGACCACCGGTCTGTGTGGCTTTAACATATTTGAATTAAAATATAAAAATTCACTTATCAAATAGGTTTTTTGTTTTCTTTGAGACAGGGTCTTGCTCTGTCGCCCAGGCTGGTGTGCAGTGGTGCAGTCATTGCTCACTGTAGCCCCAAACACTTGAGCTTAAGCAATCCTCCCATCCCAGCCTCCCAGGTAGCTGGGACTACAGGTGTGCATCACCATGCCCAACTAACTAAAAAAATTTTTTTTGTAGATATGGGGTCTCACTATGTTGTCCAGGCTGGTCTCGAACTCCTAGGTTCAAGCAATCCTCCCACCTCAGCTTCCCGAAGTGCTGGAATTACAGGCATGAGCTGCCGTGCCTGGCCATAGATAATTTTTCACAATACTTTTTTGTTTTGTTTCTTCACTCAGATAATTATTGGCCGCTTTATTTACCTCAGTATTCCCTGACTCCCTTCTATGAAGAGTATCATGCTAGATGTTGTAATCCAGGGTAGAGGTGGTTGTTTCACAGAAGGATGGCTGGATATTGCGATTTTGAACAGGAACATGGGAATTCAGTCAGTAAGGCAGAGTTTGTTTCAGTGGAGATGCGCTGCCCCAGGACAAAGGTGTGGTTGGACAGGTAGAATGAGCTTGTGTCATGGTCAAACATAGAATTCAAGCTACGATCTTCAAGGTAGCTTGAAAGGTAGTGTGGGCACCATGCAGATCAGCAAACAAAGGGGATCCTAAACAGAAGACTGGGCAGGCTTCAACCACTGAGGTAGACAGAAACCGTGTTGCTGCCACGCTAACACAAGACCCAAGCCAGTGACCCCTGAGATCTGCTTGGTTAAAACATATTTTAAAGTAGGACCTGCATATGACTTCTGTTCTAGTTCCCCAGCATCAGATTAGGTGGGGTTCTTCCCTTACTACCAGTACCCAGTGGTACTGATATGTTCTACAAATGTATAGGGATCTCTACTGATGTGTGTGTGTGTGTGTGTGTGTGTGTGGTGTGTGTGTGTCTGTGTCTGTGTGTCTGTGTGATACGGAGACAGAGACAGAGAGAAAAGAAGAAATGGCCTCTCATGGGGGCCCTCAATTTCTGCAGTTCCTCCAATCCCACAGCCTCAGAACCGCAGAGAATCCTTAGGTTCAGTCCTTGACTCCTTGGTCTTTGTAAATGTCTTGTGCACCTTGAAATGCTCAGCCATTTCGCTTGCAAGAAACAGAAATAGAAAACTGGTGGAGAGGAATGAGAAATAAGGTTTGAAAGGTAAGATTTGGGCCAAATTATGGACACCCAGGATGACGGGCCAAGGGGCTGTTTGGAGAAACATTGTTTTTTCTTTTAGAAATACATTTTGGAAACCATTAGGGATGTTTAGCTTCTTGTAAACCAAAGATACATGTGGCTAACTGCTAGTCAGCCAAAGATTTTGTTATCATTTAAACATTATCTTTGTACATTTGCCACAATTTATGCAAAGAATGCATTCCCCAAAGATTGTGTTCAGTCACATGTTGTAAATCAAATCATATTTTAAATGTACTCAGGGATTTTTCTATTTAAAGAACCCCTTATTAAACATTTTATCTACTGAATACACACACATGTATTTAGTGTATTAATATATGTATCTGTGAGGGTGTGGGTATGTGTGTAAATAGTAAATTTGCCTTGGCTTAAAATTGGATACAACTGTGGTTTACACACTCACTAAATTTACCATTTACTAAACTCTTGCTTTGCTGTCCTCTCCAAGGGTTTAATGCCAAAGACAGTAAAAACCACTGCCCTAAATATCTGACATATTTTCAGACAGGAAGACACCAGTTCATTGTCATCTACTTCATACCCACATAAGCTACTGTCAGCAAGATACCTGATGTGTAAAATGTCTAGTGAAAATGTGTTTTATTTTTAAGGGTATAAGAGGGAGGAGAGAAAGAACTGCCTGGATGTTCTCTGGAGGTCTATGTGGAGTATTGTTTGTCTGTTTTGAAGGACTCAGTGAGCAGGTGAAATGGGGAGGGGAGGGAGAGGCTGTTCAAGGCAATGACCTGCTGGTGGGAGGAACAGACTGCTAAATCCAGCTCAGAGGACCTCCACAGATCACAGAACTGTTTTACTTCTAGACCTTTCTGAATTGCTCAGCTAAACCGACAAAAATGGGTCTCTTGTTTTAATTACCCAGCTCATTGCTCCAGTTTCCCATTTTGCTTTGTCAGCAAGAACCTTTCCCATATACATACAAGCACCGCCCACACTCGCATGCAAGAGCCATCTGTTTCTTCTGCATCTGGCACAGCTGGCCCTTCTACGAATATTTTTCTGGTCATCTTGAACCTGAACAAGTCCTTTAACTGTTCGAGCTCAAGGTTCTTTCCCACAAGACTTTCTATTCTGGAATAACTTTTCCCAGAGCACAGATGAGCAGTTTGCAAGGGAAATAAAAATGCTGCCAGAGCAGAAGTGGGGCCACGGCCCATTCCACCTGTACTGATTCTGCACGTTCACAAGCTCCAGGCTCATCTCCACCATTTCCCTCTCCATGCATATTCATTGTCCATCACAAACTATGAACTGCAGGGAGAAAGATGTTTTGCTGGTAATAATTGTGCAACTGGAGACTGTTTACCAACCCTGAAACAAATTAATGCCAAATCCGAGGTTATGTTGATGTGGTGTTTAAAAAATACATTTAATTCAGTCCAATGACTAAAAAATTCCATTGATTAACTAAAATTCTGTCGCCAGGGTTGACTGTTTTTTTCACAAAATTGACTGGCTTTTTAGTGCCTTATTGACACTTCCTGTGAGTAGTTTATCCTCACAGTGAGGATTTACTCCTCTTTCTCAAACCAAACATGAGACCTTGAAGAGTTCAAGAAAACTAAGAAAAGAACATCAAGATCTGTGGAAAGAGTAACTGGGGAGGGAGGTAATTTAAACAAATGCTTTATTTTTGATGTTTTTATTTTTTGCAAATTTGTGTTTGGAATCAGAGAGTTTAAGAATATGAGGCCAGGCGCGGTGTCTCACGCCTGTAATCCCAGCACTTTGGGAGGCCAAGGTGGGCTGATCACAAGGCCAGGAGTTCGAGACCAGCCTGGCCAATATGGTGAAACCCCATCTCTACTAAAAATACAAAAATTAGCCAGCCATAGTGGCAGGCACCTATAGTCCCAGCTACTTGGGAGGCTGAGGCAGGAGAATCGCTTGAACCCGGGAGGCGGAGGTTGCAGTGAACTGAGATTGTGCCACCACACTCCAGTCTGGGTGACAGAGTGAGACGCCATCTCAAAAATAAATAAATAAATAAAATAATAAGAATATGAAGAGGAGTGGGTCTCCATGCACCAAGCAGGGATACGAATAATCTAAATTTCTAATTGAATTAATTATATTATCACATTCCTTTCCAAATATTCATTCCATCATTGGCTTTCAATCAAATAGATCCCTATAGAAAATTTCCATACTTAAAGCCACTTCTACATAAGAATGAGAGCCTGATATTTTAATAATAACATATTATCTTATATAATTCATAACACTAGTTACCATTATAGAATACTTAATCAGTGGCAGGCCTTGTATCAAGCACTTTTGCAAACATTATCTTGTTCAATTACTCTTCACAACAACCCTATGATATCTGAATTTCGAATCCCATTTTCCTGATGAGGGTAAGTAAAGTGTAATACAGTACAGGCGTACTTCAGAGATATTGCAGGTTCAGTTCCAGACCACTGCAAAAATCAAATATCACAATAAAGCAAGTCACACAAATGTTTTTTGGTTTCCTGGTACATACTAAAGTTATGTTTACACTATACTTGTCTGTTAAGTGCGCAATAAAATTATGTCTAAAACAATAATGTACATACCTTCATTTAAAAATAATTCATTGCTAAAAATGCTAACAATCCTCTGAGTCTTCAGTGAGTTGTAATCTCTTTGCTGGTGAGGGGTTTTGCCTCCATGTTGATGGCTGTTGATGGATCAGGGTAATGGTTGCAGAAGGCTGGGGTGGCTGTGGCAATTTCTTACAATAAGATAACAATGTACTTTGCCACGTTGATTGACTCTTCCTTTCATGAAATACTTTTTTGTAGCAGAAGATGCTGTTTGATAGCATTTTACCCACAGTAGAGCTTTAAAAATTGGAGTCAATCCTCTAAAACTCTGCTGCTGCTTTACCAACTCTGTGTATGTAATATTCTAAATCCATTGTTTTTAATTCAGCAACGTTCATAGCATCTTCACCAGTAGATTTCATCTGACACCACTTTCTTTGCTCATCCATAAGAAGCAACTAATAACATGCTCAAGTTTTGCCATGAAATTGCAGCAATTCCGTCACATCTTCAAGCTCCAATTCTAATTCTAGTTTTCTTGTTATTTCTACTACATTTTCAATTACTTCCTCCACTGATGAATTGAAACCCTCAAAGTCATCATCCATAATGTTGGAATCAATTTCTTCCAAACTGTCATTAATGTTGATATTTTGACCTGCTCCCATGAATCATGAATATTCTTAATGGTATCTAGAATGGTGAATTCTTTCCAGAAGCTTTTCTATTTACTTTGTGCAGATCCATCAGAGGAATTACAATCTATGGCAGCTACAGCCTTACAAAATATATTTCTTAAATAATAAGACTTGAAAGTCAAAATTATTCCTTGATTATGAGCTACAGAATGGATGTTGTGTTAGCAGGCATGAAAATAACATTCATCTCATTGTACTTTTCCATCAGAGCTCTTGGGTGACCAGGTACATTATCAATAAACAGTAATATTTTGAAAGGAATCTTTTCGTTCTGAGCAGTAGGTCTCAACAGTGAGCTTAAAATATACAGTAAGCCATGCTATAAGCAGCTATTCTGTCATCTAGGCTTTGTTGTTCCATTTATAGAATACAGGTAGAGTAGATTTAGCATAACTCTTAAGAGCCCTAGAATTTTCAGAACAGTAAGTGAGCACTGGCTTCAACTTAAAGTCAACAGCTGAATGAGCCCCTAACAAATATGTCTGCCTGTTTTTTGAAGCTTTGAAACCAGACATTGATTTCTTCTCTGCAGCTATGAAAGTGCCAGATGGCATCTTCTTCCAGTAGAAGGCTTTGTCTATGTTGAAAATCAGTTGTTTAGTGTAGCCACCTTCATCAGTGATCTTAGCTGGATCTCCTGGATAATGTGTTGTAGCTTCTACATCAGCACTTGCTGCTTCACCTTTCACTTTTATGGTATGAAGGCAGCTTCATTCCCTAAACCTCATAAGCCAATCGCTGCTGCCTTTCAACCTTTTTTCTGCAGCTTCCTTGCCTCCCTTAGCCTTTATAGAATTAAAGAGAGTGAGGGCTTTGCTCTGGATTAGGCTTTTGCTTAAGAGAATGTTGTGGCTAGTTTGATTTTCTATCCAGACCACTAAAACTTTCTCCATATCAGCAATAGTGCTGTTTCACTTATAATTCATGTGTTCTGAAGTAGCACTTTTAATAATTATTATTATTTTTAAGACACAGTCTTGCTCTGTCACCCAGGCTGGAGTACAGTGGCATGATCTCAGCTCACTGCAACCTCCACCTCCTGGATTCAAGTGATTCTCCCATCTCAGCCTCCTGAGTAGCTGGGATTACAGGCACACGCCACCATGCCCAGCTAATTTTTGTATTTTTAGTAGAGATGAGTTTCACCATGTTGGCCAGGCTGGTCTCAAACTTCTGGATTTGAGTGATCTGTCACCCTCAGCCTCCCAAAGTACTGGGATTACAGGCATGAATCACTGCACCTGGCCTTAATTTTCTTCAAGAATTTTTCCTTTGCATTCACAACTTGGCTGTTTGGTGCACAAGGCCTAGGTTTCACTAATTCAGCTTTTGACATACTGTCTTTACAATCCTTAATCATTTCTAGCTTTTGATTTAAAGTGAAGGACATGTGACTCTTCCTTTCCCTTGAACACATTGAGGCCATTGTAGGATTATTAATTGGCCTAATTTCAATATTGTTGGGTCTTAGGGAACAAGGAGGCCAAAGGAAAGGGAAAGAGGTAAATAAACAGCCAGTTGGTGGAGAAGTCAGAACACACACATTTATGGATTAAATTCGCCATCTTATGTAAATGTGGTTTGTGGCACACCAAAAAGATTACAATGCAACATCAAAAATCACTGATCACAGATTACCATAACAGAGACAATAATAAAATTTGAAATATTGCTAGAATTACCAAAATGTGGCACAGAGGCTGGGTGTGGTGGCTCATTCCTATAATCCCAGTGCTTTGGGAGGCCAAGGTGGGAGGATTGCTTGAGGCCAGGAGTTCAAGACCAGCCTGGGCAACATAGCAAGACCCCATCTCTACAAAAATAAAAATAAAAATTAATTAGCTGGGCATGGTGGTGCACACTTGTAGTCCTAGCTACTTGGGAGGCTGAGATGTGAGGATCACTTGAGCCTAGCAATTCGAGGCTTCAGTGAGCTATGATAGTGCCACTGCACCTCAGCCTGGCTGACAGAGTGACACCCAGTCTCTAAAATAATACAAATAAGTAAAATAAACAAACACAAATTTTTTTACATGACATGAAGACACAAAGTGAGCATGTGCTGTTGGAAAATGGCACCAATAGAACTTGCTCAACACAGGATTGCCACAAATCTTCAATTTGTAAAGGATACAATATCTGCAAAGCACTGCAAAGCAAAGTGCGATAAAACAACTACACCTGTAGACAGGACTTATTTTGGTCTGCTTAGCTTTCCTTCCCTTGAGAATCAACCTTTCCCCTAATCTGTAAACCACTAGGGTTTCCATCTCAGCTTTATCAAGACACAGGACCACAGGAATAGGCACATGATCAGAACAGGCCAAGTAGAATCCCTATCCTGAGAACTTAAATTTGAATGAAGATGCATCCCAGGACTCAAAAGCTGCTACAGTGGAGTTGTCAGAGCTGAGTATCCTAAAGATATAAGAGGCTTAATGTCACTATCAAGATCCTTGGAACTTTCCTAGACTCTGTCTCTTTACACAGCTTGAGTTTCAGCTCTTCCTTTTATTCTGTGAATGACCCTGTTCCCTCCCAACAAATTCCTTTTGGAGGTATTTATGTTAGCCAGAGCTAGTTTCTATTCCTTGCAATTCAAGAACAACACCAAATATGCTTAAACAGTTTTTGTAACTGCTTAGGTCTGAGAGCTATGGAGTGGCAAGGTCAGGATTTTTTTTTTTTTTTTTTTTTGTCTTTTTCAGACAGGGTCTTCTTCTCTTGCCCAGGCTGGAGTGCATGGGCATGATCATTGCTCACTGAAACTTTGAACTCCTGGGCTCAAGCCAACCCCCACCTCAGCCTCCCAAGTACCTGGGACTACAGACACACACCACTATGCCCAGCTACATTTTTTTTATTTTTTGTAGAGATGGGGTCTTGCTATATTTCCCAGGCTGACCTTGAGCTCCTGGCCTCAAGCAATCCTCTCTCCTTGGCCTACCAAAGTGCTGGGACCACAGGTATGAGCTACCATGCCTGGTCCCAGGTCAGGATTTTAACTAGGGCCTCCATGACTACAAAATTCCATGAGTAGTCATTGGTTATGCTGATTCATTTACCCTGTTATGTGTATCTCATGGCTTTAATTATTCTTGTAACAACAGGTTTTGTCAATTTTTGCTTTTCCACTAAAAACTTTGGCCAGTTTCTTACTAGTAAAACACATCAGCCAATATCATGGTTGTTTTGTTTTGTTTTATTTCTTAAAGCACTTTAGTAATACTAGTCCTATAATGTTGGACAAATTACTTCACCTATGTGTCTGCCTCCTCATCCATCTGTGACATAAAAGGGGGAAAAATGTCATATAATTGCAGGCTACCTTTTAAGAAGGAAGGACACAGGTCATTTGAGGGTCCTCTCTTTGCTGAACAGGGATGAGGAGTGAGACAGTTGGGTGAGCTTAGACTTGCTGAGACATATCTAAACTCCCCAAAGATGGAACAAAGACCATCCAGGAGCCTGGGCCTACAGATGGGGGATAAATGAACTCCACAGTTTTCAAACTTTTTTTCACATCCATGTGTTAAAACTTTTTGAGCATGCACCCCCAATAAAAAACATTATTTTTGTAAATATAAACATTTACTATGGAATCATTGTCATATGTTATAAAATATATGCAAAAATAAAATGTAAAAGGATACATTAAAAATATAAACTTGTTATAATATTTTATTTCTGCATCAGCATGATTACTATGTGCACCTGCTAGGGTATTATCCTAGGCTGTTTTGCATTGCTATAAAGAAATAACTGAGACTGGGTAATTTATAAAGAAAAGAGGTGTGATTGGCTGATGCTTCTGCAGGCTGTACAAGCATGGTGCCGGCATCTGCTTGGCTTCTGGGAAGGCCTCAGGGAACTTTTACTCATGGTGGAAGGTGAAGAGGGAGCAGGCACCTCACATGGTGAAAGCAGGAGTAAGAGAGAGTGTGTGGGGGAAGTGCCACACACTTAAAAAAACAGATCTCACAAGAACTCGAGGCAGTATCGCCAGGACAGCACCAAGCCCATGAGGGATCTGCCGCCATGATCCAAACACCTCCCACCAGCCTCCACCTCCAACACTGAGGATTACAACTTAACATGAGATCTTGAGGGGACATCCAAACGATATCAGGTACCCATACTTACTTTGGACACCACTGACCTGGGGATCAAGAGGGAACATCCCTATAATAACTCCATGGGCCAGGCACAGTGGCTCATGCCTGTAATCCCAGGACTTTGGGAGGCTGAGGCAGATGGTTCACTTGAGGCCAGGAGTTCAAGTCCAGCCTGTCCAACATGGTGAAACCCTGTCTCTACTAAAAACACAAAAATTAGCTGGGCATGGTGATGCATGCCTGTAGTCCCAACAACTTGGGAGGCGGAGGTAGGAGGATCTCTTGGGCCCAGAGGTTCAGTGGACTGAGGTTGCAGTGAGCCGAGATCACACTGCTGCACTCCAGCCTGAGTGACAGAGTAAGACCCTGTCTCAAAAAGAAAAAAAAAAAAAAAAAGACATATTAAAAAAAAAGAAATAACTCCTGACAAATTTCTTTTGGACCATGATTTTTGCTGAAGGACTTTTTAAGGACTTTTTCTATCTCTGAGTTTGCAGGTAAAAGTGGTGTTCGTATTACTAATTTTAAAAGTGGTGTTTATATTACTAATTTAGCATGTAGCATATACTATTTTAGGTATATTTTCCTATTAGATTGTAACATTCTTATGGGCAAGGGCTGTGTCCTGTTGCGGGAAGTCAGGGATCCCAAACGGAGGGACTGGCTGAAGCCATGGCAGAAGAACGTGGATTGTGAAGATTTTATGGACATTTATTAGTTCCCCAAATTAATACTTTTATAATTTCTTATGCCTGTCTTTACTGCAAACTCTAAACATAAATTGTAAAGATTTCACAGACACTTATCACTTCCCCAGTCAATACCCTTGTGATTTCCTATGCCTGTCTTTAATCTCTTAATCCTGGCAGCTGAGGAGGATGTATATCGCCTCAGCACCCTGTAATAATTGCATTAACTGCACAAATTGTACAGCATGTGTGTTTGAGCAATATTGTGTCCGGAATTGGTGGGTTCTTGGTCTCACTGACTTCAAGAATGAAGCCGCGGACCCTCGCAGTGAGTATTACAGCTCTTAAGGTGGCGCGTCTGGAGTTGTTCGTTCCTCTCAGTGGGCTCGTGGTCTCGGTGGGCTCGTGGTCTCACTGGGCTCAGGAGTGAAGCTGCAGATCTTCGCAGTGAGTGTTACAGCTCATAAAAGCAGCGTGGACTCAAAGAGTGAGCAGTAGCAAGATTTATCGCAAAGAGCGAAAGAACAAAGCTTCCACAGTATGGAAGGGGACCCCAGCCGGTTGCCAATGCTGGCTCGGGCAGCCTGCTTTTATTCTCTTATCTGGCCCCACCCACATCCTGCTGATTGGTAGAGCCCAGTGGCCTGTTTTGTCAGGGCGCTGATTGCCGCGTTTACAATCCCTGAGCTAGATACAAAGGTTCTCCAACTCCCCATCAGATCAGTTAGATACAGAGTTTCCACACACAGGTTCTCCAAGGCCCCACCAGAGCAGCTAGATACAGGGTGTCAATTGGTGCATTCACAAACCTTGAGCTAGACACAGGGTGCTGATTGGTGTGTTTACAAACCTTGAGCTAGATGCAGAGTGCCGATCAGTGTATTTACAATCCCTGAGCTAGACATAAAGGTTCTCCACGTCCCCACCAGAGCAGCTAGATACAGAGTGTCGATTGGTGCACTCACAAACCTTGAGCTAAACACAGGGTGCTGATTGGTGTATTTACAATCCCTGAGCTAGACATAAAGACTCTCCACCTCCCCACCAGACTTAGGAGCCCAGGTGGCTTCACCTAGTGTATCCCGCACCTGGGCTGCAGGTGGAGCTGCCTGCCAGTCCTGCGCTGTTCGCTTGCATTCCTCAGCCCTTGGGTGGTCGATGGGACTGGGCGCCGTGGAGCAGGGGGTGGTGCTCGTCGGGGAGGCTCGGGCGGCACAGGAGCCCGTGGAGTGGGTGGGAGGCTCAGGCATGGCGGGCTGCAGGTCCTGAGCCCTGCCCCGCGGGAAGGCAGCTAAGGCCCTGCAAGAAATCGAGCACAGCGCCGGTGGGCCGGCACTGCTGGGGTACCCAGTACACCCTCTGCAGCCACTGGCCCGGGTGCTAAGTCCCTCATTGCCCAGGGCCAGCAGGGCCAGCCGGCCGCTCCAAGTGTGGGGCCCACCAAGCCCACGCCCACCCAGAACTCCAGCTGGCCAGCAAGCGCTGCGCACAGCCCCAGTGCCTGCTTGCACCTCTCCCTCCACACCTCCCTGCAGGCTGAGGGAGCCGGCTCTGGCCTTGGCCAGCCCAGAAAGGGGCTCCCACAATGCAGCCGCGGGCCGAAGGACTCCTCAAGTGCCGCCAAAGTGGGAACCCAGGCAGAGGAGGCACCGAGAGCAAGCGAGGGCTCTGAGGACTGCCAGCACGCTGTCACCTCTCAATATGAAATCTGGGCACCTTGAGAAAAGAACAAGATAACAGCAATGTTTAGGAAACAAGAGAGATAACCTTAAACTCTGACCACCAGTGAACTGGGTGGAACAGAGCCATATTTCTCTTCTTTCAAAAGCAAATGGGAGAAATATCACTGAATTCTCTTTCTCAGCATGGAACATCCCTGAGAAAGAGAATGTGCGCCTGCAGGTAGGTCTCTAAACTGGCTCCCCTGGGCGTAGCCGTCTCTTATGATCGAGGCTGCAGAGATGAAATAGACTCCAGTCTCCCATAGTGCTCCCAGGCTTATTAGGAAGAGGAAATTCCCACCTAATAAACTTTGGTCAGACCAGTTGATTTCAAAACCCTGTCTCCTGATAAGATGTTATCAATGACAGTGGTGCCCGAAACTTCAGTAGCAATTTTAATTTCGCCTCGGTCCTGTGGTCCTGTGATCTCCCCCTGCTTCCACTTGCCTTGTGATATTTTATTACCCTGTTAAGTACTTGATGTCTGTCACCCACACCTATTCGCACATTCCTTCCCCTTTTGAAAATCCCTAATAAAAACTTGCTGGTTTTTGAGGCTTGTGGGGCATCACGGAACCTACTGACATGTGATGTCTCCCCCGGACTCCCAGTTTTAAAATTTCTCTCTTTTGTACTCTGTCACTTTATTTCTCAAGCCGGTCGACACTTAGGAAAAATAAAAAATAACCTATGTGAATATCGGGGCAGATTCCCCGATAGTGTCCTATTTATTTTTGCATTCCCAGTGTATAGCTCTCGCACAGTACACAGCACAAGTAAGTGCCCAATAAACAATTGCTTAATTTAATAGACCCCTGCTTCCTCTGCATCTTTCTTTCCAGAGTTGCCAGCCCAGATACTCAGTCTTCTTTCCATTGGTAGGGCCTGGGCCACCACTGGGACAGTGTAACTGAGACCTTCAGAGCCTCAGTTGCCTAGTGTCCCAAGCCCAGCAGTTCTGCTCTTAGCCCAGGCTCACTGAGCAACTTGCCGTAGAGCAAGTGATCAATCCATTTTAAGCACAAACAGATGCATATAGTTGAATATCAAGAAGTTAGCCTTAGGCCTGGAAGAAGGAAATTATTAAATAGCAATATCTTAAAATCTATCTTTGCCTTTGGATACAATCTGTATTGGAGGAATGGGCAAGGTTTCCAATATAGAGTTTCTGAATTTATTGTGCAATGCAACAAATACTAAAGTGTTACCTCCAGGTTCTCCCCGATAGCTATTTTAAAAGAAACCTCTGTGGCAGGAGGATTCCTCCGTGGTGAATTACATTTCCTGTGTCTGTAGTTCTTTGGTCTTGAGGCACTTAACATTTTACAATCGAGATCTTTAACTGTGCTCAGGTCAGGAAATAGTGCATATGTTTCTTAGTTTCTCTAATCCCTTGACTATTTATTATTAGAGTTCATGGAGGCAGAGGTCGCATCTCACATTTTTGTGAAATTATGCAATTCAGTCTTCCTTGGCGTCCCACAAGAAGCCTGGGAAAACTCGAATTTCAATCCTTTCTTGTTCCCCTAGAAGAAAGTGAAATTCTATTCTTTTGCCCCTGCTGTTTTCCCCCGACAGAGGAAAGAGTGTTGTACAAGAATAATTCAGAAAATTCAGATAATAATTGGACACTACATTTATATCCTCGGGGAGCGAAAAAAATTAATCAGATTCCCAGGGCCAGAGACATTTAATCTGTCTAATTTCAAGGACTATTCTCTCCTCACATATTTTCAAATGTTGAAACAAAGGAATGTCAGACCACATCCCCTGTCTGGTGAAAGAGGTGGAACAAACCGAGCAGGAAAGAAGAGAGAAAGACAACGTACGCGGAGAGGATGGAGGAATGGAAAATGTGGACACTGCAATCCCATGAATAGATGATTTAACCTGTGATAGGGGCTATTTCCTTTGACATGAGATGTTAGTTCTGAATCCAGAAGGCTCGCTCATTGAGGCTAGAGTCCTCGGGCAGGCAGCACTCAAGGATTTGTTCAAACCTCCTCTCCTGCACAAATGCTGCCTCAGCTGTTTGTGGTGGGCACTTTCAGATGCAAATGTAATGTTGGTCGCTCATTGCTAATCTCAGTTGCTATTCTAGTTGCTCCTCTGTCCAGGAGAGAATTGGCTGGAACACCAATACTACCCCCACAACATGCAGCGTCACGTCTCTGCCGCCTACTGCACTTAAAAAAAATAAAGAAAAGAAAAAAGTCCTGATAGCATTTCCCCCTCCCACAGGGCCAATTAGTTATGGACTTTCTTTTGGCTTGATACTATTCAGTGAAAACCAACCACATGGAACCCCCAACCCCTCCCCTCCCTGAAGTTTTCTAAGAAATTCACAATGCACAGACCAAGGGAGCGTCTTTCCTAGGGTGAGTTTTTCTCTCACAATCTGTGAACGAAAATATTACTGCAGCATTTATGCTTCTGAGCCTTAGCTTTTCTCTCTCTCTTGCACAGAAGACAATTGCATTCGTCCTCCTGAGCTTGGAGGAGAAGAAAATGTTCGCCCTAGTTACGTTTGGAAATTCTCTCCTTGAGTCCTTGAGCTGGATTTGGTTCTGATCATGGACAGATTTGCAATGTGAGATTGAGTGGTCTTCAGGGCTGTCAGCAAAATAATATCACTCCTTTGTGAAGGGGTGACAGGCTATACAAAGAGTGTGGCCTATTTTATCTCCTCATGCTGGCTGCCAACTTTCTAAAAAAAAATTTAAATATTTTCCCACAGAATATATGCTAATTGAAAAAATACATGTAACATAAATAAGCCAAATAAAGGAGCAGAAAGGATCAAACCTAATTCCCCTACTTAACGTAACCACTATTCACACTTGATGTGTCTATCTCGTCTCTTATTTACATGTGATTTTTCTTTTTTAAAAAATACTGTTTTATATAGTACTTTTTAAAGCAAAATATTCTGCATGTTTCTCATGTCAGATATTTTTCTGAAAATTCACTTATAAAGCATTGTTTTTGTTTGACCTTATGAATAGACCCTAATTTACTTAACCAATCCCCTATTTTGAGGACATTAAATTTTTTGTTGTTGGAAAAACTTCTTTGGATAGAATCTGAATTTTTAACACATTTATGATAATTTTCTGAAAATCAATTACTAGCAGTAGAATTTGCTATTCAAAAGTAAACAAAATGTTTTTTACTCAGCCCCAAATTGCTTTTCAAAAAGATTATATCAATTTACAAGGCCACCAGCTATGTGTGAAATTATTTTTAATCTCTGGCATTTTGACAGGCACCCACTGGAATGCATCCTAGTGCTTTAATTTGCATTTATTTAAATAGATAATACACTAAGTATTATTCCTTTTGAATGCCCATTTGTAGTGCCTCTTTTGTGAATACTCCATTTTATGAATATTTTTACCCAGAGTCCTCAGATGAACAACATGTGTGGAACTGACTACTGAGAACTGAGTGTTTTTCATATTGATGTGTCAGAACTCTTTACATATTATATGCTGAAAGGTAATCTATATGTTGCAATTATTTTTCCTCAGTTTGATGTTTGACTTTCAATATTCTTTTATTGTATGGAACATATAAAATAATTTTTATATGTTTACTAAAAAAATGTAAAATACAGAGAAGCGAGAGATAAGTGAACTACAATCACCTAAATATCACCACCCAGAGATAACTAAGACTTGCAGATATTTTTATGGTTAATGTAATTCAAATCATTTCGATATTTTCTTTTATGGTTTTTATCTTTCTTGTTATTCTTAGAAATATATTTCTTACAATCACCTGCATTTTTAAATTCACTTTTTATTAATATGTAAATGTTTAATTTATCTGGAATAGTTTTAGTGTATGGTATAAGGTAAGAGTATAACTTGGCATCTTTTTAATTCTCTTTCTTCTGCCCAATATATTTCTGTCTAAAAAGTTTATAAATGAGCCCTGGCAACATAGCGAAACCCCGTCTCTACAAAACAATTGAAAATTAACCAGATGCGGTGTCATATGCCTATAGTCCCAGCTACTCAGGAGGCTAAGATGGGAGGATCATCAGAGCCTGGGAGGTCAAGGCTTCAGTGAGCTATGATCACACCACTGCACTCCAGACCCTGTCTCAAAAACAAACAAACAAACAAACAAAAAGCTTACCTGTGTAGCTCTTTCTTGCTGTATAAGTGTGGAAGAATCCATAGAAGGAACTGTGAGTACACCAAATAATTCTGCAAAAGCAAGAAACTGTGCCAACAACAATGAAGACAGATCAGCATGAGTGGTCATATATAACGACCATGTCAAAGGGGGTCCAACAATGTGTGGTGCAATGATGGAACAGCCACAGGTGCCAGGAGGTGAGCTGCCTGTTCAGTCCATCACTGGCCCTGTGCCTTTTCCTCTACAACCACCACCACCTACTACCCCCTTCTAGGAGGTAAAAACACAAGCCATTAAGGGAAAATGGCATTAAGACATAATGAAATATGTGAAGCAAAGAGGAAATTTTCATGCCCAGGACTTAATGGGCATGGTATTAGATAGTTGAGACACCAGGGGAGGTATCAGACTTTGTCCTCTGCCATCTCTGGATGACAGAGTAAAAAACTATGGTTCTTTGTATAAGGAAGATTATTAGTGGCTTTCTCATTAAATAACTTCCCTTTGCCTACTCCCAGTTGCACAACAGTTACATAGTTTTATGATTTAGTTCAGATTAACTGCTTCACCCTCCCTGGCTCTGCCCATGTCTCTGTTTTAGGAAACACTCCCAGCACTGCTCCATCTAGAATCCCCTCCTATTTGGTTGGCTATCTTGAACGCTAGCCCCAGGCTGTTCAATTAGAGGCCATGTCCATTCCAGTATCCCTCAGATGAACATAACTCTCCAACTCTGTTTTTGTCTTCCCTTCTGGACTTTGATACTAACACAGCACTATCTACTCTTGACCTGTCAAGCTCTTACCACATCACCTGCTGGGCCTGATGCACACCTCAGTCTCTCTCCCTCTTGGCCACATGAGCCTTCCAGGAGCCAAGACTGGATGCTGACTGACCACTCTTCTTTACTCTAAACTTGTCTGTAAGTGATGGGGAGATTTCCAAGAAAGTTTGAATAAAACCTTGAGCTTATTGTCACCTCTGTAGAAATTCACAACAATTTTTTAAAACGCTTTCTTTATAAAGTTTTTTACCCAAGTCTTTTTGGGGCTAACTCCTTTTTTTTTTGGTTTCAAGTGTGTTCATGATTGCTCACTGAAGCATTTTTACAATGGTTGCTTTAAAATCTTTGTCAAGTAATTCTAACATCTTTGTCATCTCTCTGTTGGCACCTACTAATTGCCCTTTTTCAGTCAGTTTGAGATCATCTAAGTTCTTGGTATGACAAGTGATTTTTGGTTGAAACCTGGACATCTCAGTTATTATGTTATGAGACTCCAGATCTTACTTAAACCTTCTGGTCTAGTGGGCTTTCTTTGATCCTGCTCCAACAGGGAAGTGGGGATACCACCTTGTTACTGCCAGGTAGGGATAGAAGTCTAGGTTCTCCCTCTGGCCTCCGCTGGCACTCGAGGGGTTGCTCCTAGTTACTGATAGGGCAGGGGTGGAGGCACTGGAGTGCTTCCTTCCTACTCCCCATGTGGTCTCCACTGGTGGAGGGTGGGAGGAATCTCTTTAAAATGAGGCAGTGGTAAAAGCCTGGACTGTCCCCTAGGCCTCTTCTGACACTTTCCCAAGGGAGGGGGAAGGATGCATTTTGTATCACCAAGCAGAAATTAAGATTTCAGTTCCCTGCTACACCTTCTTGGGCAGCATCCTTATGGGGGAGAAGCTAGGGCACCTCATTATAGCCTGCTAGGGGTGGAAATCTGGGCTCCCTACTTGGCCTTTGCTGGCATAAGCAGAGTGCGGCCACAGTGTTTTCTAAGGTGGAGTACAGCGATTCCTGTCTAAAAGTCTGTCTTGCCAGGCTGTCCTTTTCCTAGTCCTTTGGTTAGGGAAAGTTGGCTTTTCTTAGAGCTTTTGGTTTTTATCTGTGCCTATTGGCATTTCTGGGTTGCCAGCTTCTTCAGATTCAAAAAGAAAACACGGTCATTCCTTGGGTCCTGAGGTCCTTAGCCAGTCTGCCTTCTGCATACCTTTCAGAGTCATCTTATGTTTGTTTTATATAAAATGTTCAGGATTTTTAGTTGCACTTAGTGTAAGACATACCAAAAAATATGTTCATTCCATTTTTCCGATCACCTTTTGTCTTAAAAACAAAAACAAAACAGATAGATGCATACACAGACACACACACACACAAACACACACACATGCACACATATATATATGTATAATTCTTATCATGGGAACAACAAAGCCCATGCTTTTTTCATCCAGTTTAATTTTCCCTGATATTTAAGTAAATATGAATAGTTTGTGTTCAGAAAAATTCTCATTCAGGAAGAGTCAAAATCAGCTAAATATGGATCATCACTCTGTTTCAATGCCTAATTAGACTTGTCACTGTCAGTCCTTTCTCGGTTACAAATCATCAGTAGTTCTTATAATTATATCTTTGTAATGAAAGACAGAGTGCTTCTCCCTGATGCCAGCAATTCCAAGCAATATGAAAGCAACTAAGTACTCACATGGAACTTATAAAATATCAAGGGGTGTGTGTGTGTGTGTGTGTGTGTGTGTGTGTGTTTGTACACACATGCATACATATCTTGCATATATGTATATACTTACTGATACCAAATGTTTAAAGTCATGCCAAATTTTTTTGAGTATCATTTTAGAAAGAAGCATAGTTTGTGTCTTTATAGAAACAAAATTGAGAAATAAAATGTAAAGATGTCTCCACCAAAGCATATTTGATCAGGGTAGAGCTTACCTGAAAAGCAGGCTGAGTAGTGAAATAAGTACCCCATTGAGGTTGGGGGCCTCGATTTGCTATTAGAATCTCAGCCAAATGTATTTGAATTAACCAGTTGTTGGACTGAACTGAATTAGCTCCTCAGCTTAGTTCCATATCCTAGACCTAACTTTTATGTCTCTCAGGACTTTGGTGGTGGTGGAGGTGGAGGGCCATTAAGCAATGACAGAGCTGCAAAGAAAAAGATGAGAGGAAAAAAGAAAGAGCCTCCAAGACCGAACCTGGGTGTCATCAATACTGAGTCATCAGACCTGCATTACAACGGTCATTGGCCTTCAAGTTGCAGTAGGAGCATTTCCTATCATCTGTCCACACACTTGGGAGGCCTAGCGCTAGAGGAAAATGAGGAAGCAAAGAAGTCTTCTGTAGAAGTATATCTCTGATTGTGGCAAAGACAGCATCATCATCCTTGTAGAGAGTTTTGTGAGCATTAAGGAGACCAGACTTTCCCCATATGGCAGCTGCATCCTGTTTCAGGCCGTGAAAAATCTAAATCGAACTTCACACAGGATATGTAGAATAAATAAAGAGACATTTGTGAGAGGCCCCATTTCATGTCTGCCTTGATGCAGATCCTTCAGTTCATCCTCACTTACTCATGCATTCACCAGCCCATACAACTAGCCCAGGAAAGTCACACAATTAGCCCAGGAAACCCTATCTCCATCCCAATTCCAATACTACCACCCTGGTTATCCCCTAAATACTGTTGTTTAGGTCCCAAGACAGCCAATATTGCTTGGCCCTGTGGACTTGCATTTTGCACATGGCTGCTAGGGTTTAAAATGCAGCTCTTTCGGAAACAATCTGACCAGGTTTGCGTTCCTGGCTCTCTACCTCCTTGCCCCACTTCCACCACACAATGGTACTTCAGGTAGGACCTCACCCCAGCTCCTCGCCCATAGAAGCCAATCCTTAGCCTGAGCTACCTGCCCCACAGCTGACTACATGTGGCCCTGAGCAAGAGATATACCCTTTCTGAATCTCAACTTCTTCATTTATAAATGGTACATTATGCCACTTCAAAGACTTCTTTAATGTTTTGATAAGATATTGCATGCAAAGTATTTAGCACAGTTCCTTGTGCATAACAAGCCTGTGTGTGTGTCTGTGTGCTTATCCATATTTGAGATGGTATCAGAATTCTGTTTCATTCTAGGCTTTACTCACTTTCAGAAGGGCATTGATAAAGTAGAGTATCCAAAAGAAAATCAGCCTCAAGATGGAGAAAATACTAAGAACCATTATTGAACACCTGTGTGCCAAATATTATACTAGCAAACTTGGTAATTTTGTCATTTATTCTTGACAAAAGCCCTAAAATGTAGCTATTACTATCTTTATTTTCCTAATAAAGAAACTGAGACAGAAATGGGCAACTTGCCCAATATTACAGAGTTCGGAATAGCAGAAATGGAATTCAATCCCAGATCAATTTGATTCCAAAGCCCATAGTCTTTCTACTACATCACTCTGCTTCCTGCCATACGATGTAAGAGAAAAGTGAGGGGATTAGAAATATTTACCAGGTCATCAGGGTGTGAGAGGGAAGGGTGCAACATTGAGAAATCTTCAATAGCTCATCCTACTCTGAGGTTCTGTGATCTAATGAACACCAGGACATGGAACCAAACCAGAGGAAGCTGTGATGTGTGGCCCTGATGCAGATGAGGTTCTAGTTTCAGCATCTTGACTTTTGGTATTTTCTTTTCCCGCAAACTTTACTTTTCTCTCCCTGTCATAAAAAAGTTTCCTTTTTCTTCTGACACAAGCTCAGCACATTAATAAAGTGCTGATTTTCAAAGGAAATGGTCTCTATTGTTTAGAACTGCTGGGAAGCCCCTGCAAGTAGACATGCTGACCAGACAAACAGGCTGAAGAAATAGTACCTGAGATAGCTCCTAAGTAGTGATGATGGAAATAAAAGATAAAGAATTCAAAGTATGGATTTCAAGGAAGCTCAGTGAGATCCAAGACACCACAAAGAAACTTCTAAAGCAATTCAGGAAATGAAGGAAGAGATAAACATCTTAAAAAGAAATCAATCAGAGCTTCTGGAATTGAAATACTCATTTAAGGAATTTCAAAATACAGTTGAAAGTTTTACCAATAGACTGAACCAAGCAGAAGAAAGAATTTCAGATCTGAAAACTTGGTTTTTGAACTATTCCAGTCAGACAAAAATGAAGCAAAAAGAATTTTAAACAATGAACAAAGTCTACCAGAAATACAGGATTATGTAAAGTGACCAAACCTATGAATTACTGGCATTCCTTAGAGAGGAGGAGAAAAAGTAAACAAATGGGAAAACATATTTGAGGGAATAATTCAAGAAAATTTCCCTAATCTTGTTAGAGAGGTAGACATCCAGACACAAGAAATCCAGAGAACACCTGCAAGACACAGTGCAAAGCAAATATCGCCAAGGTATACATTCACCAGGCTGTCTAAGGTCAATGCTAAAGAAAAAGTCTTAAATGCAGCTAGACAAAAAGGTCAGATCACATACAAAGGAAACTCCATCAGGTAAAGTGTGGACATCTCAGCAGAAACCTTACAAGCAGAAGAGATTGGGGACCTATTTTCAGCATTCTCAAAGAAAAGAAGTTCCAAACAAGAATTTCATATCCCACCAAACTAAACTTCATAAACAGAGGGGAAATAAAATTTTTGCCAGACAAGGAAGGGCTAAGGAAATTTGTTACCACTAGGGCAGCCTTACAAGAGATCCTTACGGGAGTTCTAAACATAGAAATGAAAGAACGATACCTGCTACTACAAAAACACACTTATGTTCATAGCCTACAGATCCTGTAAGCTAATCACACAATAGAAACTAAAACACAACCAGCCAACAACTTCATAATAGGATCAAAACCTCACATGCCAATATTAACCTTGAATATAAATGGTCTAAATGCCCCACTTAAAAGGCACAGAGTGGCAAGCTGGATTGAAAAAAAAAAAAAACTCATTAATCTGCTGTCTTCAAGAGACTCATCCTATATGTAATGGACACCCATTGGCCCAAAGTAAAGAATTGGAGAAAGATCTATTGTGCAAACAGAAAACAAAAAAGATCAGGGATTACTATTCTTATATCAGACAAAACAGATTTTAAAACAAAAAACAGTACCAAAAAAGGTGGGGGGGGGGGGGGGGGGGACAAAGAAGGGCATTGCATAATGATAAAGGATTCAATTTAACAGGAAGACTTAACTATCCTAAATATATGTGCACCCAATATTTGAGCACACAGATTCATAAAAAAAAAATTCTAGACATACAAAAAGACTTACACAGTCAGACAATAACACTAGGGGACTTCAACACCCCACTGAAAGTGTTAGATGTATCATCAAGGCAGAAAACTAACAAAGAAATTCTGGATTTAAATTCAACTCTTTATCAGCTGAAGCTGATAGACATCTACAGATTATTCTATTCATCAACTACAAAATGCATGTTTCTCTCATCTGAACATGGAATATATTCCAATATCAACCACATGCTCAGCCACAAAACAAGTCTCAATAAATTCAAAAAAATCAAAACCAAATCAGCCTTATTCTTGGACTACAATGGAATAAAAATAGAAATCAATACCAAGAAGATCTCTCAAAACTACACAATTGCATGGATATCAAACAACTTCCTCTCAAATGACTTTTGGGTAAACAATAATATTAAGGCAGGAATAAAAAAATTATTTGAAATAAATGAAAAAAGAAATAGAACATACCAAAATCTCTGGGATGCAGCAAAAGCAGTGTTAAGAGGAAAGTTTATAGTGCCAAATGCTGACCTCAAAAAGTTAGAAAGATTTCAAATTAATGATTTAACATCACACCTAAAGAAACTAAAGAAGAACAACCTAACCCCAAAGCTAGCAGAATAAAATAAATAACTAAAATCAGAGCAGAAATGAACAAAATTGAAACCCCAAAATCCATACAAAGAATCAATGAAATCAAAAGTTAGTTTTCTGAAAGGGAAAAAAAGATTGATAAACTACTAGCTAGATTAAAAAAGAAAAAAGGAGAGAAGATCCAAATAAGCACAATCAGAAATGACAAAGGTGACATTACAGCTGATCCCACAGAAATACAAAGATCCTCAGAGACTACTATAAATACCTCTATACACACATGCTAGAATCTAGAGAAAATATATAAATTCCTGGAAATACACAATCTCTCAAGGTTGAATCAGGAAGAAATTAAAACCATGAACAGACAAATATTGAGTTCTGAAATTGAATCAGTAATTTAAAACCTACCAACCAGAAAAACCCCAGACCAGATGGACTCACAGCTCAATTATATCAGACGTACAAAGAAAAGCTGGTACCAATCCTACTAAAACTATTTCAAAAAATTGAGGTGGAGGGACTCCTCTATAACTCATTCTGTGAAGCCAGCATCACCCTGATACCAAAAACTGGCAAAGACACAATGAAAAAAGAAAACTTCAGGCAAATATCCTTGATGAACATACATGCAAAAATCCTTGATGAAATACTAGAAAACTGAATCCAGCAGCACATCAAAAAGTCAATGCACCATGATTAAGTAGGCTTCATTCCTGGCATGCAAGGTTGGTTCACTATACACAAATCAATAAATGCCACTCACCACATAAACAGAATTAAAAACAAAAACCATATGATCATCTCAATAGATGCAGAAAGGCTTACAGTAAAATCCAACACCCCTTCATGATTAAAAAACCCTCAAGAAACTAGGCATCAAAGAAACATACCTCAAAATAATAAGAGCCATCTATGACAAAACCACGGAGAACATCATACTGAATGGGCAAAAACCGGAAGCATTCCCCTGGAAAACTAGAACAAGACAAGGATGCCCACTCTCACTGTTCCTATTCAACATAGTACCAAAAGTCCTTGCCAGAGCAATCAGGCCAGAGAAAGAAATAAAAAGCATCCAAATAGGAAAAGAAGAAGCCAAACTATCTCTCTTAGATGATATGACTCTATACCTAGAAAATCCTAAAGACTGCCAAAAGGCTCCTAGAACTGAACATGACATCAGGAAAATTTCAGGATACAAAATCAATGTACAAAATTTAGTAGAATTTCTATACATCAATAACATTCAAACTGAGAGCCAAATCAAGAACACAATCCCATTTATAAAAGCCACACACAACATAAAATACTGAGGAATACATCTAACCAAGGAGGTGAAAGATCTTCATAAGAAGAGCTGCAAAACGCTGCTGAAAGAAAGCATAGGCAACACAGGGCCTGGTGCAGTGGCTCACACCTGTAATCCCAGCACTTGGGAGGCCGAGGCGGGCAGATCACCTGAGGTCAGGAGTTTGAGGCCAGCCTGGCCAACGTGGTGAAACACCATCTCTACTAAAAATACAAAAATTAGCCAGGTGTGGTGCAGGCACCTGTGATCCCAGCTACTTGGGAGGCTGACGCAGGAGAATCGTTTGAACCCAGGAAGTGGAGGTTGCAGTGAGCCAAGATTGTACCACTGCACTCCAGCTTGGGTGACAAGGATGAAACTCCATCTAAAAAAATAAAAAAGAAAAAAAAAGAAAGAAAGAAGAAAGAAATCATAGACAACACAAACAAATGGAAAAACATTCTATGATCGTGGATTGGAAGGATCAACATTATTAAAATGGCCATACTGCCCAAAGCATTCTACAGATTTAATGCTATTCCTGTCAAGATACCAATGTCATTTTTCACAGAATTAGAAAAACCATTCTAAAATTCACTTGGAACCAAAAAAAGAGCCCAAATAGCCAATACAATCCTTGCAAAAGGAACAAAGCCAGAGGGACTGCATTACGTAACTTCAAACTATACTATAAGGCTACAGTAACCAAACAGCATGGTACTGGTACAAAAAAAGATACACAGACCAGTGGAACAGAACAGAGAACCCAGGAATAAAGCTTCACACCTACAGCCATTTGATCTTTGACAAGGTTGACAAAAATAAGCAATGGGGAAAAGAATCCCTATTCAATAAATAGTGTGGGTATGGCTGGTTAGCCAAAGGCAGAAGAATGAAACTGGACCCCTACCTTTCCCCATATATAAACATTTATGCAAGATGGATTAAAGATTTAAAGGTAAGCCCTCAAACTATAAGAATCCTGGAATTAAGATCTAGGAAATACCACTGTGGACATCAGCCTTGGGAAATAATTTATGACTAAGTCCTCAAAAGCAATTGCAACAAAAATAAAAATTACCAAGTAGTACTTAATTAAAGAGGTTTTGCACACCAAAAGAAACTATCTACAGAGTAAACAGACAACATATAGAATGGGAGAAAATATTTGCAAACTATACATCCAACAAAGGTCTAATATCCAGAATCTATAAGGAACTTAATTCAACAAGCAAAAAGCAAATAAATCCATTAAAAAGTGGGCAAAAGATTTCTCACAAGAAGACAGACAAGTGATCAATAAATATATTTAAAAATGCTCAACATCACTAATTATCAGAGAAATGCAAATCAAAACCACAATGAGATACCATCTGATACTAGGCAGAATGGCTATTAATAAAAAGTCAAAACAAAAACAAAAACAAAAAACAACAAACAAATGCTAGTGAGGCTGCAGAGAAGAGGAAGTCCTCATACACTGGAAATGTAAATTATCTCAACCACTGTAGAAAGCAATTTGGAGATTCAGAACTACCATTTGACCCACCAATCCCAATATTGGGTATCTATTCAAAAGAAAATAAATTTTTCTAACAAAAAGATACCTGCACTTGTGTGTTCATCACAACACTATTCGCAGTAGTAAAGACATAGAATCACCCTAAGTGCCCATTAATGGTGGACTGGATAAAAAAAATGTGGTACATATACTCCATGGAATACTATACGGCCATAAAAAAGAATGAAATGACATCCTTTGCAACAACATGGATGCAGCTGGAGGCCGTTATCTTAAGTGAATTACGAGAAGAACAGAAAACCAAATATCACATGTTCTCACTTATAAGTGGGAGTGAAACATTGTGTGCTCATGGACCTAAAGATGTCAACAATAGACATTAGGGACTATTAGAGCGGGAAAGGGAGGGGAGAAAAGGGCTGAAAAACTACCTATTGGATACTATGCTCAGTACCTGGGTGACAGGATTATTCACACCCCAAACCTTAGCAACATGCAATATACCCATGTAACAAACCTGCACATGTACCCCCTGAATCTAAAATAAAAGTTGAAATTATAAAAAAGAATTATATACCATCCTGGCTAACACGATGAAACCCGGTCTCTGCTAAAAATACAAAAAAAAAAAAAAAAAATTAGCCAGGTGTGGTGGCACGTGCCTGTAGTCCCAGCTACTTAGGAGGCTAAGGCAGGAGAATCGCTTGAACCTGAGAAGTGGAGGTTGCAGTGAGCCAAGATTGTGCCACTGCACTCCAGCCTGGGCAACAGAGTGAGACTCCATCTCAAAAAAAAAAAAAAAAAAAAAGAGAAATATAAACTATTTTATGAAAAATATCAGTTATTTGTTATCAAATGCATAAATTATAAGATTATAAGGAATTTCAAGATTTAAAAAAAGTTTTCATTTACTCATGAGTTTCATTAACCAGTTTCTCAAAAATGTCCCATTTCTAGTGGTGGAGTGTGTGTTTCATGTTAACTTAATGCCAGTATTTTATCTAAAATCAGCAAGATTTTCAAGGTTTTTGCAATGTGTTCAGATGACACACTCCTCTTTGTTATTAGTATTATCAAATAATTCTAAAGCCTTTTCATGGCTTCTGCTCGAAATTTATTTCTCAGACATAATGAATTTCTGTTTTGGGTCTGATCTGAAAAACATGGTTTTACATTTTACTCTCATTATCAGACCAACTATTTTATTTTTAACATACTTTTTTTTGTTTTGTTTCATATTTCATTAAATTTTTGTCTGTATTTCTTTCATGTTCTATTTAATAAATACATTTTAAAATGGTTGAAACAGAAAAAAAGAAGATATGATACACACACACACCATGAAATACTACTCTGCCATAAAAAAGAATGAATCATAAAAAGGAAAGAAATCATGTCTTTTGCAGCAACATGGATGGAACTGGAGGCCATTATCTTAAGTGCGATAACTCAGAAACAAAAAATCGAATACAGCATGCTGTCACTCATATGTGGGAGCTAAATAATAAGTACACATGGACAGAGAAAGTGGAATAATAGACATTAGAGACTCAGAAAAGTGGGAGGGTGGGAGAGGGGTGAGAGATGAGAAATCACCCAACAGGTACAAGGTACACTATTTGTGTGACACTTATACTAAAAGCCCAGATTTCATCACTATGCAATATACCAATATAACAAGACTGCATTTATGGCCCCTAAATCTATGAAAACAAATAAATAAATTAATTAAACTAAATAAAAAACAGTGATGATGATGGCCACAGTTTGGAAAGTGCTTCCTGTGCCATGGTCCCTGTTGTATGAGCTCTAGGTGTGCTGATTTATATAAGCCGCATCACAATTCCACAGCAGTTTCTAAATAACATCCTATGCTTCTGATATTTTGTCTTCTGAAATTTTCTTGCCCTAAGTATGTGAGTTTAGACTCAAGTGATACCTCATTTTTTGATACCTCATTTTTAAAAATTAACACTCAACCTTTAGAACTTATTTTTCGGTAGGGCACAGTATCTTTAACAGTGTGGACTCTGGAGCCAGCAACGCCTGCCTCAATTTGAATCTCAGCTGAACCATTTCCTACTGTAAGACTTGAGGATCCTATAATATTTACCAATAAGATTATTAGGAGATGAGGAAATTTACGCATATTTCCCGAGATTCCACAACTAGTGAGAGAGCTGGAACTTAAACCCTGGTGGAGTTGTCTTCATGTCTCCATTCTACAAAGGGGCTGTTGGTGTTCGCCGGCTCCCTGCAGTCATGTTTGCACCGTTGGCATGTCCTCACAGACAAACTTCTTTGCTCTCTACTTAAAACCAAAAGGAAAGAGAAAAGAACTTTCAGCAACCTGCCAGTGGAAGTCCTTGGTACTTCTCTTTTATTGATTAAAATAGACCCAACATATAGTGACTGAAGAAGCTACTACATGCAAGGCATTATTTGAGGGACTGGGGATACAGAGTCCAATAACACAGCCCTTTTCTGTGAGTTGCTTGTAGTCTATCAAGGGAGAAAACCTGAAAACACATAAGCTAAATGTAGTATGTGAGGCGGGTGGCAATATTAACATTTCCAAATTGGAACTGATTCATTTTTAAACACTGTTATTTCTCTCCTTTGCCTTATCCTTGCTAAAGCAAGGAAGCCAATCCATACCCACGGTCACAGAGAAAGGATGTGGCACAGCAGAAAACAGAAAGGAAGGAGCCTTCCCAGCTCCACCTGTACCAAAGCATTGGCAGTATAATTGAAGACAAGTAGCTGATTGCTGGAAGCATTTTTTTCGCGTATCCACTCAGCATTCAGTCACTTACTGTTTTACTCAACTCTTGTTTATTAAGTCACTACGATGAGCCAGGTACAGTTTTAGGCCCTGGAGATACAGCAGTGAACATAATAAAGTCCCTGTACCTCAGGATGCTTGTATTCTCAAGTAAAAAAGACTGAAAATAAGCAAACAAATATATGCGAGTCATCAGATGATGATAAATGCTGTAGATAAAAATAAAGCAGGGGAGGGGGAGGGGAGAGGTATTGCTGGAGGTGCAATGGGGAGGAGGTTGCTGTCTTATAGAGAGTGGTCCAGGAACAGCCTCTCTAGCTGAGTGACTGGAAGAGGTAAGAGAGCAAACCACATGGCTTACCAGGGAAAGAGCATCTCATGCAAGGGGAATAGCAATTCAGGGGCCCTGAGGCAGGAGTATACTTCATGTTATTCATGGGGGCCAGTGTGGAAAGAGTAACTGAAGAGGACAGAGTAGGAGATAGACGTCCAGATTACGTAGGACTTCAGATGCCAATGAAAAATGGCTAGCCCTTCCAATGAATGAGATGGGAAGTCATTAGAGTGTTTTGTGCAGAGAAGGGTCACGATTTGACCTTATTTTATTATTTTATTTTATTTTATTTTATTTTTATTTTATTTATTTTATTTTATTTTATTTTGAGACAGAATCTCCTCCCTCTGTCACCCAGGCTCTGGAGGGCAGTGGCGCGATCTCAGCTCAGTGCAACCTCCACCTCCCAGGTTCAAGTGATTCTCCTGCCTCAGCCTCCCAAGTAGCTGGGATTACAGGCACGTGCCACCATGCCCAGCTAATTTTTGTGTATGTTTAGTAGAGACAGAGTTTCACCATGTTGCCCAGGCTGGTCTCAAACTCCTGACCTCAAGTAATTTGCCAACCTTGGCCTCCCAAAGTGCTGGGATTACAGGCATGAGCCACCATGCCCAGCCTTGACTTTTGTTTTAAAAAGACATTCTGGTTCCTGTATCAGTGATTGGGAGCAGGTAAGGAGAGAAGCAAGGAAAAGAGTCTGGAAACTATTAGAGTAATCCCAGGAGGGAGGATGGTTGCTTGGACCCAGCAGTAGCAGTGATGTTGAGACCACAGGATATACTGATGGGCAAAATGTGGGGTATGTGACAGAAAGAGCTGTTAAGTATTCCAGCTCCAAGAGTTTTAGCCAGAGCAAGTGGAAGCTTAGAACTTTAGGCAAGGTGAGATCTTGTCATTCATCCATTTCAACCCATACATTCACAGTTGTGTGAGAACACTGAGACCTAGAGGGACCAAGTAGCAGCTGCTGATCACATCGGAAATGAGAGACCACAGTAAGATTTTCTAAATCCCAGAGCACTGCCACTTTCTGTCTCTCTTTTGGGATCATCAAGTTGATTTCTCTACCTTGGAGAAGCTGTCACAGGCAGTATTCACTAATGCTCTGGCTGAAGAGAAAGTAATATCTACAAAAGACAATAAAAATTAGGAAACCAATGAATCTGTGTTTTTTAAAAATAATGGCTCCATCTATTGTTGAAATATTTTTGTTTGAGAATAGTTTTCAATTTACAAAAAAATACAGAGATTCGTATACCCCACACCCAGTTTTGCCAGTATTAGTGTCTTAGATTAGTGGTACATTTGTCATAATTGATAAACCAATACTGATACATTATTATTGACTAAAGTTCATATTTTGTTGGGTTTTTCTTTGTTTTTCCCTAATGTCCTTTTTCTATTTCAGGACCCCACCTAGGACACCACATTATATTCCGTCATCACGTCTCCTTAGACTCCTCTTGGCTATGACATTTTCTCACACCACCCTTGTTTTTGATGACTTTGACAGTTTTGAGAAGTACTCATTAGGTATTTTGTGGAATGTTCCTCAACTGGAACTTCTCTGATGTTTTTCTCATGATTAGAATGGGGTTATATGTCTTTAGGAGGAAGAGCACATATGTCAAATATCATTTCATCACATCCTATCGGGATACATACAGTCAATACAATTTATCACTGTTGATGTTAACCTTGATCCCCTGGCTGAGGTAGTGTTTATCAGATTTCTACACTGTAAAGTTCTTTTATTCCTCCTTTCCATACTGTATGCTTTGGAAGGAAGTCACCATGTGCAGCCCACATTTAAGGATTGGGAAGTTATGGTTCTATGTAGATATGTGTGGAATATTTATAAATATTATTTGGAAATCTTCCGTATTGATTTGTCTACTCCCCACACATATTTATTTATTCAATCATTTATTTATATCAGTATGCACTGGGCAAGACAGCAACAGTGTCCATTATTTCTGACGCAGACAATGAATGAAAGAGTGGTTGGATGAATGACAATAGTTACAGTTGACAATAGAAATGATAACAGCAAGCATATGTCCACCCAAAACCTTATACGCAAATGTTCCCAGCAGTATTATTCACAATAGCCAAAAGGTGGAAACAACCCAAATGCATACCAACTGATAAACACATAAACAAATTGTGCTACATCTATTCAATGGAATATTATTCAGCTACAGAAAGGAATAAAGTGCTGGTACATAATATAACAACAACATAGACAAACCTTGAAAACATGGTAAGTGAAAGAAACTAATCACAAAGACCAAATATTATGATTCCATTCATAGGAAAAGTCCAGAACAAGGACATTAAATCTATAAAGACAGAGAGTAGCATAGCAGTTGTTTAGAGCTAGGTGACTGGGGATTAGGGAGCTCGGGGGAATGATAGTTACAAGGTACAGAGGTTCCTTTTGAGGTGAAGAAAATGTTCTAAAATTGACTATGGTGATGGTTGCCCATGTCTGTGAACTTACTAAAAACCATTAAATTTTATACTTTAAATAGGTGAATTGCATGTTATGTAAATTATGTCTCAGAAATTAAATTAAAACAGAAATTGTAACAGCATGCAAGTTGGGAAATATAATTTGGTCTCTCTTATTCTAACGGTAGGCTGGTTTGTACTTTAGATCCCTGGTTATCTTTGGTGTGGAAATGAACAGAAACAGATCATTTCATAATGTTAGGCAACAATTCAGAAACATTCATATTTGGTTCTAGAAAACATTACAGTGGCCAGGTGCAGTCACTCACACCTGTAATCCCAGCACTTTGGGAGGCTGAGGCAGGCAAATCACTTGAGGTCAGAAGTTCGAGATCAGCCTGTCCAACATGGTGAAACCCCAGCTCCATTAAAAATGACAAAAATAGCTGGGTATGGTGGCCCGCACCTATAATCCCAGCTACTCTGGCCGCTGAGGCAGCAGAATCACTTGAACCTGAGAGGCAGAGGTTGTAGTGAGCCAAAATCACACCACTGCAGTCCAGCCTGGGCAATAGAGGGAAACTTTGTGAAAGAAAGGAAAGAAAGAGAAAGAAAGAAAGAAAGAAGAAAGAAAGAAAGAGAGAGAGAGAGAAAGAAAAAGAAAGAAAGAAAGAAAGAAAAAGACATTACAGTAATTTTGAGGTTGCCGATACCCCTTTCTAATTATGTTTTGCCTAGATGACAATATAAATGTATCATCCTTAAGTTAAAAAAAAAAAAAAGACATACAAGAAGAGATGGGCAAGACATTTTCTAAATGGAAAGTCAACTAGGGATAAAATGTGTTTCAAGTAATCCACAAAGAGGAAGAGCAATATGTGAATAATGGAGAGTTGAACACACATATGCACACGCACCAAATCACACCATGTTTTACCCTTAAATTCAGCCGACTCTGTCTCCTTCCTGTGTCTTCCTTCATTAGCTTGATTACCACCTCAGCTATGAATAAATGACACCACACTGTTCTGCCTAAGGCTCAATGAAATGGGCTATTTAAACATTCAATGGAGCCAAAGAGACATAAGGGGGGATACAGTGCTAAGCATATGAACTCGAACTTGTTGGCAGATTCTGACCAGCAAATACAGAACACTCTTACTGAGCAGAAATTAGCTCATCATTTGTCTGTGGAGTTGGCCCAGGGCAATCATTTATTTCCAAGTTCCATCTGCAGCCCTGCCATCCCTGCAAAATGGGTTTGGCACCCTCCCAGAAACGTGTTTTCAAAGAGAACTCAAGGAATTGCCTGCAGCATTTCTCACAACCTGGCATCTTGCTCTTTCTTTAAGGTAGGACTCACCTAAAAATAACAAAAGCTTTCTGCGTGGGGGAAGGGAAACACCTTAACGGACTGAGCCTAGCAGCTGGGTGACAGAGGTGTGCTAAAGAAAATATTTTCTCTCTAATGAAATCATACACCACCGCAATGGGAGGAGAGAGGAGAAGCTGGGTCCAGTGTCAATATGAGGGACTGATATATGTTAGGACACATGAGAAAGAGAAGGAAATCTTCCAGGCCAAACAGAGAGCTTTATTCCATGAAAAAACAAGCAGCTGTTAGAGGCTGGTGCTCCATTCCCTGCTGGACTCCCTATTGTGGTCTTTGACACAGTGAAGAAGTATAGAAGACAGAGTTGTGAGGAGGAGTTAGAAAATAAAGAATTCTGGGCCAGCCTTTGCCAGTATTCTGGACCAGTATTGCCAGCTAGTGTCTGCATTCCCGGCCAGTGTCTGCTGAGTTGCTGAGTTTGCTCCCCAGTCTGCCCAATCCACTCTTCTCCATCCTTGGCACCACTCAGACTTTCTAGGTCAGTCCTAATTTCCAGTACTCTTTACTGTGGCCCCATAAACAACCAAAATTGCAGGAAATTCTAACTTTTTATAAACCAAACTACATCTTTGAGACTATTGCCTGCATCTAGAAATGGATCATGTCTTATTCCATTTGGGCTGTGATAACAAATTACCATAGGCTTGGTGGCTTAAACAACAAACACTTATTTCTCACAGTTCTGGAGGCTGGAAGTCCAAGGTCAGAGTTCCCGCATAGGTGCACATGGTTGAGTTATTGGTGACAGCCTTCTTCTGGTTAAATCCTCACATGGCCTTCTTTTGGTGTACATATGGAGAGTGAGTGAGAGAGAGAGAGAAAGAGAGAGAGATTGTGTGTCTTTTCCTCTTTTTATAAGAGCACTAATCCCATCACGGAGAGTCCACCTTCAAGGCCTCATCTAAACCTAATTGCTTTTCAAAGACCCCACTTCCAAAGAAGTGGACCATCACAATGGGGATTAGCACTTCAATATATAAAATTAGGGGGAAGGGGATACAAACATTCAGTCCATAGCAGACCACAACCCACCAACTGTATATGCTATGGTCTGAATTTGTCATCCAAAATTCATATGTTGAAACTTAATGATCAATGTGGTATTATTAAGAGGTGGGGCATTTAGGGGGTGATTAAATCATGACGGCGGAACCTTCATGAATGGGATTTGGGTTCTTACTACAGGGCTTGAGGGAACGGGCTTATTTTCTTCTCCTCTTCGGCTGTGTGAGGACACAATATTTGCCCTTTCTGCCGCGTAAGAATGCAGCAAGAAGGCGCTCACCAGACACCAAATGCCAGCACCTTGATCTTGGATTTCCTGACCTCCAGAATTGTAAAAATAAATTTCTATTGTGTGATATTTTCTGACAGCAGCACAACCTGAGTAAGACACCACACACCTCTACTTGGAGGCCAGGCTATGGACAGAGAGAAGGGAAGAGTGAATTTCCTCTCCTGGAAACTCTCCCCTTTCCCTTTGTTCATAGGAAGCTATCAGCTTGCTGGGCAAAGACCATTGTAATATGCACTATGTTGGGTCATTGATGGGAGTGGTAGGGTGGGATAAAGAAAAGCAAATGTTAAAACAAGAATAACATCTTCAGAGTTTCAGCATTGCCTATATTGGCACATTCAATAAAAAATATAACTTACGTGAGTAATCTGGAATGACCTTTTCACCACTCCCTACGCTCCAAAGTACTTGAACGGGACTCTTGCGAAAACTCCCAGAGAAAATTCTTACTTAAACTCACTCCTCCCATCCCCTTCCCTTAAGTGCAATACTTGGCACCATCCACTTCATTAAATGATACTTTCTAGGAGCTTGGCAGATGTTTCTGCTCACTCACCCCAGGAAATCCATTTGCCAGGTGCTGTAACCTTAACCAACACAACATTTTACTATTGAACTTGTCATTGATGTGGAGAACATGAATCTAACAGATGAAACAAATGAAAACGCCACAGGGTTACACAATCCTCTTTCGGTAATCTAAGAGATTTGCTCATCATTTTCTTCTCTCTCTTCTTTGTGGAAAAGTTATCCATATTCTTTAGCAGACATTCAAGGCCCTCTGTGATGGTCATTCCAGCCTCCTTACACTTCCAGCCACTCTGCCTAATGACAAGGGCTGTAGTTATGACAAGGGTAGCTCAGCTCTCCCCAAGCATGCTCACTTCTTTCTCACTCCAAAGTCTTTGTGTTTGCAACTTCCTCCCTCCATCAGAAGTGCTTCCTCTCAAATTCCATCTGTTGAAATTCTACCTATACCTCAAAATTTAATTCAAATACCAGCTTATCCATGAAGTCTTCCCTGATCTACATCCTCCACCTCTATCCTCTATTGAAATGGACCTCTCTTTCCTCTATGGCCATATCTGTGTATGTGATCATCAAATTTGGCCTAACAAGTATCAACTGTTAGCTATCAACAAATATTTTTCACATGCAATCATATATTTTGAAGGATTTTAACTAGACCATCTTTGTGACTATCATGGTACCTAGAAAATCACCTTGCCTGGACCACTTAGCATGTGATAAACTGATGGTATGTAGGACTGGATCTCCAGGTTTTATGAATATTTAATGAGAAGGAACTAAAACAATTGTATAAAATAACTGCTTTTGTTTAAGAACTGAGCCTGGCTTTGAAAAAATAGTACGATGTTACATATTTATGGGATGGTCCTGTTACAGATCACAGGATTAGACCACACTCTGGTGGGTGGAGATGAACGATCCTTCGAAAGAGATAAATATCCAGGTTGCTTAATGGTGGGAAAAGAGAACAATCCAGGGTCAGGGAATGAAGACTCAGAAGGAAGGCCTTAGTTTGGCATGAAGGGAAAAATCCTTTTCTCTTTTAGAGCCAGGAATGAGTGGGACTCAGGCTTGGAGACATGGAGATGCCTATAGCAATTCCAGAGGTGGAAGGAGAGCTCCCCTGGACACATGAATGCTAGTTGCATGTGAGACAGAGAGCAGGTGTGAGGTGGGAACCCCACACACTCTGGCCTTGTGCGATGTAGTTATTTCCTTTTTATTATACCCAAATTTTAATAAACTCTCATTACTTGTAGCAGCCTGCTGTATCATATAAAATTAGGTGGACAGTCAATCTTATACTTCAGATGAAGAGAAGAGAGGGAGACCAATACCCTTGTCGCTACATTCAGAAGGATTATCACAATGGTGGTAACTCAGCATAGAGGTGATCTCATGGGGGATTTGGGGAGCTGAAGGAGTCAGCCAGAGTACACATTGGCCATTTGGTACTAAAAAGAATGTGATATTAAATCCTTTGTAATTAATTACTTTCTAATTAACAAGTGTGCAGCACTTTATATGTCAGGTATTCTTGACATGTTTGATAACTGTAATTTATTCAAGCGATTACAAACATACATCAGAAGTTAACACAACTCACAGAGGTGCCATTAAACATAACAGAATACCCAAAATGTTTTTAGCACTTTTCTTTAGGGAATGTGCTACTTGAAAGGAAGATGTCTCAAAAGTCGATATTAAATTAGGTTAAAGATAATTACTAGCAGAATGTGTATAAAAGAACAACTCTAATTAATTGCTAAAATTGATATGCCAAAGGTTGACTTTTTGAAAATAAAGTCCAGATTGTTCTGCAGTTTAGACACTATTAGCATTGTCCTCAGCCTTGGGTCACTTCTATCTACAATGTTGAACAATACTGAGCAAAAATGTATTGATTACCTACTAGAATCACTGGCCACACATTGCAAGACCCTTTAGATAATTAAAATACAATTCATATTTCAAGGAGTGCATAGCTTAGTGGAGAATAGAGACCCCTAAATAGATTATTAGAAAATAATTTAGTGACTGCACTGACTGAGATATGCAAAGAATAGCATAGGAATTCCAAAAGGAGGGTAGTTATTGAACACTTTTTGGTGAAAAATCTGGAAAACTTCTTGCTTACATATGTTTCACACTGAACTAATTAGTTTTTAGGTCATGCAAATAGACTTTTAATTGCAATTATTTTGCTGCCATACCAAGCAGTCATTCACCTGGTTTTTGTGGCTGGAGTTTTCTTATAATTCATTACAGCACCAAGTGCCAAACAAAGGTGGTGAGAGGGCTAGCCACTTTCAGAATGGTGGAGTGAGGACATTGGCAAATCCTACCTTAGAAAGCACTGATAAAACTAGCAAAATTATCAAAAGCAGTCATTTCAGAACTCTGAAAATAACCAAACACATAGATAAATTGAAATACATTTATTTAAGAAAAACTACTGAATCTTGGTAGGAACAATGGGATCTGTGACATTTCAGTTTGGAGCTGTTCTCATCCTTCCCCCTTGGTCAATGATGCAGTAGTCAATGAAGGCTAGCAGCCTCACTGTTGTGGAGGGGGTTGATCTGATCTGAAACTCCCCAGAAAAGCCCCATGCCTGGGACATGGTCAAATCTGACAGCAAGTAGTGACAAACAGTTGGTAAACCCAACATTGGGAAAGCCAACTGCCTAAGCCTGCAGTGCTGGTAGGGATAAGCAAAAGACCGACCAGAATTAAAGAGGCATAAGGGGGAAAATGAGACAGCCATGAGGATTTTGAAAAGCTCTGATATATTCCTGGGGATCTGGAAGATTGTACACATGCACAGGATTGCATTTACACTCAGGAAAGACTAAAGAGGGCCCCAGGGCCTTTGGCTGACCATGAGACTCTGTGAAAGCAGAAAGTGAAAGTCAAAGTAGAATTGTGAACTGTCTAAACTTTGAATGTATGCACCATCCCAAACATAGATCCCATGGCATAGAGTGGAAACCTTGTTAACTCAGGGTGTTTTAGGTAAACTTCTGAGCAATCATTGGATGACCGTTCAACTATGCTGACTCACGTGTGACTATTAGGAAGCCTACTCAAAAATAAAAACAATAATTTAAAAAATCTAAAAACCTAATCAGAGACTTCAGTGGCCACATATTGAAGAGTTTCTACCAGTTCAGGCAAGTCACTAAACAGGTAAACAAAGAAAAGACCAAAAATAAAGATTCTGGCCGGGCACAGTAGCTCATGCCTGTAATCCCAGCACTTTGGGAGGCTGAGGCAGGTGGATCACCTTAGGTTGGGAGTTTGAGACCAGCCTGACCAACATGGAGAAACCCCGTCTCTATGAAAAATACAAAATTAGCCAGGCGTGGTGGCACATGTCTGTAATCCCAGCTACTTGAGAGGCTGAGAGAGGAGAATCACTTGAACCCAGGAAGTGGAGGTTGCGTTGAGCCGAGATTGTGCCATTGCATTCCAGCCTGGGCAACAAGATTGAAACTCAGTCTCAAAATAAAAAAAATAAAATAAAAGTAAAAATAAATTTCTTGGGAGGATCAAATTCCAGAGTGGCCACAATATGGTCTAAAATGTCTAGTTTTTTTAATTACCAGAAATATAAAAGAGCAGGAAAATGTAGCCCATATACAGGAAAATAAGCAGTCAACAGAAACCATCTACAAGACAGCCTAGATGTAGGACTTAGTAGACAAAGACTTCAAATCACTATTATGAATATGTTCAAAGAACTGAAAGACTCCATGTTTGAATAGTTACATAAAAGTATAACAACAATGCCTCACCAATTGGAGAATATAAATAGGAAAATAGAAATTATAGAAAGAGCCAAATGAAAATTCTGGAGTTGCAAAGTAAAATAACTAAAATGAAAATTTCATTAGAGGTGTTCAAAAGCAGATTTAAACTGGCAAGAAAAAAAAATTAACAAGCCTGGAGGTAGAGTTTGTCCAACCTGAAGAACAGAAAAAAAAGAAGAAAAATGAACAGAATCTCAGAGACCTGTGAGATAGCATTAATCAAACCAATATCCACATGGTGGGAATACAGGGAGGAACAGAGAGAGGGAGAGAGAGAGAGAGAAGAAAAATATTCAAGGAAATAATAGTTGAAAATGTCCCAAATTTGATTAACAAAACATTAATCTACAAATTCAAAAATCTCAACAAATCCCAAGTAGGATAAAATCAAAGAGATCCACACCTAGAAACATCATGGTCAAATTGTGAAAAGACAAAAAGAAAATGTTGAAAGTAGAGAGAGAAAAATAACTCATCACGTACAAGGAATCCCCAATAAGATTAATAACTGACTTCTTATCAAAAACAATGGAGGCCAGAGGGCAGTGGGATAACATATTCAAAGGGCTAAAAGAACAAAAAACTGTCAAGCAAATATTCTATAACCAGCAGAGCTATACTTCCAAAATGAAGGCAAGATAAACACATTTCCTGCCAGGCACGGTGATTCACATCTGTAATCCTAGTACTTTGGGAGGTCAAGGTCGATGGATTGTTTGAGCTCAGGAGTTTGCAACCAGCCTGGGCAACATGGCAAAACCTGGTCTCTACAAAAAATACAAAAATTAGCCGGATGTGGTGGTGTGCACTTGTAGTCCCAGCTGCTTAGAACTAAAGGGAGAGGATTGCTTGAGCCCAGGAGGCAGCAATTGCAGTGAGCCAAGATCACAGCATGATCACAGTGAGCCAGATGACAGCATGAGACCCTATTTCAAAAAAACAAAAATATTCCCCAGGTAAGTAAAAATTGAGAGAATTAATGGACAGCAGACCTGCCTTACAAGAAATGGTAACGGCTGAATAGAAATGGCACAAGATGGTAACTCAAATCCACATGAAAAAAATTAAGAGTACCAGTAGGAGTAATTATGTAGGAAAATATGAAACACAGTATAAATAAATTTTTACTCTTTATTTTAAGAGAACTGTCTGCATAAAATAATAACTATAACACTGAAGAAGATGATCCCAATGCCTCTCATTCCCATCCCCAAGGAGGATCATGGTTCCAGTGCAGATCTAGGATATCCTTTTTGCCAAAGTCATGGCCTGTGAGACCGAGAGGTAGCAAACAGTAAAAACAATAAGAAGGAGAGAACCTCTTCTCCAGGATCAGAGCTTACATACTTTGTTGTCTACCCATGATGTTCTCTCTAACTCTATTGAATACCTGCTTTACTTTTCCCAGCAGACTTCTCTAGTCTGGACAATATACTCTTCTGAATTTATCCTGTGAGACCCTACTTAACAGCTAGACTCCTAATCTTAGTTACTTTTTTGCTATCGCCCTTATCTTGGTTTGACCAAGATTATTTTAACTCCCTAAGTAAGCAAATGGCTGGAGAAGAAAAAGCTAAGATATCTTTACAATCTCTAGGAGAACTTGTCTGTCATATTCCTCTCTGTATATCTGGCATACAAAGTTAGAATAAATATTGGCTAAATGAATGAATAAAACTCAGACACTAAAGAGGTCATGTGGTCTACAGCTCAGGATTTCTCAAAGAGATAAGTGACAAGCTTTCAGTGATTAGGTAAAGTTTGAAAGGCAGTAGTAAATGGTAGTGTAAAACTACCTTTTTCCCCATGATCCTCTCTTATACAGTATCTTTTACCTTGCTCATCTTTCTCCTGTCAACCACCATTCAATGTTATTTTGACTTGTGAAGAAGTCAAGAAAGAAAAAAGCAAAGCTGAAGAAAGTGGAGTAAGGAAATTCTGGTGACTGCTAGTTGTTTCTGTTTGAGAATTTGCAGTTTTCTATTTTCTGTTCTTTCTCTGTATCAGAAGGACCTATGACCACTTGAAAAGTCCTAACCTCTGTATCAGAAGGACCTATGACCACTTGAAAAACACTATTTTAGGCTACTATTATCTAGAAATTGGAATCAATTAACAAAAGAAAGAAGATAGATCATCTGCCATAGATGCCAAAAGATAAAATAATTCTAATCATCAAAGGTGAAGTAAAATTTTACCATTCAATTTGGATGTTGGTATTAAATAATTATTGATGATTAAGCTGCCATTCCTTTTAAACTCTTATGTTGAAGACTGATTTCGCTTAGCTTTTGTTTCCTTTACCCTTTTTATTTCTGCAGTTAGGAGGTGGCAGACTGGAGGTGTTACTCGAGTTGCCGTGGAAACTGTTCATCAGAAGCTGGTGTTGAAGACCCGGGCAACAGGGTGGAAATGGATGAGCAGTGGTGGTGCCCAGATCTGGTTACCAATTTGGAAGAGCAGCTGGAAAAGGAGTCTGTTTGAGGTACAACATATCCCCAGGGATTGTAGAGATACTCTCTCAACCTGTCACTGATCTTCAGCATGTAAGTGTTCTCTTTGGCATTGGTGAAGAGAACAAGTAAAAGTAACTGCAAATAGCCAAGAGAGGCCCAGCTTAGAGGAAATGGCTCCAACTCCCTTTTTGATGTAAAGGTCTTAGGAATTACTTTACTACACGGAAGTTTTCAAGAACACAGGAGGGCTATTCATAAGCACTCTGAAACATGAGACATACATATGCAAGATATGTCAAGGACAGGGCTGTGCTCTGTGCTCAGCACCATCTGGAGGCATTAGCAGGAGTGAATCCACTTGTCTTTTTTGTCCTTTTGTGAATTTATTTTCCATACTTATGTATCCTGTTCCGGGCTGTTCATGCACAACAAATTTGACTTTTACAAAATCTAAGGCCATCGGATTTTTATAAAAGTCAAATTTTGGTCCCTCTCCACACTTACCCCAAAGAAAAAACATTAAACTTTGATCTAATGACAGAAACATTCTCTGCAAACACGACTGGTTTGATCACTATAATGGTCAAGAAAATGGTTTAGCTTATTTTAACATACTCACTCTTTACAAAGCTCTAATTAGTGGATAAATGTGTGTGTGTGTATATATATGTGTGTGTATATGTGTGTGTGTTTGTATGTCCCTAAATGAGACTCGTAAGCCCTTTCTTCTGTATGTAACAAACAATACAAACATACCTGATTGGTGAGTACAAGTCTGTCCCCACCCCCTGAAAATAAGTATTTCTGTGCAAGATGAAACACACATTTCATCCAGAGAGAAGAAGCCTCTCTACAGTAAATGGAGACATTGGATTTATGGTACCAGAAAATTTAACTTTGAATTGGTAGGCCATACAATGAACTTGACAATACTTTTTAAGCTCAGGAAGGGACTGGATCACAAAATACCAGCTAAGCCAAACAGAGGTGTTCACTCAACCCCTTCCATCATCTCTGTGTCCTTCCATAGGAAAAGGTCTATAAAGTGCATTTCTCTGACACATGGAGAAGCATACCAAAGGAAAGTACTCTTCGCTTTCCTCTGGCTGTAAGAAGGTAGAATATCTTTTTGTGAACGGTTTAAAGTTAAGGAAAATAGATGTTGTAGATTCAGGATTCTCCTTTGCTCCATGCAAATAAAGGAATGACGTGGACAGATTCTTGGATATTTTTACATCCATTGATGGACACAGATTTGGGGTACACAGATTTAGATACAAATATCTGCTATTCCCCTTTCTCAGTGTGTGCTTTAGGAAAAAAGTTGCTTAATCTCTCTGAATCCCAGTTTCCTAATCTGGGAAATGGAGATAATAATAGTAAGGGAGTAATAATAGTAAGGGAGGAGACCACCCCTCATATTGTCTTATGCCCAATTTCTGCCTCCAAAGAAAGAAGAAGTAAAAACTAAAAGGCAGAAATGAAATCCGCAAGCAGACAGCCTGGCGCCACACCTGGGCCTGGTAGTTAAAGATCAACCCCTGATCTAATCGGTTATTTGCATAAAAAAGCACTGTGAAGATCCCTGTCCTGTCCTGTTCTGTTCTGTTCTGTTCTGTTTTAATTACGGTGTATGCAGCCCCCAGTCATGTACCCCCTGCTTGCTCAATCGATCACCACCCTCTCACCTGGAGCGCCTTAGAGTTGTGAGCCCTTAAAAGGGACAGGAATTGCTCACCCAGGGAGCTCGGTTGTTGGAGACGTGAGTCTTGCCGAAGCTCCCGGCCGAATACAGCCCCTCCTTCTTTAACTCGGTGTCTAAGTGGTTCTGTCTGCAGCTTGTCCTGCTACAATAGTAGCCACTTCATGAGAACGTAATGGGAACTGAAAAAGATGGCACTTGTAAAATGCCTACAATGTGCTCAAACAGCTGTTACTGGCTTGAGAGAGCATTATCTCTTCTGAATGCCTCTTTCAGATTCTAATTCTCAACTCTTCCCAACTTTGGTAGCTTGAAATTGGCCACAGTGGGAGTATTTACATCATGGAAATTGGGCAACAATACAAATCAGGACTTTGTTTTTAGTTTCACTGAAGCAGTTTATTAGCACACCACTGTGCCTATCTCACAGTAAGTGCTCAATAGTAGCAACTTATGTTATACTTGATGACAGTCCATTGTATTTCTAAAACACCCAATGTTCTGAGCTAGTCCATTTGAAGCTGAATATGGAGAAAGAAATACCTGTAAGTGAATTCAATCAGCTTTCTCTGACTGGGTGGCTGGGGTTGCAGAATGGTAACTTCACTAATGTTTCCAGTGATCACAAAGATTGAAAGATAGTGAGCAGTTTGGTCAGCATACACCTTTTAAAAGAAAACAGCAACTGAAATACAAACTTCCTTTCACATGAAAGGGTGGCCTGGAAGATAAGTGAAGACTCAGACGACAGAAATTGACACATGTATCTCTGAAGAGGACAGTTGCAGTTTCAACCTTCAGATAATGTTAAACGCAAGTTTCTTTAGTAGCCTGAGGGTTGAGCTATGTAGCTCTTTTGCTTGGATAGAAGATGATGAGACTTCCTAGAACAGCAAATCTCAGGAAATAGATCTTATCCTGGAGTAGGGACCCAGATGACCTCCTGCAAGAAAAGCGGCCAGTGTTTGCGAGTTCATGACGATACCGCATCTGTTTTTATATTTGTCTTTCCTCTGCTTATTTCCTGTTAGCCACCTGAGAAGGTGGAGTAAAAATGATTCCATTTACAAACCAATTTCTTTATCTCTTTTCCCCTTTTCCCTCCCCCATTTCTTTCTCTTTCTCTTTTTCTTAGTCTCTCTCCAAGCCTAGCAAAGAGGTGACTAGCAGGGAGAAGGAGATGTTCCTACCTGGATTAGGTTGGCAGTAAAATATCCCACATAGGGGAGAGCCAAATCCTAGAGACCCCAGGTATATTAGTCCATTTTCATACTGCTATGAAGAAATACTCAAGACTGGGTAATTTATAAAGAAAAAGAGGCTTAATGGACTCAACAGTTCCACATGGCTGGGGAGGCCTCACAATCATGGCAGAAAGCAAAGGAGAAGCAAAGGCACATCTTACATGGTGGCAGGCAAGAGAGCAAATGCAGGGGAACTGCCCTTTACAAAACCATCAGATCTCTTGAGACTTATTCACTATCAAGAGAAGAGCATGAGAAAAATCTGCCCCCATGATTCAATTACCTCCCACCAGGCCCCTCTCAGGATGCATGGGGATTATGGGAGCTACAATTCAAGATGAGAGTTGAGTGGGGACATAGCCAAACCGTATCACCGGGGATAGCAAGAATTCAGGCATCACCTAAAAGGCAGATGTATAGGTAGGTAAGTTGTCAACAAGAAGTTCAGCAGTAAGTAGCAAAGACTGAGCCATAGTGATATAGGAGGGTGGCAGGGAAGTGCAGGGAGGAGAAGGACGGATCCCTGGCGAGGGCTCCACCCCCAGGCTGTGCCCACAGACCTAGGTGAGGACAGGCACTCCTGTGTTGGCGCCCAAATGTTGCATTTTCCAAGACCACCCTGGCCTGCCACGCCCCCATCCTGTGCCTATAAAAATCCTGCGACCCGGCCGGGCGCGGTGGCTCATGCCTGTAATCCCAGCACTTTGGGAGGCCGAGATGGTCGGATCACAAGGTCAGGAGATCGAGACCATCCTGTGGATGGTGAAATCCCGTCTCTACTAAAAATACAAAGAAAAATTAGTCGGGCGCGGTGGCAGGCACCTGTAGTCCCAGCTACTCGGGAGGCTGAGGCGGGAGAGTGGCGTGAACCCAGGAGGCGGGGCTTGCAGTGAGCTGAGATCGCGCCAGTGCCCTCCAGCCTGGGCGACAGAGCGAGACTCCGTCTCAAAAAAAAAAAACAAAAAAAATCCTGAGACCCTACCAGGCAGACACATAAGCGGCTGGACGTAGAGAGGAACACATCGGCGGGAGAAGACACAAGCGGCTGGATGTGGAGAGGACGTGGAGGGGAGCACACTAGTGCAAGAGCACACGACAGATGCTGGCAGGCCATCGACTGGTGGAACAAAGAGGAGTCTGGCCAGGGCAGTCGGAGTCTCCCCCGACTCCCTGAGGAGTTTGCCGCCCAACTCCAGGGGAAAACCGTCTCCCTCTGGCTCTCCCACCTGCTGAGAGCTGCTTCTACTTAATAAAACCTTGTACTCATTCTCCAAACCCACGTATGATCGGATTCTTCCTGTACACCAAGGTAAGAACCCCGGGATACAGAAAGTCCTCTGTCCTTGCGATAAGACAGGGGTCTAATTGAGCTAACACAAGCCACCTACGGATGGCTAGACTAAAAGAACACCCTGTAACACACGCCCACTGGGGCTTCAGCTGTAAACATTCACCCTTAGACACTGCTGTGGGGTCGAAGTCCCACAACCTGCCCGTCTGCATGCTCCCGCTAGAGGTTTGAGCAGCAGGGCACTGAAGAAGCGAGCCACACCCCCATCACACACTCTGTGAAGGGGACAAGGGAAGTTTTCCCGTTTCAGTGGGAACTAGGGAAAATGGGAGGATCTCAGTTCCTAAAGGTAATGAGCTATATGGGGAGTGAAAGGCAAGAAACGACCCCATCTCAGAGGAATTATGTTACAAGGAATCAGGGCAGCATTTAGATGTAGGAATAGAGAGGAAAAAAACTAGAAGTCCAGCATGAGTCATGAGGAACACAAGTCAAAATCAGAGCGGGATTAACAAGGAGACTGGCTTAGTGCAGACTGCCTGGCCCAGGGATCTTGAATCAGTGCAAAATCTATATAGAGAGTTGCTTTGGTAACACCATCTACTGCAAAAAGAGTGTGCAGACCCAGAGCCAGGAAAACAGGTAAACTACTGCAATACTTAGCAGTGTGTCTACACAGAGGCCTCAGATCAAGGCTGGTTTTTCATCCAATAAAATAATCTAGCCTTATCAAACTACGGTGACTAAATTAACTCTAAACACAATATGTGTAGGCAGCAGCTACTCTGCTTTTGGTAACAGTATGATTCTAAGGAAATTAATTCCCAGAACTTTTTATTCTCGAGCTAATAAATATAGCATGTTTACTGAGGACCACTGTTCGTTTCATATGCTTTTGACCTGGAATATTTACGTTATTTAAGTAGCAAATAACTAAATCCCACCAGATACCTAGATCTCCCAAGAATTTCTGGGTGATCCAGAATGGTTTTAACGAAACATATATTGGTTAGAGGGTCCAAGTTTGTCCATAAGCAAAGTAGATAGTAGCCTATGTATGGTGAAATCCTTCCCCAGTCAGCTACCTTCAAAGACCTCAAGCTCTTGGTGTGAGTTGCTGCTTCACAACCCATCTCAATATTTATTGAGCACCTACTATATGCCAGGTAATGAGCAAAGCTTTGGGAATATGAAGACAGATGAGCACTGGCTCTTGCCATTGAGGAATCCAAGAATTAATAAGGAGTATGAGTAAGTATGGAGCAAGTGGTAGTTTGGGAAGCAAGGAAGAGGACATGAGAGCTCTAGATATCTGAAACGTGGATCATCAAAAAGGGAGGGAAGGTCAGGACCAGGATGCTGGGGTAAATTCAGCAAGAAAATACTATACAACTTTGCTCATTTATGTATTTACTCATCAAATACTTATTAAATATCTGTTATGCCCAGTAATTGTTTGAGTTTCCCAAGTGTGAAAAAGTCACCCTATCTCATGAGAAGACAATTAATAAGCCATAGTAATAACATATGAAAACATAGAGAAGTATAGTATAGGAAGACATAGCATGACAGGGATTTATGTCTTTTCTTATCTCACTGATGTATCTCCACCACCCAGATCAGTATCTGGTACACAATAGGACTCAATAAACATCTTTTGAATGAATGAATGAATAAATAAATAAATAAAAGGAGCACCCATCTAACTGAGGAGCGGGGCACTGCATATCTGGGAAATCTTCCAGCAGGAAGTGACATTTAAGGTAGGATATGAGCCGGGTGTGGTGGCTCATGCCTGTAATCCCAGCACTTTGGGAGGCCTAGGCAGGCAGATCACCTGAGATCAGGAGTTTGAGACCAGCCTGGCCAACAAGGTGAAACCCTGTCTCTACTAAAAATACAAAAATTAGCCAGGTCTGGTGGTGCTCACCTGTAATCCCAGCTACTCAGGAGGCTGAAGCAGGAGAAGCGCTTGAACCTGGGAGATGGAGGTTGCAGTGAGCCACGAGATCACGCCACTGCACTCCAGCCCAGGCAACAGAGCGAGACTCCGTCTCAAAAAGAAAAAAAAAAAAGATAGAATGTAAAGGAGGAAAAGGACATAGGCAAAGAAGAGAAGCAGCTGAGTTGCAGGCATAAGAAATAGAAAATTGGGAGACAGTTTTGTGGGTTCAAGAAATTTCTATAGCTAAAGTTTAAGAGCAGGACAGGGAAGCCACCTTAAAGTGTTTGAACTTTTTTCTTAGTGCAATAGGAAGCCAATGAAGGATTTTACTCACGGGATAAATGCCACCTATTTTTGCTTTTAGAGGGATTATTCTTGCTGCAATATTAAATAATAAATGGAAAGGACAAAAGCCTGGAGTCAGGAAGGCCAGCTGGGAGGCTGTCACAGCTATCCAAGGGAGACATGCCAGCAGCCTGGATTAAGGTGGTATCTGGAGAGATATAAAAAGATGAATGCACTTGGTAAATACTTAAGAAATATTTATGAGGTAGCCCATAGCTAGTCCTATACACAAAATTTTTAAAATCAAGGCCAGGGCCAGTGGCTCACGCCTGTAATTCTAGCACTTTGAGAGGCTGAGGTGGGTGCACTGCTTGAGGCCAGGATTTCAAGACCAGCCTGGGCAACATGGTGAAACCCCGTCTCTACCAAAAAAAATTAAAAAAAAAATCAATAATAATACAAAAGTTAGCCAGGCGTGGTGGTGCATGGCTGTAGTCCCAGCTACTCAGATGGCTGAGATGGAAGCATCGATTGAGCCCAAGAGGTGAAGGCCGCAGTGAGCCATGATTACGCCACTGCACTCCAGCCTGGGCAACAGAGTGAGATCCTGTCTCAAAACACACACACACACACACACACACACATAGAAGAATCAGTCTGTTGAGATGAATACAATACTTAGTTCTGTGTTTTGTTTTGTTTTATATGGAGTCTCACTCTGTCACCCAGGCTGGAGTGCAATGGTGCAACCTCAGCTCACTGTAACCTCCGCCTCCCAGGTTCAAGTGATTTTCCTACCTCAGCCTCCTGAGTAGCTGGAACCATAGGTGTGCACTGCCATTTGCCCAGCTAATTTTCATATTTTTAGTAGAGACAGGGTTTCACTGGCCAGATTGCTCTTGAATTTCTGACCTCAGTTCATCTGCCTGTGTCAGCCTCCCAAATTGCTGGGATTACAGGTGTGAGCCACCACGCCCAGCCCTTTTTTGATAGTTAATTTTATGTGTCAATTTGGAGAGTGTTTTGTGTAAGATTAACATTTAAATCTGTGAACTTTGGGTAAAGCAGCTTGCCCTCCATGAAGTGGGTGGGCCACAGCCAATCAGTTGAAGGCCTGACTAGAATGAAATAAGTGCCCCTGCTCCCAAGCAAGAGGGAATTCTTCAGAAGACTGCCTTCGGACTTCGTTTGCACCACTGGCTCTCTTGGGTCTCCAGGCTTCCAGCCCACACTGCAGATTTGGACTTGCCTGCCTCCATAATCACATGTGTCAGTTCCTTCTTTTCTCTCTCTCACTTTCTCTCACCTTCTCTCACCATATATATCTCCTATTGGTTCTGCTTCTCCAGAGAACCTTAACGAATACATCTTTAAGACAATAACACAATAAATAATGATGCAGATTTCTCAGACGGTTCATCTCAGGAAGCCATCATTGAAATCCACTCTAGGCAATATGTTATCTCAACATACGCTATCTAACCAATGTTCAGAAAATTGATCTAAAAAGTCAGCAAAATGTGAATATAAAATTGCATCAAACTCCAAAACAAATCTGAGGCTGATATGCTGAATGGCATTTTACTTTTAATACAGCTCTGATTCATGAGCCTGACAACTTTTTGAGGAATTAAACATGATCGTCAGAGCTGGGTAAGAATTTGCAGATCGTGTGGTCTGACCCCATTACTTTATAGCTGTGAAAATTGCCTGATTTCATTTATACTCCTGAGCACTGCCTGACATTAAATGGTCAGAAGGAAACCCTGGGAGGTAGCCTCTCACCAGCTTGACACCAGTGTTAGAGCACTGCCCTGTTCCGCTAGACCTGTGGGGCACAGGGACCACCAGGGAGCATGTGTGTGGGGCATATTATCCATGGATGATTAACTAGATCAGTTCAAGCACAATATTAATGATGCCAATGTCATGGCTCTAAGTCTCATGAGCTAATTGACAACAGTTATATCATTTTGTCGTGGATGATATTATTATTATTCTCTATTCATTTTTCTGTCAAAAATACGTGCTATGGGTCACAGCAGGCAAGAGAATATGGCTGATTCAGTACAACTTTATGCCATTGCTCAAAATAATAATTACAGTAGAAATCTGTTGATTTTTATCTGCTCAACATCTCATCTCACCTTAAGGAAACAGCAGCCCTTTCCTCAGTGGACTCCCTTTCTGATGCATGGAGTCCCATGGCGGGCCACACATCACAGTCCTCTTCACCCACCTGGGTTAACAGGGTGGAAACATCCAATCTTGGCCAAGCAGATTCTCTTTCCTGGGAATTTGGATCCTAATCAGAGACACAGAACTTCTATGCTGTTGCTGCTGAGTCATGCAGTGGTTGTGTCCCATGTTTCCTACTACCCTAGACACATAGTGATGTTCTGTGGGCTCCTATACTGAGATCCCAGCAACTGACCTCAGTCCAGTTCTCCCTGAGGCCAGGTTGCTCAACCCTTCCTTCAGTTTTCTCCCAATACATTCCTGTTTCTCATTTAAGGTGGGTCTTTGTTACTTTCACCCAAAAACCCTAACTGATACAACAACTCAACATGCCCAGTTTTCACTGGTTTTTCAGAGACCTCTTCTCTGTATATGGAAGGAATATTTCTATGTATGAACCATAGCTAATTCATTTATTCATTTAATGAAATGAGAACACACCATATTTTGACATAATTTCAGATGTGTTGAGTTTTTTATCATAAAGCTAACACATGCTTATAAAACTCAATCAATAGAGCAATATACATCAAGCAGAATGCTTGTCTCCAGTAAACTCATCTCTCTTACAGAAATAATCACTGCATTATACAGTTTGATGTATATTTGAATTACAGTTTGATATACAGAACTTTCTCAAAATGGGATCATACTATAAACTGTTATAAAACTTTGTTTACTTTTAACAACATAACCATAATGTCCTTCCACATCAGTGTCTATAGATCTACTTCACTCTTTGAAATCGCTGCATATCATTTTATAGGTTGTTTTGAATTTAACCATTGCAATGGTTTGAATCTGTACCCCAAAAAGCTTGTGTTGAAAACTCAATCACCATTGTAAAAGTATAAAGGGGTGGAACCTTTAAAACATGATTAGTTCATGAGGGCTTTGCTCTTATGAATGAATTTAATGTTGCTATTGCTGGAGTAGTTTCCTTATAAAAAATAAATTTGGCCCTCTTCTCAATCTTTCTCTTGCCCTCTCTTGCCCTTTCACCATGGGATGATGTAGCAAGAGAAGCCCTCTCCAGATACTGGCCCCTTGATCTTGAACTTTCCAGCCTCCAGAACCATAAGCCAATATATTTCTGTTCATAATAAATTACCCTGTCTGTGGCATTCTGTAATAGCAGTACAAAATGGACTAAGACAAGGATGTTCCTATAGATAGGCATATAGATGTTTCTAACTCTTTGCTAACTCGGCAATGCTACAATTTTAAGACACCTGTGAGCCAGAACTGCTTATGAGCTTTTTGAAGAGGACTGCCCATCTGGAGGAAGAGAAAATAGAGATATCGTCAGGAATATTTCCTTGAATCCTGGGAGCAAGGAACAGATTAGATGCTAAGGGACAATGGGCCAGTGCCTGGATATTAGGAGATTACCTGATAAGCCCTTTGCCATCAATCTATATGGGATCACCGGGTTCCCCCACGTTTTACTGAAATTCAGGCAAGATTAGGAGTTGCTATCCAGGGTTCCTGCACAACAAATTGGATTAATATTTCAAGTCACATCATGGACACAGAAATGTAGTAACATGACGAGGGTTCCCTCCTACTTGCTAAACCCTTCTTCTGCCAACATATTCCAAGAGAAAGTGAGCTGCCTGCTAACACAGAAAGGAGCTTCCCACAGGGGCTGTTCAAGAGCTGAGGCCCTGGATAAAGACTGAGAAAGCTCGAACCCTAGAAGAAGGAGGAGAAAGCCTGGAACAAAGTAACCGCAAGGTCAGGTGGTGTTAGTGTTCTCACGGGTGAGGCTGTGTTGACAGAAAGTTACACATGGTACCTCTGACTCCAGGAGTGCCAGCAAAGGAGGTCACAGAACACATCCAGTGGCAGCCCAGGGATAGCAACATTATGCACCTTCCTGTGGCCAGAGCCACAGATGCTATCAACAGGGGTCAGGTCATGAGCTCCATGAGGACAATGACCCCATTTTAATCGTTTCACTAAACCCAGAGATGAATTATTGTTAAGTGGTTGTTCAGTTGAATGTAAATAACAAAAGCAGCTCAGCTTTGGTCTACAAGCATCACTAGCCCCATGCACAACACCAAGCTCCGGAGATCCAGGGGTTATACAAATGAAATTGGTGAGAAAAAGTGGCCACCGATGGGGAAGCTTGGTCAGGGGCAGAGCTCGGCTTAGGTTTATTTGCTCAAAGCAGAGGCAAGGCATGGGAGAGTAGGGATACTTGTTGTCAGCCAGAACCTGAAATCCTGGGCTCCGCTGAAGAGTTAAAGGAGGGCAAATGAGAAGGGGCAACGCTTGACCTCGTCTCAGAGAGCACACTCACACTTCCAGCATTATGGCTGCTCAGAAGCATCAAAAATGGAATTAATTTTCCTCTGGGAAATCTCAGCTGATTCTCAACTTACAGGAGAGAGGAGAGATAGCAGACCTGCTTTATAATCCCTCTCAGAAGTTTCTGGATCCCTTTTACTTCTGGTAAATATGTATAAGGAACTAACCAACAATGTTAGCTAAACAACAAATGGATAGGAAAAGAAAGTTACAGAAAGTTTTAAATTGTAGAAGTTGATGTTCAGATTGCTGTCTTCCATACTTGTTGCAAATTTTCCTGAAGTAGCCAGTTAATACATACGGCTCAGAGAACGGAAAGATGACAACTATTTTATCAGCAGCTCTTCAAATTGCCACAACTTTCCCCAAAAGCAGTGTTTATTACTATTCTTCTAAATTTAACTTGACAAAAGACTCTTATATGGGGATCTCAAAGCTCCTAAATAACAGTGATGCTTGACATAAAGACAGTGAAAGGAGAGTTCAAAGCTTTGCACAGATACTCCTTAGTGCTTTCCATATCCCATGATCCTTCTGATGAAATCCCAAAGTCCATAGAGTCTCCAGCCTGTGTTACCACTTCAGGGCCTCTCCATCAACCTCTTACAAATATGAACAAAGCCCCTGGGCCCCCAGGTGACTGATCCACTGTCATATACTAGTTTAGCGCCTGGGCAAACAAAATGTTCCATGGCCAAGAGGACTTCTGTATCTAGTCCAACAACAGTCACACACTGACTGTAGGAGACCTTCCAGCTATACTGGAACCTCTGTCTTTATTCCTTCAGAAGCAGGGTGCACCCACAGGTTTCTGGCAATTTCTTACCCAAGGACCCAGGGCAACCTACACCCACCTACACTCAGGGCCACCTACACTAACTTGTGGTTAATCGTAAGGGAGCATGAAAGAAGGGCACTGCATCCTGCCTGCGATCAGGGCTTTCTTGTATTCCTGCTCTCTGGGACCACTGCCTCAGACCCCTCTACCTGTGGAACCCTGAGCCTCCGGGCCACTGTAACCTTACAGACATAGCTAAGACCACTGAGCCTTGCTATTCTCCTTGGACTTGCCACATTCTACCTATCCCATCTGTCTTATCTTTTCAGTTTTTCGAGTCCTGGATTCTCAGCATATTTGTCTGTCACCTCAGGTAACTACCTGCCTGACTTTGTTAAATTCACCTGAATCCTCAGACTCCCTGGCCTCACACTACTTTTAATCACAGCGGTGTAACCTGGAGAGGTGGAGAGGGATAGAGTGACAGGTGCCTGTCAGCCAACATTAAGAATGTCCCTGGCCCTCGAAGAGTGAGTTGGGCTGACACAAACAAGACATAGCAAAATGAATTGGTATAGGCCAGGGTGCCATAGCTGAGGTCCAGCCCAGTTCCTAGTCTGGGGTCCCCTCTGATTCCCATAGCAGGGGACTTTTGATTCTTACCTGGCCCAGGCTTATCTCCATCTGCAGAGCCTATGCTGGAGTAGGAGAGATTTAAAGTATCTCTGCCTAATCAAGAGTCAGAACCAATCACACTCACACTCGCCACTTGTCCAACCTCGGGACCTAAAATTCTGCCTCACTTCCAAAGACAAGTGCCCACTCTGGGTCCTGTTTCTGATATCTGGGACCTGGTCTTCCCTGTATCTTTGCCCATGTCATGCCATTCTGAGTAAATCTTGTCACTCCCTCTCCCAGGACCTGGAATGACCAGGATTCTGGTTAATCAGCTTGTGTTCCTTTAATCCTGAGCCTTTCTTAGAATCAGAGACAAAAAAAGAGAGCCTGGTATGGGTGTGTTGAGAGGGTGTGAGGTGAGAGGGTAGGTGGCATGATCAATCCTACAGTAATGTGTGCTCCCGGCCCTGTGAGCCTGCTAGCCGCTTTCACAGCTGCTGACTAATACCTTCTCCCAGCCTCATCTTGGGAATATGATCCCTTTCACATGCACTCAGTGAGTGCACTCGCAATGACCCCTTAATTGGAAGTGCCAGGACCTCTGAAAATAACCTAGGGAGAGACAGATCTAGCCAGACTGGGATAATGCAGTTTCCTAGCACTTACCACTCGCTCAGCTTAAACTGACTCCATGTGGAAGACTTGGCTACTGTGCTTTAGAGAAAGTGCCTCAAGTCTTGCTTGTTTTTGACAAACGGGCTCCAGAGTGGCTGGGCCTGATCCTAACATTTGGTTTGCATTACACATACATTGCACAAATCTATCTGCCCTGAGGGAACTGCTCTCTATTTTTAGGGTGGCTTCAATGAGAAGGCAGAAAGAGTGAAGAGAGGAATCACTATTTGGACTCAAACATGGCCAAATTGCTGATACAGCAGATAATACTTGGGGCCGACCTGGTGATCTAGTCATCTTAGAGTTCATGAATCAAGGAAGGAAACGCCTGGGGATAGCCTAGCAGGGAGAACGGAAGTCAGGCTCTCAGAGACAACATAAGGAAAATACTATGCCCGGAAGTTCTAAAGGGGATCATGGTTAATAGAAGGTGAAAGTTTTCAGAGTAATTTAAATATGATTCTAATAATGTAATCCCAATCTCAATGATGATTTAAGTGGGGCTGGGACAAGTAATTTGTGTGTGTGTGTGTTTAGTTGATATTTGCTGCATTAAATTCTTAATGTATACCTGATACCATGCTAAACTCTGTATAAACATTTGCACATTCAATACTTAAGACAACTATATTTAGTAGGTACTCTTATTACACCCATTTTACAAATGAGAATACTGAGGTTCACAAGGTTAATTGGCCAAGGTCATACAATTGGTAGATTTCCCAAATCTGGATTTGAACCTAGACCGTCTGACTCCAGAGCCCGTGCTCTTAACCACTACCTACATGAAAGAGAGGCATAGTCCTGACAGAACAATACCAGGATGCATAAAGCCTTCTAAATTAAGCTAGAAGTTATGAAAATACTAAACAAGTTATATCCAAAACAATACTAACACAGTAAGGATAGGCCTACTTTTTGGAGGCAAATGGTATAGCCCAGGATAGCAAATAGGTTTCAACATGCATAACAATTCCAGTTGACGGGGCAAGGCTACCTGGAGCACAGTGTTACAGAAGTATCTGAGACAGTGTCCAGGCTGAATTGGAAAGAGTGCTGAGGCTGATTACCAAAATCTGTGATGGATGAAGGAGAGGGGAAGGATGGCAGATGTGCTATGTATTTGCCATTCATAACAGAAGTCCACAGGTGGCAGAGAGAGGGAGCAGGATTCCTACAAGAAAACAGGCAAAGGTTGAGATAGATATGTAGCCAGCAACAGAGAGGTCTAACCAGGATGAAAGGTGCCTGCCTAGAAGGTGGCTGCACGTGGCATTGGCAAAGTATGCACGCTGCTGGCTCTCCCAGCTTGCTCTTCAGCAGTCACCAGTCAGGTATCCAAGAGTAGCTAGGAAAGACAGTATTCTGGAAAGAAATCAGGCAGTGACTCTGGGACTTGATATGTGGTCTCAAAAAAGCAAGAGCCAAAGGCTTGGTCCCTAGAGGACAAATCAGAGTGAGGTCAGCAACAAGGCTGAGGAACGCTGACAAGTGATGGATTTTGGGTCTGCAGATGTCTCTCCATGCAGGGTCTGAAATGGTTTTAGAATACAGAGAGGGGCTGAGCCAGCCAACAGGAATTAAGTGGCCTTGTTTGTTTGTGAAGCTTGAGAAAGGACAAGGCAGGAAGCAGTATGTCCTCACACCCACCCTGTGAATAGAGAATGAGGGAGAACTGGTTTGGCAATCAGTCAAGGGAAAAAGGCTGGGAGGCTTTTGGTTGACCACTAACTTAAAAAGAAACAACAGCTAACAGGGCTGCTACGAAAGCAAATACAATCTGCACCAGCCCCAGTGTGGTGTCCAGATCAAGGGGAAAGAATACATATTTTGCATTTGTAAAACCACATCTGGGGAATTGTGCCTAGGTCTGGACAGCCCACATTAAGGGGGCTGGGGCAAACTACAGAGGATAGCGTGAGCTTAGACAAGGTGCAGTTGTAGTGACTGAAGCTGGGTTTTGTTTTTGTTTTCTGGTCGAGAGAACCTTTGAGGAACATGTTAGCTTCTTCTAGCCAAGGGGCTGACCTTTGGAGCAAGGATTTGACTTATTCATAGTAACTCCTGAGGGAAGTAGAACCAGTGGGTGACAGTTACAGGGAGACTAATTTTATGCAATAAATGAGGATATTTCCAACAATTAAGACAGCTTTCCCCTAGATTATTTCCCCACGGGCTACTCTCCAGCTGAATGCTAATAGCCATGGGTAAGTCTGGGGATCTTAGAGTTAGTCAAAGTAAGCAGGTTTCTTCATTGCTGGATTCGTCAAATCCTTTAATGTGTTAGTATGCTTTAAATTTCTCCAAGAAGCTGTCCCAAACTTAACTGACCACAGAATCAAACTCTTCTTTTATTTATTAATTTAGTTTTCATGACTCATTTCTTAATGTCTCCTGAAGCAAGTCCTCTGTGAAATATGCTTGAGAATGTTAGACTAAAGTCATCCATCCTATAAGGAAATGGGTCACTTTGTGAAGAAAGTGAGAGACCTGTCCCAATTTGAGCGGGTGGCCTTCAAACTCTATCTGAGAAAAAGATTGTAGAAGAAATTGCTTCATAGAGAAGAAGTTTGGATTAGACGACCCTTGATTCCATTGCCTACTTTAATGACATTTGTGCCACAAACAAACATTTCCAAAGGAGGCTGAGTTAATTTCAACCTTAACAGATCCCTAAAATGATACAGAGGTCACATGTGAGAATATTCAGCTAGTAACACCTCCTGAGATTGTATAGGCCTAGCAAGAGTGTGTTTTTGGTATATGTGGGTTTGTAATATTTTATAGGGCTAGTGCTGCCCCCAATAAAATGCCTTACCAAACTTACAGAACCTTCCGGGAGTCCTTCATGTTCATCTCAAGTTGATTTCTGGGAGTGTTTTTCTGCTTCTGATTCTTCAAATCTTGCAGAGTTGCTTTTATCTAAGATATATCCATGACTAACCTTTAAAATGACTTAACTCCATCTGCTATGGACTGAAAGTTTGTGTCCCCCCCCAAAAAAATCATATTTTGAAATCTAACCCCCACTGTAATGATATCTGGAGGAGGGGGCTTTGGGAGATAATGAGAGCATGAGGGTGAAGCCCTCCTGGATAGGATTAGTGCCCTTTTAAGAAGAGGTCAGAAGGCTATGGAACTCTGCCTTCACCATGTGAGGATACAACAAGAAGTCAGCAGTCTGCAACCTGGATGAACTAACCATACTGGCTTCCCAATCTTGGATTTCTAGCCTCCAGCACTGTAAGAAACTTGTTATTTAAGCCAGCTAGTCTATGGTAATTAGTTATAGCAGCCCAAACTGACGAAGACCACCATCTTAAACTTTTAGAAAGGGGAATTGGGATATAAACTTTAAAATAATCTTAAGAGCTGTATGTCTACTGTAAGCGTAATGTACAGTGGCAGAACTAGCAAAAAAAGAAAGAAAGGTGGGGGGACCCAGTATAAAATCTGATACACCTGGGTTGAACGAAAAAGACCCCACCCTTTTCTTTTCAAGCAAAGGACAAGGGTTTAGTTACACAAGGTCAGGTTCTGGTTAAGGGATGGGCTAAGAAAGAGCACTTTCTTCTCTGAAACATAGCTAAACTGATTAGAAAGAAAAGACAGATGCCTCAGTAGGACAACAATATAATTTTTATATTACTAGGTACCACTCTAGGGACTTCCATAAACATCCTAGGCAGTCGTGGAATTGAGGCTCATCCTCTTGTCAGCAGCTGGCCCAGCAAGGGTGACTCCACTGACTTTCCCTGTCAGAGGATGTGCTCCTGCCTGCACTCACCCACCTAGCCTCAGCTCCCCTAGAAACAACAAAGCTGGCTCTCAGATCCGGCATATTCTCCTCACTCCCGTGCATGCCAGCTACTGGGAAAGGGAGAAAGAACAACTCCTTACCTGAGCTCTGAGGCCTCTTGTGATCTGATCCCTTCCCACCCCTATGACCTCACCTCCCACTCCTCCTCTCCCATCATTCACAATCCTCCAACCACCCCCAACTTCTTGCTGTCTTTGAACCTATCAAGCCAGTTCCTATTTCCAGGCCTTTGCATTTGCCATTCCTGCTGCCTGGAATTCTCTTCCCCAACCCTTTGCACTTGTCTTATTCTCACTTCCTTTAAGCCTCTGCTTAAATGTCACCTCCTCAAAGGATTCCTCTCATTACCCCAAAATAGCCACCAAATCTTCACTCACGATCCCCTTATCCTACTTTATGTTTCAGTAGCGTTTTTCATCACCTGATGTTAAATTATACATCCATTTGTTTCCTTCTTTACTTCAGGCAGGCCTAAAGCATACGTCTGCTGGAGAGATGAGATGCCCAGGAAACAGGCTTTGAGAAACTAGACTTCACTGCACCCAGTACTGCAGCAAGTGCACCAAAACACCCAAGGTGGCTCCCTGTCATTGCTCCTGGTGGACAAGCATACATCAGTTCCAGCCTCCAGCACCACTGGGAGGGTCCTGGAGGACCAACTCCTAGCACCTTCCAGTCTGATCCATTCATATGAGAATCATCAGCTGCTGAGGCCCCCCAGGACCAGAAACCCAGGAAAACTGCCACCTTGACTGGAGTCCCACCATATTCTATCTCTGCAGAGATGTCCTTCTGTGTGGGGTCAGTTGCAACCTTTATGTGAAAGAGAGAAAACAGATTCTTTGCTGGTAGCTTTTGGTATCATCATATCAATAACCATAAATCACATCACTGTCTCATTGTCACAACTGAACAAATCAGAGCTGTCTGTCTCGTTCCCCATTGTATTATCAGTGCATAAACAGTGCCTGACACATAGTAGGTGCTCAATAAATGTTTTTTATGTCCAAATAAAAGAGCAGTGGAAGATCCTCTACAAGTGAGAGGGCAGAAAATTATAAGGTAAATAGGGAGGAACGGGGGGTGGAGGGCAGCCTTCCCCTTCAGAGGGAGACGACTCCAGAGGTGCTCCTGACTTTATGACAATAGCTTATGACCCTCACCAATACTCTCTTACCCAGACATGACTCACAGGCTTCTGGGGTCAATGGGCCCATTAGGGAATTGCCTCCAGTGCTCAGCTGGGATTCTTCCCTGATGATGAACTCCAAAATTTATGAAATTAGAAGACATCACCCTCATTGCTCAGGAGGATTGTAAACTTCTTCTACCAGACTTGCTCCCAATCTCCTTCTAACCCAGACCACCAAAACTTGCTGTCAGGCTATGACCTTGAACTTGCCCCAATGGCTCTAAGCTCTGACTTCCCTCCTCCATTATGGCTCACACCTGTTTCCTGGCCCAGCTCTGCTCCTGGGGCTTGTTTCTAGTGCCTCCTCTTATTTCCTTTGTCCTCCACTAATGGGACCTGGAAATGCGCCCCCATAGCGCATCCACACCGCTCCAGGAAACAAGACAAATTGATAGAACATCAAAGGGACAAAATCAAATGCTCATCTCAACATCCTGTGTGGAAAATGAGGCGTGCCTCCAGTGGACGTAGCTGATGACCCTGGAGCAAGCTGATCATGGGGAAATGATCTGGTTAAAAATGAATATGAGAAACAAAGGTAGAGGTAAGGAAGTTAACTCCAAAAACTGTAAGTTACAGCACTTTAAACTATCAAAAGCAGGAAAGACTTCTATTTGCTACAAGTTAGCTTGGTTTTTGTTGTTGCTGTTGTTGGTTTTTTTTTGAGATGGAGTCTCGCTCTGTTGCCCAGTCTGGAGTGCAGTGGTGCGATCTTGGCTCACTGCAAGCTCCACCTCCCAGATTCAAGCGATTCTTCTGCTTCAGCCTCCTGAGTAGGCGGGATTACAGGCGTGTGCCACCACGCCTGGCTAATTTTTGTATTTTTAGTGGAGACAGGGTTTCACCATGTTGGTCAGGCTGGTGTCGAACTCTTGACCTCGTGATTCGCCCACCTTGGCGGGATTACAAACATGAGCCACTGTACCTGCCCACCTTGTTTTTTCTTGTTTTTCTGTTTTGTTTTGTTTTGACCCCATTTGAAACCACACTCCACTAAAAAGGCTTTGTGTAGGTGGATTACTCTGGGAAACAGACACACACACACACACACACACACACACACTGCATTTCACTACACCTTTAAGGAAGTATAATGAAGCAAATGGAATGGTCAATCTGACCTTCCATTAAAAGGTCATCATAAGGGAGTTTTCTAAACCAAAGTGAATGTTACAATAGAGATTGAGAAGATAAAAAAGTCACAGAGCCAACAGCTGCACTTAATGGGAACTGGAAGCTTTCCCATCACTGTTCCACCCAGGAGGCTCTCAGAGCCAGAGAGCACTAGATGGAGGTCTGTCCTATTCAGGGCCTGAGATGTTGTGCTTAAGTCTGGAGGGACATATGGGTCACGTGGTTCTATTCGGCCCCATGGTGGTTTAGAATCACTGGGATAGTCTCACCTGTCACTCATCTCACACACACACACACACACACACACACACACACACACACACACACACACACACTGCAGCAAGCAAATGATGCTTTCACAGGAGGAGATAGTATTAAAATCTCTAGAGGGGAGATAACATCTGGTTTTCAAAAGCATGTTCAATGTGCTCCTGGTTTACTAACACAAATTGCTGAGAGCAAAGCTCCAAAGAAATCTCTGTATTGATATGCGTTAGCAGACAACACAGTGAGTGAGAAGACTTTGCTTGGACATGACTCTTAAAAAGTCATTGAGAACCGCTGCTTGAGTTTGCACCTATCCTTGGTGAGGTCACTAGAGACAGAGCAAGGCAGAGGATGCTGCAGGGCCCTCCGTCTGCCCACGGCACATAAGCCTCAGCATTTGGAGGGAAAAAAAAGGAAATCTGACCTCCAAGCAATTGAGCCCACAGGAAAATCTGCTTGCATTAACCAGCTGGGTGCTGGAAAGATTTACCTCTGCCTCATAAAAATTATTTCACTAACAGATGTCTGATCTCCACCTGAAAGGATTACTGAGCAAATAGCAGATTTGCTTCAAACAGCAGCTTAGTGAGTCATCACAGATGTCAGGCAATGCATTAGCTGAAAACATTTAGGAAACGGAGGGGGTTGGCTGCAATCTCCCATTAGGCGGTATCTTGATGGGGAGACAACACTGGAATCTATGTGATTGGAATTTTAATTCATTGAGATTTTCTACAAGGATTGTAGAATGTCAAAGCTTGTTAGCTGCAAATCAGTGCATTGATTCCAGAGTTGAAAATAGTTCTTCCACCTAAAAAATAAAGATTTAATATTCCAACTGTCTTTACTTGGCGGCAATTTAAAGTTTTTTTTAAAGCTAAGCTCTCAAGGTTGAAAGGGACCTCAGAAGTGATTTGGTCTAACCAATCAAGAGGTCACCTATGATAGCCCCCAAAGAAACTGAACTTGAGTGAAAGAGGATGAAGTGCTATTCTGTATAAATACTGATTTTAAAAAAAGACCTATTGAATACATTCCAAACCCTCCACAAGTAAAAATGTGTCTATGTGAAAATGTTCACACATACACACATGTTCACACACTTCACACACATACACACACATGCTAAGACTCTTGTAACTCTCCGTCTATGACAACCTTGACGCTCACTAGAAGTATCTGGGGAGCTTTCAAAAATCCTGACGCTTAGGTCTGCACTGCAGACCAATTAAGTTAAAAGCTCTAGGGGTGGGACTCATGTATCAGTACTTTTTTAAGTTCCCCAGGTGATTCCAACGTGCAGCTGAAGTTTAGAACTGCTGCTCCAGAAAGAGTATATTCATTTGTTCATTCATTCATTCAACAAGTATTTATTGAACTTTCAGTATATGCCAGGCACCACACTAGATGCTAGAGATAAAATGGTGACTGAAAAACATCATGATCTTGGATCTCATGGAATTTTGCATCTAATGAGGGAAGATTAATTAGCCACGTAGTGAATATGTCATTTAAAATATACTGAGTGTTCTGGAGGAAAGATTGTGGTTCTAAGAGAAAATATAATGAAGTATCTGATGTAGATTTGCAGTCAGAAAAGTCTTTCCTGAGAAGTTGACATTTGCAACATGATCTTTTGATTGAGAGGAGTTAACTGGCAGGGAAGGGAAGAACTCTCCTGCTCTTTCTAAGAGGAACAGCGTGTGCAAAGATTCTCTGGCAGAAGGAGGCTAACACATTCAAGGAAATGGGGGGAAATAATATGGAAGACACCCAAAAAGCAATTAGCAAGAGTGGTCCGGAATGACAGACAGGTTGGCAGAGACCAAATGATCATGGTCTTTAGGCCACCATGTTAGTGGCAGTTCAAGCAGAATGATAGAAACCACTATGAACATTTAAAGCAGAGAAAAAACAAGGTAAGGCATTGGTTTTACAGGTGAAGAAAGAGCTGAAAAGAAAGAGGATGATGAGGGAACCCAGAAATTAGCAACAGCAGGAAGCCATTCTCAGCCTTAGTCTGAGGGGCACAAAAAAAGGGATAGTGTTCTGCAGCCCAGGGTCTGGACTCACCTGGTGGAAGCTCAAACCTTTGTGGATCTATGTAGTAGGCCAGCTCCTATGGTAATTCCTGCTTCCTCCTAATGTGAGGCACTAACCATTATACAAACAAGATGCTTCTTCCTCTTCCCTACAAGAGAGAAGAAAGTCTCAGCAGTCTTTGTATTCATCTCAAGTCTCCAGGTGATATGAAGTCTTCTCCATCAGGTCCTGATGCAGCTCCTGTGGAGGGTGAGGATATCATGAAATGTGTCGTGAAAGAAGGAAACCATCATTCAGCCATGACCCCAAGATCAGCCGGTACCTACACCGGGCAGAGAGTTCCTTACCTGATGCTGGCTGAATCACTGTGGACAAAGAAGGAAAGCCCATGCCCAGAATGAGTGTCTACTCCACTGAGGACCAACTGCTTTGCCCTCCACAATGGAAAGGCTCTGTATTAGTTTCCTGGGCCTGCTGTAACAAAGTCTCACAAATCAGGTGGCTTCAACAATAGGAATTTTATTTTCTCAGAGTTCCAGAAGCTAGAAGTCCCAGATTGAGGTGTCAGTAGTGGCAGATTCTTCTAAGGCCTCTCTTCTTGGTTTGTAGATGGCCGTCTTTTCCCCGTGTCTTCCCATAGTCTTCCCTCTTTATAAGTCTGTGTCCAAATTGCCTCTTCTTATAAAGACACCAGTCATGTTGGATTAGGACACACTTTAATGACTTCATTTTAACTTAATTACCTCTTTGTAGAACCTATTTCCAAATACAATCACATTGTTTGGTACTTGGGGTTAGGACTTCAACATATGAATTTAGGGAGGATACAACTTAGTCCATAACAGGCTTCAGCGTAATTAATTTGCCTTCAGGTGGCTGGTTACTTTCCCCATCCCACTCTCCAAAGAATGAGGCCATGTCCATGCCCATTGGCCACTAATATGGGCAGTTGGGCACTAAGCAGTAATAGGTAGTCAAATCAACCTTGGAGCAGAGAATTCCATGCTGATGAGCCCAACCAGGTGTACTGCCAAAACTCCTGCCTAGTGGGAAGATCTTCACTGCTGTAATTCACGGCCACCCCTGATAGGCCTGGGTGCTGCAACAGTCCACTCTGGGTGGACCAGCATACTGAGCAGCCCCATTTATAGCAGCAGATGTTGTGAGTGTCTGGGCCACTGGCTCATGGAACTTGCTAGTGCTTTCCAGACATGCTCAAACCCAATCTTATATATCCCACTTCCACTTGACAATTAATTGTGCTGCACACATTATGGTCTGGTGAATCAAACAGTGCCCACTTTAGGATGGACAGCTTAGGTCACATGGTCACTTGCTATGCCATGGTAATGTGTTCAGTGTCTCCTGGGGTCCAGAAGCAATGCAGAAGATGTTTTTCAAAAGGAGAATCAACAAAGGAGCACATGGCTCTGCTTCCAAATCCTAGACTGGCCAGAGGATTTATCAAGAGAAGTCTGTAGAGAGAAAGAGAGAATTCTTATTTTCCACTAACATTCTGAATTCCATTGAATCTTTTGATCATAAGGCCTAAGTGGAAAGGTGGCTCACACCACAACCTGGGCCTATTGCAGAGCCGTCTCTCACTCTGGCCCCATGCTAAACTGTCAGCCCATTAGGCTGCTTGGCAAAGGGCTGAGCAGCATACCCATAAGTGGTACATGTTGCCTCCAAAATCCAAAGATACTCAAGACCGGTATAGCTACGTTATTATAAAAACAATGAGAATAGGGGAGTGGCATGGTTTGACTTACACTGTTTTTAACGATTGCTCTGGCTGCAACATGGGTGAATGATTGGAGGGAACCAAAGCCCAGCTGAGAAGTCTAGGTAGGAAGCAGTACAGTAGTCCGGGGAAGAAATGATGGGAACAATGGAGCAGAGCACAGAAGATGGACAGAAATAGAGTGTTGAGGGCTATGAGGATGAAAGAGCGACAGGACCCAGCAATGCTCTGGAATTAGAAGAGGGGAGAGAGGTGAACCTTGTCCCCCAGGTCCTGGCTTCCCACACCAGGGCATGCTGGTGCCATTCACGGAGATAAGAAATACTGGAAGACCAGTGAAATCAGGCTGATCTGGACCTGAGTCACAGCTCCATCAAATGCTGGATTATTCAAGAGAACTTTTATGATCTCTTCAACCTTCTAGATGAGCTCCATTTGTTAAAATTACATTAAATAATATACAAAAAGTGCCTAGACCACTCCTTGACACATAGTAACTGCTTATAAATCTCAGTATCACTACTACTTCTCTTTCTGCTGCATACACCAGCATAGATATCAAGGGTCTGTGCTTTCAAACTATCCAGGAAGAACTATACTATGGAAGTGACCCACAGCATTTACAGAGGAAACACAGATATAGACAAATATAAATCCTAAGTAAGGGAGTGTGTATTAGTCTGTTTTCACGATGCTGATAAAGACACACCTGAGACTGGGTAATTTATAAAGAAAAAGAGGTTTAATGGACTCCCAGTTCCACGTGGCTGGGGAGGGCCTCACAATCATGATGGACGATGAAAGACGTGCCTTACCTGGTGGCAGGCAAGAGAGAGAATGAGAATGAAGCGGTAGGGGTTTCCCCATATAAAGCCATCAGATCTCATGAGACTTATTTACCACCATGAGAACAGTATGGGGGAAACCACTCCCATGATTCAATTATCTCTCACTGGGTCCCTCCCACAACATGTAGGAATTATGGGAACTACAATTCAAAATGACATTTGGGTGGGAACACAGGCAAACCATATCAAAGTAGTAGGACTAAAGGAAAGAACACATGAAGTGCATATTAATTATTTTTCTGAAGAAACATGTGATGAGCTTTGCATAAAATTATAAGTGCTATATAAAGTAGGATTGTATCAATCAACATAAATGTGTGACTGCTGGGCAAACATACCTCTGGCTTCACATCCTCAACCCTGACCTCTAAGAATTACTGACCAAAAAGTACTGGTGAGAAGCATTTGAGTCTGGGGTTTGTCAAGCAGCAGGATAACTGCCATGGCACTGCTAGAAAGAGATTGCTGGTGTCGGCTGGGCACGATGGCTCACGCCTGTAATCCCAGCACTTTGGGAGGCCGAGGCGGGCGGATCACGAGGTCAGGAGATCAAGACCATCCTGGCTAACACAGTGAAACCCCATCTCTACTAAAAATACAAAAAATTAGCCGGGCGAGGCTACTTGGGAGGCTGAGATAGGAGAATGGCGTGAACCTGGGAGGCAGAGCTTGCAGTGAGCCGAGATCGCGCCACTGCACTCCAGCCTGGGTGACAGAGCAAGACTCCGTCTCAAAAAAAAAAAAAAAAAAAAAGAGATTGCTGGTGTCTTCCTTGCAGATACCTCCCAGTAAATGGAGCAACCTAAAGTGGCAATCATGATCACACAGAAAGTGAGGGAGATCAAGGCTGAGATACGGCTCACTTTCATTCTGCTTTAACTAAAAACACCACCTCCAGTTTCTGTGACCCAGAAAGGATTAACTTCCCAGACGGAATTTAAATCCTACATTCATCCACTGACTGATGTGATCCCGGGAGGAGCACTGTAGGTTTACCCAGTTCATCGTTCACAAGTTTTCTGCTGTCCCTCTTCACACAAAATCATAGAAGATTCATGACAATCATTTAGGTACCTTCTTAAGAACGCACAGGATAGTGTGTGTCAGAGAATAAGGGGCTCAGTCTCACTGGATTCACAGAGTAAGGGTGTGGTTTCTGGAATTGGAGTGGCAAGGTCATTGGCCCTCTTCACAATGACTTAGACTTTGCTTATCCTGACAAATCCACCAAAATGGTACCAAAAATATACCCTGACTTAGCAACACTGTTCTTGCCTTTTTGCCACCTAAGTAAAGACCACAAGGTTTGACACATGTAGGTGTCTGATTGTTAAAGCAATAGTCAAAAGAGAATCTAGAAATCTTGCCACCATTTTCAAGATTCTGATATATCTTTCAGGCTTTTATTCATTCATACTTACTGAGGACCTACCATGATTCAGGCATTATTTCTCTATGCTAGTTGTGGGGCTTTACTAAAGGCAATAAAGCAAGGTCCTGCACTCAAGGAATTCACACATCTAATTAGGGAGTCAATGAATGCCACTTGAGCCCAATGCAGGGGGTGATATGATAGTGCCCTAGCAAAGCTTGCCACAGGGCTCTAGGCTCCCTATGCATGTGATTCAACTGACCACACAGCAGTATGGCTTTTCATTTACCAAATAGTTGCTGGATGCCTACCATGTGCCAGGAACTGCTTAGAACCTGAGGATTCAACGGGGAACAAAAATAGACACACTCCAGGCCTTCATGAAGATGAAGTCACAGTCTTTGGAGTTATAAATATCTAGGTTCAAATTTTATCTCTACTCTTTAGTAGCTAGGTTATCTTGGGCATATTTTATAATCTCACCAAACCTCTGTTTCTTTATCTGGAAAATAGGTATAATAATAGCACCCACATCTCACCTTATTATAACAGAGTAAGAGAAATGAGAAAACACATATGCTGGTCACCATTCTTGACAGAGTACATGCATAAGTGCTAATTTTAGAGTGTCTATGTGTGTGTGATTAAAACCAAGATGTTATCTTTATTCAGGCCTTAGAAAATTAACCTGAAATAAAATGTCAGAGCCGAGAGTCCTAGAGAGTATGAAAAGGAACAAGATTCAGGACAAGTGTGTGTGTGTGTGTGTGTGTGTGTGTCTCAGTGATTGGGTTCCTAGCTTCTCACCACCTACAAACACAGCATGCTATACCCACATGTACATTTCCATTTAACTCACTAGTGAGATTTGTTTAGGGTAACAATTTAAAAATATATATTTTTAGTCATAGCCAAGAAAATATCAGAATCCAAATATCAATATCTGTTTAAAAAATAAGGTTCCCAGGCCAGGCGCAGTGGTTCACGCCTGTAATCCCAGCACTTTGGGAGACAGAGGCAGGCGGATCACCTGAGGTCAGGAGTTCGAGACCAGCCTGGCCAACATGGCGAAACCCCGTCTCTACTAAAATTACAAAAATTAGCCAGGCATGGTAACGGGCACTTGTAATCCCAGCTGCTGGAGAGGCTGAGGCAGGAGAATCACTTGAACCCGGGAGGCAGAGGTTGCAGTGAGCTGAGATCATGCCACTGCACTCCAGCCTGGGTGACACAGCGAGACTCCATCTCAAAAAAAAAAAAAAAAAAAAAAAAAGACTCCATCTCAAAAAATAAATAAATAAATAAGGTTCCCTCCACTAATCTCAGAAAGCTAGAGGTGTTTTTCCACAAGGGACGTGAAGTATGAAAAGTATAAAAATCTTGTCAACCATGTAAGTTACATTCATTTTTTTTGCTGGCTATGTTTTGAGTCCTTGTCTCTCCTAGGTAATCAGTTTTTTAGAGAGACAAATAAGGACCCAGGCATACTACATCCAAAAAATCTTAATATAACATATATAACAAATTATTCACATATTATTACTAAATTAACATAAAAATATGAAAATGGGCATTTATATGAAATTATGTGTTATTCTACATTTTTCGCTTGTCTGTCATGTAAATGCTATTACTTACACAAAATAATGACAGAACTAGCTAGGGTGAATTAGCAGCAACTAATAGGACTAAGTAAACAAAAAATATGTGTGAGAAAAATATAAAAATATTTTTATAGCGTTTAGTCTAATACAGCAGGGGTCCCCACAGTAGTGGCCACAGACCACTACTGGTTTGTGGCCCGTTGGGAGCCGGGCCACACAGCAGGAGGTGAGCAGCTTCTAGTGAGCTTTACTGCCTGAGCTCCGCCTCTGGTGAGATCAGCGGGGGTGTCAGATTTTCATAGGAGCATATATGTTGTGAACTGTGCATGTAAGGGATCTAGGCTACATGCCCCTTATGAGAATCAGTTTCATCCCCAAATCATCTGCCCTCTCCCCTGCTCCCCTCAAATTTGTCCCTGGAAAATTTGTCTCCCACAAAACTGGTCCCTGGTGCCAAAAAGTTTGGGGGCTACTGTAATACAGCAATGTATTTTAACTCTTCAATTTTTGTTTTGTTTTGTTTTTAGAGAAAGATACTTGCTCTGTCATCCCGGCTGGAGTGCAGTGGCACAATCGTAGCTCACTGTAATCTTCAACTCCTGACCTCAAGCAGTCCCCCTGTCTCAGCCTCCTGAGTAGCTAGGACTACAGGAATGTGCCACCACACCCAGCTAATTTTTCAAAATTATTTTTTATAGAGATGGGGTCTGACTATGTTGCCCAGGCTGGTCTTAAGTTCCTGGCCTCAAGAATTCAGCCCCCTAAAATGCTTGGATTACAGCCAGAAACCACCACACTTGGCCACTTCTTAAGTACTATAAGCTATATTATTGTGTGTTCTTAAGATACATAAATGTAAGGCTTTTTTTTAACGTAACAGAACATAACTACAATTGGACTAACTGAACTGATATTATCAATATTTAACAAAAATTAACAGTGACGTGTTTCTTTCTATACCAAGATATAGTAGGCTATTTTACTGTTTCCTTTCCTAAGGATCCTTCTCCGGACTGCCCATGGCCTTTAGTAAATTCTTTCCTTCTTTATGTAGTGATAAACTGAATAGTCAAGTTCACTTTGACCCATACCTCTGCTGTTATCAAGCACATATTTTCAATGGCCAGCACCTATGATAGCTGTCCTGTAGGCACACATCTAAGGATATCTCCTTCCATGCCTATAAAGTTAAAAATCTTACTGAGTCCTGCTGCACATTTTGAGGAAACTGAAACTTAATTGACCAGGCATGGTGGCTCATGCCTGTGGTCCTAGCACTTTGGGAGGCCAAGGCAGGAGGATCACTTGAACTCAGGAGTTTGAGATCAGCCTAGGCAACCTAGTAAGACCTTGTCTCTATAAAAAATAAAAATAAAATTAGCCGGGTGTGGTAGCGTATGCCTGTAGTCCCAGCTACTCAGGAGGCTGAGGTGGGAGGATTACTTGAGCCCAAAGAGTCAAGGATCCAGTGAGCCTTGATGGCACCATTGCACTTCAGCCTGAGCAACAGAGGGAGACGTTGGGTCAAAAAATAAAAAATACTTCGTAACCAGAGACTGTATCTTGAGCAATATTAAGCAAAATCATTCTGTAACTAATAACCAAAGTCTTATTATAAAAATGAAGATGTGTAATATAGAATAGGGGTCTTCTGCATTTCTTGCTTGCATGCCCAAGAATTTTGAAAACTACGTACCCTCTCACAGATTTTAACGTTGACATATAAAAATCATATATACATTTGCTGGTATATTTAAATATGACATTTCAACATAAAACTGTTACATTATCCAATAAAATGTAATATCACAACCATTTGATACCCACCATCATTCACTTTAAAAACATAAGAAAGCTTATTTTTTAACATTTGGAAATTTAACATATTTCTCTGTCCTATTTAAATTCATGTTTCTCTTCTGCTTCCCCACAAAAAAAAAAAAAATCTATCCTGATATGTTTTACGGTCAAAAGTCTTTTGTTTAACTTCTTTGATCACCTCATGATAGCTACAATTTTTAAAAAGTGTATTAGTTAAAATTTAGAAATTAAAATGTTTGATTTATTTCCAGTGACTTAAAGTGTTCAATGTTTTTTAAAATATTTAATTGCATTGAAACTATGATGATCACAACCAAATAAATATTTTTATAAATATTGATTATAATAATATATAAAATCATATAGGGAATACGTTTCCTATAAATACGAATCATCAATTTTGATCTTTTCTTGTATATAGATTTGGTCACTAGCACATATCTTTATTGTTTGTTAATGAGTTTTAAATAATTTTAAAATTTTATAGGATGAAATAAGGATTGGTTGTAACTGTAATAAATATTTCATAATATGACTTTATAATATAGGTTTTAACTATCAGATCTGAAAAAGAGATCACATAAAATTTCATCTGTGTTTTTGCTAATGTATCTTGAAAAAGCTTCTCGTTACAATGAAAAGAATTAGTGTCACTGAAACAGGAAAAGTTCCCTTGTGCCCCTCACAGGGCGTGCGATGAGGGTGTGGCTCCTTTCTTCAGTGCCCCGCTGCTCAAAACCCCCTAGAGCGAGCAGGCAGACAGGCAGGTTGTAGGGAGCGTGGGCTCTGACCCCAAGGCAGCTTCCGGGGGTGAATGTCTACAGCTCCTGAAGCCTCGGCGGGCATGTGTTACCATGTGCTCTTTTAGTTTTTGCCGTCTGTAGGCAGCTTGTGTGAATCAGCTCAATTAGACCCTCTGCCCTATCTCAAGGACAGTGGACTTTGGGTTCTTGCCTTAGTGTACCAGAAAAATCAGATCACACGTGGGCTTGGAGAATGAGTGCAAAGTTTTATTGGGTGGTGGAAGTAGCTCTCAGCAGATGGATGGGGAGCCACAAGGGGTATGGAGCATGCAGTGGGAAGGTGGTTTTCCCCTGTAGTCGGGGCGGGCAGCGGCTGGGGTCTCCTCCCACCATCCTGGCCAAATTCCACGTCGTTTCGTCGGTCAATGGCCTGGCAGCGTCTGCTGGTGCCTGTCGGTGTGCTTTTCGGCCAGTGTGTTCCTCTCCATGTCCACCCACTTGTGTCTCTGCCCACTAGGGTCTCGGGGCTTTCATGGGCACAGGACGGGGGCGGGGCAGGACAGGATGGTCTTGGAAAATGCAACATTTGGGCACAAAAACAGAAATGCCTGTCCTCGCCTAGGTCCGTGCCCACAGGCCCGGAGGTGGAGCCCTCACCAGGGACCCTGTCTTCCTTCTCCCAGCACTTCTCTGCACTCCTCTGCCCTCCTCCCGTATCATCCCTACCCTATATTGTTGTTCAGACATGACTTGCTTTATAGCTATAAAGGAGTAAGCAATACTCCTTTGAAAATAACTGGGAAAAGGTTGCATGTAAATGTCTTACTGAATCTATTTTTAGCATTCTATATTCCTTATGGACAGTTTCTGCTTTCTTTTATAAGACTCTCCCTCAATAGTCAGGAAATGAAAGAGGCCAGGCTATTAAAAAAAAGTATCACTTCTCCCGCCACCCCACTCTACCATGTATCTAAATCACAACTTCCCAGCATAGGGAATGCTACTCTCCACCTTTAATAGATAGAAGAATAATGCCAGGAAAGGCAGGAAGCCTAGGGTTCATGGTCCCTTCATTACCCATCAAAGGAAACCCTCCCTTTGCCTGGCTCTTTGAGGTTTTTACATCCTAGGGCAATGTGCCCATAGTAAGATTTAAAATAGGTGAGGGATATGAAGAGCTATTGTGAACACAGGTCTGTTCTCTAGTTCTCTAGGAAAGAATATCTCAAGGAGGAGGGTTGAAAATCCAGAAACTGATTTTCTTAGAAGTGCACACTATATACCTTCAAAAAATGTATGAAGATATACACACCCTTTGGGGTGTGTACTCCAGTTAGAGGACCACTGAATAGAAGAGTTTGGTTTTGCAATAAGTGATATGTATGCAGACCAGAATCCCAGAGCTGTCATTGCTAGTAGCTGCGTGACCTTAGGCAAGCTGTTTAGTCTCCCTGAATCTCAGTTTTCTCGTGGGTATTCTCGTGGGTAAAATGAGAATAATGGGACATATAAAGTTATAGTGACAATTAAATAAGATAATATATATAAAGCAACTAATACGTAACCTAGCTAATACAGTGGTAGGCCCTGAATAAATAGGTTTTATTATATATTTATTATCATTATAATTATTATTTTTATTTTGGTACAGAAGTTACTATTATTATTCTCCTGAGGAGGCATAATATTACTAAAATAAAATAGGCACCAAAAGAGAATCCAGAGGAAAACTGAGCCTATTTTGGCAAGGAGGGAATATCCTAAGATTTCACTGCTTGATGGTGAAAAGGCATTAGTGAGGGGAATCAGAATCTGTTATACAACCAACTGGTGTGATTTTTACTACAGAGAATGGTTTAGTCCTTCTTAGTAATCCTGCTGAAGTCTTTGGAAAGTCTCTTATTTATAAACCTCTTTAGGAGTCTACTTCATTATTGTAATGAAGTTTCTGGTGCTTGTGGTTTGTGCAATTGGGTAGTAGAACCCTTTACAGAATTCTTTCCTTAATGAGGTAAAGACCACTTCTTTCAGCTAAAGGGCTTTGGAGGGAGGCAGACTAGAGTCTAGGTCTAAGGACAATTCCAGCCATAATTTACCAGCTAGGATGCTTGAGTGACTCAACTTTTTCCTAATTTGTAAAAGGCTGTAAGAATGCTAACTTTTCAGGTAGTAAGAAAAAGGTACATAAAGCCCCTAACAAAAGTACCTGATATGCAGTAGGTGCTCAACAGATAGAAGTTAGTACTATTAAAGACAAGAAGACACCCCATGGTAAATAATCATTTCTGGCAGAATGTTAAGTACCGTCAAAAACAGTCAAAGGACTATGACAGTTCAAAGAAGAGAGAAGGAACAACTTTTTGTTCTGGAAAGGGTTGACGGAGAAAGGCCGTCTGAAAGAGGTTGAGATTGCCCTAACAGGACAGGTTGGATTTTGACAAGTGGAGATGGGAAGAAGGGACATTTAAAGGATAAGAGGTGGAATGAGAAAAGTGCAGAGGTGGGAGATTCTAGGGACTGATTCAAGGGATGAATACTTCCATATGTGTATGTGGATGATAGTGAGAGATGCAACTATTGCTTTGTTTATGTACAGTCCCTCCCCGAATGTCAGGTAGAAAAACTCAGAAGGTAGTTTGGAGCCATAATGTGGGGAATTCTGAATGCTGGATTCGGATCTGAAGGTGAAAGAGCTGGTGTCAAAACTGACTCAGAGATGTCAGGTTGGGTGCAGGCCCTCGGCTATAATATGAAGGCAGAAAATAGAACTGGTTTTATATTCCTTACTTATATCTTATAATACCTGGGTTGAAAAACATAAGGATATATTTCAGAGTACTGTTTGGATAATGTTCTTAGGACAGCATTTCCCAAACCATCTTTTGGATACACAAAAAACTCTTACAGTTAACATACACATACCACGAAATAGTCCATCATGATCACACAAACTCTCGTTCCGAGTTACAATGTCCATTAACATATTAAAGATCCTGAGCAGTCCTGAAACAAATGAACCTTTTTCCTTAATTTAATTCAGCATTTCCCATATGTTTTTCAGCCTAGCATAGTGTCTTCACAGCACACTTGTTAAAGGCTTGGGAAAAGGGGTTCTGCAGACTTCATTTGGGAAATGTGTCTTATACAAGACCTGGTTAGGCAGCTGAATTATAGTTTTGAGAGGTTTGGCGGAAGCAAGGAGATGGGGGTGAGAGTGGACAGGTTTACAGGGAGAATAGCTCTCAGTGTGTAAAGCCAAGCTGTCTGACCCAAGAGCTGTATAGATAAGCTTCATTGCAGAAAGTTAATGAGCATATAAAAGAATTTGGTCATCCTGAAATTTGGCAAGATTGAATAATACTTTCTTGTTTAAACTCTAATTCTTAAAAACTTCTTTAAAAACTTAAGTTTTTAAACTACCTCTTCAAATTCTGTTTGCTGGCTCTCTTAAGAGCCAGAACTCCAGACTGCTTTCTGCTTGTTTTGAAAGACAATTCTGTAGCCTGTCCAAAATTGAGTGTGAAATGGTTAAAAGGTAAAATCCCAGGTCATGGCCGCCAGAGCTCTTTTTGAACTAGTGTTGCTCCCGGCATCTTTGACTCTTTCCCAGTAACAGAGGCCTTTTCAGTTCAGATTGGAGCTACACACATTTCTTCCCATTGAAAATGCAGGGGCTAGAAAGCAGGTCTCCCCAACTCCCACTGCCCTGTCTTCCCTTCTCCTGCTTGGCAGCCTGTGACAAAACTTGCAGGCAGCAGTTAGAAAGCATTTAGAGAAAAAAACTGGAAAATGACTAAAATATAGAGAGAAACCCCTTGGGAGTAACATGTACCTAGTAATAGATATTTTTTTCAAATAAGATTAGAAGCTAGAAATTTGCTGACCTGCAGTTGATAAATTTGCGTGGTTTAGAATCCAAACTTTGCGCCATTGCAGATAAGAGACTGAAAATCCTCTGTCAGTAGAATAAGGACCTTGATAGAAAAACAGTGTGAGTCAAAAATAAGAGCATCTGCAGAACCAGACCAAAATGATCAAAAGATATCAAAACAAAGACAATTCTCCTAGACACATATGAAAAAATATTTCAATAATCCCTACTGTGGAGGAATTTGAGGTTAGTTATATGAGCCATAAGAGAGAGTATCTATAGTTTGTTGCAGATAATTATGCTTGAGTTCATTATAAAGCAAGCTATATGTCTATATGTAAATTTAGTCATTCTGAATTAGTGCTTTGTGCTGTATTTATAGTCTAGTGTTTTTTTAAAAATCTCTTTAAATACATATATTAATACATATACCTATAGCAAATAGACTTTTGTGACAACTGCAGACAAGATTTTGGTTCCTAGAATTAAAGACCAGATAATAGCATGCCTTGCAATAGACCATCTTTGCCAGGCTTACTCTTGGCTGATATGCCATAGTTATCCTGCCATATATTGGTGGCATGACTTTCTCCAAATACTATGGCTATATATTAGCTTTAGAAACCAAAACTGAGCTTGACTGTGTTTTGCTAAAATGAAATGCTAAAGGCAGCATCATGGGTTTCCTTCTACATGCATTTATGTCCTGATGAAAAGAGCATTAATTTGTAGGGACATGGATGAAGCTGGAAACCATCATTCTCAGCAAACTATCGCAAGGACATAAAACCAAACACTGCATGTTCTCACTCATAGGTGGGAATTGAACAATGAGAACACATGGATACAGGAAGGGGAACATCACACACCAGGGCCTGTTGTGGGGTGGGGGGAGTGGGGAGGGATAGTATTAGGAGATCTACCTAATGCTAAATGACGAGTTAATGGGTGCAGCACACCAACGTGGCACATGCATGCATATTTAACAAACCTGCACATTGTGCACATGTACCCTAAAACTTAAAGTATAATATAAATAAATAAATAAATAAATAATAAATGAAAAGCTTGACTGTCTTTCTTTCTATTGCAGGGGAGTGTGTATTATACCACAAGACCGGTTTAACTCTGAAAAATGGCACTGCTATGGGATACCTACTCTCTCTTGAAAAGTAGGACTATCAATGCATAATAATAACTTTTCCCACCAACCCCTAGGGCTGATGGCAACCTTAATAAAATGTCCGTAGCAGTCAGAAACATGTTTATGCAGGTGAAGTATTAGGAAGTTGTGCTATTAGGAAACAGTGCTACTACCACTTACTGTTCAAGGATCTCATTATGCTGTTGACCATGTGATACAAATGTATCTTAGAGTAGAAAAGTCAGAAATAATAAGAGAATTGCCCAGAGACATGACAACTCAGGGACATGGATAGCAAGAAGAACACTCTCTAAAGCTCTCCCTTCCCTCCCCTGCCCCTCTCCCAATTCGCCATGCTGCCATCACAGCCAGACTCTCTCGCATGGTGTTTTCTTTCCAGATTGTTCACTTGGCTCAGAGGATGCAGGGAAAATTCATTCACGAAAATTGAAGTGGCATTTAAGAGGAGTGAATGCTCACTCTTGCTCTCACTGGCTTCTATATATTCTGGGAAGAGAAAAAGAAAAAAGAAAAAAACAAACCTGGGACCCAGACACACACACTCTGAATGTCCTGTGCTGACGGGAGGGAGACTTGATTCGGCTCCAAATCATAGGCTGTTTGTTACAGTAGGTAGCTAGTCAGGTATGAGCAGGGCAGAAGAGGGCTTCCCCCCACACACCAGGAGTGTTGGGCAACCATCAAGTGATGGTCAGGCAGCTGCTAACTGTTTCTCTAAAGTAATAAGTGGTCACAGCCAGCGCTAGAAGGTAGTCTCCTAATAGATACAAAACACCTGAAACTGATCAGCAGATTCCCAATAAAATCCCGGAAGTATGCCAACAAATAAAACCACAAGTCAAGATGTCAAGCTGTGCACTTGGTTTCTCAAGTCACCCGCTTGGCCCTCTTACAAATTGTACTTTCCTTCTTTTCTCTCCTTTCCCTCCTTTCTTTCCTTACTGTTCTAAAGCTTTTTAATAAACTTTCACTCCTGCTCTGAAACCTGCCTTGGTCTTTTTCTGCTTTATGGCCCTCAATCAAATTCTTTCTTCTGAGGAGACAAGAAATGAAGTTGCTGCAGGCCCACATGGATACGCCGCCGGGGTAACTCTGATACCTGCCACTGCCAACATTTTGGTGTGGTGAAACTCGGATATTTGCCACTGGTAACACCTTGGGTTCTCTCATTTCTGGCTCCCATTGCAGAAATCCAGAATGCTGGCCAGTCCCATTGCAAGGCGTCTTTCCTCTGGCCTTTAGTTAGCAGTGATTTCTAGAGAACAAACAGGCATGGAAAAAAGGCTTACCCCTCTGGAGGTACATCAGATGCATCTGGCAAAAGAGGGAAACTTTTTTATTTTTGAGACAGGGTCTTGCTCTGTCACCCAGGCTGGAGTATAGTGACATGGTCATAACTCAATGTAACCTCCAATGCTCCTGGGCTAAAGCAATCCTTCTGCCTCAGCCTCCCAAAATTCTGGGATTACAGGCATGAGCCATCATGCCCTGATGGATCTTTTTTTACTGTAAGATTTCCTCCCACCCTGGGAAAATTTGATACACCCTGAGGAAGGCTTGCTTGATCTTCTCTTCTATCCACTTCTGTGCAGTCACTATTTTCGGGAGATACTATTTCTCATGGGATTGGGCAAATCCTTGAGCTGTGTTGAGTCAAAAAAAAAAAAAATGGAAAAAGAACCACAGACAGATATAGAGACTCTTCACCTAACTTACCCAACTTCAAATAAGCTGAAATTTGTGCCAAAGGAAAAAGCTAAAACTCTGCTAGAAGGGCTATGACTAATTAAAATCTGAATACTGTTCAAGGTCAGGAACATCCAAACCAGACCATGAAGGATATCTAAGGATCAGGTTGCCAGGTAGAAGAAGAGCTGGGAGAATGCAGAGAGCCATAAACAGGCAGCAAGGTCAGTGACACAAAGAGAGGTTAGGCTCCTGTTGCAGAATCAGTTTCAGAGCAATGGTCAGAGTTAGGAAATGGAAGGGAAAGACAATGCTTGAGGCTCTGGGCTGGAGTACAGCACAGCCAGAGAGCCAAGGGCCAGCAGAAAGGACTGTCAGATGGGGGTAAACACATGGTGAATCTCCCTCTTGATGAGACCCTCCATCCAACCCTTCTGCTTCTCTGACAATTTTCTAGCTGCAACTCTTTCTGCTTCTGGGGCAGCTTTGCTAACAGGTGTTTTCTAATTACCTGTAGACCTCAGGTACCCCTCCTCAGCATCCTTAAGATCTTTTTTTTTTTTTTTTTTGAGATGGAGTCTCACTCTATGGCCCAGGCTGGAGTGCAGTGGCGTGATCTCGGTTCACTGCAACCTCTGCCTTCCAGGTTCAAGTGATTCTCCTGCCTCAGCATCCCAAGTAGCTGGGACTACAGGAGCTTGCCACCACACCTGGCTAATTTTTGTATTTTTAGTAGAGATGGGGTTCCACCATATTGATCAGGCTGGTCTCGAACTCCTGACCTTGTGATCCACCCGCCTCAGCCTCCCAAAGTGCTGGGATTACAGGCGTGAGCCACTGCGCCCGGCCCAAGAAGATCATTTTATGTGAGGAAAGGAAAGCACACTTTTCTATTGTTTGCCTTTGGTCTTCTATATGAAATAATCACAAAAATGTGTGTTGTTAAGGGCCGATCTTTTTAAACAAAATATTTGGCTTTTCCCCATGCTGAATTGAATTCCACGTTTAGAGAACTCTGGTTTGTTGATGTGGAGATTGAATTTATATTTCCAACTCCACATTAGCATCTTCCTGAGAACTCAAAGGCAAAACATAGTCTAAGCCACCCATTTTCTTCCTTTCCCCTAACCCTGGAAGCCTGACACCTTACCCATTCCTTAGCTTTGCGCAGATGCAAATCCTGGCAAGATGAAATGCCTGCTCAGCAAGTGCTGCTAGACAAGTGAGACGGCTGCCACAAACCATGAGTGGCCAGTGTTGAATTGTGATACCACTCAGGAGGGGCAGGATCAGGAAGGAATGTTTTGGCCCATGTTTTGCCGTGTTACCGTTGCAAGAATAACTGCAATGTTGTGCCATGGATCTCATTTCCAATTTATATTTCATACTATCAGGCAGATTTCAGATAAAAGAGCTTCTGACCCAAAGCCCCTTGATGTCTTATCAAGCCACATTGGATTCGTGCCATTGCTTCTTGGACTCTGTCTACATCTTTGAACACACTTCATCAATGAACTAAATCTAGATCCCCTACATCTCTCTCAAAGCAGAAAGTAGGATTCATTTTCACTTTCAAATCATCAAATGGGTCAAAACTATGGTCAGAGAAGGCAGAGAAAAATGCCTAAGATGAGATCAAGAGGTAACAGGTATTTGGGCAAGATTCTGCCATTTATTCTGGCCTCTCTCTTGAACTGCAGCAATAAGCACCATTAGTGCCCTTAATTATAACATTTATAAATTAGTGAATTTCTACAAACACAAAGAAACTAGCCCTCTCATTTTCTTTACTGAACAAAATGTGCTTCTTCATGAAATTATCAAGCTACCATTTAAGGTCAGTGTCACTTGTAATTAATTCATTATGAAATAATTTTGAAGAGAAAATGATCCTTTCTTCTTACTATGATAACTAACTTATTTTTAAAAAATGGAGTACATGTATTATAACCTGTCAGAGTAAGGTATTTTGATTAGTTCTGAATCATTCTTCTGGTTAACAGAGAGATGCCATAATAAAGCTAGGGCTATTATTTCATAAGAAGGAGGGTCAGGATCATGTTAAAGAAGGTCAGTGAAAGAGCAAAATTGGGGCTTTCCATGGTATGACTGCTTTTAGGTAATTGAAGAGAAATTAGCCATGGTTTTTGCTGATGGGGTAGTATTGACTCACTCAGTTTCCCCCACCCTACACCCCATCCACGTGGGCCGAGATAAAGGCTAAGTTCAGCCACCCCTCTCTTGGGAGCCAGCAGAAGCCCCTGGGGAAGATTCCACTAATGTCCAGCTGAAGCCTGAGATGGCTGAGTGCGCAAGACACAAGAGGGAACAGGGTTTGGATCTTCTAACCTGTGAAGAGGTGCAGTGTGCCCCCAGGAAGAAAGAGGGACTTGGAGTATTCCTCATGTCAGAAGAGCATGTGGAAGACTGGGGAGATGGAGTTAGAGAAAGATAGACAGCTCAGTGAGGCCTAGCACTGCCCTCAGCCCATCCTGCCTCATTCAGCCTTGTACCCCATAAGGAAGCAAGTTCCCAAAATAAACTCATTTCCTCATCCTGCCCTCCATAATGCTTTTATGGAACACTTGATTTCTTCCATCTTCCATTCACATTTCATCGTGTGAGTTTTAGGGAGGACGCAAAAGGCAGCATTGAGCACTCCCTCAGTCATGTCCTGAAGACTGCATTCCCCTTCCTTACACTTCTCCAGGACTTACTGTCTCTCAGGTAGAGAGTTAGTTGATTCATGACTCTCTCTGCATAGTCATGCACAAAGGAAGGATTCATAGGCAATCTTTCCCTATGGAAAAAGGAAGAGGCAGTCTCTGCAACCTAGAAAGAAAACACTCTGAGAAACTCTTTTCAACACAGCTTCCTGTGCCACTTTACTACAGATCAGAGAAGTTTGAGATCGTGTAGCTAACCCTTCTTGAATCATAGGACTCTGTTCTTTAACTCCTATTGTTCAAGGAAAGAAGTTTGGATGACCACATGTGAAAGATCAAAACTAGCTATGAATTCTTTCAACTTCTCGCATCAAAAGGTAGAGCGTATTTCCTACTCCTTAAAGCTGGACTGGCCTTGTGACCTGCTTTGGCCAATAGAATGTGGCAGAAATGTTATTTTGCTAGTTTGAGCCTAGGCTTCACAGCTTCCACTCTTTCCCCTCTGGAATGTGATGCCATGTGAACAAGCCCAGGGTTGCTTCATCTTAAAGATGAGAAACCACATGGAAAGAGACACCCAGACATGAGTGAGTGGTTCGCACTCCACAGAGTGGAGATGAGTCATACACCTCTTGGTTTTCAAACAAGTCTGCACATTTTTTTGGCTGGGCACAGTGGCTCACACCTGTAATCCCAGCACTTTGGGAGGCCGAGGCGGGTGGATCAAGAGGTCAGGAGATCAAGACCATCCTAGCTAACACAGTGAAACCCCGTCTCTACTAAAAATACAAAAAATTAGCTGGGCGTGGTGGTGGGCGCCTGTAGTCCCAGCTACTTGGGAGGCTGAGGCAGGAGAATGGCATGAACCTGGGAGGCAGAGGTTGCGGTGAGCTGAGACCGCGCCACTGCATTCCAGCCTGGGAAACAGAGCGAGATTCCATCTCAAAAAAAAAAAAAAAAAATTAGCTGGGTGTGGTGGCACATGTCTGTAATCCCAGCTACTCAGGAGGCCGAGGCCGGAGAATCACTTGAATCCAGGAGGCGGAGGTTGCAGTGAGCCGAGATCACACCACTGCCTTCCAGCCTGGGCGACAGAGCAAGACCCCATCTCAAAAAAAAAAAGTCTGCACACTTTTTGATATACCTCACATAACATGGTAGAGTTTAATTATCTTGGTCTTAGTCACTTGCTTTCAGTGAATATAATGCAGTAAAAGTGACGCCACATGACTTCTGAGGGTAGGTTAGAAAAAGCAATACATTGTCCACCAGGCTCTCTCTTGTGACACACGCCTTGGGGGCCCTGAGCTGACACATGAGAAATCTGCCTATTCAGAAGCTGCCATGCTAGAGAGAACACATGGAGAAGCTGCATGGAAATAGAACAAGATGCTCAAGGAGCCCCAGCTGTTTGAGTCAGCCCAACACCAACCAGCAGGCACGTGAGTGAGTGAGTGAGAGCCTCCAGATGACGCCAATCTTTGGGTGACTCTAGGCTGACGCCAGGAGGAACAGAGATGAGCTGTTCCTGCCAAGCTCTGCCCAAATTATAGATTTATGAGAATAAATGTTATTTTATGTATTTATTCATTTTTAATTTTATTTATTTATTTGAGACAGAGTTTCGCTGTTCTTGCCCAGTCTGAAGTGCAATGGTGTGATCTCAGCTCACTGCAACCTCCGCCTCCTGGGTTCAAGCAATTCTTGTGCCTCAGCCTCCCGAGTAGCTGGGATTACAGGCATGCACCACCACGCCCGGCTAATTTTGTAATTTTAGTAGAGAAGGTGTTTCTCCATATTGGTCAGGCTGGTCTTGAACTCCCAACCTCAGGTGATCTGCCCACCTTGGCCTCCCAAAGTGCTGTGATTACAGGCGTGAGCCACTGCGCCCAGCAATAAATGTTATTTTAAACCACAGTGTTGGGGTGATTTGTTAGGTAGCAACAGATAACAGATACACTATTGCATTTTATTTATTTTTTTACTCATATTTTGATGTAGGACAGCAAAGTTTCAACTTTGTAATGGGAATATTCATAAATTACTATATAGTCACATAGTAGACAGTAATTCCAATAAATATTGCATTTTCTTAATCTGGTCTGTCACAACTTGGTGAATTCTAGTTAAGGGTACGCCTAAGGCTCAGCAGCCTGAGTCAGTGAAGAAGAATATACTGAGAACAAGAAGCTAAAATTAAGAGGGGCGAGGGCTGGAGATACCTGCCTCAGCTGCAGAGGCAGCTGAAGAGTTCAACACATGATGTTTAAAGTTAGAGGAACTCAAGTGAAGGGGAACAAGCTAACAGGTTTAAGAGGGCAGTACACATTTTCAGGTAGGTGAGCAGAGACCACATGGTGGCCACCCATTCCTGGGAGCTCAACAGGGCTAGAAGTATGGGGAAAACTGTTCTCCAATCCAGAGGAAGGACTTTTCTTCCTGTCTTATGGGACCTAGATAAAGAGACAAAAATAATATACATGAAACCTTTAGAGGGATAATGAACTACTCAATTACTTGGACTATATGTTCAAAGAACAGAAAGCTTCAGTGTTTTCAACATTAAAATGACCTCCACACAAAAGTATGCATATTAATTCACCTATCACCAGCTGACCAGTCCTTAGGTACAAACAATTAGATTGAAGATGGGTCACAGATGCATTCTATGGCTTGGAAATGATACATAAAATTTCATAGATATGAATGAAAAGGATTTGTGAGAATAAACCACTACTCTTCAGCAATAGAAAGGTTTAGACTCTTCAGGCATTTGAATATGACAGTTAAATTTCTCAGCCAGCCCCAAATCATCTCTTCCCTCACAGCAGTGGTTTTTGGAAATCCATTGTATACTCTCTTTTCTTCATGAACTATTCACTCGAGCATCAGCACCATATTTATGTATAGGTTAAATGAAACCTCTCACCATGAGAGAACCCTATGTTCTAATCAGCAAGCATGAAAAGTAATAATGGAATCAAAGTTATAGATGCTGAGTATTTGTTAGAGGTTGAAAGGTAATATATCATGTGTCCGTGACTATCTGAAATCATCCCATATTCATTCTGTGGGAGGTTACTATAGATTTTCTACACATTTGCCAACAAGAATAAAAAGAAAGAGAGCAATGTTAGAGACTGTGTTCAAAATAACTATCTGTTGCTATTGGTAACTAAGACTTGCAGTAAATTGAAATGTAGGATTCTATGCCTCTTTTTGATTTTCAGATGGTTGAAACTTTTAAAAAGGGGACTTAGTTTATTTTTGGTTTATATAGTTCAAATACTTCTCAGAAGGTCAGTAGGCCTTGGGAAGGTTTATATGCCATATTTAGAGGACTAAAGCTATGTTTTAAATAAGAATGTTTGGAACTTATCAAAAAAATTAAACTTAAAAAATGAATTGGGCCAGGCATGGTGGCTCACTCCTGTAATCCCAACACTTTGGGAGGTCAAGGTGGCCGGATCACTTGAGGCCAGGAGTTCAAGATTACCAACATGGTGAAACGCTGTCTCTACTAAAAATACAAAAATTAGCCAGGCATGGTGGTGGGTGCCTGCTCCCAGCTACTCAGGAGGCTGAGGTACACGAATTGCTTGAGCCCAGGAGGCGGATGTTGCAGTGAGCCGAGATCGCGCCACTGCATTCCAGCCTGGGTGACAGAGTGAGACTTCACCTCAAAAAAAAAAAAAAAAAGAATGGGAAGATAAGTAGGATATCAGTTGGTGACCCAACCCCTGGCATGTCCCTACTCATGGCCATCATCACAGATCTTCTCACTTCATGGCAGCTATTACTCATACTCCATGGACCTTTCCAGTGTCCTCTTACAATTGGTTTGGCTTTTTCTCTCAATCTTCACCCTGTGCTCACTCTTTGGACTTGATGAAGGCATTTGGCTAACCCAGTATACACACTGGGACTTTTGCAGTTACAAATAACAGAGTATTCAACCCAAACTGGCCTAAACCAAAAAGGTAATGTGTTGGCTCATGTGATTGGAAATTTTAGAAGTTCAGGCACATCATGATGCAGGAGTTCAAAGGATATTTCCAGGACCCATTTTCTCTCTGTCCCATGACTCAACTGCTGTATTGATTCCATTCTCAGATGGGCTCTTTCCCTGTGGCCTCAGAATGGCTGCCACCTGCTCTGGAAACAACTTATTTCTAGGTTTAAATCTGGTAGAAAACAGTGGGTGTCTTTGGTTCAGAATTCTTAAGAAATGTCCAGGCCAGTCATGGTGGCTCACGCCTGTAATCCCAGCACTTTGGGAGGCGGAGGCAGGTGGATCACCTGAGGTCAGGAGTTTGAGACCAGCCTGACCAACATGGTGAAACCCCATCTCTGCTAAAAATACAAAAAATTAGCCAGGGGTGGTGGTGCATGCTTGTAATCCCAGCTGCTTGGGATGCTGGGGCAGGAGAATTGCTTGAACCTGAGAGGCAAAGGTTGCAGTGAGCCAAGATTGTGCCACTGCACTCCAGCCTGGGTAGCAGAGTGAGACCCCGTCTCAAAAATATATATATAAACAAAAAGAAAAGAAAAAGAAATGTCCAGAAATTCACACGGATAAGACCGGTCTAGATCCCACTTTTGTGCCAAGAAAATATGGTATGCCAGTTGACTCAGGCCTCAATCCAATTTCCACCCCCAGACCTAGAGCTCCATCTAGACCACAAGGAATGAAATGCATAAGGGATGAATCCCAAAATGAAAAAAGGGGCTATTGACAGGAAAGGAAGGATTGGATGCCAGGGATGCACACAAAAAATACCCATTACATCTGGTTTTGACCCTTAGCTCTTCCTGGGCTCAGATTGCACTCAGTATTCCAGTTATATTGACCCCTATTCCTCTAACTTGCCGTGTTCTCTTTCCTGTTTGTGCTATCCCGCATACTGAGATACATGCAATGGAGCCTGAGCCTATTGCTTGCCCATCATGAAAGGGTGAAAATGATTTTACTCTAAGACATAGAGTAAGGCTTCCATAATTGAGGTTATTGGACTCTGCCCAATGAAGCACCCTAGCAACCCCAGAGACCTATAGAAATGAGTATTATTGCTTCCAAAGTGTGCTGATTGTGTATAGGGAAGCACAACTACTTTTCAAAATCTATCCTGATGTAGAATGAACTATAATAGTGAAGGAGACCAGAATATGCCACCCCAAAATAGGCCTTTTTGGCATAAGGATTATTCTGAGCTGAAGGCAATTGAGGAACATCATACCCAGAAAAAGCTCTGAAGCAGAGCATAAATTTCCCTTTCTTAAAGGAAGCTTACATTTTATAAAAGAAATTTACATTTGCAAAAGTGTCTCCCTCTCCCAAACCAGGAAGGAGGAGGATGGCTGCTGCAACTCCTATCAATGGAGAAGGCACCACCTGAAATCTGCATAACAAACCTTGATAAACAACTCTTGTTTCCACACAGCCCTTGGTCACCTTGCTTAACTTACCCCCTCAGCAGGCCCCAAGGCTCTTTTTCTTTGTCTAGCCTAAGAAGGCGTGTAAACACTAAGTTCTGGCTGCCTCCTTGAGACACATTTTACTTTACCCAGAACCATGCATATGTGTGTAACTAAAACTGTTTTTTTCACTCATTACTCTGTCACTAAAGAGGCTAGAGGAAAAGTTTTCCCTTCCCGACAAAAGAATGTCTGTAGCAGATCTGTAGATCTGTAGTGCCCAGAAGCACTTAACATGGTGGCCAATACAATTTGGGAGTGCTGGCTGGGCACGGTGTCTCATGCCTGTATCCCAGCACTTTGGGTGGCTGAGGCGGGTGGATTGCCTGAGGTGAGGAGTTCGAGACCAGCCAGACCAACATGGAGAAATCCCGTCTCTACTAAAAATAAAAAAATTAGCCAGTCTTGGTGGCATGTGCCTGTAATCCCAGCTAATCAGGAGGCTGAGATAGGAGAATCGCTTGAACCTGGGAGGAGGAGGTTGCAGTGAGCCAAGATTGTGCCACTGCACTCCAGCCTGGGCAACAGAGTGAGACTCTGCCTAAAAAAAAAAAAAAAAAGAAAATCTATATATATCTATATATATAGATATACACACACATATATATGTGTGTGTGTGCTTTAATCTCTGTTGTTTCAAGAATATTTAAGGATTTGTCCTCAAGTAATCAATCCCTTTGAGACTACCAGGCATCTGATGTGGTTGTTCAACCCAGAGAAAAGAAAGCTGACTTTGAGTATATGCAGGACTGAGAACTAAGTAATAAAGTGAAAAAACTAGAGTTATTTTGTGATTTTTTTTTTCAGCATACAAATATACCTAAAAGGAGAAGTTCAAACAGAGCACATTTCATTCCATATAAGTTTATTAAGAGTAACTAAGTGCCAGAGTTGAGTGTATAACATTGCAATGACATAAATAAGATAGGACTCTCAAGTAGAAAATAGTCTAACAAGAATCAGACAAATGAACAAAACACACATTATCTCCTTATCAGAGAGTGCTAAAAAATAAAAATTAAAAAATACACACATTAACACGCAAACTAACAAATGTCGCCAAGGTGGCAGTAACCCTGCTTGAGAGCCACTACGCCCTTTCCACTTCTCTTCCAACATTCCCACCTGGAAAAGAGGTGAGCAGGTGCAGGCTCTGCAACACTCTAGTCTCTGCTTGGTGTATTCCAGCTGTGGAATCCTCCTCCCCTATTTTTGCCTTCCCTTTAAATCCTGCTGTTTCCAGGCCATCATGGCACTTTGCTGCTGCTTTCCCTACTGTTGTGAAAGGCCTGTGAACTGGAAGAAGGCTCACTGAATAATTTAAAGGCAGCTTCTCACTTCCAGAAGCAATGCTCTAGTTACCTAAGATAGCATCAGGCCACCCAGCATTCCGTCTGTGCCTGAGGCAGGTATACACTGGTGAGGCATTGTAGCTAAAACAGCCAGTGAGTCAGCAATGGCAACAACCACCCAAAGAACCTCATTAATTGTGGACTTCACTCAGAGATGGGGGATGATGCTGCATGTGGAAGAGAAGCTGGTTAGATTAATTGGTCAGCAGCAGGACAGCAGGCAAAAGTGTGCTATGTCAACACATTCATAAAGAGATACATGTTTGTGTTTGTTTTTCAACCAAGGACGCAAGTTTTATCTACTTCCTCTTTACTGCCACAAGCCTGTCAGGCTCTGTCGCCCAGGCTGGAGTGCAGTGGCATGATCTCAGCTCACTGCAACCTCCAACTCCCTGGTTCAAGCGATTCTCCTGCCTCAGCTTCCAGAGTAGCTGGGACTACAGGCGCCCACCATCACGCCTGGCTAATTTTTGTATATTTAGTAGAGATGGAGTTTCACCATGTTGGCCAGGATGGTCTCGATCTCCTGACCTCATGATCCACCCACCTCAGCCTCCCAAAGTGCTGGGATTACAGGCGTGAGCCACCGGGCCCAGCCAGACATTTGAATAAACACCTTCGTTAGGGAATTCAGAGGAACACAAATCAAGAATACATTTGAGTCCTAAACATAAACAGAAGAACACCTTCTGTGAGGGAAACAAAATGCAGGAAGATCCAGAACTCCCCAGCAAGCTTTGTTAATTCAAGTCCCCAACAACATTTTTTTCTAAACATTCCTTAAATTCCGCATGTACTCATAAGATTTCTAGGTGTGACTACTGAAATGTGCTGATTTAGTTAGGGCTAAATATTGAACAGTTGCTAAAGTTGGAGGAAGAATGGAAACAAATCCAAGAAACAAGGTCCTCTTTATATCCACCCTGTAATGGTTGCTCTTGTTAGTTTAATTAAGCTCCTGGATTAATGTAGGTAAGCCCTTCCTGATTCATTCCTTATACATATAGGGAACCCAGCATGAGCCTAAGCTGGGTTCACTCTAGGACTCAGGCATGTCAAGGCTTGCTGCAAAAACTCATGGGTCAGCAACAGAGACTTACTTATGAGAAAGGTAGAAGAACCTCCCGGGGAAGAACCTTTCTTAGGAAAGAGAGCTTCTAAGGCAAACGAGTTTGATACAAGGACAGTGGTCCAGAGTAGGAGGGGTAAAAGGGCAAAAGAAGTGAGATGGGAGCCCCCTTGGAGGTTGAAGAAGCACCAAACTCCTTTTGTTTTTGAGACTCCTGAAATATTACATTAAGAAATACCAAAACTGGGCTATATAAAGAGGCATTTCGCAAATTTACATTTAATATATTAATGTCTTTAACATTAACACAAAACACATTGCAAATAATGGTATTATTCACAAGATCATGAATGGATTTAGAAGTATTAGTAAATGATAATTTAGTATAGTGATGTGGTCCAATATAGGGACACAAGAAAAGGGCTGTGTGGTGAGTGCTGTCTTCTTTCAGTTCAGGTGGCATCTCTCTGAGATGGGATGAATAACCTCATTTGGAGTCATCTCTGTCATTGGCCTGTGTCTGTCCCTCGGAGTATCCTCCTGCTCAGCCTTCACTGACCCAGCCTGAAATCTATGCCTAGGGGCTGCAGGAAAATAGCAAGTAGAAACCACAAGAGCTCTTAAGCTCTGAGAGATGCTGAGCATGCAAACCTTCTGGTGCCAACAACTTCTTCAGCAACTTTGTTGACTTTGGCAACCACAGGAGTCAGCTCAGACATTATCGCCTTGACCAGGCGTCAGTAGCCTTGGCACAGGTGTTGCTGGGCAATCACAGCAGTGGAAGTGCCTTTGGCCAACACCAGCAGCGGCTGCATCTTCCAGGCATATTGGCAACAGGACCGTAGCTTTCAGTATTGGTTATAAGAATGATCGCTGATGAAAACCAAGGCTGGCAGGAAAACTGCAATAGCCATGGGGTAACCAGGAGGATCTTGTTCCATCAATTAATTCTTCCCTGCCCTCTCTCTTGGGGGCTAGCCTTCCCCCAGATAGTATACATTCTGTTTGTCTGTGGCTGATCTCATGGGGACAGACAATGTAAGGAATCACTGCCTTGATTGAGTGGGTGAGCCTAAATAGTTCTGGGGGGTTAGTATTCAGAAGACCCCTTGGCCATAGATATAAGGCTCATTTTCCCATATAAGCTTTATCAGTAATTTTTTAAATGTTACAACTTTGACTCTATATGCTGGTTCTTTTGGCTTATTTCTAGATTGATTCATAACTCAGGAATGAGAAGTGCTCTTTTATTAAGACTCTCAAATACTACAGGAATCATCGTTATCATCATAATCATCATCAACATCATCAACCCTCATTACTGCATTCCCAGGCCCCGGTATATTATTTGGCTTTAGCAGACATCTAAATATATATGTAGCCAGGCGTGGTGGCTCATGCTTTTAATCCCAGCACTTTGGGAGGCCAAGGCAGGTGGATCACCTGAGGCCTAGAGTTTGAGACCAGCCTGGCCAACATGGTGAAACCCTGTCTCTATTTTTAAAAATACAAAAAATTAGCTAGGCGTGGTGACAGGTGCCTGTAATCCCAGCTACTTGGGATGCTGAGGCAGGAGAATCACTTGAGGGTGAGGCTGGGAGGAGGAGGTTTTAGCAAGCCAAGATTGTGCCACTGCACTCAGCGAAATTCCATCTCAAAAAAATAAATAGTCCAGGCGCGGTGGCTCACATCTGTAATCCCAGCACTTTGGGAGGCCGAGGCAGGTGGAATACTTGAGGTAAAGAGTTCGAGACCAGCCTGGCCAAACAAAACCCCATCTCTACTAAAAATACAAAAATTAGCCAGGCGTGGTGGTGTGCACCTGTAAGCCCAACTACTCAGGAGGCTGAGGCAGGAGAATCACTTGAACACAGGAGGTGGAGGTTGCAGTGAGCCGAGACCATGCCATTGCACTCCAGCCTGGGTAACAAGAGTGAAACTCTGCCTCAAAAGAAAAGTGTGTGTGTGTGTGTGTGTGTGTGTGTGTGTGAAATAATGAATATATGAGAAAATATACAATACTCACCCCAGTACAATATAAAAAATATCTGGTTAGAATTTGAGGGATGTGTAATAAGAAAAAGGCATATCCAGAGAAGAATTGTTTGATTATTGTTACAATGACTCAGTTTTTACCTGAAGGCTGGTATATCCCAGGAAACATAGCTTATTGATTGATTGATTCATACTTTCACAAAACATATTTTGAGCATTCAACATGCACTAGACATATAGAACTAGAATACCTACCCTTAAGCAGTTAATAATCTAGTTGGGTAAGCAGACCTGAGTGTGAGTAACTGAAATTCAATATGATGAAAGATTTATTGACGATGTAAGCCAGTTAGTATCATAGCATAGAGGAAGTAACAATTTTGCTTGTCAAGAGAGTTAAGAAAATTCCAGAAAGCTAAAGACAAAAAATTTCAACTAAAAGTCTATTGATTTACAGTATGGAAAAAAAGAAAGGCTTGGGACATTGAGCAAACCACCAGTTAACTGGAAGTTTTTCTGGAAGCCAGCAAATGGAATGGTTCAAATCAACCAATGATCCATTTATTCTATAAGTATTAATTCAGGGCCTACTTTGTGCTAAGAACTGCCCAAGGCCTGGGGTTGATGCAAGTATTACAAAAAAGGACCAAGACACCTGAAGCTAGATGTGAGAGTGGAACATAGACCTTTTCCAGCTGTCATCTCAGGACTAGCTTTAACTCCGAGGCTCTACACTTGGAAGATGTTTCCTTTCTACAGGGATTCCACAGGGAGGGGGAAAAACAAGGAATTTGGGCTTCAAACAAAACTTGAACCTGATGATCCCTGACACTTTAATGAAGATAATCAAATCCAGAAAAATCTCAAATCAAAGTTGTTTTTCTTTAAAAAGACAGGGTCTACCTCGGTCACCCAGGCTGGAGTGCAGCGTGGCACAATCATAGCTTACTGCAGTCTCGAACTCCTGAGTTCAAGCAATCCTCCCACCTTACCCTCCCAAGTAGCTAGGACTACGGGGCATGTCACTATGCTTGGCTAATGTTTTAATTTTTTGTAGAGAAGGGATCTATGTTGCCCATGCTGGTCTCAAACTTTTGGCCTCAAGCAATCCTCCCACCTCAGCCTAGATGAAACTTTTGAGCATATTCTGTATTATCAGCAGTAGATTATAAAATTACCTTTGGACAAGGATTCATTTGCCCTGGAATCCTCAATTTTCATAGAAATAACACCTCAATTTACAAGGTACACACTGGCACAGATATTTATGCCACATGATACTTTCTCCCTGGCTATAGTACATAAGATAAAGAGTAGCCATGTAAGATGAAGCAATTTCTCTATAGAATTAAAAATGGGGCTAAGAGACACTTGCAAATTAATGATGGCTGCCTGAATTGAAGCAATATAAACTTGGATACTGTGCAGTCTTCTTTCCACCTTGTGCACGGACAAGCAGAGGGCAATTTGTGAGAGAGGAAGCTGATGCACAGTGAGAAAGAACATGAATGAACCTGGCTGCTAATGGCTTAAGTCCCTGTGAAACAGCCTCAGCTCCTGCTCTTGGGTCCTGTTGCCCTCTAATAAATCCTCCATACCTCTGCTCTTCTGCTTAAGTTATTTAGCAGAGTCTTCTTATTTGTCATCAAAAGAGCCTTAGACTTAAAAAAAAAAAAAAAACGAACAGAGGCCCTCTTGTGGGATGTACGGTTTGTAACTCTCCAGCTGCAAAAGGTTCAGTTGGTTTGCATGGTCCAAAACTTCTATTTCATTGTGGAGAGGGTGGCTAAAGATGAACTTACACACATCATCCTACAAATTATTGCTTGTCCTTGGAAATGCAATTGCTCAAGGAGGTTGGCTGCTGAGACTTCAAGATGATGGCAAGGATATGCAGGCATGGGTGTTACTTCAAACAGATAATAAAACTGAAAATAAACTGGACTGAGTTTAGCAACGCTTGCCCTAGACTGGATGGATTATGCCTCTTATGTGGTGTTATTCTAACTCAGTTGAGAAAACAACCGATGTCCTGTTATTACGCGCTAAAGGGACTATGCTTCTGAGTATAGAGGACTTTCCATGGGTTGAAGGTTGCACTTTTTCCTAAAGGAAATAGAAATTTCCAGAACCTATCATACTGAATGGACAGATCCAGGTCAGAAAGAAAAGACACAGAAGGCAGGGAACTTTTTACCTTTTGGGGGATATGGGGACATGAGGCCTGGGGCTCAGCAGAAGGAGGGACATACTGAAGGTCTTCCTCCTATGGTAGGAAGAAGAAAGCTGACCTCTGCAACTGTGAGGCAGGCCAGAAACTATGCAGGCCTCAGTAGTCTACCCTGAGAACAGTCAGATCTAATATCAGTTTTACATTTCTCTAGATTGTAATTTCCTCTTGCAGAATTGAAGCCTTCAGTAAAGTTTTATTACAATCTGGTCTTGGCTTAGCTTCAAGTAAAAGAAGGTGCTATATGGAATGGTAAAGGGGGCGCAGGTTTCCTCATCCTGAGGTCAGCTTTATGGTGGCAGCACCGACTGAAGGGAGGTAGAATGTTCTGGAACTGCATCAAGTGACCTGCAGAGAAGTGAATGATGGTCCATGGTAGAGTGGAGTTTGCCAGTCTGGAATCAGGCAAAGCAGAGTCATAGATGTGGCGCAACTGACTTGGGAACCATCATGAGATAACTTTCCCCCACCCACATCTTGCTGAGCATGCCTGAGGGAAAGGACAAATTATAGAAGAGATTGGCTAGATGCTCAACAATATCCTTTTCCTCCACTGAGCACACAGATGACTACATCTTCCATTCCCTTGCATTGGCCAAGGGAACATGACTGGAAGGGATGTAGACCCTTCAATATAGGGGTGTAGACACTTTAATGTCTGGACCCTAAAATCTGCATGCATCCTCTGCTTAATCTCTCTTTGTTTGCTGGTCAGCTCAATTCAGATGATATGCAGAGGACTCCAAAAAGGCTGTAGAAGACAGCAAGCTCCATTGATAGAAGAAGCCTGAATCCCTGAGTCATCACTTAGAGGGGAGCTGCCAGAACTGTTTTGAGTTGTGATGGGCGCAAAGAATAAACATTTATTGTGTTAAACCACTGAGATTTTGAGGTTGTTTGTTACTGCAACTAACATTAATTTCTCTAACACGGCAACATAAAAAGATATCTGAAGTCCTATCATTACACAGACGAGGGCCTTTGAATGGTCAAAGATTTGGGTTACATGAATCAGACCTACATCCTTCCCCCAAAGAGTTTGCAGTCCAGTAAGAAGCTTAAAGAAAAAGTGACAATAGAAGGATAGGCAGGAACCTCATAAATGACTTTGTTTTTCCTGTTGTAGACTTTAGTGATGAGGCACAGAGCACCCAGAAAAGGTTTAGACAAACATTCTCATTATATTATTCCCTTGACAGAACTGTCAAGAATGGAGAGCTTGTTTTACTAAGGTGGTAAAGTCACTGAAATTCTACCCTCGAATTAAGAGAAACCTTCGTTATTTTTTTTCATCTCTGATCAGGTCATAGGTTTTCGTTTGTAACCTTTATTTCTGCATTACCAAGACTGTATTTTACTTTCCTGAAACTATGGGAAAACAAAAGCAATTAAAGAGACAGTATACTAGGTCAGTTATTACTAAACCAAGATCTTGTTAACACAATGCTAACACAAGTCCACAAGCAGCTACAAATCAAAATGTAACTAAAACTTAAGAAATAGTTCACCTGGGACAGATGGACTTTATTTTTTTTAGTCCCCTTTGCCCATTTCCTTGGGATCTGGATAAGGCACCCAGTCAGAGGTTTGCAATGGCAATTATTTCACAGCCTGTCAAGTAAAACTGGGTAGAAGGGGATGATATTCAGCCACGTGAAGCTGGCCTTTGACATTTTCCCCTTCTTTAATTTTTTTTAAATTTTTTTTAATTAAAAAGTAACTTACAATACATGCTATAACATGGATGAAGTTTGGAGACATTACGAAAGTGAAAGAACCCAGACACAAAAGGCCACATATTGTGTAATTCCATTTATATGAAATGTCCACAATAGGCAAATCCGTAGAAACAGAAAGCAGATTAGTGGTTGCCAGGGCCTGGAGGGAGAGAGGGGGCTGGGGAGTGACTGCTGCTTAATGGGTACAGGGCTTCTGGAACTAGATAGTGATGATGTTTGCACAACATTGTAAATGTACTAAATGCCACTTATTTATACAATTTAAAATGGTTAAAATGGTGACTTATATGATATGTGAATTTTACCTTAAAAAATAGTCCCGATTAAAAAAAAAAACTGGATTTTTTAAATGGCTTTCCTTGGCACACACATTCCTGCTCTGTCTCCTACTCATTCTTATTCAAGCTGTAGTATAATAATGAGAGTATTAACAATACTAGAAATTAAATGCAACTCACTGCCACCCGACTGGCAAAAACACAAAACTCGGCATTAGGACAATTGACTCTGCCAAATCAATAGAAAATCTGAAAGTGGAAATCATGTGCTCTTTAGTGAAGTCTCAGGGAAGACTATGCTTCTTCCGCTTGAAGCAGATATAGAATTACAAGTTCCTAGATGAGAAATTAATAAACAAAGAGTGAAAACTGCTATCTGGGTCCCTTCTCCTTCCCTTTTCCCAGTGTGTGTTGATGTTATTCACAGGCCTTGCTGGTTTTTAAAAAAACTCTTACCTCCCAGAACTGGTTTTCATGGCAAACCAGATTTAGATGGTGAAGAATAATGACTGAAGGGCAGAAAATGGGCTGGGGCTGGGTGGTGATTGTCCTGCCAATCCATGAAGAGTCACCCTGTCCGTATGACTAACGCTGTGCCAAGCAGGTGTGTAGAAAGACATGAGGCTTGAAGAAAATACTCCAAAAAGCACTTGCTTTAAATTCCTACCCTCTCCCCTTCCCAGCCATGCTTTCTTCTCAAGGAGAGGGTTTAGCATCTCTGCCTGAGCTGGGAAATAAAGGACATGGCAGGTGAGAGGTGGTGTCACTTCATAAAGAGGCTCAAGTTCTTAACCAGAGGCCCCCGTGTGTTCTGTTAGGTGCTTTCTAGGAGTCTCAGAATGTAAGGCTATGGAGATGTCGGCAGACTTCCCATGGCCTGGCACTGCAGAGAGCAAACATCATTCCTGCTTCTGGCTACTAAGTCCTACATTCGAGCTCTGTTCTGCAGAAGATGTGAAGAGAACCAAGCCAGGTGGCTGCCAGCCCCAAAGGCAGAGGTGTGCTGGAGCTGGCTTTGCTCACAATAGCCAGTTGTTAAATTGTCAGGAATTTTGCAAGCCAGTTCTTAACCAAATTATTATTTAGGAAAATATATTATAAATATTAGTAGGACTGAGAGATGTCTCAGTTTAATGATTGTAATTTGTAACAGAGTGATAAATAGTAAATAAACTGTAGACTACATTACAGATGTAATGACAATGACTTTATTGGGAAAAGATTTAGAAGATTGAAGAGTACATCTTTATTTGTCATATCACAATGGGATTGTAGCCATAGGTTGGCTGTGGATATATGAAAGCAGCAAAAAGTAACAAAAGCATTTTGTGAGTCAATTGGCTATATGGAATTTATAATGAATTATGTATTTTGTTAGTAATAACTTGTATGCCACATACCCTTTAAATCAGTAAAATCCATAACAAACTTGTAAACTTACTTTTTTTTTCAGCAAACCGGTTGTTAAACGTCACCACAACACCACTGCCTGAAGAGCTACAACCCTAGGACACCTGAATTGAATTTTTTGTTAATCTTCCCACCTGTGAAATGAAGGCAAGAAGGAAGAAAAGAGAGAGGGAGGGAGAGAGATTACTTCCAGACAATCCTACTTCTTGCGTTTTAAGTCTAAAATAGTGAAGAAAATGATAGTGATGGAAAATGCAGGGCTCACTCTGCACACGTAGAACAGGTGATCTCCTATCTGGTACGACTTGAAAGGTACTCCGAAGCCAGCCGGCCCAGAAATATCTACCCCTCTGACTTGCTCAAGCCTGCTTTTTGAAATTCACAGAACTTGAGTATGCTTCCTTTGGATGAGCTTTGTCTCCCATGCCTTTCTCTTGCTTCCAATACTCCTCATTATCACCTTAGCTCATATTTGAGTATAAATAACTGGAAGTGACCTTGAAAAGCACTGAACTTCTTCCCAGGAAAAGAAGATGTAATAAAAAGCTCTGATGTGGGGAGGAAGCTGAAAACAACAACAGCAAACCCTGACATGCCCTGACAGTGCAGGCCATAAAATGGGGTTCTCAGACACCATGGGGCATAGGCACTGAGGGAACTGTTCGGAGCATAAGGGCTTTAGAAAAGGGAAACTGGAAAGATGCAAGAGGAAAGGGACCTGGTGCAGATCCTGGTATTGAGCTTGCCCCTTATACCCCTTATGAAAAATAAGGAGGTTAGAATGAGCTCTAATGAAAACTATGGAGTCTGGGTAATAATGACATGTCAATGCAGGTTTATGGACTGTAACCAATGCATCACTGTGACAATGAACAAGGCTGTGCGTTTGTGGGGGACCGAAGGTGTACAGGAACTTCCTGTGCTTTCTGCTTAATTTTGTGCAAACCTAAAACTGCTCTTAAAAAAAAAAAAAAAAAGCCCACTTTTCAGAAAAGGGTGGGGGGAGCTCAGGTCCTAAATGTGAGCCTCATCACAGTTCTTGTCTTCAGCAGCCCACCCAAAGCCCTCCTTCCCTGCCTGTCACCATTTTCATACCCTCTAGAGTCACTTATCACAAAAGTAACAATCACAATCCTTGAAAAGGTGTCACCATACCTTAATAAATAAGCAGGTATACATGTGTGGATTTGTACATCCCAAGAGGTGGGACTGATGAGAGACAGCAGCACCCCATTCCCCCACAATCAATGAACAAACCTAGTAAATACTCTCTCCATCCCCTGTGCCCTTCAGCTCAAATATTGTGACTCTCTTTTTTTCAAATATATCTCAATCTCTTTTCAGATGTGTATTTTACCTTGTTTACTGCGACGACCCTGCTTTACAAAATACATATTTTGAATCTCTTTTCAGAGGTTTATTAACCATGCTTCCTATTACTCCTCCTCATCTCCGAATGTCTGCTTGAACTCCTCTTCAAATACTGTCATCAAATCTTTGAAATTTGTTCACTTGTGATGTAAGGGGCTCCCTCCCTTGGATGTTCCTGGAAAGGCTGAATGATCAGGAGAATATTGGGTTGTACTTATGTATAAAACAGATCCTAGGCCGGGCATGGTGGCTCATGCCTGTAATTCCAGCACTTTAGGAGGCCAAGGCGGGCAGATCACCTGAGGACAGGAGTTCAAGACCAGCCTGGCCAACATGGTGAAACCCTGTCTCTACTAAAAATACGAAAATTAGCCGGGAGTGGTGGCGCATGCCTGTAATCCCAGCTACTCTGGAGGCTGAGGTAGGAGAATTGCTTGAACCCGGGAGGCAGAGGTTGCAGTGAGCCAAGATCATGCCACTCGTACTCCAGCCTGGGCGACAGAGCGAGACTCCATCTCAAAAAAATAGAAAAATAAAAATAATAAAAAATAAAAAATAAAACAGATCCTAAAGCTGATGTAAGAGTAGTCTGACTGGTCTTCACTCCCTTCCTCCCTCCCTCATGCATATATTTTAGTAAATGGCAAATGACATATATTTTTAAGGAATGACTCATTGACTGCACACAGAGAGAGTTAGCTTTCAGCAGCAACTCTAAGTAGCAGGATCAGCAGGGCCAGCTGGAAGTCGGTTCAGGGATGTGGCTCATACTTTCCCTGGGCTGGGCCTGACCTCCACCTTGCTTGCCGCAATGTCATTCTAATGAATCTTAAACCTGCTTCATTCAAAAAGAGTTCTGGGATGGCTCCCAGGCAACCAACATCGCCCCTCTCCATCCAGAGCCCAGGCAACAGCTGTTCCCTCACCTGTCAGACTTGGACCTACTGAAACTGAAAATACAACCCAGTGGTCTAAGAACATTATATTTTTGGTGTATTTTTTCTCTGTTTGAAAGTTCTCATGAGGACAAATTGAACGTTACTTCCATATTTTGTGAACAACTTTTACTGAACAGTTTACCACAACGGGACTATTCTGGGAATCCAGAATATGTGACCACTGTGCCTGATTCTTCTCACAGGCCATTGGTCTGCAAGCATTGACATCCACAGATATTTCCAATCCACGATTAGACTGCAGGGATCAAAACCAGAGGGCAGTTATCACTTTGTGATAACTTTCCAAGGCCGCCATGTCTTTTTCAAGATGTCACCTTCGAGAAGTTACTGCATGCTCCAAGTTTTAGTCTAAGTAGGGCTCTTGCTCCTTAATGCCCTCAACTCTAAGAAAGACCCACTGGATGGACCTGTCTTTCAGGCATTAACTCTTAAGTGGATGTTTTCTATCACCCACAGTGTAAATAATCTGGCGTAGAAAGCATACCAGGGACTTGGGTTAAATTTTTGACACATATTGAAGCTGCCAGTATTGTTATAGGAGAGCAAGGGAGACGATGACTGTCGAACTATTCTTCATTTAAATAGTTTGAATAATTGAACTATTCTTCATTTAAATAGTTCGAATAATTGAACTATTCTTCATTTAAAAATAGAAACCAAAACCATGATAAAATTATGATTTCCAGTGGATTTTCTGCTGTTTGCACATGGCCATGCAGTTTAAGGTAAATGTATGACTGGTGTCTCTGCAAGCCTTTCTGGGAATATCATCCCTATAATTGCCAAATAGTGGAATTACATGACTCAGATGACTGTTTCCCTGGCTGACTGGTTCTCCAGCTCCCCTGGATCTGAAAAAAGGTGAGGGAAGAAGAGGCCAGGGAAGGATGGCCTGCTGTGTGGGGCTGGACTGGGTGCTTGGTGTGTTGAAGCCATTTCTCAGCACAAGCTGCTTGCTCAGCCTGCTGGAAATGCTGATTGAACATCTGTCAGGCAGCGTCTACAAGTATCACAAAATGTAAGGAGCATCTCCCCATAGCTGAACTCACCCTCACCAAGAAAGGGTTGTGCTGAGCAGTAAGCCCTGCTGAGTCGTGGCTTCTGGGCTGTGAGAACCCAACAGCAGAAGCTAAACCACAGGAGAGGAAATACAAAGGCTGGAGGCACCTTAGTGGTCCCATTAGTGCCCATCATGTATTCTCTTTCCTGAGTCCTGCCCTCTCCACTAAAGCCTCCAGACTGCTATAAAATAAAAATAAAATAAAGAGTAGCAGCTGCCTGTTTGCCTCTGTGGCTTTTATATCTGCTCACTCAGAAAGGGCTGCACTCCCTTGAAGCTGCAATTAGCCTGGCTCACCAAGGGGCTGAAGGCCACTCCAGACCACCAGCCATCATTCCTGCTGGGGCACCTGCCAACTGGGGAAATTCACCACTAAAGAAGAACAGGGAGGAATATCAGCTCATTCCTGGGAGAGTGTGGATACAAAGCTTCTTGTCTTTGACCTTGTTTCTCTAACCAAAACTCAAGACATGTGGTCTGAAAAAGGATTTTTGTATAGCTCCCAAGGGCAGGTGTCCATCGAGAGGAACAGGATTTAGAAATATAAATATTAGAATTTCTGGGCCATTTCAAGATTATGCATAAGAGGATAGCAAAGAAGAACAGTTGTTTTGGAGTCAAATAGATGTGTTTAGAAATTACATCTCCGCTACCTAAAAACTGCAGTCTTGGACAAGTATTATTATTATTTTTGGAGACAGAGTCTTGCTGTGTCCACCAGGCTGGAGTGCAGTGGTGCAATCTTGGCTCACTGCAAGCTCTACCTCCCAGGTTCAAGTAATTCTCCTGCCTCCTGGGATTACAGGCATGCACCACACTACGCCCAGCTAATTTCTGGATTTTTTAGTAGAGACAGGGTTTGAACATGTTGGCCAGGCTTGTCTCGAACTCCTGACCTCAAGTGGTCTGCCTGCCTCGGCCTCCCAAAGTGCTGGGATTACGGGTGTGAGCCACCATGCTGGCCTAAATTATTCTTTTGTGACTGTTTTCTCACCTGCAAAAGGGAACAATAATAATACTTTTCTCATAGGGTTATACTGAATATTGAGATAATGTGTGTGTAAAGGAGAAAAATAACAACCACACTATAAACTACCACAATTGCTTTCTAAAGCAGAGGGATCTATGACAGGAGAGTCCTCTTGTTTTCCTGAGATTCTTGCGGGGTCTGCTCAGCTTTGCTTAGTAAAGAAACAAGATGTATACACATTTAAAAAAAAGAAAAAAGAAAAGTAAGAAAGAAGAATTTGGACTTTCCAGGAATAGTCCAGGAGGAAGCTCCTGAGGAATGGGACGAAAATAGCAAAAAAGAGAAGATCCAGTGGGAAGCTGTGAGGCCAGGAGAGGAGTCTGTAAGTTTAGAGGATTTAAGACCTGGGTTCGGATCCTGCCTCTGCTGCTTACTAACCATGGATCTTTGGGCAAATTATTTAGCTTTGTTTTGTTTCAGTTTCCTCATATGGAAAATTGGGATAATACCACTTCCCTGTCAGAGCTGTAGTGAAGATTAAGTGAAATAATCACTGTGAAGTGCCCAGGAACAGTATCTATTGTTGCTATTGCCACGAATAACATTGAGAATGTACAGTCTGACCTCTGTAACAGGGAACACCTTGGCAAAAGCACATTCCCTGCATATTCAACTAAGAATGAACATATTCTTGGCACAAATTCTCCAGAGTCCAGTGTCAGTTCAGATACGGTTGAGAGGACCAAAGGGACATCCCGAGGTTCTGGTGGAAGCTACCACAGCCTAAGCCCCTTGCCAACTCTCCAGTCTTTCCACCCCCGCCTTCTCCCTGTAAGATTTTTCTGGTCAATAAAAGCAGCATTGCTTTCTGGGATTCAGACGACACTTGTGAAAGACTTATATTTATGTAAATAAAATAAACTAATGTTCATGAAATAGTTTTAGAAACCAGATCAAGTCTGTTACGCAAAGTAAGGCATTAGAATTATTATAAGGAAAAACAGGCTTAATGAACGCAAGGCTGGACATCCCTGTCTTGTGTCAAGTACAGTTTTCTTCAGCTACATCATCTAGGCATTAAGAGGTTTTAAGGCAGGGCACGGTGGCTCACACCTGTAATCCCAGCACTTTGGGAGGCTGAGGCATCACGAGGTCAGGAGTTCGAGACCATGTTGACCAACATAGTGAAACCCCATCTCTACTAAAAATACAAAGATTAGCCGGGTGTGGTGGTGCGTGCCTGTAATCCCAGCTACTCGGGAGGCTGAGGCAGGAGAATTGCTTGAACCCAGGAGGCAGAGGTTGCAGTGAGCCGAGATCACGCCACTGCACTCCAGCCTGGGTGACAGAGCAAGACTCCATCTCAAAAAAAAAAAAAAAAAAAAAAAGAGGTTTTGAAAAATTCCTCTCTAGAGCTACACCTAGTTTCTCCAGAGTAACTGAAGGAGTGCTAATTTTGCACGTGGCATAGTTATATGGTTTCTGTCAAGGTAGAGCAGACCTACTGATGTGTCATAGAGGAAGATCAGAGAGCTGTGGCTACCTCCTGCCCCCCTACCATAGGTACCTCCATCCCAGTGACTGTGAGTACCTGCTAGACCCAGGGCTAAGCACTGGGCATAAGAGAGAGGAAGACAGGCAGATCTGTGCTGCAAAGGCACTACTGTTGAAAATATCTGAGACAAACAAAAAATTAACAATATTCATTTACTTCCTTCTCAGTGAGAAGTGATACAAAGCTAACCAACAGAGGTATGCAAATGAAGACTCGGCCAAGTCTGAGAATGTGGGTGAAGACTTTCCTGAAAGTAATTAATACTTACACTGCAGCAAGAGATTAGAATGCACAGAAGAGGGATACAGAGAGCAGTCCTTCCAGGAAGAGGGAACAGCACGTGCAAATGCTCAGAGGCAGAAAGGAGTCTGGTGTTGAGGATATGAAAGAAGATCAGTGCATCTTGAGTCTGGTAAGCAAATGAGGATGGTGGGGGAACTGAGAGTGCCCCTAGGAATGAATCTCCCAGTTGTTTACCTTGGGGAATGGCGGAGATAAATTCTACTTTTCACAACTAAGGGAATAACCATTCATAATAAATAATAGAGAGGGGTAGCAGAAAAGTGAGGTGTGTGAACCCACACTTGTCATTAAGTGTGTGAATGCTTTATTCAGCTAACTAGAACCCTGAGACATTGGGTCCAAGATCAAAGACAGACTGAGTGTTGGAGCTGGCTAGTCTTCCTGTATGTCATGGCCAGCTTGCAAAAAACCTGGGCAAGAGAGAGGCTATTTGAAACTGTGGGTGATTTTGTGCAAATCTATTCCCACTAGTAGATGATCATCACAAGTAGAGGAGAGAGCATTAGACGTTAGACACCAACCAAAGGTGTTGTCCCAAGTATTCCAGGCACCAGCACACCTAAGAACAGAACCCAAGCCTACTCCGCAGGTAACTCCTCTGCTTCCAGGGAAGTTTCCACATGGTGACTTACTTGAGTGAGCAAATCTGCGTGTCAAGACCTGCTTATTTTGCCCTGACCACTTGGAGGCATGAGAACATAAGGGTGTCCCAAGCTGGCCACAGGCAGCGATGCAACCTGCCTCCAATCCTAGCACCAAAGGTCCGTGCCCATGACAGCACCAGGACGGAGTAGGGTCCTCCTGCTGGCCTGTCCTAAGGCCTTTAACCCATGTACCCTGGGATGGTACGTTCTACCCCAGCACTACACAGATTTATGCATAGTCCCTCCATGTGGGACACCCCTACAAGTGTGCCGAGTGGAAATCATCTCATTCCAGCAAGGAGAATCAAGAGAAACCATTGCCCCCACCTCCTTTGGGTTCACAAGGGAAATGTTTTTTCTTTGTAACACATCTGCTAAGAAACACCAGGGAATTTCCAACTCTCTTTGTCTTCCTCCTCTTCCTCCTCCATCACCACCACCACCTCTCTCTCATCCTCCTCCTCCTTCATCTTTCTCTTTCCCTCCTCTTCCTCCTCCTTCCTTATGTCTCTCTCCTTCTCTTCCTCCTCCTTTCCTTCTCCCCCTCTCCTCGTTTTTTTCCATTTTCCTCCCCCTCCTCCTACTTATCTTTTTTTCTTAACGCTTCTCTATACATTCCAATTTTTCTATAATGAAGACTTCATGTTTGAATAAACAGGAAAAAGCAAAGGGGAAAAGAAAACAGGAAGGGGAAACTCAATCCCCAAGTCACCGAAGACTGACTACTGCGTGGCAAGAACCCTGGGGTCTGGCCCTGAACGTTTCACTAATAATCCCTATAACCATCAGCTCCATAGGAGAGAAAATGATTTGGATCATTTCTAAAGTCTGTTCCAGGTCTAAATGGAGCTGGAATATGTGAATAAGTGTATTTCTCAAGGCAAAAGAATCCTTCAGAGACTTCATTGTATTCTCCAGGAACTTCACTATAGGCCAATGAAACAAACGAACCAGCTTTGAACAAGGCCACTGGACTCATCCAGGGACCTATCATTTAGCCATGCTAAAAGGATTTAGCTCTCAGAGGTCAAAGTAGTCCCACCGTGGGGACAGTGAAAACACACACACACACAAATATACACACGCATACACACACAAACACACACACACACACAAGTACCACAGGAAGATTGCTGAGCTAGCAGGATTTCTTTCATCACTGATTTGCTTCAAGTTTTGTCTAAATTAGAGTCTCAAAGTAATGAACTTTTGTTCATCCTCAGCTTTAGGAATATGTAGGATTGTGGTGTTAGTAAACAGTGCCTGTTGAGTAGAACCATTACCAATCAATTATTTCTTTATTTCTGAAAATTCATTAATGCCCCACCCTGAAAAAGTCTTCTACTCCTTTCATACCTGGGGGAGCTCTGATAAGTGGATGGCATCAGTCTTCAGCCCCATAACTTTAAAGAGGTTCTCCACGTTCTGAGGGACAGGTGGAGTTTTTTTTCACCCACTTGATGTCTTTGTATGTATCACTCCTACCCTTCAGGAAGCCAGAGCCCGGAGGCCTGTTGGTAGAATGAAAACTAGAATTGACTTAGTTGACACTGAGTTTCTATGGGAGCTTTATCATGTGAATACAGTAATGAGGTTCCCTCCCCATCTCTCTCTTCAATCGAACATGGTGCCAGGTGCGGTGGCTCATGCCTGTAATTCCAGCACTTTGGGAGGCCCAGGCAGGTGGATCACTTGAGGTCAGGAGTTAGAGACCAGTCTGACCAACATGGCAAAGCCTCATCTCTAATAAAAGTGCAAAAATTAGCCAGGCATGGTGGCACACCCCTAGTCCCAGCTATTTAAGAGGCTGAGGCACAAGAATTGCTTGAACCCAGGAGGCCGAGGTTGCAGTGAGTTGAGATCATGCCACTGAGCCCCAGCCTTGGTGATGGAGTAAAACTCATCTCAAAAAAAAAAAAAAAAAAAGATCGTGGTTGCACCTCACCATCACCACCACTCACTATCTGCACATCCCCAGTGCTCATGGGGATTTGCTTTAACTTGGGAATAGTGATTTATTGATGGCACCAGAGGGCTGGAACCCTGAATCACAAAAATCAATGCAGAAAACTGACTGTCTTAGTCTGTTTTGTTTTGCTATAAAGGAATACTGGAGGTTGGGTAATTTATAAAGAAAAAGAAAGTTTATTTGGTTTATGATTCTGGATGGCTGGAAAGTTCAAGATTGGGCATCTGCATCTGGTAAAACCTTCAGGCTGCTTCCACTCGTGGTGGATGGTGAAGAGGAGCTGGTGTGTGCAGAGGCTGCACGCTAAGAGAGGAGGGCAGGGCAGGGAGAGGCGAGGATTGTTTTAACAACCAGCTCACATGGGAACTAACATAGTGAGAACTCACCACCCCAGAGTGGAAGGGCGTTGATATATTCATGAAGGATCCACTCCTGTGACCCAAATACTTCCCACTAGGCCCCACCACCCAACATCGCTACACTGGGGATTACATTTCAACATGTGATTTGGTGGGGACAAACAAATTATATCCAAACCATAGCATTCCACTCCTGCCCCCCTAGCGAACTCACGTTCTTCTCACATTGCGAAATACAGTCATCCTTTCCCAATAGTCCCAAAAGTCTTAACTCATTCCAGCATCATCTCAAAAGTCTAAAGTCCAAAGTCTCATTAGAGACTCAAGGTAAGTTCCTTTCAGCTATGAGCCTGTAAGATGAAAAACAAGTTATTTACCTCTAAGATACAATGGTGGTACAGGCATTGGGTAAACCCTGACAATTTGCAATTAGGTAAGAAAGCCATTTGCATATTTGGAACTTACGGTTTAATTATGTCATTTAATCTCCACAACGGAACACTTGTTATTAGCATTCCCATTTCATAGATCAAGAACCTGAGGCTCCATAAGTTGTATCAGCTATACATGAATATTAATCCATACCTTAAGAGCAGACCTAGAATAACCAGGAATAATCAATCAAATAAAGATGGAGAGGCTGAAAAGAGAAAACAAGACTATCATGAGAGTATCAGCAGATTTCACAATTCCCTGAAATCCCTAGAGCTTCACTGTATAATAGGATCACCACTATCCACATGGGGCTATTTAAATTTAAATGCTAATCATAACTTCAGTGACCACACATCGTAACTACAGTACTGGACAGGACAGATTTAAATAGCATCTTCATCATCACAGAAAATTCTATTGAATGGCACTGCTCTAGAATACATCCTCATGAGTGAAGGGGTCTATTCTTAGAAGATGGTAATTTTTCAAGTGCTATTGTCCGAGCTGTATTTATGTGAAGTTCCTAGAGTGCAGAAGGAATCTGCTTTCTCCTACTAAAGGGACAAGATGAAGCAGACAGCCTTTGTTCCTAGTTTTTCAAGAACCTCCCCACCTGCTCAGGTGACAGAGTTGCTTCCATGGCCAAAAGATAGGATTCTTGGGGTCACACAGGCACACAGTCTTTCTCTGAGCTCTGTTTCCTACTCCATGTGGGGTGATAAATAAGTGGATTCAGGCCTTCCCCAGGAGGCTCTGTCAGATCTTACATTGACATCCTTTCATCATGCAGCAAACCACAGGTAGGTAACATCCTAAGCTTTAGATTTGACCCATAGTGGGGAACGGGGATGGAAACACAGGGTAGAAAATCTCATTTATGCCTTGAGCCTAAACCAGAGGTCCACCTATCCCCACCAAAGCTGCATTGAGTGTTAATGACATTGACTTGGGCCTTAATAAAATTGCAATTTGGTTATTATTTGATATTCCTCTGTGTACCACCCCTTGGGGAACCTGAAAGGTAGAAATTAACAAGCAGGGAAGAATGAGGGTACTTCTTGGTTGCTAAACATTAATTATTGCCATTAAAACTTCATCTGCTATAGTCTGAATGTGTCCGCTCCAAAATTCAGATGTTGAAACTTAGTGCAATGTGATAGTATGAAGAGGTGGAGTTTTCTAGAGATGATAAGGTCATGAGAGCTCGTCCCCTTATGAATAGAATTAAGGCCTTTATTAAAGAGTCTTCATGCCTCACTCAGCTGGCTTGCTCTTTAGCCTTCCACCATGTGAGGACACAGCGTTCCTTCCCTCTGGAGGATGCAGAACTCACCAGAAAATGCAACCTGCCGTCACCTTAATCTTAGACTTTCTAGCATCCAGAACTGTGAGAAAATAAATTTCTTTTCTTTATAAATTATCCAGTCTCAGGTATTTTGTAATAGCAGCACAAAACAGACTAAGTCACCATTTCGCAATCACTAATATTTAATCAATTTTCTTTCTCTGTGACATGCTATTCTCTCCTTTCTGAAAGTCTTTATTTTCAATGACAGTACTCTCTGAGTTTTCTTTCTACCTCTGTGGCTCTTCATAAAAAGTGCCTCCTCTCACCAGGTGTCGTCGTTTAAGTGACATCATCTTTAAACCCTTGTGTCTTTAAATCCCTGACACACCACTGTGATGCCCAGGGAAGACAGGGTGACCTGGAAGTCCAACTACTTCCTTAAGATCATCCAACTTTTGGATGATTATCCGAAATGTTTCACCGTGGGAGCAGACAGATGCAGATGCAGCAGATCCGCATGTCCCTCTGCAGGAAGGCCATGGTGCTGCTAGGCAAGAACACCACGATGGTCAAGGCCATCTGAGGGCACCTGGAAAACAACCCAGCTCTGGAGAAACTGTTGCCTCATATTCAGGGGAATGTGGGCTTTGTGTTCATCAAGGAGGACCTCACTGAGATCAGGGACCTGCTGCTGGCCAACAAGGTGCCAGCTGTGGCTCATGCTGGTTCCATTGCCCCTGTGAAGTCACTGTGCCAGTCCAGAACACTGGTCTGGGGCCCAAGAAGACCTCGTTTCTCCAGGTTTTAGGCATCACCACTAAAATCTCCAGGGGCGCCACTGAAATCCTGAGTGATGTGCAGCTGATCAAGACTGGAGACAAAGTGGGAGCCAGCGAAGCCACACTGCTGAACATCTCTCCCTTCTTTGGGCTGGTCATTCAGCAGGTGTTCGACAATGGCAGCATCTACAACCCTGAAGGGCTTGACATCACAGAGGAAACTGCATTCTCACTTTCTGGAGAGTGTCTGCGATGTTTCCAGTGTCTGTTTGCAGATTGGCTACCCAACTGTTGCATCAGTACCCCATTCTATCATCAATGGGTACAAACGAGTCCTGGCTTTGTCTGTGGAGATTGATTACACCTTCCCACTTGCTGAAAAGGTCAAGGCCTTCTTGGTTAATCCATCTGCCTTTGTGGCTGCTGCCCCTGTGGACACTGCTGCCATGACTGCTCCTGCTGCTGCTGCTACCCCAACTAAGGTTGAAGCCAAGGAAGAGTCGGAGGAATTGGACAAGGATATGGGATTTGGTCTCTGACTAATCACCAAGAAGCAACCAACTCAGCCAGCTTTATTTGCAGAATAAGGAAATAAAGACTTCTTTAAAAAGAAAAAAAAAAGTGCCTTCCTCTGGGCATGCTGGCTTGTGCCTGTAGTCTTAGCTACTCCAGAGGCTGATGTGGGAGAATTGCTTCAGCCCAGGAATTCAGGGCTACAGTGAGCTATGATTGCACCGCTGCACTCCAGCCTGTGCAATAGGGCAAGACCCTATCTCTAAAAAAAAAAAAAAATTCAATACCTTTAGCTTACATGTCTTTTGCAACCCTTTAAATGTTGATATTCCCCAAGATTTCATATTCAACTCCTTTCCCATTCTGAATTCTCCTTGAACCATAGTACCTACATTTATGATTTTACCTACTTACCATATATTAATACTTTCATTTTCTATTTACATCTCACACCCCCACACAGAGATACTCAATGACCTACTACATATCACCTCTTGGATGTCCCACAGATAATCCAAATTTATCTTATCTCAAACCAAACTTATCATTTTCTCTTCCCATTGCTAAACCTTTTATTTTCCCCAGTGTCAGCCAAGACGAGTCATTGCCAGCACCACTCATCTTTGCTGATCGATTTTAACCAGAATTATGTTTCTGTTATCCTAGGCTTCTTCTAAAAGCCTGAGTCAGAGCACTCCACAAAAACAACTAATAATACATCAAAGATATTTAAAAGATAATATTCCATGCTGGTGAGGATACGCTGTAAGGAGCACTATCACATACTCTTACGATGGAGTTGTAAATTTATACATTTCTAGAGAGTAATTTGATGATATGTATTGTTATCAATATCAGAACATTCCTTTGGAGCACTCTTGGGTCTCTGAAATAAGGTAGTGGGACAGAGGCCAGACTGGCAATGAGAATCTTAAGAAATCATACTACTCTGGCCTGCACCAAAGTGAGCAGTAAGCAACATGTCAGGGTGAAAGTCTTATTACAAAACCGGGGGTGATGAAGAAGCAGAAGAAGAACATTTTGAACTGGACATTTCTAAAGAGGTTGGCACAGATCCACAGCACTTCAGCATTACCAAGGGCTTGAAACCCATGAGAATCATGTGAAGCAAGTGGAGTCTATAAATATTCAGGAAGAAATAGTTTGATTTTTTTGGTTGATGCCTCCAGAGCTGTGTTTGAATCTCAGAGTGAAGATGAGTTGACTCCTTTTGACATGAGCATCCAGGAGTTGGATAATCCAGGGGCAAAACGAATTCTAGAGCTTGACCGGTTTAAGGGGCAGCAGGGACAAAAACGTTTCCAAGACCTGATGGGCATGGATCTGACTACTCACTCAGTGAAGTGCTGTGAGTCTGTGCCAACAACCTCTTTAGCAATGTGCAGTACAAGAGAAGTCATGTTGTTCACCAATGAAGATAACCCCCATGACAATGACATGCCAAAGCCAGCTGGGCCAGGACCAAAGCCAATAATCACTGAGATACAGGCATCTTCCTTGACTTGATGCACCTGAAGAAAACTGAGGGCTTTGACATATCTTTCTTCTACAGAGATATCACCAGCATAGCGGAGGATGAGGACCCCAGGGCTCACTGAGGAATCCAGAAAGCTAGAAGACCTGTTGAGGCAGGTTTGAGCCAAGGAGATCAGTTAGTGAACACTCAGCAGGTTAAAGCTAAAGCTCAGTAAAGATATAGTGCTCTCCGTGGGCATTTATAATCCGATCCAGAAGGCTCTCAAGCCTCCTCCAATAAAGCCCTATCGAGAAATAGATGAATCAGTGAAAACCAAGACCTGGATATTTAACGTAAATACAGGCAGTTGGCTTCTGCCTAGAGATACCAAGAGGTCTCAGATCTATGGAAGGCGTCAGATTATACTGGAGAAAGAGGAAACAGAAGAGCTAAAACAGTTTGATAAACCAGGTTTGATTCTCATGGGTTTAAGCTCTTGGTAAAGCTGAAGAAGCACTGTTACCTGAGGCCCTCCTTGTTTGTGTACTCTGAAGAGTCGCTGATGAGTTAGAGCTCAACCCTGTTCAGTGCTCTACTCATCAAGTGTCTGGAGAAGGAGGTCACAGCATTGTGCAGATACACACCCTGCAGGAACATCCCCCCTTATTTTGTGGCTTTGGTGCCACAGGAAGAGGAGTTGGATGATCAGAAAATTCAGGTGCCTCCTGCAGGCTTCCAGCTGGTCTTTTTATGCTATGCTGATAATAAAGGGAGGTGCCCTTTGCTAAAAAAGTCACGGCAACCCCAGAGCAGGGAGATAAGGTGAAGGCTATTGTTCAGAAGCTCCGATTCAAATACAGAAGTGACAGCTTTGAGAACTCTGTGCTGCAGCAGCGTTCCAGGAACCTGGAGGCCTTGGCCTTGGATTTGATGGAGCCTGAACAAGCAGTGGACCTGACATTGCCTGAGGTTGAAGCAATGAATAAAAGACTGGGCTCCCCACTGGTGGATAAGTTTAAGGAACTTCTCTACCCACCAGATTACAATCCTGAAGGGAAAGTTAGCAACATAAAACACAATAATGAAGGTTTCAGAAGCAAAAGGCCCAAGGTGGGGTATTCAGAAGAGGAGCTGAAGACCCACATAAGCAACAGCATGCTGGGCAAGTTTGCTGTGCCCATGCTGAAAGAGACCTGCTGGGGTATGGGCTGAAGAGCAGGCTGAAGAAGCAGGAGCCACTGGAAGCCCTCACCAATCACTTCCAGAACTGACCAGAGGCCATGCGTCCAGCTGCCCTTCCACACTGTAGCCAGGCTACCTGGCCTTGTTCTCAGCCAGTGAAAACAGGTGTCTCCTGATCTAGGAAGAGTCTGCCTGACAGAAGCAGAGGGACTTTATCTTTAGGAGGCTTTCTGTTGCCATGGCAATGGTGTAGCCCTCCCACTTTGCTGTTCTTTACTCTACTGCCTGAATGAGGAGCCCTAACTTTGTACTGTAAGAAAAAAGAGAGACTATACTGCCCTCCTGATGCCAAGTGTCACTCCAGCCAGCATCACAAGGGAGTAAACAATGTGATGCCTTTGTTTTTTTGTGTGTGTGTTTTTTTTTTTTTTGAGAGACAGAGAGAGTCCTAGGCTGGAGTGTAGTGGCACAATCATGGCTCAGATCTTCCCCCGGTTCAGTTGACTCTCCCCTGTCAGCCTTCCAGGTAGCTGGGTCTCCAGGAGTGAGCCACCATGCCTGGCTACTTTTCGTATTTTTTTTTAAGAGATAGGGTTTCGCCATGTTGCCCAGGCTGGTGTCAAACTCCTGGGCTCAAGCAACCTGCCTGCCTCAGCCTCCCAAAGTGCTGCAAAGTTCTGGGATTACAGGCATGAGCCATCAAACATGGCATGATGTCTTAAGATCAGTTTATCAGAATGATTTTTCACCAAAGTTTATACTGAACTCATCTTCAAATCACATCATCCATGTTATCCTCTCAAGTCATTTTTCTTCCATGATTATAACAACTCACAACTCATTATGTCAGGAATCAGGGCTGATGATAGAAGTCTGGCTGCAAATGCAGACATCTCTCCCAATTTGAAGGGGTTTATGCTCATGAGTCTCATCTAGTGCTAGTTTCTTTCTCTTGCACCTTCTTAGAATGCTAGACATAAGGCCCCAGTCAGCCAGCCTCAAGACACTCTGATATTTCCGTTGCAATGAGATTTATATAGATCCTAAGTAGCTAATATGAAAACAGCAAAGAATTCTAACTCTATCAAACTATACTGCAATCACAAAAGGAGACTTTCTACTCATTTGAAGGGGCACTTTCTGATGGCACCCTGGTGGCATTTTGCATTAAATAAAATTTATTTTGCAGTAAATAAAATGTAATGCAAAATGCCATCAGGCACCACCAGAAAGTGCCCCTTCAAATGAATGGAAAGCTCTATTCAGAGAAATCAGAGAAGCAAAGAATACAGACCACCTGGCGAGTGAATTGGAGATATAATGTGGTACTTTAGCCTCTAGGGCCTGGTGCCCACAATGGTGGTGCCTGAAGTGGTGCACCCGAAATCTGTTTAGGGATCTCCATTCTATCTTATGTCTTCTCAACATATATCAGGAATCTCCAGAAATTTATTCTCGATTCCTCCTGAATAAATTTATCCTAAGTCAATAAGTAGAGACATGAGAAAAGATTTGTGGTCTAGGATGTTCAATGCAATATAATTTATAAAAAATTAAAAATAATAGAAACAATCTAAATGTCCAGAAGACGTTATAAATTAAAATACTATGAATATTATTCTGCCATTAAAAATTATACATTGGAATAATATGTCATGAAAGAGTGCTCATTATACAATATTCAATAAAAAATAGGATATAAAAGTGTTTATAAATATCATCCAATTAAATGTCTAAATATATGTGTGCATTAAAAAAAGAGTTGAGGAAATAATGGTGAGATTAGAGGAGATTTTCCTGCGATATGTAGTTATTATCTTTAGAATAAAAAAAAGAAGAGACATTAGGTTGTCTCTGACTAATTAATTAGTACCTGGTGATATATAGTTTTTATTTACATGTTCTCTTCCTCCAGTTAGATTTGAATATCCTGGAAAGTAAAGATCTTTGCTATTCTTTAGTGTTTCTGTCAGAACACAGAGCTTTTTGCACACAAAGGCAATCAATCAGTAAGTCTGAGGAGAAATAGCTAATACCATCAGTTCAATGATCACTTCTAGGAAGGCCATATGGTCAATCTGTCAACAAAATGAGTGGTGGCTAACTTCATTCTTCTACAGCAATGAAGATACCAAAATTCCAAGTGTAAAGGAATAGCAATAAAATTAGGGTCACACACATCTGAGTTCCAATTCCAACTTCACCACTTAATGGCTAAGTGATTTTAACCAAGTTACCTACTTCTGTGAGCCCGTTTGAGCACTAATAATAATACCACTCCTCACAGTGGTTATGAAAATTAAAGAAGGCGGCCAGGCACAGTGGCTCACGCCTATAATCCGAGCACTTTGGGAGGCCAAGGTGGGCAGATCACGAGGTCAGGAGATTGAGACCATCCTGGCTAACACGGTGAAACCCCGTGTCTACTAAAAATACAAAAAAATTAGCTGGGCGTGGTGGAGGCCACCTGTAGTCCCAGCTTCACGGGAGGCTGTGGCAGGAGAATGGCGTGAACCCGGGAGGCGGAGCTTGCAGTGAGCAAAGATGGTGCCACTGCACTCTAGTCTGGGTGACAGAGCGAGACAACGTCTCAAAAAAAAAAAAGAAAGAAAGAAAGAAAATTAAGGAAGGTACAATGCCTGGCAAATTGTTGGTATTTTCCCTTTTGAAGCATGGCTCATTTTACTGAGAAAATTACTTTGTAAATAATTAAAATTGTCATCAGCTCCCACATTTTGTTAAATATCTTCTTTTGAAGAACTCAAAGGATTTAAAATTAAATTTTAAATGATATCTGTTTTGGACAGAATCTACCTACATCTGGAAAACTGGAGGCCAAATTTTTTCTTTTTGCCGAAATTAGATTTTTGGTATTTTCTTGGAAACCTCTTGCTGTTATATCAAATCTGATTAAGGAGGGACATCCAACTCCCCAGCGACTAGAGTTAACATTGGATACAAAAGACACATAGAGACCAGAGAGATGAGTAATATGTTTCAGCTCATTTATTTTCAATAGCTTCTCTAGGCAGGAGAAAAGGAGAATGGGAGGAACTTGTAAAGAATGACAAGTTTTATGAGGCAAAAAGATATCACTTTCATGATGTAATAGTAGGAAGGAAGATTACCTTTGATAAAATAGTTATCTTAGAACTGTAGTTAGAAATGGAGTGAAATGGAGTGACATTTCTTTTGTGTTCCTTCCTTACAGTATGAGGCTATTATAATGAATTTAATAAGGTCATATGAAAATTTATTTTTTTATTATTATACTTTAAGTTCTGGGATACATGTGCAGAACATGCAGGTTTGTTACATAGATACACATGTGCCATGGTAGTTTGCTGCACCCATCAACCCTTCATCTACATTAGGTATTTCTTCTAATACTATCCCTCCCCTAGCCCCCCAAACTCCGACAGGCCCCAGTGTATTATGTTCCCCTCCCTGTGTCCATGTGTTCTCATTGTTCAGTTTCCACTTATGAGTCAGAACATGCAGTGTTTGGTTTTCTGTTCCTGTGTTAGTTTGCTGAGAATGATGGTTTCCAGCTTTATCCACGTCCCTGCAAAGAACATGAACTCATCCTTTTTTATGGCTGCATAGTATTCCGTAGTGTATATGTGCCACATTTTCTTTATCCAGTCTATCATTGATGGGCATTTGGGTTGGTTCCAAGTCTTTGCTATTGTGAACAGTGCTGCAATAAACATACGTGTGCATGTGTCTTTATAATAGAAAGATTTATAATCATTTGGGTGTATACCTAGTAATGGGATGGCTGGGTCAAATGGTAGTTCTAGTTCTAGATCCTTGAGGAATCACCACATTGTCTTCTACAATGGTTGAACTAGTTTACAGTCCCACCAACAGTGTAAAAGCGTTCCTATTTCTCCACATCCTCTCCAGCATCTGTTGTCTCCTAAGTTTTTAATGATCGCCATTCTAACTGGCATGAGATGGTATCTCATTGTGGTTTTGATTTGCATTTTTCTAATGACCAGGGATGATGAGCTTTTTTTCATAAGTTTGTTGGCCTCATAAATGTCTTCTTTTAAGAACTGTCTGTTCATATCCTTCACCTGCTTTCTGATGGGGCTGTTTGTTTTTTTCTTGTAAATTTGATTAAGTTCCTTGTAGATTCTGGATATTAGCCCTTTGTCAGATGGATAGATTGCAAAAATTTTCTCCCATTCTGTAGGTTGCTTGTTCACTCTGATGATAGTTTCTTTTGCTTTGTGGAAGCTCTTTAGTTTAATTAGATCCCATTTATCAATTTTGGCTTTTGTTGCCATTGCTTTTGGTGTTTTAGTTGTAAAGTCTTTGCCCGTGCCTATGTCCTGAATGGTATTGCCTAGGTTTTCTTCTAGGGATTTTATGGTTTGGGGTTTTACATTTAAGACTTTAATCCATCTTGAGTTAATTTTTGCATAAGGTGCAAGGAAGGGGGTCTAGTTTCTGTCTGCATACGGCTAGCCAGTTTTCCCAGCACCATTTATTAAATAGGGAATCCTTTCCTCATTTCTTGTTTTTGTCAGGTTTGTCAAAGATCAGATGGTTATAGATGTGTGACATTATTTCTGAGGCCTCTATTCTGTTCCATTGGTCTATATATCTGTTTCGGTACCAGTACCATGCCGTTTTGGTTACTGTAGCCTTGTAGTATAGTTTGAAGTCAGATAGCGTGATGCCTCCAACTCTGTTCTTTTTGTTTAGGATTGTCTTGGCTACATGCACTCTTTTTTGGTTCCATATGAAATCTAAAGTAGTTTTTTCTAATTCTGTGAAGAAAGTCAATGGTAACTTGATGGGGATAGCATTGAATCTATAAATTACCTTGGGCGGTATGGCCATTTTCACGATATTGATTCTTCCTATGCATAAGCAAGGAATGTTTTTACATTTGTTTGTGTCCTCTTTTATTTCTTTGAGCAGTGGTTTGCAGTTCTCCTTGAAGAAAGAAGAGGTCTTTCACATCCCTTGTAAGTTGTATTCCTAGGTATTTTATTCTCTTTGTAGCAATTGTGAATGGGAGTTCACTCATAATTTGGCTCTCTGTTTGTCTATTATTGGTGTATAGGAATGCTTATGATTTTTGCACATTGATTTTGTACCCTGAGACTTTGCTGAAGTTGCTTATCAGCTTAAGGAGATTTTGGGCTGAGACGATGGGGTTTTCTAAATATACAATCATGTCATCTGCTAACAGAGATAATTTGACTTCCTCTCTTCCTATTTGAATACCCTTTGCACTCAGAGAAACATATGAAATTAAAGGATTTATTATACTCACAGGCCCTAGAATGGGACATGGACCACACCATGCAAGGAGCCTCATGGTAAGAGTACCAAAGAACTGGGCTCAACCAAGCAGGAGTGGAGCCAAGAGAAAAGACCCCTGGGCAAGTGAATTTACTAGGAGTCCAGGTGAAGTACACAAGCAAAAAACATGAGGGGGTTTCATCGGTGCATTTGGATGTCTCTAGGTCACAGTCAAGTTATGGTAAAAAGGTGAACTTGTAGTAGGGACCAGCTTCATCAAACTGGTGCGCTTGGTTTCTTATGCAAAATGCTCACAGCCTGTTTGTGGACATGTTGAGACACCAGAAATATATGAAGCTTTAAAAATTTACAATACACCCTTCCTCTGAAACGAAGTTCAAAGATGGTGGCAATAATAAGCTTGGGCTATTTGTGTATTAAGCAAGCCAGTCATTTCAGCAGGGGAAAAAAACAGTGATAATGATTGGCTGAATTTTAGTGTGAACCCCATCTCTACTAAAAATACAAGGCTATTTAATGCTATGTCTGGGTACGGTTCCATAAAAAAATGGTCTCATTCCCCACCGTGCTTTGGGAAATACTGCTTCTGTTAGTTATAATATCATCCATATTGCAGAATTCTTGATCCTTGTCCTACAAAATCTTTGGTATGTGGTTTTTGTTCTCCTGGTCTCAAGATGGTTTCTCTATGTCCTTCAGATACCACATCCTCATTCCAGGCAGGAGGAAGGAGTGAGGACAACAGAGCGAGTGTGCCAGCCAGTCTTTGATTTTTTCAATGAAAAATAATAGTTTTCCTAGTATTTTCACCCAATAGAATGCAGCTTGCATCTCACCGGACAGAATTATGTTTCTTGCTGATTCATAAGTGCAAAAGGAGCCTGGAAATCATCATCATGAAACATTTTTTCTCTGCAAGTTCATCGGATACTCTATCAAATCCATTTTCATCCCTAGAGACATCTCTCCTAGTATGCTCTGTCATCCTACTCCAATCTGAGCTGGATACACTGTAGGCTTGATGCTTAGTCAGAAACTTGGGACACTTATATTTACACCATCTTACAAATTCTCCTCCTTATTCGGGTGTTATATCCTCTGTTTCTTGACTGCTTAGTTTTTGGTTTACTCCCTTGTTTGGTGGTGCCCATCCTTCAGCAGCTTTTTGAGAGGGGAAGTAAATTTTTGAGACATCGCATGTCTGAAAATGTCTTCTATCTAGTATCAAACTCGACTGATAGCTTGGCTGAGTAGAATTTTAGATTGAAAATAATGTTTCTGGCCAGGTGCAGTGGCTCATGCCTGTAATCCCAGCACTTTGGGAAGCTGAGGTAGGTGGATCCCCTGAGGTCAGGAGTTCGAGACCAGCCTGGCCAACATGGCAAAACCCTGTCTCTACTAAAAATACAAAAATAAGCCAGGCGCAGTGGTGGGTGCCTGTAATCCCAGCTACTTGGGAGGCTGAGGCAAGAGAATCACTTGAACCCAGGAGGCAGAGGTTACAGTGAGCCGAGATCGCGCCACTGCACTCCAGCCTAGGCGACAGAGTGAGACTCCATCTCAAGAAAAAAAAAAAAGAAAAGAAAAAAGAAAAGAAAAGAAAAGAATTTTTCTTTGACTTTTGAAGGCATTGCTTTCCTACGATTCCAGTGATTGAGAAGTCTGGTCCCATTCTTATTCCAGAAGTTATGTATATATTCTATTTTTCTCTCTGAAGATTTACAGTATGTTCTATCACTGGTGTTGTAAAAGTTGGCTTGATTCCTTATTTATTAGGCACTTGTGGGCCTTTGTAATCTGGAGATTTATGTCCTTCAAATCTAGGAAAAGTTCTCTTATTACTTCTTTGATCATATACTTTCATTTCCTCTGTTCTCTTTATCTAGAATGACAATTAAATATTGCACCTGTTGGATGCTCCTTTCAGTTTATTGTTTTTGTTTTCTCTAATTAACCATCTCTCTTCTTATTTATTCTACTTTCTCATGATTAGTGTTTGCATGATATATCTTTTCTATCATTTCACTTTTAACCTACATGTTTCTTTTGATTTCATGTACATCTCTTGCAAACAAATACAATGTGATCTTGCTTTTTATCCAATCTGACAATCTTTGCCTCTTAATGGGTTTAGTTCATTTACATTTATTGTAATTATTGATACGGTTGGATTTAAGTCCTGCTGTTTGTTTCTTATTCATCCTATGTGTTCTTTGATCTTTTTATACCTCCTTTCCTGATATCTTTTGAATTAGTTAATACTTTAATACAATATTAAAGCATACAGCATTTTAATACACTATATTAATACAATATATTTAATAAAATATTTAATTGTATCTACTGCCTTTTTAGTTATACTTCTTGTTTGTTTTTTGTTCTACCTTGAATTAACATTTTACAGTTCACATGTAATGTAAAAAGCTAACAACACAAGGCTGTCACTTACCCTACTTCCGTGTTCCTTGTGTTGATTTTGTCAAAAATTTTATTCTACATATGTTATAAAACTCACAATACATTATTATTATATTCACTTTGAACAGTCTATTGTCTTTTAGAATATCAAGGAACAAGAAAAAGTATTATTATTATTATTATTATTTTGAGACAGAATCTCTCTCTGTTGCCCAGGCTGGAGTGCAGTGGTGCAATCTCAGCTCACTGCAACCTCCGCCTCCTGGGTTCAAACAATTTTCCCCCTCAATGTTAGAGTAGCTGGGACTACAGGTGTGTACCACCATGCCTGGCTAATTTTATATTTTTGTTAATAGAGATGGGGTTTCACCATGTTGGCTGGTCTCGAACTCCTGACCTCAAATGTTCCGCCCACCTCGGCCTCCCAAAGTGCTGGGATTACAGGCATCAGCCACAGCTCCTGGCCTCAAGGAACAAGAAAAAAGTATTTTTTGATAATTACTCACATATTTACTATTTACAGTATTCTTCATTTAGGTTTGAGTTTGTTTTATGTCATTTTCCTTCATCCTGAAGAACTTACTGTAACATTTCTTGTAGTACAAGTTTGGTGGTATCATATTCTGTCAGCTTTTTTTTTTTTTTTAATATCTTCTTTTTTTTATTTCTTTTCTTTTTCTTTTTTTTTTTTTTTTTTTTTTTTTTTGAGACAGGTCTTTCTTTGTTGCCCAGGCTGGTCTAGAACTACTGGGCTGAAGCAATCCTCCTGCCTCAGCCTCCCAAAGTGCTGGGATTACAGGTCTGAGCCACCACTCTCAGCCTTAAAATATCTTTATTACCTTCATTTCTAAAGCATATTTTCTTTCTAGGCTAATAGTTTATTTTTTCTCTCAGTACTTTTCTCCCATCAGTACAATTGATGTCATTTAGTTGTCTTCTGTCTTGCATTAGTTCTGATGAGAAGTTCAGCAGTCATATTTATTATTGTTGTCCTATATTTAATACATCTTTTCTTCCTTTCCAGTTGCTTTCAAGATTATCTTTGATTTAGCAATTTTATTATGATGGGCATGGTATGGTTTTCTTTGTGTTTATTCTGATTGAGGTAAGTTGAGCCTGTTGGATCTCTAGGTTGATATTTTCCATCAAATTTCAATTTTTTTTAGTCAAAATGTCTTCAAACACATTTTTCTGTCTCTCCTTTGCCTTGGACTCTAATTACAAATATGTTAGACCACTCAATATTTTCCCAAAGGTCACTGAAGTTGGTTCTTTTTTTTCTGCAGTCATTTTTTTTTCTGTGTGCTTCTGTTTTGCTAGCTCCTATTGCTGTGTTTTAAAGTTTATTGATTTTTTTTCCCTTCTGCAGTGGTCAAATTAATGTTAACCTCAGTCAATAAATTTTTTATTTCATGTTTTTTTTTAGAACTTCCACTTGCTTCTTTTAAATAGTTTCCATTTCTGTATTTACATTTCCCATCTGATCATTCATTTTTTATATATTTTCTGTTATACCCTTGAACATATTTGTAAGTTATTTTACAGTCTTTGCTAACTCCAACACCTGTGCCATATCTGGGTTTGCTTCTACTGAATGTCATTTCTCCCTATTATGGTTCCTGTTTTCTAATCTCTTTATATATTAATAATTTCTTTTATTGCAAGTTGGACATTATAGATAACACAATGGATTTTACTGTCTTCTTTTAAGACTGTTAAATATTGCTCTTGCAGATAGTTAACTGGCGATTTAGTTTAATCCTGCTGAAGCTTAGTTTTACTATGTATTAGGCCAGATGAAGAGTTACCTTTACTCGAGGACTAATTTAGCCCTTCCCTTAAAGTGTAACCTTTCTATGATCTCATCTAAATATTCAGAGTATATAGAATGGTCTCTTCACTCTGATTGGTTAGAATTTAAATGCTTCCCCAGCACTGTGTATCCTCCAGGATCTCCGGTCGATTTCATGGAGTCTTCCTATCCACATGTGCAGCTTAGTATTTGACCAAAGATTGAAGAGGACTCCCTTGCAGAATTCTAGGTCTCCCTCTCCGTGCAGCTTTCTCCCTCCCAGTACCTTGTCATACATATTTCAGCTATTTCATCCCTGAATTTCACTTTCTGTTTTCATCACTCTCTGGCTCCCTTTCCTTACGGCATATTTTGGAAATGATTCCCAAGCAGACATCCAGGGTGAATGTGGAGATTACTGTGCATTTTCCCCTTTTCTCAAGAAGCTTAATGTTGCAGTGTTTGATGTTGAGTAACAGGAAAATCGCTTCATATATTTTGTGCAGTTTTATAGTCACTAGCTGTAGGAAAGTAGATCCATACCAGTTACTTCATTATAATTGGAACCAAAAGTCTGATTAACTGAATTTTTCACTTTTGACTTTATATTTTCAATGCATATATAATAAAATTTAATTCAACACTTTTAAAGGGACAATTTTTGTAGTGTTATCAATTCTAAAACTCCTCACCCCCAGATTTAGTGATCAGGATAGGAAAAAGTGAGAGGTTTTAACTCAGGGTAGGTGATATAAACACTTACAGCATATTGAGTTCTCACTATAAAGTGAGGCATGGGTCAAAAAGTATACTTGTCATTGGAATAATCCAAGGCAGGCTTAAATTCCTTCCTTCACTGGCTACCCAGAGGCTTTTAACATTAGCTTCAAATAAAGTGGTTCCCAACTTAGGAACGGAGAGAAGATTGTGCCAGAATATATACATAGTGGTATTTTCTATTGTAATTCTGACACTTAGCTTAGTGAAACAATTTGTTGGACCCAGAAAGCACCAACAGACAATGAAAACCAATGTTCAAAAGAAAAGTTTATTTATTTATACTCTAATACATGCTGTGGACAGAAACAGCAGCTGGGCTTCTTTTCTAATAGCTGCAGAGCCTGAGTCTGCACTTCTGTGGTTCTGAAGGTTGTTAGTATACTCCTCACACTCTTACAGATTCAGGTCTTGCCTTTCTCAGGTGTTGAGAATCTAGCACTTGATAGTCTCTCAGCACGGGAATGCTGGGCCTAAACTAACTAGTATTCAGGTCCCAGGCGCTTCCTATAAGTTGTGCGTCCATTAGCAAGTTACCCTGTCTAAGCGTTGGTTCCTCACCAGTAATATGGTAGAAAGCACCACTCTTTCAGATATTTGCTTCTGCCCTGCCAAGCTGTTGGCACTAGAGATCCATCACTATCTAGAGGCAGTGCTTGGACCAGTGACAGGGGTCTGCTAAAAACCTCTTTCTCTTAGAAGAGGGAGATAGGCACTGATCTCCTGCACATGCACCTGCCTCATGCCTGAACTGAGTAGTAAACCACTATGTTCCACGTAGGCAATTGACCATAGACAACTTCACCTACCAGATTGCTCTTGTCCTGGCAGTGCCTTGCTCTCTCTTGCCCCCAGGGTTATATAGAAGCTGTTTCCTCTGACAGAAATATTCTTCCCTCTCAAATCCTCCCTCCAACTCCCATCCCCAACTCATCCTTCTTGGTTTACTCCCATTCTTTCTTCAGATCTCAACCCAAACATCTCTTTTCCAGGGAAACCTTCTTTGATCTAGATAGACTAGGTTTAAGTCTCTCAGCAGTTGAGTCCCGTAAGAACCTGTGCTGCAGTGGTCAATCGCAAATCACTGCAGCCTCAACCCCCCGGGCTCAAGTGATCCTCCCACCTCAGCCTCCTGAACAGCTGGGACTACAGGCACTCACCACCATGCCCAGCTAATTTTTAAATTTTTTGTAGAGATGGGCTTGCGCTATGTTGCCCAGGCTGGTATCAAACTCCTGGGCTCAAGTGATCTGCCCACTTCGGCCTCCCAAAGTGCTAGGATTACAGGTGAGAGCCACCATGCCTGGCCTGCTTCTCTCAATATAGCAGGCATCGCAAGTGCAAATATTTAATATCTGTTTTCTCTGCTAGATTTTAAACTCCAGGGGAGCAGGAGTCATGCCAGAGATCTCCAGGACCTAACCCTGAAACATAGTAGATGCTCAATAGGCCACTGTTGGTTTGAGTTGTTAACTTTAGTGGTGATGCAAACATGCATATATATTTGGAGTATGTTGAGTGTTTGAAGACACAGTATGCAGAAATGGGAAGGCAAGGTGAGGGTTTAAGAAAGGGTTCAGCAGAAAGGTCTTTTTACAGCTTATCTTTTTATATGAAAAGCTTCACACATTGAAGGAGTCAGATGGCAGAGTAGTGACTGAAGGATTCAGAGTTGAACAGCTGAGTACTCTGCCCATGAAGTTCCTTAAGGAACCTTTGCTGAATATGAGACAGAACAAAAACACTCAGTGTCACAGAACAACCTCTACTCATCTGTGGTTGGTAAAAATGGATGGAAACGGAAAGTATTTGAATCCTGGCCATTGTCCTGTTTGGCCAGGACTCCAGAGAAGCCATTTTACATGCTCAGCACCTGCCTTTCTTCTTTGGTGAAAATCAAGAGGCAGAGGCAGACAGTATGTTTATGGTAGTGACAGCTGTCTTCTTTTTTATACTGGGAGGGTAAAATAATATAGCTTATCTTTAAGTGTGAGAAAGCCAAATACAAGAACAAACTTCTTGATTCTAAAGAAGAGATTCTCAACATGAGTGAGAGGATTGAAAAGGAGAGGAGGAAGTGACTTTGGTTGTAAAAAATGTGTACATTTTATCACAATGTTTCAGAAAATTGATTGATAGGCAGGTTACTTTATTTTTCCTTTTATGTAATGTATATGTAATATTACCTAAAGGTGTGTGTGTGTGTCTGTTTAGGCAATATTACCTAAAGACATTTATGTATGTATGTGTATGTGTGTGTATGCATGCATGCACACTAACGAGAGAAAAATAAAGCAAATATGGAAAAATGTTAATTGGTGAGTCTAGGTGAAGGATATATATTGGTATTTCCTTTCGTTTTCTTGCAGTTTTTTGACAAATTTGAAATTTTACAATTAAAAATATCATCATAATTAATAAAGGCAAATCTTTGAATTTAAAAAACATATTTAGTCCATCCAAGAGGCTATAGAAGCTTTATTTACTGACCTTTACATTTTTCTTCCCAAGATTCCATCTCTTGTCTCACAAGAATGCATTTGAATTTCTGCTGGAGGGACATGCCCAAACCCTCCCCTGTGGCCACCCCTTCCAGACATGGGGCTAGGCCGGCTGAGTCTTTAGAGCCAGTCCACTGCCCTAAAGATAGTGACATTGAAGCCACTTACCAAACGAGGTTATGCATCATCATTCTCCTAGAGGTTTTTATATGCTTTGAAGTTTTAGATAGACTCTTCCTTAGAGGCAGAAGTTTGAACCAGATAAAGCCTCCCAAGTTCCTTTCAATTACAAATTTGTCTGAGTGCTGAAAAGTGAAGGTTTAGAGTCTCTGGAATAAGTATTACAGTTCTCTTTCTCTCCCCTTGTGATTTGACTGCTCAGATTTTTGAAGCTGGCACGTAGCTTTTGTTTTCCTCTGCTTTGTTTTCTTTTCTGTCTCCTGAAAGAGCTGTGCTCCAGTGTCTGCCCGGTAAAGTTGCTAGTGGCAGCATTCCTGGAAGCTCCTTGCTCCAGATGATGTCAGACCTCATGTGACCCAACCATCGCACGTCCGGAAACATTACATCATTCTAGGATGTGATTCCTTTTAACACAGAGCTTGCTGTTATTGTGCTGCTGCTGTTGCTGCTGTTGTTGCTGCTGCTATGAGCAGTAAGCCATAACCTCAGGCAGAGGCTGCTTTGTACAGATCAGCAATAGACTCACCTGAGGATCATGCTGTACCCCAAAAAATGCAATGACTTCTGGGGCAGGCCACATGCCACGTTAAACATGAATAAAACATTTCATAATTAAAAATCAGAAATAAAATAAAGATGATGATTTTTTTCCTGGCAAGATATGGTAACACGTAGTTCTAATTTTATTGAGTTAGATATTTGGGCATGTCAGGTTCGCATTATGTGGGCAAATGGGCCTGTGAATGGTGCCTGCTGATTGGCTGAAGGAAACTCACCCTGAGTGTGTAATTCTCATAGGTATATGAATGGGACATGAAACCCATAGAGGGCCATTAAAAGAAGACAAGGCAGGCTGGGCACAGTGGCTCACGCCTATAATCCCAGCACTTTGGGAGGCTGAGGTGGGCAGATTACTTGAGGCCAGGAGTTCAAGACCAGCCTGGCCAACATGGTGAAACCCTGTCTCCACTAAAAATACAAAAAAATTAGCTGGATGTGGTGGTGCACACCTGTAATCCCAGCTACTCAGAAAGCTGAGGCATGAGAATCTCTTGAACCGGAGAGGCAGAGGTGGCAGTGAGCTGAAATTGTGCCACTACACTCCACCTGGGCGACAGAGCAAGACTGTCAGAAAAAAAAAAAAAAAAAGACAAGGCATTTATGGCTGAGCATGGTGGCTCACACCTATAAGCCCAGCACTTTGGGAGGCCAAGGCAGGAGGATCGCTTGAGGCCAGGAGTTCAAGACGATCCTGGGAAACATAGCAAGACCTCATCTCTACTAAAAATTTAAAAATTAGCTGGACATGGTGGCGTGTGCCTGTAGTCCCAGCTACTTGGGAGGCTGAGGTGGGAGGATTGCTTGAGGCTGGGAGATTGAGGCTGCAGTGAGCCTTGATTGCACCACTGCGTTCCAGCTTGAGTGACAGCACAAGACCCTGTCAAAAAAAAAAAAAAAAAAGATATTTGTAATTCATATCACTTCAAAATAATTATACAAGCAAAATCTTAGCGGTGAAGGGAGTAGAGGAATATTCAATACCCATCGGTAAGGACCCTTATAACAACAACAATTTAAAAAACAACCATTTCTTGAGCTCTTACCATGTGCCCAGACACTGCGTCAAGCAAACTCGTGGCCTTGCTAACAGCATGACTAAGTAGAGTGCCCTTTGCTTTAGAGTGGTCTTAACCTTGTGTCCTATGGGTGTCCCATCAGGGTCCAGTTGACCATTGCTCCCCACGCAGTAACACTGAGCTCTACTGGATCACCCCCTTGCTATTCGGAGCAATTCAAATGCATCTGCACTTGCATCAGTGCTTCCTGGAGACAAGCTCAGGCCCAGGAGAGAGGGCATCGGACAGTCAGTGGATCTTAGCAGTCCTGCAGGCACCCAGCCATCATGGCAGCCCTGAGGAAAGCAGATGACTATTAATCTCATTCAGGTTCACTGGGACTGTCAATCAAAATGACTTTTGTTTTTATCTCCTCTGAGCAATAAGCCTTTGGTGTCTGCCATCTACACAGCCTCCTGCAGTGCTCACCTCCTGTAGCACTTCATGTTGCATCCCCACCTCTCACCTATATGCTCTTCCCCGAAACTTCCTCCCTTTCCATCCCCAGCCCACCCCCATGTGTATTTACCTCAGTCTTTTAAAACTAGATCAGGAGTCCAGGAAGTATTTGTTTCCTTTTTCACTCAACTGTTGTGTTCACCCTTGCAGCTTTCCCAACTAGCTGAGCCCCTCTGGATCCTGCCTGTCTGCCACCCTGGTCTCCTAGCAACCCTCCGCTCTGCAGTCTGGGAGGTGGATGTGTCAAAGGGAGTCTGGGCGGGAGAGGTGAGAATGCAAAGAAATCTCTCCCCTTCTAGGCCCTGAAGTACAGAATCGCTGCTTCACAGTAATGAATATTTCAGAAGAAGAGATTCGCTTCCCCTGGCATAGCTGAAACAGGCCTAAGGGTAACAAATAATTTGCTAAGGAGGGCAGGGGTTCCTTTGTGCCAGAAGCAGAGATTTGTATTTGAAAGATACTTAATGATACTGCACGTGGCTTGCCCTAAGGACTAATGAAAAAACAGTGAGTTAAATTGTGATATCTTTTTGATATAAGAACAGAGAGGTCAATGCCATTCATAGGGGATGCATTTGAGCTGTTCTTTGATAATAATGTAATTTTAGAGCCAGAAGGTATCTTAGGATCATGTTGTCCAAGTATCACTTTTTTTGTAACCTGATAAACTAAGGCCCAGCGAAGTCAAATGTCTCAGCTGGGGGTCTTCCAATAAAAGAAGAATGGGGTTGGGACTGGACCCCTCTCTCCCAAGGCTCAGTCTGGTGCTCTTTCTATCACCCCATGCTGCCTTCCAGAGTCAGTGTAGACATGGCATACTAGCTCACATCACTCAAAGGTACAGGTTGCAAAACAGCTGGATATTTGGGGAATAAGTCTTGTGTTGTAGACAGCAAAGAACTAACTAAGCCACCTGACCTGTGCTCTTGGCCTCAGTAGCAACTTGTCCTTCCTGGTTGAGCTGACCAAGACAGACAATAGTGAGGAAATACATAAAGCTGATCACTAGTCACCCATAAGGTTTATACTGAAAGACTGACTTCAGGCTTATCCATCCTTAGTTTAGGGTCAGAGGAAAGGCGATATTACCCTACACCCACAGTGACTACAGACAAACTGTTAACCTAAAACAGGGGGTATTTTTTGGTATGTTTGGTCTCTAGAATTTCTTATCAAAATTCTTCACTGTGAATGATAAAAATCTAATTCCAACTATCTTTAAATAAAAGAAGGGAATTGACAGGCCCATGTAGCCAGGCATAATAAAGTAGGGTAACTTGAAGAACCTGAAAAAAGATGTTGGCTCCAGGGCTGAAGAATTGGGATCATGATTCAATTCTACATCCAGCTTTTCTCTCTGAGTCTCTGCTTAACTGTCTGATCTGCTCCTATAGCAGGTCTTCTTTGTTTGGTTACAAAGATAGTCACAGTCTTCTAACTTCATATCCTTATGGTACCATGACCCCGAGAAAACACCACTGCTTCTCTTGTTTCTAAACTCAGAAATCTCAGGGAAGGACTTTAATAAAGTCAGCTTGAGTTTTTACCTTCCCCTGAACCATTACTAACTGGGAAGGAATGGAGAGCTGTGATTAGCCAGACCTGAAACTGGCCCCTGCCTCTGCAAAGGGAGTGAGGAGGAGGGAGGGCAGTTACCAGAATAAAGGGTGATGAGAAAGCTTGCTTGGATGACAAAAAGACAATAGCTAGCAACATCCACTACATCTTGTTTTCCACAAGTGGTGGAATTGAGCATAATTTCCATTACCTCTTGCTATTTCTCCCTTTAGCCCACAAACATATGTGTGGCTATGGACCATTCATAAATCAATGTGGATAATTGCATTGGTGGTCCAAGGAATTCTTGGTGAGTTAATCAGACTTGTCAAAATTGATCCATAGCTGGCTGGGTGTGGTGGCTCATGCCTGTAATCCCAGCACTTTAGGAAGTCGAGGCTGGCGGTTCACCTGAGGTCAGGAGTTGGAGACCAGCCTGGCCAACATGGTGAAATCCTGTCTTTACTAAAAATACAAAAATTAGCCGGGCGTGGTGGCAGATCCTTGTAATCTCAGTTACTTGTGAGGCTGAGGCATGAGAATCACCTGAACCTGGGAAGCAGAGGCTGCAGTGAGCTGAGATCATGCCACTGCACTCCAGCCTGGGCAATAGAGCAAGACTCAGTCTCAAAAAAAAAAAAAAAAAATTTGATCCATATCCGTAGACCAGACCCTGCAAGAGTCCTCCAAGGACTGCAGGGCGGGAGGCAGTATGCTGGAGGAGAAAGCACAGGATCTGGGGTCTAGGCCTAGTTTTGTCACTGACCAAGTCTGTAGCCTTAGGGACTTGTTTAGAAAATGGGAGAAGGTGGCCCAGGAAGTCATTAAGATCCATCTAACCCTAATATCCTACAGGTGCAATTCAGGTGCAGCAGCAGAGCAGGTCACTGCCCCCTCTAGTGGTTCATTTAAAGCAGGGAAGGAGCTCAGGTAGTCTCAATTTCTCATCAAAAGGAGGAATAACTTCTCCACAGAGCCTGACAGGCACATTCCCAAGGAACGAAGTTAAAAGGCAAAGTTCTGAGGGCAGAAGGACTCCACTGCCTTATCAGTCCAAGCCCTGGAGAAGTGCTAAAAATAGGAAACTGCTCTCCAAAATGGAAATGTGTAGCCACCCTGACATCTACTCCCCAAGACATCATGGGTTCAACCAGTAGGTGGTAGGAATTGGAAAGTGACAGTAGGAAAAAAAAAAAAAACACAACAAAACAAAACAAAAAAACACCAGTTTGGAAAGGATGTAAATCACTATGTACAGTAGAGGGTGAGAAAAAGAGGGAGACTAGTCTCAAAAATGCTATTGATCAAAACTCATTTATTCCAGAAATGTTTACTGAGCATCTATTGTGTCCTAGGCATTGATTATAAATAATAACACTGAGAATAAGAGAATGTTACAGACTTCCTGGGGGTCTTATTCCAGTACAGAACACAAACATTACATAAATAAAAGTATAGTAAGTGCTATAAAGTGGAAACCTAAACCTAAGGTGTTCTCTGAACTCATAATAGGGGGCCCAGACCTTAGCTTCGGTATCAGAGAACGTATCCCTGAGGAACTGATCTCTAAGCTGAATTATGTGAGTACTAGGGGGTACCAGGTTAGTTGTGTGGGGTAGACAGTAAAGAGAACAAACTGTATGCACATTGTTTGTGAGAAATAATTTAAATTTTTTGAAAACATTATTTAGGCCTGGCGCAGTGGCTCACACCTGTAATCCCCCCACTTTGGGAGGCCGAGGCGGGCAGATAACTTGAGGTCAGGAGTTCGAGATCAGCCTGGCCAACATGGTGACACCCTGACTCTACTAAAAATACAAAAATTAGTTAGGTGTGGTGGCGGGTGCCTGTAGTCCCAGATGCTCAGGAGGCTGAGGCAGGGAGAACTGCTTAAACCCAGGAGGCAGAGGTTGCAGTGAGCCGAGATAGTGCCACTGCACTCCAGCCTAGGCAACAGAGTGAGACTCCGTCTCAAAAAAAAAATAAAAAAATAATAATAAACTATTATTACATGCTATGCTCTGGGGATGCAAAGATGAATAAAATGCAAAGTTCTTGCCCTCACAGATAGCAATCTATGAATGACAGAGGAGAGGGTTTGGAGCCAATAATAGCTGTATTCCCAGAAGTCTGTGGTTGCAAATTGAGGATGGTTATGATTTTACTAGAAATGTTGGAGGATATAAAAGATGAACCTTTTCTTAATAAACACCACACTTCAGGGACTTAGACCTTTCTGGACATGCATTTTGACAGAGTGCACGCCTGCAACAGCTGAGGAAGGGAGGCAGCCTGCGTTCTCAAGTGCCGCGTCCCAGCATCCGCATGTCATACTTGATACATGATGCATAAATTAATCACATTGCTTCCCTCAGACTCTTCAGCCTCATCCACTGAATTCATTCAGAATGTGGAATGGATATTGAGACAAGGGGCAGGGAGAAAGCGGTGGCCAAGTAATGCCTGGCACAGAGTAGGTATTAAAAAGTGTTTGCCAAAGGCATGGTTGAATGAACGAGTACACTAATAGCTCAAACTGGTGTTGAACAACTAGATGATGAGAAAGTATAATTGTCCCTCAGAGATCCGAATGAGATTCTGACAGGATTTTAAGAATCAAAAGAAGTCTTTTATTTGAGGCAAAATTAACTTCATGCTTTTTGTTGGCCATTCTCACTGCTCAGCATCCGAGGCTTGAAACCTTCCTGTCTGTAAGCAATAACTCAGACACTGGTAAGTGCGTTCTTCTGTTACTGTAAAGATGAAGAAATCCAGCCCCAGCTCAGCAATGCCTGGGCTGAGGACCACTTATCAAGGTGCTGATATAGAATAAACATTAAAATTCCTCTTCCCTTCACACTTAGACTTTATTTCATGGAGTCAACACGTATATCAAAGACTCAGAAGAGAATATGTTGGAAATTAAATCATTCAAAACATACAGGAGGTCTCATCATTTAAAGGATGGCCATTGATGATCCCTTTTTCACAATTAACTTCTTCTAACTGATGCTCTGTGTGAACTTTCACCTTGAGTTTCTGAAAATGTGGCTGCGCTTTAAGGCTGAAATTTGTGGTGAAAAACAAACTTCGGTTTATTATCTAAAAAAGACTTAAGAAATTTTCACCTCATATCAGTAAGGACTTTTTGTTATAAATAATCAAAAACAACTCCAACTGATTTAAAGAGAATGGAATTCATTAAAATGATATGTGTGTCATAGAATCGCAAGTTAAGGTTGAAAAACCAGACCAGGGCAATGAATCAGGAGTGAAGCCTCAAATCACACCCTAGAACTGGCCCCCTGCAGCCTGCACACCTTCACACTGCAGCCTGCACCACTGACAATGCATTGATTAACTTCAGCAGCAAGTAACAGAGACCCCAAATTACCGACCTTAAATAAGACAGATGTATACTTCTCCTTCTCATGTGCAAGTCTAGAGGTCCAGGACTGATCAGTAAATTCTGTTGCTTGAAGGCCCCAGAGATGCAGGCCCCTTCTATTTTCTTGCTCCCCTATGCTGGGCCTCCACTACTTTAGTTTTCTCATTGTTTATGGTACTAATCCAGCTTCAGCCATCCTGATCCACATTCAAGCCAAAAGAAAAGAGGAACGGATGAAACTCCAGCTGTCCTTTAAGGAAGATCTCAGAAGAGGTCAAGCAACACTTCTAGTTACAGCTCATTAGCCAGAATTAGCCAAACCTGGCCCCCAAGGACACTGGATAATATAGTCTTTATCCTGAATGGCATGTGCCCAGTTAAGAAGAGGTTTCATTACTGTGGATGAAGGAAAGAATAGACAAGCAGCAACCTCTGCCACACATAGCAAGCATAGACACAAAGCACTACCATTACCTCAGCTGTCCCTGTTGGTGCCCAAGAACTCAGGTTTTCTGTAATCCTTGGCACTGCAAGGATCTCCGGTATAGGTGCATGGGATTGGCAGGGCAAAGGTCATATGCCTACACCCCAGTGAAAGGCAGTTTGAGAAATGAAGTGTCTGGCCTAATCAGCATTTAGAGTGGGGAACAGACTCCACATGCCACAATATTCATAAGATATGAAAATGCCCAAACATACAGGGGGTGGAAGTACTGAGTTGCCTAAAAGAATGAACAACTCCTTTTCTTTTTTGCCACCAAGTCTATTTGAATTCTAGATAGACCCTTAAATAATTATAATTCTAGACAATACTGATTGTTCTGTTCCTCATGTGGGATTCCATTGCGAAACTATACAAAAAATATTACTTTTGGCAACGGTTTCCTAGGTATGACACCAAAATCATAGGCAACGTAAGCAAAAATAGACAAATAATATTCTACTAAACTTAAAAACTTTGTGCATCGAAGGACACAATCAACAGTGAAAAGAGAACCTATAGAATGAGAAAACATATTTGCAAATCGTATATCCAACAAGAGGTTAATATTCAGAATCTATAAAGGGCTCCTACAACTCAACCACCACAAAAAAATCAACAACCTAATTAAAAAATGGGCAATGGACTTGAGTAGTCATTTTTCCAGAGAAGATGTACAAATTGATAGAAAAGTACATGAAAAGATGCTGAGCATCACTAATTATTAGGGAAATGCAAATCAAAATTCATACCCATTAGGATAGCTACTACTAAACAAACAAACAAACAAACAAAAACAGAAAATAACCAGGGTTGGCAAGGATGTGGGAAAAGTGGGACCCTGTAGACTGTTGGTGGGAATGTGAAGTGATGCAGCCACTATGGAAAACAATATGGTGGTTTCTCAAAGAATTAAAAATAGAATTACCCAGCCGGGTACAGTGGCTCATGCCTGTAATCCCAGCACTTTGGGAGGCTGAGGCGGGCGGATCGCGAGGTCAGGAGATTGAGACCATCCTGGCTAACACGGTGAAACCCCATCTCTATTAAAAATACAAAAAATTAGCCAGGCGTGGTGGCAGGCGCCTGTAGTCCCAGCTACTCGGGAGGCTGAGGCAGGAGAATGGCGTGAACCTGGGAGTCAGAGCTTGCAGTGAGCGGAGATTGTGCCACTGCACTCCAGCCTGGGCGACACAGCGAGACTCCATCTTTAAAAAAAGTATATATATAGAATTACCCAAGATTCAGCAATTCTACTTCTGGGCATATACCCAAAAGAATTGAAAGCAGGTACTTGAACAGATATTGGCACACTAATGCTCATAGCAGCATTATTCACAATAGCCAAAAGGTAGAAGTAACACAAATGTCCCTATATAATGAAATATTATTCAGCCTTAAAAAGGAAAGAAGTTCTGACACATGCAACAACATGGATGAACCTCAAGGACATTATGCTAAGAGAAATAAGCCAGTCACAAAAAAATGAATACTGTATGATTCCACTTACATTAGGTGCTTAGAATAGTGAAATTCATGGAGACACAAAGTAGAATGGTGGTTGGCTGCCAGCGGCTGTAGGTAAAGAGAAATGGAGAGTTGTAAAATGGTTCAGCTGCAATGGAAAGCAGTTTCAGTTTTGCAAGATGTAAAGAGATCTGGATATTGGTTGCACAATAATGTGAATGTACTTAACACTACTGAACTGTACATTTAAAAATTGTTAAGATGGTATATTTTATGTTATGAGTATTGCATTATAATTTTAAAAAATACTAGTACTACTTAGTACTATTTTCCTGGTGTACACAGCAGTGGGCAAGATTTTCAACTCCCTTGGCATATATCTTGCACAGAATGTGAAACCACTTAGCACAGAGACAAATGATAAAAACTGTGGCACACAACTGAAATCATAGAAGTCTTTGCTCTTGAATGAGAAAAAGGGGCATTTTTTTCTTTAATTCAATGGAATTTATCTTTTATGGATATAGGGAATAAGATTTTTCCACTTAATTAATTATAGTTTTAGTGTTCTATGAAGGGTTAATTCACCTTTCTCTTTTATAGAAAAAAAAGTTCTGGAATTCAAATATAAGCATATGAGTGAGCCAGACCCATAATTCTCAGAAACATGCAACTGTAGGGAATAAAAGCAAGTGCAACTTACCAATCCCATTACTACCTGAAAGTACCTAGCAGTAACTATCATTTGCATCATGTTTTACAGGCTACAGAAAGCTGTCACCAACTATATGTTATTTCATTTGAACTTCTTAATAACCCTAAGAAGTAATTAAACAGGTATCATTTTTCCTATTGACAGGTGAAAACTATGGATGTCAGAGGATAAATTACATATCCAGAGTTAGAGAATAGCAGAGAGGGTAAATACTAAAGCCAGAAGGCAAAATCTATTTCCTTCAATCACATTATGATGTCTCCTTAGCACTTAGAAGAGCAAGCTGATTAATACAAAAAGCAGGCAAGGATCCTATGTCTTTTAAACATATGTACTGATTTAATTTTCATTCAGATTTTTGTGCTTTGCTGTTTCATTATATTTTTTTCCAAAGGAAAAAAAACCTCAAAGTTTATTTTAAATAAAAGCAAAATTTAAAGCTCTTAAAAAGAAATTTGAGAGAGTTCTGGTTCTAGCTACAAGGAAAACTACAAATATCTGACAAACTTTCAGCTATAAGCACGTAGAAATGCTGGATAAAATATAACACATACTCTTTTAAATCATAGCTAAGGGCACCAAAACAAAGGGAACATCACAGGTGATAGAAATGAAAAAGGAAAACTGAAAAACAGAGAAGCAAGCTTATGGGCTGACAGAGACTATGTCAGAGCAACAGGCTGTCTCAGCCTTCGTAATGCAGGGAGCTTTAATGCCCATTTGGAAAATGGCACTTATATCTTAAGCTTGCCCAAAACAGAGTTTGGAACTGAGAACCTCCTTCATAAAACCATTATCCTAAAAGGGCTGCTCCATTAGTGAAAGAATAGTTTAGGAAACAATTCACCTTCCAGCCCCGGGAGTTAATGGGAGTTAATAAAAGAGCTCGTCTGAGTAGTCCTGGCCCTGTGTGGGAAAAAGTCTCCCTGAAAATTTAACTATGGGAATCCACCTCCTCACCACCCCGACAAGCAAGCCAAACAATTAACATATAAATTGGTTCAAGCTTCTGATACTCTTATAACATCTGGCCAAGGCAAACCAAAACCTACTCCAGAAGAGCACACCCTCAACTCAGGCTGCACAGGGTTCTCACACATAAATTTTCCTAAAAATTAGATAACAGTCCAAAATTACAAAACAGATGAAGAAACAATCCACCCTGAATAAGAGTCAGAATAAGATCCCCAAGAATATTTGATATTGAAACAATCTAATAGAAATCATAAAATAAGTATATTTAAATGTATTAAAGATATAAAATAAGAAATTGAAACATAAAAAATAAAATTATACTGTTTAAAAATGGAAGATTTTTTGAAAGAACCAAATGAATTTCTAAAAATTAAAAACATTGTAATCAAAATTTTAAATTACAATAAACAGGATGAATAGTAAGTTAAATATAGCTAGAGAGATAATTTGTGAACTAAAAGGTAAGTCTTACAAAATTGTCCAAACTACAGCTCAAACTAAAGAAAGAGATTTAAAAAAAAAAAAAAAAGGACAGGAGAATGAAAAGTGAAAACCCAGCATATGTTAAATAGAAGTTCCAAAAGGAGATAGAGGCAATTTTGAAAAGCAATGAAGAATTAATGACTAGGAATTTTCTAAGATGAATGAGAAGACATGAATACCCAGGCTCAAGAAGCCAAGAGAATTTTGAAATGTATAATATAAATAAGTTTATGCATAGAAACATCATAAAAAATATTTTCAGAACACCAAAAACAAATAGGTAAACTAAAAGCAACCACAGAGAAAAGATAAAATATCTTCAAAGGAAGAAATATTTCCGGCAGACTACTCAACATCAAATACAGGAGACAGAAGAAAATGTAATACCTTTCAATAATAAAGTAAAGTAACTCTTAACCTAAGAAACTATAACAACTTTATATACTCTTTAAGAGGAGAATGATACTTACACTTTGTCAGAAAACACTGAACGACCTACATTCATGAATCCACAAGGAAAAATACTATCTAGGAATGCACTTTTCACACCTGTAATCTGAGCACTTTGGGAAGTTGAGGCAGGCGGATCACCTGAGGTCAGGAGTTTGAGACTAGCCTGGCCAACATGGTGAAACCCCATCTCTACTAAAAATACAAAAATTAGCCGGGTGCAGTGGCGTGCACCTGTACTCCCAGCTACTTGGGAGGCTGAGAGAGGATAATCGCTTGAATCCGGAAGGCGGAGGTTGCACTGAGCCGAGATCGTGACGCTGCACTCCAGCCTGGGTGACAGAGGGAGACTCTGATTCAAAAAAAAGAAAAGAAAAACAGAAAATTGGCCGGGCATGGTGGCACATGCCTGTAATACCAGTACTTTGGGAGGCTGAGGCAGGCAGATCACTTGAGGTCAGGAGTTCGAGACCAGCCTAGCCAACGTGGTGAAACCCTGTCTCTACTAAAAATACAAAAAATTAGCTAGGTGTGGTGGCACATGCCTATAGCCTCAGATACTCGGGAGGCTGAGGCAGGTGAATTGCTCGAACCTGAGAGGTTGCCGTAAGCCGAGATCGCACTGCTCCACTCCAGCCTGGGTGACAGAGTGAGATTCTGTTTCAAGATAAAAAAGAAAAGAAAATTTAATGCAGATGGAAGGTGAGGGATCTGAAAAACAATGGTTTCTGCCATACTATTTCTATATGTTTGAAGTGTTAAATAATTTTTTCTAATTTTTAAATAATGAATTAAATCCAAATACACAAATCACTTCTCTTTCTACCCATCTTAAGTCCCATATTTTGCTTTTACAGTGAATTGCAGCCCTTACCAGAATCATGTTTTTTTTTTCTCTCAGGCATTTTAGGGATGGTCAAATATTTAAGCAGGATAAGATTATGAAAATAATTTTCTGACAAATAAAATGACTTTTGTGCAAACATGCGTATTCTCCTCAGAATAAACCCCTTGGAGGCAACACAATTTTTCCAAAGCTGGTGGATTGCTTGATTTATATAGCTCCTCTTTTTAAACGTAGTTAAGAGAAATGAAACCTGTAGGGAAAAATTATCTCTGGGTCTACTACTTAAGAAAGTTTCCCTACTTTTCCTCGCTCTGCTCAGCTTCACTATACACCATCTCTTCTTGCTCTCTTACTTGAGGCAAATGACCAATGACCCTAGGGCTGTGGTTTTAAACAAATGTGGCCCACATATCAATTCTGTTCAAATCAGCAAGCATTCACCAAACCCTCACCATATTTTGGGTGCTGAACTACAAGTTGGTTATGTAAGACACAGTCTCTACTTTCAAGACCTCATTAGTTATCAGAAGAAGCAAATACATAAACAAATAACTGCCATATTGTGGCCAGTATTATGAAAGAGCTATGTACAAAATCAAAATTAGGCAGCAATTCCTTCTGAGGAAGAGGTAGTGGGGAAAATGAGAATCGGGGGCTTCAGAGAGTTGACACTTGATTTGATTCTAAAGGAACAGTGGGGATTCTGCAGGCTGACAAGGTGTGTGGATGTGAATTCTAGACCACGGTAATGACATGGACAAAGATAGAGCAGTTGGATAGTGCACAGAACGGAGAAGACCCCAGTGTTCTAGAACACTGGAACATTTTGGAGAAGGCAGTGAAAAGTGAAGGAGGATGGGAGAGTCCTATAAAAGAGAAGTCAATTTGGAAGGGCCCTTTTATGCCATGATAGGTTGGGGACTACAGTTTATTGAGCCTGACACACTGCTAGAAGCTTTTCATAGATTCCCTCATTTAAGGAGCGTGTTAGTTTATTCTTGCATTGCCATAAAGGAATACTTGACACTGGGTAATGTATAAAGAAAAGAGGGTTCATTGGCTGACGGTTCTGCAAGCTGTAGAGTAAGCACAGTGCTCCCATCTGCTTCTGGTGAGGGCCTCAAGAAGCTTCCAATCATGGCGGAAGGTGAAGGAGGAGCACGTGCATCACATGGCCAGAGCGGGAGCGCACAGTGAGTGGGAGGAAGTAGGTGCCGCAATCTTAACTGGATCCTGCAGGAATTCACTCACTATTACGGGGACAGAAGCAAGCCATTCATGGGGGATCTGCCCCATGATCCAATACCTCCCACTAGGCCCTACCTCCAGCATTGGGAATTACATTTCAACATGAGATTTGGAAGGGACACACATCCAATATAAGGGAGTTTGAGCTTCACTGTCTGTGTACTGAGGGACATTCAGAAACAAGGTAGTGACACCATTAGATAAGGAAGGAAGGATGATATAAGTTCATTTGTATCTGCTTGCTTTATTTCAAGGCACAAAGTGGTAATATCTGGGAAAGTGATGGAATGCCAAAAATGTAAAACAGTGGGGGTAGAACCACCCAAATCTGAGAACTGTCTACATTAACTCCAAACTTCTCATTCCTTGTAGGCCCTCCAAGGGATCTAACTGCAACTTATTCCCTTTTTTCTTTGGACTAAAGCAGTAAAAATTTCCTGAAAATTTTACAGACTAATTAGGAAATACCACAGTTGGAAGTGGGCTAACCTGGAACCCCCACCCGGATAGCCTTTTCATTTATACACCGCAGCACCTTCTTTGCCAGGAGATGTGGTATGTTAAAATACAGGAGTCCCTGGGGAAAGAGCTACTAAAGAATAGTGTGAATGTTCCTCTTCGTCCTAATCATCCTATCTCCATCACATTTGCTGTGTACTCACCATGCAGGCCTTATTTAACAAAGACCAATTCCTCCATGTAGCTCTAGCTCTAAAACAGCCCCGGTATTCTGTCTGCATTGATACAACAGTGAGAGGAGAATATTGGACTATGATGGTCTCTACATTTTCAGCTCTAAATTTCTATGATTTTAATAAAGTGCATAATTACTTATCTTTTGTTAAATGACGGTTTTATCTAGCCAAAGGAATTTCATTCAAATTTTATATGTTGTGTGAGAAATGTAACAGAGCATTGCATTATATTTACCAACATCAGGCTTCTACACTGCGTTAATATCAGTTTATTTAGTTAGTTTACATTGAGCCATACACATGCACACCTCCTTAGGGGAAAACACTTCAGAACCTTTGATAAAGTAAATGTTGTTTTTTTAAAAAAATTGATTACAGTGATTGCAGAATTGTTGGTAACTGTACTGGAGAATGAGTACTTTCTATGTATAGGTACTACAATTTATAACTATGAAGCTTTCCTATAAGCAAACCGATTACATGAAAATAGCATAAACTCATGGTTAGATGGTTGCTTTATAAAAATAACCTCATAAGGATTTACTTCGACAATGAGGTCCTCTAAATGCAATCTTGACAGTGGTTTTGTTTTTTTTGTTCCCAAAAGATAATTAATAAACTGGGATGAAATATTCGCCGTATATATGTACACACACACACACACACACACACACACACAAAAGTATGGGACTTGTATCCAGAATATATAATGAGCTCTTACAACTCAACAAGAAAATAACCCAACTTAAAAATGGGCAAAAGCCTTAAGCAGACACGTCACAAAAGAAGGTGCATGAATGGCTACTTAGCACATGAAAATATATTCAACATCATTAGGGAAAAGTAAATTAAAATCACCATGAGATACCCCTAGAGACCATAACAATACCAAGTGTGTGGGTGAAAATGTGGAACAACTGGAACTCTTGCACATTATTAGTGAGAGTGTAAAATGGTACATCCATTTACCTATGAAGATAAACAAAATCTATCTTATGATACAGTAATTCCAGCTCTAGGTATTTACCCAAGAGATATAAAAACACATGTTTATAAAAATGCTTGTGAGCAAAAGTTCAAAATGGCTGTTTTGTAACAGTCCAAAACTGGAAACAACCCAAAGTCCTTCAACAGGTGAATGAATAAACAAATTGTCATGTAATCAAACAAATGGATATTTCTAAGAAATAAAAATGAACAAATTTCTGATATACACAACAATATGGATGAATTTCACAGAGATTAGATTGAGTGAAAGAAGTCAGACGTAAAAGGGTATATACCTGTACTTTCTTATTCCATTTATATGAAATTCCACAGCAGCCAAAACTACTCTATTGGGATGGAAATCAGTGCATTTCTGGGGCAGGGTCTGGATTAGCGTGAGCCAGATTGACCGCAAAGTAGCAGAATGGAACTTTTTAAGGTGATGGAAATGTTCTATATCTTAGTTGGGGTTAAAGTTACATGGGTACATCTATTAAAATTCATCAAACTGTGCACTTAACATCTGCATGTTATTGTATATAAATTATACGTCAATAAAGTTGATTATAGAAGAGTGATCACTGCAGACTGCTGATCATATCTGTCATTTAAGATAAAGGATTTTCAAGACTTCTTTATGTTAGGACTCCTAAGCTTAAATTCCTTCTATAAAACATGTTATGGTAAAATAGAACTTCTTTATAGGGGATGATTTTGTCCTCCAGAGGACATTTGGCAATGTTTAGGGATATTTTTGGTTGTCACAACTAGTTGAAGCTGCTCCTGGCATCTAGTGTGTAAAGGCCAGGGATACTCCTGAACGTCCTACGCTGCACAGGTTAGGACAGTCCCACAACCAAGAATTATCGCGCCCAAAATGTCAAAAGTGCCATGCTGTAGAACATTTTCTGAAAGGCTATTCTACTGTGCTGCATACATAAAAATTAGTGAGATTATTTAATGTTCCCATTAAATGTGAGCAGCTATGTGTTATCACTAGTGTGCAGTGAGTGACCAAAGTAACAGTTTTGCGGTTGACAGGACCAATACATTCTTCATCCCACCTATGCAAAAATGTCAAATTTTTGAAAATGCACTGTTTGCTAAAAGTTGAAATAATAAAATTACAATTTGAGTTTATAAAGTGCATTCAAAAACATTTCAGGGACATATGTACAATATGGTGAGAGGCTGTGCATTTAGTGAAACAGCAACGATACTCTTAACATTTGTGTTCAGAATTCATCTTGACAACCTATTTCAAATGGAAAGAATCCTAATCATACAATAAAATCAGATTTAGGGTATGATAAATAAGTATCTTTGCCTGTAAATGTCTTGCACTATGAATGAGTTCATTTATTGAAACTTCCCAAAGTGCCCTTTTCATATTTATTAGTGACTTTTGTTAAATATTTTATCTATAGATTCATGGTCAATAATACTAAATACTTTAAATTGTAACATATAAAACATTCAAAGAATTTCACTTACTAAGATATTAATGTACGTTAACCAGGACTCCATTTAGCACTGAAATATTTATTAATACATTTATGAATAATTTACTCCCTTGTTTTATCCATTGCTTAACATCTCAGCACTTTTGGAATTTAATTTCTTTGGGAAAAAAAGCTCAAATGGATTTTGCTACTGTACAGAATTTAATGTCATACCTCACAAGAAATATTGTTCTCCAAAGGGTAAGTTTTTTTAGGGAATGTGATTTAGCTAGAATGGCTGAGATCCAGCAAGCCTGCATATCGTAATGCAGTGTCATACACGCAGAGTATACAATGAGTGTTTGAGGATGATGTGATGGTGGGGAGGGAGGAAGGAGGAACAGAATAGATAAATGAAAATAGAATGCAAATGGATGCCAAACGATTAATACTACACAGCTAAATTAGCTAATAAAATGTGAGATAAGGTTACACTTTTTAAAAAATAAAATAAAATATGGGTGGCTCATTTCCATACATAAAATTTATACTGATTTCACATAATCATTAATGATAATAATTTTTAAAACTGAGAGTTGTTATATATACCACAAAATTAGGGTCTTTTATCTGACTAAATAGCAAATCATTTCCTTATCCCAAAGGTTAAGAGACATCTGGTGTGTGAGAGCCCTAGAGTTACTCAAAGCATAAACTAAATAATAGAAGTTTCTTGTTTTTATTCCTTTTCTATGTAAATGATCATTCATTAAGCATTTGGTCATAGTAGCAAAGCTGTTTGAGAGATACATTATTAAAATTACTGGTCTCAAAAGAAATTACTGGACAATCTAAAGGTTATGGCATTTGCTTTTTAAATTCTGCAACAACAAATTATGTATTATTTTGCTGCTTACAAATGATTGTCCATGTTATTGTCTGTTCAAACACAAATTTTATTCAGGATAAATTATTTCTACAGTGAATTGGGTTCTTCAATTTGCTTAGATTTTTCACCTTTTAAAAAGCAGCATTTATTGCCTCCTAGATTTTTTACCATGTACATTATTGTTCAATTGCTTAAGACTTTGTTAGTATGACTAAGGCCATGAGCTACCATAAATTATCTGCAGACCAATTGTGTTTTGAATATAGTTAATTCATGGTTTACATAATTCCTGAGTATTGGTCACAAGTGTCACAATTAAATTTTGTCCTTTAAATAGCAGGTAGATGTATTACTAAAATGGCTGTAATTCCAATAAGATATAAATTACCTAACTGGCAAGAGAGAACCAAATATTTAGTTCTGTGTTACTGTTTGCTATGGTTTATATGTTTGTCCTCTGAAACTCATGTTGAAGTGTAATTGCCAGTCTAACCGTATTAAAAGGTGGGGGCCTGTAAGAAGTAATTAGGTCATGAAGGCTCTACACTCATGAATGGATTAATGCCATTATTGTGGGAGTGTTAGTTATCTTGAGAGTAGGTTGTTAATAAGTGAGCCCAGCCCCTCATGCTTTCTCTTTTACACATGATCACTTGCTCTTCCATCTTTCCACAATGGGATGATGCATCCCAAAGACCCTAACCAGATGCTAAAGCCATGCCCTTTGATTGCCCAGCCTCCAGAACTGTAAGATATAAACTTCTTTTCTGTATAAATTACCCGGTGTGTGCTATTCTGTTCTAGTAACAGAAACTGGACTAAGATAGTATTGTTATCAATAAATAATTTACCTTGACTCTTACAATTTTGGAAATGTTTTTTATTTTCCCTAAACTTTTAAATGCAGAAACGCCTAGGGAGAAGAGAGAGGCCATGACTATTAAAAAATAAGTTATTAGCATAAACTCCACTTGTGATTTTATACAAACTGACTGGCAAGTCTGAATAAAGTATAGCTTTAGATGCTAACCCAACAAACTAAGTAATTTGCTTCAAATACTTCTGAAAAGATCACAGAATGCCTTTTTATTCTTTTCTTCTTAGACCATACTCACTGTACAGATGTAGTTCAGGTTCCATCTCATTGATGCAGGCTCCCTTGGCAATCCCTGGTCGCAGCAATCTCTCCAGACTTAACCACACTTACGTGTACCACTCTTTTTGGATATTAAATCAAATGGGGCCTAGTATTTACCAATGTTGACAGAAAACGTCTTGTCTATCCAATGACAATGAAGGCAGACAAAATCTGCATTTCATATTATTTCTAATATATACTACCCACTGGAGTGCTGGGCCATTTGTTTTTTTCTTTGCTCCCTTCCATGAACATTTATTAACCAATCACCTGTTTGATAAGTACAAACACAGGAGAGAGGAAGAAATTTAAATAAACCATAGTCTGTGCCCTTGAGTCATTTGATGATTTTTGTCCCTCCTTACTTCTCCAGTCTCATGTTAACAGTCTTTTTTTTAGCTCCAGACAGGCTAAACAGTATTTAATTCTTAAATACACTGTGTCTTCTCACTTCTGGAATTTTGAGCTATTTCCTCTGTATCTAAGAATGCTTGGCCTCCTTGCTTCCATTCTACGCTTTATCCCATTTATTTCTGGCTTTGGTCTAGTCTTACCTCACATGGTACTTCCTACAGGAAGCCCTCACTGATCTCCAAAGTGAGCTGACCTTCTTATCTGTTCCTCTGTACTGTTCCCAGCATCGGATTTTCAAAAATGAAGTATAAGTGCCTGTTTATCTGTCTGTCACTGGAGTGTATTATCTATTAGTACACATATGTGTCTCTTTTGTATTGAGTATGAGTCATGTGTATGTTTAGCTCCTGGTACACAGTATATATTTTCAAAATGTGTTGAATGAATGAATGTCACAAGGGTAAACATCACAATTCCTCTCCTTGAGGATATCACCATCTAGTGGGGGAGACAGTAATGCAGATAAATCATAATACAAGAAGTCAAGGTGTTAAGTTTCAGAATAGACACATAGATTAAAAAGCTATGGGTTGGGGGGTGGGACATTCGCCTGTAGTCCTAGCTACTCAGGAGGCTGAGGTAGGAGGATGACTTGAGTCCAGGAGTTCAAGGCTACAATAATGCAGTGAGCCACTATCATGCCACTGCACTCCAGCCTGGGCAACAGAGCGAGACCTTGTCTCTATAAGGAAAAAAGAAAAAGCTATGGGGGTCCAAAGTGGCTAATTTTGCCTGGTAGAGTCGGGCTTTTCACAAAGGAGGTGATATTCGAACCGCGTTTAGAAGGATTTCAAAGTTTGCTCGGTGGAAAAGAGGACAGCAGATCCTCCGTAATTAGCTACGTTAGAATGTTGCAGCATGCCTTTGTGTAGGTCTATAGTCTTGAGTGGTTCAAATCTTCCAAGTGCCTTTCAGTGCAAGAAAGACAGAAAAGAATAGAATATGACCACAAATGAGGGATCCAAGTAACTAGAACAGTGGAAAGGATTGAATTTGAAAAAAAAGATTTTAAAATGCAAGGATTATATATAAGTCAAATTAGTGGCTACTAGCAGGACAATTAACACTGACCACATCTGCTGGAAAGAAATGGCATCAAGAAGAATAAAACACTCAGTCACCTAATGCCAGGCAATGTAAGGAGGGGAAATTGGAGAGCTTAAGAGAGGGAGACACTGAGCAAAGCACTCAAGGGAAACTTCCCTTGCTATGGCATCTAGTAGTCTGTGAAGGTTTCACCAAGGGGGAACAGAAAGTCAACCTTCAACACAAATCTAGAGTCCAGTGTAAATGATCAAGTGCATCAGGGGGACCTGGGCTGGGAACACATCTTGACTCCGGACCTACAAACCCTTGTCCCTACCCTGCAGCTTCTTAGACTGCAAGCAAGATGTGAAAAGTGGTATCAGTGAAGAAAATGAACCCAAGGAAACATTTCTCATATTTAAGCAAACTAAGAAATGTTGCTTAGTCCTTACGTTCTACAGGAAATGAAGTTTGAGAAAATTTAAAATCACTCAGGCCACCTCTCTAGACTCAGCCCCAACCGTAGTGTCACACTTCACATTTTAGAAACAGCTGCTTGTGTTTCTCTGTACACACAAGTTACTGCTGCCCCCCAAGCCTTTTGTCATGATGTTTCTTCTGCTAGGGTATTTTTTTCGTTTCTCCCTTACGCCCTTGTCAGCCAGCTAAAATCTATTCGGCTTTCAAGACTCAGCTCAGATATTACCTCTTAAAAGTCTTTTCTGAATCCCAAGGCCATGGTTTTTGTTCCTGCTCTGTTCCCTGGTAATTATTCCTGCTTGTGTATTGGTAACCCCTACCTTCACTAGTACTGGGTCTTACTTATATTGATGTTCTTAGGGCCTCCAGCCATTCATAGCACCTAATGGGTATCCAGAGAGTAGTTCTTAAATGAGTGAATAAATTAAAGAAGAAACAAAAGTGTTATGGGGAGATTTACTAAGTAATATGATTAGAATTATGCTTCAGGAAGACAAATCTGGCAGCAATGTGTAGGATGATTGAGGTGGGAAGCCCAGACGCAAAGGCAGGAAGACCGAAGAAGCTATCGAAACAGCTCAATGAGAAGGTGGAAATGAGGATATCAGGAGAGGATCAATCCAAGAGATATTTTGGAAGTTAAATCAATAGAACTTGGTGGCTGACTAGTGAACAAGCAGAGGAAAAGAATATTTATCCTTTCTGTTCATAGCTTATCCACCAAATGTGATAACCATTAACAGAAAGAAAAGCATCTGTAACAAGGTACTTTGAGGAAGGGACTGAAGGAATAGAGAAAGATAACAAGGAGATAGTAACATATTCAGAAAATAAAAAGATCAAAGAGGAAGAAAGGGATCAGGAGGTTGCAGCTTCACTGAAGCTAAGGTTTGGGAAAACTGTGAAGAAAGTGTAGTCCAGAGTAAGGAAACCACAGGGAAGGTGCTGGACGGAGCTATTTTATTCACAAACCACAAGGCAATGGCTTCTCATATTTGTGGTCTTAGTTTATATACAACTCCAACCAGCAGTTTCCCCTTCACCTAACCTTCCCTCGATTTTCCATTATGAAATTGTTGATTGGAACTTATCACTCGGCTGCTAAACAACACGGGGGGCATTCTTTTATTTCAAAGAATCTTTTAAGAGTCTATTTCAGTTGTGCTAAAAATAAGAAAACAAGAAATACTTGGTCACCTGGGGCATATTTTTATGTCCAAATGAAGCCAAAAATATTTAAACAATTTAAAATATCCAGGTAATTGGTCTAATCTTATCTGAATTATGCTAGAGAAAAAGACAATCAGAGAAATAAAAATGCTTTTATTTAAACAAGATACATAGAATAGACCAAATTTCCTTGATCAAAGTTTCTCTTGTTACTTAGGTCATATTATGTCAGGATTAGGTTCACCTACAATAACAGAAAACTGAAAATAGCAGTGACTAGAACACACACAGATTTCTTTTGTCACCTGAAAGAAGTCCAGATGTGGCAGTCCAAGCTTGGCGTGGCAGCTCCACAAAGCAGAGGAGACTCAGGCTCCTGTCTTCATGCTCCACCACAGTTTAGGTCAATTCATTGTCTAAAAAGGATGCTGGGGCTACAACCATGGTAAATTTTAGGTAGGAAACAGGAAAGGGGAAGGAGAAGCCAAAAGACTTTTTCTTAGCTGTCTCTCTTGTAAGTAAACTTCTGGAAACCCCTCCCAATGATTCCAACAATTCGTGCTCTATTTCATTGGCCTGAACATAGTGTATGGATACGTTGAGTCAAGAGGGGTTGGAAAATGTGGTTTGTCTTCAAATCTGGGCACATAAGTGTCCCAGTAATATATGGGTTCTCCTGCTAAAGCAAAAGGGGAAATGGATAATGAGCAACTAGTAATCTCTTCCACAAATATCAAATCTCATTGACATTTGGTGGCTCACTTAACCTGACAAGTCCTAAACACATTAAAATTAAGAAGATGGAGACTTAAAAGTACTATGGCACTTATATTTGTTAGCTAACTGTGTTAATATCTTCTTTCCTTGGAGGCTGAGACAGGAGAATGGCGTGAACCCGGGAGGCGGAGCTTACAGTGAGCCGAGATAACGCCACTGCACTCCAGCCTGGGCAACAGAGCGAGACTCTGTCTCAAAAATAAATACACAAATACATAAATAAAGTAGGTTTTGGCCCAATAAAGTTATAAATATTGGGAAATACTGAAAATATAAATATTTTTTCTTGGATTCAAAAAAGCGATAAAACACAATGTTTAGTGAAGCTAGTTCTTCTTTTCCTAACTGGTCAATGCCAGCAAAAAGAAAAGACTTCTTTCCATCTCTATTTTAGTTGTAAAGAAAAAGATTACCATTGCTTCTCTGGCTATCGGAAAAATAATCAACTTCTGAAGAAAGGTTACAAATTTTCTGCAAAAGAAACAGAGTTTGGCTGCTCTGTACACTGGACAATCACTTGTTACTACCTATTCACCAAATGGAATCATCTCTTCTTGGCTTTTCATTTCTTAAATCCTTTATTGAATTCAATACAATAGGTTTACCCCTTTGTGAAAATGTCTTCTTCCTCACTGGGCTTTTGTAGCATGGTCCTACCATGTACAGTTTTCTTCTTTGACTATGTCTTTTTTATCTCCTTTACTAGAGCTTCTTTTTCCATCCACCTCTAAAAAAATAGACAGTTGGTCAGGCATGGTGGCTCATGCCTGTAATCCCAACACTTTGGGAGGCCAAAGAGGGTAGATTCCTTGAGCTTAGCAGTTCAAGACCAGCCCGGGCAACATAGTGAGATGCTGTCTCTTCAAAAAACACAAAAATTAGCCAGGCATGGTGGCATGTGCCTATAGTCCCAGCTATTCAGGAGGCTGAGGCGGGAGGATCGCTTGAGCCTGGAAGGCAAAGGTTGCAGTGAGCCAAGATTATGCCACTGTACCCCAGCCCAGGTGACAGAGCAAGACTCTGTACCAAAAAAAAAAAAAAAAAAAGATAGTCCTCCCAGCTTGTTTTCCTCATCCAATCCTGCTCTCACTGCTCTCACCCCATCTAGAATCCACTGGCACTTTCATCTCCTCCCTCCAATATAATTTCTGTGTGGAAGACTTCCACAGGTAGGTTCTAGCTCTGGCCTCTCCAATCCCAATTTGGAACTTCAGTTTATAAAAATAACTTAAAAAAAAAACAAACCCTAGCTCTTCCACGGGCAGTTCAAATTTAACAAATCCAACACTGAATTTATCCATTTATCTTTTTTTTTTTTTTTTTCGGAGACAGAATCTCACTTGCTGTGTCACCCAGACTGGAGGGCTGTGGCACAAACATAGCTCTCTGTAACCTCAAACCTGGGCTCAAGCAAGCTTCCTGACTCAGCCTCTCAAGTAGCTAGGATTATGGGCATGCACCACCAGGCCCAGACAATTTAATTTTAATTTTAATTTTGTGTGGAAATGGGGTCTCTCTATGTTGCCCAGACTGATCTCGAACTCCTGGCCTCATGCATTCCTCCCACCTCTTCCTTCCAAAGCACAGGGATTACAGGCATGAACCACTGTGCCCAGCCTCATCCTATTCTTGTTTGCCCCAAAGCCATTCCTCCTTTTACATTCTCTATCTTGGTTGCTGAAATGACATTGCCACCTTTCCAATTCTTTGGACTGAACACTTGAACATCACCTTGGGTCATATTTTCCCTTCCCACACCTATATCTAACTGTATACCAAAATTCTATTGATTCAGCCACCAGAGAGGCACTGCCTTTCCAATGTTATTACTTCTCGTTTAGAATATTGCTGTGACATCTAGAGGGGTCTATCTGCCTTCAGTCATCCCACATACTTCTACATCTTCTTCAAAATATCTTCAATTGGTTATACCTTGCACACAGAAAAAGACCAGACCATACTATTGTAACTGCCCAAGGGGTTCACCTTGCCTGCTGCCTAGACAGAGCCAATTCATCAAGTCAGGGGAATTGCCAGAGAAAGAGTAATTCACGCAGAGCTGGTTGTGAGGGAGACCGGAGTTTTATTATTACTTAAATCAGTCTCCCTGAGCATTCAGGGAGCAGAATTTTTAAGGATAACTTGGTGGGTGGGAGAAAGCCAATGAGCCAGGAGTGCTGATTGGTCAGGGATGAAATCATAGGGAGTCGAAGCTGCCTTCTTGCGCTGGGTCAGTTCCTGGGTGGAGGCTACAAGGTCAGATGAGCCAGTTTATTGATTTGGGTGGTGCCAGCTGATCCATCAAGTGCAGGGTCTACAAAATAGTTCAAGCATTGATCTTAGGAGCAGTTTAGGGAGGGTCACACTCTCCAGCTGCATGACTCCTAAACCATAATTTTTAATCTTGTGGCTAATGTTAGTCCTACAAAGGCAATCTAGTCCCCGGGCAAGAAGGAGGTCTGCTTTGGGAAAAGGCTGTTACCGTCTTTGTTTAAACTATAAACTAAGTTTCTCTCAAAGTTAGTTCAACTTATGCCCAAGAATGAACAAGGACAGCTTGGAGGTTAGAAGCAAGATGGAGTCGGTTAAGTTACATCTCTTTCACTGTCTCAGTCATAATTTTGCAAAGGCGGTTTCACTATTTGGATTTTGAGGTTCTCTATAATCAAGAATCAATTTGTTTAATGCCTTTCCTACCTCTTCCACACTACTTCTTTTCCAAGGGACACCCCTAGGGATCTAAATTAATCTCTCCCTTATTTCTCCCACTGCCCGTTATCCAAAAGCCATCCATGGTACTCATCACACTCTGCTCTTAGAGTATTTGTGTTTGTCTGCTTTTAAGTAGTGAATCTCTGGATCACTTGTCCTTATTGCCTTACTGTGCTTACTACAGTATCTTTAATGTAAAAAGCACTCCATAAATGTTTGTTGAATAATAATTGTAAATAGCCCTTGCTTCTGCTCACTCAATCTTCAATTCAAGAATGACCCTTAGCACAGCTATGAGGTAAGGCTTCAAGGACTCTCCACGCCCTTGCTATGCTCCCCTTACTTTCCCTTAGAGATGTCCAGTACCCTCACATTTTCTCCTGCTGACCCAAGCTTCTTACTAGGGTGCTTACACAGACCACTCCTTTTAAGCAATTCCAACTCCCAGAACTTGCCATTCCCAGTCTCTTACCAAAACCTACATATCCCTGGGATGAACTTTAGAGCCCAGCCTCTTCATTTTATAAACCAAGAAACTAAGTCCCAGAAAAGTGACATGAATTCCCCAAAGTCATGATTCCAAGTCCATTGCTCTTTCTCTCACATCTGCGTTTAGTGCCCATCCTGCAACTCAACCCCTTCGCTTCAAGCTGCTGCTAAGGATTGGCAAGGGGCTGCTGCTTATCTTCCTCAGTAACACATCTCTCTCTTAACAACAGTCATCTGTGCTCTGACTCACACTAATGGATACTGGAGGAAGTTCACATTGGTACCTGGACTCATCCTGTTGTTATTTTGGTCACAGTGCTTTTCCTACCTCCTGAATCCAGACCTCGGAGAGACACTGTCAATGCTGGGATATGTAAGGCCTGCACATTTTTGCAATGTGCTTTCTTATGACTGTGGAATAAGTGATATTCACTGTCTGATGCAATCCTCCCACATGCCGCAGAAACCATGGTAGCAGAATTCCAGAAGCATCCCCCCTGCAGCGTTACAACTTCCTGGGGGAAGAGTTCAGTTCATGAATGTGTTGTAATTTCTGCGAAGGGTATCTAAAGTCCTTAAAAACATCCATGAATGATCCTTTTCAACAGTACTTGGAAGGAAGTCAGGGACTTCACCATTAAAACTGAGCCAACACAGTAATGAAATTCAATGACCACCACAGGAGACATATGAATGCCTCAGGGAAGAACAAAGGCCAGCAAAATCAGCCAACAGCAGTTACTTCCACAAAATGCATTTACCTGAATAGGAACTTGAATGGTTTTCAAGGAATGACAGTCTCCTTCCAGAAAGTGTCATGTGTTCGTTATTCGTCCAGTAACACTAAGAATCTAAATTTAAATTTTAGTTTAGTTTGGGATTGGTGCTGGACTTTAGGGAATAATCTTATCAGGGCTGGATTATTCTAGTTAGTAATGATCTGAGGAAACATTGCATTTCTTCAGATGGAAGAAGGGAGCACTGGCAGCTTGCCTTTTCTGAAAGCTTTGATTACAGAAGTATAGGTCCCTGATGCTTAAAGGGACCTTACAGCACATCTGATTCAACTGCCTTTTATAGGTGAAGAACTGATTCCTATTAACCTGATAACATAGAAATTGCCTATCCTATTTTGTGAAAATCATCCTATTCTAGAAGTAGGAAATAATGGAGTAGGAACCTGGGCACTAAATTATAGTTGTTATATTATTAGGACTAAGTGTGTATGTCCACGGGCCTGACAGAAATGAATGCTCTGGACCCCATCCACTTGCCTTCCATTTGTTCCTGTGCCCTTTTTTCGTACAAAGTGGATGGCCTCTTTAGGTTTCCTTTAGCAAATGTGTAAGTGCCTACAGGCCTTTGTGCTCACATTAAAATAATTTTTTTTGTTTTTATTTTTTGGAAAAATAACTTAAAGTCTGCTCAGAGACAGCTCAATTTCTTTATTTTAAAAATGGGATAAGACACACTATTTTTAGATGGCATTTGTGACTATCCAAATGAACAATGTAAAGTACTTTCAAAAATAGTGCTTTGTCAAAGAAACAAGTTATTCTATTTACTTTATGTACGCATTCCATTTATTTCTTCAGCAAATATTTATGAAGCACTTACTAGCATGATCACAATTTCAGTTAAATAGTTAAGTACAGTAGTCCCCCCTTTATCCATGGGTTCATTTTCCACATAATTATTCAATTTAATTATTAGTTATTGTTAATGTTTCACTGTGCCTAATTTATAAATTGAACTTTATCATATATATGTATAGGTAAAAACATAATACACATACATAGGTTTCAGTACTATCCATGGTTTGAGTCATCCACTGGGGATCTTAAAACATATCCCCTTGGATTAAAGGGAAATACTGTAATCAATTGCTTACTGCCTGTATCAGTCACTAGAATTCTAGCTTTCTGGGAAAAGGTACTTCTTCTCTTTTGTTCTCTAATGCTCAGCACCCTGCGTGGCTGGCATTTAAAAGACTAACAAATATTTGTTGAATGGATGGATGAATGCATGAATGAAAAACCAAATGAATAATGAAAACAAAAGTGTATAATACACTATAACACGTACTATATTGGGCTTGCGTAGTACTATGGGAATCTATAGTAGGAGCATTTAAAGCCAGCCTTGACGGGGCTAATCTCCGGAAGAGCAATTAATCTTTTCAAAATCCGACTCTTGCAGGATACGGTCCCCCACTGGCCTGCCACTAGTTTAAAACGAATTATTTTCTGTGAAACATCAGGATCGGGACAATAGTAGGGCACCAATACGACTGAATAAGTCAAAGGGTTGCGCGGACAAGTCCAATTAGAACACCTCTGGCTAAAAGCCAGAATGAATGAAAGGGTTCATGCCTCGGCGTAGACACAGAACTGGGACTGAAAAATCTGCCCCAAGCCTCCACGTCGACTTTGGCTCCACCTGCAGCGGCGGTGCCGTACTCACGTGACCCGGGCCCCCGCGCCCTAGGCGCCTGGGCCAGCCTGCGCCTGCGCAGTACTCGGAGACAGCGGACCCGTGTCAGTGACAGCTTCCGGTTTGGTTTCTCCGCCTTCTGCTTGGCTAGAGCTATTGGGGCTCGGTGGCGGCCGCAGTGGGGTGGAGGGGGCAGGGCGTGGTGAGGTAAGGTGAGTGCCGTAGTGGGGTTCCCTGGAGCCATGGCCTGCTCCATTGTCCAGTTCTGCTACTTCCAGGACCTCCAGGCCGCCCGGGACTTCCTGTTTCCTCACCTGCGGGAGGAGATCCTCAGCGGCGCCTTGCGGAGGGACCCCAGTAAGTGCCTCTCTGGCCTCGCCCTTCCTTCCCTCGTCACCCGCGGCCTCTGCTCGGCGGGTTCGGGTCTCCTACTCGCTCTGCGCCTCCTGCCTCTGCCCTGTGGACCCCCAGTTCTCCCCGTGCCTCCCCTCCGCTCCGGGATGACACCCTGCCCACCTCGTCCTGAAGCCCCATTTGTGTTGTCTTCCTCTCGACCCAGCTTTTCTCCTTAGGCCCTCTGACCCCTGGCCAAAAACTGCGTCTTGTTTCCTCTCGCCTCTGCCTATCACCGCTTTCTCTCTCCCTCCCCCCACCCCCACGCATTCCTAGCTTTCTCTCTGAGTATCTTCTCCGTCTCCCATCTTCAGCCTGGGATCGTTCCCTGTTTCATGTTGCCTGCTCCGTGATCGCATCCTCCCCGTTCCTTGCCACATGTCAGCGCTCCACTCCGGTATTGCCCCAGCTCCCACTCTCTTCCATCCCGGAGACTGTGGCCTTCTGCCACCTCCCATTCCAAAAGTGTTGATCATCCCCCCACACTCTCCCTTCTTTCATTTGCGTTTCCCCCATTCAGATTTTGAGAACAAATGGCTGACAAATGAGTGACTCTTGAGGTAAGACTCTCTCAAAGAAGGAAAATAACCTGTCAGGAAGTGAACGAGAATCTACATTAGGAACTAAAATTACAGTGACATAGCCAAGAAAGGTTAATTTGCTTTATTGGGATGAGAAGCCTTCCACCTATTTTTATCATCAAAGTGTTTAATAAGCCTTTCCCCAAGTAGTATAAAGTTCCAAGGCTGGTTTATTAGATACTACATAGGCTTTCAGAATTTCATACATTTCATCTTTTGAAAGGGTGTGCCTTGTGTTTTATTTTATTTTGTTTTGTTTTTGCATTTCCAACATGAAGCACATTTGGCTTTGTAGTACAGCGCTCTCACTTTGTGCTATACCGGAATGGTGATATAAAGCCCACTAAGCTCCTCTCCCTTTTTTAGAAAATTTAGAAGATATCAAATCGAACCCATCTGTGAATGATTGCATACTTTGTGCCAGTCATTGGTGCTACAAACCAAATAAGGTTGGTGGACCCTGCTGTAGGAACTTCTGGTTTACAGACAAATCATTAACTTCCATTCAGTGTGACTGAGATATACATGAGGCATTTTCTTGAAGTGGTGATACTTAAGCCTACCTTTGAAGTACTAGTTAGAGGAGTAAAGGAGCAGTAATAGCATGTGCAGAGGAAGGGAGGCCTGAAATGGCATGGTATTTAGAGAACTAAGAAAAGCTGAATGGCTGGAGAGGAGGATGGGAGAGGAAGAGTTGGGGCAATGAGGCAGTAATAGTAATAAGGAGCTAGACCGTGAGAAGCCTTGTGAAAGTTGTGGCGTTTCTCTGAAAGTTTAAGTAGAGAAATGACATTGTCAGATTTGTACTTAATGTAATCAACAACATTTGTTGAAGACCTGTAATGTGCTCTGGTAGCAAAGTGGAGGAGAGATTGGAAGAAGGGAAATGGATTGGGAAGCTCTTCCAGTAATCCAAGCAAGAAATTATGTGAGCTTGAATTAAGAACCTTAGTAGGATGAAGATGAAGGACTAGATTAGAAAGACGTTAAGGAGTTAGAATCTGCAGGACCTTGTGAAGGTCTGGTGATGGGCGTTGTAACTAGTAAGTGAGGGGGAGTTTAGTAAGTCTTTGGCTTGTGGTTTGGGCAAGTATATGTAATAAGAGAATGAAGGATACAGATTTTCAACCTTTTGCATTTTAAATGTTTACGGTATGTCCAAGTAAGGACATCTGGTTGAACACCAGATATAGATAGTCTAAACAGTAGGGAGTACTGGGCCAGAGATATTAATTGGGGAGCTGACAGCAAAAAGTGTCAGTTCAGTCTCAAGGATTATGTATGTTGTGAAATGCACTGAGTACTAAAGCTGTAAGCTTAGAGGAGCACTGGTGTTTAAAAGTCAAGTAGAGGTTACTGGGAAGAAGACTGAGAAGGAGTAAAGAAAGAGGAAAATCATGTGAGAGTAAGGCCCTCAGAGCTGAGGAAGGCGAGAACTTGATGAAGGTGGGGAATGGTCAGCAGTTTTGCAAATGCAGCGGGGGTCAGGTAAGAAAAGGATAGAAAAATGCTTATTGGTTTTGGGAAGGTGGAGGTAACTTGGACCTTAGGACAGTTTCAGTAGGATAGTGGAGGCAGAAAGCATAGTTATAGGATAAGGGGTTAAAAAGTGAAATATACTATTTCAAGGAGCTTGGCTGTGAAGGATAGCAGATGCAGGGTTGTAGATAGGGAATGTAGAAAAAAGGAACAGATTTTCTTTATCCCTCTACCGCTCTCCTAGTCCAGGCCACCATCTTTTCTCAACCTGGGCTATGATATGATATGTGTCTTCTTCTAGCAATTCTTCCTGCTTTTGCTCTTGGTTTCCCGTAATAATTCTCAACAGTAGTTACAGTGAGCTTTGAATAATTTAGATCACAACATTGCCTTTTTTTTTGAGATGAAGTCTCACTCTGTTGCCCAAGCTGGAGTGCAGTGGCATGATCTCGGCTTACTACAACCTCCACCTCCTGGGTTCAAGTAATTCTTCTGCCTCAGCCTCCTGAGTAGCTGGGACTACAGGCATGCGCCACCATGCCCGGCTAATGTTTGTATTTTTAGTAGAGATGGGGTTTCACTATGTTGGCCAGGCAGGCTGGTCTTGAACTCCTGACCTTGCGATCCACCTGCCTTGGCCTCCCAAAGTGCTGGGATTACAGTCAAGAGCCACCACACCCAGCCTAACATTGCCCTTTTAATAACCCTCTATGGTTTTTGATTGCACTTAACGTAAAATCCAAAGTTCTTAAATGGTGTATAAGGCCCTTGAGACTCTGCTTCCTGCCATTTCTTGGACCTTATACACCTCTCCCCTTATTTCTTATGCTTCAGACACTCTTTTTTGTTGTTAAACCAGCCAACCACATTTGTGGCTGAGGTTTCTGCCCTCACTGTTGTCTATGCCTTGGATGCTTTTTGCAGATCTTTGCATGCTAGTTGCATCTTGTCATTCAAGTCTCAGCTCAAATGTCAACTCAGGGCAGCCTTTTCTGACCACCTGATCTAGATCTAAAGTAGTCAATACAACCCCCTTGTTCCCACTTGTTATTCTCAATCATATCATCCTGTTTATTTTCATCATTATATTTCTACTGTCCAGTATGGTAACCTCTAGGCACATGTGGTTATTGAGCCTGTGAAATGTGGCCAGTGCAACTGAGGAACGGAATTTTTAAAATTCAAGTTAATTTTGATTAATTTAAATTTAAGTAGCCAAAGTGGCTAATGCCTATAATATAGTATGGCACAGTTATAGGTGCTAAAACTCAGGTACATACAGATTGAATACTTGTCCAAGTTACATAGGCAGTTGGGGGTATAAATACACCCCAAACATCTAGATTAATTTGCACTATACCTATAGATTTATAAATATGGTTTAATGTATTTCTCTTCTAAATCAAATTCTTGAGTTTATGTATGTTGATATTGTGGCTATGATCAATTCATGTAGAAAATGAACAGAATGGACCTCTTCACCAGTGAGCCCCTTTGTAAAACCTATACAGATGATCTCAGACTTATGATGGTTTGGCTTCCAATTTTTTAGCTTTACAGTAATGTGAAAGCAATGTGTACTTTGTAGAAACCATACTTCAAATTTTGCACTTTGATCTTTTCCAGAGCTAGTGATACAATGGGTAAGATACTCTTTTGTGATGGTGGGTAGCAGCAGCAAATATGAGAGACTGTACTCTACGGTATTCAAGAAGTACTGTATTCAAGAAATTACATGAGATATTTTCAACCCTTCATGATAAAATAGACTTTGTGTTAGAAGATTTTGCCCAACTATAAGCTAATGTAAGTGTGCTGAGCACTTTTAAGATAGGCTAGGCCAAGCCGTAATATAAAGAGTTTTGAACGTAAACTTTTGTACAGTGAAATTTTACAGAGAAAAAAATGACATTAGCAGAGCAGGTAAATAGGACCTGACTTAAACTGCTGATGGTATTTGCCTTTGCTTTTCTTCACTTTATTTATTAATGTTATAAATGTTTATTGGGAAGCAGAAATCATGAGATCATCTTAAATTTTTTTAGCTGATATAGTTGTAATTTCTTAACCCAGCTCATCTCTAGAGGATATGTAAAAACATAAAACACCTCAATTACTTGTGAATTATAGAGGTGTATCAGTTGATTTAAAAGTGCTTTTATTGGGCTGAGCTCTTGGAAGACTCAGGTCCTTGGGTCATAGGCATCACGGACCAATCTGAAGAAAACTGCATTTCAGGGCCTGTTAAGGCTACAACTCCAGTTGGAGGTCCAAAACATGTTCTCGTGACTCAGCAATTTCCTTGTCAGAATCCATTACCTGCAAATAGTGGCCAGGCTCAGTGGGTCTTGTGTCCTTCAAATTCTTCCCAGCGTGTTCCTTTGCAAGCACAAAAGCTTGTCTCCAGGCACAAGCCAGTTCAGAATCAGAAGCAGAAGCAATTGCAGGCAACCAGTGTACCTCATCCTGCCTCCAGGCCACTGAATAACACCCAAAAGAGCAAGCAGTCCCCGCTGTCGGCACCTGAAAATAATCCTGAGGAGGAACTGGCATCAAAACAGAAAAATGAAGAATCAAAAAAGAGGCAATGGGCTTTGGAAGACCTTGAAATTGGTCGCCCTCTGGGTAAAGGAAAGTTTGGTAATGTTTATTTGGCAAGAGAAAAACAAAGCAAGTTTATTCTGGCTCTTAAAGTGTTATTTAAAGCTCAGCTGGAGAAAGCAGGAGTGGAGCATCAACTCAGAAGAGAAGTAGAAATACAGTCCCACCTCCAACATCCTAATATAATCAGACTGTATGGTTATTTCCATGATGCCACCAGAGTCTACCTAATTCTGGAATATACACCACTTGAAACAGTCAATACAGAACTTCAGAAACTTTCAAAGTTTGATGAGCAGAGAACTGCTACTTATATCACAGAATTGGCAAGTGCCCTGTCTTACTGTCATTCAAAACCAGTTATTCATAGAGACATTAAGCCAGAGAACTTACTTCTTGGATCAGCTGGAGAGCTTGAAATTGCAAATTTTGGGTGGTCAGAACATGCTCCATCTTCCAGGAGGACCGCTTTCTGTGGCACCCTGGACTACCTGCCCCCCGAAATGATTGAAGGTCGGATGCATGATGAGAACGTGGATCTCTGGAGCCTTGGAGTTCTTTGCTGTGAATTTTTAGATGGGAAGCCTCCTTTTGAGGCAAATACATACCAAGAGACCTACAAAAGAATATCACGGGTTGAGAATTCACATTCCCTGACTTTGTAACAGAGGGAGCCAGGGACCTCATTTCAAGACTGTTGAAGCATGATCCCAGCCAGAGGCCAGTGCTCAGAGAAGTACTTGAATACCCCTGGATCACAGCAAATTCATCAAAACCATCAAATTGCCAAAACAAAGAATCAACTAGCAAGTATTCTTAGGAATCGTGCAGGGGGAGAAATCCTTGAGCCAGGGCTGCTGTATAACCTCTCAGGAACATGCTACCGAAATTTATTTTACCATTGACTGCTGCCCTCAATCTAGAACACTACAAGAAATATTTGTTTTACTGAGCAGGTGTGCCTTAACCTCCCTACTCAGAAAGCTCCACATCAATAAACATGACACTCTGCAGTGAAAGTAGCCACGAGAATTGTGCTACTTATACTGGTTCATAATCTGGAGGCAAGATTCGACTGCAGCCACCCCATCTGTCTGTGCCAGCCATGGTGTCCTCCCAGGAGGCAAATCCAGAGTCTGGCTATGGGGAAAGTGACCACTTTGTCCTGACTCGATCGGTTAAGGAGCTGTCCAATAACCTTCCAAGTACGTGAGTGAGTGTGTAGCTTATTGGGTTGGCCAAGCCTGGTAAAGCTGTTGGACTAAGTATGTGATTCTTTTTAAGTAGGAAAATAAAGATATTTGTACAGAAAAAAAAAGTACTTTTATTTTACTGTGGACAGCTGCTAGAGATATAGTGATACCACTCTCTTCTATATTTGAATTATCAAAGTATGACTTTATGTTACTTTGTATATTTAATTACAAAAGAAGACTGTCCTCTGTAGCTTTACAAGATGCTGAACCCTACCCTTTCCCAATGTTTACATTAATGACAACTGTTAAATTTTGTTTTTATAAAGTAAATACTATCTACTTAAGACATGAAGTATGATCTTACTGCTTTGTGGCTTTTTTGTTTGTTTTGTTTTTGTTTTTTAGAGACAGGGCCTCACTCTGTCACCCAGGCCAGAGTGCAGTGGCATGATCATAGCTCACTGCAGCCTTAAAACTCCTGGATTCAAGGGATCCTCCCACCTCAGTCTCCTGTGTTGCTAGGACTACAAGTATGCAGCACCATGCCCAGATAATTTTTTTGGTTTTTGTTGAGATAGGGTCTTGCTGTGTTGCCCAAGCTGGTCTTGAACTCCTGGGCTTAAGTGATCCTCCCACCTGGACTCTCAAAGTGCTAGAATTATAGGCATGAGCCACTCTTCCTGGTTTATTACTTTGAAGTTGCAGGGATGTGTGGAGTATAGGTCCCCACTTTATGGGTCCCCATTTAACCTACAGTGACATAATTTCCAATGCCTAGACCAGAACTTTCTGAAATTTACAGTTGAGTTGGGCAAAAATATAAATAAATACATAAATAAATAAATACATGAATAGAGAGGGAGAGCCAGAATAGTTGGAGATAATTTGGGTATTATAATATTGTGGATTTCTTGATTTACCTAATAGTAAAATAATTTCTTGTTGACATACTAAAAATGTAGAATAGTTTTCCTTCTTGCCTCTTTTACCAACCAGAATATAAAGCATGTAGGGAATTATGTTGAAATAATCAATTCATGTTTTTAAGCAATCTCTGAGAAAAATGTGCTTTATTTAGGATAACCTAAAATCATAGAATCACCTTGCATAATGGGCTATCACAAATGATAAAAAATACTCTATTTTTTATATGTAGTAAAAATATTTTCTCTGGTTTGAGATCATACTAGGAGAGAAAATAATCTGAAAATAGAACATTTATAGAGATTTCAGAAAATATATAGAGTTACTGGGTTTCTTTAAAATTGGAAGAGGATCATACAGATAAAATTTTACCAGTGAGGAAATTGAGATTTGAGTGTTCTTCAGTTTCTTCATTCAGGTAGTATTTATTGAGCATCTACTATGTTCTAAGCACAAAATGAGTTTAAAGATAAATAAAATAAGTCCCGCAAGCAATTTTCAGCTAATAAAAGAAGACATGTATGTGAAACGATTGTTAGAGGTGTTATGCTATGATATGGCACATGATGGGGGAGAATGAAGGAGTGTTGGTCTAGTCTATACAGGAAACCCAGAAAGTATTCATATAGGAGGTGATATTTTCACATTAATAGTTTAAAGATGTCCATCAGATGGAGAGAAAATAGACAACAGATGTGAAACAGTATGGGATTCAGAAAGCTGCAAACAGTAAATTGTGGTGGGAGGGTGGGATGTGTTAAGAGGTGAAATTGAAGAGGTTGGTGAAGGAGTTTAGATTTTATTCAGTAGCAGGGTCTTTAGATTGAAGTAAGAGTACCTTGGGATCATGGAAATTTATAAAAGGTTGCTTGGGAACAGATGATTTTAAGTAAATCATTTTCCACATGTACCTGTGAAAGTGCCTACTTTCTCACCCTGCCTTCTCCCACTTTATCTCTGACACGTTTGTAGTCTTATTATAGTAAGTTGCTTCAAGGTGTAAAAAAAACCTCCCCTTTAATCAAAGTGTTGTAAATTCCTCCATTCGTTTTATTATTAGTTTTCCAAATTTTACTTTTTGTTTAATTATCAAGATTTATGATATATTTATGTTGTTTTCCTCACTTATTTACATATAATAATTGTAATAACTCAAGCAAGAAGAAAAATGTTAATACTTAAGAGTCTTACAGGAAAATGTTTTCTTAATTCATATCCTTTTTTGCAGAGAAAGTTTTGTACTGATAATAATAAAAAATCTGTGTTTATTAGAATAGCATTCTGTGGAGGAAGTAGAATAGAAATAAGTATTCAAGGAGAATAAAGGACTTGTAAAAGCTGTTGAGAAGGTCAGCATTTTTTTTTAATGGATGTTGGTGGGTATCATTTCCCTATAGTGTTTAGAATCCACTAAGTTTTAAAAAGTAATAATAGTTTTATGTTTAAATGTACATGTTTATAGTATAACAGAAATTACATATTTTTTGCAAGAGATACATACTAAAAAATTCTTTTGGGGCATATATGAACAAAAAATTTGAAGGCCATTCTCCTGTAAGACTCAGTGATTCCCAGTCTTGTCTTTTCTTTTTTTTGTTGGCATAATAGCGTACATAAGAAAAGTGAGATATGGACCCCAAACAGCTAAAACAATTTTGGAAAAGAAGAAAAAAGTTAGAAGATTCACACTTTCTGATTTCAAAGCATATTGCAAAGCTGTAATAACCCAAACTGTATGATACTGGCATAAAGACAAACAAACCAATGGAATGGAATAGATAGCTGATAAGTAAACCCTCACATATATGGTCAAGATGATTTTCAGCAAGTGTGCCAAGAGCATTCTTTGGGGGAAAAGTCAGCTTCTTCAACATATGATGTTAGAGGAAGTGGCTATCCATATGCAAAAGAATGAAATTGAATCCTTATCTTATACCATATACAAAAATTAAATAGATTAAAGACCTAAATGCAGCACCTAACACTGTAAAACTTTAGAAGAAAACATAGGAGAAAAGCTTCATGACATTGGACTTGCATGCTTTTGGATATGACACCAAAAGCATAGGCAGCAGAAGCAGAAGTGGACAAATGGGGCTACACTAAGCTTAAAAACTTTGTGCATCAAAGGACACAATCAACAGTGTGAAAAGGCAGTTTTCAAAATGGGAGAAAATATTTGCAAATCATGTATCTGATACGGGATTAATATCCAGAATATATAAAGAATTCCTGCAACTCAATAACAACAACAAAAAATCAACCCTATTTAAAATGAGCAAAGGACTTAAGTAGACATTTCTTCAAGGATGATATACAGATGACCAAAAAGAATATGAAAAGATGCTCAACATCACTAATCATCAGAGTGATGCAAACCAAGACATAATGATATGTTACACCTATTAGAAATGGCTACTATAAAAAAAAAAGTATCAAGATATGGTGAGGATGTGGAGAATTATAAACTTTTGTGCACTGTTGGTGGGATGATAAGATGGTACAGCCACTATGGAAAAAATAAGAGTTCCTCAAAAAATTTTAAAAAATTTATATGATCCAGCAATATCACTTCAAGGTGTATATACAGAAGAATTGAAAGCAGGGTCTTGAAGAGATGTTTGCACACCCATGTTCATAGACAGTTCACAGTAGCCAAGAGGTGGAAACAACCCAAATGCCCATCGATGGATGAATGGATAAACAAAATGTGGTATTATACACACAATGGAATACTGTTTAGCCATTAAAATCAAGGAAATGTCACATGCTATAACATGAATGAACCTTGTTAAATTATGCTAAGTGAAATATTCCAGTCACAAAAAGACAACTACTATATGATTCCACTTACATGAGGAAGCTAAAGTAGTCATTTATAGAAACAAAAAGTAGAATGGTGGTTACCAGAGGCTGAGGAAAGGGAGAACGGGAATTGTTTAATGATACAGAGTTTCAGATTTGCAAGATGAAGTTCTGGAGATCTTTTTTTTTCACAACAGTGTGAGTACACGTAACACTACTGAACTGTCCACTTAGAAATGGTTAAGATGATAAATTTTGTGTTTTTTTGTTTGTTTGTTTTTTCTTGAGACAGAGTCTTGCTCTGTCGCCCAGGCTGGAGTGCAGTGGTGCGATCTCGGCTTACTGCAAGCTCCACCTCCCGGGTTCACGCCATTCTCCTCCCTCAGCCTCTCGAGTAGCTGGGACTACAGGTGCCTGCCACCATGCCTGGCTAATTTTTTTTTTTTTTTTGTATTTTTAGTAGAGATGGGGTTTTACCGTGTTAGCCAGGATGGTCTCGATCTCCTGACCTCGTGATCTGCCCGCCTTGGCCTCCCAAAGTGCTGGGATTACAGGTGTGAGCCACCGAGCCTGGCCTGTGTGTTTTTTTTTAACCAAAATACAAAATGTCAATCAATTAGATTAATAATAAATAGACTATTTAAAAACGCGACAAAGCTGTTTATGATGGAAAGTGACATAAGTTCCAATAGTTCCAGGCCCTACCTGACTGCTTTTACTGCTAAAAGGATCAATATCTTGGCTCACCTGTAACCCATTTACAGCATACTAAGAATCTCTGCTATGGGCAGAGGGTAGCCATTGATGGTTTTAAGTAAAAGTGTAGCAAAAATATTTTAAGATTTGAGTTTTAAACAGATATATTTGGTAGCTGTAAAGAGAATAGATTGGGCAGTTCAAAGCTAGAGGCAGGTGACCATTAGATAGATAGTTGTAGAAGTCCAAGTTAGAGCCCATAAAGGCAGAACTAAGGTAATAGCAATGGCAGTGGAGTTTGAGACTATTAGAATTTGAGCTGAGAAATAGGATAGCCAGACAAATATTTTAGAGACATTTCTTTGTCAGCAAAGAGAAGAATGGATGGGAGTGATGGGTAAAGTGGAAGTGGAGTGACCAGTTAGGAGGCTATTGCAGTATTCCAAAAGAGGAGATTATCTTTTCCTTAGCATGGTTTTCCTAAGAGGTTATTTTATAGTATACACAGTGACGGTCCTGGAAGTATGACAAGTATTTTTGAATGAGTACTATGCTTAATACAATTTGGGACTATTGAGACCTTGAATGAAGAGTAAGTTGTTGAACCTTCCTCATAGAGAAGAATTCTTGAAACTCCTAGGTATCTGCTGTGACCATATCTTGCCTTTAAAAAAGAGACCAGAAATGGTCCCTTGAACATAGATTACTTTTCTTTGTACAATGTGAGTCTAAATCTCACATATAAGTTCCCCAGAAGAGAGAATCTCATCAGGTCAAGAGAGTAGACATTACTTACCACATTGCCCCCGCTTTTTTTTAAGGTATATAAAATCAGACATAAAAACCACCACCTGGCTACTCATACTCTACCTTTCAGACGTTAAAACCTCAGTACTGTGCTGTCTAACATGGTAGCCACTAGCCACATATGGCTATTTACATTTAAGTTGAAATCAATAGTAATTAAATTTTTAAAAATTCAGTTCCTCAGTCACAGTGGCTACATTTGAAGTGTTCAAGCCATATGTTGCTAGTGGCTACCATATTGAGCAGCACAGATACAGAATACTTCCATGATTACAGAAAGTTCTATTGGAAGTATTGCCTTAGTAAGACTTTCTTCTTCTTCTTCTTCAACTTTTAAGTTCAGGGATGCATGTGCAGGATGTGCAGGTTTGTTATATATGTAAATGTGTGCCATGGTGGTTTGCTGCACAGATCACCCCATCACCCAGGTATTAAGCCCAGCATCCATTAGCTATTCTTCCTGATGTTCTCCCTCCCCCCACCACCCCAACAGGCCCCAGTGTGTTTTGTTCTCCCCCATGTGTCCATGTGTTCTCATCATTCAGCTCCCACTTATAAGTCAGAACATGTGGTGTCTGTTTTTCTGTTCCCGCATTAGTTTGCTGAGGATAATGGCCTCCAACTCCATCCATGTCCCTGCAAAGGATGTAATCTTGTTTCTTTTTATGGCTGCATAGTATTCCATGGTGTATATATACCACATTTTTCCTTATCCAGTCTATCATTGATGGGCATTTAGGTTGATTTTATGTCTTTACTATTGTATTGTGAATAGTGCTGCAGTGAACATATGTGGGCATGTATCTTTATAAAAGAATTATTTATATTCCTTTGGGTATATACCCAGTAATGGGATTGCTGGGCCAAAAGGTATTTCTGCCTCTACGTCTTTGAGGAATCACCACACTGTCTTCCACAATGGTTGAACTAATTTACACTCCCACCAACAGTGTAAAAGCATTCCTTTTTCTCTGCAACCTTGTTAGAATCTGTTGTTTTTCGACCTTTTAACAATAGTCATTCTGACTGGCATAAGATGGTGTCTCATTGTGGTTTTGATTTGCATTTCTGTAATGATTAGTGATATTGAGCTTTTTTTCAATATGTTTTTTGGCTGCATGTATGTCTTCTTTTGAGAAGTGTCTGTTCATATCCTTTGCCCAGTTTATAATGTGGTTGCTTGTTTTTTCTTGTAAATTTGTTTAAGTTCCTTGTAGACTCTGGATATTAGACTTTTGTCAGATGGATAGATTGCAAAAATTTTCTCCTGTAGATTATCAGTTCACTCTGACAATAGTTTCTTTTGCTGTGCAGAAGCTCTTTTGTTTAATTAGATCCCATTTGTCAATTTTTGCTTTTGTTGCAATTGCTTTTGGCATTTTCATCATGAAATCTTTGCCCATGCCTATGTCCTGAATGGTATTGCTAGATTTTCTTCTAGGGTTTTTATAGTTTTGGGTTTTACCTTTAAGTCTTTAATCCATCTTGGGTTAAATTTTGTATATGTTGTAAGGAAGGGGTCCAGTTTTGATGATCTGCATATGGCTAGGCAGTAGTCCCATTTATTAAATTTATTAAATAAGGAGTCCTTCCCCCATTACTTGTTTTTGTCAAATTTGTCGAAGATCACATGATTGTAGGTAAGGGCCTTATTTCTGAGTTCTCTGTTCTGTTCCATTGGTGTATGTGTCTGTTCTTCTACCAGTACCATGCTGTTTTGGTTACTATAGCTTGCAGTATAGTTCGAAATAAGGTAGTGTGATGCCTCCAGCTATGTTCTTTTTGCTTAGAATTGTCTTGGCTATTTGGGCTCTTATTTGGTTCCATATGAATTTCAAAATAATTTTTTTTTCTAATTCTGTGAAGAATGTCAGTGGTAATTTAATGGGAATAGCATTGAATCCATAAATTACCTTGGGCAGTATGACCATTTTCATGATATTGATTCTTCCTATCCATGAGCATGGAATGTTTTTCCATTTATTTGTGTCCTCTCTGATTTTGAGCAATGGTTTGTAGTTCTCCTTGAAGAGGTCCTTCACTTCCCTTGTTAGCTCTGTTCCTAGGTATTTTATTCTTTTTGTAGCAGTCATGAATGGGAGTTCATTCATAATTTGGCTGCCTGTCTGTCGTAGTGTATAGGAATGCTTGTGATTTTTTGCACATTGATTTTGTATCCTGAGACTTTGCTGAAGTTGCTTATCAGCTTAAGAAGCCTTTGGGCTGAGATGATGGGGTTTTCTAGATATAGGATCATACCCTCTGCAAACAGAGACAATTTGACTCCTCTCTTCCTGTTTGAGAACGCTTTATTTCTTTCTCTTGCCTGATTGCCCTAGCCAGAACTTCCAATACTATGTTGAATGAGAGTGGTGAGAGAGGGCATCCTTGTCTTGTGCTGGTTTTCAAGGAAAATGCTTCCAGCTTTTGCCCATTCAGTATGATATTGGCTGTGGGTTTGTCATACAAGGCTCTTACTATTTTGAGGTATGTTCCTTCAATACCTAGTTTATTGAGAGTTTTTAACATGAAGGGATGTTGAATTTTATCAAAGGCCTTTTCTGCATCTATTGAGGTATTCATGTGGTTTTTTGTCTTTAGTTCTGTTTATGTGATAAATCACATTTATTGATTTGAATATGTTGAACCAACCTTGCATCCTGGGGATGAAGCCACCTTGATTGTGGTAGATAAGCATTTTGAGGTGATGCTGGATTCAATTTGCCAATATTTTATTGAGGATTTTTACATTGATGTTCATCAGGAATATTGGCCTGAAGTTTTTTTCTTTTGTTGTATCTCTGCCGGGTTTTGGTATCAAGATGATGCTGGTCTCATAGAATGAGGGAGGAGTCCCTCCTTTTCAATTTTTTGGAATAGTTTCAGTAGAAATGGTACCAGCTCTTCTTTGTACCTCTGGAAGAATTCCACTGTGAATCCATCTTGTCCTGGGCTTTCTTTTTGGTTGGTAGGGTATTTATTACAATTTCAGAACTGATTATTGGTCTGTTCAGAGATTCATTTTCTTCCTGGTTGAGTCTTGGGAGGATGTATGTGTCTAGGAATTTATCCATTTGTTCTAGATTTTCTACCTTATTTCTCTGTGTTTATAAACACAGAGGTGTTTATAGTATTCTCTGAGGGTTGTTTGTATTTCTATGGGGTCAGTGGTGATATTCCCCTTATCATTTCATATTGTGTTTATTTGATTCTTCTTTCTTTTCTTCTTTATTAGTCTAGCTAGAGTTCTATCTATTTTATTGATTTTTTTTTTAAAAACCAGCTCCTGAATACATTGATTTTTTTTTGAAGGGCTTTTTGTGCCTCTATCTCCTTCAGTTCAGCTCTGATCTTGGTTATTTCTTGCCTTCTGCAAGCTTTGGGGTTTATTTACTCTTGGTTCTCTAGTTCTTTTTACTTGAGATGTTAGGTTGTTAAGTCGAGATCCTTCTAGCTTTTTGATGTGAGCATTTAGTGCTGTAAGTTTCCCTCTTAACACTGTTTTAGCTGCATCTCAGAGATTCTGGTACAGTGTCTCTTTGTTCTCATTAGATTCAAAGATCTTTTTGATTTCTGCTTTAATTTCATTGTTTACCCAAAAGTCATTCAGGAGCAGGTTGTTCAATTTCCTTCTGGTTGTGTGGTTTTGAGTGAATTTCTTTCTTTCTTTCTTTCTTTTGTTTTTTTTTTTTTTTTTTTTTTTGAGATGGAGTCTTGCTCTGTCACCCAGGCATGATCTTCACTCACTGCAACCTCCGCCTCCCAGGTTCAAGTGATTCTCCTGCCTCAGCCTCCCAAGTAGCTGGGACTACAGGCACGTGCCACCACGCCTGGCTAATTTTTTGTATTTTTAGTAGAGACATGGTTTCACCATGTTAGCCAGGATGGTCTTGATCTCCTGACCTCGTGATCTGCCCACCTCAGCCTCCCAAAATGCTGGGATTACAGGCATGAGCCACGACGCCCAGCCTTTTGAGTGAATTTCTTAATCTTGAATTCTAATTTGATTGTTCTGTGGTCTGAGAGACTGTTATTTCAGTTCTTTTGCATTTGCTGAGGAGTGTTTTACTTCTGATTATGTGATCAATTTTAGAGTAAGTGTCATGTGGTGGTGAGAAGAATGCATATGCAGTTGAATTTGGGTGGAGATTTCTGTAGATATCTATCAGGTCCACTTGTTTTAGAGCTGAGTTCAGGTCCTGAATATCTTTGTTAATTTTCTGTCTCCATGATCTAATGTTGTCAGTTGGTGTTAAAATCTCCCACTACTATTGTGTGGGAGTCTAAGTCTCTTTGTAGGTCTCTAAGCACTTGCTTTGTGAATCTCAGTGCTCCTGTATTGGGTGCATATATATTTAAGATAGTTAACTCTTCTTTTTGAATTGAACCCTTTACCATTATGTAATGCCCTTCTTTGTCTTTTTAAATCTTTGTTGGCATAAAGTCTGTTTTGTAAGTCTGTTTTGTCAGAAACTAGGATTGCAACCCCTGCTTTTATTCTTTTTTCCATTTGCTTGGTAAATTTTCCTCCATCCTTTTATTTTGAGCCTATGTGTCTTTGCATGTGAGGTGGGTCCTTGAGGGTTTTGGCTCTTTATCCAGCTTGACATTCTATGTCTTTTAATTGGGGCATTTAGCCCATTTACATTTAAGGTTAGTATCGTTATGTGTGAATTTGATCCTGTCATCATGATGCTAGCTGGTTATTTTGCAGACTTGTTTATATGGTTGCTTCATAGTGTTACTGGTCTGTGTACTTCACTGTGTTTTCATAGTTGTTGGTAATGGTTTTTTATTTTCATATTTAGTGCTTCCGTCAGGAGCTCTTGCAAAGCAGGCCTGGTGGTGACAAATTTCTTCAGCATTTGCCTATCGGAAAAGGATCTTATTTCTCCTTCATCTATGAAGCTTAGCTTAGCCAGGTATGAAATTCTGGCCTGGAAATTCTTTTCTTTAAGAATGTTGAACATTGGCCCCCAGTTGAGAGATTTGCTATTAGTCTAATGGGTTTCCCTTTGTAGGTGACCTGGCCTTTCTCTCTGGCTGTCCTTAACATTTTTTCTTTCATTTTGACCTTGGAGAATCTGATGATTATGTGTCTTGGGGTTGATCTTCTTGAGGAGTATCTTCCTGAGGCTCTTTGCATTTCCTGAGTTTGAATGTTGGCCTGTCTTGCTAGATTGGGGAAGTTCTCCTGGATGATATCCTGAACTATGTTTTCCAACTTGGTTCTGTTCTCTCCATCTCTTTCAGGTACCCCAATCAGTCATAGATTTGGTCTCTTTATGTGATCCATATTTTCCAGAGGTTTTGTTCATTCCTTTTCATTTTCTTTCCCTCTATTCTTGTCTGACTGTCTTATTTCAGAAAGATAGTCTTCAAGGTCTGAGATTCTTTCCTCCACTTGGTCTGTTCTGCTATTGATACTTGTGATTGTATTGTGATCTTCTCATGTTGTATTTTTCAGCTCCATCAGGTCAGTTATCTTCCTCTCTAAACTGGCTGTTCTGGCTATCAGTTCCTGTATTGTTTGATCATGATTCTTAGCTTCTTTGCATTGGGTTACAACATGCTCCTTTAGCTCACCAAAGTTTGTTGTTATCCACCTTCTGAAGCCGACTTCTGTCAATTCAGCCATCTCCACCTCAGCCTGGTTCTGTGCCCTTGCTGGAGGGGTGTTGCAGTCATTTAGAGAAGAGGAACTCTGACTTTTTGAGTTTTCAGTGCTTTTGTATTGATTCTTTCTCATCTTTGGGGCCTATCTATGTTCAGTCTTTGAGGTTGCTGACCTCTGAATGAGGTTTTTGTGGGGTCTTTTTTGTTCATGTTGTTGTTGTTGTTTTCTGGTTTTCTTTTAACAGTCTGGCCACTCCACCATAGGGTTGCTGCAGTTTACTGGGGATCTGCTCCAGACCCCAGTTGCCTCAGTTTCTCCTGTACCTGGAGGTATCACCAGTGAAGGCCACAAAACAGCAAAGATGGCAGCCAGCTCCTTCCTCTGGAAGCTGCATTCTGGTGGAGTACTGACCTGTTGCTGGCCCGCATGTACCTGTAGGAGGTGGCTGGAGACCCCTGTTGGGAGGTCCCACCCAGTGAGGAGGAATAGGATCAGGGTCCCACCCCAAGAAGCAGTCTGGTCACAATCTGACAAGGCAGCTGTTCTGTATTGTTGGGGAACCTTCCTCGTAAACCGTCTATTCTCCACAGCCAGCAGGCTGGAGTGCCTGAGTCTACCGAACCACAAAGATGGTAGCCACCCCTCCGCCTCTGGGAACTTGGACCCATCTCAGGGAGATTCCAATCTGCCACCATTGGCTGGCTGGGATTCCAAGCCAGTGGGTCTTAACTTGTGAGGTGCCGTGGAAGTGGGGCCCACAAAACGATGCTGCTTGGCTCCCTGGAATCAGCCCCCTTCCTAGGGATATATACAGACAGATTTCCTGCCTTGCCAGCGATCCCAGCTATAGTATGTAAAACTCATGGTTCTCTGTGTGTGCCTGAGTGGCTGCTCTGCCGAGACTCTACATAGCTCTGTGTATCAGACCCAAGGCCCTGGTGGTGTGGGCTCATGAGGAGATCTCCTGATCCATGGAAAGATCTATGCAAAGATCCATGGGAGAAGTGTGGTTTCCCAGGCAGGGTAGCACAATTACTCACTGCTTCTCTTGGCTGGAGGTGACGGTTTCTTTGGCTCCGTGCCCCTTCCAGGTGGGCCGTCGCCCCCTCCACTCCCTCGTACTTTTCTTCGTTCTCTTTGGGTCAAGCTGTTTGTCCAGTCAGTCCCAATGCAAGAACCTGGGTGTCTCAGTTGAAGGTTCTGAATTCACTTGCCCCTTTTCATTCCTCTCCATAAGCGCCACAGACCACAGCTGCTTCTAATCATCCATTTCAGGTCTGAGACTTCTTTCAGACTTTCTGTGCTCAATCAACACACACATACACACAAGCTAATTGGGAATTTTATTTATTTGTAATTTTATATTGTGATCTCATTTTTATAAAATGCATACCTGCAACCTTTGGAGTTTAATTATATATTATATAATATCTATATCTTTCCAAGTCATTTATAGTTTTCAGGTATATATAGCTCCAGCTTGTTTTTTTTCTTCGTTTTCTCTTTTTTTTTTTTTTTTTTTTCTTTTTTTGAGAGAGGATCTCAGCCTATCACCTCGGCTGTGCCATCATGGCTCACTGATGCCTCCACCATCTGGGCTCAATTGATCCTGCTGCTGCCTCAGCCTCCCCAAATAACTGGGACTACAGACATGTGCCACCATGTCCAGCTATTTTTTCTATTTCTTTGTAGAGATGGGGATCTCACTATGTTGCCTAGGCTGGTCTCGAATTTGTGGGTTCAAGCAATCCCACCACCTCGGCTTTCTGTGCTGGGATTACAGGCATGAGCCACTGCACCCAGTCTATAGCATGTTCTTAATGGTTACATAATATTCCACTGAAGACTCCACTAGGCTCTATTTAATAATTGCATGATCAATGAACATTTTTAAGGTTATTTCTGATATTTTTGCTGTAAGAACAGTGCTCCACTAAGCATCCTTATACATGTGGGTCACAATTGCCAAATTACTCTAAAAATTGGTTTTCAGGTTCAGTCCTATCTATGATAATCAGTGCCTATCTACACATACACTTATTATCGTAATATGATCAGTGTCTTTGACTTTTGTTCTTCTAATAGATGAAAAATGGTATATCATGGCTTTAATTCATACGTCTTAAAATTGAGAAAAGTTGAGCATTTTCAATGTGTATCAGTCAAGTAGAGCTTGCTTTGTAAATTAATTGTTCACAATTTTTGCTGACTTTTTAATTGTATCTTTAAACTTTTTCTATTGTTTTACAAAAGTTTATCATATCCTGTGTTTATATTTTGCAAATATTTATATAATCATATCTCTTAACCTTTGTCTTTTTAGCTTCTGTTTCATATTCTCCTTTGAAAGATCTTTCCAATCTTAAGCTTGTAAAACATTCTACTAGGTTTTAATCTAAATCTAAATATCTTAATCTAAATATCACATTTGTGTGCATGTGTGTAAGTGTGAAATCTAAGGTGGAACCCTATCCTTATTTTATTGCAAATGGATATGCAGTTGTTTTAACACAATTTATTAACTAATTCATCAACTTCCTACTAATACGAGATGCTATTTTTACCGTGTTAACTAGTCGGAAATACTTGCCTCCTTTTTTGGCTTTTCTTCTGTTTCACTGATTTATTTGTCAATTTCTGTCCATTTTAATGCTTAGTAGAGACAGTTTCTGCCAAAGTACTTGTATTACTCCATTCTCACACTGCTGTAAGGAAATAACCTGAGACTGGTAATTTATTAAAAAAAGAGGTTTAATTGACTCACACTTCAGCATGCCTGAGGAGGCCTCAGGAAACACAGTCGTGGAGGAAGAGGAAGCAAACACATTCTTTTTCACATAGTGGCAAGAAGGAGAATGAGTGAGAGCAAAGTTGGGGGAGAGCCCCTTATAAAACCATCAGTTCTTGTGAGAACTCACTATCATGAGAACAGCATGAAGGTAACCACCCCCATGATTCAATTACCTACCACCAGGTCCCTCCCACAACACATGGGGATTATCTGAAGTACAATTCAAGATGAGATTTGGGTGGGGACATGGCCAAACCATATCATTTTACCTGTCTCCTCCCAAATCTCATGTCCTCCATTTCAAAATACAATCATGTCCTTCCAACAGTCCCCCAGAGTCTTAACTTATTTTAGCATTAACTCAAATGTTCAAGTCCAAAGTATCATCTCAGACAAGGCAAGTCCCTTCCACCTATGAGCCTGTAGAATCAAAAGCAAGTTAGTTATTTCCTATATACAATGTGAGTACAGGCATGGGGTAAATACACCTTTTCCAAATGGGAGAAATTGACCAAAACAAAGGGGCTACAGGCCCCCTGTAAGTCCAAAATTCAATGGGGGCAGTCATTAAACCTTAAAGTTCCAAAATGATCTCTTTTGACTCCATGTCTCACGTCCATGTCACACTGATGCAAGAGGTGAGCTCCCAGAGCCTTGAGCAGCTCCCCCACTGTGGCTTTGCAGGGTACAGCCTTCCTCCAGGCCTCCTTCATGGCTGATGTTGAGTGTCTGTGGCTTTTCCAGGTGCGTGGTGCAAGCTGTCGGTGGATGTACTATTCTGGGTTCAGGAGAACAATGGCCCTCTTCTCACAGCTCCACAGTGCCCTAGTGGGGACTCTGTGTGGGGGCTTGCACCCCACATTTCCCTTCCACACTGCCCTAGCAGAGGTTCTCCATTAGGGTTCTGCCCCTGCAGCAAACTTCTTCTTGGACATCCAGGCATCTCCATACATCCTCAGAAATCTAGGCAGAGGTTCCTCAACCTCAGTTCTTGATTTCTATGCACCCACAGGCCCAACATCACATGTAAGCCACCAAGGCTTGGGGCTTGGACCCTCTGAAGCAATGGCCTAAGCTATATGTTGACCCCTTTTAGCCATGGCTGGGACACAGAGCATCAAGTCCCAAGACTGCACAAAGCAGCAAGGCCCTGGGCCCACAAAACCATTATTTCCTCCTAGGCCTCCGGACCTGTGATGGGAGAGGCTGCCATGAAGATCTCTGACATGCACTGGTGACATTTTCCCCATTGTCTTGGTGATTAACATTTGGATCCTCATTACTTATGCAAATTTCTGCAGCCTGCTTGAATTTCTCCTCAGGAATGGGTTTTTCTTTTCTATTGTATTGTCGGGCTGCAAATTTTTCAAACTTTTATGCTCTGCTTCCCTTTTAAACACAAGTTCCCATTCCAAACTATCTTTCTCAAGTTTAAAATTCCACCAACCTCTAGGGCAGGGGCAAAATGCTGCCAGTCTTTTTGCTAAAGTATAACAAGAGTGACCTTTTCTCCAGTTCCCAAGAAGTTTGTCATCTCCTTCTGAGAACACCTCAGCTTGGACTTCATTGTCCTTATCACTGTCACCATTTTGGTAAAAGCCATTCAACAAGTCTTTAGGGAGTTCCAAACTTTCCCACCTCTTCCTGTCTTCTGAGCCCCCCAAGTCTCTAGAAAGTTCCAAACTTCCGACATTTTCCTGTCTTCTTCTGAGCCCTCTAAACTGTTCTAACCTCTGCCTGTTAACCAGTTCCAAAGTTGCTTCCACATTTTCAGGTATCCTTATGGCAGCACCCCACTTCCAGTACCAATTTACTGTATTAGTTTGTTCTCATGCTGCCATCAGGACATACCTGAGACTGGATAATTTATAAAGGAAAGAAGTTTAACTGACTCAGTTGAGCATGGCTGGGGAGGCCTCAGGAAATTACAGTCATGGCAGAAGGGGAAGCAAACATGTCCTTCTTCACATGGTGGCAGGAAGGAGAATGAGTGAGAGCAAAGTGGGGGAAAGCCCTTTACAAAACCATCAGATCTCGTGAGAACTCACTATGATGAGAACCTCCCCCATGATTCAATTACCTCCCACTGGGTCTCTCCCATGGCACATGGGGATTATGGGAACTACGATTCAAGATGAGATTTGGGTGGGGACACAAGCCATATCACTACTCTTCTTTCAAAAAAAGTCTTAGGGTTATTCTTATACATTTTTCTTCCCATTGAACTTTAGAATTATCCAAAAAAAAAAAGAAAAACCAAATTTATACTGGGATTTTAATGAGAATTGTTTTAAGTTTATATATTAATTTGGGAAGGATTGACATTTTCCCAAACTCTAGGTCTATTTCCCCAACCCCTACCCTTACCCCTAGCTTTATTGAAGTATAATTGACAAATAAAAATGGTACATATTTAAGGTGTGCAACATGATGATTTGATATACATTATGAAATGATTGTTACAATCACCTTACATAGTTAATTTTTTTTTCTTTTGATTGGGAGAACACTTAAGATCTACTCCCTTAGCTAATTTCAAGTACACAATACAGTATTATCAGCCATATTTACCATGCTGTACATTAGGTCCTCATAACTTCATCTTGTAACTGAAAACTTTTACCCTTTGACTGACATCTTATTTCTACTCTCTGCTTCTAGTAGTTTGACTTTTTTAGATTCCACTTATAAGTGAGATCATACAGTATTTGTCTAGATAGTTTTATTCATTTTTTTTGCATCTTTTAGCAAAGTTTTTTGCTTCTCATATAAATCTTACACTTCAGTATATATCTGAGTGTCTAGTTACTTTATTAAATTTATGGTTGTGACCTGGATCTCATAACATTTTTATTTAAAATTTATTATTTTATTGGTTTTTGTTTACATTTAGTTCTCTTTATCAAGTCTAATTTTTCAAAGTTTCTAATTAATTTCTATTTTCATCTTTATTCATTTTTTTCATTTGTCTAAGATCTGTAGAAAAGTAATACTAAAAAAATTTCCAAGTGGTTCTTTTTAAAGTTTTTTCATTTAGTTATCTTTTTATTGCTGATTGCTGTTTTGCTGTATTGTTATTGGAGAGTATAGTCTGTATGTTTTTTGCTTCTTAAAATTTCAACAGTTTGGGGGTACAGGTGATTTTTTTGTTACACGGATGTGTTCTTTAGTGGTGAATTCTGAGATTTTTAGTGCACCCATCACCTGAGCAGTGTACACTGTACCCAATATGTAGTCTTTTATCCTTCACCTCCCTCTCAACCTCCCCTCGTCGAGTCCTCAGAGTTCATTATATCACTCTGTATGTCTTTTTGTCCTTAGCTTCCACTTACAAGGGAGGACATATGGTTTTTGCTTTTCCATTCCTGAGTTACTTCACTTAGAATAATGGCCTCCAGCTCCATCCAAGGTGCTGCAAAAGACATTATTTCATTCCTTAATATAGCTGAGTGATATTCTGTGGTGTATATATACCACATTTTCTTTATACACTTGTTGGTTGATGGGCACTTAGGTTGGTTCCATATCTTTGTAGTTGTGAATTGTGCTGCTATAAACGTGTGTGCATGTGTCTTTTTCATATAATGACTTCTTTTCCTTTGGGAGATACCCAGTAGTGGGACTGCTGGATCACCTGGTAGATCTACTTTTAGTTCTTTGAGGACTCTTCATACAGTTTTCCATAGAGGTTGTACTAATTTACATTCCCACCAGCAGTGTAAGAGTGTCCCTTTTTCAACACATCCATGCCAACATCTATCGTTTTTTGACTTTTTAATTATGGTCATTCTTGCAGTAGTGAGGTGGTATTTCTTTGTGGTTTTAATTTGCATTTCCCTCATTATTAGTGATGTTGAGCAATTTTTATGTATTTGTTGGCTGTTTGTATATCTTCTTTAGAGAAATATCTATTCATGTTCTTTGCCCACTTTTTAATGAGTTTTTTTTTTTCTTGCTGATTTGTTTGAGTTCCTTGTAGATTCTGGATGCTAGTCCTTTGTCAGATGCATGGTTTTTGAATATTTTCTCCCACTCTGTGGGTTTTCTGTTTACTCTGATGATTACTTCTTTTGCTGTACAGAAGTTTTTTAATTTAAATAGGTCCCATTTATTTATTTTTGTTTTTCCTGCACTTGCTTTTGGGGTCTTAGGAATACTTTGCCTAAGCCAATATCCAGAAGAGTTTTTCCAATGTTATCTTCCAGGATTTTTATGGTTTCAGGTTTTAGATTTACGTCTTTCATCTATCTTGAGTTGATTTCTTATGAGAGATGGGGATCCATTGTCATTCTGCTTTGCCAAAGATCAGTTGGCAGTAAATATTTGGCTTTACTTCTGGGTTCTCTATTCTGTTCCAGTGGTCTAAATGCCTATTTTTACATCAGTACCATGCTGTTTGGGTAACTATAGCCCTGTAGTATAATTTGAAGTTCTGTAATGCAATACCTCCAGATTTGTTCTTTTTGCTTAGTCTTGCTTTGGCTATGCGGGCTCTTTTTTTGTTCCGTATGAATTTTAGGATTTTTTTTCTAGTTCTGTGAAAAAATGATGATGGTATTTTGATGGAAATTGCATTGAATGTGTAGATTGCTTTGGGCAGTATGATCATTTTCACAATATCGATTCTTCCCGTCCATGAGCATGGGATGTGTTTCCATTTGTTTGTGTCATCTGTGATTTCTTTCAGCAGCGTTTTGTAGTTTTCCTCGTAGAGATCTTCTGCCTTCTTGGTTAAGTATATTCCAAGGTGTTTTTTTTTTTGTAGCTGTTGTAAAAGTGATTGAGTTGCTGATTTGGTTCTCAGCTTGGTCATTGTTGGTGTATAGCAGTGCTACTGATTTGTGTACATTGATTTGGTAACTGTAGACTTTACTGAATTCACTTATCAGATCCAGGGGCCTTTTGGATGCATCTTTAGGATTTTTTGTACGATCATATCATCAGTGAACAGCAACACTTTTACTTCCTCTTTTCCAATTTGGATGGCCTTTATTTCTTTCTCTTGTCTGATTAGTCTGGTGAGGACTTCCAGTACTGTGTTGAATAGAAGTGGTAAAAGTTGCCTTGTTCTAGTTCTCAGGGGAAATGCTTTCAAGTTTTCCCATTCAATATGATGTTGGCTGTGGGTTTGTCATATATGGCTTTTATTACTTTAAGGTCGTCCCTTCTGTGCCTGTGTTTTCTGCTTTTGGGATGTTGTATCAAAGTTTGCTTTCTGGGTAGTAACCTAATTAATATTTGTAAATAGACTTTGGGCATAAGAAAAAACTATTTTCTGTAGGGGACAAAGGTATTTTCTGTATAGCTCTATAGCTTTGATCTCCATAGCAGCACCTCGTTGTATTGCTGTTTAACGTGATATGCTAATAGAGACTGTGAGTGGGCTTAAAACGACCAGTGACAGCATCATACCAGATTCAAAAGACTATCTCAAATAACTGAGATGGCACTGAAGATGATGTACTCTGGAAAACAGTTGACTGAAAAAGTAGATGGAAGATGGCATCTGAGCTAGCCTGCGTGGGTCCGAATCCCAGTTCTGCCACTTGTCAGTTGTGTGACCTTGAGCGAGTTATGTAATCTCCATTTGCCTCAGAAATTTCATCTTTGAAATGGAAGTAACAGTAGTACATACCTCAGAGGGAAAGCTGTTGTGCTTAGAGCAATGCTTTGCGTGTAGTAAATACATGTGTTTATTATTATGGTTTTTTTTTTTGTTTTTTTTTTTTTTGAGACGGAGTCTCGCTCTGTCGCCCAGGCTGGAGTGCAGTGGCATGATCTCGGCTTACTGCAAGCTCTGCCTCCCAGGTTCACACCATTCTCCTGCCTCAGCCTCCCAAGCAGCTGGGACTACAGGCGCCTGCCACCACACCCAGCTAATTTTTTGTATTTTTAGTAGAGATGGGATTTCACCATGTTAGCCAGGATGGTCTCGATCTCCTGACCTTGTGATCCGCCCCCCTCGGCCTCCCAAAGTGCTGGGATTACAGGCGTGAGCCACCGCGCCCAGCCTGTTATATCTTTTTTTAAAAAAAATAAAGGCTGATGTCGAAGGTGCATGTGGAAGGGTTTTGTTTCCTGAAAAATGAAAATGAATAAAAGCAAGAGTTCTAAGTCAGTGTATTTTCTGTCATTGGGATTTTGAACATTTTTATCTCTAAGTTAATGTTATATGATGTGTGACAATTAAATGTCACATGTAGGCATTTGATTATGTCATCTAAGTGCCTGCATTTACAATGTATAGTATTCAGATTGCCCAAAAAACTTTGTATTTTTGGATCTTCTGTTTGGAAAAATAGATGATTACCTTATATTTGAAGTCACTTTTTCCTCTACTCATTTAAAAAATAATGGTTCGTAAAGTTGTTTAGCAAGGTTGGAAACAGTTTGTAAAGTCAAAAAATCAGTATACAGTTTCATGTTACAAGGAAGTGCTTATAACTGCAAAAAAGTTAAAAACAATGCCTGATACTAGAAGGTTGATTAAGTTATGCTACATTGACACAGTGGTATAATACGGAGCTGTGAAAGAATAATGGCTTGTATCTGTATTAATTGCACGGAATACCTTCATTTCAGCGTATGTGGCTAACTTTTTTCCCTAGTTTCCAGTTTTTTTTTTGGTAATATCAGCCTTGTGTTGCATTTGTCTGTTGATGTCTCTATATTGTGCACTAAATTATACACCACTTTAGGCCAGGGAATGAGTAATATATTTCTTATATCCCCAGCATTGGTACACAGATGATTTGTAGTAGGAACTTAATAATGAACAAATGTCTATTGTGTGTTGGATTGTGTCTGAGTTGGATGTTTGTCCTTGTTTTAGGAATGCTAACTATGAAATAAAATGATGATAAATATGCTATCTACATTTTTTTCTTTACTATGGAACCAAAATATTCCATGTTATCATGTGATATTGTTAAAATTATTATCAGACTTTCTCTGTGTGTACTTTGAAGAAAAACAGTAATAGCAAAATTAGGCTGGTTTAGGAAGGATTTAATTTAAATATAAGGAGATTTCTCAGGGACAGTACTCAAATAGTAGAGTAGGTTAAGGAAGGAAAATATAGAATTGGTTTCTCTAGAACATGCAGAAATTACCTTTAGTTAGCAATTTTTGCATACCTTTACCTACATTTCATAATGTTGCAACCTTCTTCACCTTTGTAGACATGCTTAACTTTTTCTGTTGCTTTGGATATAAAAAATAAATAATATATAAATATGAAGTTGTTAAAAAAACAAAATTATAATAGACATGTACATTTTTAATGTATGTAATATAACCCTTTGGTAAGTGACTAAGTGACTAATATGAAATTTATTTTCAAATTAGTATTTCTTGCTAATATGAAATTTCATGCTAATATGAAATTTATTTTCCTATTTTCCATTTCCGTAGAAATGGAAAAAATTAATAATTCTGATGTATAGGAATATAAGAGGCAGCTTCTCTATTCTTTAGACTTTTCTTTTTTCTTTTAGCTTTGTACTGCTGGGTGATGCTTTTCTTGCCTTGGCCAAGTAGAGCCAAGTAAAATTTGCTGAATCCCCTAAATTATTTACAAGTCATAGGTTGTAGAGGTTCTTACTTTTTATAGAAGCAAGTACATTATCTCTGTTTTTTTCTCATCTCAGAAGAACGGAAATGAATTTACTTCTGTACTAAGATCTTTTATTAGACCACAGAAACGAAATTAAATTTTCCTTTTCCTAACATTTAATGTTTTCAGTTTCTCATTTAGTATTTGAACTTGACATACTCACATTGGAAAAAGCAAATACTGTCAAATCAATTGCCCACTTCTAGAATTCAATTTCCTTTCTAGCTTCAGGTTCTTGTTAAATGAAAAAAACATACACTCAGTTTATGAGGACAGACTGTTCAGAAGCTAATTAGGATAATGTATTTTGGGAATTAAATAGAGCTGTGGAAAGCAGAAGTTGAATTTCCTATTTAAGCTTCTGTTGTTAGAATAATTCATTGATTGGAAATACCCCTAAACAAGACATCTATAATTTTTTTGATGATTGATTAAAATATGTTTTCTGTATGGTTTGAAGGTTTCATTTATCAAATGAGAGACATAACAGCTTTTTCATACTAGTATAATCTAATCTCTTCAAGGAAAAAATTCTCTTCAGAAGGGAATTGTGGTTACATTTTACATTTTGAAGTCATTGGTTTTATTTATTCAGTCAAAACATTTAACTTGGTGAGGGTAAGAACAGGAATTTATGGTTATGTTACCGATTATTCTAGATATTAATTGTTCAAATAGTCCTGTTTAGTGATAGGTATAAAAAAAACGTTAAAGATTGAAAAGCAGGTTACTAATCAATGAGGATGCAGTTGCTTTTTTGTTACTATTATTTGTAACTTTATCTCGCTCCTCTTTATTTCTCTTCATATCACGTAAGTTGGTTGGAGATCAGCTTATTAATCTTATTTAGAGAGAGGGTGTGATTCAAGATGTGGTATAAACCAGAGTGAAAGAAAATTTCAGCAACTGAGGTGGACAAACAAAATATTTTAAGACGACAAATTTCTTGAAAGACCCAAATGAAATCTTTAATGCAATCTTTGATTTTCTGTGAATTTTAAGGAAAAAAATGGATAAGAATGTAAACAGAATAAATTTTAAAGGAAGTTCACCCCTTAAGGGATTGAAGAAAAAAAAGATTAAAGATTTAAAACAAAGTAGAAATATCTTATATTCCCAGAAATGCTATTTTATCAGATTGTACAACAAATGAGCCGAGAAAGCTCAGTTACAAACATGAATCTGAAATATTTTCCTTATTGCTGGAATGCTGTCCTAATGTAATACAGTTGTAACATGGCCACTTTAGGAACAACATCTCCTAAACGTCTCCTATGGATGTGAATCGTAGCATGAAAGTAACAAGACCTGAGAAGCATTCTCATCATCTATTTTTAGATTTCTCCAGTAAGCAATATTTGCTATTCTTGAACTGTTTTTAGTGTAACCTGTTGTAGTCACTGTTGGCAGAAAGAATATTTGCATAATAGACTACAGACACAAGAATGATGTGGTGTTCTTTTTTTTTTTTTTTAATCTTCAAAATGGCATGGTGTTTATTTGGGAACTCAATGGCTTTTATAATTATTTCTTCTAGCCCTACCATGAAATCAGGTTGTTGAAAGTCCCATGTAATTGAGCAAATTGGTTTTCCATTATTGATGTAGGATGTTTTGTTAGTAATGTTACAAATTTTGTTCTGAAATGTTGAAAAATACATTGTGTGTGCACGTGTGTGTGTGAAATATAAAAATCCTTTAATGCATATCAAGCCATCTACTCTGAACTAGGTTTTTAGAAGATCTTCAGGTTTAATCAAATTCTGCCTCTTAGACTTGAATTCAAACAAAATACTATACTATTCCTATTATTTCATAATCAAAGCTAAAGCTAAGAAATGGTGCTTTTTAATTATTTTTTCTCACTAATTAAAATGGGATGGAATAGAAAAAAATTATTAATACTGTAATGTTACATACAAAAGTTATTTGAAGGCCGGGTGCAGTGGCTCATGTCTGTAATCCCAGCACTTTGGGAGGCAGAGATGGGCAGTTCGCTTGAGCTTACAAGTTCAAGACCAACCTGGTCAACATGGTGAAACCCCGACTCTGCAAAAAATACAAAAATTTGCCGGACGTAGTGGCATATGCCTGTAGTCCCAGCTACCTGGGAGGCTGAGGTAAGAGAACTGCTTGCGCCTGGGAGATAGAGCCTGCAGTGGGCCGGGATCACATCATTGCAGTCCTCCCTGGGCAATAGAGCTAGACCTTGTCCCTCCCCCGAGCCCCACAAAAAAAAAAGTTGTTTGAAAAAGATGGTTTGGATCCTGAATATAAAGTCTGTATATGTAAAGTTTATAAAACATAATCTTTTGTATTTGTTGTATTTCTTTTGAAATGCAAAAGGTTTAGAAACAACCACTGATTTGTTCATTATATTATAAAATATTAATTTAAATACAGCTGCTTTTATGGGGGTATATGCGGAAGGATTTGAGTAAGAATGTCATTTTCAATTACTATTCATTTAGCAAATATTTATTAAGTACTTATGATACTTTTATGTATGTGTATGTGTGTGCACATACACAGGACACACGTTCTCTGCCCTCTGAGAGCCTAATAGTTGTGTAGACAGGGTGTACTTTTATGTTAGATAAGTACATGTTAACTAACAATGCAGCAAATGACCCAAAACAGTATATAATTAAGTTCTGAATAAGAAACACAGTCAAATGCTGTAGTTTCACAAGAGGGAAAGATCATTGGTGGATGCAAGAAAACTTCATAGAGGATTAACCTTAGTTTGGAGAAGTTGGATTTGGAGAGGTGGAGTCACATGGGAAGCATTTAGTTGATGGGTGTAGGATAGGCAAAGGCAGAGAGTAAGAGAGAATGTTGTATTTGGAGAGTGGTAATTATAACAGCTATTAAGGGTGTCTATGTGCCAGGCACTGTAAAAGTGCTTTGCATATTTTAACTATAACAACTCTATGAGATAGGTGCAGTTTTTAACTCCATTTGTGCTGAAGAGGAAGCCGAGGCAGTAAGAAATTAAATAAATTGCCCAAGATCATATAACTCTTTAGAAGGTAAAACTGGGCAACCAATCCAGTGCAACCTGGCAACTCAATTAAACCTGAGATTTAGTTGATGTTCTAGACTTGAGCTGTCTTATACTGTAGCCACTAGCCACATGTAGTTTTGAGCACTTGGAATGTGACTAGGAAAAACTGAGATGTGCTCTACATGTAAAACACACATCACCAGCCTGGGCAAAATGGCAAGGCTTCATCTCTACAAAAAAAAAGAAAAAAAATTAGCCAGGCTTGGTGATGCACACCTGTAGTCCCAGCTACTTGGGAGGCCAAGGTGGGAGGATCACTTGAGCCTAGGAGATCGAGGCTGCAGTGAGCTGTAATTGCACCACTGCACTCCAGTCTGGGTGACAGAGAGACCCCTTTTCAAAACTAAACTAAACTAAAAAAGCACTCATCAGATTTTGAAGAGTGTATATGAAAAATGAATGTAAAATATCTCACCAATAATTTTGCATTGATTATGCATTGAAACAATATTCTGGTTGTATTCTGATCAACTATATTATTAAGGTTAATTTCACCTGTTTTTTTTTTTTACTTTTTAATATGGCTATTAGTTAATTTAAAATTACATAGGTAGCTCACGATATATTTCTATTAGACAGTGTTCTTCAAGATTGCATACCAGTGAATGAACAGTCCAACTGGAGTGAAAGAATAGAAGAGTGATGACAGGCAAAGGAAAACAATATTTAGGATTAAATTAGACCAGCACTTAGGTTTATCCTTTAGGTGATCCATGCATGCACCATCTGCCTCAAACTTTTAGGGTGGGAAAAGCTGTTAAACAGAGATTCCTGTATCCATTGCAGACCTCCTGAAACAGAATCTCTGAGAGTAGGGCCATCTCTAAAACTTCAGTCATCCCTAACTCATTATTTTAATTTCTTCATTGTAAAGGTTTTAAGGCCTACCCATCAAGGGGGATCTGCAGGAGAAACTATAACGCTGGTTTTATGAAGACAATGTGAATGCTGTTTTCTTAATTTTCTGACCAATTTTGTTGGATTGGTCTACAGTAAAACGAAAGACATAGGCAGTTGATAACAGTGTCATTTAAAGAATTGCTTTTTGGAGATTGGGTGGTTGCTACTTATTTAATAAATAGGGAAAGTAACAATTTAAATTGCCGTATAATTTGTAGTCTAGCCTTTCACGGAAATGAGAGCCACATAGCTCTGGCTATGGGATTTGGTGATTGGTGGAATGTTTGGAATCTTTACACTGGATCTAGACTGTCCTAAAGAAGTTGGCTGTCCTGGTGTCCTTAATTCCATGATACCTTTTGTTAAACTGATTTGCCTTTTTAAGTTATACCAGAGCTTAGGGCTTTCAAATTACCCTGTCTTATAAAAGATATTGATCTATTTATTCTTCTAAGAAACAGTCATGGTGAGCCATTTTTAGCTTTTTTTTGGAAGTAATTGATAATAAATTAGGCAAATCAGTCTTATTTCTTCATGATGACGTAGAGTTTGTGAACCTCAAGGCCTTATAGTAATATTCCATATTAACCTAAAACAGTGCATAGTTCTCAAAGTTATGTTGAACATTGCTTTGGCTACCTACATTCTTGACCAATGATCAATTGAAAAATACTAATGATATTGATTAAAGAATACCATCGTTCTTAGAAAGGTTACCAGAAGGAAGTACCGTGCCTGAACAGAATTCTTTACGTGAATGGCAATTTTATTAGACATTCATCAGCTATTTTCTCAATATAAACCTTTTTTTTTTTCTAAAGAATGTGCTTGACCTGCTTGCCTAACCCGAAGGCGTAAGAAATAACTTTGGTAAAGTGCTGGGATTCTAACACTTTTTAATAGCTGAAAACTACTGTCCACTACCTCCTTGCAAATATTCTCAAATGATTTTCAAAAGGACATAGGAGGCCACAAAAATTAAATCACTGTCACTGAGTAGAAATAGCCACAAGGGGCCGAGCGCAGTGGCTCATGCCTATAATCCCAGCACTTTGGGAGGCCGAGGTGGGCGGATCACGAGTTCAGGAGTTTGAGACCATCCTGGCCAACATGGTGAAACCCCCGTCTCTACTACAAATACAAAAATTAGCTGGGTGTGGTGGCACATGTCTGTAATCCCAGCTATTCGGGAAGCTGAGGCAGGAGACTCGCTTGAACCAGGGAGTTGGAGGTTGCAGTGAACCGAGATGGCACCACTGCACTCCAGCCTGGTGACAGAGCAAGACTCCATGTCAAAATAAATAAATAAAATAAAAAATAAAAAGAAATAGCCACAAGGGTATTGCCCCACTGGCAAAACGTTTCCCATTTTTAAGGTGACTATAATTTGGAATGCATTCTCTCATAGTATTATAAATAGGCTTAGTCTTCTAGAGCAACCTACAAAAAATATCTTAAACTTACCTGAATAATAGTGCTGTTTCACCTTCCTTTATCTTGACTTGGTTGGGAAAAATGTATTCCTATGATAATAGAAGATGCCCAATTAAATTCTCTTTCCTTTTTGTTGAAAGAAGCTTTCCAGTCAGGGGCATTGAGAATGGGTAAACCTTCATAAACCTAAATATCTTGTATAAAGTATTTCTCAAGGTCTTTCTTTTCTTGGAGGTTCTGAATTGTGGCATAGAGAGATACTGGATCTCTGCAGGGGTAGGAAATCCAAATTACTGCTGTCTTCTATTTGCTTATATGAGTCATTTGTGAATTGAGTCAGGTACTTTTTATACCAACATGGAGGAGAAATAACACACTTTTTATAGTTTATTTTATACACATTCAACAGAGGTTATGTACACAAACTAAGCTCTTTGAAGGCTTATTTGCTTTTATATTTCCAGCACTTAGCACAGTTCCCAGAACATAAAAGATGTTGTGTTTGTTGAATGCATGAATGATTACAGCCTTCCTGAAGAGTCTAAATTCTGCATGGTCTTTTCGAGATTGTGGTAATTTGATATATACATTATTTTTATGGCAATTTAAAAACTGAATCATGAACTTTATAGTAATAAGCTCTTTTAGATTCTTTGCTTTCTAATGTAAGAGATAATACATATTCTGAAACTTTAAATGGGATAGCCTTGTTGCCTGCCTTAAACCCACAATAAGACAATTGTTTTTGGTGCAATGGAAAAATTAGCAAAATAAAGAGATTGCTTAATTGAATTAAATTGCCAAAAAACAAACTAATTTTCCAAGTTAAAAATATGTGTAAATTGCAATATCAAGGGAATGTTTCTATTTTTAAATAAGAACCTTCTTACTTTTGGCCTTAACTGTAAACTCCACTTTTCCCTAATCTTACCCTTCATGAGGCATAGTAGGAGTACATATAGTCTAATACTTAGGAGCATGGGTTTTGGAACTCAGACCTGAACTGAAGCTGTACTCTGCCACTTACTCCTGTGTGATTTTGGTTGAACTACTTAAACTCTCCAAGAAATCTGTTTTCTCATTGTAAAATAGGGACAATAAAGGATCCTGTGATGTTTAAATGAACTAATAATGTCTATAAAGCATTTAGGCATACAGAAATGTTTAATACATGTTAGTTGTCATATACATTGCATCTTTCTGCCTCTTTCATTCATGTTGACTTTTTCCCCTAGCCTTTCTAGCTACTTTTTAAGGACTGAGTTTAAGTTGACTATTCATTGTATTTTTTTTCCCATCTCTTACTTTCTCATCCAAGTTCCCATTAGTAGTCCATTACTGCACTCACCATATATTATGGTTCCATGTTTGTCTGCCTTCTACAATAGATCATGAATTCTTCAAGGGCAAGGAGTATGTTTGTATTTTTCTCAGCTCCTACTACGGGATTTGCCACATGGTGTTTAATAGAGTATTTGTTAAATTGCTAATTGACTTGTATATGGAACTCTTCTATAAATTGTGCAATGTTAATCAAATGATAGTGCTATTTTAGGACTTAATATATACCTATCAGGAAGTAATTATTTGGCATTTAAGTACAGAAGATTAGACTGTTACTACAAAGCTAATCGAACAATGACTCCAAGTACTAGACTATAACAAATTCTTTAATCATCTGTATGTAATTGATTTCAGCAACCTTTAAAACCTCGTATATAAGTGAATCTATTTGCTTCCTTCCTACTGTAAGCCATCAGGATCGGTCCCATCTTTTAAATTGATGTCCCCCCAGAATTTTAAGGCTGATTGCTTAAATATAATATTTTATTTAGCTAAACCTTGACCAGCATTGAGAACTTGGTATGTGTCAGGCACTGAGGACTTTAGTATGCTGTCTGGTATAAGTCCTTACAACAACCCTACCAGATAGAGGTAGTCATGTTTTCCATGCCTTTATGATTAAAAACTAAAGTTTAGATGGGTAATTTGCACTAGGTCACAGAGATAGTAAGTGCTAGATCAGGATTTGAACAAGCATTCAATACTTTATACGTATTACCTCAAGGCCAGGTGTGGTGATCCACGCCTGTAATCCCAACACTTTGGGAGGCCAAGGTGGGTGGATCACTTGAGATAAGGAGTTCAAGACCAGCCTGGCCAATATGGTGAAACCCTGTCTCTAATAAAAATACAAAAATCAGCCGGGCGTGGTGGCAGGTGCCTGTAGTCCCAGCTACTCCAGAGACTGAGGCAGGAGAATGGCTTGAACGCGGGAGGCAGAGGTTGCAGTGAGCCAAGATTGCGCTATTGCACTCCAGCCTGGACAGCAGAGTGAGACTCCATCTAACAAAAAAAAAAAAAAAAAAAAAAACAAACACACACACTTTATATGTATTGCCTCAAATTAAATTTTTAAAGATGATAAAGTTCAAATAAAACTTAGGCAGCGTGATTCTGGGGCCTAAAGTTTTATTTGTACTTTATTAATGCATATAAAGTATCTCATGCTTGTCTCAGAGTAGTTGTTCAAAAATGATAGCTTTTTCTCTTCTGATAAATTAAAAGATGATTATGTAAAAACCAGTCACCTGGACCTTGTAAGGGAACATACTGTCCAAACCTATCTGGGCTTTTACATTCCTTGTTGCATTGTTGTTGACTGTCTTATTTTCCTCTGAGAGGACGTTCCAACGTATAAGAAATCACAGAGTATCAGAAAAGGGTGCAGAATAGTAGGTTTGTCTTGTTTCAAAATTCAGTTTTATTTTCCATTGATGATTAGTCTTATCAAAAAGCAAGTTACTTTTTTAAGACATCTGTGAAATTTTAGGTGTTTTTTTATCACTGTGTATATTTGTCCAGTATCTTGAGTAATAAACATTTGTCATTTTTAGATTTTTAAAATGTCACCTTTGCAGCTTGATTTGAATGTGAATTAACTTGATGTCCAATATCTTAAGATCCAGATAACTGACACACAATTTTACTAATAACTTGCACACAATTTTGCTAATATATAAATTTAGAAATTCAGTAGGTCAAATATTTTCTGATTGTTATTACATACAGCAAAATCCTGGTATAACACAGTTTACCCTTATTTTCTTTCTTAATATCAGCATTATACAGGGGTCGGTTCTATGATGTTTAGAAAAAATGCTTTAAAGATATTTAAAGCCCTATATTTCATGCAAGCATTGTTCATCTTTTTAAAAACAGGTAAATCAACAGACTGGGAAGATGATGGTTGGGGAGCATGGGAAGAAAATGAACCACAAGAACCTGTAAGTCTTTACAAGTATATGCATGTTTTTTGATAGTGGCATTTTCCTTTTGTAATGATGGTGACATATTTCAGTATCAAGCTGACATTTTAAATTCGATGTCAAGAACATTTTTGTGCTTACTTAGTAGTACTTAACTAGATACCTCTTCTTAAGGAACTTAATGACATTGTAGCTAAAGCGGGTGTCTTCGTTCACTTGGTGTTGCTGTAACAGAATACCTGAGCCTGGGTAGTTCATAATGAACAGAAATTGATTGGCTCACAGTTCTGGATGTTGGGAAGTCCAGGATCAGGGGCCAGCATCTGGCAAGAGCCTTCTTGCTGCATCATAATACGGTGAAGGTGATAGGACCAGAGGCTGGTGGAGAGGGTGGGAGGGAAGAAAACATGGGCCAAAACTCCTCTTTTTATAACAAATTCACTCCCACAATAAGGAACCTACTCCCTCATTAATGTCCTTAATCTATTCACTCTGTTCTCATGACCTAATTACCTCTCATTTGGCCCCATTTCCCAACACTGTTGCATTGGGGATTAAACTTTCAACACATGTTTTTTGGGTGCACATTCAAACCATAGCAGTGGGATAAATGGAGAATAATTGTTTTAGGATTCTTTATCTTTCATAAATTATTCTTTTATATTCTTTCACTATTCACTCAAATATTTGCTCTACCTACCATATTCTACGCATTTTTCTAGATGCTGGGAGTATAGCAAGGAACAAGGCAGACAAAGTTCCTATATATGTTAGTATATTTTCACATATGAGTAATAAAAAAATCTAACTTTAATTGGCTTAGTTACGAAGAAAATTTATTCGCTTACATAGAAGGAAGTCCAAAGATAGAATGGAATCCTGGGTTGGTTGATCAGGCAATTCAAATATGTCAAGTTCTTTCATTCTGTCTACTTTGTATATGCAGTGTTGGCTTCATCCTAATGCCTGTTTCATTCACAGATGTAGTGTGGACAACATGTTTCTTCATTAACGGGTAGAGGGAGAAAAAGACTTGGGCTTTTCATGACTCTTTCAGGAATTAGGGAGCTACTTTCTTAGACGTCTCTAGCAAACTTTTCCTTATATCTTCTTGGCCAGGATTGGGCCACATGCTCATTTCTGAACTAATCACTGGCAAGGGATATGAGATATTCATTGTTGAATCATATTATTCCTTGGAGTTAGAGGATAAGAGGGTCAGCTTCTCCTGAGGCCCATGGCCACACGGAAGGAGCTGATACCTGAACAAAATCAGGATTTTTTTTTTAAGAAAGAAGAATGAATATTAGATAGGTCTTCTTACAGTCCTATTTCTAGGAGCTTACACTCTATGAGAGGGAGACATAAAAAAGAAAGATGGATGAAAAATAATTCAAATGGTAATGTGATAGCAAGTGACTGCTGTAGATTGGGTGGTTAAGGAAATCTTTTCAGAGGCTGTGACAGTTAAACTGAGATCTAAAAGGCAACAGGGAGTCAACAACGTGAGAATCTGACAGAGAGGATTCTAGGCCAGGGCAGCAGCTCATGCAAAGTCTCAAGGCGGGAATGGGCTTGAGAGTTTGAAGGGACATAAAGAAGGCCAGTGTGATGTAGCAGGACTGAGACTGTTACAAGATGGGGCAGAGAAGAAAGCAGGCCAGATGTCAAGCTTTGTGAATCTGGTGTTTATTCTAAATGCCATGGAAAACCAACCTTACCTGATTTCTGACTTTGACAGCTCACCTTGGCTGCTCTATGGAATAGGTTGAAGTAGGGAGCAAAAGTAGAAGCAGGAAGACCAATTACAAGAATGTTGCGGTAGCTTAGTTGAGAGATGATTGTGGCTTTGATTAAGGTGGTATTAGTGAAAATGAGAAATGGATGAATTCTGGATAATTTTCAGAGGTAATGATAAGACTTTCCAGTGAGCTGGTTATGAAGGATGAGAGGAAAGTGATAAATCAATAATAAATTCTTTGATCTGGGGTGTGGTGTGAAATAGATAAAACACGATTGTTGAAAGGTTGATATTCTCAAAAGGTGAGTAATAGATGCCATTCTCTTTACTTTTGTTAATATTTTAAAATATCCATAATAAGAAGTTTTTAAAAAACCCTGCCAGATATTTGGCTTGAATAAGTAACTGGAGGGATGTTGTGTCATACCCAGTTGGGGAGGATGAGGAAAAGAACAGCTTTGGTGGAGAAATCAGAGAGCATCATGTGCTAAGAAGTAGAGCTATGCTCATGTAATAGCGATTTATGGAAAAACTCCATGAGGAGATTAAGAACAGGAAACCATTTCAGAAGACCTCTAGGAGAATTAGGATGTGTTGAATAGGATAAAATGCAGCTCAGGGAATTTGATTACTGCAGCACCTCCGCGAACAACACCTGGTCCTCTTCTAATGCTATGTCAAAATGGAGCCTCAGCTACTCTGCTTTTCCTAAGACTGACTGGTTGCTGCTTACTCAGGATTTAAACTATTGCATGGCTTTTGCTACGTCTCTTGTTTGTGGTTGTCTTAGATTATTTCTCCTTCTTTGTTTCACATTCAGAGCTCATATGAAGATTTTACTGAGTCTGTGGATTACAACCTAATATAGGATATTTGGGGAGGGGGACATACTGTTTACACCAGGCCACTTCATGGGACATCAGCAGCTGTATTATTGCTGCCTCCTGGTCAGGCATTCATCAGCAGTTTAATTCGCTATGGCAAGAATGAGGAGGGGAGGGAAGGAAAGGAGGGGGTTTGTGTAAACAAGCTTGGAGATTCTTCATGATTCTAGGAAAGTAACCTTTCAGAAAGGGATGTGCTTGGAGAATTTCCCAGAAAGAGATAGTGTAAATGGCAGTTACCTTACATGTGCTATTTTGTACACTTTCAGTATTTGCTTTCTGAAATCATGTAGCTAAGTTACCACTGTGAATAACGTAAGAGACTTACAAGTAAGTTTGAGGTTTTCTGGAATAAACCTCACAGGCATTGCATACTAAAGTGGACACATGCATTTATAATTTCAGAAGAGGTTCCAGTGTGACAGTTATTATTACATATATAAAATAGTGCTGCTGCTGAGCTATAGTGTAATATTTCAGACCCAGATGGCCACATCTTAATGAGCCCACTGATACATACTTGGCTTTTTCTGTAATGGATTTTTGTTAATATTTGTGAATGACATAGTTAGGCATTTGTGTGTGAGGCAAGTTGTCCTTAAAGATATCTACTAATTCTTCCCTGATAGTATTAATTGGGTTAGTTTAGTCATAATGTGCCACAGACTTGCTTTTTGGCTCATCTAAAATGTGCCTTCCTAAGGGTGTGCCGCTTTATGGCATTATAACCTAATGAGTAGAAAAGAAGGAAAATGTGCTACGCAATGGGGTCAGAGAAGCAAGTAGGCCTGATATAAGGCTTTATAAATTTGGAATTTATTCTAAATATGATCAGAAACCACATTATCTGATTTCTGGTTTTTCAAGCTCACCTTGGCTGCTCTGTGGAATAGATGTAGTTAGTTTTCCTTGTATTTTTTTCTTAATTAGCTATATTATCCTTTTATTTTCTTCTTAATTAGCTGTATTTCTCATACTCATGAGGGTCATGTGCCTCTTTATTTTGCAGTATTTCATTTTGATGTGCCACTGTTGCAGCTGATTCTGAGTGATGTGGACAATGATAGCATAGTTAGAATGCATAAGTGTTAACACATTTCCTTTATATCTGACCTGTAAAGCATGTCTTCTTTTTTCAGCAAGGATATACTAAATCTAGGGATAACCTAAATCAAGGGATCTCCAGGGATAAATGTAAGGATCTTTTAACCGATGTAGTTAAAAGCTGAAAGATGCTTCTACTCATTCTAAAAACACATAAAAATACTGACATGTAGAACATTTCTTCATTTGGATAAAATCGGAATATTTACAAATGGCCCTAATGGATGAGAGTAGCTTGGTGTTCTTTGTCTTGATAGATTTGCTCATACTGTGACTTGACAAACAGAGCAAGTGAAAATTGTTGATAGGCCTCATTCACAACAATTTTGGGTGTACCAATTATTTCTAGCTGTTCTTATTATCCATCTTTGAACCCCTGTACCTTGTCATGGGTCATGTGTACATGGTGAGGGAGAATGCATTTGGGTGACAGTAAAGGTAGGCAGATACAATGAAGTTCAGAGGTTATCTAGTTGTTCAAGTTATCCTGGTTGTTCAAGAGAGCCTCTTTGAATTTCGATCCTTTCCTTAAAAGACATCTTTGCTAAAGGAGACTGGTGGGTGGGAACAAAAATGGCACTATGGCCAGGGTAAGGACTGTGACGTCTCCCTTGAACAGCGGCATCAACCAGAACTTTCCATATATAGCACTATTATGAAGTTTTGCTGAGCAAAATGTTTTATACCAGGACTATTAGAAATCTACTCAGCTGAAGTAAGAGACTCTTACTTCTACTACCATCTATGATTATGAACAACTACAGAACTATAACCAGCTCCAGAGGCAAGAATTAGAATAAATTTTGGCAGATGTGTGAAATGTAAAAGTATATGCTCTAGTTGCCTAGTTAGAATGTAAAGGAGTGGAAAGAGAACCTTTTACTCTCTCTTATTAGGAACAGATACCAAGCTCAAAACCTACCTCCTCTGAGAGTCTGAGTCTTATCCACATTAAAGAAGGAACCAGGATTGGAAGAAGTGGAATGTCTTGAAGTCAACTTACAGTGTGTCAAGGCATTATAATTATAAAAACAATTATAGAGGCCAGGCGCGGTGGCTCACGCCTGTAATCCCAGCACTTTGGAAGGCTGAGGCGGGCAGATCACTTGAGGTCAGGACTACGAGACCAGCCTGGCCAACATGGCAAAACCCTGTCTCTAACTAAAAATACAAAAATTAGCCAGGTGTGTTGGCACATGCCTGTAATCCCAGCTACTTTGGAGACTAAGGGAGGAGAACTGCTTGAACCCGGGAGGCGGATGTTGCAGTGAGCCGAGATTACACCACTGCACTCCAGCCTGAGCAACAGAGTAAGACTCTGTCTCCAAACAAACAAACAAACAAAAAACAATTATAGGATTCTTCACCAGTTGCCATTGGTTTGAGGTTATTATAACCAGAAGAGGGTAAACTTTTCTTCTGCGTTAGTCGGGCATTACAGAGATGGTGTGTTTTGCTCTTCAGGAGTGCTGCAGTAGTGTGCAGATAAGCCACAGGAGGGGAAGCAAAGAGGAAAGGAGCAGCAGCCACTGCCACAGAATGCTGACATGGAGGCCAACTGGCTGCTACTGAGTTCGGCAAAACACTAAAAACTCCACAGTGCTTTTTATCTCCACGAGTGTGTTAGCTCTTTGAGAGTAGTTTCTTATTTTTATGGCAGAAAATGACTTTTATGTTCAGAGTGACAGTACTGGGATCTGGACAAGGCTTTTTTAGGAAAGGAGAAAGCCTCTTTTTTTCTGACTCTAGGTTGATTCTGATTCTGATTTATAGGTGTTAGCTATAATAATGGCTTAGTGAAGAAAGCATATTTTAATATACACCATCGGCCGTAGCCAACTATGTCCAAGGAAGTGTACATCTATGACACTGGTAGGCTTAGGAGCTTTAATAGTTTCTGTGACAGAAGACAAACATCTTTCTGCTATAGCTATTTCATGTCTGTATTCATCTGCTCAGGCTGCCATAACAGCGTACCACATGCTAGGGGACTTAAACAACAAAAACTTATTTTTTCGCAGTTCTGGAGACTAGAAATCTAAGATCAAGGTGTCATCGGGGCTAATTTCTGGTGAGGCCTTTCTTCCTGGCTTGCAGACAACTGCTTTCTTGCTGTGTCCTCATTTGGCCTTTCTTCTATGTACACATGCTGGGAGGGAAAGAGTGAGTTCTGGTGTCTCTTCCTCTTATGAGGACACCAGTCCTATCCAACTCTTACGAGCTCATTTGCATTTAACCTAAATTACCTCCTTAAAGGCCCTATGTCCAACCAAGTACAGTCACTTTAGGGTTAAGGCATCAACATATGAATTGGGATGGGGGCAAGGGGACACAAGTCAGTACATTGGCAAGTGTACTGAATTGGGCAAGTGACAAAAGTAAGGTTAAGGAATTTCAACTTGCCTATAAGTAAATACAATAAGAGACTGAAAAGGCAAGCAGAACAAGCTTTTAAAATGGATTGGGATAGAAGAAAGATGGATTGGGATAGAAGAAAAGGTAAAACAAAGATCTTCCTCTATACTAACTTGATTTTAAGTGACAAGATAGTGGCTGGCTTGGGGACATTGGAAAAGAAGGTAGATGCCATCTGCTTACTGATGATCCTATAACAAATAGTAAATAGCTTTGCTGGTTTTTTTTTTTTAAGAGTATTATAAAGGCTTTTAGTTGGTATTACAATTTTTTTGCTATGAGAAAGAAGTAATTAGAGGAGAATATTTTGTTCAGCCTTATGCTGTAAAGGGAATTGAGGCAGTTTGGGAAGAAGCTTGAAAGGCTTAATTTAATTTCATGGCAAGACTGATTTAATGGACTTTCCTTCATTGGTGTATTAAGGCCAACGGTAGGAAGTATAGACTTGGGGATTTGCTGAATAGTAAACAGCTAGTGGTTAATAGGTGGTAAATGGGTAGTGGTTACTGGATCAGGAATCACAGGAAGGTTCTGGGTCAAGGTCTTCAGTTAAGGTAGGCAGCATGGAAAATTTCCATTCAAAAGAGTCTTTGAAATGTGCTCCATCTGTTTTACAGAAACTGTTATAACAGTTTAGAGAGGCAATTATGATTTAGCAGATTAACAGGGAATAAAAGCATGCTGGTCAGATGGAGGCCCCAGAGAATTGTTTGTTTACAGGCTGAGAAGTGGAATATAGCACGACCTGATTGGAGATTCCTAGAACATTAATAATCTGGGATGATACTGGAAAATGTTTTGCCTTATTTCGTTATTTTCAGTAGACTCTCATGCCACCTGCCACACAGGAGACATGAGCATCAGACTGGCCAGAGGCGGAAGGAGAACACTTACACCGTAAGGATATGCCCTAGGTTATCCTCTGAGGCTGGGCAAGGGTCTCCTTCTCATTAGGCTGTTTCTTATTAGGACTTTGGACTTTGGATTGTTAGAAACACTCATTTTGCCGAAGATCTTCCTCTCTACATTAATACAAGCTTGGTCTAGCCTAGTGATTCTCAACCATGGGTGATTTTTGCCTCCTCAGTGGATGTTTAGCAATGATTTGGCATCATCTAGAGACATTTTTGGCTTTCACAGCTTGCGGGAGGTGCATCTAGTGAGTAGAGGCCAATAATTCTGCTAAGCATCTTTCAATGCACAGAACAAAGGATTTTTTGGCCCCAGATGTCAATAGCGCTGATATTGAGAGACCTTGGTTTATTTAGCCCATGGCTCTTAATGTAACCCTCCCAGTCTGTCTTTTTTGCGTTTTCCCCATTTTGTTCTCCAAAACTTCTTGACCTTCAGAGCATTTGATCTATAAGATCATTAATTTAATTTTAGTAGAGTTTGATGAAGTGATTTGCTGTTGTGAAAAGTGCAGCTAAGTAATTGCCAGGAAACAAAAGTTAATTTAAGTTCTTCTTGGATCTTTGGCCAGAGCAACAAGTTGTCTAGGCTTGATCTCTGTGGCATTATTTATGCCTAAATGCTTAAGCTCCATGTAGTCAGCTGCACCTTTTCCTTTCTCTTGTTTATAACTGTTAATTTTAGTTCAAATCTGCGCTCCTTAGGCATTCCTACAGAGTAGCTTCTGTTAAGTGAGTTTTGGTTTGGTGATTGAGGCCTCTGGTCTTCTACCAGGGATCTGGCTGGGTGCAGTGGGGAAAGGGAGCCTGGGACCTGACTACTGGTTAAACACACTTGCAACCAAGCCTCCTGCTTTTAGCCCCATCCATACCTTTACTTCTAGGGGGACCTGGTGCCAATTCCTAAGGCTGCTGGTGATTTTGCAATGCAACTACGGCAGCTTCTCAGCTTTCTTCTCCATCAGTTTAGGAGTTAGCTTTCTAGGAACTGTAAACTCAGTGACCACCTGTTCCTTTGTTTTCTAGCTCTCACATTTTGTGCCTTTTCTCCTTGATTTTGTTCATTTGTTTTTTTGGAGGAAAGTTTTTTTGTCCTTACTGGTTTTGCCTTTAAAAAAAATTCTTTTACTATTGTTCTTAGTGGTGCTGGGGAGACTGAGAGTAAAATTCATGTGTTTAATTTACCCTGTTTACCTAGAGACCAAATAGAGTTCAATTTTACCCATTATTCTACTCCTTGCTTTTTCTATTTAATGTAATTTGGAGGTTTTTCCATATATGTAAATTATTTCATTCTTTTCAAGGAATACTATTTTATTTTATAGCTGTACTGTGATTTATTTAATCACGCTTCTGCTGAAGGGCATCTAGTTTTCCTTTGCTCTTTTTCTTTTCTTTTTTCCTATAATGAGCAATGCTGCAATAAGTACCTTTATGTCTGCCATTCATCTTTGGTTTCATGTTGCCACATAGTGTCATAATTGAGAGTCCACCTGCCTGAATTTCTGTCCCAACTCTGCCAGTTACTAATTATGAAACCCTGGGCAAGTTATTTGACTTTTCTAAGTTCAGTTACCTCATTTCTAAAGTGGTATTGATAACAATACCAAACTCATAGTATTGCCATGAGGATTAAATGATATATGCTTAGAATAGTACCTGGAGCATAGCAAGTGCTCAATAAATGTTAGCTAGCCTTATTCCATCAGAATAAATTCAAAAGATATATACATTTTCCTTTTTTTTTTTTTTTTTGTTGAGATAGGGTCTTGCTTTGTCACCCAGGTTGGAGTGCAGTGGCACGATCATGGCTCACTTCAGCCTCAACGTCCCAGGCCTCTAATTTTTCAGTTTTTTTTTTTTTACAGATGGGGTCTTACCATGTTGCCCAGGCTGAATTTTACATTTTGACAGAAATTGTTGCATGGTGCTTCTAAAGGGCTACCCAATTTGTATTCCAAATAGCAGTGTATGAGAGTACCTTTCTTTACTTGTTGTTTACAGAAATAAAAACAGCTCTGAGCCAGTTGCTTATTATCATTGGCTGTGTGCTATTGTTTTTTTTTTTAAGTGAAATATTTCTCTCCACCCATGTTTTTAACAAATACTGTATTGGGAAACAAGACTGTGAGAGATGAATGCGCTTTTCTCTTGCTGTTCTCAGGTATTTGAAATTGTTGACTCCTAGTACGTTATCATACTTTAGTCGTTGCTAAACCAGATCAACGTAAAATGCCATTTCAGTGTTTTAATCTATATTTTAAATTCATGGGTAAAGTTTGTCATTCTTTCATATGTTTTTCACTTATAATTCTTTTGGGGAATGCATACCATTATCTTATTTTTTTTCTAAACTCCAATAGCAATTTAAGGCTCATTGCACTTACTTTAGCTATTAAATCTATTCTGATTTATATTGAGTGAGAGTTTTTTCTTATTTACTAGTATTGTTTATCCAACTAGATGATAGTTTCTGAGCAGGAATTTTTTTGTCACTTTCTTTTACTCCATGACACCTAGATTTAGTATGTAGTATTAAACAGTTGTGGTCAGACAAAGTGACATGTGCCTGCCTATAGTCCCACCTACTCAGGGGCTGAGGTGGGAGGATTGCTTGAGCCCAGGAGGTAGAGGCTGCAGTGAGCTGTGATTGCACCATTGCACTGCACTCCAGCCTGGGCGACAGAGCGAGACCCTGACTCAAAAAAACAAAAACAAAACAAAGCAAATAAACAGTTGTTCAGGCAATAGAGAAGTATACTTTGTAGTTTTGGAGTTCCATTGTAATTGTTTATGAAATGAATTTTGTATGAGTAATAAAATATATTTGACACGTTTATTATAGAAAATTCAAGTATTACAGAAAAATACAAATAATAAAATAACCCATCCCTAACATCTAAAAATGATCATCATTATTAACTTTCAGGGGTTCTGCATGGCTCTACACAAATAAAGGGGTTTTGGGGGGTTTTTCTTTGGCACTATATGAATAGAACGTTGAGTGGGCAGATGAATGGGCACAAAGAACATTTTATGAAAATGAGATCATATTATATATACAATTGAATAAATGGCAGAATTAATCCTACTTGAACTGACAGTTGAAGTAAATAAGAGTTACTGAGTTAGAGTTAAGTTCCTCTAATGCTAGAAAGAAAGGTAATTTTTAAAATTGAAATTGAAGTTATAGTTTTTTTTGTGATTAATTTATTTGTGAGAATTTTCCTTTGGGCCCCTTCAAATCAAATTTAGAAAGAGTTCATGCCTTTCCTTATGTTGAAAAGATCTCAGGATCTTTCATTTGAGAATTTTAGTCTCTGATCTGAAATGTGGCCTAGACTAGTACTTTTCATGCGATGTGTGAGAGAGCTCTAGGGTTCTACAGAGGTGCTGTGTAGCTTCCTCATTCGTGCTTTTATCTATTTCATATATTGAAATTTTGTAAAAAATTTTGTTTGGGAATACAAAGTTCTGCTATCTAAAAAAAGAAAGTTTGAAAAATATTGAGCATTTTATAGTTAGTAGCAGAAAAGAAAAAAAAATCCTTAGTAACTAGTAATATAGTGATGTTTACTTTCTTTTTGTGTTTCAAAATTGCTGAAGCACTATGTGTCTTGCTTTAAAAGTATAGATGAGTATTTTATTTCTATGGCTTAGGCAGTAAGCTGCTGAGAATTACAGAGAATGTGCTGACAGCCCTTAGATTACACTGGATCTTACTGGTACCACTAAAATGTGTAAATATCTGTGAAAGTTAGCACAATGACAGTAACAACATAAATTGCAAATGATGGACTTATCGTACTAAAGTTGAAAGCTTTGAAAAACTACTCCTGGCTACTTCAGTGACTACGTAAGTACTACAATAGCTGAAAAATCAAAAAACACTGGCCACTGTGTTTACCCGGTAATTACCAGTCCCTATAATGCCAGCTATAGTTGAAAGACTGATTTAATTACCACAGTTTTATTGTCTGCCTGCATTGTGTGCTTAAAATCAAAAGAACATTTTTAAAGTATATGCTGTATCCCATATAGAGTTGTTTAGAAAAAATTCCTTTTCATAATGCACATTAGTGGCTTCTGTATTTTTGTAGATTAAGAAAACTTTTTTACTGGTCTTAATTCAAAAAAAATTCTTGAAGTTTAGGCCATACTAAAATATAATTATAGATTCCCTTCCCTCAACAACTAGGATTATGTTTTATAGGTGCATTCATTCATTCATTCATTTTTGCCTTTATAAAAGCAAGTTTTATTGTAATTTACCATAGTAGTGTCAGAAAGAGGAACAGATTAGCTCAGTCCAACATGATTGGCAGCTGGCAAAAATCTAGTGAAGCAGGTGTTCTGATTGCTTTAATTTGGGTGATTTAATTTGGTTGCTTTTAATACTTAGCCATCTAACACTTCAAACATAATGCAGAATAAATATTTCATCTCCTTCCTTTTTACTTTAATACCACACCCACCTCACTTCAATATGGAAATATCTTCATTAAATATGATTTCCAAAAGAACAAGTTCCCTGGAGAATATAGCCATGAGGACAGTTGCATAAAAAGAAAAACTCAAAATAAAACTCTGTATGATAATTTTCTATTCTAAGGAAACAAAAGTTTCCAGTATATGAAGAAATAAACCAAGTCTCAGATGCACTAATATGTCTGTGAGAAGCGGTTGTGGTATAATAACTGAAAACTGCCAGCTATTTTCAAGATACTCAAGTGGTAATGGTGCACCTAGCCCAGCAGCAGCCCTCTGAAGAAGCCAGGGTGCTCTCTCCACGTAGGCCAGTGTGTTAGTCCATTTTCATGCTGCTGATAAAGACATACCTGAGACTGGGCAATTTACAAAAGAAAGAGGTTTATTGGACTTACACTTCCACGTGGCTGGGGAGGCCTCACAATCATGGTGGAAGGTGAAAGCCATGTCTCACATGGCGACAGACAAGAGAAGAGAGCTTGTGCAGGGAAACTCCCCTTTTTAAAACCATCGGAACTTGTGAGACTCATTCACTATGAGAACAGGGCAGGAGAGACCCACCTCCATAATTCAGTTACCTCCCACCGGCTTCTTCCCACAACACGTGGGAATTGTGGGAATTACAATTCAAAATGAAATTCGAGTGGGGACACAGCCAAACCATATCAGCCAGGTACAAAAAATCCGTCTTCAGCTTTTGCCTCCTTCTAAAGCTGTCCCATGGTTGGGCTGCACTGTCTTATCCACAAACGGGACAGAGGCCTTTTCAGCAGCAAGCTGGATCCTACTCGTGATGATGCGCATGGACTGAGCCACTGGAATACCAGGTGGCACCAAGGACTTCTACTTATCAGGGTCAGTGGTCTGAGAGCCTGGACTTTTTCATAATTGCTGGAACTGGCTGGGCTATTTTGTGCGGATCTTCAGGGACTCCACTCACCTGTGTTCCAGGAGCGAGACTCTCTGAACACCCACTTCACAGTGGCAGGGAAGGAACGGGCTGGCTCTCAGAGCCATGGAGCTTAGCGCAGCCACCACAACGACGACGATGGGGGAGACTGCAGGCAAATTCAGTGTCAACTTTAGTAACAGGGTGGGGGAGGCAAGTTTTGGTGGAAAACCCAAGGTCCCTGGTGGAGCACCTTTAAGCAGTGAGGTGCTTTTTTTGTTTTACATTTCAGGCGTGGCTTGGGAAATTACCTTGTCAAATGATATTATTTTTGGATCACTAGCTTCAAGGGGGCAGTGTTAGAGACTGTGGGCCCCATTATTGGGGAAGTTTTCCAAAACCCTAATTAGTAGGCAAATGCCCTTATGACACAAAACAAAATGATGAGCTTGCTATCTTGTCAGCCACTGAATGTGTGCTGATGCTCTATTAGGCTTCCCAGAGCATTGTTGTTTACAGCCCTATTTCTTGCCTGAGCTTTCTGGAACTGGCACTGGAAATCATATTTTGTTGTAAAACCTAATACTAGCTCATTGTGATCCAGCCTAGAGAGGGCATTTCCTAATCTCCACTATACCAATATTTTCATCAAGTTATTTGTGCTTAGACTTGAGACTTCCCTGAAAAATCTGGCACTGGAGTCACTTCAGATGGACTCACACTCTTTATTCTTGATTTGTATTTCTGCAGCCCTTCTGGAGCAATACTGTGGCAGTGTTGTACAGGATACATTAAAGCAGAGAGAGAGAGATATGAGAACATCGAGGGTCTAGTCATTCTCATGGATTCTGACCCACAGGCCATTTCCTCATTCTTCCTCAGACCCGTGATTTTAGAAGTGAAGGACTAGAGTTCTTCTGTAAATTGTCCAGGGACTGTGTGAATGTATGTTGCTTTAAATGTATTATCTATAGTATTGGCATGGTTAGTGAAAATCCACTTATTCTTTCTAGAGCTTGATTTCTTTTCTGGAAAATGAGAAATTTCACTCAAATGATCCCTGTAGTTCCTTCTGTTTCTGTTTAAGATTGAATCATCCTGTCAGTTGGCTTCAAGAGGATTATGACATGTGTAAGAAGGAGATTGTTGATCTGTACAGACAAGCAGTTCTAGGATCTTTGCTTACATTGTCTTGCACTTAGTACTACAGTTTCTTAATTTGTAGATTTATTAAAAGAAATTTGATTTACCTGAGGATTTCTCCCATCCACACCTCCAGCAGTTTTCTGTTTTGAATTTGCTTCATAATATGGTAAAATTTACTCTGGCTGGGGGCAAAATATTAGAGCTAAGATCGTGGAGAAACAATACATTTTTACCTCTTTATAATTTTAAGGATATTATTTGGTTTGGGTTATTGTCATTAGAGGCTTTTTGTCCTTGTATTGAATCTGATATGTTGAATACTGTGCCTTAGTCACAAAGAAGTTACTTCAGAATTACATGTGACCAGGAGCTTGCAGTTGCAATAGGTATACAGCTGCTCGCCCGTGTGGTTGTGGATCCAAAGAGCTTGTGGAGCTTGTATTAAGAGCACAACACCATTGCATTTTGTGACAAGTTAGCATCATTCCTTTTTTTTTTTTTTAATTATACTTTAAGTTCTAGGGTACATGTGCACAACGTGCAGGTTTGTTACATATGTATACATGTGCCATTTTGGTGTGCTGCACCCATTAACTCGTCATTTACATTAGATATATCTCCTAATGCTATCCCTCCCCTGACTCCACACCCCATGACAGGCCCTGGTGTGTGATGTTCCCTACCCTGTGTCCAAGTGTTCTCATTGTTCAATTCCCACCTATGAGTGAGAATGTGCGGTGTTTGGTTTTCTGTCCTTGCAATAGTTTGCTCAGAATGATGTGACAAGTTAGCATCATTCTTGAGAAGCACAACTAAAAGTTTAGATCTAGAATTTTATGGCACATCAAACTCTAATGAGGATATAATAATATTATTGTATTTTCTAACCTATTTTTATAATAGGTAATGCTCAGTTGTACATATCCAACTTTACCATGGCAAACTGGGAGGATATATTTTTAGTACCACAGTAACAGAGAAAGTTGGAGAAGTAGAAAGGCCATAGAAAATAAACTGCAGTAAAGAATGATGGAAGATTTTGGCTTTTTGCTTCTTTATTCCCCCGTCTTCAGTGGATGAAACTGGAATAAAACTTAATCCACATCAAGTTTTATTCTCAAGTTTCATGTAAATAAAAATGTACATGTATAAGATGGCTAAGCAGGTTAGGGATATCATAATTGATTATGGAATCATTTTTCTGAATTTCTTCCAAGCAAGTGCCATCTATTTCCAATGCTTTCGTCATGGGTAGTCATTTTGGGACAAAATTCATGTTTGCTTCTGAGATCACTTATAGTCCATTTGTTGGGGTAGCAGCAGCTTGATCATAATCTGACACCGAGTTTTAGGCCCAACTAAGAAGACTATTATACAGTGGTATTCTGTTCTTATATCTCTTTAACTTGTACTTACCATGAATATGTCAGCCAGAATCTTGAACTATTAAATCTTAGTATTACTTAAGAAAAAACATTACTAAGGACTGAATATACTAGCTTTAGGTTGATTGTTCATTGTCATACAGTTTCAGGTGTAAGAATAGATAATATATTATTTAAGAGATAGGGAATGCTGTTATTTACTCCTATATTCTATTAGTGGACTGTGCTACATGTGGAGGTGAAAAATAATATAAGCCATAGGCTTTGCCAACCAGAGGGCGTCTCATCTAGTGTGGGAGAAATGCAGTCACAGAATAAACAGGTAGCAGGGAGTAGTAAGACTTTTAATTGCAGTGAGTTTGAAAGAAGGTTAGGAGTCAGGATGGGATGGGTTTGCCAGAGGAACTGGAACTTCTGATGGAAAAACAGAAAGGAGAGGGAAAGTATTTTTAAAGGAGTTCTTGAAGAAATACCTCAAGAATACTCTGGCTCACATATTCAAATACAGTGGTCATCTTGTAGCTCTAAATCGACTCAAAGAACTACAGAAAGATTAGGCTGGAATAAAGTGACAATACAGTAGTTCTTTTGGAGAAAAGGGTTTTCATTGAATATGAGACTAGAGTCAAATCTCAAGTAAAGACAAGCTTCCAAAGAGCTAGTACAGCTACCCACAGAGATCAGCAGGGTGATAGAGTGGAAAGACCACCTGAATTAAGAATTAGGAAGCCTAGATTTTAGTTTGGGCTCTGACACTAATTCTATGGCTGGAGCACATCCCTTAACCTCTCCGAGACTCCATTTTCTTTATTATAAAATTAGATTTTGGACCAGCTGGCCTCTAAATGTCTTCCATCTTTGACTCTTTGTCTTTTCTGTGCACATAAGCATCAGATCTAATCCTTGTTCGTGGCATTATTTTGAAAACATGGGACAGAAACATAGGAACAATATTCTTTATTTAAAAAAAGAAAAGCAACTTTTATAATATTTTTAGGATTTACTGATTAAACATAGTTTTGGAAGTGTGATAAGAGGAAGGAATCTATTTGTATAGATGCTCAATTATTAAAACAAATTTTTTTGAGAACATGCCCAAATAAGGGCTGTATTCCTTTCCTGAAGCATTATATTGATTCTTTTTTATTGCATTGAGATGGAGATTTTAGGATAAGAGTCAGAGACCAATCAAAGAGTTTTGGACCCTCCTAATTTCTTGTCAAACGCAATGCCTAAATAATATTCCTATATAAGCTGTCCTCTTCTAAGCTCCTACCTGAAAGTGGATCTCTAATCACTTAGAAGGTCCTGTACCTCACAGTTGGTATAATTGGACTCTCAGTTGTTGGAGGAAACCATAGGGTAATGTTGTCCTCAGCTTACAGCAAGCCATCATGAGGAGTGATGTGTTGGGTAAACAAAGACTATCCTACAGCAGAAGTTGTGGAACCAGGGAAAAATTTAATTACAACTAAGTTTTACCTTCATAACTTTTATCTTTGGGGGATAATTTTCTAATTTATCTGTAGAAAAACAAACATTAAAAACAACAAGCTAGATACAGAATTCCTTAAGAAAAGTAGAGCTTTAATAAAATGAGATTTTGCCAATGTTATGTTCTCCCTATCTTTCGGGAGATGGTGCAGCCTCCTTAGCTTATTTTGCTTGAGAAAAAAGTTCCAAATCTGTTTGTTTCCTAATATCCCATTGCAAAAGAAAAATAATTGCTTGACTGTCCCAGAGGTTTCAGGCTCATTTTGGGGTATTTCTAAAGATTCCCTGTAACCCATATTTTATTTGTGTTTTAAACATTTCTTTGATGGTATCCCAGCAAGAAATAATTTATTCCTGGAAATATAATACTACTGTAATGTTTCTGACTAGGATGATTTTCTGTTTCTAAAATCTTTTAAATTTTGTAATGCTTGTAATGCATGCTTATTACAAGTTTTTAAAAAGCATGAAATTATAATTTTTTTATAAAAGGAAATTAACCTGCATAGCTTTCCCCTCCCTTTCCCTCCCCTTTTGAATAATTGAATCTAAAAGACATTAGGTAGGGCTGAGTAAGGTAGGAGTCTACATAACATCAAACCTAGAAGCTGTAAGAGAATAGATGGATAATTTAGCTACATGACAATAAAAAATTTCTACATGGAAAAAATTAAGCCATCACAAATAGGAAAAACTATTTGCATCACTTACGTTCAAAGGGCCAATTTTGTTTTTCTTTTGGTATGTAAAGAGCGTATACAAAGCAATTAGAAAAAGAGCATCAACCCAACAGGAAATCTACAAAGGAAGGGAACAAACTATTCATAGAAAATTATGCAGTTTGTTCCTTTCCTTTATATAAAAATGAGAAATTTTCTTAAGTATATGAGAAAATGCCTAAATTCTCATTAATAAGAAAAATGTAGTTTAAAAGTATATTGAGATACTACATTTTACCTATTAAATTGACAGAGATCCGCCATTAAAATATTTTTTGAAATGCCTGTGAAAAAGCAAGCACTTTCAAAAATTGCTGATGGAATTACAAATTAATACAACATGTGTGGGGCACAGTTTGGGAATATTCAGCAAATTTACTAATACACATTCCCTTTGACCCAGCAATTTTACTTTTGGGAATTTAGCTTACTGATACACTTCCACACAAACTGAGGAATTTATAAACATATTTATTGCAGCATAGTTGGTAACAGCAAAAGATGGTAAGCAATACAAATGTCCACGCATATAGGGAACTGGTTAAATAAATTATAGTGCATCCATAAAATGGAATACTATGCAGACATTAAAAAGAGTAAAGAAACTTCATGTGGAAGTGGAATGAAGTCTAATGAATATGTTAAGAGAAAAAAGCAAAGTATAGAAGTATATATATATATATATAAAATGCTACTATTTTTGTAAGAAAAAGGGAGGAAAAGGGTAGTAAATGTGCATAAAGTATCTCTGGAAATACACATAAGAACTGATTGCATTGTCTCTAGAGTTAACAACTAGAAGGCTAGAGTACAGGAGTATAAGAGATTTTTCAAAGAACACCTTTTTATAGCTGTTGAATTTTTGACCATGGGGATTTACCTATACAATACATAAACGTCTAATGAAAAAGAGAAAACACCTGTAGGCCAAATAAAAAGAAAGAAGCATAACATTATATCAGATGCTTTTATAGATCCTATAACCATAATAAACATCACATTTTTTTTTCTTTGCTGTCTAGCTATCTCTTTGTAAATAGGATTATTCACTAAATTTCCTAATGCTGAATTCCTGGAGTGATTCCTATGTGACTTTTTTTTTTTTTCCTGAGACAGAGTCTCACTCTGTCGCCCAAGCTGGATTGTAGTGGTGCGATCTCAGCTCACTGTAACCTCTACCTCCTGGGTTCAAGTGATTCTCCTGCCTCAGCCTCCCGAGTAGCTGGGATTACAGGCACGCGCCACCACACCTGGCTAATTTTTGTATTATTAGTAGAGATGGGATTTCACCATGTTGGCCAGGCTGGCCTCAAACTCCTGACCTCCTGTACTCGGCTCTCCAAAGTGCTGGGATTACAGGTGTGAGCCACCGTGCCTGGCCACTGTGTGACATTCTTTTAATGCCTTGCTAGTTTATATTTGTTTATATTTAAATTTTTTGCATTAATATTCAAAACTGAAGATTTGTTTATAGTGGGTATTTTGTTTGTCAGCCATCTTTGGCATGTTTTGATAAGGAATATTATGAAACTGTATGAGAACTGGAAATATTTCCTTTTCTTTTTTTTCTTCCCTCTCACCCCTTGAGGCAGGCAAGCTGAGTTTGAATACTCTTGGTATTTTTGCATATGCAGTAATTGTAGTTTTACCCACAGGAAGAAGAAGGAAATACTTGCAAAACACAAAAAACTTCCTGGCTCCAAGATTGTGTTTTATCCTTATCTCCAACCAATGATCTTATGGTGATAGCTCGAGAGCAAAAAGCTGTATTTCTAGTGCGTGAGTATCCTATTATTTTCAGCGACCTTTATTTTGATACATTGGTTAGAAGAGAAAATGGATTAGGTGAAAAGAATATAATGCTTTTTATTTATTTCTCTCTCTCTCTCTCTCTCTCTCCCCCCCGCTGCCAACTCCTCCTCTGCCCCCTCCCTTCCTCCCTCTCCATTTCCCTCTTTCTCCCCCTTCCATTCTGTTTGTTTTCTCCCTTTTTTCTTTCTTGGCTGTAGCTACCTTAGTGCTCTCCATATGGTACCTCAGGGGCAGTACTGTGCATTGCTCAGTTCTTGCAAGGGACAGTCAGAGCTAAAAAGGTCATTGACCTTTTCTTAGTAACAATGTGAATGAGGTGATTTTCAACTCTAATTTGAAAACTCATAATATTATAGATTTCTGTTTGCGGCATAGCATTTTAACTCATAATTTTTTGTTGAAGATTAAAATTGAGGTTTTTTTCATATCTTCTAGATCTCCAAACCTTACTGATCAAAGTAAGATTATGTGTAGAATGTGTCTAGAATGGTCTTACAAAGCAAATTTACCCTCAAGTAGCAAAGATCTAGTAGAAAAATTTTCTCCGTCATCTGATGATAAAAGTAGTCTTAAACTAGGCAGGGTGGGCATAGGAGTTAATAACTTTATTCTACAAGAACTATGACAACATTATACAGGTTGAATTGGGGGAAGGAGAGGCTGAAGGCCAGGAGACTAGGTGTATTATAAGAATCTTATAAACATGTTTATCTTATATTTACCTATAAAAAAGACCCAAGTCAGTTATTACACAACTGTTAAATTTTGTAATCATATTCTAAGGGGAAAGAGCAAAATTTATAAATTACTCTTTTAGTGTATTATAGCTAAAATTATTTTATATGATATCTTAATTCTTTCAGCAAAATGGAAATATAGTGATAAAGGAAAGGAAGAAATGCAATTTGCTGTTGGCTGGAGTGGTTCCTTAAATGTCGAAGAAGGGTAGGTGCCAGTTAATTTTTGTTTCTCTGTGTGTTACATGTATGTATGAAATTATTTGACTTGTAGGTGAATCTATTAAAAAGTTTCATTATTTGGTTGGGTGCAGTGGTTCACATCTGTAATCCTAGCACTTTGGGAAGCCAAGGCAGGAAGATCATTTGAGCCCAGGAGTTCGAGACCACCCTGGGCAACATAGTAAGACTCTGTCTCTACAAAAAATTTAAAAATTAGCTGGATGTGGTGCGCACACATGTAGTCCCAGCTACTCGGGAGACTGAGGCAGGAGGATTGCTTGAACCCAGGAGTTTGAGGCTGCAGTGAGCTATGATCATGCCCTGCATTCCAGCCAGTGCAACAGAGTGACACCCTGTCTCTTAAAAAAAATAATTTTTTAAAATAAGAAAGAAATTTCATTATTTGAAATGTTTAGTAAATGTATATGTATCCTAACTTTATAGGTTGCAGAGAATCAAATCAATCAGCAAATTTTATGTATCGTGTAATTATGTTTTTAAAAAATTCTGTTGGAAGATTTAAGAAAGAATTCAAAAAGAATCTCATAAAATCCTTTTTACATTTTGTCTTTTCCCTCTGTTCTCCATTACTAATTTTATTCATTGAAAAAGTCAAGGGCAATCATTGTCTTCTCTGCTTTGCTGATATTGGGCTTATACTTGAAGGGTACAGTACTACATTAATTCTTAAAACTCATAAACACTTAAGAAATGCAAGTTGGTACATTAGTTTCCTGCTGACCCAGTAAAGCTTTTGTAACCATGATATCCAGTATGGTGACATAATGGAGCTGCTAGCTTAGAACTTTGAGCCCAAAACTGGTTTTCAATTAAATCTTTATGACTCAAAACTGTCTGATCAGAATGAGTAAGAAAATCCTTCATACTTTGAATTCAGATAAAAGACAACCAAGTGGAAGTGCCTAGAACATGCCTGGAACATTGTAGATATTTGAAATATTCTCTATCATCAAAATAAATGGTAATATTTCTCCTTACACCATTTAGTCTAAGTGTTTTAAAGACATTTGATCTCTGTCAGAAATGCAAAGCAAACAGCATACTTTAAAAACAGTGAACAAACACAAAGATGAATTTTGTTCATTGATTACCTAGTATGATGTATGGCACAGAAGTGTTTAAAGTTTCTTAGATAAGCTGGTGATGATCCTCAGGTTTGACAGATTTAACAAAAGTCAGTGGGTAGGAGTTGTTTTGATTTTGAGACTTAGTTTCTGAGCTCCTGACAAATATTTCAAGTCTACATGTCAGAAAAAAAATATATCTTTTTTATATAACATCACACCTAACATGTGCTTAGAAATAGATGATCAGAGCAGTTTCTGCAAAATAGAAAAGAAAACCCAGCAAGTTGAAATACATAAGTTCCTAAAATAATGTACCCTGCAGAAATACAGTTTGCATATAACGTGACTGGCAGTTCCTCAACCATTTGCCCAGCTCCTGATCTCAAACAAGAGGCAGGCTGAAGTTCTTAGCTGAAGCAGAGGAGAGAGAGAGAGATAGTAGGAAATGGCTGCGTGGGGATCATTTGAGCTTTGCTCAGTTGTGTATACAGTCAGTTGTGTAAGTAAAGTTTTGCTTTCTGTACTTTCATGTTTTTCATGACAATACAGAGTGAAAAATTCTGTTTTTTATTAACCTCAAATGCATGTGGCATTACATTTTGTGTGAATGAATTTTATGGACCTTACCAGTGGTGGAGTTTTACTGTATTTTTACTTATGCATCAAATAAAACTGGTTCACAGAAGTCATCTTCCAGTTATTATCCTTTAACATCCAATTATAGAGAAATAAAAGTAATTGGTAAGTTCAGTGGGTAAGCGTATGATTTTGTTTTTGTCTTTAGGGAATGTGTAACCAGTGCTCTATGTATCCCACTAGCAAGCCAAAAGAGGTAAGGATAAATAAGAGTTATCTGTTTTCTTTGCTTTGATTTATGAGTTGTTAAGATAATAAATTTTGTTTGTAACAGGAGTTCCACTGGGCGTCCTGACTGGACCTGCATTGTGGTGGGTTTTACTTCAGGTTGTGTACGCTTCTACACTGAGGTGAGTTGAGTTTTCAACAGCTAGAAAACACTAGTTGACTGCAATATCTGGTTATGCATCACCTTTATACTAGTTTGTGACTTTATTACCTGCTGCCTGAAAATGTGTAGTTGATTCTTTATGGGGGTAGAGGCCGGGATAGGCCGTGGCAAGTTCTGGTAGAAGATACAGAGAAGAGGAGCTGTATTCTGAAAAGAGTGTACCTGGTATCTCTGGAAAACTGTTGGGGAAATGGTACTCTTTGCCTGGCCATACCTGCTAAGGTATATTGGTAAGAAAACAAGCAGGGCCCTTCTCTGTGCTTCCTCCTAGAATGGTGTGCTCTTGCTTGCACAGCTTTTGAATGAGGACCCAGTACTTCAACTTAAATGCAGAACCTATGAAATACCACGACATCCCGGCGTGACTGAGCAGGTAGTGTAAAAAATTGTGTTCCAACAGTAACAGTGGCATTATTTTGAAGCAGTTTCTCGCCTCTTTTTTAGGTAGAAACTTAAAAGATATCTTTGTCTTGTGGCACAGTTAGTTAGCTCTGCTATCATAGTCTAGAAATATAATCTATTTGTGGCTGAGTAAAGAATACCAGTCTTGCTTTTACTTATTTAATGAAATATTATATGTTTCATTCTACAACAAAGTAAAACCCTTTAGTTAGAAGCCAAGAAAATTTCTTATTTTTAGAATTTAATAATGACAAGGCAAAAATATGATATTTTATAACCTTATATCTTGTTTTATTTGGATTTAGGTGCCAAAATTACCCAGAGTAAAAGAAAAAAAATTTGGCCTTCTTGTTACTAGTGATACTACTTTGTACTTAACTGTTTCTCAGAAAAGGGGTTACTAAGCTTTTGTTCATAGTGGAAAATACGTATATTCATTGAAGATTTCAACTGAGAAAATAATGCTGTTTAGTATGTAAGGCTCTGACTTCTTAGGTGCCTTGTAACATTTTGGTTGTCTTAGTCAAAAAATAATTGTGGGGCCATTTAAACCAATATGCTTTTATTTGTTTTGCAGAGTGCATAGTCAAAACTATGTAATATGCCTTCCCTTTGTTGTACTACTTGGCCTCCAAAAGATTTCAAGTGAACAGATGTATATACTGTATGCATTTGTTAATTTAATTTGCATGGGAGATGGACTGGAGCTGTGAAAGAATCTTAACTATCTAGTAAGAGAGACTAGGATTAAAATCTAATAATACCTATGGATGAATTAATCAGTAATATAAAGCAATACCTGATTTATTGGTAATTTATTTGGACAGAATACAGTCTGTACAAGCTTAGAGAAAGAGGAGTTCAATTTGGACCAGGAAAATAAGAAAATTTCATTGATGAGGCGAGATTTGCATTAAGCCTTGAATAATGGGTATAGAATTTAATTAGGTAATAGAAAAGAGGGGAAAGTGTTTCAGGTAATCAGGAGAAAATTTGAGAGAAGATTCGAATGTAGAACTATATATGCAACAACAAAGAAACTTATGTTATAAAGTAATGAGAAACTGTCAAATAAGCAGAGTGGCCAAATTTTGCATAAATTCAAAAGCCGAGTGAAAAATGAGAATTGATTCAGGAAATGAGAGAAACTCCTAAAGATTTATGAGAAGGAAGTGAAATAATCAAAAGAATATTGAAGATTTCTTTCTTCAGGATAAACTGGAATTAGGGAGGCTAGTTATCTGGTTTTTTAAGTCATCTGTAACAGATGTGGAGTGCTGGGAGCCAGGACTAATATGGTGTATGGGAAGAGAGAAAGGACCAGTACAAAAATTGTTTTGGGGCCGGGCACGGTGGCTGACACCTGTAATCCCAGCACTTTGGGAACCCGAGGTGGGCGGATTGCCTGAGCTCAGGAGTTTGAGACCAGCCTGGGTAACACGGTGAAACCCTGTCTCTACTAAAATACAAAAAATTAGCCGGGCATGGCGGCATGCGCCTATAGTCCCAGCAACTTGGAAGGCTGAGGCAGGAGAATTGCTTGAACCCGGGAGGCGGAGGTTGCAGTGAGCTGAGATCTTGCCACTACACTCCAGCCTGGGCGACAGAGCGAGACTCCGTCTCAAAAAAAAAAAAAAAATTGTTTTGAAGAAGAAATTAATAGGACCTGATTATTGTGTAGAGATGTACAATTTTTTTAAAATGAGCTAAAGATGTCTCTAAGATACTTGTCCTGAGGAATGCCATTGTCAAAGTTGGAATAGGGGACTACATTGGCAGTAAATGTTATTAAATGAGGTTTTGCACATGTTGAGTTTGAGGCGATGGTAGGAAATAAAATCAAGTTACTGGTATCATGTAATGATACAAAACTGTTATACAGGCACAGAGACTAGATTGGACACGATGGTTGAAGTCATAGATAATGAATGAATTCTTTCAAGTAAAGAGTGTAGGAAAATAAAACTGCAGGCTGAAGACTTAAGTCTTAGTAACTAATAATGCTCATCGTAAGGAGATAGGAGAAATTGAACTACTAAAGGAAACAAGGAACAGCTGGAAATCAAAGAAGATAATCTGTGAACTGAAAATAACTTTCCAGAGATGTTTTTCATTTTTCTAAAAATTGACTGGATGACGAAGCTTTTTAAAATACGTTAAATTTGGTCATGTCTGTAATACTCTTTTTTAGAACTGGTGGAAAAATATAACTAACGTTTAAATATTTCCTTGCTATTTGCTGTAAAAACCAAGAAAATCATCTCAAAATTTTTATCAAGAAGGAAGTCTTTCTTGTTACTCTGTATGCTACGTTAAACAGCTCTGGATCTGACACGTCAATTTATATATCAAAAACATCTTCTATTTGCTTCTTTTTAATGTACTCCCAGATTTGTCAGAGATCACAGAAGCACATTTCCTCTAATTCAGTTCTAGGAGCAATGAGTGTAGTACGGGTGACAGCAGGTCATTCGTTTCAGGAGAGGATTCGAAAGAGAGGAAAAAACTCCTGGAATTTCAAAGAAATTTCTTTTGTATAACAGCTTCTGTAAAAAGATCTTCTCTGTCATCTAGCACAGTATCTACAGATTTGGGGCCAATGGTGTTTGTATTAGTGTTTTCTTCAGGAAGACTACCCGGTTTTGGAGAAACTAACTTGCTAGTGATTAGGTCTTTTCTGTTTTCTAGCTCCCCAAAGTCAGTGAGGAGGCGCTCTCCCTGCTGCTGTGATCACTGGGCCATGCATGCTTAGTCTTGTGAACTTGTCATGTGAGAACACATGCCATGTCCCTTCCCCACTGGTTTATGCCCCTGTGGCCCAGAAGTCTTCTTTAAAAAGAGAAACAGCCTGACAGTCCAGTAGAAAAAGGAGCAAAGCAGATTTCAAGAGAAGAAATTGGCCCAAAAGCATATAAGAAAATTTTGAGCCTTAATAATAATCTAAGAACTATAAGAAAATACAATGAGATAACTTTTCACCTTTTGGATCGGCAAAGATAAAGATTAACAAACTTTTGATGACAATATAGAGAAACAGTCACTCTCATGTATTACTGGTGGAAATATAAGTTGATAGGTACTCTTTGAGGCAACTTAATATATATGAGAATGAAAATTGTGAATACTGTATGACCCAACAGACCCACCTGAAGGAATTTACACTAAAGTAATATCTTACTAACATGAAAAGATATAGACAGAAGAATGTTTATTGCAGTGATGTTTATAATGATGAAAATATATTAATTCATAAATATTCTTTACTGCCTATTATTTGCCCAGTTCATTTCTAATCCCTGAGGATTCATTGGTGTAACAGGCATACAAGGTTCCTGCTTTCATGGGGCTTACAGTTTGGGGATGGTGGAGGGAAACCAACAGTAAGCAGCTAGAGATATCAAGGTGATTCCAATCTCTGATAGGTGCTGTAAAGGAAGTCATGTTGATAAGATAGTAATGTGCCAAGAGAATAGGTATGTTGTTTGAGATGGAGCTTCAGGAGCAGCCTCTCTGGGTAACTAACATTTGAACTGAAACCTGAATGACGGGAACAATTAGGCAGGTGAAGATCTGAGAGGAGAAGATCCAAGCACATGCAAAGGTCTGAGGGTAATGATGACCTCTCATATTTGCCAGATGTCGCAGCCGTGGTTAATGAATTCAGGTTTTATTCTAAATGCAGAAGAGAGTCATTGAAGAGTTTTAATCAGGAGATTGGTTTGATCTGCTATGTCTCACCAAGAGCACACTGGCTGTGTGGAGCATGGATTGTAGAGAGCAAGAGTGGAAGCAGGAGGCCAAACTGAATGTCCATCAATATGAACTGGTTAAGTAAAATCGGGTACATATAATGAAAGACTGTGCAGCCACAACAAAAAATGATTTGTTCACTTATTGAAATGGAAAAATATCATTGACATACTATTGAGTAGTAAAAAACATGTTAGGATACTATATGTGGTATAGCCTTATGCAAATGTGTATGAATATATTTGGGGATGTGTATTGAGACATGTCTGGGATTTCAGGTGAGTTTTCTTCTGTTTTTACATACTGTTTGTATCTGTGTAATGAGTATATTTACTTTTTATGAAATTGTAATTCTTTATTTACTCTCAGCATCTTTGAGATAATTATTCACCATACACAAAAGGTTATATTTGAAAAGAATTTTAGGTCTTTGGCAAAAAGGCACTCTGAAATTAATTTTTTATCTATTTTTACTGTTCTTCTGCCTGATATTGCTTTGGGTGTTGGGTGGTTATTTTACATTATTCGTGAAATTCAGTATAATAAAAAGTAGATAAGCTTATTTATCTATTCAATAACTTTTTTTTTTATTTCTTAAATAGAATGAAGAGTTGAGTATCTTATATCCAGCTGCCATTGTGACTATTGATGGATTTAGCCTTTTTCAATCTCTTCGTGCTTGTCGAAATCAGGTAGCAAAAGGTAATATTTTGGCAAGAAGTATTTAACCTCTGTTAATGTTTGTTTTATTTAATTTCACCTGCTTATGGAATTAAGTATGTCTTCTAAATAAAAAAGGCCTTCTGAACTAGATTTATGGGAAAAATCTGCCTTCTGTAGAGAAAGGGGAGCATGTTGAGTAGATTGCTTAGTAAGGTAGAGATGAGCTAAAACATAAACGCTCTTCACACGTTGCCTTTGGAGAGTGTGGTCAGCACAGGAACACAGGGCTTTCTTCAAGAATTCAGCAGTATGTCTTGGCTAGCTAGATTTGCAGCCAACATTGACAACCAACCCTAGTATTGACAACCAACAATGGGGTAAAGAATTTAGTTGCGTGTGGCTGAGGTACCAGATTTTCACTAGATCAGCAGCTGATCAAGTCCAGCATCCTAAAATCTGATGACTCTACATTGCTTCCATCCTCCCTGAAAATAAAGCTATGACTGTGTGCAAGGGAAATGCAAGATCCTACAGATATCACTGTAGGCAGGACCCAGCAGGGAGTCAACATGAGCTGCTTTTTGCTAACTCAGAACACTCAGAATGGAGAAAAGCTAGAGGCCTAAACTTAATATATATATGGGCAATGACATTATTTTGTGACTTAGGGATGAAAACTGCCCAAATAATCAAGAATTCTTACTTTTACTACCTATAGTTTACATTCTGGTGTTGTTACATCTTTTGGAAGAGATATTTCATCAAATTCAACATGCCATTGACTGTAAGATACACTATTATTTTATGTACCACTAAGAAGAAAAACTATTGCCAGTGAAAGACACACCATCAATTTTCAGATCTCAATTTCAGAGTTGTGAAAATATGGAAGAGTCTTAAAATCAGTGAAAATACAATAGCAAAGACTTGGAACCAACCCAAATGTCCAACAACGATAGACTGGATTAAGAAAATATGGCACATATACACCATGGAATACTATGCAGCCATAAAAAATGATGAGTTCATGTCCTTTGTAGGGACATGGATGAAACTGGAAACCATCATTCTCAGCAAACTATCGCAAGGACAAAAAACCAAACACTGCATGTTCTCACTCATAGGTGGGAATTGAACAATGAGAACACATGGACACAGGAAGGGGAACATCACACTCCGGGGACTGTTGTGGGGTGGGGGGATGGGGGGAGGGATAGCATTAGGAGATATACCTAATGCTAAATGATGAGTTAATGGGTGCAGCACACCAACATGGCACATGTATACATATGTAACAATCCTGCACATTGTGCACATGTACCCTAAAACTTAAAATATAATCAAAAAAATAAATCAGTGAAAATATTAGTAGCACTAACTTCCCCTTTTCTTCTGGGATTGAGTAGAGGAGCCTTAATGGCCCCCAAACAAAGTTTAACTTTGGTGAAAAATTAAATGGCTGATAATACCGAATATAAAATAATTGTCTATTTCTAGTTTATTAAATTAATGGACTTCTTACCTACAGAAAATTGCCTTTTGATATATAGATTAATGGTGAGTATTTTAAATGTTCTCAAGATAATGAAGCTTATGGTTGGCTAAATTTGAATAATTTAAAAGATTCTGAAAATAGGTATAAAAATTTAAACAAATTCTGACCTAGTAAAAAAGCATTTACTAGAAAAGAACCACATAGCCAAGATATCAGAATTTTTGCCAATCATACCAACCTGCTAAAAAAGACAGAGAAAAATTTTTGATTGCAATATGAGATGCTGGATTTAGACTAGGTTTAGAAACAATTTTATGAAGCAGTAAACATATCCTAATTAGCCTATGTTTTCAGGAAGCCGTCTCAACCATTTAGGAGTTAAACTTTGTTTTGGGGCCACTAAGTCTCCTCTACTCAATCCCAGAAGAAAAGGGGAAGTCAGCGCCACTACTCATATTTGCACTGATTATAAGACTTTTCTTTTCCATATTTTAACAACTGTAAAATTGGGATCTGAAATTATTTCTAAATCTAGTCTAAATGCAGCATCTTATATTGCAATAAAAATTTTTTTCTGTCTTTTTTAGCAGGTTGATATGATTGGTAAAATAAGGAAGTCTTGGCTATGTGGTTCTTTTTTTACAATTGGTTTAAATTTTTATACCTATTTTCATAATCTTTTAAATTATTTAAATTTAACCCACCATAAGCTTCATTATCTTGAGAACATTTAAAATACTCACCATTAATATATATGCCAAAAGGCAATTTCCTGTGGGTAAGAAGTTTATTAATAAACTAGAAATAGACAATAATTTTATAATTGGTATCATCAGCCATTTAATTTTTCACCATTTTTGAATTTCTGTTTGTTTGTTGTGTATACCATAAAGCCATTTGTCTCCTGGGAAGTAAGGAATTAAGCCACTTAGTGCCCTTGGGTTGTAAGTTGCTATAAAAAGAGTTCTGGTTACTTAGCCATAAATTGTGATGTTTATTTCAGCATATAAGAAAATTATCTTTTCTTGGCCGTACTGTCGATCTGCAATATTTAGAGTTATATTTTTTCTTTATTATTATTTTTCACTTTCCTGAATAAACAGCCAGAACTCAGCAATATTCTAATATGTAGCATGGGAGTTTACTGATTTCATGGGATGTACATGAATCTATGGCAAGAGGTGTAACTGTTGCTTTTCCTTTTCTTACTCACTAGGTGAAGGGACTGAGGTTAAAGATTGGCATTTCATTCATTTTTTTGACAGTGCTGTTGCTTTTAACATATCTTTCTATCAAGTCTGGCCTCAGTTACCTAGGTTAGAGACCTTGCTGTATGTGTGCTCTGCCAAGTATATCAGGTTTTTAGTTTTTCGATCAGTAAAGCACTGATTCCTATCCCTAGGATTTTATGTACTTTGTCAAGAGGGAGAAATTGCTTACTTGGCATCACATGCAGTTTGAATTCACTTTGTTTTTGTTTTGTTTTCTTTTGTTGTTTTCGAGACGGAGTCTCCCTCTCTTATCCGGGCTGGAGTGCAGTGGCGTGATCTCAGCTTACTGCAACCTCCACCTCCCAGGTTCAAGTGATTTTCCTGCCTCAGCCTCCCGAGTAGCTGGTACTGCAGACATGTACCACCACGCCTGGCTCATTTTTGTATTTTTACTAGAAATGGGGTTTCACCATGTTGGCCACGCTGATCTCAAACTCCTGACCTCAAGCGATCTGCCTGCCTCGGCCTCCCAAAGTGCTGGGATTGCAGGCATGAGCCACCATGCCCGGCCTGAATTCCCTTTGATTTTTAGTAGTAGTCTAGGATTTTTAATAGTCTTCTTTAATTACTGGAGTGTTCCAGAATCTTTTGTGACAGCCAACTTAGTCTTTTAAATGTTTGCATTTTACATGCATTGTCTTGGTGTGAATAAATCTCACCTTATGCCTTGTTTTCATTACTTTGTGTCATTATTAGCTGAAATTTTAGAATAACAAATTAGTATGGTTTTAATGTTTTTTTGTAAAACTTCATTTTATCCATAATAAGTTTGGATTGTCTTATTTTATCTTTGGAAGCTGCAGCATCAGGCAATGAGAACATACAACCACCACCATTAGCTTATAAGAAATGGGGTCTACAAGATATTGACACTATTATTGATCATGCTAGTGTTGGTAAGTATTACTAATTCAAATTCTCTTGGAATTTACTTCTTACACTTTTTATTGAAGTATCTCATTTATTAGAAATGGACATTTATTCTTTATTTATTATTATTATTATTATTTTTTTTTTTTTTTTTTTTTTTTTTTTTTTGAGACGGAGTCTCGCTCTGTCGCCCAGGCTGGAGTGCAGTGGCGCGATCTCGGCTCACTGCAAGCTCCGCCTCCTGGGTTCACGCCATTCTCCTGCCTCAGCCTCCCGAGTAGCTGGGACTACAGGCGCCCGCCACCACGCCCGGCTAATTTTTAGTATTTTTAGTAGAGACGGGGTTTCACCGTGTTAGCCAGGATGGTCTCGATCTCCTGACCTCGTGATCCACCCGCCTCGGCCTCCCAAAGTGCTGGGATTACAGTATTATTATTTTTTAAGATGGAGCTTTGCTCTGTCACCCAGGCAGGAGTGCAGTGGCATGATCTCAGCTCACTGCAACCTCCACCTTCCAGGATCAAGTGATCCTCCCACCTCAGCCTCCCAAGTAGCTGAGATTACAAGCATGCGCCACCCCGCCTGGCTAATTTTTGTATTTTTAATAGAGACGGGATTTCATCGTGTTGGCTGGGTTGGTCTTGAACTCCTGACCTCACCCGCCTCAGCCTCCCAAAGTGCTGAGATTACAGGCGTGAGCCACTGCACCCGGCCAAAATTTATTCTTATGTGAAAAAATGCATTGCCTTTAGTGAGACATCTGGAAGTTAGTTCAGATTCAGATCATCATAGGCATATATCTTTAAAGCTGGGCATGATAGCTAACACCTGTAATCCCAGCACTTTGGGAGGCCGAGGTGGGTGGATCACATGAGGCCAGAAGTTCAAGATTAGCCCGACCCACATAGTGAAACCCCGTCTCTACTAAAAATACAAAAATTAGCCAGGTGTGGTGGTGCACACCTGTATTCCCAGCTACTTAGGAGGCTGAGGCAGAATTGCCTGAACCCGGGAGGTGGAGGTTGCAGTGAGCCAAGATCACGCCATTGCACTCCAGCCTGGGTGACAGAGCGAGACTCTGTCTCAAGAAAGCAAAACAAAAACAAAAAGAAATGGTAGCAGTTTTAATAAAGATTTAATTATGCCCTCAGCCACAGTATTGTACAGTTTTAAGTCACTCACTGTTTGACTAATTTTTCTACAGACAAATTTGGTCTATATAATGACCATATAAATCAGTCTTTTAAAAATATAACCTTGGTCAGGTGTGGTGGCTTGCACCTGTAATCTCAGCTACTCAGAAGGCTGAGGTAGGAGGATCTCTTGAGCCCAAGAGTTCAAGACCAACCTGGGCAATATAGCGAGACCCCATCGCTTAAAAAAAAAAGTAACCTTTAAACTAGTAAAATATAGATAAAAGCAGATTTCTTCTTGCAGCCACTATAAGAGAGCTTACTGTGTTAGGTACTGAGGGTATAGAGATGTAAAGACATGCTTCTCTGTTGTCTGAAAGTGTGAGTCTAGGAGTCTGGTTAGAAGAAACACATGAGAATGGCTACAATACTACAACATAGTAATTGTAACAGACAAGGGGACCAGCTGTAGTGGGAGCAGAGGAGGACACACTTATTGTTTCTCCAGCACACCATACACTTTTATCCCTAGATCTATGTGCATGTGGGCTAGAATGCCTCCTCTGTGTTTGTTCACTTGGTCAAGTTCTACTCATTCTATGCAAACTGGACACTGGGAGAGAAAGAGCAAGGAGAAAAGGAAGGAGAGTGACTCTAAAGAGGCTAAGGATATCTGACACACAGGCCGTCTTTCTATTTACTGCGTAGCTCTTACATGGAATACTCTGTAATAAAAACCTATTGGTAAACATTTCAGTGTGTCTACTTTTTTGCTAGCATAAAAATGCTGCAAAATTCCAAAGTGTTAAGTTCAGTTCAGGGTAGCTTCCCTGCTCTGTTAATTAAACTTTGGAACATTGAAACTGGCTAGGGAAAATGATTGGATAGAAACTATTATTCTATTCATTTATCCCCAGCCTACAAAATGAAAAAAGGTACAATAAACTTTATTGTATGTACATCTTTATGTAGAGGTCTGGTTAATTTATTCAACAAATAAATGAGTACCTATTCATATTTGTGCTAGAAATACAAGATAGGACCCCACCCTGATAAAGCTTACGTTTTGGTGATGGGGAGACAAACAATAAACTAAATGAATATCAAACTCTTAGTGGGCATCATGAAGAAAATAAGTAGGTTATGGTAGAGAGTAAAGGAAGAGGGTGCTTTAGGTAGACTAGTGAGGAAAGGCCTCTCCAAGGACATGACATTCAGACTGAGACTTGAAGGATGAGAAGGAGCCAGCTATGGAAAGAGGTGTAGGAAGAGCATTCTAGGTAGAGGAGCATCAGGTATATAGGCCTGGGAGCCTTGAAGACCTCAGAGTGTTCAAGAAACAGAAAGGAGGTTGGTGTGACTTGACTGTAAAGAGTGAGGGGAAAACAGGACAAGGTTAGGTTGGAGATGCAGACTGGGGTTAGATCACGTACGGATAAGGAGATCCGATTTTATTCTAAATGCAGTGGATGTCACTGATGGATTCTAAGTAGGGGATTACATTTAAACATATCTCCCTGTTTGCTGGGTAGAGAGATGCTTGTAGAAGAAAGCAAGGAGACCAGTTAGGGTAGAGAGATACTTGTAGAAGAAAGCAAGGAGACCAGTTATTGCAGTAATTCACACAAGAGAGAATGATGGCTTTATGGTGGAGGCAGTGGAGTTGGAAGGAAGTAGACAGATTTGAGATACCTTTTGTACTTGCTCAGGGATGGTTTTGAGAAACAAGAGGAAGGAAAGAATTAAGGGTTTCTTAATTTTTAAGTTTGAGCAACGGGCTGGATGATGGACTGTTTACTGAAATGAGAATAAGGAGGAGGAGAGGAAGAGATTTAAGGTAGGCAAATAAAGAGTTACGTTTTTACAGGTTAACTTCTGACACAGTTAAACATTCAAGTAGAGGTATCAAGTATACGAATTGGACATGAGAGTCAGAAGTTCAGGGAGGAAGCTGGGAATGTACATATAAATTTGAGAGGGAGTGGTTTACTGTGGAATGTTTCGTAGAGTTCAAGAAAAGAAGAAGGTCCATTGGATTTGACAACATGGAGTTATTTACTTACTGACTTTTGATATGAAAGTTACAGTAGAATGGTGAGGATGAGAGCCAAATTAATATAGTCTTAAGAATAAATATTTTCACCCCCTGCTGTCTAAAATCACAAACAAGGAGCATAAGAAATAGATTCCCAGTATCTCCATTTTTATGGAGTCCTGACCTCTTCCTGAAGCCTCATACTCATTTCTCCAGCTCCCTACTGAATAATTTCTACCTAGATGTCAAACTTAACATATCCAAAATCGAATTCTTAATTTCCTCCTGTCAAACTTGCTCCTCCTTTTTTTTTTCTACATCATCTTTCTTCTTCTGGTTGCTCCTTACCGTGACATACAAGGCCCAACTTTATCTGGCTTATGGTACCTCTGACGCTGTCTCCTGTAGGGTTCCCCTCCCTGTTCATTGTGTTTCATCACGTAGATCTCCTTTGTGTTCCTCAGACACAGCAAGCATATTCCTACTCTAGAGCATTTAGAATTACTGCTCCCTCTGCCTGGAAAACTTTAGCTAGTCACATGGCTTTCTCCTTCTCTTCACTCAGGTCTCCTTATATATCACATTGTCAAAGAGGCCTTCTTTAGTCACTCTACTAGGCCTAGAAAATTATCCAATGAGTTTGACTTTATGGAAACTTATATTGAGAGGGACTTTGATGTCTTTCAAAGTGTGGGAAGGCCTCAGACGCTCAGGGAAAATTCTAAATGACAAGGTAATAATAACTCCAGAAAAAAAAGAATGCACAGCCAAGGAAATGTAATTACAGTAAGTAGCATGTCTCAGCAGTGAGTAATACTTATATCATTCCTAATAATAAAAACAGTGAATTTAATAAAACGTTGAGATACAAATATTTTGGAAGGATATAGGGCGAGAAAGAGAGATGTAAATAAGCCATACCACCTTAAGTTAATGAAAAATAGTGCTAAAATCAGTGACTCAAAAGATAAAAGCCCCCTAAATTCAGTACCAATGTGTAGCAATATAAAGGGCAGAAAAACACTTTAAATAATACTATAGGAATGTGGTCAGCTGTAGACTGTGGGAAATTAGTCTCAAACAGCCTTGTTGCTTCAACAAATAGATTTCAAAGGATCGAGGATGGGAAGGAAGGGTTGAGGAGGTCAGAAGGATTTTGGACCAAGCTTTATGTCCATTTGTTTGTGGTTCTTACTTTGAAACCCAGAGGTATTGTTTTTCTTAGCAATGATCAGCTATTTTGCTTCAAGAGCAGAGAATGCAGAAAGTTTAGGTCAACCAAGATTAAGATTTAGCCAGAGGAGTATGTGTGTAGGGGGAAACGAGTGTAGGGAGGTTGTGGATATTTGCAAGAAAGTGATGATGATGGAACACAAAGCTAAGCTGGATGGAAAGGGAAGTGATCCCAAGAGGTACTTGATAAATAGTGGAAAAAATAGTAGGATTAATTAGTTTAAACTCAAAATTGTGAAATTACTGCAAGGAGTTTCTGGAGTAATTGAGGTGGAAAGCTAGGAGGTGGTGGTCTAAGTGTGGTAAGCTTCAAATCAAAATTACCAAGAATCTACAGTTGCTGCTGACAGGATCTAAAGTGTGACATTGAAAATAGATGATTTAAGTTATAGGAAGGAAAACATCATTGGTAGCAAGGATGGAAAGGACTGATCAGCCATTTCCTTACAATAAATTAGAATCCTTTAAAAAAATTGCATATCTATTGCAAAATTGTCCTCTGGATTACTGTGTAGTAATTTATACTCCCATGTATATTGCATGGGAGTTTACAAAGAAGCTGTTTTAAAACTTAAATTTCAATTTATGTGCCATACAATTTGCCCTTTGATCGTGTTTTGGTGGAGTCAGGCAAAACTTAAGCAAATTTTGTAATGTAGTGAAAACATTTTGTATACTGAATCATGGATTCATTCATGACTATGAGACAGGTGTTCTGATCTTTTATAATGGTCTAGGAGGTGGGAGGGGAGTTTACAAAATAGTACAAGGATTTGTTTGATCACTTTAATTCCTATAAAGCCAGTGAATGGCTTGTGTATGAACTCACTCAAAGAATTTCCTTTCCTAGGACACGTCTTAAGGACGAATGCATTTTTTGACAGTTTTCAGGCAAAGGGGAGGCAATACATGTATATGAAAATTAGTAAGGTCAGGCACAGCAGCACACGCCTATATTGGCTGGGCACAGTGGCTCACACCGGTAATCCCAACACTTTGGGAGGCTGAGGCTGGAGGATCACCTGAGGTCAGGAGTTTGAGACCAGCCTGGCCAACATGGCAAAACTTCTTCTCTACTGAAAATACAAAAATTAGCTGGGCATGGTGGTGTGCGTCTGTAATCCCAGCCATTCGGGGAGGCTGAGGCAAGAGAATCGCTTGAACCTGGGAGGCAGAGGTTGCAGTGAGCTGAGATTGCACCATTGCACTCCAGCCTGGGCAACAGGGTGAGACACCATCTCAAAAACTAAAAAAAAAAAAGGAAGTGAATTGGTATTTGGGGGTATAAGTGGACTGTATACTTCTGGTACCTCTGAGTTTCATATCTGTTCAAAAAATTAAATTTTGTTTTTATGATATTCTATAGGTTATGGAAATTATAGATGGAAATTTTAATATTTATTTATTTATTTATTTTTTGAGATGGGGTCTCGCCCTGTTGCCCAGGCTGGAGTGCAGTTGGTGCGATCTCAGCTTACTGCAACCTCCACATCCCAGGTTCAAGCAATTCTCCTGCCCCAGCCTCCCAAGTAGCTAAGATTACAGGCACCCACCACCACGCATGGCTAATTTTTGTGTATTTAGTAGAGGCGGGGTTTCACCATGTTGGCCAGGCTGATTTCAAACTCTTGACCTCAAGTGATCCAACTGCCCTGGCCTCCGGAGTGCTGGGATTGTAGGAGTGAGCCACCATGCCTGGCAGAGTATTTTCTGATGTTGACTTTGTAGCTTTTAAAATGACTTTTGGTTATTAAATAAAACTAAACATTTAGCATCTTAGAATGGAACTGAAGTAAAAATGTAATGACCGAAATAACATTGTACATTCAAATCACTTTTTTTTTTTATTAGGTATTATGACTCTGTCCGCCTTTGATCAAATGAAGACTGCCTCCAATATAGGTGGATTTAATGCAGCAATTAAAAATAGTCCACCTGCCATGTCTCAGTATATCACTGTAGGGTCCAATCCATTTACTGGCTTCTTCTATGCTTTAGAGGTATGAGTTTTATCAATGATCATGAGTAAGGCTGCTCTTGATTTTACAATTTGTCTACAAATTGGATATGGTAACTTGATTAGCCTTAGGAGATTAAGCAGTTTACATTTCTAAATTTCAATTGAAACTAAAATTAATCTCAACTAGCTTTCCTCTAAATTCTTTAGATTAACTGAAAAGGTACTACCATCGGTATAAAAGGAAATTCTTTGTTTCTGAAGCCCTGAGTTCTTTGATAGCTGAGATGTCTTTAAATATTGGTGCAATAGTCAGGAGCTCAGGCTTGTTAATGATGCCAGCCCACTAGGGATTTGAGTAAATGAGGAATTGTAAAGACAGAACAAGCTGCCAACTATACTTGTCGTAAGTGGTGAAAATTGCTTCCTAAAATAGTGGAAAGTTGAGTGTTAGATTTGGCAGCTCTTGTTTCTCACTTAAAAAGCATGCTTCTCAGAATTGTCCAAAATATCTTTTTACTTTTATAAAAATGTGTGTGTGTATATGTGTGTGCATATATATATATATGTTTAAAGAGAGAAAGGAGCCAGTTATGTGTAGATGTGAAATCCATAGTCCAGCTAGAATAATGTAATCTTAATGTCCTAGTTTAAAATTTATTTGAATGAAATTACAATTTAAAGAGAGAAATTCTAATGGTAAAATAGACTAATTGTGATTTTATTTTTAAACTATAGAGTTAAAACTTTTTCTCATATTGCGCCTAAAATAAACTTTTTACTGTACTCTGAAAGAAGCTGAGTTGCTAGTCCAGCCTTTACAACTTTTCAAAGCATTTTAAAGTAAGCTTTATTTAGAAAGTATGTTTGTTTCTTTGTAAGCTACTAAGTTTTCTCTTTCAAATGTTTTGTTTTTCAGGGAAGCACACAACCATTATTATCCCATGTTGCACTAGCAGTTGCAAGTAAACTCACTTCTGCTTTATTTAATGCTGCCAGGTAATTACTTAACAATTAAAATAACAAATATCTCATTAGTATCTAGCTTGCTTTTAACTTATATTTTGATAGTTTGCACTTTAAAACCCTGGAAGCTCAGTTTTATATTCTAAGTTTTCTTTCTTTTCAGTGGTTGGCTTGGTTGGAAAAGTAAGCACGAAGAAGAAGCTGTCCAAAAGCAAAAGCCGAAGGTTGAGCCAGCTACCCCATTAGCTGTAAGGCAAGTCTGTCATGCTTCCCAAATTTTAGTCCTTTTAGAAAGGTACTGTTAAATGTGTGGTCTTTCCGTGTGCTTGGTTGATGTGTTGATCTTGTCTTTGGAACTTCTGAAAGCCATTGCAGTGGAATTTCTTTTCCCACTAGAATGTAAAACTCCATGTGAAGAGTGATTCTTACCTGTTTTGTTCACAGCTTTATCCCTGTTGTATACTAGGTATTCAAGATGTATTTCTTGAGTGTGCTTTTTAACAAATAAACTTAGCTTAGTTGTAGGAGAATTAATTTAGTGATAGCTGTTGAATTTCTTTTAAAAGTTTAGATAGTTTGTTACTAAGTTGTATAAACTTTAAAAGTGCTTAGTGATTTCTTTTAAAAAAAAGTCATCCTAGTGGATTGCGGTGGCTCACGCCTGTAATCCTAGCACTTTGGGAGGCCTAGGTGGGCGGATCACTTGAGGTCAGGAGTTTGACACCAGCCTGCTCAACATGGTGAAACCTTGTCTCTACTAAAAATACAAAAATTAGTCAAGCATGATGGCATGTGCCTGTAATCCCAGCTACTCTGGAGGCTGAGGCAGGAGAATTGCTCAAACCTGGGAGGCAGAGGTTGCAGTGAGCCAAGATTGCACTGTTGCACTCCAGCCTGGGGGACAAGAGCGAAAAACTCCATCTCAAAAAAAAAAAGTAAAAGCAGGAGTCCTGTATTCAGGCACTCTTTAGACAGACTCCTGGCCTGTGCTTCCTTGTTTACTTCAGTAGTGCTTTAGAATGTGTTAGTATATTGGTGAGTTTTTTTTGGTGGAGGGAGCATGATTTTTGTTGCTTTTTTTTTCATTATTATTTTTTAGATAGAAGCATGTTTTCTAATGTTTGGTTTTGTTTTAAAATCATTTTTTATTACCTAATAGAAAGTACCACCATGAAAGGAAATAGAACACCTCCTCTTTATGGATGTTCTTCACCTAAGAAGAGCCAACTAATTATTAAAATTTATCGAAGTATAGCTTCTAAGTTTTTTTTCATCTTTTTAAAAAATACATTGTAACATATCACATTTCCTAATATCAAGAGTCAATAAATTAGTCACATGGCCCTGTGCGTCTCTAATAGATGTAACAAAGGTTGGGCACCTTTGTTTCAAGGACTTTTCTCTAAGTGAGCTTTCCTAGTTCTCTTTTAGTACTTCTTTACTTTTATTTTACTCACAATTCTAATGAGGTTGATTATAGACCAACAGCAGTTTAGAGATAACTATTTAGAAAAAGGAAGGTTTTTGCTTCAGGCAGATTGGTGTCAGCAGGATGTCATATCTTGCAAAAAAGAGAAAGATTAAGAAGAAGAATTTAAAATAGACAAAAGATGCCTGTGTGGGAGCATATTCTAAAATTTAGTTGATGGTGAGGACATTGTTTTCTGTGACATGCCTTTTAATCAAATATAGTTATACTTTATATTCTCTAAAGATATAGGGTTGTGGGTATCTATTGAAAACCTACATAGGACTGTGGTTTTATTTCTTTTACGTATTTTATATTACAAATGTCAGTTGTGATTAATAAATTAACTATTAATCCAGGTAAAATTCATATTTCTTTATATAAAAACAGATTCAGCCTATTTCATTTATGCATTTCGTTATTCTGTTATATGTTTCTGAACTGGAATGTGATTCGAGCATTTTATTTTCTTTTAAATATCAGATTTGGACTTCCAGATTCTAGACGCCATGGTGAAAGCATATGTCTGTCTCCATGTAACACACTGGCAGCAGTAACAGATGATTTCGGCAGAGTTATTTTATTGGATGTAGCTAGAGGAATTGCAATACGCATGTGGAAAGGTACTTCTTACAAAAATCCAGAAAAACAATTAATTCACTTTTTACCCCAATAGTTGAGCAATGTTATCATCCTTCAGCTTCTGATTGATAACTCTGTTTAATTCTTTATGTTTACATTTTCTTTTTTTGACATGAACTCAGATCAGCAACCACTTGATCCAGTAGTCAGTTGATACATCTTTTAGGTTTGATCACCTCATAGCCATATTTAACCTTTACCTTTTGCACTTTCTTTCAATTCTCACTGTTATTGTCCATTTCTGAGTTCAGTTTCTTGCCCCTGCTACATTTATTCACCTTCACAAAGCCATTCTTGAGCCAAATGTTCTCCCCAAATCTATAATGCCAAGTCTTTCAGATTTAAGATAGCAAAACCCATCTTCACTGACTTGACTTTTATATCCATATGCTTGGGTCAATCCACCTGGTGTGTCAATAAGTATGTCACTTAGGAGTTTCCTTCAGCTATTAGTAACAGACCCGAGTAACAGACCACAGTATCTTCAGGAACCCAGTCTTCTTCCTTGTAGCTTCCCCACTCAAGGTTCTCATAGACAGCCCTCTTATCTGCATTCCGGGAAGGAAGCAGAAAGGAAGAAGGCTTCTCCTGACAACTGAGTCAATCTACTTTGAAGATATTCCCCGAAGTCCCTTCAACCATTATCTACATTAGCCAGGACTTAGTGACATGGCCTCATCTAACTATAAGGGAGACTTGAAAATATCTTTTAACTAGGCACATTGTGAATAATATCTCCCTGACTAAGAAAGAAGGGATGATTACATTATTTAGAATCATCTGGAATAGTAACATGTCAGCATAGACCACAATTTATGGTGCAATCTTGTCTATCCTGTAAAATGTGAGGAATAATGGATTGAGGTCCTTCAATTACTCTGGACCAGATTGAAGCCACTATCATCTTCTTGCCAAAGAACTCCTGCAGTGATAGACAGAGGCAGTCTTTACCTACTACATGTCTCAGTATCTGTAGAAATAGTTTTAATACTGCAGATACATCATTTCTCCTTGGTGTTTGTCTTCTGAAACAATATCAAAAGTATGTTCTCAGCAAGACTTTTCTAAAATACGAAGACGAAGCTGTACTGACTGCTCCAAATCCACTATGGCAGTCTTATTCCTTGCATCATTGCCTGTCTGCAGCTAGTACAGCCAGTTTTTCTTTCCATTGTGTCCTTGGAAAGAAGGATCAATTGCCTATGTGAGGGACCACCCTAAAATGGAAAATAGCATCAGCTACTTCTCCATGCAAGAGCTTCCTCCCATTGCCCTGTAACCCATATTTTCTATCTGCATGTCACCAAAAGGCTTGTGTGGGAAGGGAAGGGAATGAGAGCAGGAGGGGTAATCAGGTGGCTTCAATTATATCTATAATCTTTTCTCTCTTTTTTTTTTTTTAGAGAGTTTCGCTCTTGTTGCCCAGGCTGGAGTTCAATGGTGCGATCTGGGCTCACTGCAACCTCCACCTCCCGGGTTCAACTGATTCTCCTGCCTCAGCCTCCCAAGTAGCTGGGATTACAGGCATGCGCCGCCATGCCTAGCTAATTTTTTGTATTTAGTAGAGACAGGGTCTTACCATGTTGGTCAGGCTGGTCTCGAACTCCTGACCTCAGGTGATCCACCCGCCTCAGCTTCCCAAAGTGCTGGAATTACAGGCATGACCCACTGTGCCCAGCCAATATTTTCTTTTTAAAGAGAAAAAGTGATCAGAAGTAAATATAGCAAAATACTAAGATTTGAAAAGGCTGGGTGATAGACTGGTTATTATTTATTATCATTTTTTATTTAAGATATTCCATAATAAAAAATATACTTTTATAGCTTTTCTTACCCCACCCCCACCCCCACTATTCCAGAGTACTTCAGGAGGCTACTATGGAACCTAGATTAAGTAATTAACTTCCCTTTACCTCTGTCTCTAAGGGTACCGCGATGCACAAATTGGATGGATTCAAATTGTAGAGGACCTCCATGAAAGAGTGCCAGAAAAGGCAGATTTTTCCCCCTTTGGAAATTCTCAGGGTCCAAGTCGAGTAGCTCAATTCCTTGTGATCTATGCGCCAAGAAGGGGAATTTTAGAAGTGTGGAGCACACAGCAGGGACCTAGAGTAGGAGCTTTCAATGTGGGGAAGCACTGCAGGTAAGCTGCAAATGCTGGCATTGTGCTGGTTACAAAATGAAATATAGGAATGCTTTTATTAAAATAAAGCTTTTACTAAAGCTGCTTATTAGATTACAAGTTTGAGAATTATAATATTCTTTATTGTGGTTTTTCCTGTGAGTGCCTGGCATGTACTTAAGTATTTAATAACAAAAAAAATTAAAAATGCCATGATAGACTGCTGAATTAAAGTTAGCTTGTTGCTAATGTTTGTCTCTTATGCTGGGAAGGCTCAAAAGGAAAGGTTCCTTTTGCCCTAGTCATAAGTGAGGTGAATGCTTTGTTTGCCATTGAAACAGGGGCCTGATTGTGTTCATTTAATTTTTTAGAATCTTTCAACAAGGCAGAACTCTGCTGGTTGAGCCCTGCTTTACTTACGTATTTGCTATCAGTATTTAGTTGCCTTATTAATGCTCCTAAATTGATAATAATGTTGGGTTTCCTAGCTATAATAAAAGCACCTTTTGGCATTTCTCCTTGTTCTGATATTTTTACCATATTGGTATGTGATTTCTTTAGGCTGCTGTATCCTGGCTATAAAATAATGGGTTTAAATAATGTTACCAGTCAGAGTTGGCAGCCACAGACTTATCAAATCTGTCTGGTTGATCCAGTGTCTGGAAGTGTGAAAACAGTGAATGTTCCCTTCCATTTAGCACTGAGGTAAGGTGTGTCCAGTGTTGCTGATTGACGCTCCTCTGCTAACTTTTCCTAGTTCCTAGGTTTGTTGTACTCTTTTGTAGTTGCTATTTTGTTGTTTCCTTTGTCTTTAGACTGATATCTTTAAAGTTAAATAGGAAACATATAAAGGAAAAAAAAGTTGGAGTGTGTCAGAATTAGAAAGAAAATAATTTCACATTCTGTAATAATTTGTTATATTTATTGGTTTAGTGATAAGAAGAGTGAACGAGCCAAGGATATGCACCTAGTGAAGAAACTAGCAGCCTTACTGAAAACAAAATCTCCCAATCTTGGTAGGTATTCTCTCATACAAATAATAAAGCATATTGTTCTATCATCTTTTAAATCAATAAAATATTCTGAATGGAGCAATCAAAAGAATGCATGGATGAGCTTATTGGAATTGCTCTGTAAGGCTGAAGTGTGCCATCTAGAGGGTGTTATAATTCATAACAAGAAAACATCAATGTGAGAGAACCCAAAAATCCTTTAGACTCACTGATAGTACAGATATGTTCATTTTCTTTCAGAATAATGTTTCACTGTTATAAAAATTAAAATTTTACTTTATTTTTTTCTTTATAGATTTGGTTGAAACAGAAATAAAGGAATTAATTCTTGATATTAAATACCCTGCAACCAAAAAACAAGTAAGTGTATATAATACACGAACTTTCCTGCTAGTAGCTATAATACATCCTTCTTAAGAAAATCTTTATTTTCCTATTTCCCCCAAACATGAGAGGCTGAAGTCTTCTTTTCACATTTTTATTGTTTATCCCTTTCTATATTTTCAGGTAGAAGTTCCTGTTGTCTCTTTAAAAAAAAAAAAAAATTAATATTCATGCCTGTAACTGTAATACTAGCACTTTGGGAGGCCGAGGCAGGGGGATCATGAAGTCAGTAGTTCGAGACCAGCCTGGCCAACAAGGTGAAATCCCGTCTCTACTAAAAATACAAAAAAATTAGTTGGGTCAGTATTGGCGGGCGCCTGTAATCCCAGCTACTCAGGAGCTGAGGCAGGAGGATCGTTTGAACCTGGGAGGCGGAGGTTGCGGTGAGCTGAGATTGCACCATTGTACTCCAGGCTGGGCGACAGGGCGAGACTCTGTCTCAAAAAAAAAAAAAAAATTAATATTACCATACATCTGAGTGTGTTTTATATACACATACCTACACATCCCTACATTATATATATTATATATATAATATATATAAAATAGTAAATATGTGTGTATGACCACCTACCTTAGGAAATAAAATCTTACCAGGAACTCTAAAGAGCCCTGAGTGTCCCCCCTCAGTCCCATTCCCTTCTCCCATCCCTAAGGTAACCGTAATTTAGAATTTTGTGGTTCTTTCTTTTTCTTTGCTTTATAGTTACGTCATTCCTGTTTGGCTCCTTTGAAACCTGTTGATGCATTTCCTGCCTTTTCAAACTTTATATAAATGCAGTCATGCCCTATGTCTTCTGTGACTTTAGTTTTTCCTTCAGGATTATGTTTCTGTGTCATTCATATTGGTGTATGTAGTTATAGTTATAATTGATTCATTTACTACGCCACACAAATTCTGCTCACTGACTAGAATTTATTTACACTCCTGTCAGTGAACGGTTAGGTTGTTTCCAGATTTTTGACATTACAAATGATGCTATGCTTATCCATGTACATATTTCCTCATTCACATATGCAAGAGTCTCTCTGGCGTTTATACCTAAGAGAGGAATTGCTAGGGTGTGAGCTTCTTCAACTGTACTAGTTGATGGCAAATTGTTTCCCAAAATAGTTGTACTAATTTATATTCCCACCTGTTCTGTATAAGTCCCTGTTACTCCACAGCCTCAATATTCCATGGTATTGCCAGACCTTTACTTTTTGCGAGGTTCGTGGTTATAATATGGTCACCATTGGTGATTTCTTTTACTCCCACTCCTCCTATCCAAACCCCTCATAACGCTATTCAAGTCCTAACTCCACAAATTCTTACATAATGCTTCGATCCCCATGGATAACTCTGAACTCCTACTCTACTTTCAATCAAAACTGGATAGTTAATGACTACTTATTTTCTAATTATTTCATGTATGTTAATCATAGCTCCCCCGACTTTTTTTTCTTTAGGTCTTTTAAGCTCCTTCAAGTAGGAACCTTACCAAATACTTGATTTTTATAATTCACAGCATCTAAAATAATGCTACTGTGAAAATGTAAGAAAAAACTGTATCACAGGTTTTTTCTTTTCTCTTACACAGTCACTCGACACTTCTGCCACTAGATGTAGGGTTTTTTTTTTTTCCCACACACCAATCAATTTCTTTGGCAGATTCTCCAGCTAACACCAGCTGGTTATTCTCTAATTCAGTTCAATTCTGACACCATCTACCTGGAGATAGCATGAGATCATCACGACAGGTTAAGAGCTCAGTCCCACAAGACTTCTACCTACTTCAGGTACCAGTCACAAGTAGTCGGTTGTCAGCTATATTTCTGACTGACTAGCTATAAATTAGGGTTACTATGACCTCCTCTTTGCGGTTGATGAATTTGCTAGACCAGCTCACAGAACTCAGGGAAACATTTTACTTGAACGTTTACCCATTTATTATAAAGGATATTACAGAGGGTAGAGATCAACAGCCAAGTGGAAGAGATGCATAGAGTAAATCATATGGGAAGGGTTGCAGAGCTTCCATTCCCTCTCCTGGCAAGCCACTATTCAGGAACCTCTACATGTTCAGCTATCCAGAAGCTCTTCCAACCCTTGTCCTTTTGGGTGTTGATGGAAGCTTCATTATATAAGCATGATTGATTACATCACTGGCCATTGGTGATCAACTCAGTCTTCCAGCTCCTCTTGGCTCCCCAGAGGTCAGGGGTTGGGCTAAAAGTTTCAATCCTCAAATACATGGTTGGTTCCACTGGTAACCACCCCCTTATTCTGAAGCTCTCCAGGAGCCTGCCATGAGTGGCCTCATTAGAAAAAAAGAAGCTTCTATCACCCAGGAAATTACAGAGGTCTTAGAAGCTCCCCATCAGAAATGGGGGTCAAAGACCAAATATTAGAACAAAAGGTTCTCCTAGCACCTCTGTCTACAAAGGGATTAAGAGCTCTGACTGATGAACTAGGACAGAGACCAAACACTAGAACAAAAGAAACTCCTAGCACCCCCATTGTTCAAGAAATTATAGGAACTCTGTGTCAGGTACTGGGGCCATAGACCAATATGTATATTTCTTATTATTTTATAGCTACATACATGGGAGAATTTAGTGAATAGTGATACATGGGAGAATTTAGTGAATAGTGATTTCTGTTGCAGTCCATTTTTAAAACACTTTTTATTGAGTTATTGTAGAACAGAAAAGCCTTTGTGACTTTTAATTGTGTCTTCCATTCTACTGACAATGCTAATTGGCTCTCATTTTCCTCAGGGTAAAGTCTCCGTTATTAGAGATGACATGATGATGACAAAGTGGGCATCTAGAGAGGCAGTTTGAGAAATCTGTAGTAGAAAGGGTCATAACCCACACAGTTCTTCTCATTTTGATGCCATCTTTCTTCTTATCTTAAATCATAGAACAACAAAATTGGGAAACCAGCATAATGCAAAATGTCTTCTTGATTTTCTTTTTTTTTAATGGTACTTCTGAATCATGTATGAAGCTGTGAATTTTATTAAAAATGCTAGAAAACCCAGTAACAAAAGTTATAGGTCTTATAGGACTGACTAAAGGGAAGGAAGAAACCGGTTCAGGCTTTGGGAGGCTGTTGAATAATGGGGAAGAAAGCAAGCTAGTTGCTAGCCTGTGTAATCATAGGCAGAACTGGAGCAGGTTACGCTTGTCCTGGGTTCTGGCCTCTTACAGTCACTTTCTTTATTGTTTCCTGGTAGTTACTTCATTATAGGCCTGACCAACATCTTGAGCCACCCTCTAAGCCCATTTCTCCTCCACAAACACACAGAGGTTATTGTGTTATGATCGGATATTTGTCTTATCCCACATTCTCAGCCTACTTTTTGAACTATTTAATCTCATTAATTAAAACCCAATTTAATGTGCTAATATGAAAGGATAAATATGACCTTTAACTTCTGATAGTTGCTACTTTAGGCATGAAGAGATATTTTGGGACTGGTTATGAAGAATCTTAAATATCTATGGGGGTGGGGAGAGGGAGGTAGGGAAGGGTGGGTACTGTATTCATCTAGCAGGGCCTATAGATTCTGCCTGCCATGCACAAATGCAATAATTAAGGTATAACTAAGTTTTTGGCAGCTTTTGTTATTGACATGACAATAACCTCTGCTTTTCATTTATGCCTAGATAGTATAGGCATATTCAAACTCTTCTTATTGGTAAATAGCTTTATCTTTGTTTCTGTTTTGATTTGGCTATTCTGTTAAGTAGCAGTTGCCTTCTAGTTGTTTTATTCTCAGCCTGGATTTTTGTCGTTTATGTCATATTTGGCATGACATGAAGTTGATTGTATATTAACAACGCAACTTGAGATTTAATATATGTACACTGAAACATCTTAAATATAGAGCTTCCCTTTGAAATTTGGGGTAGTGAAAGTTTGGGCATAAATATAAGATTTAAAAAACAAAATCACTGCCTTATAATTACTAGAACTGTTCAATATCTTTCTCCTAGGCTTTGGAAAGCATTTTGGCAAGTGAACGTTTACCATTTTCTTGCCTTAGAAACATCACTCAGACTTTAATGGACACTTTAAAAAGTCAAGGTAATAGGGTTTGTACTGATTGGAGGTTATGTTCTTAACTCAAATTTTGTAACTCTGATTATAGAAAGCTATTGACTTTGTGATACCATCATGTTACTTTAATGTGGAAGTAATATAGATATAAGAAATTAAGAATCTTATTTATTCCCTATTTAATATATGTAGTTGATCTTCATCTAAGCTGTCTTTGAATGTATTGACTGTTATTGGGAAGTTGTTTTTAATTGTGAGGAAAGATGTCAGGATAGAATGATAAGTGGTATTCTGATATAGCTTTGTATTAATGTTCTATCAGTGTATCAGTTTCCTATCAGTTTGCCTCGTGAACAGAGTTAAGGACTTCCAGAATCACAATCAACAATCAGATTATTATTTCTGAATTTCCTGGTCATTTTTTGATATTCAAAATTTGTCTGTACTATCACATTGTTCTTTAAAATCCATCAGTCCATCAAAATGTATTTGTCTGAAAAAGGATTACACTTGAAACTTGAAACTGTGGGGTTGTAACACCATATTCCATCCAACTGAACTAGTAAAAATTCACTTTATTCTGTATTCCTAACATCAGTTAAATTGTGTGCAGTGGACTGGTGTCATCTAGCTGTGACTTTTGTTTGTCATATTAATTATGTAAAACCAGCTTTGTGTTTTAGTTGTGTGTAAGCCAGCTTAAAGTGGCTTAATACACAAATTATAATTTGTTCTTTCAGGACTTCAAACATGCTAATTTTGAGACTCTTTTTCAACCTTTTTTTTTTAACAGATACATAAAACTGACATTGGCAAATAGTGAACTCCTTTAGCGTACACCACTTGTCAGAAATAAATCCCTCTTTTAAAAAGCATGGTATACTTACAAAGCCCTCCCACCCCTCAAGGCATTCACAACATCCCAAAATTTATTAAATGAAAAGTTATGTTTCACTGGCCTGGTAGTAAACCAAACACCATTGTTGGAGTTCCATAAAATCATCAGTTTCAAGTTCTACATAAACATAAGATTCCTAAAAACTTTAATCATTTTGTGTGGTCAGTTTTATTATGGCTATAAGAACTTGAACAATATTCCGTGATACTGTATTTCAAATAAGATTTTGAGGGGATTATCAGTGTCTCCGTTTTTAAAGAATAAATATTTCTTTTATATTAGATATAAATATTCATACAGTATATGAATTATGTAGTCAGGGAAAATATTTTCAAAGGTATTTCCAGATAATTTCTTTAAATTTTAAGTATTAGATGAAGATATTTCCGCTTTCTTTTTTATCTCCCTACTTTTAGAGCATCTTATTTTATTTAAAAAGTTAGACATTTTGTCATGACAGAAAAATTATTTTTGCTTTCAAAACCTGGTATAGCTTAAGCATCTCAGTATTTAATACATCAGAGCATCAGGGAATTATGTAATATTGAGAGATTTAATGAAAGAAAAGCCTGTTTATGAGTCTGTTAAATATATCTCTTATATATACTTTTCCTTCTGCCTTTTAGAACTTGAGTCTGTTGATGAAGGATTGCTACAGTTTTGTGCCAATAAACTAAAACTGCTGCAACTCTATGAGTCTGTCAGTCAATTAAATTCCCTTGATTTTCATTTAGACACACCATTCTCTGATAATGTGAGTAATCCCACATTTTATATTATATAAAATAATCTCTCTGATTAGTTTTACTTTTTAAAATTAGTAGTAAAGAAGTAGAAAATTAAGAATTTTTTTTAAAGCTTTAAAGGTATATTTTTCTTACCAAGCCCCCTGCTAGCTCTCTGTGCTTTGCTGCTATATTTATATTATTTATACAAGTGCTGAGATTATAGGCATAAGCCACTATGCCCAGCCATGATATGCTTTTGTACATATAGTATATAAAAATAGTTTGAAAGCCTAGCAGGTTGTATCCCTGAGAGCCACATACAGGACTTATATGTAGATACAATGAGAATATTTTTCTATGTTTTTATTTTATAGTGTTTACGCTGCTTTATAATTAAGCATTTAAATTCAATATTTAGTTTCCTCAGAATAGTAAGAGTTGCATTTGACACCCTTTTAAATTTTTTTCTGATTATACAGTAATACATGTTTATTAAAATTCTAGCATTTGCCAAGGCATAGTGGCTTGCACCTGTAACCTCAACACTTTGGGAAGCTGAGGTGCGAGGATCATTTGAGCCCAGGAGTTCGAGAGCAGCCTGGGCAACATAGTGGGACCCTGTCTCTACAAAAAAAAAAATTTTAATTAGCTGGATGTGGTGGTGCACACTTGTGGTCCCGGCTACTCAGGTGGCTGAGGCTGGAGGATTGCTTGAGCCCAAGAAGTCAAGGCTGCAGTGAACCATGATTGTGCCAAGGCACTCTAGCCTGGGTAACAAAGTGAGACCCTGTCTCAAAAAAAAAAAAAAATTCCTAACATTCTAGAAGATAATAAAGTACCCTCAAGAAATATGCTAAAATTGTACTTTTAGTACCATTTCTTTTAGTACCTACCTCTAGTACCATGTTTGGTTTGGTACCAAACATGCAGTGTTTCAAAATTATAGTTTACTTTATTTAAATAACCTCCTACTCATGAAACGTGATTTGTAAGTAAAGTTTTAAGCAGAATACATGATAGGTATTATATTAATTAAAAAGTCGACTTTTGCTTACAGCCTTGAATTTCAGTTCAGATAATGTGGGTGATAGATGTGGAATGTTGTTTTGTTTTGTTTTCTATTTTAAAGGACTTGGCTCTGTTACTAAGGCTTGATGAAAAAGAACTGCTTAAGCTCCAGGCATTACTAGAGAAATATAAGCAAGAGAACACCAGGACAAATGTTCGATTTTCTGATGATAAAGATGGTGTGTTGCCTGTAAAAACATTCTTGGAATATTTAGAATATGAAAAGGATGTGCTCAACATAAAGAAAATAAGTGAAGAGGAATATGTGGCTTTAGGTAGGTAAAATAATACACTGGTCTTTGTATACCTCTTCTTTTAGAAGAAAACATGGTAGGAACATATAGCATCTCAGAGATTCCATTTGTTTTGAAATTTAAATAATGAAAGGATTTAATGTACTGTATTTTTTGGCCAACAAAAGATACTCTGGTCAACAGGTTGTATTAATGAGTATACTAAAGAGACAATATTGGATCATGATTTGCTTTCTGCTTTAATAAATCAAGCAAATTGAACCATTAATTTCTCTTCCTTCATAATGTTTTGTTTCTCTGGAATTCCAGATTGTGATTCAATAAGATTGTTAGTCCAAATGGTAAGTAGTCATTGATTAATGTGCTTTGTTTTTGTTCTGCCAGGTAGTTTCTTTTTTTGGAAGTGTTTGCATGGAGAAAGCTCCACTGAGGATATGTGTCACACTTTGGAGTCGGCTGGACTTAGCCCTCAGCTGTTGTTGGTAAGGTTTTTTTGGTTGCTGGATGCTGTTCTTCCTTGTGAATGTCACCCAGAAGTGTCAGTCTTCTTTTTTTTTTTAACTATTGTCTTTCAGGATATCACAGAATGTCCATGAAAACTTTCTAAAAATGATCAAAGAAAATTTTAATCACCATATTTAATAGAGTAATATTATTTATTTTTCTTATACCCTGTAATTTTTTTTTTCTTTTTCTTTTACTTTGAGAGAGAGAGAGAGTCTTGCTCTGTCACCCAGGCTGGAGTACAGTGGTGTGATCATCGCTCACTGTGGCCCCAACCTCCTGGGCTCAAGCCATCCTCCCATCTCAGCCTCCTGAGTAGCTGAGACTACTGGGCAATTTTTTTTTTTACTTTTGTGGAGATGGGGGTCTCGCTATGTTGCCCAGCCTGTCTCAAACTCCTGGCCTGAAGCAGTCCTCCCCGCATGACCGCTCAAAGCTTTTGGATTACAGACAAGAACCACCATGCCTGGCCAATTTTCTGTAAATGTTAACAAGCATATCGTATAGTTGGCCTAAAATAAGTTTAGAATCTATATGCACCCATCTATATGCTTGCATTTACAGTAGAATTGGATCATCAGTAAAAAACTGTCATGTTACAATGAAAAAATCTTAAAAACAAAATAAACTTCCCATAAAGCAATGTGGAATTGTTACCAAACATTTTCAGACTTTGAATATATATTATAATGTAATCTCTAATACAACAAATATAAAACAAAAGAATCATCCAAGGAGGAAATACAACACTAAATTTTTGCCCTTTCTGAAAAAAACAAGGAAAGTTACCCCATCTTCCTTGTTCTTCTTTGTTATTACCTATCCCCTACACATGCATGCATACACAGTTGTCCCTCAGCACCCATGGAAGATTGGTTCCAGGAACTTCCCCCTCCATTACCAAAACCATGGATACAGAAGGTCCTGATAAAAAACGGTGTAATAAAAAATTAGCCAGGCATGGTGGCATGTCCCTGTATTCCCAGCTATTCAAGAGGCTGAGGCATGAGGATCCCTTGAATCAGGGAGGTCAAGGATGTGCTGACTGCACCTCTGCACTCCAGCCTAGGTAACAGAGTGAGACCCTGTCTCTAAAAAAACAAAAAAGTTACAATGGTGTGGTATTTGCATGTAACCTATGCACATCTCCCGTATACCTTAAATTATATCTAGGTTACTTATAATACTTTCTGCAATGTAAATGTGTAAATTGTTAAAACTGTACCGTTGAGGGAATAATGACAAGAAAAAAGCCTGTACATGTTCAGTATAGATGGAACTGTCCATCTTTTTTTTTCTGAATATTTTTGACTCACAGTTGATTAAATCCACAGATGTGGAATGCATGGATACAGAGGGCCAACTGCATACTCTTTCACACACCCCCATTTACATGTTATATTTTGGCCAGGATTTGGGCATCCTACCTCTGTGAGCTTGTTGATGGTTTAATGTGTTGTTTTTATTATGTATGTGTCTGGTTTTGGTATCTGGGTAATGCTGGCCTCATAGAATGAGTTTGGAAGTATTCCCTCCTCTCCAATGTTGTGAAATAGTTTGAGTATAATTGATATTAGTTCTTCTTTGAATGTTTGAAAGAATTCAGCAGGAAATTCATCAGATCTGGGCTTTTCTGTGATGGGAGACTTTTTATGACTGCTTCCATCTCGTTACCCGTTACTGGTTTGTTGAGGTTTTCTGTTTCTCTACTGCTGTTGGCATAAAGCTGTTCATAATAGTCTCTAATGATCCTTTGTATTTCTGTGGTATCAACTGTAATGTTTTCTTTTTTGTCTCTGATTTTATTTATTTGAGTCTTTTCTCTTTGCTTCTTAGTCTAACTAAAGGTTTGTTGATCTTGTTTATCTTTTTTAATAAAAACAACTTTTTTGTTGATCTTTTGTAATTTTTTTAGTCTCAATTTCGTTTATTTCTGCTTGATCTTTATTACTTCTTTTACTGATTTTTAGGTTAGTTCTTGCTTTTCTAGTTTCTTGAGGTGCATTGTTAGATTGTTTATTTGGAGTCTTTTTATTGAGGTGTTTATTACTATAGACTTCCCTCTTTTCTTTTTTTTTGAGACGGAGTCTCACTCTGTCACCAGGCTGGAGTGCAGTGGTGCGATCTCGGCTCACTGCAACTTCCACCTCCTGGGTTCAAGCGATTCTCCTGCCTCAGCCTCCTGAGTAGCTGGGACTACAGGCGTACACTACCACACGCAGCTAATTTTTGTATTTTTAGTAGAGACGGGGTTTCACAATGTTGGCCAGGATGGTCTCGATCTCTTGACCTCGTGATCTGCCTGTCTCGGCCTCCCAAAGTGCTGGGATTACAGGCGTGAGCCGCCGCACCCGGCCGACTTCCCTCTTAGCACTCCTTTTGCTGCATCCCATTGTTCTAGTATGTTGTATTTCCATTTTTATTTTTTCAAGAAATTTTTAAATTTTATTTTTAGTTGCTTCCTTGCCTCGTTGGTTGTTCAGTAGCATGTCGTTTAATATCTGTATTTGTGCAGTTTCCAAAGTTCCTCTTATTACTGATTTCTACTTTTATTCTGTTGTCAGATAAATACTTCATATGATTTTGACTTTTTAAAATTTGTTGAGAATTGTTTTGTGGCTATCACATGGTCTGTCCTGGAGAATGTTTTATGTGCTGATGAAAAGAATGTGTATTCTGCAGCAGCAAGTGAAATGTTCTATAAATGTCTATTAGGTCCATATGGTCTAGTATGTAGTTTAACTCTGATCTTTCTTTGTTGATGTTCTACCTGGAAGATCTGTCCATTCCTGAAAGTGAGGTTGAAGACCTCTGTTATTACTGTATTGAAGTCTGTCTCTCCCTTTAGATCTATTAATATTTGCTTTATATATTTGAGTGCTCCATTGTTGGGTGCATATATACTTACTATTGTTAGATCCTCTCGCTGAATTGACTCTTTTTTCATTGTATAATTACCATCTTTGTCTTTTTTTTTTTTTTTTTTGAGACAGAGTCTCACTGTTGCCTAGGTGGGAGTGCAGTGTCATGATCTCGGCTCACTGCAAGCTCTACCTCCCAGGTTCAAGTTATTCTCCTGCCTCAGCCTCCCCTTTGTCTCTTTTTATAGTTTTCAACTTAAAAGTCTATTCTGTCTGATATAGGTACAGCTTCTCCTGCTCTTTTTTGGTTTTCATTTTTATGGAATATCTTTTTCCATTCCTTCACTTTCAGTCTATGTTAGCCTTTATAGGTGAAGTGAGTTTCTTGTATGCGGTATACACTTTTATGGTGTTGAGTCACTCTGTGTCTTTTTTTTATTATTATTATTCCTGGGCCTAAGCTATTCTCTCATCTCAGCCTTCCAGTCAGCCAGGACTATAGGTGCATATCACTGTGCCCAGCTCACTCTGTGTCTTTTAATTGGAGAATTTAGCCCACTTACATTCAGTGTTATTATTGATTGGTAAGGTCCTACTACTGCCATTTTGTTACTTGTTTATTAGTTGCTGTGTAACTCCTCTCTTTTTCCTGTCTTTTTTTTTTATAGTTAAGTGATTTTCTCTTGTAGTATGTTTCAATTCGCTGCTTTTGATTTTAGTGTATCTATTGTAGGCTTTGCACTGTGATTACCATGAGGCTTACAAAAAAAATCTAGTTACAACAAGTATTTAAAACTGATACCAACTTAACTTTGATCACAAAACAGCAAAACCAACAAACCATAAAAAGAAAACCTATACGCATTAACTCTCTTCTCCCCCCATTTTAGCATTTTTGATGTCATCATTTTATGTTATTGTCTCTTAACAAATTGTCAGTTTTTTGATAGTTTTTTCTTTTAGTCTTCTTACTAAATATATATGTGGTTTAAACACTGTGATTAGAATATTAGTGTGACAATCACATTAGCATCATTTTCTTTCAGTTTGGAGAACTCCCTTTAGTGTCTAAGAAATCACACATTTCTTATAGGATAGGTCTGATAGCAGTAAATTCCCTCAACTTTCGTTTGTCTCGGGAAATCTTTTATTTCCCTTTTTCATTTCTAAGGAATAACTTTGCCATGTACAGTATTTTTAGGTGGCAGTTTTTTTCCTTTAACACTCTGAACATACTGCCCCACTCCCTCTTGGCCTGTAAGGTTTCTGCTGAGAAATCTGCTACCAAGCATATTGGATCTATCTTATATGTTATTTGCTTCTATTCTCCTGCTGTTTTCTAAATTCTCTCTTTGTCTTTGACCCTTATGAGTTTGTAAATTGGAGTATTCTTGTTTGAGTTAACTCAGATTGGTGACCCTTGACCTTCCTGTACCTGTATATTCTGGTTTGGAAAGTTTTCTGTTATTACTTGTTTGAGTAAACGTTCTACTCCTTTGTCTTTCTCAGTTCTCTCTTTAACTCCAGTAACCCCAATATTTGCTCTTTTGATGTTGTTTTATAGATCCTATAGACCTTGTTCATTCCTTTTCATTCATTTCATTTCTTTCTTCTCCTCTGACTATGTATTTTCAAATAGTCTATCAACGAATTCACTGATTCTTTCTTCTGTTTGATCAATTCTGCTATTGATGCTCTATATTGCATTTTTAATTTATTTTTCCGCTCTGAGGTTTCTATTTGATTTTTTTCATTAGTATTTCAACCTTTTAAAAATTTCTCTGACAAATTTTTGAATAGATTGTGTGGGTTTTCTTAAAGTTTGTTGAGCTTCCATTTTGAATTCTTTGTCTGAGAGATCACACATCTCCCTGACTTTAGATTCTGTCTCTGGTGCCTTACTTTGTCTATTTGGTGAGGTCGTGTTTCCCTGAATGTTCTCGATGCTTGTGGTAGTACAGTGGTATTGTGCATTGATATATTAGGTATGTACTTTAGTCTTCACAGTCTGGCTTTGTTTATACTTGACCTTCCTCAGAGGGCCTTCCAGGGATTCTAAGCTGACTGACTTTCATGTTCCCTGAGCTTGTGACCACTGCAACACTTGACATCACTCTAAGCCCAGGCTTGCTGCAGGTCTCTCAAGAGCTCTGAAGTTTATGTGGCTTTCTATCCTTCATGGACTGGGGGAAGACCCAAGGAGGGTACTGAGGCTATTTGGGAATGCTGGCCAGGGACCTGGGTCCAGAAGACTGTCCTGGTGGCTCAGACAGGTATGCATCCCAGCAGGTCTCTGCACAGGTGGATGGGTCCCCAGCTGCAGTTAGAGGGGGTAGAAGTGAGACTGGACCTCTTTAGGATCTGTGTGAAAAGGAGGCTGGTGGGCCTGTTTTGTTGGCTCAGATGGTTATGTGTCGCCCAGCAGGTTCCTGCACAAGTGAGGTAATTCCTCAACTGCAACAGGAGGGGCTTGAGCTGAGACTGGGCCCTCTTGGGATCAGCTGTGGGAATGGAGGCTGGTGTGTCTCATGTTGGCTCAGAGAGGCATGTGTCTTCAGCAAGTTCCTGCGCAGATAGGATAGTTCCCCAGCTGCAGTGAGGGGGCCCTGAGGGGGATCTGCTGTGAGATAGAGGTTGGTGAGCCTTTCAGGGAGGCTCTGAGTCCTGAGCTGAGAGATATGGGTGAGTCTGCCTCTGGGTCCTTATGCAAGCAACTCTGAGCTGGGACCTCAGCTAAGGAAGGTGAGGGCAGCACCACAAGGCTACTTTCCAGCCCACTGCTGAGACCAGTGCTAGCGGGCAGACTAGCCTTTCTGCCAAAACACTAGTGTGTACAGTTCCTTCTGGACCCCATGGCAAATGGTTTTGGTGGCAGGATCATGGGCAAACAGGGAAGTAGCCAAGCCTCTTCTGGGGACTGAGCTGTTTTTGGGCTTCAATCTGGAAGTCAGTTCAGGGGGACAGATCAACCACCTTATTGTGAGAGAATATAAGTAGGTTGCCTTCTATTCTGCCATCTTGGTGACCTCAAGGTTTCTGTTACTCAAAATCTATTATTTAGACATCATCTGGTTATATGTCAATATACAACATATTTATATGTCAGATAACAGTTAATATTTTAATGTGAATTCATAATATAAATATATTATGAATAAGGTAATGTGGCATTCTTTGTTGTGACTGTTAGAATATCTTATTTTGTATTTACTAGTTATGGAGGTAGTTACCTTTATACACTAGACTCTTCTCCTGTTATATGTGTCCATATGTGTGTTTCTATGTGGTGACTTAATTTATCTCTGTATTCACTTCTTTATTTTTCTTCTTTCATCTTAATGTTTCCTGCAATTTAAAATATCTTTATATTGCTTATAAGTGATTCTACAATTATATCATTATGTTCTGATAGTTTCTTTGGCATCCTCTATTTTATACTGATCTCCTATATACAAACAAAAGCTTGACTGTTTGGAATTTTTAATGTTTATAGAAAACAGGAAAAACACACTCTAGGTTATAAACAGAGATTACCTGGAGCATAGGAAATAGAAGGAGGTAACCTAGGGAGAAATAAGAAGCAAAGTTAAGCAGAACAGGTGTTTTGTTTGTTTCAGAATTTTATTACAAGTGATGGGGGGTAGAGGAGAGGTTGGTTGGAGAGAAAAGTAGAATTCATAGTGTGAAGAGAGGTCCAAGGCATGGCATTTAATTTTTTTGGCTGCCTTAATATAAAATAACCTTCTGGCTGCCAATTTTGATGAGCATTTTGAAACTTTGTTGTTGATGGGGAAATGAACCAAGCTTTAAGAGACATTAAATCTATAGGTATGTTTAGAAATCTGGTATACCGGCCGGACGCAGTGGCTCACGCCTGTAGTCCCAGCACTTTGGGAGGCCAAGGCGGGCAAATCATGAGGTCAGGAGTTCGAGACCAGCCTGGCCAACATAGTGAAACCCGTCTCTACCTAAAAATACAAAAATTAGCCGGGCATGGTGGCTCGCGCCTGTAGTCCAAGCTACTCGAGAGGCTGAGGCACTTTGAACCTGGGAGGCGGAGGTTGTCGTGAGCCAAGATCGCGCCACTGCACTCCAACCTAAATAACAGAGTGAGACTCCGTCTCAAAAAAAAAAAAAAGAAAAGAAATCTGATGCACTTTAATAGCAGGCCCAGGTCAGACATTTTGTATGTAAAATTTATCAAAGTGAATCTAGTGGCAATTTAACAGTGAGCCTAAAATATAAAATAAATTCTGCTCTCCCCCAACATTTCTTTTTGATTTGCTTCCCAGTATACATGCACATAAAACAGCGAGACAGAGTTATTTTTGATTGAGTATAGAATGTCTTTGTTAACTGTATAGGCAACCAATTTTTTCAGCCTACCTAGTGGTGAAAAGCGTCAGGTTATGGAGGTTAAGGGGAAGTCTAGAAGAGAGGAAATTCCCCTGATAAATAAACTAAGGTCATTCTGAATTTTGTTGGTTAAACAGGATATTGGGTTGCAAGTGGAAGGAACATGGTGTAATTATGATCCCATTGTTGTGACAGTGACTCCCCCTTATCCTCTCTCAAAAGTACGATATATGTATCTATACATATAAAGCTGTTAATGGCTTGGAGCATAGTAACCTTTATATAGCCATTAGCATTTATTGTTGTTAACATTGTCATTATTTATGAGCATGGAAGATATATTTGTTTTTTAAAAAAGGTTTCTAATGGGTACAAAAAATAGAATAAGACCTTCTATTTGATAGCACAACAGGGTGACTATAGTCAATAATAACTATGCATCTTAAAATAGCTTAAAGAATATAATTGGATTGTTTGCAACTCAATGGGTAAATGCTTGAGGGGATGGACACTCCATTCTTCATGATGTGCTTATTTCATGTTGCATGCCTGTATCAAAACATATCAAGTACCACATACAAATATACACCTACCTACTATGTACCCACAAAAAGGTTTTTAAAGGGTGTCTATATGGGATGAGGTAAAAAGGGAGCTGGTATGAGGAGGCCCTTGGAAGGGAAATTAGACCAAAAAAGGAAAAAAAATAGAAGGCATTAAAGAGTGTGCATGTATGTGTGTGTGTGTATATATCTGTGGTTTCATAAGTGTAAAAATTAAGTGCATATATAAATTTATATGTACATGTATATATCCTCATACACATGTGAACATTTTTAAAGGGGGAGAAGAGAAAATACGCATGTTATTAATAGAATCAGGCAGGTTTATTTTCAAATTTTAGTTCTTTTTTTAAAATTTATTTGAGATCTGATAAACATGGATCCAATTTTAGTTCTTTTCTTTTCTTTTTTTTTTTTTTCAGACAGAGTCTCGCTCTGTAGCCCAGGCCAGAGTTCAGTGGCATGATCTCAGCACACTGCAACCTCCGCCTCCTGGGTTCAAGTGATTCTCCTGCCTCAGCCTCCCAAGTAGCTGGGACTATAGGCACCCGCCACCCTGCCCGGCTAATTTTTTGTGTTTTTAGTAGAGATGGGGTTTCACCACGTTAGCCAGGATGGTCTCAATCTCCTGACCTCGTGATCCGCCCGCCTCGGCCTCCCAAAGTGCTGGGATTACAGGCGTGTCAATTTTAGTTCTAACTCATTAACTGTAGTGCTGGACACGTTAGCTTTCCCGTATAAGCTTATTTCATCATTTCTGAAATCTGGATCATCATCCCTGCCACAGAAGTTATTAGGATAAAATGAGGTGATGTGCATGTCACGTACTTATCGCAGCTCCTGGCCCTAAGTCGTCCTCATAAATTCACTTCTTTCGTGTGCTTCTTCTCCTTCAACTCTTTACCCTCCTTAATTTTTGAAAACTATTTGAAATAATTCATTTAAACTAACAGTCAGTCTTTTAACTTAGAGCTATTTTTCACATAAAAGTATTGCAGTATTATAATTAATCAAGGCCTTTCAGAGATACCAGTACTTACAGATGTAACACCATTTCATTAAACTTCATTATCCCAGAATTACCCGTGAACCAATTTTATAAATCTTAAAAAAATTTCACCTTCAAGTAGGTATGCTGGTTTACAGTCATTTTAAAAGTCACTTATGTTGACTTAAGTTTTTTGGTTTAAAGTCTGTTTTTTCATAACTTATTAGTGATTTAAAAATTGGAGTTTGATACTTTTATGTACTTGCTCCTCACTGCCACGTCTGTAATACCTTTGTACAGCCAAGACAAGGCTAAGATCCACAGCTCCAGATCCTACCTCTCTCTCCAGTCAAAACCTACAGCCAAGTGGCACCTCGTTCATCAACAGCAAATCTATGCTCACGTGGTAGTAACTCCTGTCTGGTAATATGCTCCTTAATAGAGATTTGGATTGGAAGGCAATGCTTAACCCAAAGAAGGTTTGGAAACAGTGAAGTTTAAATATACAACAGGTTATAGAGAATCTCCTAGGTAGACAAGGTACCTCATATTCCCTCTCAGATTACATGATACAGCAAGCAACCACTAATTTTTTCACCTCAAGAAGCTGCATCATCCATATGCATGCATCTGCTGTCTAGGAAAGTGTAAGATTTTGTCTATGCTAAATTTTTTTTTAGACTGAAAAAGATTTAAATTTGATTTCAGTCTCTGCTCCTGAGTGTTTGGCTTTCAAAGGAAAAGGATATTTTGGATAAACCACAGTCAATCTGCTGTCTTCATACCATGCTGTCCCTCCTGAGCAAGATGAAAGGTAAACAAAGTTTGTTGCTCTCGTCAACAAAGTTTCGTGTTTGAAATGTCACAAAAATATGGGAGAGTGGATAGGATCCCTTAACAAAAGGAGTCTGTAGTGTACAAAACATTTCACCGTAGAGATTCTTTTATGTATTAATAGAATACTCTTAATGCCTTTGACTTATTAATTTATGAAATTTTATATTTTGTATCATCATAAAAAAACATGATTTGAACAATACATCTTAACTCAGTAAGGCAAATGGAATGGTCTTCGGGGAAGGCAATGTTTTTCTTGTTATTTTTTGTATGATTATCAGAATATTAATCTGTTAAAATATTCAACAGTTTTCAGTAATGATGAAAAATTTCAAATAAGGATTTATATTGATTCAGAACAAAGATGACTAAAAGAGCATAAATAAATGGAATAGAAATGTTCTGAATAAAATAGATTGTTAGACTTCCACTTCATTGAGAAATACAAAAACACATCAGTAGAGAACTTAGTTTTAACATTATGTTTAACATAAATGGTTAGTCCAAAAAATTGACAGGGTAAGAGTTTATTTTTCTGTTTTCTCCTATCGCTATAGTGGCCATCGATGAGACCTGGGATTCTCAGTCTGTGTCCCCATGGTGGCAGCAGATGCGCACAGCCTGTATTCAGTCTGAGAACAATGGAGCCGCTCTGTTGTCTGCACATGTTGGGCATTCTGTTGCTGCACAGATATCAAACAACATGACAGAGAAAAAAGTAAGTGGGTAGAGGTATGACTTTGATCTGTACACATCCAGTAGGCTAAGGGGATGCTTTCCTTTTCTGGGGTTTTTCGGGGGGTTTTTTGGAGCGGGGAGAGGGATGAGAGGTGCTCCCCTTAATTTGTTTATTGAGAATGATGCCATGGATACTTGAATTTAGCAGTTGCCACATGGCAGTATCCTACTGTGTTTTTTCCTCATCTCTTGAGGACTCACATTTCCTTTACAGCTCATGGTGGATCAAATAATTTTTTCCAGGGGGTGTTACCTTAATTTGGATGAGACACCTAAATAGGTCTGTGGAGATTCACTTAACATTGTCAGCCACTGTTGTTTATAGGCTAAATTTAATATTGCCTGCTTGAAGTGTTCATTATGATGGAGAGAGATGAAATTTCAGATTGTTTTTTAGGTTGAAGAGTGCATTCTGAAGAAATATAAGTATTTTGATGGTACTGATAGACAAAACTTGGCCCTTGCCAAAGATGGCCCAGAAAACTTTGAAATGTATGCTGGTTGAGTCAGGGCCATTAGTGCAGGACTCCTTATAAATATCTGAACTCACCATCCTTGCCCATGAGTCTCCAGTCTACTCCTGACCCTCATGTTTCATCCAGCCAAGTAGTAATATTTGTGAAATAGCATGTATGTGTTGCTTTGTGATGTATCCTCAGTATCCATCAGCTTTGAAGTTAAAAGCTCATTCAAGTTAATATTGATTCAGAATCTTTGGCAAAGAATCACCAGTGCATTTTTTATTAGTTTTCCCAAACAGTTTTGGGTGCTGATTCAGAGGCCCTCACTGATTCCTGGGAGGCACTTTCTCTTGACACTGAGTACTGGAAACTCCTTCTGAAACAGCTGGAGGATTGTCTCATACTTCAGACTCTGCTTCACAGCAAAGGGAACACTCAGACCTCCAAAGTGTCATCACTGCAGGCTGAGCCACTTCCAAGGCTTTCTGTTAAAAAGTTATTAGAAGGAGGAAAAGGTAAGCTGAAGTTTATTTGAGCATTTGCATCCATTTTTTTATGTTACGAGGGTTTCTTTTAATAGAAATGACGGAAAGAATAGAGAAAGAAAAATACACTCAGATTTAAAAATAACAATAACCTTCTATATACTACCTTTAAATTAATTTTCTCTAAAGTCTCATTTGGTCAGTTCCATGCTCAGGAACTGCTAGGTGCTTCCCTCTGCCTAAGAAAATTGGCAGTGATTCTCAAAGAGTGGTCAGAGGACCTCAGGAGTCCTCCTTTTTTCACCTACATGTCTATATGAGACCAGATTTTCCTCTTATACTTCAACCAAAACACAGAGCACAATAGATTGAATGGCAAAACTGATTGGAGAATCCAGATATAAACCAGGCATTACAGAGATTTGCAAATATGTAAAGTAGTGCCATGTTTCTCACCAAATATCCTTTTTTTTTTTTGCATTGGGAAATATAATTACTTTTTTTATTATTATACTTTAAGTTATGGGATACATAAGCAGAACGTGCAGGTTTGTTACATAGGTATACACGTGCTATGGTGGTTTGCTGCACCCATCAACCCGTCATCGACATTAGGTATTTCTCCTAATGCTATCCCTCCCCTAGCCCCGCAATCCCCCACAGGCCCCGGTATGTGATGTTCCCGTCCCTGTGTCCATGTGTTCTCATTTTCAACTCCCACTTATGAGTGAGAACATGCGGTGTTTGGTTTTCTGTTCCTGTGTTAGTTTGCTGAGAATGACGGTTTCCAGCTTCATCCACGTCTCTGCAAAGGACATGAACTCATCTTTTTTATGGCTGCATAGTATTCCATTGTGTATCTGTGCCACATTTTCTTTATCCAGTCTATCATTGATGGGCATTTGGGTTGGTTCCAAGTCTTTGCTATTATGAATAGTGCTGCAGTAAACATGCGTGTGCATGTGCCTTTATAGTAGAATGGTATATAATCCTTCGGGTATATACCCAGTAATGGGATTGCTGGGTCAAATGTAATTATTTTCATAAAATATTAGCGTGTAATCAGTTTATTTTCATTTCAAAATGAACTAATAAAATATTTTTTAATTTATCAGTTTTAATTTTTAGTACCATAAAGATTGACAGCTATAACTCATAAACCAAAGTTCTGTGGGGTTGCCAGTAATTTTAAGGGGATCATGAGACTAGTAAGTTCAAGAATTGCCTGAACAAAGCATAAACTCTTAAGCTTGCTCTCCAATAACTTTTGACTTTGAATCCAACTGATTTTTCTATTTCTTTCTCATTTGCTTCCTAGATTTTAGTTAAAATGAAGCATCCATATGCTTCCCGTCTTAGATCTGGACCTATCCTCTTCCCTTTCCCTGCCTCTCTCACTCATGGATATCGAAATCTTACTCATCTTTCAAGGTCCAGCTCAAATGCTTCTCCTCCAGGAAACCTTTCATGATTCACTAACTGCAAATTTTCTCTTTTTCCTCCTAATATCCACAGAACGTTATTCCTCTGTTGTGAAGCATCACTTTCTACTGTCCTGGAATCATTTGGGTTCCTGTGCTTATATCTTGCAGGAACATAAACATCTTACATTTTTAGTTGTCTTTGGGGGCTCACACTTTTTATCAGCAGGTCTTTTAGGCATTTGATACTGGAAGGACTGTATATGAGGTTTATAAATACCCACGTTTATAGATTTTTAGTTTACTTCTTTTCTCATTCTTTATAAAACTTGTGATCTTTTTCTTATTGTAAACTCACCACACTTCATGTTGCCACCTAGTGAAAGGGTAAGGATGCTATTTGAATATTAACCTAAGCAATGGAATCAGGGGCTTAATTCTGGAATGAGAATTTTCCAATGATTTAGAAGCCAAACATAAGAAATTAGATCACCCAGCACACTGCTCACATTTATTTTCACTGGTAATTGTGGATTTACTGTGAAGCATTCTTTTTGTGGAAAGGTTTTTATTTGAATCAAAAGATGAGGAAAGACTGAGAAAGTTTTGGTAAACAATAGAGTATAATTTGTTTTCGATAATAAACAGGACTCGTTAAATATCTGGAATGTTTTTCAGCGTGTGTTTACAATTTTTTGTACTATATTGATGACTGAGACATGATATAATGCTGTTGATCAGCTATAGCTAAATTAGGCCCATAAATATTTCATATAGGCAAATTCGTTGATTATTAAAAGTAATAGGGCTGGGCATGGTGGCACATGCCTGTAATCCCAGCACTTTGGGACGCTGAGGCAGGTGGATCACCTGATGTCAAGAGTTTGCGACCAGCCTGACTAACATGGTGAAACCCTGTCTCTACTAAATACAAAAATTTAGCCGGGCATGGTGGCACATGCATGTAATCCAAGCTACTTGGGAACCTGAGACAGGATAATCCCTTGTGCCTGGGAGGCGGAGGGTGCAGTGAGCCAAGATTTCACCATTGCACCCCAGCCTGGACAACAAGAGCGAAACTCTGTCTCAAAAAAAAAAAAAAAAGGAATATTTGCTGGGCACAGTGGCTCACACCTGTAATCCTAGCACTTTGAGGGGCTGAGGCAGGCGGATCACCTGAGGTCAGGAGTTTGAGACCAGCCTCGCCAACATGGCGAAACCCCATCTCTACTAAAAATATTAAAAAATTAACTGGGTGTGGTGGGTGCCTGTAATCTCAGTTGCTCGGGAGGCTGAGGCAGGAAAATCACTTGAACCTGGGAGGCGGAGGTTGCAGTGAGCTGAGATTGCACCGCTACACTCCAGCCTAAGCAACAAAGCATGACTCTGTCTCAAAAACAAACAAAAAAGTAATATTATATTGGCCTTAGGAGCCTAGACAAATGTCATACTAACCAATCTATTTTCATTTATAATTTAAGTAAAAGTGTTTTAAGTATATATTAATTTTTTTTGTCTCTGGTAAAGTGTATTTTAAATTTTTGAACTTAGAAAGCATATGGTTTATAGACATATGCATGTGCATTTATATTTATCTAATATTTTCTGAGAGTATAAGGATGCCCTGACATCGTAAATATCCCACTTGTTGCCCTCACAAGTTGCGTGGTAGGTAGGAACACTGCTGTAAATCTCATGGCTTTTTCGGGTCAGCTTCAGGCTGAGAAATGAATGTGGCACTTAGATCTCTTCGTAAGGAAATTGGCTCCCATTGGCAAACACTGCCCTGTGTGTTGTAAATTTTTATTTTCTTTCTTGTTTCCAAACTATAGGTGGCATTGCAGACAGTGTAGCCAAGTGGATATTTAAACAGGACTTCAGCCCTGAAGTATTAAAACTGGCTAATGAAGAAAGAGATGCAGAAAACCCAGATGAACCCAAAGAAGGTGTTAACAGAAGTTTCCTTGAGGTATCAGAGATGGAGATGGACTTAGGAGCCATACCAGGTGATACACAAATAATGAGAAATATGAAATCCAAATTGGAAAGATGTGGCCAAGTGTTCATTAAGGAAAAAAATAACATCACTGCTTTCTTCTGACTTTCAGACTTACTGCATTTAGCCTATGAGCAGTTTCCTTGTAGCCTTGAGCTCGATGTCTTGCATGCACATTGCTGCTGGGAGTACGTTGTTCAGTGGAATAAAGATCCAGAGGTAAGATTCTCGTTACCTCTTTCATGTATATTTCTGCTTCTGTGTTCATGCTATTCATATGTGGGGACTGTCTAATTAAATAGCTTATTATAAACACTGGCTTTTTCCCCGTTGTAATGCCTCTGTACTAACTAGGGTAGACCTTTTTCACATATTTCCTCTTACAATCCTCCCAGTAAACCTGTGAAGTATAGATACTGTCAGTATCCCTACTCTAAAGAAGAAAATACTAAGGCTCAGAGAAGTTAAGTTTCTTCCCTGCAGACACACAGCTAAGTAAGTGTCAGGATTTAAGCATATGGTTCTCTTTATCTACAACAAGTGTGCTTTGCCCTACTCCCTAGTTAGGTTGTGACAAGTATATTGTTTATTTCCTTCTGAATTCCTGCATGAAATGGCCCCAGCTGAACACAATATTCTTAATATTATAGTCATCGTGATAAAAGTCAAGAGTGAAGGTCCTGAGATCAACCTAGTGTCTGATTGTTCAAATATGTATTTGTCTGTTACTTCTGTTTGCCTCAGAAGAACAAAGAGGCGGATCGTGCCCAGGGTTGACTGTAGTCCAAGGTTAGCCTTGCTGCCCTCTCAGCTGTCTGCTCAGGCTTCATTTTCTATTGCTTTTGGTAGCCACTGTTTCTACCAGGGCATTCACAGTCTAGAAGCAACATATGGAGAAGGCCCCAAGCCTGGAGGCAGAAGGCAGTGATTTGGATCCCAGCTGAATTGCTGACAAGCTTCTGGCTCAGGAGAGCCACTGAATCTCTGGCCTGTTATTTTCTACCTCCTTCCACCTCCTTTTTAAAATGAAGGTGCCATGATCAAATAAGATATAAAAACATATTGTAAATATTCCCCTTTGCCAATCAGTCCTTCACTTAGACCTCCTTAGTCAGTTTCCTGGTAAATTATTCCTCTCAAATCAAAATTCTTATCTTTATCGTCCTTATATGAGGTTACACTATTGCAGAGAACTCTCACAGATGAACTAATTCATGCTAATATATTAATGGAAATGATACTCTTCCTTCCTCCAAAAAACTGTAATCACTTATATATTAAAGGAAGACATTATGAAAGTAAGTGATTTAAATAAAGGAATAGTCTTTGATCAATTAACCTTGACCAAAAAATGATTTTAGGACAGAGGAATCCTCTTAATGCCCTTCAAATCACCCTCTTCAGTTGACTACAGCCTGAATGGTGATCATATTTAGGCTCTCTACTTAAATGTGTTACTTTTCCATTTTATTAAAAAGGAATGTTATATCTAGGATGAGAAAATAATAATTTCTAAAATCTGAATTAATTTCAAATTCAAGTCTAAAAAAGTGGCATTTAAGAAGAAAATTCTGCTTTAAGGTATTTGTTTATAAACCAAAGGCAGCTTGCAGAGGGGACATAGACAAAGCTGACGTCAAGCCCCATGGTTGCTGCATAGAGCTTGTAATCCTCATAGCACACGGTTTCTGAACTCTTCTGTTCAACGTTCTCCTAAAATGAGGGCTGTAATAGTAGTTATCTCAAAAGGTTATTGCATATTTTGAGAAAATGAATGCACAGTGCCTGACATTTTGACTAGTGTTATCAGTATCATTAGTATTGCTTACATTTAAAAGAAGTTGTTGTTTTACTTGTTTGTTTTTCCCGTTAAATATTCATCTTGCCCCATCCAACCAGTCTCAGCTCCACCATTTGACACACACAATTTTATAAGGCTCAAAACAATAAAATTACCTTCAGAGAAATTTCAACACAGTGTGTATTGGCAATGATGATATGTTTGATGATGATGTACAAGCTACAAAATTATTTAGCAGATATCTGAATTATTTAATCAGTGTTGTATACTGTATTTGAGTTTTAATATGTAAACTTCTTTGATTAGAAAGAGTTGAATTTCAAACATCTCATCTAATATTTCATATTTCCTTCCTGCTTTAATGTTTTTCTCTTTGGCACTTACCATTAACATACTAAATATAATATATTAACTTATCATGTTTATTATATAGGTCCCTCACTAGAATTTAAACTCAGTGAAGGCAAGACTTGGGGTCTGTTTTGTTCATTATGGAATCCATCGTGCTTCAAATAGGGCTTGGTGCATACTAGATACTCAATGAATATTTGTTGAATGATGAATGAATGAATAGTATCTACAAAAGTAAGCTTATTGTTTTTAAATCTGTATGAAATTCAAATATTTATTGGAGAGAATATTGCTATGATGTTCAAATCACAGCAAATTTGAATCCAGATGTTAGCCCATATGACCGAGGAGCTTCTGTGAATTAATTATTGTATAGGTAATGTGAGTTGAAGAGGGACAGTTTATCAAAAGTTATTTCTTACCCAATAATTTCATGTTATTATTGCAACATTCTTAGGTGGTTTTATGCAGAAATTTATGTAAGAAGTCTCCATTGATAATGGTAAAACCTATTAAATGATACCTCTTTTTCTTTCTCTTTTTTTTCTCCCTGTATGTAAGGAAGCACGTTTTTTTGTTAGGTCAATAGAACACTTGAAGCACATATTTAATGGACATGTTCAAAATGGTAAGTAAACAGATGTTAGAAACATCACTGGTTGATCTAAAAGAGGCTTCCTGATTTAACAGGATGTGAATTTAAAGATTTACAACATATTAAATTTTTATTTGATTATCCTGCAGCCTAACATATTACTGTGTATTGGCTGAGGTGCAAGGGTCTCTTGAGCCCAGTAGTTCAAGGCTGCAGTGAGCTATGATCACACCACTGCATCCAGCCTGGGTGACAGAGTGAGACCCTGTCTCTAAAAAAAAAAAAAACAAAAAACAAAACAAAAAAAAAACAGTACTGGCCATTTTAACTACTTGGAAAAGTGCTATTTATAAAGGGGCAAAACAACTGATAGTAATCACCACTTCTGTTCCCCAAGCTGACTACTATCCCTGAGTGTAATGAAGGCAGCTGTTCTGCATCTAGCTTTCCAAGGAAAGAGGGAATCAATGATAGATGCAGAACAGCTGCTCATTACACCCTTCACAGATAGTGAAGGAAAGAGGGATGGATTTCTCAGGACTGTAATTCTTAATAAAAAATCTTGGTAGCCAAAAGCCTAATAAGATTAGACTGTAGCAACTATCTTGTGCGTCTTATAATGGATGTGAATATTCTCCATTAGCTGCCAGACCTTGGCAACTACTGATGCCTCCTTGAAAAAATATTGAACTTGTAAACAGATTCCATTTAATAGATAGATGGGTTTCATTATAGGAATTGAGGATATCAGCACTAAGCTAGTTAGTAACCTTAGTAAATGATGAGACTTGGTGTTAGGCTGGGTAAGAGGAGATATCACCTTATGTCTCTGTAATAAATTCTAGAGAAGCTATGTATTTTTCACCTCTATCACATGCTTGCAGGTGACATGAAATCCAGTTGCAGAAATTGTAAAATATCCCATTTTACTTGAAGAGAACTTGAAAATTACTTATTCATCTCTTAGATCTTACCTTCATCCAAAATATATATATATATATATATATATGTATTTATATATTTACCTTGACTGATTTAGAAAATATCATGTTTAGATTATTCTGACTGCCAGGCGCAGTGGCTCACGCCTGTAATCCCAACACTTTGGGAGGTTGAGGCGGGCGGATCACGAGGTCAGGAGATCGAGACCATCCTGGCTAACATGGTGAAACCCCGTCTCTACTAAAAATATAAAAAATTAGCTGGGCATGGTGGCAGGTGCCTGTAGTCCCAGCTACTCGGGAGGCTGAGGCAGGAGAATGGCCTGAACCTGGGAGGCGGAGCTTGCAGTGAGCAGAGATCGCTCCACTGCACTCCAGCCTGGGAGAGAGAGTGAGACTCCGTCTCAAAAAAAAAAAAAAAAAATTTAAGTTACTAACTGACTTCAGACTAGTATTTCTTCAAGTCAGGCCTTTACCTGTTTGTACCTTTACCCATCGAATAGGGTTCCTGGCTTCTCATAGCCTGTGAGGGGCCTTACTCATAGACAGACTCAGCTACAAGGGTAGTAATAATAGCATGTGAAATGCCATGTTTGCATTGCCTAATTGACAACTGTTTCAGAAATTTAATGTTAATGCCACAGCTCAATGAGTAGTGACAGGGTCTTGCTTTGTTACCCCAGTTGGAGTATAGTGGCACACATAGCTCACAATAATCTTGAACTCCTGAGCTCAAGCTATGCTATCACCTCAGCCTCCGAGTGCGACTATAGCCATGTACCACCATGCCTAATTTTTTAAACATTTTTTCATAGGGATGGGTTCTGGCCATGTTGCCCAGCCTGGTTTGTTTGTTTGTTTGTTTGTTTTTTATATATTTTGTTTTTAATACTTTTTTATATAACTACATACTTTAGTTTGTAGTTATATGTGAAAAAAATCAATTGACAGACATTGGGATTGTTTCTAGTGTTTGGCTGTTGGGAATAAAACTGTTCCCAACAATCTCATACATATGTTCTGTATTCATTTCTCTAGTGTATATACCCAGCAGAATTGTCGGGTGATAGAGCAGACACATGTTTAGCTTCAGTAGCTACCACCCAGCAGTTTTCCCTGTGGTTTTACCAAATTATTATACCACCAGTAATGCATGAGTGTTCCATTTGTTCCATATCCTCACTAATACTTGGTATTATAATTTAAAAATTGTTCTTAGCCTTTTTGGTGGTTATGTAATGCTGTCTCACTGTGACATTGTATTTCTCTCATAACTAATGATGTGACTCTTTTCTTCATGCTTAGTGGCAATTTAGACATACTCTTATACAGCCTAGTTCTGATTTTTATTAAATCAGATTTTAAATGAAATTAAAGATTTCATGAACTTTATAACTATTACATAAGATATAAAAAATGAAATCAAAATAGTCTATATAGTTTAATAAGCTTAAGAAAGACAGTAATTTATGTGTAATAAAAGTGAGACTGGCCGGGCGCGGTGGCTCACGCCTGTAATCCCAGCACTTTGGGAGGCCGAGGCGGGTGGATCACGAGGTCAGGAGATCGAGACCATCCTGGCTAACACAGTGAAACCCCATCTCTACTAAAAAATACAAAAAATTAGCCGGGTGTGGTGGCGGGCGCCTGTAGTCCCAGCTACGCGGGAGGCTGAGGCAGGAGAATGGCGTGAACCCGGGAGGCAGAGCTTGCAGTGAGCCGAGATCGCGCCACTGCACTCCAGCCTGGGCGACAGAGCGAGACTCCGTCTCAAAAAAAAAAAAAAAAAAAAAAAAAAGTGAGACTATATAAGCATTCTATTTACTACTTTTACTTGCTATCTAGGCATTGCACTGATGATGTGGAATACGTTCTTAGTTAAAAGATTTTCTGCTGCTACATACTTAATGGATAAGGTAAGGTAGTTTCTTGTATTGACTTCTTATTTATTTGGTTCTCTTAATTGACTAATATTAGAAAGATTGTTCACATTAGGCTTTGTTAGACTATTTTTAATTTGATAATTAGATTTTACTCATACTCAGTTAAATGTAATGCCCAGTACTGGCATTTTAATGACATAAAGAAGGACTCTAAATCCTCATAAAGAGACTAATATATTATAAAAGCCTCTTAACTAAAGAGATTAGGACTGGTAGTTGATTCAAGCAAGGATTTGCATTTTATTTTAAATTAAAGTGTACAAATTTACACTTACCAATCTTTGATGTAAGGCCAAGATATTTTCTTTGAATGGAGTTGATTGCATTCTCCTTTGGTTTTCTTGTGTAAACCTCACCCATAATGTATTGCCTATCATGGCTAGATCTTATTTTTTTTTAAGTTGTTTTGTAATCTGAGTCCAAAACCTTTAGATTTCTATAATTTTTATAGTTGTTCCCTCTGTATCTAATCCAAAAGACCTAGCAGTTATTCTCCTCCATAAATCTTTGCAAAGCATTCAACATAGCATTCATGTAAATAACTCCCCTTTTTTTCTCATTCATATTTCATCAGTTATGGAATTAAATTACATAATTACAGTGACATCTACAACCAGCATGAGTAGCTTTGGGAACAAGCATAACATATAAGCATAGAACTCAACTGGTGGGAGCAGAAGCTGCTAGCATGCCGACAGTACCAGCCTAGCCTCCAGCTGAGTGGCCAGGGGCACTAGTTAGTGTGTTTTACAGGCCACTCAACAATGTAGATTAGTGTAGCATCAGATGAGTGGATGCTAAGAGAGTTACCACTGTAAAGATAACATATTCTTTTAAATGTATAGTCACAGTCATTCCTGCATCATGAATAGCACCACAGCCAAGACCCAACTTTAGGCCACTGCTTCCCTTGAAATTACTCTCTTTGATGTTACTGATAACATTTTTCTAGTTAAATCTAACCATTCTTTCCTCTGTGCTCATCTTCCTTGACTGATTAGCTTCTTTCTTGGAACTTGCATCTTTTGGCCTTTATGATGTTGTTCTCCTATTCAACTTCACCTCTTACCCCCTCGTCTTTTGAGAGAATAACAGTAAAATGTAATTTATGTGTGTTACAATTTGTAGTTTCAGAGCATTCTCACATCCACAATCACTTTTGATCTTCACTACTTTGGGGCGGAAATAGTCCTAAACCAGGAAGTAGGAAATTTGTGATTGGATAAGTCTTTATTATAATGTGTTATCTCTCATGTGCCAAGACTATGCTAGGTTCTGTGGTTGAACCAATGGAAGTTACGGTCCTGGCCCTCAAAGAGCTCATAGTTTGAACACCAGGTAAACAGACAATAGGGAGTGTTTGGAGCTCAGAAGAGGAGGAAATAAATAACAAAACAAGGGGAAGGCTTCTGACTTAAATTTTGGTGGATGCCTATATATATACCAGTAAAAAGTAGGTGAGAGGAAAGTGTATCCCAGCAGTCCTGGAGATATGAGGCACTTGTTGGATTCAGAGAACTAGAAGTAGCTTAGGATGGCTGGAACATAGGCTATATTAGAAGAAAAGAAAAGCTAAGATGAAGAAATTCCTGTGCAGGCTGTGAATTTGGATTTTCTAGTAGTATGTGTAAGCTTAGCACAGGGTCTGGCACATGGGGTAAGGGCTCAGTAAATGGTAGCTATTATTTTATATTGAAGACACTGGGGCAATTCTAAGCAGAGGAATTATATATTCAAATTTGTGTTTAAAAAGATGATTCTGGCAACAGACAAAATATCTTGGGACTGGGGTCAGCTGATCTTGGTTGTTCCAAGGCTGTTGCAGTAATCCCAGCAAGTGGTAGTGAGGTGACATTTTTCTCCAGTGTCTCCTGTGAGTTTCCTCTCTTATCAAGTAGTATTTCTGAGGGCAGAACTTTTACCTCCCACTTATTACACTGTAGACATATACAGTGGAATCTTAATAAGTACTTATTGCGTAAGGAAATTTTTCTGGGCTAGGAATATAACTCCCATGTGCTTTAGAGTGGTTTTCCTTTCTTTCTATTTCAAACAATTGTGTCTTTATCAACAAGCTGAATTCTTAGGTGTTCTTGATTAGTAGCCCTGAATTAGGCTCTGGGTTCTTTTTTTAGTTTTTCTTTGGTGGGAGTGGGATGGAGTCTCACTCTGTTGCCCAGGCTGGAGTGCAGTGGCACAATCTTGGCTCACCGCAACCTCCACCTCCTGGGTTCAAGTGATTCCCCTGCCTCAGCCTCCCGAGTAGCTAGGACTACAGGTGCACACCACCACGCCCAGCTAATTTTTGTATTTTTAGTAGAGATGGGGTTTCACCATGTTGGCGAGGCTGGTCTCAAACTCCTGACCTCAAGTGGTCGGCCCACCTTGGCCTCCCGAGTGCTAGGATTACAGGCATGAACTACCACACCCAGCCCAGGCTCTGGGTTTTTAGGCAACACAGTTATTTGACTGTACAAAGTGAGGGCCAGATTTTTAGAGTTTTTACTTATTTAATAGTTCAGAAATATGTAATTTATATTTGAAAAGGATTATTCTTGAGCCCAGTGTGAGATTAAGTTTCACCACAAATTTAATTGCATCTACTGTTGGTAGAGCCAACAGCTAATTAATGAGGCTGTCACATTTATTTATAGCTCCATTTATGGTTTTTAAATTCGGTTACTTTTTATTATTTGTGCCATAGTAATGTCTTTTTATTTAAATTATTAAATGTTACAACATTTTATCTTTTTATTTTAGGTTGGAAAATCACCAAAGGATAGGTTATGCCGAAGGGTAAGTGAATCTCCCATAGCTAGAATTATGGTTGTTAATTCCACACTTTTATGTAGTACTTTATTAACTGTATAGGTGAACTTTGCCTTTTATCATTGTGATGACGTATCAGAAGGAGATAAGAAAAATGAAAAGAGAATACTGCATTAAGGAAACTGGTCATGAACTATGGCCAATTTTAATTTACTTTTCCAGATTGTTAGATAGCATGTTAAACTAGGTTTTTATAAGATGTTGTTCAGCTTTGAACTGTGAACAGGATAACATGCTACCATTGCTGCATATTCCGATTAGACATTTATAATAGAAGCATCCAACATCAAATTGAAGCAGGTTCAAATGAAGTAGTTAATTTGATCTACCTATATATATGATATATATAATAACATAAGTATACAAATACAACATTAGTCTTAACTAATATTCTAATCCATGGATATGGGACTTGTATTTGACCCAAGAAGTTAATAGTACTAGCTTCCATTGTTGAAGACTTTTTCTCATGTGTTCTTGAGAATGGTTGTATGACTAGAGTGTGTACGTGTGTGTGCGTGCATGTGTGTGTGCATGTACCCACAAACACTGAATTATTTGCTTTGGGGATGTGAGGAAATTATAGATTGTTGGTTTTAAAAAGATTATATGGCAGGGCGCGGTGGCTCACGCCTGTAATCCTAGCACTTTGGAAAGGCGAGGCCGGTGGATCACCTGAGGTCAGGAGTTTGAGACCAGCCTGACCAACAAGGTGAAACCCCATCTCTACTAAAAATAGAAAAACTAGCCAGGCATGGTGGTGGGTGCCTGTAATCCCAGCTACTCAGGAGGCTGAGGCAGGATAATAGCTTGAACCTGGGAGGTGGAGGTTGCAGTGAGCCGAGATCGTGCCTCTGTACTCCAGCCTGGGCAACAAGAATGAAACTCTGTCTCAAAAAAAAAAAAAAAAAATGATTATACACAAATGCAGTGGTCCCTTGGACAAGCCCTTTAAAGGAGTCATTGAGGATCGTCTGTTGCTCACAGCATCAATCCGGTATTTAGTTCTCAAGCTTGAGGATTCTAGTTTTGCTCAGAGGGTCGGGTTCAGTCTCTAAAAGACACTCGGAAAGCAGACCAGGCTGTTTTCTTGGAACTTTTCAGGTTAGATTCTCATGTGTGTATCTTCCATCTACCACGATTATTTGGCTACCAGATGCCTTAGCAAGCTGAACAGTGAGCTCAGAAGTGCCACCATCTATAGTAACTAATGAGGCTGTTTCTTTACAGTACACAAAGAACACTACTTTTTAAAAGTCAATATTTATACCACTTTGTAAAGCTTGACTTTAAAATTGGTTGACAGTAAATCTAAAAGAAGGAACTTAAATATGCTAATGCCTTGACTTTCAAATTCTTGCCTGTCTATTCAGTGTGGAAAGTCAGCTGAACCGGTGTATTGTATCCTGGTTCTTGTTTGGCTGATAGTAACTATAGCAGTTTTCCTGCAGGGCCTAATTACGTTCCTTTTTAAAAAACAGGATGTGGGAATGAGTGACACAGCAATGACATCTTTCCTCGGCTCCTGTTTGGATCTTCTTCAGATCTTAATGGAGGTAAAAGAGGTGTATTTTTCATTCTGAACTGCTCCTAAGATATTACATATTCTGGCCGGGCGCGGTGGCTCACGCCTGTAATCCCAGCACTTTGGGAGGCCGAGGTGGGCGGATCACGAGGTCAGGAGATCGAGACTACGGTGAAACCCCATCTCTACTAAAAAATACAAAAAATTAGCCGGGCGCAGTGGCGGGCGCCTGTAGTCCCAGCTACTCGGGAGGCTGAGCCAGGAGAATGGCGTGAACCTGGGAGGCAGAGCTTGCAGTGAGCCGAGATTGCACCACTGCACTCCAGCCTGGGCGACAGAGCGAGACTCCGTCTCAAAAAAAAAAAAAAAAAAAAAAAAGATATTACATATTCTGCAAACCATTGCATTTAATAAATGACTATTTTAATGAGGTTGTTTTTCATTCATTCATTTCTAAATTTTGACTTGAGCCCAGAAGGTAGTGATGTTTTCTTATTAAATTCTTATTGAAATTAGACTTTGTGTTTTTTTATTACAATTTGGGACAGTGTGCAGTATGAATTTGCACTTTGCTGCTAATAAACTCATTGGGATATTTGTAAGATATTATTTTTCCATTACTGAACACGGTCCTCCATTCTCAAAACCCTTAGGCAGATGTTAGCAGGGATGAAATACAGGTGCCTGTGCTGGATACTGAGGATGCGTGGCTCTCCGTGGAAGGACCAATCTCCATAGTGGAACTGGCCCTTGAACAGAAGCACATCCACTACCCACTGGTGGAGCACCACTCCATCCTGTGCTCCATCTTGTATGCAGTCATGAGGTTTTCTCTGAAGACCGTGAAGCCACTTTCACTTTTTGACAGTAAGGTAAGTACCTCACAGGATTTCAGAGCTATTTTGGAGTTGCAGGCTTAGCAGACACATGGATTTTCATATTTAATAGAAGCTGTCCAGTACTTTTGTGACTGGTATAATTTGGTGTGAGGTTCCAACTCCCTCATTCCCTGCCTGATTCTGTTCTTTTTATTTACGTTCTGTACTGCTCCCCTTGGAGTTTTGCCCTGTCAGCTGTCTGCTCTTCTCATTCCCCATATTATTCCTGGACAGACTCATTTTCTCCCTCTTATATATCTCTAGGCCTGACCAATCCCTAGAGTTTGAGGCATTCATTTCTATTGAACTTCTCTCTTTGAGTGTCTTATAGGACTTCAGACACCTCATATCTAAAATATATCTGCAAACCAATACCCACATCCTGCCCCTAACCTAAATTTGCTGTTCCTTCTGAATTCCCTGACTTGGTTATTTTATTAACGATGTCATCATTTTTGCCCTGGCAAAAACTAGAAACTTTGAAGTTATCTCACCAATTCCTTACTTCAAGCCAATTTTCTTCATTGTAAATTCATTCTTGTAAATTCTGCCATAGATCATGCCTGTCCATTTCTCTCCATGACTATACCCCTAGTTCAGGCATAATCATCTTTCCCTCGGCTACTACAACAGCCCTTTCTTAATCACCCTGCCTCCAGTTTCTCTCTCTCCAGTCCCATGCTGCAAGAGCTGTCTTCCTAAGAGACAGGTTTAATTGTATTAGTTCTATACCTAAGATTTTTTTGGTTCCTCTGCAGGATCAAGTCCAAAATTGTGAGTAGAATATGTTTTTACATATTCTATTGTAACCTTCACAGTTTAGATGCAGTGGATAGTAAAATCCTTTCCTTCCCCACGCAGATGTCAAATTTTGAGAGACAGGACACAAACTGTTGGAGATAAAAACGTCAACATTATTACTTAGCTTTTTACTGATAGAAGCTGGGCTAGAGAACACAGCTTAGGCTTGTGGGAAAGTGGGTTTATTATTTCACCCTTAAATGAGAGACTCCCGGACAGGCGTGGTGGCTCACACCTGTAATCCCAGCACTTTGGGAAGCCAAGGTGGGCAGATCACTTGAGGTCAGGAGTTCGAGACCAGCCTGGCCAACATGGTGAAACCCTGTCACTAGTAAAAACACAAAAACTAGCCAGGCATGGTGGTGTGTGCCTGTAGTCCCAGCTACTTGGGAGGCTGAGGCAGGATAATCGCTTGAACCCAGGAGGCAGAGGTTGCAGTGAGCCAAGATCACACCACTGCACGTCAGCCTGGGCCACAGAGTGAGACTCTGTCTCAAAAAAAAAAAAAAGTATAGATTTGGAATGAGTTAGTATATCTTTGAGAATATAAACGATAAGAGTACTTAAAAGTTAAAAAAGAGAAAGCAATACCAAAATAAAGTGCCCAGCTCAGTATTCCCATCAGAAAAGGCCTTTGTGAAACCAGAACACATCCAGAATTGGATTAGCACAATAATGTTTAGTTTCAACCCATGTCATGGCCAAGACTACCTGAGACAGCTGGGTGACACTCATCTGCAGAGAGCTAGTATGGTTGAGTGGCTAGTGAAAACAATCCCGGTGCTACCATTTGCTAACTAGAATTATTTAGATTTTCTTACTCTCAGTTTTCTCATTCAGAAAGTAGCAGTGACTCTAGCGCCAGCCTCATGGTTGTTGTAAGGGTTCCTTGTATTCAACATGAAGTACTTAGCAGCATCTGGAATGTAGTAAATAATAAGTGGTGCTATTATAGATGCTATAGCTAGGACCACCAGGTGGAACTATCGAGTAACAGATTGTGAGTGTGTGCTAAATCTTTAAATACTTCTCTCAGTGATGTCCAAAATGTCATGGGTTGCCCTGTAAGTCCGGTTTTTCTTATCACTAAAGGATGAGTAGCTTTAATCTACTTGGCAGTCACAACAGATGACCTAGAATCACAGATGATTAGGTATGGAAGGCACATTGGAAGATACCTAGGATGACCTGCTTGCAGAAGAAGAAACGGTAACCCAAGATTGTGGGTCATTTACCCAAGGCAACCTGGATGGAAGTGGTGAGCCTCGGACTAGACCCAGGTCTTCCAACTTAAAGGCCAATGCTCTTTGCTCTGTATTACATTTCCTTCCAAGGAACTTCTAAAATCCTGTTTCCTGATATTCTGTTTTTACTCTTTAGACACACATCTGTTCTTTTAAATAAGGTGTTTTTAAACAATTCAACAAGTGTTTTTAAAAGGATTCGGAGGCTGGGCGCGGTGGCTCATGCCTGTAATCCCAGCACTTTGGGAGGCTGAGGCGGGTAGATCACCTGAGGTCAGGAGTTTGAGACCTGCCTGGCCAATATGGTGAAAACCCCGTCTCTACTAAAAATACAAAAACATTAGCCTGGGCGTGGTAGTACACGCCTGTAGTCCCAGCTACTTGGGAGGCTGAGGTGGGAGAATCACTTGAATCAGGAAGGTGGAGGCTGCAGTGAGCTGAGATCACGCCACTGTGCTCCAGCCTAGGCAACAGAGTGAGACTCTGTCTCAAAAAAAAAAAAAAAAGGATTCAGGGTACATATATGTATTACTTAGCTATTACTGCGGAGTAAATCATCCCAAAACTTGGCTGAAAATAACAAATATTTATTATCTCACAGTTGTTGTGGGTCAGTAATCTGTGTTCTCCTTATCTAGGTGCCTCTGGCTTAGTCTCTCATGAGGCTGTAGTTAAGGTGCTGCATCTGAAAGCTCAACTGGGATGGGGACAGGGTGATTCACTTCCAAGCACAATTGTTGGCAAGATTCAGTTATGCCACATGTGCCTCTCCATACAGCAGCTGACAACACGGAACCTGGCTTCCTGCAGAACAAGTGAGAGTGAATATGAGTGCCTCAAGGCAGAAGAAGCAGTCTTTTGGAACGTGCTCTTGGAAGTAACATGTATCACCTCTACCTGCTTCTGTTGCTAGAAGCAAGTCATCAGCCTCCATGCAAGGAGAGGAGACTATAGGAAACACGAATACCAGGAGGAGGGGGTCACTGGGGTTCATCTTAAAGGCTGTCTACTACATACTAGATAATTGTTATAAAAATTAAAGAATTCTAAAATCTTACTGTTCAAGGAGAAATAAAACTCAACCATGAGTTATTATTAAGTTTTAAACAAATCTTTCTCCCTCTCCCCCCTTAATAATCCACACTCATCAGTTTTCTTGCTCTCTTTCTTTTTAGGGAAAAAATGCATTTTTCAAAGACCTAACTTCAATTCAGTTATTACCTAGTGGGGAAATGGATCCAAATTTTATTTCTGTACGACAACAGGTAAATTATAGCTATTGGATTTTGTTTTTGTCTCTTGGAAAAAAAAACATAAGGGAAAAATCTAGCTGGCTTTTGAAAAGAATGACCACTTTCTATCGCAAGGACAGAAAACCAAACAGCACATGTTCTCACTCATAGGTGGGAATTGAACAATGAGAACACTTGGACACAGGGTGGGGAACATCACACACCAGGGCCTGTCGTGGGGTGGGGGGAAGGGGGAAGGATAGCATTAGGAGATATACCTAATGTAAATGATGACTTAATGGGTGCAGCACACCAACATGGCACATGTATACATATGTAACAAACCTACACGTTGTGCACATGTACCCTAGAACTTAAAGTATAATAATAAAAAATAGTAATAATAATATTTAAAAAAGACCACTTTCAAAGTATTCTTGAGAGCTAGTTGTTTAAATGATGTGTTCCTTTTTTGATAACTAAACAATTTAATGGAAAAGCCACTATAAGTGACAGAAAAGCTAACAATACTTTGGTTTAGGTATTTTAAAATGAGACAGTAACAATGCATTGCTCTATCTCTTTCTCCATTTTCAAGTTCTTATTGAAAGTTGTCAGTGCAGCTGTCCAGGCCCAACATTCAGCCACAAAGGTCAAAGATCCCACAGAAGAGGCCACACCCACTCCTTTTGGGAAAGACCAAGATTGGCCAGCTCTAGCTGTGGATTTAGCCCATCACCTTCAAGTTAGTGAAGATGTTGTTAGAAGGCATTATGTGGGGGAACTATACAACTATGGAGTTGACCACTTAGGAGAAGAGGTAATCATGACCCTTTGAATGTTAATTGGGCTCAAGTTATAAAATTGATAGTTGGAATAAAGAATCAGTAAAGTTTCCAATGAAGCCTTTTGCTCTTCCTTTTGTTAGAACATCTAGGTATAAAAATAGAACAATAGAATATTTTTTAAAACATAAAATTATAATCAAATAATTCCTACAGTGTGCCAGGCCTGCCCTACGCAGAGGGATATAGCAGTAAACAAAACAGACAAGGTTCCTTCATCATGGACTTGATAGTCTGCTGGCAGGAGCAGAAAAGCATGCTAAATTTTTCATCGAATGATAAGTGCTATGAAGAAAATAAAGAGGGCCGGGTGTTGTGGCTCACACGTGTAATCCCAGCACTGTGGAAGGCTCAGGCGGCAGATCACTTGAGCCCAGAAGCTTGAGACCAATCTGGGCAATATAGCGAGACCCCGTCTCTAAAAAGGAAAAAAATATTTATTTTTAAATGAAAAAAAAAGGAAACAGGATCATATGAATAAACAGGAGCCACTACAGTAGAGTGGTCAGAGAAGGTGACATTTGAACCGAGCCCCCAGGGAGAAGCAGCAGCCAGCTACTCAGAAACTGGGGGAACAGTACTTGAGACAAGAATTACAAAGGCCCTGAGGTGGGGACTAGAATGACTAGGTCCAGGACTAGAAAGGCCGGTATGGCTGACCAAACATAGTAAGCAGTAAAGAAGTATGGCATGAGGCAGGGAGGCTGGCTCGGGCCATGGCCCTATCCTAGGTCTCGGAGCCCATGGTTATTCTAAGTGTATTCAGAAGCCATTAGAGGGGCTGGGCGTGGTGGCTCACGCCTGTAATCCTAGCACTTTGGGAGGCCAAGGTGGGTGGATCACTTGAGGTCAGGAGTTCAAGACCAGCCTGGGCAACATGGTGAAACCCTGTCTCTACTGAAAATACAAAAAATTAGCTGGGCATGGTGGCATGTGCCTGTAATCCCAGCTACTTGGGAGGCTGAAGCAGGAGAATCGCTTGAACCCAGGAGGTGGAGGCTGCAGTAAGCTGAGATTGCACCACTGCACTCCAGCTTGGGTGGCAGAGTGAGACTCCATCTCAAAAAACAACAAAAAAAAGCCATTAGAGAGTTTCAAATAGACAAGACATGAAACTCCTTTTATTTGCCAAAAGTTTGAAAACAGCACACTGAGTAGCCACATTGAATTGAAAGATTAGGTGATGAGAGAAAAAAAAATTAACCAAGGAACAGAAATTTGGGTTTAAATGCTAAGTTGGATTTGGATTTATCTTTGGTTGTATACAATCAAAAGATAAATGGCCACAGTTCAAAAATTAACTAGAATCTCTTCACTGGCAACCCCTTTCCTACAGAATAAACAAATCTGCTCACTCTGACTATTATTTCTCCATGTTCCTATCTTCAGGCCATTCTACAGGTTCATGACAAAGAGGTCCTTGCCTCTCAGCTGCTGGTGCTGACGGGGCAAAGGCTGGCTCATGCGCTTCTCCACACCCAGACAAAAGAAGGAATGGAGCTGCTTGCCAGACTTCCACCCACACTGTGTACTTGGCTGAAAGCAATGGTCAGTACAATAGAATGAGATCAGGCAAAAGGTCATTGGTTTTCTTGAGTGCCTAGTTAATAACGGTTATGAAGAAAATTTGACAAGTTTAATTCACCTAGTTACAAAGAAAAGCATTTTTATGTAATAACTCCTAAGTCAGTAACAATTATTGTTTAGTTGTCTATAATAGGTTATTTTTGTGTCCCATTTGCAGGACCCCCAGGACCTTCAAAACACTGAAGTGCCAATTGCAACAACAGCTAAACTAGTAAATAAAGTAATTGAGCTTTTACCAGAAAAACATGGGCAATATGGTCTAGCCTTACACCTCATTGAAGCTGTGGAAGCCATATCTCTTCCTTCTTTATGACACTTACCTACTGGAAATAGTCTAAAATTATGATTATAACATGAAGTAGTGCATGGTTATTTTACATAGTAAGACCTGGAATTTTATGGGAAAAGTATGTCTTTTTTTTTTTCCTTTTGTAAAATAAATAAAAGTATATACAACTTTTAAAAAGTGCAACCCTGGCTAAATTCCACTCCTTTGGTTAATACTGAAGATAAAATATAAACAAATGTCAACTCTGTTATAATTAATACAGATGATTTACTGTTTATTTCTAATTCAAACACTTAAGTAGCTTTATTGTTAAACTTTGCTATTTAAAATTGGTTATAATTTAGATTATGTTCTTATAAGATTCTATATTTCCTATCTAAAATGTTGTTGTAATTCAATTTAAATGTGTTCATGTACAGTCCCCATCAGTTGCGTATAGAACACCCCACTCTCCTTTAGTAAATGTTGAGAAAATGCCTTTGTTGTCATGCTCCAAATCCCACACTGGGCTGCCACCTGGGAGTTCTGGATACCGAAAGGTTCCTTTCCCAGAGGTTCTGCTGTTGCCATCAGAGGAGGATGACCGTGCTTGAGGAGGAAGAATGGGTTCAAGATCATCATATTCATCAGAAGGGGACACTAAATAGAACCCTTAACCTGTTGTACTTGCCAAAATTGAGAATCAGAGGTGTGTAAAATGCAGCAAATTAATTATAATGTAAGTTAAGATTTGCTTTTTGCCAAGTTGCAAAGTTGTATTCACATCAGGTCACTGTAAAAATGTATTATCTTGTAAAACTTATGTTAAAAAAAAAAAAGGCAAAGATACTAAAAATTTTAAGTCCGACTTTATTTTTCCTACAAGTGTTTAGAAATGCTTCTGGGATTTGCTAATATTATCTGTCCTTGGGAACAGTATTGAAAAAACTGCTTAGTGGTATTACAGCTTTAGCAAACCTACCTCACAGCTGGGATGAGAGGATAAAATACAACTAATTTTGTACCCTATAGTGCCTAGAGCAGTCCAAGTGCTAAATAAATATTTACTGATTAAAACCAAACTATAGCTACTCGGGAGGCTGGAGGAGGATCGCTTGAGCCCAGGAGTTTGAGGCCATTCTGGGCAATATAGCAAGACCCTGTCTTGAAAAAAAAAAAAGAAAAAACCAAACTAACCAAAACTCTGTAAAAGAGTGCTTTGAGCTCTACAAATACCAAGTATTTATTATGGTATATTTTTAGAATGTAGCCATACAATGTAATTATGGGTATCTGTCATGGATCACAATTATTATTCATAGTAAGTCATTGTGATACAGAAGTTTGTTTCTTCACTTCCCCTTAAGAAGCCAACTATAGTAATCATGCAAAGTTGAGGAGTATGTCCTTCCGGGATATAAAAAGAAAAACAAATCTGTTTTTTGAGCTAAAAGAGCACATCCAAACAAGAATTTAACTGGCTAAAATTTAGTAATTACTGTTAAGTAACTATCAAACTTAAAATCTTACAAGATAAATGGTTAAGATGTCTTGAGTATTTGGGATGGGGGCCTGTGAGTCTGATTGAGACATACATTTTACAGAGTAGCAGCACTGGAAAGGGCTAGTCCAACCTCCCAGCCTCTGCTTGGGTCTCCGCTGCCCCAGCCACACACATCCTAGAATTCTTGTAAACATATCTGGCTCTGTGTTAACAGTCACTTGTTATATGTGTTCTAAGAGGTTAGTTCTTCCTGTGATTTTTCCAAGTATGCTGAAAGTAGCAGTATGAACTTAAGGAGGCTAGTCAAAGAAACTTGGAGTTATAGGTATTTTTAAAGAATAAATCCTCAATTCCATCATCACTTGGCAGGGAGGGGGCACTTATTAAGCATTTTAGATAATAAAACTGGTTAAGCTTACTCTGGTAGAACAGACAATCAAATCTGGGGATTGCTGAGAACAATAAGAAGCTGAAGTATGGCTCACAGAATCCTAACACAAATCATTAAGTCTCTAGTTAGATTTGTTATCCTAAAATTTTTCATAGAATTTTAAAATCGAATTCTGACTTGTATGGTTAAGAAAAGCAGTTAAATATTTTACTACTTATCAAGGGCTTTTAAAATAAATAAATCTGATAGGAAGAAAGGCAAATACCTATGTAGACATTCTATAATAACAAAGAGCCATAGATGATAAAGGAATTAGATTTTAATGTAGAATGGGTGGTTTCTGAAACAAAAGGTATGTGGTACTTTGTAGTTATTGAGGAGAAGCCAGTAACCAGTAGTGTTTTCCTAGATATATGCCCACCCTCACACAACTTTCTTCATTAACAAACATTAAATATGCATTTTTATCTTATTAAATTATATTGTATAATGCTGAAGGAAAACAAAGTGTTCAAATAATCATAACTTCTACATTATAGGTTCTGTTTAGATGTAGAACTAGAGGGGCCAGGGTAAATGTAGATAAAGAGATATAAAGCACCATGCTTCTTAATGCTTCATACTTTTGCAAACAGAAAAAAAAGTTTTCCTTTTATTACAAAACTTCATCTATGGTCAAAGTAAACACTGTTACATTTAAATTGCTTTTTAAAAACAATTGCGATCTAAAAAGTCAAAAATCTGAAATTTAATAATATGAGACTTACACTGAATATAATGTTCATTTAGAAGTTGCTGTGGTCCACTTCATTTATAAGGAACAAATATTTTTACAGTACACTATAGCAACAGCAAAAGCCCTCTCTCACCCTGATAGGAATGGGTTTGCTGGGTATCTAGAAGTTAGATTCCTGCTGAATAGAATTAGCCATCCTTAAAAGATTTTAATCCAATACTGAACTGTTTGTTTATAAAATGCTTTCTCTATTGTAATGTACTGTAAGTAGTGAAATTCTGTATATACTGCTATTTTCTGTCTGTTCACTGTTGTGAACTTCTTATGTATATTAGTGAAATAAATTTTCAGCTTTCATGTTGTTTCCTAAACATTCATAAGTATAACTATTAAGAGATTTCTTCCTTTCTTAACAAATTTGGTGATTGATTGTATTCTTTCTAATCCAACCCCAAAAACTAGCTATTCTGAAAAGGTTGATGTTCACTAATGGGAAGAATGAAATGACCCTTCACCTCTTAAGGGAAACAGGCCTCCGCCATTCCCTTTCAAAACTATACTTCTTTTACTTGATACTCAAAACTTCTGCACCAACATCAGTCAGTATTTTTCCAGAATGCCTTTATTTTCAGTATCATAGAATTGAAATACAGAGTCAAAAGATTTATAAAATATAAAACATTTTCTGCTTGGCCATATTTGAAGACAAGCTGAATACATATCTATGTTCTGAATAAGTCCATTATGGATATATATAGGAAGAGATATACATATATCCATCCACAGATACACACACACACATATATATTTCTGCATGTATATATACATAATTCTTTCTATAGTTACAGGAAATACTTCTTCTATAATTCTGATTTTGACTCCCATCCTCCACCATTTACTCATCCACTCATTACCTAAATCTTGGCTTTCTTTCCTATATTGTAAATAATCCATCCAAACTTCTAGCCAGTACTGTCAGGAGGGTTCTTGCTCGAGTGAGCTGTTAATACTATTTTCCACTGACAACTTCTGCACATCGAGGACACAGTGTATCTGAAGACTCCGCTGTATACTTCCAACAACGAGGGCATTTTTCTTTCGTAGTCGGCATGACAATTACCTTATAGGAAGACTCTTCACGAATATCACCACCTATAAAAAAAATACATGAAGAGTATTTCTGATAGGCATTCAACTTGTAACACTGTTTCTTAATTGGTTTAGCAGAGGCTTCTTTTTCAGTCTTTTGTCCTGCCTTGGTAAAGCTTGTCAGACACTTCCCCATTTGTCCCATTACATATATAGCCAAGATAATGGGATCATACAACTCAACAACTGAAGAGAGCTGAGGAATTAGAGACCCCGTGACTCTCAGATTAACTGACATCTCCCAAGTCACCGAGTTCTACATCTACTCAGGCAGAGCAGACTTTCTAGCTGTTAAATCTGGGTATAGTTCTGATGAATGACACTGCCTCTCCAGCTACATACTTGACTAAGAATTTTTAAAAGTCAAATTATAGTGACAACTACAGTGTCCTCACTCAAAATATCTCGTGGGACAAAAGGAACCAAAAATATCTCCACAATTAATACTCTTAGACCTCAGATTGATAAAAATATAAAAGTAAATTATTTTCTAGTCATTGTACAAAGAGTATGTGAACATTACATGGCCGGGCACGGTGGCTCACGCCTGTAATCCCAGCATTTTGGGATGCCGAGGCGGGTGGATCACCTGAGGTCAGGAGTTCAAGACCAGCCTGGCCAACATGGTGAAACCCCATCTCTACTAAAAATACAAAAATTGGCCGGGTGTGGTGGCAGGCGCCCGTAATCCCAGCCACTTGGGAGGCTGAGGCAGGAGAATTGCTTGAATCTGGGAGGCGGAGGTTGCGGTAAACCAAGATTGCGCCATTGCACTCCAGCCTGGGTGACGAGCGAAATTCCGTCCGAAAGAAAAAATTACACAAAGTAAATTAAGCCAGAACTTTTACTACACGGTCTATGCTGCCAAGCCCAAATTTGAACTGATGCCTATAAGTTAGCTTCCCATCTCCTGGTACCCAAAAGCTATGAAAAACACAAGCAGCATAACCTTTGCCAAGATACTTGCTTTTTTTTTTCTTTTTTTTTTTTGAGACGGAGTCTCGCTCTGTCGCCCAGGCTGGAGTGCAGTGATGTGATCTCAGCTCACTGCAAGCTCCGCCTCCGGGGTTCACGCCATTCTCCCACCCCAGCCTCCCCAGCAGATGGGACTACAGGCACACGCCGCCACGCCTGGCTAATTTTTTTTGTATTTTTAGTAGATTCGGGGTTTCACCGTGTTAGCCAGGATGGTCTCAATCTCCTGACCTCACGATCCGCCCGCCTCGGCCTCCCAAAGTGCTGGGATTACAGGCATGAGCCACCGCGCCCAGCCTATTTTTCTTTATTAATGCAACTCTACCGCTACCAATGAAGATGAACCAGATTGACTTTTAAAATCTTCTATAAAACAAGTATCGACAAAATGCTTGCTTATGAGATACCATTGTTAGAATGAGCTCAATAAAACTTCCTCCTTAACCCCTCACAAGAATGGCTAAATATTTTAATCCGGGGTATACATAATAGGAAATTTTAGAATCAATACTGGGGAACAGTGGGCAGGACTGGGCCAGTACTGGGGTACTAAGTATCAAAGCAAGGGGACACAAAAGAGAAATGGGAGCAAGTCAGCCTAACATAAACTTCATATACAGTGACCATTATTTATTCAAAGGACAGAAAGAAAATCTCTCTCCCTCTTCTGTCACTAGCCCTCAGTTCCCAAGATCATCAGGTAAGATAGTTTTAAGAGCGGGCTTAGAAACTTGGCAATTGTTTGTATTATTTCCATAGAAAGATGTATTCCAAGTATATATCTACCTTTAGAATAAACCCAGTCCACTGGAAAGTTGGAGATGACCTATAATTATTCAATTCTCCAGATGTTACTTGTTAGTTTCACCTCCTTCTTACCTTCTAAGTTGATGAGGAATTTCCCTTTAAGCTCGATTACATCTGCAGTCATCTCTCGTGGTTCCTGAGCCAGTAAAGTTGACTCAGAAGCCATCATTAATTCATTCAACTGAGAGGTGCTGGAAGTCTCTTCAGACTGCAGCATCTGGAAGGAAGCATGTGAAAGTTACAGTTTATGTTAAATTTGTACCATAAACTGAGGTTATAAAAAGAAACACTATAAAATCTCACGTTTAGAGAGGAACCTTCTGGTATACCATTGCATCCTGAGCAAACATCACTAAATGCATCAATCCTAATTAGCATAAAAGGTTTTAACTAAATATTTCCATCAACAGTATTTATTGAGAATGCCAGGCACTTCACTTTGCTAGATCCTAAGATGTCTCTTATTTCTAATTGTCACATACATACACACAAAAAAAACCTATATGGTGTTTATTATCCTCACTTTACAAATGAAGAAACAAGCAAAGAGAGGTTAACTTGCCGAAGATTCTCAACCCATAAGTGGTGGAACTGCAGGTCAAGCCCAGGTCTGTCAGCCTCAAAGCCTTTTTCTTTTTTTTCATGTATCATTGGGTGAGGGGCTAAAATACTATCTCAACAGGTACCCGCTTTTAGTAATGTATACTGATAGTGGCAATCTGAACAATACGCAGAACACTTATGAAGTAGACTGAATTTGTCTGATGAACACATTTTTCTCTGTAATTCTGATCTTCAAAGTGAGTTTGTAAGCTAACCAACATAGACATTCCTTTAAAAATTAAAGCCCATGAGAAATAAGAGACTCAAAGAGATTAATTTGGTTTTAACAAGTTTATGCAATTAGTAATGGATAGAACCAGGACTCCATCTTACAGCTACTTGGTATGATTCCTAAGGAAAATACATTCATGTTTTTGAAAATCCCAAGGTATTTTTTCCAATAAAATTGATCCAAACAAGCTGTTCTTCTTTTCAGCTCATTACTTAGAAAGACTGAAGTCAAAGGAAACACAGTATGTAGGAAAAAAGGCCAGGACTAGGCTGTGTTACCCTGGCTAGGTCACAGCTTCAGCAGTCCTCACTTCCTCACTTGTAAAATGAACAGCTTCCCAAGTTTTAAATTTTAAAATGGGAACATCTCATCTATTATACCTACTAGCTATTTCAAGCTCAAATCTTAATCATGCTAATTACATCATTAAAAATTTAAATTGAGCTTACCATACAAAATAAGATGGATGTTTTTTAGAAAACTGACACTAATAAAACTTGTAAAAAATAGCTCTTTCCACCGTCTTTCTGCACCGCCACAATGGTGTGCATGAATGTCCTGGCTGATGCTCTCAAGAGCATCAACAATGCCAAAAAGAGAGGCAAAAGCCAGGCGCTTACTAGGCCATGCTCCAAAGTCATCGTCCGGTTTCTCACCATGATGATGAAGCATGGTTACATTGGCAAATTTGAAATCACTGATGATCACAGAGCTGGGAAAATTGTTGTGAACCTCACAGGCAGGCTAAACAAGTGTGGAGAGATCAGCCCCAGATTTGATGTGCAACGCAAAGATCTAGAAAAATGGCAAAATAATCTGCTTCCATCCCACCAGTTTGGTTTCATTGTACTGACAACCTCAGCTGGCATCATGGACCATGAAGAAGCAAGATGAAAACACACAGGAGGGAAAATCCTGGGATTCTTTTTCTAGGGATGTAATACATACATTTACAAATAAAATGCCTCGTGGAAAAAAAAATTATATTCATTGCCAATTCTCTTCTTAAGCATTTAGACTGGAGAAAAATCACATCATTATGTTAAGCTATAAGCCAATCTGGCCAATCAACCCCTAAAAATCCCAAGAATAAAATTCTGATCGCCCTTCTAGAAATAAAAATAGGATAAATGCTTTGAAATATATGTGGTAACTTGCTGGAGAAAATGAATTTTCTCCAGATTTCACAAAATAAAAATGGAAACTCTTTTTGGGTTTGTTTTGAATCTGGTCCAGATGGATGAAATTCTCCGGAAACCTGACCCTTAATACAAAACTCCCATTTTTTATACATTCAAAGACGATCGCGATCAATTTATATGTCCCCTGTCTTCTAAATAGTCCTGAGGCCTTTTGTTTGAAACAGAACTTTATCTATTCCTTCCCTATCCCTACACAGTAACATGTACGTGTTACATGCACAGAACACGTTTTACAAGACATGGAAAAGAATATGGTGAAATAGGAAACAAAGAATCAGTGATGATATCAGGATTAGAAGATGGAAACCCTAATTTCTAAATTAATTTTTTTTAATTTAGACACATTTTTTTTAAATGTGCATTGACTTTGCTTAATTTATTAAAAGATATTTAAAAGTGAAAAAGTATGTGAAAAGGAACATAATAGAATAATTGCATAGTAAAGTTACACATAACCCAATGTTATTTGATTAATTTAGACACATTTTAAAAGCAAATTTCAGGCAAAGCTCTATGATACCAACACCATTTCAAAAGGTACGTATTGCTGCATACCTCTATTATCTCAAAAAGCAGTCCAGGTTCTATCACAATGATAACCTTGTACTCAGCTGCATTTTTGCCAGGGATGCTTCCGAGAAAGGAGTCTCGCATTGCACACGCACTCTCCACAGCTTCTTCCAACCCGGGCTTTTTCCAGATAGAACTAGTACTAATCCACCCAGTACGGAAAACACTCTTGGGCTCTTCAGAAGAACAAAAATAGCAAACTGCTTTACAAACATCCTAAACTGTATATGAAGCTCTAACCATTAAATAGTTACCATTAATTGGAAATAAGAATTGTTACTTATGGTAATCAAGTGATGAAATACTATGGATCCATCCTAATTATTTACAAAACATTTATATCAGCATTGGAAAATCTTTGTTACATTTAAACAAAAGAGAAAATATATAATAAGATCTCAAAGGAAAAAAAGGATGCTTAGAAAAAAACATATAGAAATATCCCAATATTAACAGCTATCAGTAGTAACATTATAACTGACTTCCCCCCTTCCTACACTTCTATAGTTTCTAATTTTTATAAACTTATTACAATCAGAAGAAAACAACTAACATAAAACTCACTAAAAGCACTATATTTTGTTTTAATACAACCTAAAATATATTTCAGAACATTTTTTTTGAGAGTCTTGCTCTGTCACCCAGGCTGAAGTACAGTGGCATGATCTTGGCTCACTGCAACTTCCACCTCCCGAGTTCAAGCAATTCTCCTGCCTTAGCCTCCCAAGTAGCTGGGACTACAGGCACCCACCACCACCATGCCCCGCTAATTTTTATATTTTTAGTAGACATGGGGTTTCGCCATGTTGGCCTGGCTAATTTTGAACTCCTGACCTCAAGTGATCTGCCCACCTCAGCCTCCCAAAGTGCTGGGATTACAGGTGTGAGCCACCATGCCAGCCGTTTCAGAACAGTTATAAAGGTATTTAAGAAAAAAGGTGATTTCTCGACACTGTCAAGCTGCTAATACATTTCAGAAAGCACAGAATTCTGAAATTTACCCTACTCCTCTACAAATAGGTGCAGAAACAAATACATGACCAAGACACACTGTGTCACACAGCAGTCACTGTAAATGGATAAGTGCCCCTTTTATGAAGCAGATAAAAGTAGAAGTTGCACCTTTATCAGGGATATTTCTCATTAAGAGAATAAATGAAGTATTCCTTACCTTTAATATAAGGTATGTGCTGGAACACCTCTTCAGCCAGGTGAGGAAGAATGGGAGCAAAAGAACGAACTATTACATCCAAAATTTCAACTAATGCAGTCTGACAAGAGCGTCGTTTGGGGTCATTTTCCTTTTCACAATAGAGCCTGAACAAGAACAACTTATTCAGCAGTTGACAATACTTTATACATTATGGTCACCAAGATGGGACCTGCCTCAGGTTGAGTTTATTCCTAGTGGCTAATCCTATGGCTCTAATCATCTTCTACTTAAAGAATACAATACACTCTCCTACAATTTTACTCCGTCCAGGTGTACCCACCTCCTTGAAAGCACTCATGGCTACGCTATCTCATTCTGTCTCTCAGGTGGATGACAACTAGAGTCTAGACCACTGTATTAAAGGACTATGAATAAGTTAGTTGATGGTATTTAACATGTGGCTCCCACCCACTACGATGCTATTAGTGTTTTAAGGGAAGGAGTAGGAGTTATAATCCCTATGTGCAAGGTCCTTGGGGTGCTGACAGGCTGAGGATAACGCCTCAGACTGGACTCATTACCATAAAGGTAGGACCGTCACCTGCACACTGGAGCAACAGATGAAGACTTGGCATCAAGCCCTCTTCTACAAGGATACTGCTAATATTACACACTGTTACCAAATAATTGCACATATATGTCTCTTCCCCTCAGGATTTGAGAACTCCTGAGAACAAGCATTATGTTCATCGTCTGATATTAGTAGTGATGATTTTTTGAACACTTTATCAAGCACAGCATTAAGCACATTATTGCTTTTCCTTCTCAATCACGAGGTAAGTATTATTATACCCATTTTACAGATGAAGAAACAGATTACAGAATAAGTTGCCCCAAATCAGAAAGCTAGTAAGCGGGAGGGCAAACCTTTATACTCAGACTTGACTCCGGAACCCAATCTTTTTTTTTTTTTTTTTTTTTTTTTTTTGAGACGGAGTCTTGCTCTGTCGCCCAGGCTGAAGTGCAGCGGCACGATCTTGGCTCACTGCAAGCTCCGCCTCCTGGGTTCACACCATTCTCCTGCCTCAGCCTCCCGAGTAGCTGGAACTACAGGCACCCGCCACCACGCCCAGCTAATTTTTTGTATTTTTAGTAGAGACGGGGTTTCACTTTGTTAGCCAGGATGGTCTCGATCTCCTGACCTCGTGATCCACCCGCCTCGGCCTCCCAAAGTGCTGGGATTACAGGCATGAGCCACCGCGCCCGGCCCGGAACCCAATCTTAATAACTGCACAACACTGCCCATCTTGCTCATCACTGTATCCCTGAAGGTTGCCAAACACAAGTAGACACTCAAAAAATACTTGTTGAGGTTTTGTTGTTGTTGTTTTTTGAGACGAGATCTTGCTCTGTCGCCCAGGCTGGAGTGCAGCAGCACAATCTCTGCTCATTGCAACCTCCACCTCCCAAGTTCAAGCGATGCTCGTGCCTCAGTCTCCTGAGTGACTCGGATTATAGGCATGTGCCACCATGCCCAGCTAATTTTTGTATTTTGTATTTTGCCATACTGGTCTTGAATTCCTGGCCTCATGTCATCCACCCGCCTCAGTCTCCCAAAGTGCTGGGATTACAGGCGTGAGTCACCACACCTGGCCATTGTTAAGCATTTTAATATTTAGTCATACATACCTATCTTTGATTATACTGAAATAAAAGTTAGAGAGCTCTCTGGTATAAAACGTCCGTAACAGCCGAACAACTTTTCCAAAATCATATTGTTTGTATAATTCGGTAATCTAGGGAACAAAGCCAAAATAAATTTGGAAGCTGAGACAGGCAAATGAAAATGTTAAGTCATCACCAGCAAAATATGCTCCTTTCTAAAATATGTTTCAATGAGACAAATACAAAGCAGGCAATATGCAAGAACTCCTGGGAATCTTCCAAATGTCATTTCTGGATAACACATTTGACTACACTCAGAAAATACTATTTTACTCTGAGAACTACGAAAGGACATTAATTAAGGAAAGAATGAGATTGTAAATAACAAAATCACACCATTTTAACAACAGCAAACAGTGGACGTTACCAACAATTCATTAGTGTTCCTTCATTTATGCCTCATTTATTTTTGATTTGGGCAAAATTGGTATGTACACCTCTGACTTAAGGGTACACTAATGCAAACACATTTCCAATTATGAGAAAACACAATTTTTTTTTTTTAAGACAGGGTCTCACTCTGTCAACCAGGCTGGAGTGCAGTGGCACAATCACAGCTCACTGCAGCCTCAAAACCATGGGCTCAAGCGATTCTCCTGCCTCAGCCTCCCAAGGAGCTGGGACTACATGCACTGGCTAACACGCCCGGCTAATTTTTAAAATTTTTCTAGAGATAGGTTCCTGCTCTGTTGCCCAGGCTGGTCTTGAACACCTGGCCTCAAGCAATCCTCCCACCTCGGCCTCCCAAAGTGGTAGGATTTATAGGTGTGAGTTTCCGCACCCAGCCAGAAAACAGAAATTATTTAAGTCTATATGAAAATGAGTAAGTATCTTATGAGACAAATAGGATAGTCCATTTTGGTTATTTCTGTACTTTATTATGAGGAGCACATGTGCAGATAAAGTATAACTCCACTTTATTCCTTCTTGTTGGAAAAATAGAGCTAATCATGAGAGAAAAATCTGGTCCTAGGGGAAGTCTGGACATATTTCTCTTCAAGAGTGCTATAGTTACTATTTCCAGCAAGGTCTGTTCCACTCAGATAAAACTAAAATTTTAACCTACAATAGTGCTGATATTTCTAGTTTCCAAAAGTTTATTAATTTACATTTACCTTGTTTGCCAAATCCTGCAGTAAGTGTAGCATGTACTGGTCTATGACATACATATCGTTAACAGGGATGGAATCTGTTTCTGGGTTGAAATCAGCCATATTTCCCAAAAGAAAGCGAAGTGTATTCCTAAGCTATTCATAGGAAGAAAAAATATGCAGTTAAAAAAATCTAATGGTGCCTTCAACTTTCACCGAAAAGTTATTTTATTACTAACTCTTGTCATTTTCTTAGTGGGGTATTTTTATTATCATTCCAAATAAGACTACAAATGTAAAAAAATAAAAAACAAAAAGTACACAACAAACTCTTATTCCAATAGCCCAGTTATAGGAACAACCACTGGATTTTACGCCTAACGACTGAATTTTCATTATATTTCTTTATTACGTTGGGGCAAATCACCTTTCAGTAGCCCAGTTTATTCATGTGTGTGGGTCAGAATAATGTTATTTCACTTGCTTCACAATGAAATAAAGATACATGGAAAAATGTGAAAGGTTATTGAGTACATAAAAGTATACAAAATTAATATAATCTATACTATGCTATATTACATTTTATATATTAATAAAATATAAAGGATATTATATACAAATTATATAAAATTACTGGTATTACTACCAATGTTTTGAAACAAATAAATTTACACAGGAGTTTTTTGTTTTTTTTTGAGACAAGGTCTTGCTCTGTCGCCAGGCTGGAGTCCAGTGGCGCGATCTCGGCTCACTGCAACCTCCGCCTCCTGGGTTCAAGTGATTCTCCTGCCTCAGCCTCCCAAGTAGCTGGGACTACAGGCGCATGCCACCATGCCCAGCTAATTTTTGTATTTTTAGTAGAGACAGGGTTTCACTATGTTGGCCAGGCTAGTCTCGAACTCCTGACCTCGTGATCCACCTGCCTCTGCCTCCAAAAGTGCTGGGATTACAGGCATGAGCCACCATGCCTGGCCAACACAGGAGATTCTTAAAATCTCACAATAAATGAAGAACTCATTTTCATTCAGCTTTTTTCAGTTCCAAACAAAATGTGTCTCATTTTTTAAAACAATGATTTGACAAACTTGTCCTTTAGAAATAGGAAGAATAATAGTTCTAACCTTGCTAATATCATCTCTGGCAGCATTGAGCACAGATGGGCCAATTGCAACTTCGGTGAAGACATTGGAATCAGCTACCCACCAGCGAAGGACATCAGCACCATACGGAGGCTCTTTGCTTTGATCCTTTTCATTGAGAAAAAAATATATAAACACAATGGCTTTCAATTCCAATTAGCCAAACAAATGTTTTAGGTAAAGCTCCTATTCAGATATTTTTGAGCACAATGTAAGTACAAACTATACTAGCACTGTAATGAAATGCGGGCTAACAATCTCAAACTAGACTGTATCTAAAAACAAAACTGGAAAAACAAAGAGCGTGCTCTGCAATCTTGTTCAATGCACAAATGCTCATACCTAATCTCTTCCCTGGTCATGTCTGTTTCCTCTATTACAGCTGGCGGTTAGACACACAGCAGTGCCAGGGAGGTCTCTATAACAAGGGAGGGGAAGAGGAAGGACTGCTTTTCCTTTCACTATTTCCTAGCAACTCTGTACACAAAACAATGAATGGTTACAGGATGTTAGGCGGGCAGTAAAAAGCTACAGGAGTTAAAAAATAGAAAAAAACAGACAAATGATTTAATTCACAAAAGCAGCTCCAAAAACCCCCCCAAATTATCAGCAACCTCAGATTTGATGTACATTTAGGACCTGCTTTAAAGTGTATAATTTTCAACAATATAATAATGAAATGTGCACTTTGAAGTTGCAATCTCATTTTTCATCATTTCCATTTAACTACACAATTACACTTTACACATTTTTTTTTCCACTTCAGACAGCAATGTGCCAACACTGTAACAAGGTTTGAGGGAGGCACACCTCACACAATAGTGCGAAAACCCAATCATCATGCTTACGAATCACAAAAGGATCTACACATTTTAAAGGCTCTCAGACAATTAAAAAAGAAACAGCGTGGTTTAGGACCTAACTGGAGAGTCAGGCCTGAAATAAGTTAAAAGGACCACAATCCCAGCCTCTGCCTTCTTCATTACAATCATGTGTTATTTGAGAGTATAAAAGATAGTTTTTATTTTTACATTGAAGTAACTATATTAAGGGCTTTGGCTGCCAATTTAAGATCCTTAAAACGAAAATAAAATACATTTTAGAGAATCACCTACTTGTCCTCCATTAACGACAACATCAGGATGAATGACATTCCCAAGAGACTTGGACATCTTTTCTCCCTTTTCTCCAAGGGTAAATCCATGAACAATCACTGTCCTAAAGGGACAAATCAGCTATTTTAATGATAAACACAATTATAATTATCTTTTTGAAGATTAGGTACAGCTTAAAAAGAGTATCTAAGTTTGACACAAAAATATGATTTTTCTTGACTGATTATGAATAAAACCTTTTCTTTTCTTTTTTTTTTTTTTTTTTTTGAGATGGAGTCTCACTCTTGTTGCCCAGGCTGCAGTGCAGTGGCATGATGTCGGCTCACTGCAACCTCCGCCTTCCAGGTTCAAGGGATTCTCCTACCTACGCCTGACCTCAGGGGATCCACCTAACTCGGCCTCCCCAAGTGCTGGAATTACAGGTATGAGCCACCCCGCCCGGCCGAAACCTTTCCTTAAAAGTCAAATTCAGCTGGGTGCAGTGGCTCATGCCTGTAATCCCAGCACTCTGGGAGGCCAACGCAGGCAGATCACTTGAGGCCAGGAGCTCAAGGCCAGCCTGGCCAACATGGTGAAACCCTGTCTCCACTAAAAATACAAAAATTAGCCGGGTATAGTGGCGTGTGCCAGTAGTCCCAGATACTTGGGAGGCTGAGGCATGAGAATCACTTGAACCCAGGAGGCGGAGATTGCAGTGAGCTGAGATCGTCCCACTGCACTCCAGCCTGGGCGACAGAGTAAGACTCCATCTCAAACAAAAAAAGTCATTCTTAGCTCATGTATCACAATAGTCAAACAGTTAACTCTCGACTTACACAAAGGAAAACTTTAGATATTTTCATCACTAAACAGATTATTTTCTGAGCTTCTGCTATGTACTGATTTTATCACTGAAACTAACCAGGTTAGAAAGAGCAAACTACAGAGACAGCAAGGAGATCAGTGGTTGCCAGGGGCCCTGGGGTGGGAGTGGAGATTAGCCACAAATAGGCATGAGAAAACTTTTTAGTGTGTTGGAAATGTTATAAAACCTCTTGTGGTGATAGCCGAAAAACTATATAATTCACTAAAAAAAAAAAAAAATTTTTAAATGAAAAAATAAAACCAGGAAAAAGTATGTCTTAAAGAGTAGATTATCATCTCAAAATTATTTTCAAAAGACAATTTGAAAAAAATAGGATCTGCCCTTTTACTGGTCTTTAAAACGCATGTTAAGAAACAAAAACATGTAAAAGGGCCAGGTGTGGGGGCTCACGCCTGTAATCCCAGCACTTTGGGAGGCTCAGGAGGGTGAATCCCTTGAGAGCAGGAGTTTGAGACCAGCCTCGCCAACATGGTGAAACCCCGTCTCTATTAAAAGTACAAAAATTAGCTGGGCATGGTGGCATGCGCCGTAATTCCAGCTACTCGAGAGGCTGAGGCAGGAGAATCGCTTGAACCCGGGAGGCAGAGGCTGCAGTGAGCCAAGATCGCACCACTGCACTCCAGCCTAGGCAATAGAGCAAGACTCCATCTCAAAAAAAAAAGAAACATGTAAAATGTTCTGGGATGGGTTTTTATCCTAAGAGAGCCACAATCTTAAGCTAAGCTATTTAGGAATCTTTCTGATTAGTACTTTCACCCACACATTTGAAAAAGTAATTACGTGTACTAAATGAGAATACCTAATTTAATAAAATTCATGAAAGCAACGTTTCAGTTCACTAGCCACTGTGGATATTACAAATATAAAGGACATCTGCACTCAGGCTGTCTTCTCTCAACCTTGAATATCCTTCCCTACATTCCTCCTAGTCAAGTTTTACCATAGATCAAGATCTAGTTCTAGGCCAGGCATGGTGGCTCACGTCTATAATCCTACCACTTTGGGAGGCCAAGGCAGGAGGACTGCTTCAGGCCAGGAGTTTGGGACCAGCATGGGCAATGGGAGGAGAACGCATCTCTAAAAAAAAATTAAAAATTAGCCAGGTGTGGTGGTGCATGTCTGTAGTCCCAGCTACTCAGGAGGCTGAAGCAGGAGGATTGCTTGAGCCACGGAGACGGAGGCTGCAGCGAGCTCTGACCACACCATTGCACTCCAGCCTGGGTGACTGAATGAGATCCTTTCTCACAAAAAAAAAAAAACAAAAAAAAAACAAAAAAGAACTACATAAGTTCCCCCAACTACTCCAGTCAATGCTGACTTTTTCTTCAAAGAGTTATGATCTGCATCACACTCACAAGACACCTTGGTGTTGTCTCCTTTTTCCTTTCTCTTTTTTTACTTCAAATTCTTACAGGACACTGTAAGCAATCAAGAGTGGTGCCTTATCATCTCTGTAGTACTCAGCATAGTGCTTCACACACTGGCAGGTACTCAGCAGGTTGGTTCAGGCATAAATACTTACTTATAAGGTGCTCTCTTCCTTGCTGCCACACTTGTTAATAAGGATGACTGAAACCAACCCCCGAGCTGGTCTTTTCCTTCCAAGTACAAATCTGCTCTTTGGTCAGGACCTCAAAATTAAGTATTAAAAGAAAAAAAACCCAGAAATTTAAGTTAATTAAAATAGAAAAAGAAGATACTTATTAATAACAATTAGTGGGGAGGAAGAGAAGTAACTTTACAATAGAGAAAACTGACAGATGCCACCTTAACCAAGAAAGTGACCAAAGTTACACATCACCAGTAGTAATGGGATACAGATGTATCACGTGACTTCTGAAATGATGTACTGAAATAAACACAGTATCCTTTCTGTGATATTCCTACCTAAAATGCATAACGTGGATCTAATCATGACAATGCATCCCACAAACCCAGAGAGACCATCTACAAAATAAACCTGTACTGCATGAATGTCAAGCAATGTCATGAAATGTCATGAAAGACACAGAACAAGAACTAGAGAGACATGACAGTTAAATGTGACATGTGATCTCAGATTAGATCTTGGGTCCTTTTTTTTTCCTCTTTCCACCTAGGAATAAGTTCTATAGACAGTTAACAGTATGGAATCAATGTTAATTCCCTAATTTTGATATCTGTGTTGGTTATGTTAAGAGACTATCCATGTTTTCGGGAAATATATACTAAAATATTGAGATAACAGATGCATCTTTTCCTCTAGATATATATACTTAGAGAGGATATCTAAAGCAAATGTAGTAAAATGTTAATGTTAATGTTGGGAAATCTAGATGAAAAGCACGCTGTAATTCTTTATAATACTTTATGACTTTTCAAAATAAAAGGGTTTTCAAAAAAAAGTAACATGAGGTCCTTGATAAAGATTACATCTATATCTTAAATCTAAACTCACAACTCTCAAAGCCCCCATAATCCCTTTTATTTGTAAAATTATGATTTGTCCTTATGTCCTAAGACTGAAGATTTAGTGTTGTAATCTTCATGTAAGAAAGATCAACTGAGTGGAGGTGGGGAAACAAAATTTATATAACTGAATCAAACCAATTCAATTGCACCAATATTACTGAGCACTTGTTATATAGCAGGCATTGTGTTAGACCCTGGGGAAATCTGGACTCTGCCTTCTTGGAGCTGACACCTAGTAGGGTAGATTTTACGTTAAGCAAGAAATAACTGTGATGGGGCCGGGTGCAGTGTCTCATGCCTGTAATCCCAGCCCTTTGGGAGGTGGAGGCTGGCAAATCCTGAGGTCAGGAGTTCGAGACCAGCTTGACCAACATGGCGAAACCCCATCTCTAAAAACACGAAAATTATCTGGGTATGGTGGCGGGCACCTGTAATCCCAGCTACTTGGGAGGCTGAAGCAGGAGAATCACTTGAACCCGGGAGGTAGAGGTTACAGTGAGCAGAGATTGTGCCACTGCACTCTAGCCTGGGCGACAGAGTAAGAATCTGTCTCAAAAAAAAAAAAAGAAAAGAAATAACTGTGATGGGTGTTACCAAGGGGAAAATAAAGAGTTTAATCTAGTCTGTGCAGCCAGGAAAGTCTGAGATAATGTAAGAAGGTAAATGCATATGCAGTGAAAACAAATCTTTAGCTAGACTAAGAAAATAGAAAAGAAGATCCAAATAAACAAAATCAGAAATGAAAAAGGAGACATGGGGCTGGGCGCGGTGGCTCACGCCTGTAATCCCAGAACTTTGGGAAGCAGAGGCGGGTGGATCACGAGGTCAGGAGTTCAAGACCAGCCTGGCCAAGATGGTGAAACCCCATCTCTACTAAAAATGCAAACATTAGCCAGGCATGGTGGCGGGCACCTGTAACCCCAGCTACTTGGGAGGAATGAGGCAGACAACTGCTTGAACCTGGGAGGTGGAGTTTGCAGTGAGATGAGATCAGGCCACTGCACTCCAGTCTGGGCAACAGAGCAAGACTCCATTTCAAAAAAAAAAAAAAGAGAGAGAGAGAGAAAGGTGACATACAACAGACAACAGAGAAATACAAAGGATCATCACAGACTACTATAAACAAATGTACACTAACACATAGGAAAACCTGGAGGAAATGGATAAACCCCTGGACACATACAACCTACCAAGATTAAACCAGGAAGAAATAGAACAGTAAGGAGTAACCGGACTGAATAAGTAACAAAAAATCTCCCAACAAAGAAAAGTCTAGGACCAGATGGCTTTACTGCTGAATTCTACCAAATATATAAAGAACAACAATTCTGCTCAAACTACTCCAGAGCATCGAAGAGGAGGAAACTCTTCTTAAATCACTGTACAAAGCCAGCATTACCCTGATATCAAAACCAGGCAAAGACACAACAAAAAAAAACTACAGGCCAGTATCTCTGTTGAACAAAGACACAAAAATCCTCAACAGGCCACTTGCGGTAGCTCATGCCTGTAATACCAACACTTTGGGAGGCCAAGGCAGGTGGATCATGAGGTCAGGAGATCGAGACCATCCTGGCTAACATGGTGAAACCCGTCTCTACTAAAAATACAAAAAATTAGCCGGGCGTGGTGGTGGATGCCTGTAGTCGCAGCTACTCGGGAGGCTGAGGCAGGAGAATTGCTTGAACCTAGGAGGCAGGGGTTGCAGTGAGCCGAGATCGTGTCATTGCACTCCAGCCTAGGCAACAGAGTGAGACTCCATCTCAAAAAAAAAAAAAAAAAAAAAATTCAACGTGGCCAGGCATCGTGGCTCATGCCTGTAATCCCAGCACTTTGGGAGGCTGAGCAGCGCTGATCCCTTGAGGTCAGGAGTTCGAGACCAGCCTGGCCAACATGGTGAAACCCCATCTCTATTAAAAATATAAAAATTGCTGGGCAGAGTGGCTCACGCCTGTAATCCCAGCACTTTGGGAGGCTTAGGCAGACAGATCGCCTGAGGTGGGGAGTTCGATTCCAGCCTGACCAACATGGAGAAACCCCGTCTCTACTAAAACTACAAAATTAGCTGGGCGTGATGGCACATGCCTGTAGTCACAGCTACTTGGGAAGCTGAGGCAGGAGAATCGCTTGAACCCGGGAGGTGGAGGTTGCAGTGAGCCCAGGTCACGCCATTGCACTCCAGCCTGGGCAATAAGAGTGAAACTCCATCTCAAAAAAATAAATAAATAAAAATTAACCAGGTGTGGTGGCACATGACTATAATCCCAGCTACTCTGGAGGCTCAGGCAGGAGAATCGCTAGAACTCAGGAGGCGGAGGTTGCAGTGAGCCGAGACTCTGCCACTGCACTCCAGCCTGGGCGACACAGCGAGACTCTGTCTCAAATAAATAAATAAATAAATAAAGATTCAATGCAATTCCATGTAAAATACCAATGATATTCTTCACAGAAACAGAAAAATTCATATGGAAAATTCATCCTAAAATTCATAAGGAAACACAAAAGCCTCCCAAATAGTCAAAGCAATACTGAGCAAAAAGCACAAAGCTGGAGGCATCACACTGCCCAACTTCAAAATATACTGCAAAGTTACAGTAAAAACGCATGGTGTTGGTATAAAAACAGACACTTAGACCAATGGGACAGAATAGAGAACCCAGAAATAAATCTACCAGTTTATTGCCAACTGATTTCCAACAAAGGCACCAGGAACATACAGTGGGAAAAGGACACCCTCTTTAAGAAATGGTGCTGGAAAAACTGGCTATCCATGTGCAGAAGAATGAAAATAAACCCCTACCCCATCCTGGCTAACATGGTGAAACCCCGTCTCTACTAAAAATACAAAAAATTAGCCAGGCGTGGTGGCGGGTGCCTGTAGTCCCAGCTACTCGGGAGGCTGGGGCAGGAGAATAGCGTGAACCCAGGAGGCGGAGCTTGCAGTGAGCCAAGATCGTGCCACTGCACTCCAGCCTGGGCGACAGAGCGAGACTCTGTCTCAAAAAAAGAAAGAAAGAAAATAGACCCCTACCTCTCACCATATACAAAAATCAACTCAAAAGACAGACTTAAATCTAAGGCCCCCAACTATGAAACTACTAGAGGAAAACACAGGAGAAATCCTCCAGGACATCGGTCTAGGCAAAAATGTTATGGCTAAAACTTCAAAAACACAAGTAAAGGAGCAAAAATAGACAAATGGAACTATATTAAGAAAAAGCTGCAGCACACAAAGGAAACAACACAGTGAAGAGACAACCTGTAGAATGGAAGAAAATCTTTGCAAACTATTTGTCTGACAAGAAACTGATATTCAGATTATAAAGGAATTCAAATAAAGAAACAGCAAAAACAAGAAACAACAAAAAAAATCTCATTACAAAGTGGGCAAAGGGTCTGAACAGACATTTCTCAAAGGATGTCATATGAATGGACAACAGGTATATGAAAAAATGTTCGACATCACTAATCATCAGGGAAGTGCAAATCAAAACCACAGTGATATATCATCTTACCCCAGTTAGCCCAGAATGGCTATTATCAAAAAGAAAGTAACAAATGATGGCAAGGATGTGGAGAGAATGGAACTATTATACACTGTTGGTGGGAATGTAAATTAGTACAGTCATTATAAAAAACATTATGGAGGTTTCTTTTCAAAAAACTAAAAACAGAACTACCATATGAGCCAGCAATCCCACTACTAGGTATTTATGCAAAGGAAATAAAATCAGCATATCCACAGGATACCTGCATCTCCATGTTTACTACAACACTACTCACAATAGCCAAGATATGGAACCAGTCTAACGATCCATCAAAGATGAATGGATAAAGAAAATGTGATAAATATACACAATGGAATACTATTCAGCCATAAAAAAGAATGAAATTCTGTCATCAGCAGCAACATGGATGGAACTGGAGGTCATGATGGTAAATGAAATAAGCCAAGCATAGAAAGACAAATACTCCATATTTTCACTCATATGTGGGAGCTAAAAAAGTTGATCTTATGGAGGTAGAAAGTAGAATGACAGTTACCAGAGGCTGGGAAGGGTGAGAGGGAGGGATGAAGAGAGTTTGGTTAATGAGGATAGAAAAGGAGTTACATATACGGGACAAATTCTAGTGTTTAATACAGTAGGGTAAATATAGTAACCATTTATTGCATATTTCAAAATAACTAGAAGAGAAGATATAAAATGTTCCTACCACAAAGAAATGGTAAATGTTTGGGATGATAGATATCTTAAATACCCTCATTTGATCATTACATATTAAATGCACCTATCAAAACACTACACGTACTCAATAATATGTACAATTATTATGAATTAATTTAAAATTTTTCTGTTGCAGTGAAAATTATTTGGTTAAGAATATCACACTCTGGACGGGTGCGGTGGCTCACATCTGTAATCCCAGCACTTTGGGAGCTGAGGCAGATGGATCACTTGAGGCCAGGAGTTTGAGACCAGCCTGGCCAACACAGTGAAACCCCTTCTCTACTAAAAACACAAAAATTAGCTGGGCATGGTGGCACATGCCTGTAATCCCAGCTACTCAGGAGGCAGAGGCAGGAGAGTCACTTGAACTCAAGAGGCGGAGGCTGCAGTGAGCTGAGATCGCACCACTGCACTCCATCCTGGGCAACAGAGTGAGACACTGTCTCAAAAAAAAAAAAAAAAAATCACACTCTAGAAATATTATGACTAAACTCTATTAGATAGATTTTAATGACAGTTTTCATGGATTTTAACCCACTTGACAGCGCCAAATATAACGTGCACTTAACTGCACTGTAAAACCATTTCAGAAACTGAAAAGCAACAATGGTAGTAGCATTAATTCTCACAAAGCCTAAAGCAGTGAATAAACTTTGAAATACACTATACCTCACTGTTTCACAATTGGCATACTCTTTTCTGAAATTCAGAATGCTGCCCAAAATGTGCCAGCAGGAAACTCTTCTTCCTACTACCTTAAGTAGTGGTATTGACCTGCATTTTCAATACATAGTCATGCATTGCTTAATAGAGATATGCTCTGCGAAATGTGACCTTAGGTGATTTCATCATTGTGTGAACATCATAGAGTGTACTTACACAAACCTCAATGGGATAGCCTACTCTACACCTAGCCAACATGGCATAGTGTTTTTGCTTCTAGGCTACAAACCCGCACAGCATGTTACTATACTGAATACTGCAGGCAATGTCAGCACATGGTACGTATTTGTGTATCTAAACATATCTAAACACAGAAAAGGTACAGTAAAAATACAGTAGTCATCCCTTGATATATGCAGAGGATTGGTTCTAGGACCCACCAACCCCCCAGCCCCCCACCCCCATATGTACCAAAATCTGTGAAAACTCAAGTCCCACAGTTGGCCCTGCTGAAACTGCATATATGAAAATTCGGCCCTCCCTTTCTATATGTGGGTTTCAAATCCTGAGAATACTATATTTTCCATCTGCATTTCATTGAAAAAAATTGCATATAAGTAGACCTGTGCAGTCAGAACCCTGTTGTTCAGGAGTCAGATGTATTATCATCTTGTGGGGCCATCATCATGTATGCAGTCTGCTACTGACTGGAGTGTCATTATATAACACATGACTGTAATTTAGGGAAACCAAGTACCTAAACTTGCAGTATTTTCTCTCAAATATGCTGGGAGAAAAATTATGAAATAATAATTCTGAAAATCACTACAAAAAATTATAAAAATATGTAACTTATATTTGGCCATTATTATTATGTACATTTTACTTGTAATAGAGAGTAAACATGAATTTATATGCATTTTGTTTTTCAAACTTCCTAAGCTGAAAGAAAGGCTTAAATGAAGGAAATAGATCCACCTACTAGGAATCCTATTGTGCAATTCATAGACAAGCTACTTTTCCCACATACCCTTACTCCAGAAAGCAAACAGGGTCTCTCAGGCCAAAGCTGGCCCTTAGTAGGAGTGTGAGGAACTGTGTGATCCATCACTGCCTCCGTGACATCTCATTCCTGTCTCCAACTTCACAGTGATAACAAGCCTTGTTCTTCATTTGAACTCTATCTTTTCACTTAGTTGCCTTAAAAATATTTCTTCTGAAGCATCTAAACACATCCTCTAATACGTGCCTTCTCCTACTACTCCTTTCTAATTCCTGCCCAACGTCTCTCCTTTCTCTTTATCCAATCAGTCAAAAACATTCGCTAATTATCAGTAAGTATAAAGTTAGTCAGCTGTTTGTACAGAGAGGAGAAAAAGCCACAAAAAGCAATGTAGTATAGAAGATGAGAACTGAAAATCAGGGTACTTGCGTTCTAGTTTGACACTACTAAGCTATGTGACCATCACCTAATTTGGCTCTAAGTCAATTTCATTTTCTCTTCTGAAAAATGATGGGGTCAGACTATTTCAGTGACTTCCAAACTTTGTTTTACAAAACTGGGTGCCTTGGGGTTGCCAAGTGGCCAAGGAGAATGAACTGGTTGAAAGGAGGAAAAATATTCCCATTTTTAACTATTTTCTGTATTATAAATTCTAAATGAAATTTCATCTAGAAAAAGAGAAAAAGGTTTAGAAATCATTGGATTAAGTAAACTCTAAGGGTCCTTCGAGGTCTAAAACATAGCAGATCTCTAAATAAAGCACACACAGAAAAAGAGTTTGATTATAGATCCCTTCTAAATACCAATTCCATATTTTCAAAACTTCTTAATCAGCATGTACGTATTTTTAAGAATTACCTGGAAGAACATAAGACCATGAAGTTCCGCTATCAAACCAGATGTCCAAAATATCCTGACCTGGCACATATTCCAAGGCATCAGGGCCACCAACCTAGTAAGATAATGCAAAAGCATGTCAGGTACACAAAGATCACAATACAGACAACAAATACTGTACCCCAAAAGTCTTCAGAAAATGAAATGCAACCATGAAGTTCACATTTTTAGATGAAATTTACAGTATTTTTAAGCATTTCACAGTTAACTTCAACTCCCTCCATTCACATTTAAAAGTATCTGTGGCCACTGAATTACATATTTACCAATGTAATATGAATTGGTTTTTATTTCCTTGAAATTAACTTTAAATTTGGATATTTTAATGTGTGATACAATCAGCTAACTCTACTACAGATCCTACAAAGGCCTGATGTACCATTAGGCACTGTTCTCTCACAGTAAATTACATGAGCTTAGTCAACCAAATCAGTCAACATCAATCAATCCCGGCCCTCAATGAGATAACAACTGACCCTCACATTCCACTACTTTATTAAATACTACACTTTTTGTTTTGTTTTGTTTTTGAGACAGAGTTTTACTCTGTTGCCCAGCCTGGAGTGCAATGGCGCGATCTCGGCTCACTGCAACCTCAGTCTCCTGGGTTCAAGTGATTCTCCTGCCTCGGCCTCCTGAGTAGCTGGGACTAAAGGCATGTTGCGTGGCTAACTTTTTCTTTTTCTTTTTTCTTTTTTTTTTTTGAGACAGAGTTTCACTCTGTTGCCCAGGCTAGAGTGCAGTGGTGCGATCTCGGCTCACTGCAAGCTCCGCCTCCTGGGTTCAGGCCATTCTCCTGCCTCAGTCTCCTGAGTAGCTGGGACTACAGGCGCCCACCATCGCACCCAGCTAATTTTTTGTATTTTTAGTAGAGGCAGGGTTTCACTGTATTAGCCAGGATGGTCCCGATCTCCTGACCTTGTGATCTGCCCGCCTCGGCCTCCCAAAGTGCTGGGATTACAGGTGTGCACCACTGCGCCTGACCTAATAATACACTTTGTTTTGCAGGGATGGGCTCTCACTCTGTCACCCAGGCTGCAGTGTAGTGGTGCAATCTTGGCTCACTGCAACCTGTCTTCCAGGCTCAAGCCATCCTCCCACCTCAACCTCCCAAGTAGCTGGGACTACAGGCGCATGCCACAATGCTCTGCTAATTTTTATATTTTTTTTGTAGAGACAGGGTTTTGCCGTATTGCCCAGGCTGGTCTCAAACTCATGGACTCAAGCTATCTGCCTGCCTCAGCCTTTCAAAGTGCTAGGATTACAGGTGTGAGCCATCACGCCCAGCCTTAAATACTACACTTCTATAGTTAAACAAAATGTCTACTTTCACACTGCATTAGCTTCTAATTTACAGTAAATAAATTTGTTAACTTTACATAAGATAATTTTTTAACTCTCAAGAATTTCTCATGTTGTCATTAAGTCCTGTAATACATACAAAGGCTGTTAAATACAAACAGAAATTTACCTCAGATAAGACTTCTTTTGGAAGAAGTTGCTCAGGGGGAAGAGTCCACCAGATATCACTGCCGTGTTGTTCCACTAGTTTAACAATATGCTCAATGGTTTGGCTATTTCAGGGGGGACATGGCAGAATTATTCAATTAACTATTGTGATGAATAACAAACATTTTAAAATTAAGAAATAGTGATTTATTTTCCTTTTTCCTCAAACCTTAGTTTGAAGAAAAAGCTGCTATCATTTTAAATTCAATATAAATAAAAAATTGATTATACATATCCTTAAAAAGAAAAAAAAAAAGGGCTTCTTCTGACCACCCTGTTTCCGTTACTGATTTACCTATTTCTTACTAATCTATTTTCTATCCAGGTACTTATACTCAAAACCTTCTAATTATCTTTCCTCTTCTGATTTCTGCCTAAATTAAACCAACACATTCTCTCAGTTCTACCTTTGAAAGATTACAGTGGTTCCCACTGACACTGTATCAGTCCAACCTCATTCCCTCAAAACTAAACTGATGCAATCAATGGTCTGAGAGTACTTCCTCCTACCCTCATCCCTTTACTTTACAAAACAGACCTTGAAATAGATGCATTCCTAAACTGCTTTTATCACACGAATTCTCTGCTTGAAAACTTTCCAGGACTCCCTCCCTGCTTACAGGCATCTGCACAAGATGCAATGCCATATTAGAGCAGAGACTGTGATGACAGATATCCAGGCTTATATTCTGACTGTCACTTTGTATTTATATGACCATGCACAAGTACTAAAACTTCTTTAAGACCTAGCTTTCCCTTCTGTTAAGAACAATCTAATTCATTGTTCAGAAACTATTGAACACCTTCAGTGTCTTGGGCACAGGCACTAGAGATACAGCAGTTGGCAAAATACACAAGATCCCTCCCCTGGTGAAACTTAACATTGTAGTAATCCTAGACACTTCCCTCAGAACAACTACAAACTAAATGAGACTATACATGTAAAACTTAGTACAGCACCTAACACATGACAGAAAGCCAATCAACCCCTATCAAATAAATACCAGAACTGGTCATACCTTTGGGAAGATATACAGTAATAAATTATTTAAAAATTAAACTCAGGGAAAAAAACTCATACTATAGTTTCTCACAAAAATAAAATATTTTTGATTTATTAGAATATTGAATTTATTATTGTAGCTTTGTTGCTATTACAGCTTCCTCTAGTTGCTTTTCATTTAGTCACAGTACATATAATGGCCAAGAGCATGGATCCTGCCAGCAGGGGGCTTTAGCTTAATTTCTGGCTCCACCACTTGAACCCGGGCAAGGCACTGAACATTTCTGTGCCTGTTTCCTCATTTGTAAAACACAAATAGTAACAGCATCATTAAGAGACTTCCTATGAATATTAATTGAGTTAATAAATATAAAACACATAGAACAATACCTGGCACATTTGAATAAATACTATGTAAGCATTATTCAAACTGATTATTTGACGTCAGGTCTGGGCCTGATAATTCACAGATAAATGAAGTGTTTACCAAAAATTGTTGTGGAAAGCAAAATCAAATGAGTATAAATTAAATATGCTCTACAGGCCAGGAGCAGTGGCTCACGCCTGTAATCCCAGCACTTTGGGAGGCCGAGGCAGGCGGATCACGAGGTCAGTAGATCGAGACCATCCTGGCTAACACGGTGAAACCCCATCTCTACTAAAAAAAATACAAAAAAATTAGCCGGGTATGGTGGCGGGCGCCTGTAGTCCCAGCTACCTGGGAGGCTGAGGCAGGAGAATGGCGTGAACCCGGGAGGCGGAGCTTGCAGTGAGCTGAGATCGCGCCACTGCACTCCAGCCTGGGTGACAGACGGAGACGCCGTCTCAAAATAAATAAATAAATAAATATGCTCTACAAATTTAAATTTGAAATACCTTATAAAAGCTGGATATCACTAAGTTGGTATTCTATGAAGGACAGATTTTAAAAGTATAATGTTACCATCATGTACTTTGAAGAACTTATAATGAGAAAGGAAAATGGGCATAAATGCATGTTCCTAAGACAGTGAATCATTTTACATGGACTTTAACAGTAAAGATAAACTTTTATGTTATCAGACCATAAAAACCTTATGTAATAACTACCTAGTTATATGACAATAGTATTTAGTTACATATTACTATTTTATATAGTTTGTCCAGAACATTTTCAGTTAAGAAAATATGAATATGGTATAATAGAAAAATCTGAAAAAATCTAAAGACCAAAAGAAAAAAAAAAATTACAACCATAAAAGATACTAGTAAAGTACATTTACATGGACACATATGCACAATTACAGTTGATAACACTGTTCATACTAATGAAATTCTCATTAAAAAAGAATAATTCTAAAAATGGGTGTCATTTTGCCTTTTTTTTTTACAATGTTATCATTAGACTGGCAAGTTTAGGTAAAGAGTAAAATAAAACAGTAAAACAGCTTTAAATGTATTAGAAAAAGACATAAAAATAATATCGAAGTAAAAGTAAATGTCTCAAATTTCATATTAACTTAGCAAATACGGTAGAAATGTTAGGACAGAGTATTTTATGTATTTCTATGTATAAAAGATAAAGAGTATTTGTATGTATACAAAACCATGTATACATATACCACATATCTTTTTCGAAGCACTTTACAAGCACTTGCTAATTGGATTCACAGAAATACACAGTGGGTCTTGAGAAATGATTTGTTCTGCACCTTAGGGTTCCTTAAATTATGAGGCTAAGCAAGTAACAGTTAAAACCAGGGCTTGAATTTGTGTTTCCTAAATCATACATAGTTTGGTGTGCTGTTTTTACTTCTTTATTCTGCCTCTCTAACTCATCTATAAGGACAACACTGTAACTGAATTCACACTCTTACTCTCTCGAGTTTGCTAAGCAATGGCAGAAAGGCTCTTTTACCCAGGCATAGAGTGAAGACTGCGTATCAGAGATGAAGTGAGGAACTAGGCAGTCTCAGGAGATTAGTGTGTTGACACAGCAAGCACTAAGTCCAAAGACCAGACTCTAACTGTGACTTACTGGAAAATGACAGGAATAAATCATATTATTTTTTGAGTTTCAGTTTCTATAAACATTGGAAAAAGTGACGAAGAAGACTAGGCGAAAATTTTTATTCTTAAAAGAAAAAGTCCTAATAACTAAAGAAAGTGAGTAACCTTATGACTATAGATGAAACATATCCATTTTATTTTATTTTAATTAATTAATTTTTTTGAGACAAGGTGTCACTCTGTGACCCAAGCTGGATTGCAGTGCCATGATCATAGCTCACTTGAAGCCTTGAACTCCTGTGTCAAGTAATCCTCCCGCCTCAGCCTCCTGAGTAGCTGGGACTACAGGCCCATGCCAACATGCCCTGCATTTTTTCCCCCCCTCTAGAGATGGGAATCTTGCTTTGTTGCTCAGGCTGGTCTCAAACGCCTGGCCTCATGCAATCCTCCAGCCTTAGCCTCCCAAAATGCTGAGATTATGGGTTGTGAGCCACCACACTCAGCTCCATATCCATATTTTAGAATCCTAAATTCAACTTTAATAAAACTAAGCTCTTTTTCATATTCTTGGCCTGTCACAGTGGCTCATGACTATAATCCTAGCACTTTGGGAGGCCAAGGCAGGAGGATCACTTGAGCCCAAGAGTTCAAGACCAGCCTGGGCAACACAGTAAAGACCCCACATCTATTTAAAAAAAAATAAAAATAACTTCTTTTTCATATTCCTAAATATCAGAAAATTCAATGACATTTTAAATGTTATTTAACTACATTCAAGTAACCTACTGAGCATATAACTAAAAGCATTAAGAAAGAAAGATTCCAATTTTGCTGTTGGCATGTTATTAAAGCAACTGTAAAATCCCACCAAGTTTAGTCAGACACCTCTAGTCGAAAATTCATTTTAATTGCTACATTTTTTTATAACAATATTAGTAATTTACTTAGATATAGCACATATTTTAATATAAGAAATGTAATTTTGTGTTTTATACATACTTTATTTGCAAATTTAAAAAACTTTTTAAAAAACTGACAAAAGTCTCTTAGTGAGGAGGAAAGGTTTTTTGTTTTTCTTTTAGCTTACCTAATTACACTTACGAGAAACAATGTAACTACACATTAGCTACATCAATGAAAAGCAATCCTGCAATTATTTTTAAAAATCCAATTTCAAAAAGGCTATTGTAAATAAAACAACATACTTCAGATTTTTTTCCTTGTTACATAAGTATATGAATCAGAACAAAAGAAAAATTTTTTCAATGTATCCAAAAGAAACATGAAACATTTTTAAGGGAAGAAGCTTTATCTCATTAAGAGAGCAAGTCTCACTAATATTTAGAGAGCAAGACTTCCCTCCTTACTTTATATTGTGAATTATGAAAACATCATGTTCTAAATAAAGTCTACTAAATGTACTTTAGTAAGCATTATGTTCTATAATTCGGTTCTATTATGAGATTCTAGATAAATTATTTGTATTTTTAAAACAATAAAGTTAATTTTAAAATGAGAGAGTAAAGAAAAACCCAACAAATACATGTTAATTAGCTAGATTTAGCCATTCCACAATGCATACATATTTCAAAACATGTTGTACGTAATATAAGCAATTTTTGTCAATTGAATAAATTAATTTTGGGTGGGCACGGTGGCTCACACCTGTAATCCTAGCACTTTGGAAGGCTGAGATAGGTGGATCATTTGAGCTAAGGACTTCAAGACCAGACTGGGCAACATGGCAAAACCTGGTCTCTACAAAAATACAAAAATTACCCAGGTATGGTGGTGCGTGACTATAGTCTCAGCTACTTGGGGGGTGCTGAGGCAGGAGGATCACTTGAACCCAGGAGGCAGAGGATGCAGTGAGCCGAGATTGCACCACTGCACTCCAGCCTGGCAACAGAGCGAGACTCCGTGAAAAAAAAAAAAAAAAAAAAGGCCAGGCGCGGTGGTTCACGCCTGTAATCCCAGCACTTTGGGAGGCCGAGGCGGGCGGATCACCTGAGGTGGGGAGTTCGAGACCAGCCTGACCTACATGAAGAAACCCCATCTCTACTAAATATACAAAAATCAGCCAGGCATAGTGGTGCAAGCCTGTAATCCCAGCTACTTGGGAGGCTGAAGAAGGAGAATCGCTTGAACCTGGGAGGCAGAGGTTGCAGTTAGCCAAGATCCCACCATTGCACTCCAGCCTGGGGAACAAGAGCAAGACTCCATCTCAAAAAAAAAAAAAAAAAAAAAAAAAGTGTGACAGAGAGCTTTGAAAACAAAAATTGCAATAAAAATAAACAGACATATAACCCACAAACTTGAGCTAGGTATAATGACGATAAAAACAAAGATAAATTTAATGTTCAAACAAAATCTAAAAAGATAATTTGAAAAATGTATATAAAGTTAACTGTGAACAAGTGCTCAAAAGATACTCATTATAGAGATGTGACAAACATCTAAAAAAATCCGAATATTGGATAAGTTATGTTCATTTGATTTTCACACACAAGAAACTAGGCAACCATTAAGAGCTAAGCTGACATTTTTAACAGGTGCATATTCTTTCTTCTATAACTAATTAAATTACATCTTCTTTTGTATATCATTATGTTCCTTTATAACAACTGTATTGGACATCTTATATACATATCTTCACACAAGAGGTATTAGTCCTATTTCCTTTGGGTAAATACTTAGAAGTGGAATGTTTTTATAATGAAACCAAGATAATACTTAAAAGATTTTTTAAATAATTTTCTGTTTCCTAAAAAAGTTTTTAAACAATTTTCTAACTATTTCCTTGTGATATTTAATATTCTTCAGAAAAAATGCAGGAAAATTCCTAATTTGTCTGAAATTTAAGAATTCTACCTTCATTTCTTTAATATTGTATACTTAACACAAACTCATAGTTAACCTATAACCCAAAGATCAGTATAAACGACTGCTGATAAAAGTGGGTGAAACCACTTACCAGTATGTAATCTATATGCTTCCATCTTAATGCTTTATTTCATAAAGCAATAAATCCATCATAAAACCTTGTACTTTACTCAAAGGCCTTATCTCAACACATGCATTACGTGTCCCTTCTTAGGTTTCAATCAGTGAAAATCCACTAGGTAGCATGAGCAACTATGACATCAGCCAATCATTCTGAACTTCGATATCAACTGGAATGAGGCTTATTTAGCGTGTTATGGACATTAAGCAGCATTAAGATTACTAAAGCAACAAAGAAACGACTGCTGTCATCCCACTGTCTTCTGTGTTTTGCCTTTATAAGCAAAAATATTGAAGATTATTAAGACAACTTTTCTTCTGTAACTTACTGGAAGAAGAATGAGGTAAGAGGCTAAATGTTTCACATTTGTTTACTAAATTTAATTCTAGAACAAAGTGAAATTTGGGAGGGGAAATTCTATTTTTAATTTAATCCTAGATTTATGTTTTAAAGCTGACAGAAAACCATTCTGAAGAAATTTTCCTTTATTTAATGAACATAAATTTTTTGAACAAAAGGTTTATTATTGTTAATTGAGAAAAAATTTGAGGTAGCTAAAGTTAACACTCAAATTATATTGGAAATTCCTTGGCTATTTTTACTAAATTTCTCATAATTTCCAGAAGTTAGGGGCTAAGTTTCACTTTGTTAACTATAGCATTAACAGCATGAAAGTGATTATAACTGTTTGAAATGATGAAAGAAATTTAACCAACTTCTTTTCCTTCCCAGGTAGCCAGTGTTTCTAAATTTTATCTTTTTTACGCTAAAAATTATTTATTCTGTTTTTATTGACTAGTAACAGATTTCAACCTAATTCTAATGGCATTATCTCACAGATTCAAAAAATGACCAATGACAGTAAAGTCAGAAATGGAATTATTTCTTGAGAAAATACAAATATGATCTAAAATGCAAATGACACTATTAATTCAAATCAAAATAAAACATCAGTGTTTCAAATCTACCAGTCCCTAAACTTATTTAGAACATGAATAAATCGAGACTTTCTTCTGCGAAACAAGTATACTTAGAGATATCATACAGCTCCCATGATGAGCAAAAGGAATCTCCTTATATGTTTAATGGTGTTATCAAGTGTAACAGCAACTCCATGTGGACTGTGTACCAATTTCCAGTGGAGATGCTGTTACTTTTGATGGTTACCAACTTGCTACAATATAAAGGTATAATAAAGAAAGACAGAAAATTGTGGTCACTTGGACTCTCATTTGATTCCAGCAGAAAAAAAGACTTTCAGCCTGTTTTATAAAATTAACAAATGATTAAGAATTAATATCAATTTTCTTAAATTCAAGTTTTGCAACACCAAGAAGATCCAATAATGGAAGAGGATTAAAGTCATCATTCAGAAATGGTATACGGGAAAATGACCTATGAATTGACAGACAATATAGCTGAGTTTGTCTGTCATTTCTTTAGGCCAATATTCTGTATGACTGTGCTACTTCAATATCAGAAATCGACTAACACCACGCAACCAACGCAATGGCAGGTACACAGAAGATAATCTGTAACACTACCATGTAAATGTATTGAGTAAATAAAACATAAATATACCTAATGAAAACCTGTTTGTGTTTTTCTGACAAAGCTCATATTTATTTAACCTAACTTACTGACTAGTCAACCTATGTACCATTTAATTATCAGGATGTATCAATTAAACCAGTTTGCTATATTTACTAATACATACATATGATCCACCTCAGAGTCCAGAGGGCTATTCCACCAAGGAATCCCCACCCACCTCAATCACTTCAGTGAAATTCCCTAGACATCTTGCTCTCTAAATAATGAAAAGAAGAGTAGCCGGGCACAGTGGCTCACGCCTTTAATCCCAGCTCTTTGGGAGGCTGAGGCGGGCGGATCACTTGAGGTCGGGAGTTTGAGACCAGCCTGACCAACATGGAGAAACCCCGTCTCTACTAAAAAAAATATATATATATAAAATTAGCCGGGCGTGGTGGCACATGCCTCTAATCCCAACTACTCAGGAGGCTGAGGCAGGAGAATCACTTGAACCTGGGAGGCGGAGATTGCAGTGAGCTGAGATCGTGCCACTACACTCCAGCCTAGGAAACAAGAGTGAAACTCCATCTCAAAAAAAAAAAAAAAAGAAGAAGAGGAGACAATGACATGGCTTATAAAACTTTCCAAAAAAAAAAAAAAAAACAACTTTCCAGTGTGAAATTTTAAACAAATGTTTGTGGAAACTCGTCTCAGCTATAATCACTTTAATTCTTTTTCTTTTAAACTAAGTCTGAGGCTGGGCATGGTAGCTCATGCCTGTAATCTCAGCACTCTGGGAGGCAGAGGCGGATGGATCCTTTGTGGCCAGGAGTTCGAGACCAGCCTCGTCAACGTGGCAAGAGCCCATCTCTACTAAAAATACAAGAATTAGCCAGGTCAGTGGCGCATGCCTGTAGTCCCAGCTACTCAGGAGGCTGAGGAGTGAGAATCACTTGAACCTGGGAGGTGGAGGTTGTAGCGAGCCAAGATCACACCACTGCACTCCAGCCTGGGTGATAGAGTGAGACTGTATCAAAAATAAAATAAAATAAAATAACCTGAACTGGACAGAATTTACATTAATTCTTAATGTAAGTATTAAGATATTAGTAGTTTACATCTGACCAAGCTCTGTAAGAACAACACAGCAACAATATTTAGATTATTCCTAAAGTCTTACCTCAGCTCCAACTTATAATAATATTGAAATAGCTTTCCAATGACTTTCCAGTCTCTAGCCTCTACTTTCTTTTCCTAAAACATACTCTTACTCCTCAAGTCTACTTAAAAGTTTAAACTTCTTAATAGCATAATTTAGAAAAAATTCCATTCACCAAATTAAAAGAAATTGCTCAAAGAAAATGAAAATCTAGAATGTGTTCCTAAAAGGAATAATTAACATTGCCCTCTCCACATCTGTGAAAAACAGCAACAACACTCAAAGCCTCCCTAATATTACTAGAAGATAAACTAGCTAGACTATTAACTCATTAAAAACAGGGGCCATGTCAGTCTTGTTCACTGTAGCAACTAGCAGCTCCTAGCACTGACACGTACTAAGTGCTTAACAATGTGTTCTGTTTTGTTTCGTTCTGAAGAGACAGTGTCTTGCTCTGTCATCCAGGCTGGAGTGCATTGGCATGATCATAGCTCACTATAACCTCAAACTCCTGGACTTGAGCGATCCTCTCGCCTTAGCCTCCCAAGTCGCTGGGACTACAGGCCCACACTACCACACCAGCTAATTTTTAAATTTTTCTGTAGAGATGGGGTCTCACTATAATCTTGAACGGCTGGCTTCAAGCAATCCTGCCGCCTTGGCCTCCCAAAGTGCTGGGATTACAGGCATGAGCCACTGTGCCCACATAACAATGTTTCTTAAGTGAATACATGAATAGCTCATCATCTATGGAATACTGTGCTTTACACCAAGTAGTTTGCATTTATTATTTAGTATTCATAACAGTCTACCTGCAACCATTGCTTTTCCTATTTTATAGAGGAGCCAGAGGCTAAGTAAATTCCTCAGTCTCACACACAGTGAATGGCAAAGCCTGGGTTCAAATTCAGCTGCCATTCTCCAAAGCTCACAGATTTCCAAGCAACTTCTCTTTCGAAAAGCATAAAAGGGAGCTGTTCGGGATAAAAGAATTATTCTAAGACACAATTATGATAGTGGCTGTAAAACTGAATAAATTTACTATAAATCACTTATAATAAATGAATTTTTCTTTTTTAATTTTTTTGAGATAGAGTCTCGCTCTGTCACCCAGGCTGGAGTCCAGTGGCACGATCTTGGCTCACTGCAACCTCTGCCTCCCAGGTTCAAGCGGTTCTCTGCCTGAGCCTTCGGAGTAGCTGAGATTACAGGCCCGCGCCACCATGCCTGGCTAATGTTTGTATTTTCGGTAGAGATGGGGTTTCACCATCTTAGCCAGGCTGGTCTTGAACTCCTGACCTCATGATCCACCAGCCTTGGCCTCCCAAAGGGCTGGGATTACAGGCGTGAGCCACCGCACCTGGCCATGAATTTTATAGTATGTAAAGTATGCCTTAATAAAGCTTAAGAATGAGGCTGATCTATGTGTAGTGATTTGGAATAAATCATAACACATAAAGTGAAAAAAATCTAGGCACAGAGCAGAAGATAGAGATACTCCCTTTTGTATAAACATATGTATGTGCTGACAGAAGAATTCATTTTTTCTGGAAAGATTCAGAAACAGCTGTAAACAATGACTGCCTCAAAAAAAGGTTCTGGATACCCGGAGTAGGAAAAAGCCTACTTTTCAGTGTACAAGCTTTTCTACTATGAATTGTTCACTGTGTCCATCTATTACGTTTCCAACTCAAAAAAAAAAAAGGAAAAAACAAGAAAAACTGGGAATATAATGATCAGTGTAATCATGTGGATTTAACTATAATTTCTTAAATTTTAAGTATCTACACAATTACATAATCCCATTTCCACTGAAAAGGAAAGCAGACTCAGAATGTGAGAGTGATTCTCTTCATTCCTTTAGAAAAAATACATTTCAGGCTCCCCTGCTAAACACTGTCCATCTTTGGATCCATGATACCTTAATACAGCCCAATAAATTCTCAAAGAAAAAAAGTCAGAGCCTTTACTTCTAAGTATCAATATTTAAGAAAATCTAGTTTTTAATATTTTAACTGTATGGTAGAATTGTTTTGAGTTTACATTTTAGTCCCCAAAAAGACTATTTTAGCATATTTTATTTAACATATATAAACGGTTCTTAATCGTCCACATTATTTTTCAATTTTTGAAGAAAAAATAATTCACTTTAAAACACTAAAAAATTTTAGAAAGCATTCTACCTGTTGATCAAGTATTCATCCTTTGTCTTATGATGAAACACAGGAATTGGAACACCCCAAACTCTTTGCCTTGATATACACCAATATGGCCGTCTGTCCATCATTTCAACCATGCCATTCAGTGCTGATCCAGGAATAAATTTCACCTTTTTTAACAATTCCTGCAATTAATTCATAAATCAAGTCTTGTGAGAGAAAGCAGAACAAGTATTCTAGAACAGTCAATTTTCCAAATGCATTTCTTTCTTTTGGATGTTTGCAGCCATTCACATACCTCCCTTACCCTCCCCTCAAAAAAACAACTAAAGAACTAAAAGATTTCAGAGCAAATAAGGCAAAGTAAAAATGGAGCCGCAAAGAACTTAATAAATAATTCAGGAGCAGTGATAATATCAGGAGCATTGTTCCATTTTTTAACAATGTTACAAAAGATTTCATACCAATTTCTAATTTACACCAACCCTAGATCAAAACTGGTAATAAAAGCTTTCATAGAACTATTATACTTCACTAAACTATAGTTAAAATCAATTCAAACTTGATTTCCACCATTTTTTAAAATGCTTAAAAAATAAATTACTATCGTAGACTGCCAAAAAAAGATTGCGATATACCTAATTTTACATAATATAGTTTACAATATAGAAAACACTTTCTCAAAATAAGCCCAAGTATGTGATTCAACCTGTAATCCCAGCATTTTGGAAGGCTGAGGTGGGAGGATCACCTGAGCCCAAGAGTTCAAGGTTGCAGTGAGCTATGAGCATGGCAGTGCACTCCAACCTGGGCGACAGAGCAAGAGCCTGTCTCTAAAATAAATCTCTCTCTCTCTCTCTCTCTATATATATATATATATATATCGACAAATGGATAACAGTTACTTCCTCTCAAGAAAGCTCCCTTCCTCCATTCCCAAAATAAGGTTGAAAACTGCTACCATTTGATTTAATTTGTCAACTAACAAAAGATTAATTGTATAGCAAAAAATGTTTACTAATAGTCTCCAAAAAGGTCAAAATGTTAACTTCATTTTAAAAAATCTTTCTATCCATTAATAAAAGCATTTTTACATTTTCAAAGAAGGTTTAAATTGTTTCTCACTCACCGTAACTACCAGAAGTCCCCTCCCCCAAAGCTCTCTGTAGCACCACCTATTGGCAGAATGGCAAAATCTCTACAAATCAATTTGATTAATACTATACTTGGTTTAAAAGTCTAAGAAATGTGAATATTGAATAGATATTTGATTTTGCTAAGGAATAACTATTACTTTTTAAAGGTGGTGATAATGGCATGGGAATTATGCTTTAAAGAGTTTGGCCGAGCGTGGTGGCTCACGTTTGTAATCCCAGCACTTTGGGAGGCCAAGGAGGGCGGATCACCTGAGCTCGGGAGTTCAAGACCAGCCTGGCCAACATGGAGAAACCCCGTCTCTACCAAAAATACAAAAAAATTAGCCGGGCATGGTGGTGCATGCCTATAATCCCAGCTAATCAGAAGGCTTAGGCAGGGAATTGCTTGAACCCGGGAGGTGGAGGTTGCTGTGAGCCAAGATCGCATCATTGCACTCCAGCCTGGACAACAAGAGTGAAACTCCATCTCAAAAAAACAAATAAATAAATACAGAGTTTATCTTTGGCTCACACCTGTAATCCCAGCACTCTGCGAGGCCGAAGCAGGCAGACTGCTTGAGCTCAGGAGTTCGACACCAACCGGGGCAACTTGACAAAACCCTATCTCTAGAAAAAAATACAAAAATTAGCCAGATGTGGTGGCACAGGCCTGTAGTCCCAGTTACTCAGGAGGCTGACGTGGGAGGATAAGTTGAGTCCAGGAGGTGGAGGTTGCAGTGAGCTGAGATCACACCACTGCACTCCAGCCTGGGTGACAGAGCAAGACCCTGTTTCAAAAAAAAAAAAAAAAAAGGAGTTTTATCTTTCACATATATGTGCTAAAATATCGCCGGAACAATATATAATATATGGAAGAAATAATGCCTGGAGTTTGCTTCAAAATAATCCAATTGTTAAGGGGTAAAAAGTGGGTGGTCGGAGGGGTGTAGATAAAAACAAAATTAACCAAAAGTTGATTATTGTTGAAACTGAGTGATGGGAATATGACAATACATTATCCTATTCTCACTACTTCTGCAAAGAACAATTTTTAACTTTACAAAAAAGTTAAAAAAAACTTGGCTTAAATACATTGCATCAGACTTAGACGTTCTACAACCAAAAATCGGTGCAGAGCTGCAATTTACAAATTTTAACATTGACAAATAAGGAAGAGAGGCTTTAAATGAAGAAAAAAACAAAATGCACTATATATTACAGTTGTCCACATTACACAAGTATAGAAAGTATAAACTGCTATAAAAAGCTTTGGCAAGGACCCCAAATTGCCAGGCCAATAAATGAACCAGCTAAATACAGTAGTATCTTTCAAACTGTAAAGCAAAATATCTATATATTCAACCTGGTTAACACATATATATTTAAGCTCTTTCATTAAATAGAATCAAGTTGTGAGAGATGTTTACACACACACACACACTCACATATATATATATATATATATATACACCCATATAGAAAGATACATATTAAATGAAAGGGCTCAAATATATATTAAGTATTTAAATACCAATTATAAGTATTTGTTAGCTCCAAAGCAACAACTTTGTATATTTTTCATATTGTTAGTTTCTCTTTTTAATATGCTTCCTTTGTAACCAGAACAGTAACTTTTTTAATTGATTGTAATTTCAACCTTAAGGAAGCAAAGGGTTTAAAAAAGTTTTACTGACTGCTTATTATGTATCAGACCATATTCTGGAAACTCGTATTTCCTTACTCCATGAGATACGCATTATTACCACTTTATATAGATGAGGAAACAGAGGCAGTGGCAGGTTAAACTAGGTAACACAGTTCTGTCCAAATTCTATGCAACTTTGACTACACTGGGCAAGAAAGTCTATCTACTAACAGTGTGATTTGGACAAATCACTCAACCTCTTTATGCCTCATTTCTCACACATGTATAATGAAAAAATGGAAGTCCAAGGTCCTTCCAGATCTAAAATTCTACACTGTTATGAAACTAAATCATAATAGCAGCAATCCCTATTACTCCTGAAACCCCACCTCAACCTCACATGCAGCCCCTTTATACTGAGGGAATGATATGCCCGACCCGTTAAAACAGGATGCTTTTTATACCTTGGCTGCAGTCTTAATATCCGTGATGTTTATAAACCACTGCTTGCTGGCACGAATAACCACAGGTTTCTTGGTCCTCCAGTCATATGGATAGCTATGAACCAATTTCTCCTCTTTCAACAAATTCTTTGCAGTCTGAAGCATCTTTATAACTTTAAAAAAAAAAAACACCAAATTAGACATAATTAAAAAGTACTGTGAAAATCCTAAAAATGCTCTAAACTTCCAAAAAATACTAAATCTGCAGCAACAGGTGGCAATAAGAGTAGTCACCTTGCCAGCCACAGTGGCTCACACCTGTAATCCCAGCACTTTGGGAGGCCGAGGCGGGCAGATCACGAGGTCGGGAGTTCGAGACCAGCCTGACCAACGTGGTGAAACCTCGTCTCTACTAAAAATACAAAAATCAGCCGGGCATGGTGGTGTGTGCCCATAATCCCAGCTACTCAGGAGGCTGAGGCAGGAGAATCGCTTGAACCTGGGAGGCAGAGGTTGCAGTGAGCCGAGATCGTGCCACTGCACTCCAGCCTGGGTGACAGAGCGAGACTCCGTCTCAAAAAATAAAAGAGTAGTCAACTTGGCTGGGCGTGGTTGCTCACGCCTGTAATCCCAACAGTTTGGGAGGCACAGACGAGAGGATCACTTGAGGTCAGGAATTCAAGACCAGCCTGGCCTGCATGGTGAAACCCCATCTCTATTAAAAATACAAAAAAATCAGCAGGGCATAGTGGCGTGTGCCTGTAATCCCAGCTACTTGGGAGGCTGAGGTGGGAGAATCATTTGAACCTAAGCTAAAGCGGAGGCTGCAGTGAACCGAGATTGCAGTGAACCGAGATTGCGCCGCTGCACTCCAGCCTGGGCAAGAAAGCAAGACTCTGTCTCACAAAAAAAAATAAAATAAAAAAGAGTAGTCACCTTCCAGGTATCAAAGGCGTGCTCTGGGATTCTCCTGGCAAAAAAAAGCAGGGACTGTAAAATCTTAATCAGACTCCAAATTATGCCACTTCTACCTCTTTTCACGTCAAAGAAAAGATGAACAGATTATATCTAGAATTCTACAGTTGAAGTTTAGATCCATAGTCTTTCATGCCATGAATCTTAAAATGGTCTCCAGGTAATCTGGAGGAAACCAGGTGTAGTGGGTTGAATTGTGTCCCCAAGAAGATCTAACCCCCAGCACTAGTGAATGTGACCTTACTTGGGAATCAGGCCTCTGCAGATGTAATCAAGTTTAGATGAGGTCACACTGCATTAGGGAGCACTGGTGTTCTTAGAGGAGGATAGAAAGAAGATTATGTTTTTGCCACTGATTCAGCCATGTGAAACTCATCTCATTACCCTTTTCTGGGTTTGAAGCTGCTGTCTCTAAAAGTGCCATCTCATTGTGCTTAGTATCAGTCAATGCTAGAGAAATCTTGAATAGCTTATGTACAAAACTTTTTTAAATTTTTGTATTATTTTGAAACTTTGCTTCTTTGGGTGCCACCCTGGCCACCCAACTTGACTGTGACAGCCCTCTACAGTCTGTGAGCTGGCAGATTTTTTTTTTTTTTTGAGATGGAGTCTCGCTCTGTTGCCCAGGATGGAGTGCAATGGTGCAGTCTCAGCTCACTGCAACCTCTGCCTCCCAGGTTCAAGTGATTCTCCTGCCTCACCCTCCAGAGTAGCTGGGATTACAGCCACCTACCACCACACCTGGCTAATTTTTTGTATTTTTAGTAGAGACAGGGTTTCACCATGTTGGCCAGGCAGGTCTCGAACTCCTGACCTCGTGATCTGTCCGCTTCAGCCTCCCAAAGCACTGAGATTACAGGGGTGAGCCACCGTGCCTGGCCAGGCTGGCAGTTTCCTGATCTTTTAAAGTTTCTTTCCCTATCCAATCCCCACTTTCCGGTAAGGTTTCTGTAAAGTCTGTCAGGTGTACATCCTGCAGCTTACTGGCTTAAAACATATTGTCCTTTGATATAGTCTCTTTGGGGCCGATTGGGAGAAACAGAAATCAATAGTCCACCTGCTTTGATACTGAATATTGACAAGTGTCTTTTTGAAATAAAGAACCAGTCCCACCAATTAAAAAAAAAAAAAAAAAAAAAAAAGAGGATTCACAGAGAGACATTTAAGACCTAAAGAAGGTGGCTGGGTATGGTGGCTCACACCTATAATCCCAACACTTTGGGAGGCCTAGGCAGGTGGATCACTTGGGGCCAGGAGTTTGAGACCAGCCTGGCCAACATGGTGAAACCCTGTCTCTATTAAAAATAAAAAATAGGCCGGGTGCGGTGACTCATGCCTGTAAACCCAGCACTTTGGGAGGCCAAGGCAGGTGGATCACGAGGTCAGGAGATCGAGACCGTCCTGGCTAATATGGTGAAACCCCATCTCTACTAAAAATACAAAAAATTAGCTGGGCATTGGTGGCAGGCGCCTGTAGTCCCAGCTACTCGAGAGGCTGAGGCAGGAGAACGCATGAACCCGGGAGGCAGAGCTTGCAGTGAGCCAAGATCGTGCCACCATACTCCAGCCTGGGCAACAGAGCGAGACTCAGTCTCAAAAAAAAAAAATAAAATAAAAAATAAAAAAATTATGGCCTGACACAGTGAGGGCTCACGCCTGTAATTCCAGCACTTTGGGAGGCCAAGGTGGGCAGATCACCTGAGGTCAGGAGTTCAAGACCAGCCTGGCCAACATGGTGAAACCCCATCTCTACTAAAAATACAAAAATTAGCCGGGAGTAGTGGTGTGTATCCTGTAATCCCAGCTACTTGGGAGGCTGAGGCAAGAGAATTGCTTGAACCCAGGAGGCAGAGGTTGCAGTGAGCTGAGATCACACCACTGCACTCCAGCCTGGGCAACAGAGTGAGACTGCGTCTCAAAAAAAAAAAAAAATTAGCTGAGTGTGGTGGTGTATGCCTGTAATCCCATCTGCTCAGGAGGCTAAGGCACAAGAATCACTTGAACCCAGGACACAGAGGTGGCAGTGAGCTGAAAGCATGCCACTGCACATCAACCTGAGTGAGAAAGTGAGACTGTCTCGAAAAAACAAGTAAGATCTAAAGAAGGCCATGTGACAAGAGAGGCAGAGAGTGGAGTAACGCAGTTATAAACCAAGGAATGCCAAGGATTTCCAGGAGCCACCAAAAGCTAGAAAGAGGCAAGTAAGGATTCTCCCATAAAACCTTCAGGAAAACATGGTCCTGCCAGTACGATGAATTTAGACTTCTAGCTTCCAGCACTTGAGAGAATAAATTTCTGTTGTTTCAAACCACCAAGTTTACGGTGATTTTTTACAGTAGCCCTAGAAAAGTAATATATCAGGTCTAATTAGCCTTAGTCTTAGTGCGGGCAAAGAAAGGTTTTCATAGCACCTGGTCTCTGAATCTGTAAAGAAAGATAGAAAGACAATTCAAGGCTGGAGGATTCCCAAGATTCTAATACATAAATCATGCCATATAGGTCAGTTATTTACAAGGGTTAAAAAGTGAGTAGGGAATGTGTAATTTACAGTCAACATCCAGCCCTGATCTTGACTGTATCCTTCCACAAAAGTAATACTGCTGATTATTATCTCCATAGCCCTAAAATAACTTCACTCCCTGTTGACTGCCCTGACTTGCTTAAATAAAGCAGCTTCAAAGCAGAAGATGAAAAAGTCTCAAACTCCATTTTAAAACATATGGCAAAACAAGACATAATTTATTTTTTTGTTTCTGTTAAAGTATAAGAAGGGAAAATAGGTAGCAAAGGTTACTGCTACCTACTTTTCAGAAAACATGTATGATATCAACAGATATGATGCTCACCCACATCAGTTCCCTCTTCAAGGACAGCCTTGTTTTGAAGTTCAGGACCTGCAACATCTGTGAAAACTCCATCTTCGTCCACTAAACAATCCTATAAAGTATCATTTTGAACAATTAAAAGATCAAGACATTTTCTCTTATGACAATATCTGGCAAAACAATATATATAAAAACATCTCAGTATAGCCTGGTCTTTTTCTACATTGAAACTCTAGGTACTTGGCCGGGCGCGGCACTCAGGCCTATAATCCCAGCACTTTGGGAGGTCGAGGTGGGCAGATCACTTGAGGTCAGGAATTCGAGACTAGCCTGGCCAACATGGTGAAACCCACTTCCACTAAAAATACAAAAATTAGCCAGGCATGGTGGTGTGCACCTGTAGTCCCAGCTACTCGGGAGGCTGAGGCAGGAGAATCGCTTGAACCCTGGAGGTAGAGGTTGCAGTGAGCCGAGATCATACCACACCACTGCACTCAGCCTGGGCGACAGAGCAAGACTCCCTCTCAAAAAAAAAAAAAAAAAAAAAGAAAAGAAAAAGAAATAGGAATTTGTGAATTTTATACATTTAAATCACCAAAGCCAAAATGTGTTATTGAAGCATATACATAAACTTTAATAACAAAAGTAACAAAATATATTAAAACATCTTTGAGTGGTCTCTATTGTTTCCAAATCTATGCCTATATACACAGTTGTTCCCTTTCTGACTCACCTTTTAACTAAACGGAAATACCTGCTAAGTAACTGAAGTATGTAAAGTAAATGTAGAGAGGACTGTTTAGCTAAAACAAACAGGCTTTTTCAGGGAATAAAAGTAATTTGTCTATGTGACTTGATACTAGAAAAAAAGTATTTTAAAAGTGCCCCATGATATATATTCTTCAATTCTAAAGTGCTAATTTTCTATTAATTCTGGGAAATCTTTTTCAATTAGTACGAATTAATGAAACTTTAGAGTACTACACAAACCTGAGCATTTCACACTTATGGTGACAAAAGTCATCATTTTTAAAAAATGAAGATGTTGGTTAGAATTTATCATTTCCTTTTATTAAGATGAATAATTAAAAATGATAAAAGAGGAACAGTACCATGGGCAGGTTGTGCTGAGACGCTACACCGTAATCTTCCATACCATGAGCTGGGGCTGTGTGAACCAATCCTGTTCCTTTTGCCATGGTCACATGATTTGCAGGTAAAAGAGGAGAAGCTTTATCAGGAATTAATGGATGACTGCAAGTACCATTTTCCAAATCTACACCTGTGGGGAAAGAAAACCACTATTAAGAATCATTTTATATGGCAAATCTATCTCCTTAAGCTTAGCAATAGAATATCAAGTTAAATGCGCAGAATCTAGAACAATACTGGCTAGGCTTAAATTCCAGCTTCCCCTTTAACTTGTTCTGTGACCTTCTATAATCTATAAAATGCAGATAATTATGGTTCCCACCTCAGAGGGTTTCTGTGAGAATAAACAGAGTTAATGTAGTTTAAGTGTTTTGATACTTGCTGCATCTACCACTTAATATTCTTCCTCACCACCCTCCCAAAATGATCTCTAAGTAATTGATAAGAAATAATTCATTTTTTTCCGGAAAGAAAACCTACCCCATACAAATTACTTCGTTTTTAGCTCTTCAACCTTCCTACTACTTTAATAAGTAGTACCTACGTGACACCAGCTTATTTTGACAGGGATAATATATATACTCCTCCACAATATGGTGACTCAAATAGCAACTCAATAATTATCTGATAGTAAGAATTTGAAATAATTATGCTATCTAGACAAAAGATCTTTAAATTCAACCTTAACACTTTCAAAAATCTTGTGATTTTTAGCTTCTATGATAACGTATAACTTGACAATGAAGTCTTTAATATCCTCTGCATTTATAAAAGAGCAGGGCGCTGGGTGCAGTAGCTCATGTCTGTAATTGCAGCACTTTGGGAGGCTGAGGCAGGAGGATTGCTTGAGCCGAGGAGTTTGAAACAAGCCTGGGCAACACAGTGTGAGAGGGTGGGAAGTAAATTATTATCTTGGTTTTTATTTTTATTACCCTGTTGCACCAAAGAGGACCAAATGGTCTTCAAAATTCTTAAGCTCCTTTCCTGCCTCTGACATAAAAATCTTTCTATTTTTGTTAAGGTTGTTTAAACTTCTCATTGGCTTGTATCTGAACTGATTAATTTAGAGGGCTTTCCTATTTAGCTAGGCAGTCTTTCTAGGCAGTTTTTGTATCTTTATTCATGTGATAGATTTTTTAGCAAGAAATTAAAAGATATATCATACCTAAGGATCAAAGATAATTTTAGCCCAGGCATGGTGGCTCACGTCTATAATCCTACCACTTTGGGAGGCAGAGGCAGGAGGAACACTTGAGCTCAGGAGTTCAAGATCTGCCTGGGCAACATAGTGAGACCTCATCTCTTTAAAAATAAAATAAAATAAAATAGAATTTTAGTCCAGGCACAGTGGCTCATGCCCGTAATCCCAGCACTTTGGAAGACCAAAGCAGGAGGATCACTTGAGGCCAGGAGTTCAAGACCAGCCTGGGCAATGTAGCAAGACCTCATCTCTACCAAAAAAATTAAAAATTAGCCCAGCATGGTGGCACACACTTGTAGTCCCAGCTACTCAAGAGGCTGAGGCAGGAAGATCCCTTGAGCCTAGGATCCAGAGGCTGCAGTGAGCCAAGATGGCACCACTGCACTCCAGCCTGGGCAACAGAGCAAGACCACATCTCAAAACAAAACGAAGAACAACAACAACAAAAAGCTAATTTTAAACTTCCCTAGACTTCCAGAATTATATTTCAAAGCAGTCACTACCTCAAAAGTCCCAAATTATAGCTCACAAAGAATTATTTTGGGCTAGGCACAGTGGCTTACGCCTTTAATCCCAGCACTTTGGCAGGCCAAGGCAGGCAGATCACTTGAGCCCAGGAATTCCAGACCAGTCTGGGCTACACAACAAGAATTCATCTCTGTAAAATATTTTTTCAAAATTAGCCGGGTGCAGTGGCATGTGCCTATAGTCCCAGCTACTTGGGTGGCCAGGGCAGGAGGATTGCTTGAGCCCGGGAGTTTGAGGCTGCAATGAGCTGACTGGACCACTGCATTCCAGCAATGGGCAACAGCATGAGACCCTGTCTCTTTAAAAAATAAAATAAAATAAAATTCCTTTGATAGAAGAACTGCTTTCTGAATAATTTTCAGAACTTATTCAATCCTTTATTAAAATTATGTATCGAAAAATAAGTATATGCATTTCCTTTCTTGCTACTTTTATTAAAACAGATAAAAACAATTTTAAAAATTAATTTTGCATAAAATTTTACCAAGTAACTACTGGATACTGCCAGAAATTAGTTTTATCTGTTGTACATTTATCAATATTCATATTTTTCTATACTCCTATCATGCTTAATGTATATTCTCCTTTAGTGTAATCAATGTAAAATGTATTCTAGAAAGGTAGAGGCCATATCTGTTTCAATTCAAAATATGCAGTTCAGCAAAGTAGTAAATTCAAGTCAGCCCAATACTTTGATGACTGTGTTGTCAGATATCTAAAAATCTTCACCTGAAAGTGTTGAAATAGTCTCAAATGTTGTTTCCAAAGTAGAAGCAACAGATGCTACTTTATCTGCCGCCAGTACGTAGAGGTCTCCAGACTTAGAACATTTCACAACAGCATACCTAACATAAGATTTTAGGAGAAATTACTAATAATGAAACAAGAAAAGCCACAGATATCATTTTAATTTTTAAATAATCATTTTAGAAAAAACTGACTTCAGGCCAGCGCGGTGGCTCATGTCTATAATCCCAGCACTTTGGGGGGCCAAGGCAGGTGGATCACCTGAGGTTGGGAGTTTGCAACCAGCCTCACCAACATAGAGAAACCCCATCTCTACTAAAAATACAAAATTAGCCTGGCGTGGTGGCGCATGCCTGTAATCCCATAATCCCAGCTACTCGGGAGGCTGAGGCAGGAAAATTGCTTGAACCCGGGAGGTGGAGGTTGTGGTGAGCCAAGATCATGCCACTGTACTCCAGCCTGGGCAACAAAAGGCAAAACTCAGTCTCCAAAAAAAAAAAGAAAAAAGAAAAAACTGACTTCAAGATCAAACTGTACTACTTTCAAAACACTTCGTAACTTATACTTCTATTTCATTTTCCCGAGAAGCTGGATAAGGTCATAAAAAGGATCACCTAAAGGTTAATAAAATCTATATGAACATAATAACTAAGTTATAATTCATTAAATTTCAAAATAATAAACAGGATAAAATAAATTCAAAATAATGTTAATAATGGAATAGATTATATTTGTGTATGAAACAAAAAATGCAATAATATACCCACTTTGATTCAGGCATATAGCAAACAGCTTCATTGGCTGGAATCGTCCAAGGTTGTGTGGTCCAGACCAAAATACTAACAGGAGATGAACCATCTGTGAAAATACAATTGTAAATATGTTAGCAAATGGGATAATTCTATAACTTTGGTACACTCAAGCTATGAATAAATCTTACCTATAAGAGGTGCCAATTTTGGAGAAGGCTTTAAGAGAGGAAATTTTACATATATTGAACGACTGACATGCTCAGGATTATATTCAAGTTCTGCTTCAGCCAATGCAGTCCTAAGGGTTAAAAATATTAAACATAAATACTTGGAAGCCTCACAAATTTCTCCCTTTTAATTACCGAAAAATGCATATATACCTAGATGACGGAGACCAAAACACAGGTTTGTAAGATCGATAAACCAAGCCCTATAAAAGACAAAAATATGATGTTAAAAGTAGAATCTTGTAACGCATACTAAAACCTACTCAAAGAGAGAAAATACTTCTTTACCTTATCATACATTTGGTAAAAAGTTCTCAACTGTTTGGCTTCATACTTCCCATCAAATGTGTAGTAGCAATTATTCCAATCTGCCATTATTCCCCAACGAATAAATGCTGATTTCTGTTTCTCAATGGCTGCTTTAGCAAATGATCTAGCTAAAAAAAAAGACGAAAAAAAGATTTTAAAAAACCAATGAATTCGAATTCTTAAACATGGTTTAGCATGTATCTCTAAATGCAAATGCTATAGACAGTTTAGAATGCAAATTTTTTTTTTTTTTTGAGACACAGTCTCGCTGTCGCCCAGGCTAGAGTGCAGTGGCGCGAGTGGCACAATCTCGGCCCACTGCAAGCCTCTGCCTCCCGGGTTCACGCCATTCTCCTGCCTCAGCCTCCTGAGTAGCTGGGGCTACAGGCGCCCGCCACCACGCCCGGCTAATTTTTTTGTAGTTTTAGTAGAGACGGGGTTTCACTGTGTTAGCCAGGATGGTCTGGATCTCCTGACCTCGTGATCTACCCGCCTCAGCCTCCCAAAGTGCTGGGATTACAGGCGTGAGCCACTGCACCCGAGCACAAAATTTTTTTTTTTTTGAGATGGAGTCTTGCTCTGTTGCCCAGGTTGGAGTGCAGTGGCGGATCTCAGCTCACTGTAACCTCTGCCACACAGGTTCAAGCAATTCTCGTGCCTCAGCCTCCCAAGTAGCTGGGACTACAGGCGTGAGCCACCACACCTGGCTAATTATTTGGTATTTTTAGTAGAAACGGGGTTTTGCCATGTTGGCCAGGCTGGTCTCAAACTCCTGACCTTAGGTGATCGATCCACCTCCCTCAGCCTCCCAAAGTGCTAGAATTGCAGGCGTGAGCCACTATGCCCAGCCTATAAAAATTTTTTAATAGAAAAATAATTTGAAGGTCAACAGTGTTCAGAAGATACCTACAACAAATTCTAAAATTAACTGGAATTGCAAAAGTTAAAATTTTATTACTGTCTTCTGTATTTTCCAGACTTTATACAATGACCTCACGTTTAGGACAAATAAACTGGAAAAATTATTCCTTATTGTTTCTTAATTTAAGAAAAGGCTCAGATAACAATTTTCATTTCATTATACACAAAAAATTAATCAGAATATCAAATCTAAGCCAATGATAATAGGTTTCACAAGGAAGTAAAAAAATCTTCACAGTTACATCCAAATGTACAATAGTATAACATATAAGAAAAAGAGAATCCTCCCTGGCCCAGTCGACTGAAGAAAAAGGATCAAATAAAAGATTAATGTAAAATATATGTATTTTAGAATTGAATTTTGGCTTAACACCTAAAATCAGTCAACAAGCCCCCTTGAGGAAAGTAGAAAAAAGAATTTACCAAAAAATAGTTTTATAAAATATGAACATTAAGAAACTGAGAATGCAATCAGAAATGCTCACAAAGTCTTTCCTTCAATATCCAAACATAAATTCTTACAAAAATCAATGAAATAAAATCTGAATTTTCTGTGACAGAAAGGCGTTTCCAATAGATCTTATTATAAGCAAACCAAACCCAAACAAAAGGTTCCTTTGGTAAAGTTCTGACTATTCCAAGGACCTGAGTGTTTACAAATATCATTTTAAAACAGAAATACAGATTGTTTACCTTTCTTTCTAATTTCCATAGCTGAAAGATTCTGAGCTTCTCTACCAAGTTCTGATAATACTTTTATTTCAATGGGCAACCCATGACAATCCCAGCCGGGCACAAAATGTATTTTGGAGCCATTCATCATATGGAATCGATTGGCTATGTCTTTCAAAATCTGCAAAGATAAAATGATAATTATCATTCATACATAAAACATTTGGCCTACAATTTATGTTCTTTTTTTTAAACTTAATACCATTTTTAAAACTGCAATTTGAAAGGAAACGTATAAATTAACTCATAAAAAAACTATTGACACAAATAGTCTAATATTATTTATATTGAGCTAAGAAATATCATCAAACCATTGCAGAACTTACAGTGTACTCAGAGAATGGAATTTTGTGGTTAACTCTGTCATTGACAAACCCTCACTAAAACAGTAGACCTCTTCATTAGGTATAGTTCTAGAACCAATTTACCTTTTTAAATTCATTTTAGATACTAGAGGGCAGCAGAGCCTTTTAAAAAATATATTACTATAGTTGAATGGGGGAATCAAAGGCAAAGGATAGATTTAGCTCCAAGCTCAATTTCCTTCTTCCCAAGAGGAAACAGTGCTCTGACCACTAGCCCAGTAGTCCAGAAAACAATTTCCTCCTTTCCATGCCTATCAAAGGTAGAAAAGATATTATTATTCTCCTCCCATCCCTTCCCCCTTTAAAAACTCTAATTTCAAACTGTTTACTAATGAACAGGAAGGAGCCTTGTGATCTGAGTGGTTGTCACATTAAAAAAAATTCATCTAGCTATACATACTTAAGATTGGTACACTTTACTCTGGGTATATTATTTAAACCAATCATCATATAAACAACCTCCTTTCTACTTATCTCTTTGGAAATTTGTTTACTTATTTTTTTGTCTCTTCCCTGTAAAACATAAACTCCATGAAATCAGAGAGCCCATCTGTCCTCTTCACCCATGAATTCCAGCCTTTCAAATGGTTTCTGGCACTAGTCTATAAATATTTATCAAATACATGAATACATGGATGCATATATGCTCTCAACAATGGTATCTTATATAGTAGCCACTGGCCACATGTGATTTTTGGTGCTAGTCCGAATTCAGATGTAATATAAATTATAAAATATATACCTGATTTCAAACATGTGTTACGAAAATGTGATATATCTCAAAAATGTTTTACATTGACTGTATGTTGAAATGATACTTTAGATATGTTAAGTGTAATATTAAAATTAATTTCACTTGTTTCTTTTCATTATTTTCTGGGGCCACTAGAAAAATTTTAACTTACCTATGTGGCACAAATTTATAGTTTGCATTACATTTCTTATATTTCTTTCTTTTTTTTTTTTTGAGACGGAGTCTCGCTCTGTCGCCCAAGCTGGAGAACAGTGGTGCAATCTCGGCTCACTGCAACCTCTGCCTCCCAGGTTCAAGTGATTCTCCTGCCTCAGCCTCCTAAGTAGCTGGATTACAGGCACATGCCACCGTGCCCAGCTAATTTTTTTATATTTTCAGTAGAGAGGGGGTTTCACCATGTTGGTCAGGCTGGTCTCGAACTCCTGACCTAATGATCTGCCCGCCTCAGCCTCCCAAAGTGCTGGGATTACAGGCGTGACCCACCACGCCCAGCCGCTTGCATTGTATTTCTACTGAATAGTGTTGCTTTCAGTCATATGAACAGGATGAAATCAATCACTGGAACTAATAATTAACAGTGTACCTAATAAGGATTCTTTAATAATAAAATATAATATATGAAGCCTCTAGTGAAAAGAATAGCAATATAATAGGAATATTTTATTAACTCCTCAGTATCAAACACCACCCTCCTTCTCCCCAAAAAAAAGTTCCTCCATACTTTTAAGAGTCATTTATCTCTGTTCCTTTCATTTTTCTAATATTCATGCATTGCTTTGTTTGAGGGATAAATATCTGAATGCCTACTATATGTCAAGAATTTTTCTAGGAACCTAGAATATGGTAGTAAACAAAAACGACAAGGTCTTTTTTCTCATGGAGTAACACAGAATATATACCAACATATCACACACTATGGAGAAAAAAGCAAATTATAGGGTTAGAAAATGACATTTAGGGGCTGGGGGTGGTACCATTTTAGAGGGAAGTCAGGAGAGCCTGGTAAGATGACATTTGAACAGAATCTGAAAGAAATGAGGAGGTGATCCATGTGAATGTTCTGGTGATGCATTCTAGGAAGAGGAGAAAGCAAGCAAGACTATAATTAGCATGTGTGAGGAAGAGCAAGAATTGGTCCTTCCCTAGTTCCAAAGTGCCCATGCTCTTTGCTAAGGGCTTCAAGAAGGTTTCTCTTCATGTGAGAGATAAGTTTTGTAAGATGCCACTGTTTTGGCCGGGTGCAGTGGCTTACGCCTGTAATCCCGGCACTTTGGGACGCCGAGGCGGGTGGATCATGAGGTCAGGAGATGGATACCATCCTGGCTAACATGGTGAAACCACGTCTCTACTAAAAAATAATACTAATAATACAAAAAATTAGCCGGGCATGGTGGCAGGCACCTGTGGTCCCAGCTACTCGGGAGGCTGAGGCAGGAGAATGGCGTGAACCCGGGAGATGGAGCTTGCAGTGAGCCGAGACTGCGCCACTGCACTCCAGCCTGGGTGACAGCGTGAGACTCTGTCTCAAAGAACAACAACAAAAAAAGATGCCACTGTTTTTTAGGCAATTATTCCTTTGTCCTCAATCCACATGGAGCTGGCTCCCTCTGCTGCAGCTCCAAGAGTGAACATGTGATCCACTGTAGCCATTAATATATTCTATCCCCAAGTCTGCAATGACTGATTCAGAAATAGACGTGCGACCCGAATCAGGCCAATGAGATTCAATTCCAGGACTTTTATAAGATTATTGGGGGCCAGACGTGGTGGCTCACGCCTGTAATCCCAGCACTTTGGGAGGCAGAGGCGGGCAGATCACGAGGTCAGGAGATCGAGACCATCCTGGCTAACACAGTGAAACCCCCTCTCTACTAAAAATACAAAAAATTAGCCGGGCGTGGTGGCAGGCGCCTGTAGTCCCACCTACTTGGGAGGCTGAGGCAGGAGAATCGCTTGAACCCGGGAAGCGGAGATTGCAGTCAGCCAAGATTGTACCACTGCACTCCAGTCCAGGTGACAGTACAAGACTCCGTCTCAAAAAAAAAAAAAGAAAAAAGAAAAAAGAACTGTTGGGAAAGAGAAGGTGGAATTATGTAAGCCTGAAACTACCGGGAAATGTGCTGGGGGTCTGGGGTGGGGCAGTAACCAAAGTAGCAAAGAGTGAGAGACAGAAACCAATTCTTAATTTTATGTGAATTCCTGATCCAGCTATGCAGGTGGCTAAAACTATCTGGACTCTACAGTAAAAAAGCCAGTTAATTCTCCCTCTTTGCTTAATCCAGTTAGAGTTGGCTCTTCCATTCCTTGCAAAAGAGTTTGAAATAATAGAGTTTTATTCTGTATTTATATCACAAAACATGATTTTTTTCTTTTTTTTTGAGACGCAGTCTTGCTCTGTTGCCCAGGCTGGAGTGCAGTGGCGCAATCTCGGCTCACTGCAAGCTCCGCCTCCCGGGTTCACGCCATTCTCCTGCCTCAGCCTCCCGAGTAGCTGGGACTATAGGCTCCCGCCACCACGCGTGGCTAATTTTTTGTATTTTTAGTAGAGACGGGGTTTCACCGTGTTAGCCAGGATGGTCTCGATCTCCTGACCTCATGATCCGCCCACCTCGGCCTCCCAAAGTGCTGGGATTACAGGCGTGAGCCACTGCGCCTGGTCTCTTTAATAGCACTATTGACCCATTCAGTGACCAAATTCCTGGTTTTGAAACTACAGATGCCTACGCCAATTCCTCCCCAAAATTTCCACTGAAATCTACAAAAAATAAAGAACTGAAAAATGAGTGAACAGATTGTAGTATTAACATATTCTCTCAATGAAATTCTACTAAGCATTTTAAAAATAATGAATTATTGATATCTGTGGGCCAAGCACTGATTATAGGCATGAGCCATACCGCCCGGCCAACTTTTTTTTGTCCACTGCTATTCCCAGATTCTAGAACAATGCCTCGCCCGATAATTATGCACTGAATAAGATGATGTTTACTAATATAATGTTAAGCTCAAAGCAAATAGCAGCAATGTTTTTTTCATGCAGTACTAAAATTGTATATTGCTTTCTATGAAAATGTTTTAGTTTTATGTGCAAATCTAAATTTACATAATTATCATATAATTAGAATACACATTTATAAAGAGTATTTACATAAACACTTTCTTTCAAGTGTCATAACCTAAATTATGGTTACCTTATTTAAAGCATGTCCAACATGAGGGTCACCGTTTGCATAAGGAGGTCCATCATGAAGGCAAAATTCTGTCTTTACTTTTCTTTCTCTTTGCCATGAATAAAGTTCTGAAAATCCACATTTCTGTTTTAAAAAAAAAAAAGATATCTAAACATCATATAAATACATACTCCTGAGTCTAACCATAAATAACAGCCAACACTTGCTTATTTCCATTCCAATTCCATTCCAATCTACTCAACTCTGAAATACAAGGTGAGGTTTCTGAAATGCGTGTCTAAGTACGCATCTCTTAAAATCTTTCAGTAGTGTCCCCATACACCTCAGATTGAAGTCTAAACTCTTTATATGATATGCAGCACCCTACAAAGGTTTAGTACCACTAAGTTCTCGGGCATTCTTTCATCACTCCCCATGCTTCACTCCTCACCCCCGACATGTTGAAGGACCTGCAGATTCCCGACACACATATTCTTGCTATTCTTTGGCGGCAATGCTTGCCATTCCCCAAATCTGGGAACAACATGCATGGCAGTCTCACTTCCCTTCCCTCACTTGCTGTGTGATTTTGTCCAGGTTACTGTGCACTTATGGGCCTGCTTTCTTATCTGAAAAAAAAAGTGTTAATATCCATCTTACAGGGCTGCTGTGAAGATTAAACGAGGAAACATTTGAAACTGTCACTCTTTCTGGCATACAGAAGGTATTGACTAAAAAACCTTTAAAAAATTAGATGAACTCTTATAACTGTCAGAATATTTAGGCTAAGTATATTTACTTAACCAATATTCCAAGAATATCAGGGATTTTTAAAGACTAGAATTACAGAAGCTAACGAGGAATCTCTGCTCTTAGAAAGTTCAGTCTAGGCTGGGCGTAGTGGCTCAGGCCTGTAATCCCAGCCCTTTTGGAGGCCGAGGCGGGAAGATCACTTGAGGTCAGGAGTTAGAGACCACCCTGGCCAACATGGTGAAACTCCATCTCTACTAAAAATATTAAAATTAGCCGGGCGTGGTGGTGCGCACCTGTAATCCCAGCGACTCGGGAGGCTAAGGCAGGAGAATTGCCTGAGCCCGGGAGGCGGAGGTTGTAGTGAGCTGAGATCGCGCCATTGCACTCCAGCCTGGGCGAGTTCAAACGAGTCATAATTCCAACTAGGGATCTAAAAGATCCAAGAAGTGGGCTTCAACTTCCCCTTCATTCATCATAATTGACGTTTTTAAGGTTTTTTTTAAGGACGGGGGGGGTGGGGGTGACTAGCCAATATGGTCTCGAACTCTTGGCTCAAGCGATTCTCCCGCCTTGGTCTTTCAAAGTTCTGGGATTACAGGCGTGAGCCACTGCGCCCAGCCTGGGTTTTTATTTACATGTGGACATGTGAATTTACTTTTTACAAGGCATTGGAAAAGTGCCCAAAGTCTATCTGTTCTGCCTACGGTAGACATGGGACATACGTGCGGTACATGCTGGTATCTGGGCATCGCTAGTGACCCCTTAATGTCCCGCTCCAGAACCTGGTACAAAGGAGGGACTCATCTAGAGATTTCTTCACTTAGGTTTTCAGCCCACAAAATCTGTGCGAAGCAGACGAATTCCACCAATCTGGTCACACCCCCGCCCACCCGCACCGGCGTGGAGCCTAGAGGTGTGGCGCCTGCGAGCGCCCGGTGCCCGCGGCCGGATCGGGCCTCTCTGGAGGCCCCGCGCCGAGGCGGGGCCCGTACCTGCTGGATCTCCAGCTCCGTGTCCGGCTGCTGGCGGCCCAGCAGCTTCATGGGGAAGCTCGTCTGCGGCAGCAGCACCGTGTCCCGGTATCTGCCACTATTCGAGTTCGGCTGGTGGTTACTGGCCCCAGAGACCGACCGCACCAGAAGCCTCTTCGTCGCCCCTTGCCATCCCGGGCTGCAGGGAAGGCGGGGCGTCCCCCACAAACTTCGGGCAGTGGCCAGGGCGGCCGCGCCCGGCCCGCGAGGGAGCAGCCCCCAACGCATGGTCGGGCAACCCCTGAGCGCGGGGTCCTCCGCTCCCGCCCCAGCTTGAAGGGGCAGGACCCCAGGAAACCGAGGGGAGCCGAGTAAGAGGGCGCACGCGCTCCGGGAGCGGAAGGGGCGGGGAGGGAGCGGCGGGTAGTGGGGGCGGGGCGGTGGGCACCGCCTTCCCGGAGTCCGCGGAGACTGAGCCACCTCCGGGTCCTCCCTGCAGCCGCCGGGGGGCGGGCTCAGATTCACGGGGGCGGGGAAAGGTGGGGCTCGTAGTCCAATCGCTGTGCCCTGCTTTTTAAATATATATATATATATATTTTTTAATTTAACACAACATAGCTATGATTGTATCACTTTAACATGTAGCCAATAAAAAGTAAGATATTTTACATATTCTCTTCATACGAAACCTTTGAAATTTGACATGTACTTTGCACATACTGTACATCTCAATCTGGGCTAAACTCATGGCAAGGCCTCAACAGGCACACTTGGGTAATGACTACCACTGTGGGCAGCACAAGTTCAGTGAAAATATTGTAAAATAATAAGATTTCAGCAAATCGAGTTTTAAAGATCTAATTGGCTATTATTAAATATTCCTAAACCTTTCTACAAAATAGAAAGGATCTCTGATGAGCTGTGGGGGCAGGGTGAGGTTTATAGGCAGAAAAGGTTGAAGAAGGCAGAAACAGGGAACGAAAAGCAGACGCCATTTGGCTTAATGGATTTGGCTATCATCTCTCCTGATTTCCTGGAACGCAGACCTTACAAGTAAACAGCCTAGTGCAGGAGCTCAGTCCAAATCAATGACTTCCCATAGATTTTAACAATATTATAAAACAATCTAACCTTTTTTTAAGATTCCCTTAAATCCCTGTTATATCCCACTCATAGAATAGTATGGTATATATAGCAACTTCTGCTCCTGTTTCTGACAGATTCTGCTCTATTTGGTTGTCCAGTTCATAATAGTTCACAATTGTTACCATTGCATTGTTGAGTATACAACTTGGGAATAGCCTTCCTAATCATAAAACACAACATCCAGAACATTTAGTTCACATAAATAAGAAGGACAGATTTTCTACAAGTATGAAAATATGTATATACCAAAAAAAGATACCGGAAAGTGAGAAACCAAGTGACAAACAGAAAGCACTCAATGTCAGCCTTTCACCAGTCAATGACTCCAGCTCTGTACCTGAATTAATTCACTTAATCTTCAAAACCAGATGAGGTGAAGACACAGCATACCAAAAAAACCTGTGAGATAGGAACTATGAGTATTTCCATTTCACAGCTAAGGAAACTGAGGCACATAGAGTTATGTAACTTGCTCAAGATGATACAACTAAGTAGCACAGCTGGAATTCAAACCCAGGCAGTTAGATTCCAGTGTCTGTGCATAGCCACCATGTTATGTTGTCTTCCCTACACTATACTGTGGAAGAAAACATTTGCTACACATTAAAAAATAATAATACACAAAATACATAAAGAGCTGCTACAGATCAAAAAAACAAATGTAAACAACCAAATTAAAAAAAAAAAAGGATAAAAGAAGCTGGACACAGTAGCTCATGCCTATAATCCCAGCACCTTAGGAGGCTGAAGTGGAGTTTGAGACAACCCTGGGCAACATAGGGAGACCCCTATCTCTGAAATAATTTTTAAAATTAGCTGGATGTAGTGGCATGTGCTTGTGGTCCCAGCTGCTTTGGAGGCTGTGGTGGGAGGATCGCTTTAGCCCAGGAAGTCAAGGCTGCAAGTGGGCCATGATTGCACCACTACACTCCTGCCTGGGCAACACAGTGAGAGCCTGTCTCAAAATAATAATAATAAGGCAAAAGAAATGAACAGTCAACTCAGAGACACAGAAGTGGAAACAGCCAATAAACATAAAAAGATCCTCAACTTTAGGAGTCATGGGAATAGACAGTTAAAATACCATTTTCTTTCCAGCAGATTAAAGCAAAAATAAAGAAGTTTGATAACAGGGCTTGGGAGAATGTGTGAAAGTGGACTGCTGATGGTAGTGTTAAATAGGTACTGTCGGCCAGGTGCGGTGGCTCATGCCTATAATCCCAGCACTTCGGGAGGCCAAGGTGGGTGGATAACCGGAGGTCGGGAGTTCAAGACCAGCCTGACCAACATGGAGAAACCCCATCTCTACTAAAAATACAAAATTAGCCGGGCGTGATGGCGCATGCCTGTAGTCCCAGCTACTCGGGAAGCTGAGGCAGGAGATTTTTCCAATGGCAATTTAGCAATATCCATCACCATTTAAAATGCGCTTCAGCTGGGCGCGGTGGCTCACGCCTGTAACCACAGCACTTTGGGAGGCTGAGGCAAGTGGATCACCTGAGTTCAGGAGTTCGAGAACAGCCTGGCCAACCTGGCCAACATGGTGAAAACCCGTCTCTACCAAAAATACAAAAAATTAGCCGGGAGTGGTGGCGGGCGCCTGTAATCCCAGCTACTCTGGAGGCTGAGGCAGAAGAATCGCTTGAACTCAGGAGGCAGAGGTTGCAGTGAGAAATCAGGCCACTGCACACCAGCCTGGGCGACAGAGCGAGACTCCATCTCCAAAAAATAAAATAAAATGCACTTCATCTTTGACCCACGGTTTCACATCTGGGATCTATCACAACTATAGTCTTCCAGGAGCACAAAGATATATTTACATAGAAACTCTCCTAACCAACCTCTACATAACTCGCTGAATTCAGCTATGCCGTTTTCTCGTAAAACCTGAGAGGATGCAATGAACACTTGAGAGATGGCTACTCTTTAGGATGACTGCAGATTTCTATTCTCACTTGTTGAGCTTACCTTGCATTATGTTTGTCTTTATTTAAGCCATTTGTACTTGTCATGTAATTATACAATTTAATTATAAAATTGTATAAAATTATACAATTTAATTATAAAAACCAAAGTATGGCCAGGTGCTCACGCCTGTAATCTCAGCATTTTGGGAGGCCGAGGCGGGCAGATCATGAGGTCAGGAGTTTGAGACCATCCTGGCCAACATGGTGAAACCCCGTCTTTACTAAAAAAAAAAAAATGCAAAAACTAGCTGGGCGGGGTGGTGCGCGCCTGTAGTCCCAGTTACTCGGGAGGCTGAAGCAGGAGAATAGCTTGAATCCTGGGAGGCAGAGGTTGCAGTGAGCCGAGATCAAGCCATTGCACTCCAGCCTGGGCGACAGAGTAAGACGCCGTCACAAAAAATATATATATGTATATACGGTTAAAGTAATATAATTTAAGTTATGTATATTTTTCCACTTCCCAAAAAGGGTCTACTTAACTCACAGAGTTATTGTGAAAATCAAATGAAGAAGTAAAAGCCTTTTTAAGCTGGGCGCAGTGGCTCACACCTGTAATCCCAGCACTTTGGGAGGCCGAGGTGAGCAGATCACCTGGGGTCAGGAGTTCAAGACCAGCCTGGCCAATATGATGAAACCCCGTCTCTACTTAAAAAACAAACAAAATTAGCCCGGCGTGGTGGCGCGCCTGTGGTCCTAGCTACTTGGGAGGCTAAGGAGGAAGGATCGCTTGAACCCAGGAGGAGGAGGTTGTAGTGAACCTAGACTGCGCCACTGCACTCCAGCCTGGGCGACAGGATGAGACACTGCCCCCTCCCCCAACCACGCCCCCCAGTAAAAGATCCCATCTGTACACAAAAAATATTTTAATTAGCTGGGTGTGGTGGCGCGCACCTCCACCAGTAGTCCCAGCTACACGGAAGGCTGAGGCGGGAGGATGGCTTGAGCCTAGAAGTGGGAAGGCAGCAGTGAGCCGTAATCGACTCTGGGCGACAGAGCAAGCTATCTATCGCTTAAAAAAAAAAAAAAAAAAAAAAAAAGGTAAGCAAGCATCTTTGACACAATTCTGCATAAAGTTGCTGTGTTATTGCGTGGGGAGTGGGAAGTGGAGGTGTGTGTGGTGGACCTGCTGAAGCCTGTCCGCGGACCGCTAGGGGTTCGAAGTTAAATAGCCGCAGAGTGGTATCACTAATCCAATGAACATTTTAAAACAGTTAACTCTACGAAGTGGGCTGGAAGACAGCTGAAACCAAAACCAATCTTTTTTTTTTCAACACACTGTTGCTGGCTTAATGTGTTCTTTCCTTCTTCTTTTTCTTTTTTTAGCCAATCTTTGAAAGTTGACACATCTTTCGCTTTTATTTAATGCAACAGGTGACTTGCACCTACGGAGAGCTTGGAGAAAACACGGACAAGTGGAATTTTCCCGCGGATCAGGAGTCTAAAGAGGCAGTGTGAAATCGCTGTTGTGCGCTTGCGCGCAGTTTCCCGCATGCTCAGTAGCTGAGGTAGGGATGCCATCCATCTCAAGACTTATTGACAGTGCCAAAGCTCGGTACTGGACACAACGAGGGACCTGGGTCTACGATAACGCGCTTTTGCTCCTCCTGAAGTGTCTTTGGTCCAACGTTGTTCCAGGTTTGTCACCGTAAGTTTCTCTCCTGCCGGTCAGGGCAAGAGCCAGGTAGATAGGATTTATGTTAAAAAATAAAATAAAACGAAAAAGGTTTGTGTGAATCAGATTGCTTCTCCAGATATTCTAATTTCCGCCTTGGACTCTTGAGTGTCGATATTTTAATTGTTTATCTGTGCTTTTATTTTCGTGATCCGGAAGGTTTTTATAGCCATATGCTGTAGAAACAACAAGACAAACCTAGACATTGAGTTTGTTGATGCACCCAAATTTAGAAACCGCTTGGCACCTAAAATTAAATTTCCTTAAACAGCAAATATTCTTCCAACTGCCATTTCTACGTATTTATAGGTTTGCGTGATTTATTTGGATTTCTCTGTAAATATAATTGCTGGTTCAAAATATACGTACTTTATACTTTTATTAAGTTTCTCAAAACTCTCCTAAGAGGGTTCACCGGTTTGCCAACAATGCTCAGGAACATGTTCCCTCACACCCTTGCAAACTGGACAAAGGACAAATTCTTCTTTCTTCTTTCTTCTTCTTCTTCTTCCTCCTCCTTCCTCCTTCTTCTCCTTTCCTTTTTTTTTTTTTTTTTTTTTTTTTTGAGACGGAGTCTCCCTCTGTCGCCCAGGCTTGAGTGCAGTGGTGCAATCTCGGCTCACTGCAAGCTCCACCTCCCAGGTTCACGCCATTCTCCTGCCTCAGCCTCCCGAGTAGCTGGGACTACAGGAGCCCACCACCAAGCCCGGCTAATTTTTTGTATTTTTAGTAGAGACGGGGTTTCACTGTGTTAGTCAGGATGGTTTTGATCTCCTGACCTCGTGATCTGCCCGTCTCGGCCTCCCAAAGTGCTGGGATTACAGGCGTGAGCCACCGCGCCCAGCTTTTTTTTTTTTTTTTTTTTCAGACAGGGTCTAGCTCTGTCCCCCAGGCTGGAGTACAGTGGTGCCATTATGTCTCACTGCAACCTTGACCTCCCAGGGTCTGGTGATTCTCCCACCTCAGCCTCCCGAGCAGCTGGGACTACAGGCATGTGCCACCACACCATCTAATTTTTGCATTTTTTTGTAGAGACGAGGTTTTGCCATGTTGCCCAGGCTGGTCTCGAACTCCTGAGCTCAAGCAATACACCAGCCTTGGCCTCCCAAAAAGTTCTAGGATTACGGGTGTGAGCCACTGCATTCAGCGACAATTTTTTTTTTTTTTTTTTGAGTCGGAGTCTCTGTCGCCCAGGCTGGACTGCAGTGGCGCGATCTCGGCTCACCACAACCTCTGCCTCCTATGTTCAAGCAATTTTCCTGCCTCAGCCTACTGAGTAGCTGAGATTATAGGCGCACACCACTGTGCCTGGTTAATTTTTGTATTTTTGGTAGAGATGGGGTTTCACCATGTTGGCCAGGCTAGTCTTGAACTCCTAACTTCAGGTGATTCACCTGCCTTGGCCTCCCAAAGTGCTGGGATTACAGGAGTGAGCCACCGTGCCCTGCCAAATTTTCTTTTGTATGCCAATCTTAAAAATAAACAATCATGGCGCGGCGCGGTGGCTCACGCCTGTAATCCTAGCACTTTGGGAGGCTTAGGCAGGCCATGAGGTCGGAAGTTCGAGACCAGCCTGACCAACATGGAGAAACCCTGTCTCTACTAAAAATACAAAATTAGCCAGGTGTGGAGATGCTTGCCTGTAATCCCAGCTACTCGGGAGGCTGAGGCAGGAGAATCGCTTAAACCCAGGAGGCAGAGGTTGCGGTGAGCCGAGATCTCGCCATTGCACTCCAGCCTGGGCAACAAGAGCGAAAACTCTGTCTCAAAAAATAAATTAATTAATTAATTAATTAAAAATAAAATAATCATTTCTCATTGTTTTAGTTTGCATTCTTTCATAATTAGTGAAGCTGAGTATTTATGTATTTAATGGCCAGTGCTTTTCTCTTTGTAGGTATTGCCCGTTCTTGTTTATTTGCTCATTTTTCTATTGGATTATTCAGCTTTTATATACTGATCTTTTACAAATTAAGTCATTTGTCTGGTATGTGATACAATATTTTTTTCTCATAATATTTTTTTCTCATTTTGTCAAGTACCTGTTTATTTAGTTTATGGTATTTTGGCCATGTAGAAGTTTTAATTTTATTTTTATTTATTGATTGATTGATTTTGAGACGGAATCTCGCTCTGTCGCCCAGGCTGGAGTGCAATGGTGCGAATGATCTCAGCTCACTTCAACTTCTACCTCCCAGGTTCAAGCAATTCTCTTGCCTCAGCCTCCTGAGTAGCTGGGATTACAGGCGCGTGCCACCAAGCCCGGCTAATTTTTGTATTTTTAGTAGAGACAGCGTTTCACCAAGTTGGTCAGGCTGGTCTTGAACTCCTGACCTCGTCATCCGCCCGACTTTGCCTCCCGAAGTGCTGGGATTACAGGCCACCGCGCCCAGCAACTTCTAGTTTTATAGAGTCAAATTTATCAATAGAATATTTTATGGATTCTTGGTTTTATGCTTAAAGGGCATTTACCAAGCTTATGAAGTTTATAATTTTTATTTCCATGCTTTTATGGTTTCTTTTTTTACTTTTATAAACCATGCATTGAAATGTATTTATATCAAAATGTATTTATATCAAAATATCAAAAGAATGCAAAAACGACTCAACTTTTTTTTTTTTTTTTTTTTTGAGACGGAGTCTTGCTCTGTCGCCCAGGCTGGAGTGCAGTGGCACCATCTCGGCTCACTGCAACCTCCGCCTCCCAAGTTCGAGCAATTCTCCTGCCTCAGCCTCCCAAGTAGCTGGGGTTACAGGCGCCCGCCAATACGCCCGGCTCATTTTTTTTTTTTTAAGTTTAGCAACTCAGGCCGGGCGAAGTGGCTCACACCTGTAATCTCAGCACGTTGGGAGGCAGGCGGATCACAAGGTCAGGAGTTCAAGACCAGCCTGGCCAACATGGTGAAACCCCATCTCTATTAAAAGTACAAAAATTAGCCTGGCATGGTGGCTTGTGCCTGTAGTCCCAGCTACTCAAGAGGCTGAGGCAGGAGAATCGGCTGAACCCGGGAGGCGGAGGTTGCAGTGAGCCGTGATCTCGCCACTGCACTCCAGCCTGGACAACAGAGTGAGAGTCTCAGAAAAACTAGCAACTCAGACCAGGCATGGTGGCTCATGCCTGTAATCCCAGCACCTTGGGAGGCCGAGGAGGGTGGATCACTTGAGGTCAGTTGTTCGAGACCAGCCTGGCCAATGTGGTGAAACCCCATCTCTACTAAAAATATAAAAAAATTAGCCAGGCGTGGTGATGCGTGCCTGTAGTTCCAGCTACTCAGCCATATGAGGCAGGAGAATCGCTTGAACTCTAGGGGGCGGAAGTTGCAGTGAGCCGAGATCAGGCCACCGCACTCTAGCCTGGGCGACAGAGCGAGACTACATACCAAAAAAAAGAAAAAGTATTTAAAAGTTTAGCGACTGCCCTGCCATTTATGCAAAATTGAATTTCCCCCATGATTTGAAACACTACCTTTAGTGTGTTCGGTTCTATTTCTGCAATTTATTTCCTTAATTTGTCTCACTAGCCAAACTTTTATATCATATGTTGATTAAATCATATTTTATCATATTTTGATAATTGATAAGGAGAGTACCTCTATTCATAGTTCTTTTTCCAGAATTTGCTCCATTATGCTTACATTTTTATTTTTTCAGATGACCTTGAACATTATCATCAGGCCAAGTTCCAAAATATAAATAATTTTAGTATTTTGACTTGGAACTCATCATTTTTAGATCCTAATCCTCACATGGTCACAATCGTTATATGAGAAGAAACTAATGTTTGATTCCTGTTGTTTTTTCCATCCTTCTGAACTAGCCCTTTGGAAGTTGTAAAGACTTCTCAAATGGATAGGTATTAGGTTGATGGCCTTAAGTGTTATACAGCTTTTTTTCTTGTCTACTTTCCAAGCCTCAAGCTCAGAATGTTATGAAGAAAAGCCTGAACTATACTCTGATTGAGGGTCATGTTGATTATCATTTTGTATTCTCAAGGTCAGAATACTGTTGGAGAAGCTATAGGAACTTTTTGCCCTTAACACTGCCCTAATGTCCCTGCAAAATAACCGAAATAAGGACAATCATAATAATGGTTAGCCAGTATTATTTGGTGTTTACCTTGTGCCAGGTAAAGCGCTTTCTTTACACGTGTTACTCATTTAATAATTACAGCAGCCCTATACTATGAGTACTATTGTCTCCATTTTACAGATTGGGGCACAGAGAATTTAAGTGGTTTTCTCAAGGTCCACAGCTGAGCCAGGATTTGAACACAGGTAGTGGGCTGCAGAGCCTGTGCCCTTAAGCACTGTGCTGTTTTAGATTAGGCTTTCAGAAAGACACCTTCACAAGAGTGTTTTAAGGCCCAGAAGATGTAAAACTGGTAGAGAAAGAAGTACAATGGTGTTATTTGAACTGCTTTAAGAAAGTTAACTTGCCTGTAGCTAGTTTGGGCCTTGCTCTTAATCTACCTGTATCATCAAAAGGTAAATCTCACTGTAGTATAGGAGGGGGCATAATGAAAAAGGCTAAAAGGGACCTCTTGTATAGATTTTTTGTTTTGATAATCTGACTATGTATTTTTTCTTTTTTTTTTTTTAACCAAGAACCAACATTGTATTCATCTGTTTAAAAAATAGGTAAGAAAACGATTAAGGCTAGGGCATAGTACTATTTCATTACTAATTCAGTTTGGACCAGAGAAGTACTTCAAAGAAGAATGGTAAAAATATTTCCCTATCTGCCAATTAAAAGTGATTTGTGGAATCTCTTTATAAATCATTGTGTGCTTTACATCAACATTATTTTTCCCATTTTTATTTTCTTCTATTTCTTATTTTTCCCATTCTTATGTTTTATAAGCTGATGTTAGCTTTAACTGGTGGTTAATAAATATAATATCATTTTGTGAGGAAATTAGTAGACAGACAATGCCTGAAAGTTTTTCCATGGAAGAAAACACCATGGACTTGGCAAATACAAGGGGAAGTAGTTGAGTCATTTATGAAGCCTGACAAGGGTCAAATTGTTGCTTAACTGGTTCAAAGGTAAATGATATCTATGAAAAGTTATAACAACACCATACAGTGAGGGAAGGTGATCTTCCTATTACAAAAGAATTCTTATATAACATGGGAATTGAAGGAGCATACGAACACATAATTAAAATATGGTCAAGACATCTGGGTAGAACAAATCAGTTGCCCAAAGACCACATTTCCAGTGCAGAATAAATCAGATATATGTCTGGATATGGATATAAAGGAATAGAAATAAGACCAACAAAGTGTTTACTAAATTATTTCTGTTTCCTTTTCTTTTTCTTTTTCTTTTTTTTTTGAGACAGAGCCTCGCTATGTTGCCCAGAGTGGAGTGTAGTGGCCGCAATCTCAGCTCACTGCAACCTCCGCCTCCCGGGTTCATGCCATTCTCCTGCCTCAGCCTCCCGAGTAGCTGGGACTACAGGTGCCCACCACCACGCCCGACTAATTTTTTGTATTTTTAGTAGAGACTGGGTTTCACTGTGTTAGCCAGGATGGTCTCGATCTCCTGACCTCGTGATCCGCCCACCTCGGCCTCCCATAGTGCTGGGATTACATGCGTGAGCCACTGCACCCGGCCCTATTTCTCTGTTTTCTATCTGAAGTGCTCCTGAATTAGTAGTAATTGTAACTGGTTTATTCCACATGTAACTCCTAGTATGCCAAGAAAATTAATCTAGCCTGATTATGATATCATAAAACAAACACTTTATATATAGTTATCCCTCAGTATATGAGGGAGGTTGATTCCAGGAACCCCTGAGAATACTTAAATCTGCACATACTCAAGTCCCACAGTTGGCCCTGCAAAACACTCATAGATGAAAACTCAGTTTTAACAGATCACAAACTCTCTTGAAACTAAAATAAAAATATATTTTAAAAAGTCAGGCTTTCCTGTCTACAGATTTTACATACCTTTTCTATCCGCATTTGGTTGGAAAAAATCCACAAAGTGGACCGGTGCAGTTCGAGGCCGTGTTGTTCAGGTGTCAGCTGCACTTAGAAACCCGTTTTATTGGCGGGCGCGGTGGCTCACACCTGTAATCCCAGCACTTTGCGAGGCCGAGACGAGTGGATCATGAGGTTAGATCGAGACCATCCTGGCTAACATGGTGAAACCCCATCTGTACTAAAAATACAAAAAATTAGCCGGGCGCAGTGGCGGGTGCCTGTAGTCCCAGCTACTCGGGAGGCTGAAGCAGGAGAATGGTGTGAACCCGGGAGGCGGCGTTTGCAGTGAGCCGAGATCGCGCCAGCCTGGGCGATAGAGCTAGACTCCATCTCAAAAAAAAAAAAAAAAAAAACCCGTTTAATTTTCATCTTAATTTCCAGACAGCTATTGGTCACAGTACGGTATTCATTACCTTACATAAATTTCTTTTTTTTTTTTTTTTTTTTTTTTGAGATGGAGTCTTGCTCTGTCGCCCAGGCTGGAGTGCACTGGCACGATCTCGACCCACTGCAATCTACACCTCCTGGGTTCATGTGATTCTCCTGCCTCAGCCTCCTGAGTAGCTGGGATTACAGGTGCATGCCACCACGCCCGGCTAATTTTTGTATTTTTAGTAGACACGGGGTTTCACCATGTTAGTCTGGCTGGTCTCGAACTCCTGACCTCGTGATCCGCCCACCTCAGCCTCCCAAAGTGCTGGGATTACAGGCGTGAGCCACTGTGCCCAGCCATAAATTTCAATTCCATCTTCCTTTTGAAGAGTTTCAAACACTTCACTTATTGTTCCAGTTAGATTCATAATTCCTGTCAATAGAATGTGGATGATAGAAACAAGATGTAAAGGAGGCTGGGCAGGTGGATCTTCTGAGCTCAGGAGTACATGACCAGCCTGGCCAACATGGTGAATCCCCGTCTCTACTAACATTACAAAAATTAGCTGGGCGTGGTGTCAGTTGCCTGTGATCTCAGCTACTCGGGAGGCTGAGGCACAAAAATCACTTGAGCCTGGGAGGCAGAGGTTGCAGCGAGCCAAGATTGTGCCACTGCACTCCAGCCTGGGTGACAGAGTGAGACTACGTCTCAGAAAAAAAAAAGAAAAAAGATGTTAAAGGGGTTAAAACATCAAATCAAATATTCAGTCAGAAAGTCATGGTAGAACAATGACTATTGCTGAATGGAGGTTTATAATGTTCTGTATAGTCCCAGGGCTGAGCGTGGTGGCTCAGGCATGTAATCCCAGCACTTTGGGAGGCCAAGGTGGGTGGATCACTTGAGGTCAGGAATTCGAAACCAGCCTGGCCAACATGGTGAAACCCCGTCTCTACTAAAAATACAAAAATTAGCCGAGTGTGGTAGCAGGCACCTATAATCCCAGCTACTCAGGAGGCTGGGGCAGGAGAATCGCTTGAACCCAGGAGGCAGAGTTTGCAGTGAGCTGAGATTGCGCCACTGCACTCCAGCCTGGGCGACAGAGCAAGACTCTGTCTCAAAAAATATATATATATATATAAAATATAAAATATATATAAAATACATATATAATATATATATAAATATAAAATATATATAAAATACATATATATTATATATATACACACGCTCTCTCTCTCTCTCTCTCTCTCTCTCTCTCTCTCTCTCTATATATATATATATATAAATAGTCCTTGGAACAATCATGTGTTCCCTTATTGCGATGAAATAATGTTGATTTGATTTAGAGGTGGGAAGTTTTTGTCCCAGGTTAATTCCCCATAAAACTCTAAGACAGAGATAAAGTGGAAGAGGTTTATTAGGGAGTGCTTTCGGAATCATTTGTGGAAGGGAAGGGGAGGAAGGGAAGAAAGTCGGAGAAGGTATCTTGGGCTGTGATGCAGTCTCAGCTAAGGCCTCAGTTGACCCCATAGGGTATTCTGGAAGCTAGATGGCCCTTCAGTGCTGGGGTGTAGCCCACTTGGGGTAGGAAATGGCCTTTAAATCTCCCTATTGTGACGTTTCAGGTGAAGTGATCCTTCTCAGCAGATATACTCCCAAAGAAAGATGGCAGCTGAAAGCCATCTTTTGACAGCTGTCTCAGCAAGTGGGGAAATAAGCTCTTCAGTTCTGAAGGGAATGTGGGTGGTACATCCAGGACAGTCACGAAAATTTCGGGATTTGAATTCATATTTTCTTTTTTTTTTTGAGACGGACTCTCGCTCTATCGCCCAGGCTAGAGTGCAGTGGTGCGATCTCGGCTCACTGCAGCCTCTGCCTCCCAGGTTCAAGCGATTCTCCTGCCTTAGCCTCCCGAGTAGCTGGGATTACAGGTGTGCGACACCATGCCCAGCTAATTTTTGTATTTTTAGTAGAGACGAGGTTTCACCATGTTGGTCAGGCTGGTCTCAAACTCCTGACCTCAGGTGAGCTGCCCACCTCGGCCTCCCAAAATGCTGGGATTACAGGCGTTAGTCACCGTGCCCGGCCTGAATTCATATTTTCAAAGGAATGTACAGGCCAGACACAGTGGCTCACGCCTGTAATCCCAGCACTTGGGAGGCTGAGGCGGGTGGATCACGAGGTCAGGAGTTCAAGACCAGCCTGGCCAAGATGATGCAACCCCATGTCCGCTAAAAATAAAAATTAGCTGAGCGTGGTGGTGGGCGCCTGTAATCCCAGCTACTTGGGAGGCTGAGGCAGAGAACTGGTTGAACCCAGGAGGCAGAGGTTGCAGTGAGCCGAGATGGCGCCACTGCAATCCAGCCTGGGTGACAGAGCGAGACTCCGTCTCAAAAAAAAAAAAAAAAAGGCAATGTACTTGATTCTAAAGGCTGTTTTCCCCGTTTATTTCGTTGGAGCTAGAGACTTCTGACACTCCTTACTTTTCCAAGTGATTGGTCTTCATTATAATTTGTTAGGTTGCTTGTTCTCTTTATTTGGCTACTGACGAAGATGGAGGAAATAATAGCAGAGAATATTCATTGATTTTCAGAAAATAATTGTAGTTATATGCAATCCCTCTGATATGGTGAGGCTTTGTTTCCCCACCCAAATCTCATCTTAAATTGTAATCCTCATAATCCCCATGTGTCAAGGGAGAGACCAGGTGGAGGTAACTGAATCATGGGGGCAGTGATAGTGAGTAAGTTCTCATGAGATCTAATGGTTTTTAAGGGGCTCTTCCCCCTTCGCTTGGCACTTCTTCCTGCCACCTTGTGAAGAAGGTGTCTTGCTTCCCCCTTTGTCTTCTGCCATGATTGTTAAGTTTCCTTAGGCCTCCCCACCCATGCTGAACTGTGAGTCAATTCAACCTCTTTCCTTTATATTAGGTTGGTGCAGAAGTAATTGTGGTTCTTGCCATTGGAAATAATAAATTACCCAGTCTTGGGTCATTCTTTATAGCCGTATGAAAATGGACTAATACACCCTCCCTTTTTAATTACACCCTACACACCTACATCCCTTATACTATTCATACCTCTTTTGGCGCTGCCTAGTTTTATGTTATAGACGTTAGGTTACATTAGTTTATCTACAACTCACCAAAATATTAGCTCCTCAAACACAAATTTTACATCTCATATTTTTAGCCTCCAAAGCACCTTCCACATACTTTACACATCACCCACGACCTCATACACAAACTTTTTCACATGCTCAGCATCCAGGGCCAGTTTCTCCTATGGTTTGACATGTCCCATCTGCAGAGAGATATAAAAAATACAGAATTTATTGAGAGAGTTAATGCCCAAATCGAGTTTTTTCCAAGTCTCTTTTAGTAAATATATATTAAATAATTTACTCAGTTAATGGGAGCAATCCCATTAGCACTCAATTAATATGTGTTGAGTTGGATTTAAGTAAATAAAACCAGTAGTTGGCTTTGAAACTAACAAGACATTTTTCTTGATCTCTTTTTAGAGTGTACCATGGCTTCCAGTAACACTGTGTTGATGCGGTTGGTAGCCTCCGCATATTCTATTGCTCAAAAGGCAGGAATGATAGTCAGACGTGTTATTGCTGAAGGAGACCTGGGTATTGTGGAGAAGGTACTCAAACTCTCATATCATTTCATACCAACTTGATTTTTGTTCTTGAGGTTTAGCTAAATGATGTAAAAATGTGGACAGACTTTATCAGTTAAAATAATTGATGGCTCCCTTAGGGAGACTGCAAGACGCTTGGTTCTAAAGGGTTCCATCTCTGCTTTGAAAATGATTCCAAGGCCGGGCGTGGTGGCTCATGCCTGTAATCCCAGTACTTTGGGAGACCGAGGCAGGCGGATGATGAGGTCAGGAGTTTGAGACCAGCCTGGCCAACATGGTGAAATCCCATCTCTACTAAAGATACAAAAAATTAGCCAGGCGTGGTGGCGAGCGCCTGTAATCACAGCTACTTGGGAGGCTGAGGCAGGAGAATCGCTTGAACCCGGGAGGCAGAGGCGTCCAAGATCTTTATTTATATGTCTGAGTCTTCTGAACCATATCTATCCCCAAGGCATTGTGACCAAGCTTCAAATCCTAGAGTAATCTATTACATGCAATGCCATGCAATCCTTAGTGAACTCAACATGTTCGGTAAAATCTGGCATTTACATAAATATTTGTTATAATCAAAGTGATACATTCTTTTCTTCCTCATGGAAAAGAAACTCAAAGCAAGGGTGTTTTTCCCAGTATAGTAATTACAAACTTAAATAGATTATCAGAAAGTTTATAGTGATAGTCAATTCTTAAAAGAAATACCACCATGTTTGTGTTCCAGTTTAAAGCACAATCTTCTGACCGGGTGCGGTGGCTCACGCCTTAATCTTAGCACTTTGGGAGGCCAAGGCGGGCGGATCACGAGGTCAGGAGTTCAAGACCAGCCTGACCAACATGATGAAACCTCATCTCCACTAAAAATACAAAAATTAGCTGGGCATGGTGGTGCACACCTATACTCACAGCTACTCAGGAGGCTGAAGCAGGAGAATTACTTGAATCTGGGAGACCGTGGTTGCAGTGAGCTGAGATCATGCCATTGCACTCCAGCCTGGGCAACAAAAGCAAGACTACATCTCAAAAAAAAAAAAAATATATATATATATATATGTGTGTGTTATTATATACATATATTATATAATTATATAATTATATTATATATAATTATATAATATATATTATTATATTATATAAAATATATTATTATACATTATTATAAATTATTTATTATTTATATATAATTATAATTATTATATATAATTATTATTTATTATTATAAATTATTATTTATATAATTATAATTATTGTATATAATTAATGATTATTATATTTATTATTATAAATTATTATTAATAATTATATATTATATATAATATGTTATATATATTATATATATATAAATCTTCCTTGGGATTTGGTTATTACTTCACATTACAAATTTTACACATAAGTTTTCATATATTGACTTTTAATCCTTAAATTCTTTATTATAATCTTTTTTTTTTGTTTTTAAAAGAGACAAGGTCTCACATTGTCGCCCAAGGCTGGAGTGCAGTGGCACAGTCCTACTGATAGCTTGTTGCAGCCTCAAGCTCTGGGCTCAAAGGACCCTCTTGGCTTAGCCTCCTGAGTAGTTAGGACTACAGGCAAGCGCTATGACACCCAGCTAATGTTTTTATTTTGTGGAGATGGGGTTTCAGTATATTGCCCAGGCTGGTCTCAAACTCCTGGCTTCAAGTTATCCACCCACCTTAGACTCCCAAGGTGCTGAGATTATGGGTGTGAGTACAGGTATGAGCCATTACACTTCGCCTAAATCTTTCTTTATTATAGCCTTTAAGGAAAAGTGTATTGTAATTTCTTCCAAGTGAGAACATTAATAGGATATGATTTATCATTAGCACTTTAACGATTTAAGATAGAGTGAGTTAAGTCACTCACTTATGAGTGATATATCTATGTAGGGTTGTTACCATAAGAAAAAATGAGATATATGAGTAAAAAACAACTTAGAAAAAAGTTGACGTGAGTTCACTTTTTGAACTCACGTTCAAAAGTTGAATGTAAAACATTCAATGTAATTGCTTTTAAAAAGTTAACGTAAAAATCAGCCTGGGCAACATAGCAAGACCCCATCTGACATGGTGGGACATGCTTGTAGTCCTAGCTTGGGAAGCTGAAGTGGGATAATTGCTTGAGCCCAGGAGTTTGAGGCTGCAGTGACCTGTGATCCCACCACTGTACTCCAGCCTGGGCAACAGAGTAAAAACCTGTCTCTAAAATAAATAAATAAATAATATTTTAAAAAAAACTCACAAGAACAAATGAAATAAATCTCATTTCCTTTTTTGATAGATTTATGGGCCTGCTCATAGAGGAAATAGAGGGTATCTTGATTTAAGCAAAACATTTGTTATAGTCTGTCATTTTCTATTTAAGAAAATATTCAAGTTATTTTTAGTTATATAGACGACATCTCCCATCCTGAGCCATGATTAGGTGCATTCATAACTGGATGAATAACATTATCCACAAATTTAAATTCACGAGTCATTTTCATCCTGGAAAAGGATCACTGTTGGCTGATCACAGGACTCTGCTCCTGACATTGTACTATTCTCTTTAATCATTAAATAACATACAGTTTTAAAAAATATGGAATGTGTTAGCTGAAGTGGAAGATGATATAGAAAACATGCTTATCAAATTTGTCAATAAGAGAAAGCTGAGCGGGCTAGTTAATGCATTTGATCACAGAATAAGTATTCAAAATAGTTGCAACCTCTGAGAAAAGTGGACCAAATCCAACAGGATATTATAACAGGAATAATATAAAGCGCTGTATTCATGTTCAAGTTATGTAAGATAAATCTGATTCAAATTTGTTTGAAAAAGATTTTAGTTGACTACAGACATGCTTGGTAATAACCAACGAAATAATACTGCTGCTTTCAGAGGGCTAATAATAATAATAATAATATTATTATTATTATTAATTTTTTTTTTTTTAAGAAGGAGTTTCACTCTTGTTGCCCAGGCTGGAGTGCAATGGCGTTATCTCAGCTCACCGCAGCCTCTGCCTCCCGGGTTCAAGCGATTCTCCTGCCTCAGCCTCCTGGGTACCTGGGATTACAGGCATGCGCCACCACACCCAGCTAATTTTGTATTTTTTTGCATTTTTTTTTTTTTTTTGAGATGAAGTCTTGCTCTGTCACCCAGGCTGGAGTACAGTGGCACGATCTTGGCTCACTACAAGCTCTGCCTCCCAGGTTCATGTCGTTTTCCTGCCTCAGCCTCCCAAGTAGCTGGGACTACAGGCGTCCGCCACCACACCCAGCTAATTTTTTTGTATTTTCAGTAGAGATAGGGTTTCACCATGTTAGCCAGATGGTCTCGAACTCCTGACCTCGGCATCCGCCCACCTCAGCCTCCCAAAGTGCTGGGATTAGAGGCATGAGCCACCACGCCTGGGCTAATTTTGTATTTTTAGTAGAGGCAGGGTTTCTCCATGTTGGTCAGGCTGGTCTCGAACTCCTGACCTTGTGATCTACCTGCCTCGGCCTCCCAAAGTGCTCGGATTACAGGCATGAGCCACTGCGCTCAGCCCGTAATCTCATTTTTTATAAATTTTTTTCTATTATGAAAAGTAGGAAATGGAGAAAAATGCCAAAAAGTAAACAAAAATCATCCATCATGCCACCATTGCCAATATTTTGAATTATTTCCTTTCAGATCCTTTTCCTTAACATCACTTATTTTAAGTTGATCTTATGTTGAGGTTATATTGGACATACAATTTTGAAACCCAGGTAGCTAAAAAGGAACAGAGATGTAATGCTAAGTCGGGAAAATAGGTAACATTCTCATTGTCTTCTGTAGTGCTCAGGCATTTCTAGTACTTTATATCCTGCCGTTGATACCTTATTTTTAAAAAAACAGCAAAATCAGTTTATCACACAAGGTTCCAATGATGAGGTCTGGAACTATGTTGATAGAATAGGAAATATTTATCTTAGAGAGGAAAAGAGAATTGATTTCCTCACATAGTGGAATGGCTTTCAATGTGTCTTTTTTTTCTCTACCGCATGGTCTACAAACTTGATTGATATTTAACTAATCTTCAAACTTAACAATTCTTTTGAGTAGGTTCATTCAAAAGATACTTATAGAGCACCTACTGTGTGCTAGACACAGTTCTTTAGGGAATAAAATCCTTTTGTGGAGCTTACATTCTAGCAGAATAGTACTTTGCATTGAGATATACAGCAAATCTCAGTGAGGCATAAAACAGTTGCTTTTCATAATGACTTCTTATCTCATTGCAAAGTATTGTTAAAATTCTACTAAGATGAGGCCGGGTGCACTGGCTCACACCTGTAATCCCAGCACTTTGGGAGCCCGAGGTGGGCGGATCACGAGGTCAGGAGTTTGAGACCAGTCTGGCCAATATGGTGAAACCCCATCTCTACTAAAAATACAAAAATTAGCCAGGCATGGTGGGGGACACCTGCAGTCCCAGCTACTCAGGAGGCTGAGGCAGGAGAATTGCTTGAAGCAGAGAGGCAAAGGTTGCAGTGAGCTGAGATCGCGCCACTGCACTCCAGCCTGGGCGACAGAGTGAGACTCCATCTCAAAACAAACAAACAAACAAATTCTACTAAGATGATATAATCTGTAAATCTACTTAACCAGGCATATATAAATTGCAACATATCATAAGGCTCTGAAAGCAAACTAACAAAGGAGGTTGTGGTTGTCACTTGCAAAACTTCTCTTTCACTAGCATGATTATCTGACATATTGATTGAGTGAGGGTGCCATAGGTGAGCTATATGTTAAATATTACAGCAGTTCATATTCGTGTTTTTTAGATTTTTAGAAACAGGATTTCTTAGGCCGGGTACAGTGGCTCATGCCTGTAATCTCAGCATTTTGGGAGGTCAAGGCGGGTGGATCACAAGATCAAGAGATCAAGACCATCCTGGCCAACATGGTGAATCCCCGTCTCTACTAAGATACAAAAAATTAGCCGGGCATGGTGGCGCGTGCCTGTAGTCCCAGCTACTCGGGAGGCTGAGGCAGGGGAATTGCTTGAACCCAGGAGGCAGAGTTTGCAGTGAGCTAAGATTGTGCCACCGTACTCCAGCCCAGCGACAGAGCAAGACTCTGTCTCAAAAAAAAAACAAATAGGATTTCTTACTCTGTACCTGTGAATCAACTTGAGGACCTGTTGAATTATTATGATTAGGATTAGTGTGGAAGTTATAGAAAGATCCAAGGAACACTTTTCTAATAACTATTAACTTTGCCTTGAAAAGTTATACATTTCCTATCTCTTAACCTGTTTAAGCAAAAGGTTGATGTCTAGAGATAAGGAATTTCTAAACTAGGGAAGAAAATGTTCTGGATTATTTAAAAGCTCCTTTCCAAACTTTACCCACTATTAATCCTTTGAGAAAAACCAAGGCAAGAAACCAGTTAACTCATTTGGTGTTAAGTTCTATGACTCTAAAAACTGACAGTGTAATCTAAATTATGTAGGCACTCATGCACAAGGAATCAGAGGACAACTTATTTTTCATTAGCTCTGCTAAAATTTGCATTCTTTATTACAGACCTGTGCAACAGACCTGCAGACCAAAGCTGACCGATTGGCACAGATGAGCATATGTTCTTCATTGGCCCGGAAATTCCCCAAACTCACAATTATAGGGGAAGAGGTAAGCGTCGTCAGAGACATTTTTTTAAAATCCCTGTTTACCAAATGGATTTATAACTGACACTTTAATGATTTATATACCACTATTATGATTTTAAGCATTATATTTATTGTTTTAAACACAAAAATAATTATTGTATTCCTTGGACTTGGGGGAAATATCTGATTTTAAGACATTTTGGTCTATTTCTAAGCCAGATGTCTTAATTATTGACCATAGAAGATATGGTTACTGTTATACCCAGCATACAAACTGTAAGATGGGCAGAGATCTAGAACTTTGGAATAAAATGGGTTTTGTTGTTGTTTGTTTGTTTTTAAAATTAGGCTTATTTGCATACTTATCCAAAGACTATAACACTTTGAAAGAGAGGGAATTAGGCCAGGCGCAGTGGCTCACGCCTGTAATACCAGCACTTTGGGAGGCTGTGGCGGGCGAATCACGAGGTCAGGAGTTCAAGACCAGCCTGACCAACATGGTGAAACTGAACCCTGTCTCTACTAAAAATACAAAAATTAGCCAGGCGTGGTGGTGAATGCCTGTAATCCCAGCTACTCAGGAGGCTGAGGAAGGAGAACTGCTTGACCCCAGGATGGGGAGGTTGCAGTGAGCTGAGATGGTGCCCCTGCACTCCAGCCTGGGCAACAGAGCAAGACTCCGTCTCAAAAAAAAAAAGAAAGTGAGGGAATTGACATCTCATGTAATACAAGGGAACTATCTGCTGTCAGAGACACTTGTTTAAATGAGTGTATAATACTTAAAAATTCTTTTCTTTTTAAACTCTCTTCAGTATAATGACATTGGAACCATTTAGTCAATTTTGATGAGCCACATATGGTTGTTTTTGCAAATTTTTAAGGTTTGCTTTAAAAGCTCTAAATATAAATGGTAAACCAGAAGAACTAGTGAAAACTGTGATGCTGCATTTCTTCTGTTAATGAGACAAAGCATACTCTGTAAACACTAAACAGCTTCAGTAACCATTAGGGTTATCTCTGCTTTAGGATCTGCCTTCTGAGGAAGTGGATCAAGAGCTGATTGAAGACAGTCAGTGGGAAGAAATACTGAAGCAACCATGCCCATCGCAGTACAGTGCTATTAAAGAAGAAGATGTATGACCCATATTTATACTCAACTCTCTATTAACCTGGGCTTTTTGCCATAGTAAAGGAAATAATATTTGCCTGTAAGATGAAAAATTGGTAGTTATAAAATAGGGGCAACCAGAAACTTGATATCTTTCAGTTATCATGGAAGTTAACATGGAAGTATCAGGCAACCATATGGATTTAGAGTTCAATTTCTCATCCTATGGGTTTCCTTTGCACTCTAAAACCGTTATTTAAAATACTTTTAGGGCCAGGCATGGTGGCTCACACCTGTAATCCCAGCACTCTGGGAGGCCGAGGTGGTTGGATTGCTTGAATCTAGGAGTTCGAGACCAGACTCGGCAACATAGTGAAACTCTGTCTCAACAAAAAATACAAAAATTAGCCAGGTATGGTGGTGCACACTTATAGTCTCAGCTACTTGGGAGGTTGAGGTGGGAGGATCACCTGGGCCCGTGGAGGTTGAGGCTGCAACGAGCACCATCTCTTTTTTTTTTTTGGATGGAGTCTCGCTCTGTCACCAGGCTGGAGTACAGGGCCACGATCTTGGCTCACCACAACCTCCACCTCCTGGGTTCAAGCGATTCTCCTGCCTCAGCCTCCCAAGTAGCTAGGACTACAGGCGCGCACCACCACGCCCAGCTAATTTTTTTGTATTTTTAGTAGAGATGGGGTTTCACCATGTTGGCCAGAATGGTCTTGATCTCTTGACCTCGTGATCCGCCTACCTCAGCCTCCCAAAGTGCTGGGATTACAGGCTTGAGCCACCTTACCTGGCCCCAGCACCATCTCTTAAAGAGATTATTTTTTCCCCAGTCGAATGGCCTTAGCACACTTGTGAAAAATCAGCAGGCCATAGATGTATAGGTTTCATGCTGGTCATGGTGGCTCACGCCTATAATCCCAGCACTTTGGGAGGCCAAGGCGGGCAGATCACCTGAGGTCGAGAGTTCAAGACCAGCCTGACCAACATGGAGAATCCCCGTCTCTACTAAAAATACAAAATTAGCTGGGCGTGGTGGCACATGCCTGTAATCCCAGTTACTCAGGAGGCTGAGGCAGGAGAATTGCTTGAACCTGGGAGGCGGAGGTTGCAGTGAGCCGAGATTGTGCCATTGCACTCCAGTCTGGGCGACAAGAGCAAAACTTAGTCTCAAAAAAAAAAAAAAAGAAGAAGAAAAAAGAAAAGAAATACATGTATGGGTTTCATTATGGACTCTCAGTTATATTCTATTGGTCTATATGTCTATCCTTATGCCAGTACCACACTTTCTTGCTTTGCATTAAGTTTTGCAATTGGGAAGTGTAAGTTGTCCTACTTTGTTCCTACCTTGTGCAGTTTTACACGTACCCTACAGCCTGGACAGCAGAGTGAGACCCTGTCTCATTAAATAAATAAATAAATACTTTTAGGAAGAAAATCTAATTTGTTATTTAGTAGATATTTAGTAGATTTGATAGTAAAACATTCATTGGTAATTGGGGATAGAAGGCTATGAAACAGGTTGCTACCTTATATTTTTAGAAGACCATAAATGTCATCCTGCTTGCTTTTTATAGTTGCTTAAGTTAAATCTGTGACTTCAGATAGCCACCATAATGTCTTTAGTTTTCCAATTTTTAATTATTTAAGGCATATTCATTGGAGACTTACTATGAATAAGACACTTTGCTCTGTGGTATGGAGGAAACAAAGAAAATGAGACATGGTGGGGCTGGGCGTGGTGGCTCACGCCTGTAATCTCAGCACTTTAGGAGGCCGAGGCAGGCGGATCACGAGGTCAGGAGATCGAGACCATCCTGGCTAACACGGTGAAACCCTATCTCTACTAAAAATACAAAAAATTAGCTGGGTGTGGTGGCAGGCGCCTGTAGTCCCAGCTACTTGGGAGGCTGAGGCAGGAGAATGGCATGAACCCGGGAGGCGGAGGTTGCAGTGAGCCGAGATTGCGCCACTGCACTCCAGCCTGGGTGACAGAGTGAGACTCTGTCTCAAAAAAAGAAAAAAAGAAAAGAAAGTGAGACATGGTGTCCTCCATCAGAAACATGCCCTCACTCAGAAATTCACATAATGTTATCATTGTAGTGGTTAAAGGCAGCATATCCTGAATCATATTAAATGTCCTAAACAGAAGGAATTTTCCTTTTAAATCTGCTGCCAGTTTTATTATTCATTTTTCTTTGGATTGTATGGACTGTGTCCTTAAGATAATCAGACTTGTTTTTTTAAAATCAGCACTTATATATAAAAATGAGTAGCAACTGTGCTTGTTCAAAACATTTTTTATGCCACTTTACAAGTTTTTCCTGTACCATGATCTAGAGATCAGTATATTCATTGTGCTTAGTGTTCAAATGACAACAAACTTTTATCAGTTAAGCATTTCATGTTGAAAATCCTTTTTTTGTATTTTTTTTTTTTTTTGAGATGGAGTTTTGCTCTTGTCGTCCAGGCTGGAGTGCAATGGCACGATCTCTGCTCACTGCTACCTCTGCCTCCTGAGTTCAAGTGATTCTCCTGCCTCAGCCTACTGAGTAGCTGGAATTACAGCCACCCACCACCACGCCTGGCTAATTTTTGTATTTTTAGTAGAGATGGGGTTTCACCACTTTGGCCTGGCTGGTCTCGAACTCCTGACTTCAGGTGGTCCACCCGCCTCGGCCTCTCAAAGTGCGGGATTACAGGTGTGAGCCACCATGCCTGGCCTGAAAATTCTTAAATCAGACTTTTTTCTTATTCAAATGGACTTTTTCCATGATTACAAAAGAATAAGCTTTTTGTACTATCTCAAAACAGATGACATTAATTTAAGCCATCCATAATGCAATTTCAAACAGGAAAAAAAGAGTAATTTTAATCTATTTAAATCTATTTTTAGAATTTTGTGTGCTTGATTTAGGTATTTTCCTTCTCTCTTTTTAATTTTAGCTCGTGGTCTGGGTTGATCCTCTGGATGGAACCAAGGAATATACCGAAGGTTGATATCTCTTTTGTATTCATACTTGACAGTAGTGGGACAAGGATATGATGTTAGTTGTAAATATTTGATATTTTGTATGTTGTATGGAAAGCTACTATCACGTGTTATGTTTACCCCTAAAGCTATATTTGTGCTCATGGTTATCATACATCGTTGATTGTCAAGACAGGAGAATAAAATTCATCTCCTTCAAATACCACCCCCCACATACTCCACCAGCCCCACACTTCTAATGTCTCCCAGATGAGAATAACATATTAAACCAGTGTTACCAAAATGACTATACTGAACCCCCAGCTTTATTGGGGTAGAAAAACGATAACGAGTACAACTGTGTAGCGCTTGCTCTGCCACCACCACCATCCCATGCCCTCCCCATTCACTCTCCCCTAATCTGTGAACTGCTTTCACATTTCATAGCCTCACCTTCTAAAGGTGGATTTTGAAACACAGTACAATATTTCTCCTTATCTAAGATGAGAACAATTAGAGAGCAACAAATTAAAATAAAATTGGCCATATAAATGTAGGAATGAACAAGCTCAGAGCCAGAGTTTTAGGTTTTGTTTTTTTTATTAGACAGTCTTGCTCATTGCCCAGGCTAGAGTGCAGTGGCACCATCTCGGCTCACTGCAACCTCTGCCTCCCAGGTTCAAGCTGTTCTCCTGCCTCACCTCCCAAGTAGCTGGGATTACAGGCACCTGCCACCACGCCCAGCTAATTTTTGTATTTTTAGGAGAGATGGGGTTTCACCATGTTGGTCAGGCTGGTCTTGAACTCCTGACCTCAGGTGATCCACTCGCCTGGGCCTCCCAAAGTGCTGGGATTATAGGTGTGAGCCACCGTGCCTAGCAGGTTTTAGGTTTTAAGCTTAGAGTTTTATTTTTAAAATTAAGATCTAGGCCAGGCGTGGTGGCTCATGCCTGTAATCCCAGCACTTTGGGAGGCTGAGGTGGGCAGATAATTAGGTCAGAAGTTCAAGACCAGCCTGGCCAACATGGTGAAAGACCTTCTCTCCTAAAAATACAAAAATTAGCTGGGCCTGGTGGCACACGTCTGTAATCCCAGCTACTTGTGGGGCTGAGGCAGGAGAATTGCTTGAACCCAGAAGACAGAGGTTGCAGTGAGCTGAGATCATGCCACTGCACTCCAGCCTGGGTGACAGAGCAAGACTCTGTTTTAAAAAAAGAAAATAAGAATGATGATGATGATGATGATGATAAAATTAAATTAAGGTCTACATAAATTTTCTTGTATTGGCTCTCAGGACATGGCTTAAAAAATTTATCATAATTACTAGAAAAAAACTATTTTACTGTTCTTGAATGAGACATCGCTATAATGGGTGAATCACAGTGTGTGTGTACATGTGTATGTATGTGTGTGTGCTGAAAACATCTGTAGAACCCATTGTGAAATAAGGAAGCTCTAGACAACTTTAATGTGTATAAAAGCACCTAGAAAGCTTATTTAGGTCTTGTCCCCCACTCCCAGATTTTGATTCACTAGTTCTGGGAAGGAGCCTGAGAAGATCTGTATTATAAAAAGTACACCAGTTAATTCTAATGCTGCTTGATAGTCCTTGGGCCTCCCTTTGAGAAACTCTGCTTTAAAGGCTTGAAATACAAGTCTAGAGTGTAATCCAGGAATATAAAGTGATTCGGCAGGTAAGGATGAGTTGGATGATGGTGGAAGAGGCATAGAGGAATCTGATGATGATGGCTGCAGAATTATGGCTGCTTTATTTAGTTGGTTTACACATTGTACTAATGAGACCATGATAGCCAATTCAATTAAGTGGCCATAGATCCTATGGCTGTTTCTGGCCAGCTCGCTTATCATTTATGCCTTTTCCTATAAATAGGATTGATCACGGATGAATCATTGCAAATTCCATACCTTAACTGCAAAACTAACTTGGAGCAATTGATGTAGTAATGATGAGTCATAATATGAGCAAGTTATATAACTGATATTTATTTCTTCTTTGCAGGTCTTCTTGACAATGTAACAGTTCTTATTGGAATTGCTTATGAAGGAAAAGCCATAGCAGGAGTTATTAACCAGCCATATTACAACTATGAGGTATTACTATAAATGATACAAAGTAATTTCATTAGATGAATAATTATAGTGTTATCTGATTCTTTATGTTACCTAAGCAAGTGGTTTTTAGCTTGGTTGCATATGCAATCATCTGGGGAACTTTTCATTTTTTAAATTTTATTTATTTATTTATTTTTAACTTTTTTTTTAGCTATGCTATTAACTGATGAGAAACTTTTAAAAATATGGATTCCCAGGCCATACCCCAGACCTATTGAATCAAAATTGCTGGGGGCATTGGTACTGGGTATGTATATATATGCATGTGTATGTACACAGACACACTAAATGCATTATATATTTTTTAATTTATTCCTTATGATTCAAATATAAATGTTAAGAGAATTACTGATAGTGTTCTTGATTAGCTTTGGCATCAAGACACCTGATTTATGATTGGTTCCTGAAGCACATTCAAGAAATGAACCATTTCAACTAAGAAAAGATGCTAGGCCTGTTGTTTTCCAGGTAACGCTGTGTAGCGCCTAAGTTACAGTCAGTGTTGGTAACTTACCATGCTCTTGCATTCTTTTTTCTTGTCTCTTCTAATCTGCTTTGATTTTCTATTATACATCAGATAAATTGCCTTCCATAGAAGCAAGGGACTAGTGTAATTTCAAAGCAAGAATGTACCATTAAATTGCATTAAATTTTATAGGAAATTGTTGAGATAAAGTAGTTAAGGTATTTATATTAATGTGACCTTGATAGAACTTTAGAGAAACAAAGTAATCGGAGTGGGCAATATTACTTCTGAATTTCCACTCTGAGTTAAAAGCAAGGTTAAGCTTTATTTCTAATATAAATTTGTTTTTTCCTGCTGTTCGTATGATTATAAATTATATTAAGAATCGTGTTTCTTAGGATTTACCAAAATAGTTATATGTTATTGAGAAAGTCTCAAGTTAAATTGCTTGTGTCTATTAATTCTTTAAATATGATTTTAATGTTGATACTGTTATATACAGACACAAGTTTGTGGTTTTTATGTAAACTTTAAGTTAATACTATTACTTTCAAAAGGGGCATTTAATTCATATAAAGCATTGTAATGCATGGTACCTTTCATCAGGAAAAAATCTAAGTGCTTAGGAGTTAACAATTTTCACCACTTCTTTCTGAGATTAGAAAAATTGTATTCATTTTCCACAGAACAATGAAAAGCAGCAGTTAAGGGAACACAGGAGTGAAGCAAAGGTGAGAAAAATAGCTAGGGTTTTGGCTCCACTAGTAGGTAGAAAAGAGGCAGGCAACTTGTGGTACCCCAGGTGGTCATTGTACATCCCACATACCAGTTCATTTTCTCCAGTTCTGCTTCTCTTCATTACCTCTCTCTGTACCACTTCCCTTCTGGACACTCTGTTTATCCTTTCTCTTGCTTCTCTTGCTTATGCCTTAAAATTCATTACCACAAATGGAAGTAGAAAAGTTGCTCAGCTGTGTTGGTGGTATTCAGGCTAAAGATTCAATTTTAAATAATAATCATCATCACCATAATAGCTAAAATTTATTAAGAGTTTACTGTATGCTGCCAGGTTCAAGGGTTTCAAATGTATCCTTTCATTGAATACTAACCACAGCCCTTTAAATAAACTATTATCCCCATTTTAAAAAGGAAACTGAGGCAATTAACTTTCCTGTGGTCACCCAGCTGGTAAATGGCAGAACTGGGATTCAAACTCAAATCCAAACCTTGCTACTGCATTACTTTATATTGCCCTCCTGAGCCAGAGAAAAGACTTAGCAATTCAAACTTTATTATTGCTTCCAACATATACTGAAACTAGTAGACACTTAAAGGAAATAGCATGAAGAAACTCAGTCTCTCTTCATACTGAAGCCAGTTTCTTAACCATTGAAGCTTAATTGTCAGAAAATTTTCGCCTTTATTACCCTCCCAAAATTGGTGTGGAGCCATTGAAATAGAGAGACAATGCCAGAGCCTGAGAGTCAGGAGCACAGAAGAAGGCAAGCCAGCTGCATCATGGGATTGCATTTACCACACCAAGACACCAGAGTCCTTGATCCCATCCTTTTTGCCTAGATGTTCATTTACAGAGGGAATATGACCTTGTAGGGCCCGAAATATTCGTGTCCACTGTTTTCTTTCCTTTATTTTTTTCCAGAATAACTGGAGAGCTGCATTAATAAATAGGTTTCTTGGCTGGGCGTGGTGGCTCACGCCTGTAATCCCAGCACTTTGGGAGGCCAAGGCAGGTGGATCACAAGGTCAGGAGTTCGAGACCAGCCTGACCAACATGGTGAAACCCCTGTCTCTACTAAAAAAATACAAAAATTAGCCAGATATGGTGGCATGCACCTGTAATCCCAGCTACTCAGGAGGCTGAGGCAAGAGAATTGCTTGAACCCAGGAGGCAGAGTTTGCCGTAAGCCGAGATCGTACCACTGCACTCCAGCCTGGGCAACACAGTTAAGACTCTGTCTCAAAAAAATAAAAATTAAAAAAATAAATAGCTTCCTTAGATTCCAAGCCTCTCCTGTAGTGTAAACTCAGATGGGAACAGACGAAGCACATTAACATATACTGAGCACCCAGTGCTTGTTCTTTGGCTCCTTTGTTGCCCCATATGCCATCAGACTCTTCTGGGATTGCCCTACCAATGGAGAGCTGTCTCACCTAGGACCACACCTCTTCCCAATGCAGTCCATTTCCAGTGACTGATTATTGCAGGAGTTTAAAGACCTGACATCTCATCCCAATTTGGGACTACCCTGAAAGGCTATTGTAGCTCCAGACTCCCCACATAGGAACAGCTTCCCGTAGGGTCAGCTCTTGCTGTACCTGCATCACAGCTTATTTCTTCCCTCTGCCCACACCCTCCTTCTCCTTCCACAGGTGTTGATACCAAGCGCACTTCCTAACAAACATACCACCTGCCTCATAGTCTGCTTCCCAGGGAACCCAACCTGCAACCTAAGTATATTTCACAATAACAACACCCAGGGTACTGCTTTAGGACAAATAAGATGATGTGTGTGAAAACATTTGACAGGTAAACATAGGCAGTCTAATTTAGTGTTTAAGAATATCATCTTTGAAGACAGATGAGCCAATCTTTGGTTATGAACTTCTTAGAACCTTTAGTCAGGTTACTTAATGGTTCCACATTTCATTTTTCTAATCTTTAAATTAAGGATGAGAATACCTACTTCATGGGGGTGCTTTGAGGATTGAAACTCGAGAGATAATACATGTAAAGCACTTAGAATGGTGCCTGGTACATGTTTGGTGTTCAGTACAATATGTATATCTCTATAATATATGTCTACTATATTAATATAATTGTATTTTGATGACTTTGCATCAATCATTTTATGTATCAGTTTTACTTTCCATGAAATACAGATTTTTTTCTATATCAAGTGTATAGTTATAACAATGTAGTTGAAATTGAGTTCTGCAAAGGAAAATATAGATTCTAAGATTGCATTATCATTGTCATTTTGCCATTAAAATTGTCAGCAAAATCTTAACTCTGATCCCATTATCCATGGCTACTCTTCAATATTGTATTGGCCTATTCAGTTGCCCTATCTCCATAGCAGCCAAATACATTGTCATCATTACCTATTCCTGTAGCAACATGATTTTTAATATTTCTTGGATAATGAAAAGTAGTTATCAATACATGGTATTTCACTTCCTGGGGATCTTAGTACCTTCTGAAAATGGCCATTTTCAAATACAACAAAGAGATCATTTGATAATTCAGAGAAACAGTAATCAGTTTATGATGTTTCAGCACATTATAAACAGAAATCAGTTTATAAGGATTCCAGGGAATAACCAAAAGTTCTTTGAAACTGTTAACCAGAACAGTAATGGTAATAATCAGCAGATTCTCTCAGGAAAAGTTCTTTGTCAGTGATATTGTTCTTGTACTTTATAACATTATCATGTTTTTTGAGACGGAGTCTTGCCCTGTCGCCCAGACTGGAGTGCAGTGGCGCGATCTTGGCTCACTGCAACCTCTGCCTCCCAGGTTCACGCCATTCTCCTGCCTCAGCCTCCCAAGTAGCTGGGACTACAGGCGCCCACCACCATGCCCGGCTAATTTTTTGTATTTTTATTAGAGATGGGATTTCACCGTGTTAGCCAGGATGGTTTAGATCTCCTGACCTCGTGATCCGCCCGCCTTGGCCTCCCAAAGTGCTGGGATTACAGGTGTGAGCCACCGCGCCCCGCTATCATGTTTTTATTTTTTAAATCATGATGCTAATATAACTGAATATTCCATTTATGGGCTAACGTTCTTCTCCAAATAACCACAAGTCTTGTTGTTTCACTCGTTTACACAGGCAGGACCAGATGCTGTGTTGGGAAGGACAATCTGGGGAGTTTTAGGTTTAGGCGCCTTTGGGTTTCAGCTGAAAGAAGTCCCTGCTGGGAAACACATTATCACAACTACTCGATCCCATAGCAACAAGTTGGTTACTGACTGTGTTGCTGCTATGAACCCCGATGCTGTGCTGCGAGTAGGAGGAGCAGGAAATAAGGTATGAAAAATGTCTGTCATCTGCTCTGAAATGCAAGTGAATCATTGAAATACTCAACTTTTAAAAACATGAAATAAGAGTTTAGCCATCCCATTACTGGGTATATACCCAAAGGACTATAAATCATGCTGCTATAAAGACACATGCACACGTATGTTTATTGTGGCAGTATTCACAATAGCAAAGACTTGGAACCAACCCAAATGTCCAACAATGATAGACTGGATTAAGAAAATGTGGCACATATACACCATGGAATACTATGCAGCCATAAAAAATGATGAGTTCATGTCCTTTGTAAGGACATGGATGAAATTGGAAATCATCATTCTCAGTAAACTATCACAAGGACAAAAAACCAAACACCGCATGTTCTCACTCATAAATGGGAATTGAACAGTGAGAACACATGGACACAGGAAGGGAAATGTCACACTCTGGGGACTGTTGTGGGGTGGGGGGAGGGAGAAGGGATAGCATTAGGAGATATACCTAATGCTAAATGACGAGTTAATGGGTGCAGCACACCAGCATGACACATGTATACATATGTAACTAACCTGCACATTGTGCACATGTACCCTAAAACTTAAAGTATAAAAAAAAAAAAAAAAAAAGAAATAAGCGTTTAAAGAGATGGGAGTAAAGACTATAATTTGTACATTTCAGCAGTATTTAAATTTTAAAAATAAATTTAAGAATCAAGTTTTGTTTTTTTTTAATCTGAGAGAGTTCAGTGTTAATGAAAGTCATCAGGATGACTCCATGCTTCTTGCCAAAGACCTTATTTTCCCAAGGACCCTCTTAGATTATTTCCTAGACCTTCTACAGACTCTAAGATCTGGCCTGCCTGCCCACTTCCCATCTATTTCCCCCATTCTTTCATCCAGGTTTCCAACCTGCTGAGAGAATTATGAAACGGGACACAATTTGATGTACAACCCTAGCCCTGATCTCTTCTCATCTGATTGTCCCCTAGATATCATTATGATGACATCCCTCAGGTATCTCAAATTCAGCGTGTCCACTTTGAGTTCATCCTCTTTCTACCCACCTCTGGATGTGTTTCTCTCCCTGTTTTACTATCCTACTAATGGCACCACCATTTTTCTAACTGATCCAGCCAAACACCTGAAAGTCATCCTAGACTCCTTCCTTCCTCACATCCTATCACTCTGGTCCTACTTATGTATCTTCTGAATAGTTTTTTTTTTTTTTTTTTTTGAGACGGAGTCTTACTCTGTTGCCCAGGCTGGAGTGCAATGGCACAATCTCGGCTCACTGCAACCTCCACCTCCCGGGTTCAAGCGATTCTCCTGCCTCAGCTTCCTGAGTAGCTGGGATTACAGGCGCCTGCCACCACACCTGGCTAATTTTTGTATTTCTAGTAGAGTCTGAATTTTATAATAATAATTATTTTACACTATAACCAAAAAAAGTCAATTGACTAATGAAAGTTTGATAGCAGGTTACCATTGAGAGTCATGCAAGTTCTAGCAGTGATCTCAGTTGTGTATCAGTATTAGAGGAATTGTTAGGATGACTCTATAAAAGTTTGTATTTTGTGGCGCTGCAAAGCTGTTCTTTGTGGGGAAAAATCTGCATCTGTGAAGCATCTCTATTAACATAGCTAGCTCTTTTTCTTTCAGACCCTCCAAATCCTAAAGAGATTAACTAAAATCTGATTAGGAAACATTTGTCACCTATTGTATCTAAGGACAGCCACTATAAGACTTCAAAGAAATTTTGGTCTCAACAATCTTTATCTTAATCTGAACATTCTCTTTCTATAGATCCCAGGTCTTTAGACAAACCCAATCAATTGTCAATCAGAAAATACTTAAATTCACCTATATCCTGGAAGCCTCCCCGCCCCCACTGCTTTGAGTTGTTCCACCTTTCTGGACCAAATCAATGTATTTCTTAAATGTATTTGATTGATGTCTCATGCCTCTCTAAAATATATACAACCAAGCTGCTCCCCACTGCCTTGGGCACATGTTCTCAGGACTTCCTGAGGGCTGTGTCATGGGCCATGGTCACTCATATTGGGCTTAGAATAAATCTCTTCAAATATTTAAAAAAAAAAAAAGTTTGTATTTTGGTAGTGAAATGGCAATACGTGTGATCCCAAGACTTATGAAAGTATTTGTTAGACTAGTCACATTGCACATCTGTTAGGATCTATTACAATTTATACATTATGGTACTGCTTGATACTTCTCTGTCCTTTATTTAATAATGGTCAGGGTTTTTTTTTTGAGGGGAGTGCTGTTTGTGTGTTTGAGACAGAGTCTCGCTCTGTCGCCCAGGCTGGAGTGAAGTGGTGCAGTCTTGGCTCACTACAACCTCCACCTCCCATGTTCAAATGATTCTCGTGCCTCAGCCTCCCAAGTAGCTAGGATTACAGACATGCAACACAATACCCAGCTAATTTTTTGTATTTTTAGTAGAGATGGGTTTTGCTATGTTGGCCAGGCTGGTCTCAAACTCCTGGCTGCAAGTGATCCACCTGTCTCAGCCTCCCAAAGTGCTGGCATTACAGGAGTGAGCCACCATGCGCAGCCCTCTAATAAATGGTCAATTTTTTAGATGTTGAAAAAAACTTGAATTAATTCTGCTGTAAATGTATACTGCTTTTACACTAAAAAAGAAAAACAACGTGAATAAAAGGAACATGTTACTTTATGTAACTTGGAATATGGAGACAGTTCAGATATCCTCTTTGTAGCTTTTTTGACCATTATTTTTTCTTCGTATCACTATGTTATTATGCATTTATTCTATGTACTTCTTCATAATACTGGCATAATTTAAACCTGCTAAAAGCTTTAACTAAGTTTAACAGAGGAACTGATTAAATATCCTTGATAGAAACAAGCAGTTTTTCTTATCTGTACCTCAGTCTTTTCATGACTTTCAATTATTCTTTCTATTATCAAAGGATAATTCTTATTTTTACCCTTACAGATTATTCAGCTGATTGAAGGCAAAGCCTCTGCTTATGTATTTGCAAGTCCTGGTTGTAAGAAGTGGGATACTTGTGCTCCAGAAGTTATTTTACATGCTGTGGGAGGTTAGTCTGTTTAATTTTAGGAAATTCATAGTTTTTCTACAATTATATCATGCTAAGACATAATATCTCAGTAATATTATTTTACTTAGACTGTTACTATATAAAAGCTAGAAGGCAGCTTAGAGATTATCCAGTCCAAACCCCTCATATGATAGATGGATGAGAGAGTAGATTTTCAGCAAGTTTTACTTTAGTTATAGTCTCTTTTTTTGAACTTTGATCTGCATACAGTTAATTTAATTTAGCCCTTATTTATAGCCTTTTTTTTTTTGACACAGGGTCTCTATTGTCTAGGCTGGAATGCAGTGGCACAATCATGGCTCACTGCACCCTTGAACTCCTGGGCTTGTAGTGAACCGAGGTTGTAGTAACTGAGATTGTGCCATTGCACTCCAGCCTGGGCAAGACTCCATCTCAAAAAAAAAAAAAGAAAAGAAAATGCTAAATAAAATTAATTTTAATCAGAGAAAAAATAATTTTATATCCTTTAGTTAGTTAAAATTGTTCTGTAGTCTTAAATTTCAAGTGAATTAAAACTTAACCTTTATGGACACTCATTATTTTATCCAGAATTTATTGGCTACTATTGGATAAGGAAGCAAAAGGCACTTAAAAATAACTAGAAAAACCACAATCCAATTAGCCACTAACTTGATTAATTGATTGATTGATGTTTTTCTATAGGCAAGTTAACCGATATCCATGGGAATGTTCTTCAGTACCACAAGGATGTGAAGCATATGAACTCTGCAGGAGTCCTGGCCACACTGAGGAATTATGACTACTATGCAAGCCGAGTTCCAGAATCTATTAAAAATGCACTTGTTCCTTAAAGGAAAGTTTCATTTGGCCAGGCGCGGTGGCTCACGCCTGTAATCCCAGCACTTTGGGAGGCCAAGGCAGGTGGATCACTTGAGCTCAGGAGTTTGAGACCAGCCTGGGCAATATCGTGAGACCCCATCTCTACAAAAATACAAATTAACTGGGCATCCTGTCATGCGCCTGTCATCCCAGCTACTTGAGAGGCTGAAGCAGAAGAATCTCTTGAGCCCGGAAGGCGGAGGTTGCAGTGAGCTGAGATCGTGCCACTGCACTCCAGCCTGAGTGACAGGAGTTAAGCCCTGTCTCAGAAAAAAAAAAAAAAAAAAAACACCCAAAAAGTACTTAAAGTTTCATTTACTTAGCTAGGAGAAAGACTTGGTTCTCAAAATAATACATTTTAAGATTAATTGGGTAGAATTAGAGTTCCACCTTTATTCATTGTTGAGCAGTGATTTATATTTAGTTATTATATTTAGGAATAGAAAATAGAATTAAATAATTTAACTTGATTAATCAACCAGACCAATTTTGACGTCTGGAGAACTTATAAACTCAATATGTTATATTTGTTTTTCTGTATTTAGGTGGAGAAATGAGAAAAAGCTTTAGTTCCAATTGACAGTTCAGGTCAATGTTCAATCAACATTCCTATCTTCTAAACCAGATTTCTCTTTTTTTTTCCTGAGACGGAGTCTCGCTCTGTAGCCTAGGCTAGAATGTAGTGGCGTGATCTCGGCTCACTGCAAGCTCCGCTTCCCGGGTTCATGCCATTCTCCTGCCTCAGCCTCCCGAGTAGCTGCGACTGCAGGCACCCACCACCACGCCTGGCTAATTTTTTGTATTTTTAGTAGAGACGGGGTTTCACCGTGTTAGCCAGGATGGTCTTGATCTCCTGACATCGTGATCTGTCCGCCTCGGCCTCCCAAAGTGCTGGGATTACAGGTGTAAGCCACCGCACCTGGCCTACACCAGATTTCTTTAGGGCACAATTGTTTCTGGAATCTCAGTCTTGTTTTTCACAGTAATTTTAAAAACGTTTCTACTCCAATTAAGAATATATATGATGTTATTATATATGCTTATGAAACAGATTTATGAGAAAAGTTTTTTTAAAATAAATTATTTAATCCTAGCTCTTTGTTATTCACCAGCTTTTTAAAAAAGTGTTTGAAAATTATACATTCTCGACTTTGGGGATTAGTTTATTCTTGTGGCATCATTATAAGGCTTAATTGTGGAAAGCTAAGTACTTGCTTCTGTTCCTTCCAATGAGAGATTATAACATAAACTATCAAAATTGTTCTGCTAATATACCTAGATTTTTATTTTTAGGTCTCTGTCCATTGCTTTTAATTAAAATTATCTGTTTTCAAATCAAACAAGTGGTTTAAATTAACAGTTCCCAAACTCAACTGCATATCAGAATCACCTGGGAAGGTCCTTTTAAAATGCAGATTCACAGGCCAGGCGCAGTGGCTCATGCCTGTAACCACAGCACTTTGGGAGGCTGAGGCGGGTGGATCGCCTGAGGTCAGGAGTTCGAGACCAGCCTGGCCAACATGGCGAAACCCTGTCTCTCCTAAAAATACAAAAATTAGCCGGGCATGGTGGTCCGTGCCTGTAATCCCAGCTACTGGGGTGCTGAGGCAGGAGGATCACTTGAACCCAGGAGGCGGAGGTTGCAGTGAGCTGAGATCATGCCACTGCACTCCAGCCTGGGCAACAAAGCGAGACTCTGTCTCAAACAATAAAAATAAAAATTCACAGGGTTTATCCCAACAATTTTGCTTGTGTGTGTGTGTGTGTGTGTGTGTGTTTATTTACTTATTTATTTATTTATTTTGAGACGGAGTCACTCTCTGTCACCCAGGCCAGAGTGCAGTGGTGCAATCTCGGCTCACTGCAACCTCCACCTCCCGGGCTCAAGCGATTCTCCTGCCTCAGCCTCCTGAGTAGCTGGGACTACAGGCACGTGCCACCACCCCTGGCTAATTTTTTGTATTTTTAGTAGAGACGGGGTTTCACTGTGTTAGCCAGGATGGTCTCGATCTCCTGACCTCATGATCTGCCCACCTTGGCCTCCCAAAGTCCTGGGATTACAAATGTGAGCCACCACGCTCAGCCTGCTTCTGTATATTTTAAGAAATTCAGGGACTGATAATCATTTAACTCTAGGACTCACTAGATAAGGTAATATAGTATTATTTTATAGAAGTGTCATAATCTAGCAGGAAGAGGTCTCTGTGGTCTTGACACCTTTGAGCCCTCCCTCCTGTAACTCTCTTCTCATTGTCCTGGCTTTCTTTTTTCACCTAGCCACTCCTACTCAGTCTCCTTTATTGCTTTCTCTTTGTCTTCCTTCCCTTAAATGTCACTGTTTACCAAGATTCTGTTCTAGTCTCTCTCTTTTTTTTCTTTTTTTGGTAGAGATGGGGTCTTGCTATACAGCCCAGGCTGGTCTTGAACTCCTAGCCTCAAGCAGTCCTCCTGCCTCTGTCTCCCAATGTGCTGGGATTATAGGTGTGAGCCACTGCACCTGGCCTATGCTTTCTCTCCTTTCTCACCAGAGGATCTAATCCACCTGTGTGACTTTTGTGGCGCTTTTGCTCATTAATCCAAAATCTTTAGCTTAGAACTCTCAAACTCTAGATCTATATACCCCAAAACCTACCTAGATGCCTTACAGAGATGTCTGAATGATTATGTCTAAACAGTTCTTCACTCTTGCCCCGACCCCTCCAGAAATTATTTTACAAACCCATGAGGTGATCTTGATAATTGGCCAAGTTAGAAAATCATCACCTGAATCCATCTGCTTCCCTCTACGAATGGAGTTCTCTATCTGTAAATAGTGGACTAAGCCTAATTTTTAAAAAATCTAAGTGTAACAAGAGAATAACTTTATTTTTATTTATTTATATATTTCTTGAGACGGAGTCTCGCTCTGTCACCAGGCTGGAGTGCAGGGGCGCAATCTCGGCTCACTGCAACCTCCACCTCACGGGTTCAAGCGATTCTCCTGCCTCAGCCTCCTGAGTAGCTGGGATTACAGGCATGTGCCACCACGCCCAGCTAATTTTTGTATTTTTAGTAAAGATGGGGTTTCACCATGTTGGCCAGGCTGGTCTCAAACTCCTGACCTCAGGTGATCTGCCTGCCTTGGCCTCCCAAAGTGTTGTGATTACAGGTGTGAGCCACAGCGCCCAGCCCTAAGATAAAAACTTTTTTTTTTTTTTTTTTGAGATGGAGTCTCACTCTGTCACCCAGGCTGGAGTGCAATGGCATGATCTCAGCTCACTACAACCTCTGCCTCCCGGGTTCAAGTGGTTCTCCTGCTTCAGCCTCCCGAGTAGCTGAGATTACAGGGGCGCACCACCACACCTGGCTAATTTTTTGTATCTTTAGTAGAGACAGGGGTTTCACCATGTTGGCCAGGCTGGTCTTGAACTCCTGACCTCAGGTGATCCACCTTCCTCGGCCTCCCAAAGTGCTGGGATTACAGATGTGAGCCACCACACCCGGCCGAAAATAACTTTGAAGGTATTTTCTTCAGGTTCCTATATGAAAACCCAGTTTATGTAAGTGAGATATGTAGGAGTCTAAATCCTCTCTCCATTACTCTTGCCTCTACATTAATTACATTAATTTATACCCTTATACCCCATTATTTCTTCCCTAGATCCCTGCAGTGTCTTGACTAATCTTTCTGCCTACACTGTAACCCATCTATCTCTCTCTCATCCATTTATCACGTCATCGCCAGAGTGATTTTTTTGTTTTGTTTTGTTTTTGAGACAGGGTCTCGCTCTGTCACCCAGGCTGGAGTGCAGTGGTGTGCTTATAGCTCACTGCAGCCTTGACCTCCTGGGCTTAAGCAATTCTCCTGCCTCAGCCCCCCAAAGTAGCTGAGACTACAGGTTTGCGCAATAACGCCTGGCTAAGCTGGGAGTGGTGGCTCACGCCTGTAATCCCAGCACTTTGGGAGGCCAAGGCAGGTGGATCACCTGAGGTCAGGAGTTCAAGACCAGCCTGGCCAACATGGTGAAATCCCGTCTCTACTAAAATACAAAAATTAGCTGGGCGTGGTGGTATGTGCCTTTAATCCCAGCTACTAAGAAGGCTGAGGCAGGAGAATCGCTTGAACCCGGGAGGCGGAGGTTGCAGTGTGCTGGGATTGCGCCACTGCACTCCAGCCTGGGCGACAGAGTGAGACTCCATCTCAAAAAAAAAGAAAAAGAAAAAAGAAAATGGTCGTATGTGTCTAGTGCCTACCACACTGTATAGCATAGCTCTGTATCTTCTTCTCCAGGCTTATCTCATCCATTTTAATAACTACTCACACCTTCAGCAAAACATTTCAACTGAGCCCCAGATTTTATTATATTATTATAATCTGCAATTTGTAAAGGATATTTTCACCTACATATCTTACAGACATCTCAAAAAATCAGTCTAGAACCAAATAATTCGCCAACTCTGTTTCCTCTCTTGTCTTCCCTCCTTTGATAATGACATAACCATCCACCCATTTATCCAGCTGAAATCTAGGAATAAACCTAGGCAAATTTGCTTCTCGGCCGGGTGCAGTGTAATCCCAGCAATTTGGGAGGCCGAGGATGGCGGATCACTTGAGGCCAAGAGTTTGAGACCAGCTTGGCCAACATGGCGAAACCCCATCTCTACCAAAAATACAGAAAAATTAGCTGGATGTGGTGGCACACGCCTGTAATCCCAGCTACTTGGGAGGCTGAGGGATGAGAAGTGCTTGAACCTGGGAGGCGGAGGTTGCAGCGAGCTGAGATTGTGCCTCTGCACTTCAGCCTGGGTGACAGAGGGAGACTGTATCAAAAAGAAAAAAAAATTAAAAAATTGCTTCTTTCACCATCACCTCCCCAAACATCTCGTCTGTCATTACTGATTTTACCTCCTAAATATATCCGAAACTTGTTCTCTATTCTCAGATCTTATTCCACTGCCTTAGTTCAGGCCATCATCTTTTATTTTCTCTCATATGGACTGTTGTAATAACATCTTAACTGGTTTCCCTAATGCCAGTTCTGCGCACTCCAAGTCATCTCCTATATTATTGTCGAAGTCATCCTTTTAAAATATGATCCTAATCACATCTCCTGCTCCTGCCTAAAACTTTTCACCGACTTTCTATCATAAGATAAAATCTTGCTCCTCAGCATGATATATAGAACTCTTCCTAATTTAGTCTGCCTACATTCCAGCCTTTTAGTCCCTTACTTCCAAAAGATTTTTTTTTTTTTTTTTGAGGCGGAGTCTCGCTCTGTCGCCCAGGCTGGAGTGCAGTGGCGCGATCTCGGCTCACTGCAAGCTCCGCCTCCTGGGTTCACGCCATTCTCCTGCCTCAGCCTCCCGAGTAGCTGGGACTACAGGCGCCCGCCACCACGCCCGGCTAATTTTTAGTATTTTTAGTAGAGACTCCAAAAGATTTTATATTCTGGCAATAACGAACTGGTCAGAGTTTTCCAAGTACACACAGCTTCATGACTTCAGGTTTTAGCTCATATTCTTCTTTTACCCCCTTTTTTCCCCACCCCTTAAATATACTTTTTTTGAGGGGGGGGGGGACAGGGTCTTGCTCTGTTGCCAAGGATTGAATACAATGGCATGATCATAGCTCACTGCAACCTTAAACTCCTCAAGTGGACTCAAGTGACCCTCCTGCCTCAACCTCCCACGTAGCTGGGACTACAGGCATAAACCACCACACCCAACTAATTTTTTTTTTTCTTTGTGGAGACAGGGCCTTGCTATGTTACCTAGGCTGATCTCAAACTTCTGGCCTCAAGTGATCCTCCCACCTCGGTTTCCCACAGTGCTAGGATTACAGGTGTAATTACAGGCATACAGGATTACAGGTATATTACTGTGCCCAGCCAAATATGCCATCTTTTAGCCAAAGCTTTCCTTTACCATTCTGTCTTTCCTTCCTCACTCAACATGGATAATCATCTTCCATCTTCTGAGCTATCTTTGTACTTTCTGCAAACTTTATTATTTTTACTCTCATTTCAATTTTTTTTTTTTTTAGACAGAGTCTCACATCTCACTCTGTCACCAGGCTGGAGTGTAGTGATGCAATATCGGCTCACTGCAACCTCTGCCTCCTGGGCTCAAGCAATTCTCCTGCCTCAGCCTCCAGAGTAGCTGGGATTACAGGCATGTGCCACCAAGCCCAGCTAATTTTTGTATTTTTTGTAGAGATGGGGTTTCACCATATTAGCCAGGCTGGTCTCAAACTCCTGATCTCAAGTGACTCACCCGCCTCAGCCTCCCAAACTGCTGGGATTACAGGTGTGAGTTACTGCACCCCGGCCCCAAAATGTTTTTAATATGAACATATTTCTATTGCTACATATATCTCACTGTGTAGCAATTTTTATTTACCTTGTGTTTTTGTTTTGTTTTGTTTTGTTTTTTAGACACAGTCGTGCTCTGTTGCCCAGGCTGGAGTGCAGTGGCGCAATCTCAGCTCACTGCAACCTCCACCTCCTGAGTTCAAGCGATTCTCCTGCCTCAGCCTCCCCAGTAGCTGGAATTACAGGTGTGTGCCACCATGCCCGCCAGGCTAATTTTTCTATTTTTAGTAGAGACAGGATTTCACGTTGGCCAGGCTGGTCTCCAACTCCCAACCTCAGGTGATCCACCCACCTCGGCCTCCCAAGTCTGTAGCCTTCTTGGTCAGGCACGGTGGCTCATGCCTGTAATCCCACTACTTTGAGCAGTTGAGGGAGGAGTATTGCTTGAGTCCAGGAGTTCAAGACCAACCTGGGCAACATAGACCCCATACCTACAGAAAATAAAAAATTAGCTAGGCATGGTGAGCATGCCTGTAGTTCTAGCTACTTGGGGGGCTGAGGTGGGAAGATCGCTTGAGCCCAGGAGATTGAGACTGCAGTGAGCTATAATCGTGCCACTGGACTACAGCCTGCTCTGTCTAAAAAAAAAAAAAAAAAAAAAAGTTTGGGCGTGGTGGTTCACGCCTGTAATCCCAGCACAGAATCCCAGCACTTTGGGAGGCTGAGGTAGGTGGATCACCTGAGGTTGGGAGTTCGAGACCAGCCTGGGCAACATGGTGAAATCCCGTCTCTACTAAAAATACAAAAATTAGCTGGGCATGGTGGCACACACCTGTAATCCCAGCTACTCAGGAGGCAAAGGCAAGAGAATTGCTTGAACCAGGGAGGCGGAGGTTGCAGTGAGCCAAGATCATGCCAGTGCACTCTAGCCTGGGCAACAAAATGAGACTCTATCTCAAAAAAAAAAAAAAAAAAAAGGCTTCTTGAGGACAGGACTTCGCCTTTCATCTCTGTATCTCCTGTTTATGTACACAATAATAAGGAGTGAAAATCCAATACCCATTCTTGATTTTAAAAAGAATCCAGGGCCGGGCACGGTGGCTCAGGCCTGTAATCCCAGCACTTTTGAAGGCCGAGGCGGGCAGATCACCTGAGGTCAGGAGTTCGAGATAAGCCTAGCCAACATGATGAAACCCCATCTCTGCTAAAAATACAAAAATTAGCTGGGCGTGGTGGCAGGTGCCTGTAATGCCAGCTACTTTGGAGGCTGAGGCAGGAGAATCACTTGAACCCAGGTGTCGGAGGCTACAGTGAGCCAATATCATGCCGTTGCACTCTAGCCTGGGCAACGAGAGCGAAACTGTCTCAAAAAGAAAAAAAAAACAACCCTGTTAACCTAAGAATATATAAGAAACCAGTGGCAAACACTATTCTTTTTTTATTTTTATTTTCAGGGAAAGGGTCTTGTTCTGTCACCCAGGCTATAGTGAGGTGGCGTGATCATAGCTCACTGTACCTTCAAACTCCTGGTCTCAGGTGATCCTCCCATCTGGGCCTGCCAAAGTGCTGACATCACCAGCAAGAGCCATTGCAGCCAACCTAGCAGACACTATTCTTTTTTTTTTGAAACAAAGTTTTGCTCTTATTGCCCAGGCTGGAGTGCAATGGTGCCATCTAGGCTCACTGCAACCTCTGCTTCCTGGGTTCCAGTGATTCTCCTGCCTCAGACTGCCGAGTAGCTGGGACTACAGGCATGCACCACTACTCCAGGCTGATTTTGTATTTTTAGTAAAATGACGCGGTTTCACCATGTTCACCAGGCTAGTCTCGAACTCCGGACCTCAGGTGATCTGCCTACCTCAGCCTCCCAAAGTGTTGGGATTACAGGTATGAGCCATTACACCTGGCTTACAGACACTATTCTTTAACATTTTTTTTTTTTTTGAGACGGACTTTTTGCTCTTGTTGCCCTGGGCTGGAGTACAGTGGCATGATCTCTGCTCACTGCAACCTCCAGCTCCCAGGTTCATGCGATTCTCCTGCCTCAGCCTCCTGAGTAGCTGGGATTACAGGCATGCACCACCACGCTCAGCTAATTTTGTATTTTTAGTAGAGACAGGGTTTCACCATGTTGATCAGGCTGGTCTCAAAGTCCTCTACTTAGGTGATCCACCCACCTCGGCCTCCCAAGTGCTGGGATTACAGGTGCGAGCCACCGTGACCAGCCACAGACACTATTCTTGATAATGCAACATTAGCGGCATTCCCACTAAAGTCAGGAACAAAGCAAATACTCTCTTATTCGACACTACTATTGCTCCCATTTAACATCATTCTGGAAGTTCTAGCCAATGAAAGAGATAAGATATAGGTCATGTAAATTTTGGATAGGAAGAAAATGATATTTACCTAGAAAATCCAACATAACTAAAAAATGATTGGAACTAGTAAAAGCATCCAACAAGATGGTAACTCTAAGACCTAAGACTTTCTGCTGTAAGTCCCACTATCCTGAAAGTAGGCTTCTTTTTTTTTTTCTGAGATGAAGTTTTGCTCCTGTTACCCAGGCTGGAGTGCAATGGCGTGATGTCGGCTCACCGAAACCTCTGCCTCCCAGGTTCAAGCGATTCTCTGGCGTCAGCCTCCCGAGTAGCTGGGATTACAGGCATGCACCACCACACCCAGCTATTTTTTTGTATTTTTAGTAGAGATGGGGTTTCTCCATGTTGGCTTGGCTGGTCTCAAACTCTCGACCTTAGGTGATCCGCCCGCCTCAGCTTCCCAAAGTGCTGGGATTACAGGCATGAGCCACCGCGCCTGGCCTCAAGTCTCATGGGAGATGTAATCTAAGGGGCCCTCCCTAATGAAAACAAGGATGTCTTGGGGAGGTTAAGAAAAAGTGTAGGCGAGGATGTGGTTGAGATGGTTCTTGGAATCCATCCCGGGCCCCCGTACTTTAACACCAGCCCTTGAAATATGGGTGCAGCTCACACACACGAATGTGTGTATACACCTTGGAGTATCTCTGGAGCTCATGCATGCACGTCCGTCACAAAGGATTTGAAAGGGAGAATCAGACGAGACGCTGAAAAAAACACCTGTGGACTCCATGATTGGGGGCGGCATCGGAGGTTTTTTTCGTTTTGTTTTTTAGATCAGGTCTCCCCCTGTGTCGGCCAGTCTGGAGGGTAGTGGCTACTCACAGGCAAGTCCACGGCGAGGCCACTACAGCCTCATCTTCCTGGGCTCAGGCGATCCCTGCCTCAGCCTTCTTAATAGCTGAGACTATAGGAGCGCGCCACTGCGCCTATCTGCAGTGATTTTTTTTTAATTTTTTTATTTTTTATTGATCATTCTTGGGTGTTTCTCGCAGAGGGGGATTTGGCAGGGTTACAGGACAATAGTGGAGGGAAGGTCAGCAGATAAACAAGTGAACAAAGTTCTCTGGTTTTCCTAGGCAGAGGACGCTGCGGCCTTCCGCAGTGTTTGTGTCCCTGGGTACTTGAGATTAGGGAGTGGTGATGGCTCTTAACGAGCATGCTGCCTTCAAGCATCTGTTTAACAAAGCACATCTTGCACCGCCCTTAATCCATTCAACCCTGAGTGGATACAGCACATGTTTCAGAGAGCACAGGGTTGGGGGGTAGGGTCACAGATCAACAGGATCCCAAGGCAGAAGAATTTTTTCTCAGTACAGAACAAAATGAAAAGTCTCCCATGTCTACCTCCCTCTACACAGACACGGCAACCATCCGATTTCTCAATCTTTTCCCCACCTTTCCCCCCTTTCTATTCCACAAAACCGCCATTGTCATCATGGCCCGTTCTCAATGAGCTGTTGGGTACACCTCCCAGACGGGGTGGTGGCTGGGCAGAGGGGCTCCTCACTTCCCAGTAGGGGCGGCCGGGCAGAGGCGCCCCTCACCTCCCGGACAGGGCGGCTGGCCGGGCAGGGGGCTGACCCCCCCCACCTCCCTCCTGGACGGGGCGGCTGGCCGGGCAGAGGGGCTCCTCACTTCCCAGTAGGGGCGGCCGGGCATAGGCGCCCCTCACCTCCCGGATGGGGCGGCTGGCTAGGTGGGGGGCTGAACCCCCACCTCCCTCCCGGACGGGGCGGCTGGCCGGCGGGGGGCTGACCCCCCCACCTCCCTCCCGGACAGGGCGGCAGGCTGGGCGGTGGGCTGACCCCCCCACCTCCCTCCCGGACGGGGCGGCTGGCCGGTCTGAGGGGGTCTTCACTTCCCAGTAGGGGCGGCCGGGCAGAGGCGCCCCTCACCTCCCGGACGGGGCGGCTGGCCGGGCGGGGGGCTAACCTCCCCACCTCCCTCCCGGATGGGGCGGCTGGCCGGGCGGGGGGCTGACCCCCCCACCTCCCTCCTGGACGGGGCAGCTGGCCTGGCGGGGGGCTGACCCCCCCACCTCCCTCCCGGACGGAGCGGCTGGCCGGGCAGAGGGGCTCCTCACTTCCCAGTAGGGGCTGCCGGGCAGAGGCGCCCCTCACCTCCCGGACGGGGCGGCTGGCCAGGCGGGGGGCCGACCCCCCCACCTCCCTCCTGGACGGGGCGGCTGGCTGGGCGGGGGGTTGACCCCCCCACCTCCCTTCCGGACGGGGCGGCTGGCCGGGCGGGGGGCTGGCCCCCCCCACCTCCCTCCCGGACAGGGCGGCTGGCCGGGCGGGGGGGGCTCCTCACTTCCCAGTAGGGGCGGCCGGGCAGAGGCGCCCCTCACCTCCCGGACGGGGCGGCTGGCCAGGCGGGGGGCTAACCACCCCACCTCCCTCCTGGACCGGGCGGCTGGCCGGGCGAGGGGCTGGCCCCCCCACCTCCCTCCCGGACGGGGCGGCTGGCCAGGCGGGGGGCTGACCCCCCCACCTCCCTCCCGGACGGGGTGGTTGCCGGGCGGAGAGGCTCCTCACTTCCCAGACGGGGTGGCTGCTGGGCGGAGGGGCTCCTCACTTCTCAGGCAGGGCGACTGCCGGGCGGAGGGGCTCCTCACTTCTCAGATGGGGCGGTTGCCAGGCAGAGGGTCTCCTCACTTCTCAGACGGGGCGGCCGGGCAGAGACGCTCCTCACATCCCGGACGGGGCGGCAGGGCAGAGGTGCTCCCCACATCTCAGACGATGGGCGGCCGGGCAGAGACGCTCCTCACTTCCCAGATGTGATGGCGGCCGGGAAGAGGCGCTCCTCGTTTCCTAGATGGGATGGCGGCCGGGCAGAGACGCTCCTCACTTTCCAGACTGGGCAGCCAGGCAGAGGGGCTCCTCACATCCCGGACGATGGGCGGCCAGGCGGAGACGCTCCTCACTTCCCAGACAGGGCGGCAGCCGGGCAGAGGCTGCAATCTCCGCACTTTGGGAGGCCAAGGCAGGCGGCTGGGAGGTGGTTGTAGCAGGCTGAGATCACGCCACTGCACTCCAGCCTGGGCACCATTGAGCACCGAGTGAACGAGACTCCGTCTGCAATCCCGGCACCTCGGGAGGCCGAGGCTGGCCGATCACTCGCGGTTAGGAGCTGGAGACCAGCCCGGCCAACACAGCGAAACCCCGTCTCCACCAAAAAAATACGAAAACCAGTCAGGCGTGGCGGCGCGCGCCTGCAATCGCAGGCACTGGGCAGGCTGAGGCAGGAGAATCAGGCAGGGAGGTTGCAGTGAGCTGAGATGGCAGCAGTACCGTCCAGCTTCGGCTCGGCATCAGAGGGAGACCGCGGAAAGAGCGGGAGAGGGAGACCGTGGGGAGAGGGACAGGGACAGGGAGAGGGAGAGGGAGAGGGAGCAAACCTTCACATCTTAAGAGACTTAAGAGCTGCAGTGATTTTTTGTTTGTTTTGAAACGGGGTCTCAGTCTGTCGCCCAGGCTGGAGTGCAGTGCCGCGATCTCGGCTCACCGCAACCTCCTCCTCCCGGGTTCAAGCGATTCTCCTGCCTCAGCTCCCCGAGTAGCTAGGATTAAAGGTGCGCGCTACCATTCCCGGCTAATTTTTGTACTTTTAGTAGAGACCCCCGTCTCTACAGTTTCACCATGTTGGTGAAGCTGGTCTCCAACTCCTGATCTCGTGATCCGCTCGCCTCCGGCCTCCCAAAGTGCTGGGATTACAGGCCTGAGCCACCGGCGCCCGGCCTCTGCAGTGATTTTTTTTTTTTTTTCTTTTCGAGAAGGAGTCTCACTCTGTCGCCCAGACTGGATGCAGTAGCACGATCTCGGCTCACTGCAACCTCCACCTCCCAGGTTCAAGCAATTCTCCTGCCTCAGCCTCCCAAGTAGCTGGGATTACAGGGGCCCACCACCATGCCAGGCTAATTTTTGTATTTTTAGTAGAGATGGGGTTTCACCATGCTGGCCAGACTGGTCTCGAACTCCTGACCTCAGGTGATCCGCCCGCCTACACCTTCTAAAGTGCTGAGATTACAGGCGTGAGCCACCACGCCCGGCCTGCAGTGATTTTTAAAGTCTTTTATAAGTATATTTCCTTTAACCATTATTTTCAACACGCAAATAACTCTTGAAAATACGTTCTTGTTTTGGAAAAAAAAAAACGGGGGGAATGTATAAAATAAACAACGAGAAAAACTTCTCCCATTCCCAACGTAATCATGGCTATCGTGTGTATGCTTCCAGGACTTTTCTTTTTACATAAAGACAGTGCATGCTTTTGTTTCGTGCTTCACATAAACGCCTATCCCATCTTAAAGATGGTTTTACAACCTGCTGTTTTACGACCTGCTGACTTGACGAAGTGTCGTAAAGTCCCGTCCACTTCAGCGTCTTTCCCACCGCAGCACGAAAGGCCACGCAGGCCGTTCTAACCCTGGCGGCCAAGAGGCGGGGTGGCAGGCTCTGGAGCCTGCGGGCGGGGACTAAGACGGCGCGCGACGATGTCGCACCGCGGCGTGCGCGGTGTCGGCAGTAGCTGCAGCGCAGGGGCGGAGCGAAGGCTGCGGCGGCGTCGGGTACGCGCACACGTTGCATCTTCTTCCTTTCGCGGGGTCCTGCGTGGTTCTGGCACGAGCCAGGCGTACTGACAGGTGGACCAGCGGACTGGTGGAGATGGCGACGCTCTGTCTGACCGTGAATTCAGGCGACCCTCCGCTAGGTAAGGGGCCGAGACCAATGACCTGTGTGGGTTGCATCAGCCAGGGAGGGTGCGGGGCGTGGAAGGTCGCTGCGCCCCGGCTTTGCGCAGTGGTGGTCACCATCTGGTATGTTGGACCTGCCCCTCGCCCCAGAATTGTACGTGGAGGAGGCTCCGCACCCCTCGCCCCGTGTCCCCGGCAGGTGCATCTGCTCCTGAAGATGGTTTTCCCGGGCATGGAGGGAGGCGCAGTGTGAGCCCGGGCTAGACAACACGAGACTCCGCTTCGGATCTTTTTCTCAGAGGGATGAACTCCCAGTCAACTCACCTCTCCCTTTTCCCCCCGGAGAGCGAGAGTTGCTCTTGGAAATAAGATTTTAAAACTGAAAATCCAATTATCGTCGCTTCTCTTTTAGCATTTTTCCCCCAACTCCTTTTCTTACCTCCTTTCCTGTCCTCTCCCTCCTCTCAGGAGAAATCCTCAGTTCACTTGAGTCAAATTTTCCTTACGTTTTATCGAGTTCAGAAGAAATAACCCAGACGAGCGTATTAGCATTTAGGATTTCAACTGAGGCTGCATTTATTTTTAATTAAATGTGGTAGGGTAATTGGGGGAAAACACCCAGGTACACTGTAGACTGATGTGGTTGCTTTTACTGCACCCTGTGGATGTGTAGTAAATTTCAGAGTAAACATTGGATCTGTCACCTTACTGATACATCTTAAGTTCTGTTTGGAATTATTTTTTCGACATGACCAAGGTTATTGTTGGTAGATTGCTTAGAATTTCTGCTTTTTCATTACTTTGGGAAATTACGCAGAAGAATTTAAGTAGTTTGCCGATTTTTTTTTTTTCTTTTGAGAGTCAGGGTCTTGCTCTATCGTCCAGGCTGGAGTGCAGTGGCGCTTTCAAGGCTCACTGCAGCCTCGAACTTCCGGGCTCAGATGATCCTCCCACCTCAGCCTCCTTAGTAGCTGGGACTACAGGCGGGTGCCACCATGCCTGGCTAATTTTGTGTTTGTGTCTTTTTTGGAAAGATGGCGTTTCACTGTGTTGCCCAGGCTGGTCTCAAACTCCTGGGCTCAAGCCATCCTGACTTGGCCTCCCAAAGTACTAGGATTACAGGCGTGAGCCACAGTACCCAGCCTGACCTAATATTTGTTAATGCATGTGTATGATAATACACACACAGTAGTTTCTAATGTTGAAGAAGCCCATACCTTTATATACAATTGACCACGTGGGGCTGATGAAATTATTCATTATATTCTCAACTTTGGTGATGTTTTAAGGTTGTTGAACAAAAACACAACTTAATAGCCATTTTAAACATTTAAAAGATGGTAATGTTTTGGCATATTGGTTGCAGTAATGGACTAACCGCACAACAAATCAATGAACTCTAAAAGGAATGGGTTTGATTCCTGAGCTGGAAAGGCATTAGAGTGCCTTCATGGTTGAGAGCAAAGACATTTGGTTTCTGCAGACCTGAGTCCAATCCTGGCTGCCACTTATTAGTTGTGAAACCTTGACAAGTTCCTTATTTAGCTTCTCCCATAGTTTCCTTGTTTTAAGAAAGGGAGAATAATGTCTTCCAGATAGGATTGGTTGCCAGAGTTAAGTGAGACTATAGTTAAAACTCTTGATACTGTTTTTTTTTGTTTTTTTGTTTTTTTTTTTGAGACCGAGCTCATTGCAACCTCTGCCTCCCAGGATCAAGCGATTCTTGTTCTCAGCCACACGAGTAGTTGCGCTTACAGGTGCGCACCACCACGCCCGCCTAATTTTTGTATTTTTTAGTAGACACAGCATTTTGCCATGTTGACCAGGCTGGTCTCAAACTCCTGACCTCAAGCAGTCAGCCCGTCTTGGCCTCCCAAAGTGCCAGGACCACAGGTGTGAGCCACCATGCCCAGCCTCCTGATACATTTTTTGTTACTTAGAAAATCACCCTGAAGGTGGCCTGTTTCTGTAGTGTATTACAGAACTCAAAATTCTGCCAGTATTCTATGAAACTCTTGTCATTTTGAACTGTATGCCAGTTATCAAATATATCATTTTTCTAATCGCTCCTCTCCCTTTTTAATTTTTGATTTAATTATTCCCAGTTTAATTCAGTTACATTTTATCTTTAAGTAATATAATTAGATGAAACATTTTAAAATAATAGTTGCATTGCTAGAATTTTCCTATTTTGTATGCATTCATCATGTTATATATTTAATGTTAATTTCAAACTTAAAACAAAGATGCAAGACTAGAACAAAGACCTTTTTCCCCCATACCACCCAAGAGCATACTGTAGATATGAAGCTTCAGTATCTCAGCATAACTCCAGTGTACATCCCCAACAAACTTGGAAACTCCAGGTGATCTCACACAAGCACCCAAATCAGGAAATACACTTGGATACAATGCTTCCATCTAATGCACAGACCCCATCCTTGTTCTATCATTATTTGTTACAACCAGACCCTCCATAGTGTTGAGATCAAAATCCCGTATTATGCTTTGTTTGCATCTGATTGTCACCTCTCTCCAGTTTCTTTCAGTCTGGAATGGTTTCCTAGTCTTCCCTTGGCTTTCATAGCTTTGACCTTTCTGAAGATTACAGGCCACTTAACTTGAAGAATATCCCCTGTTTAAGTTGTCTGATATTTCCTGGTGTCTAGATTCAGGCTCTGTGTCTTTGGCAGGAATAGCATAGTTATTCCTTGTTCTTCATCGCAGCCCATCAGTTGGTGCATGAATTTAATTTTCCCATTACTGATGATTCTAACCTTGATTTTAATGGGCAGATGCATTGGAATCATGTAAATGTTCCACTTTGCATCAGATCTTCACCCACTAGTTTCAGTATCCATTGATACTTCCTGCCTAACTTGATTTTTATGATTTTATGATGTTTGCGAGATAGTGACTTTCCCATTCTACCATTCCTTCTGTATGTATTAGTTGGCATTTTTCTGTGAGGAGAGCTTTCTCTTTTTCCCATTTAAAAAAATCATAGCAAAAATAGTTACAATTTGTATTATTTTCATTTTCTATTTAAAATTATTTTATTTTTAAAAATTAGTTTTATTGAATTATAACTTGTATACAATTAAGTTCACCAATTTTAAGTGATTGACAAATGTGTACAGTGTGTAATCTACACCACAGTCATCATGTAGAGTATTTCCATTACTTCAGAAAGTCCTCTCATGCCCCTTTGCAGTTATTCCTTTCCCTACTCCTGGCACCTAATAGCGACTCATCTTCTTTTTGTCACTCTTGTTTTGCTTTTTCTATAATTTCATATACATTGAATCATATTATATATATTCTTATATTCTCATATATGCCTAGGATAATACTTCTGAAATTCATATATCTTTTTGTCTATGACAGTAGTTTACTTTTGTTGTTGTTGATGTTGTTTTTTGTTTGTTTGTTTTTTGAGATGGAGTCTCACCCTGTCACCAGGCTGGAGTGCAGTGGTGCGATCTTGGCTCACTGAAACCTCTGCCTCCCAGATTCATGTGATCCTCCTGCCTCAGCCTCCCGAGTAGCTGGGACTATAGGCGCATGCCACCACGCCCAGCTAATTTTTTTTATTTTTAGTAGAGACGGAGTTTCACCATGTTGTCCAGGATGGTCTCGATCTCTTGACCTCGTGATCCGCCCCCCTCAGCCTCCCAAAGTGCTGGGATTACAGGCGTGAGCCACCACACCCGGCCAGTACATTTTTTTATTTGCTGGATAAAATTTCATTGTATGGGTGTGCTAAAATTGATCTCATTTATTTCGATGTCAGTACCCTGATTTGCCAGTGGAAGCCCCTCCAACCTGGACTTTTTTTTTTTTTTTTTTGGGAGATGGGGTTTCGTTCTTGTTGCTCAGGCTGGAGTGCAGTGGTACGATCTTGGCTCACTGCAAACCTCCACCTCCCAGGTTCGAGCAATTCTCCTGCCTCAGCCTCCCAAGTAGCTGGGACTACAGGCACATGCCACCACGCCTGGCTAATTTTTTGTATTTTAGCAGAGATGGGGTTTCACCATGTTGTCCAGGCTGGTCTCGAACTCCTGAGCTCAGGCAATCCGCCTGCCTCAGTCTCCCAAAGTACTAGGATTACAGGTATGAGCCATTGCGCGTGGCCTTTTTTTTTTTTTTTTGGGATGGAGTCTTGCTCTGCCACCTAAGCTGGAGTGCGGTGGCGTGATCTCGGCTCACTGCAACCTCCGCCTCCTAGGTTCAAGTGGTCCTCCTGCCTCAGCCTCCCAAGTAGCTGGGACTACAGGCCCGTGCTGCCACACCCAGCTAATTTTTAATATTTTTAGAAGAGACTCTATGTCCTTTCGACATATGCGTTCTCTATCTTTGAGTACTCCTTTGCTTTCTAACACAATAAGATTTTTCAGGTTTATTTTGCACCTTCCTTGCCACAGCCCTGTTTCCAGTGGAACATGGTGTTTATAAACCAGTATCTGGGTGCTAGTTGTCCATCTTTTTTTTCAGACGGAATTTCACTCTTGTTGCCCAGGCTGGAGTGCAATAGTCCAATCTTGGCTCGCCACAATCTCCGCCTCCCAGGTTCAAGTGATTCTCCTGCCTCAGCCTCCTGAGTAGCTGGGATTACAGGCATGTGCCACCACACCTGGCTAATTTTGTATTTTTAGTGGAGATGGGGTTTCTCCATGTTGGTCAGGCTGGTCTCGAACTCCCGACCTCAGGTGATCTGCCCACCTCAGCCTCCCAAAGTGCTGGGATTATAGGCGTGAGCCACTGCGCCTGGCCTATCTTAATCAAATTAAGGGACAGAGGATTAATGAATCAATTAAGTGTCAAGAGGCCGTATTACACTGTTTTAGAGTTTGAGCTGTGGACTACATAAGGCTTGCATTCAGATCCTGATTGCTATATATTTTGTCAAGGACATTAGGCTGGTTATTTAACTCCTTTAAGCCTTACTTTCCTATTCTGTAAAATGGGGATGAAAGTATCTCTCATTTTTTTTTTTTTGAGACAGTTTCGCTGTGTCATTCAGGCAGGAACTCAGTGGTGCAATCATGGCTCACTGCGGCCATGACTTCCCAGGCTCAAGCAGTCCTGCCACCTCAGCCCCCTGGGTAGCTGGGACCACAGGTGTGTACCACTATGCCTAGCTAATTTTTGTATTTTTTTGTAGAGACGGGGTCTCACTATGTTGCCCAGGCTGGTCTTGAACTTGTGGGTTCAAGCAGTCCTCCCACCTCAGCCTCCCAAAGTGCTGGGATTATAGGCATGAGATATCATGTCCTTTGAATCTAACTCTACAGGTTACCCCAAAGATGAAAAATTATAACTGTAAAGCATTTGGCATAGTGACTAAGACATAATAGTCACTCAAATACTATTAACGATAGCTTTTTTCTTTTTTTTTTTTTAGTTTTTTAAAAATCGAAGGTCAACATATTAACAAAAGCTTTTATATAAGGCACTATACTATGTTTTTTTTTTTTTAAGACGCAGTTTTGCTCTTGTCACCTAGGCTGGAGTGCAGTGGCTCAATCTCGGCTCACCACAACCTCCACCTCCCAGGTTCAAGCGATTCTCCTGCCTCAGCCTCCCGAGTAGCTGGGGTTACAGGCATGCGCCACCATGACCGGCTAATTTTGTATTTTTAGTAGAGACGGGGTTTCTCCATGTTGGTCAGGCTGGTCTTGAACTCCTGCCCTCAGGTGATCCGCCTGCCTCGGCCTCCCAAAGTGCTGGGGTTACAGGCATGAGCCACCATGCCTGGCTGGCACTATACTAATTTCTTTTTGTCTCCGAAGGGAGAAGCAGATTAATTTCAGTGTCTCTAACTGAAAGCTGAACAAATTCAAAACCAGTTGGATATGCTAGTGAATGGATTCTGGATTCTGATTTGTTGCTGCTCTGAGACAAAAGACTATATTTTCTGTCTACAGACTACTGAGAAAAAAGTTCACTCCTTATAGGACTTAATATTGGTTTGTTGACTCATCCTGATTGCTTTTATGATTCAAGTTATAAATACTGCATTGCTTTTAAAGATAAAAAATCTTTTCATATTATTTATAGGAGCTTTGCTGGCAGTAGAACACGTGAAAGACGATGTCAGCATTTCCGTTGAAGAAGGGAAAGAGAATATTCTTCATGTTTCTGAGTAAGTGTTTTCATCTTTTTATTTTCAGTACTGATTGGCTATTTCTTTTTTTTAGAGTTTTTTTAGAGACAGAGTCTCCCTCTTTTGCCCAGGCTGGCATGATCATAGCTCACTGTACCTAGAACTCGTGGACTCAGGATCCTGCCATCTCAGCCTCCCGAGTAGCTAGGACTGCAGGCACATGCCTCCACACCTGGCTAATTAAAAAATGTTTTTTGTAGAGATGGGGTATCACTGTGTTGCCCAGCCCAGTTTCGAACTCCTGGCCTCAAGCCATCCTCCGGCCTCAGCATCCCAAAGCACTAGGGTTAAAGACGTGAGCCACCACGTTTGGCCTCTGAATGGCATTTAAAGAAATATTCGGCATTGCCGGGCACGGTGGCTCACACCTGTAATCCCGGCACTTTGGGAGGCTGAGGCAGGCGGATCACGAGGTCAGAAGATCGAGACCATCCTGGGTAACACAGTGAAACCTTGTCTCTACTAAAAATACAAAAAATTATCCAGGTGTGGTGGCACATGCTTGTAATCCCAGCTACCTGGGAGGCTGAGGCAGGAGAATTGCTTGAACCCGGGAGGCAGAGGTTGCAGTACACCAAGAAAGCGCCACTGCACTCCAGCCTGGGTGACAGAGTTAGACTCTGTCTCAAAAAAAAAAAAAAAAAAATCAGCATTAAATGTTGTATGCTTGTTTTACTTACTAATTAAGTAGATTGTCCCTAGAAAGAAGTATACTTTTCTTTATTCTAAAAGAATTGAATCTAGAGACTTAAATTTTTCAGCAAACTGATTCCACATGTAGTCTGTTTAAAAGGAACTAGAGGTCTAGCTTTGAGAGCCCATCTGCAACACCAGCTCCTGAAATGAGGCAGGGTTATTTAATTGGACTGGCCTATTCCCAGAAATGAGTGACTGGTTTAATGGGATCCTTTGGCGCCCAGCTGTTGATTTTTTCCTGTACAACCACCAACTCAGCTTTTAACTGAAACTTCTAGGGAAGTTTCAGACAGGGGAATGTTGCTTCAGAAAGCAATACCCCAAAGACTGGCGCTTTGACATGCTGAGAGGCCTTAGAAGCTACCTCAGAATCAGGGTACCTCTAACCTTGTTTTCTTTCACAACCCAACATGCCCACTTCCCCCATCATATGGAGAGGGACTTTCTAGAATTTCCTCATCTGGCCAAGAAAGCATCTTTCCAAAAGAAATGCAGTTGACTTAAGTCCCCTCCTTGTGGATCTCATCAAATAATCTGGAAAGGTCAGTCAATCCCAGCTCAGACAGACTTCACCTGCTCTTCTGAGGGCAGCTTCAAGATATTACCTAGGTGACTTTACACGTGTAATAAGACAGTCTTTGTTCCTGTGCCGCTCTGTTTCTTATCTTCCTTTAATGTTGCTCTCTCACCTCCCTGTGCCCACTTCCTGGTCCATTTATTCTGATGATTTACTTTTGCTCAAAAGAATTATCTGCATTCCCTATCTTTCTGCTCCCCTATGAAACAGGGTATGTGGCCAGGCGCAGTGGCTCAAGCCTGTAATCCTAGCACTTTGGGAGGCCGAGGCGAGTGGATTGCTTGAGCTCAGCAGTTTGAGACCAGCGTGGGCAACATAGTAAAATCCTGTCTCTACAAAAAAAAAAAGCAAAAATTAGCTGGGTGTACTCCCAGCTACTTGGGAGGCTGAGGCAGGATGACCACCTGAGCCCAGGAGACGGAGGTTGCAGTAGAGCCAGGATCGCACCACTGCACTCCAGCATGGATGACAGAGGGAGACCCTGTCTCAAAAAAAAAAAAAAGATAAACTGAGCTGGGTGTGGTGGCTCACGCCTTTAATCCCAGCACTTTGGGAGGCCAAAGCAGACAGATCACCTGAGGTCAGGAGTTCGAGACCAGCCTGACCAACATGAAGAAACCCCATCTCTACTAAAAATACAAAACTTGCCGGGCATGGTTGTGCATGCCTGTAATCCCAGCTACTCAGGAGGCTGAGGCAGGAGAATCGCTTGAACCCGGGAGGTGGAGGTTGCAGTGAGCTGAGATTGTGCCATTGCACTCTAGCCTGGGCAACAATAGTGAAACTCCATCTCAAAAAAAAAAAAAAAGATAAAGCTGAAACACTTTCCCCTGTTGCCACTACATACACACAGTCACCCCATACTCATAAACTTCTGCTCTCTATCTCCCCCTTTCTCCCAGTGTAGTTGTACCATAATTGTCATTTGATTACCATTCCGTATTTACATTATAATGACCGTGTAAGTTTTATTTACTACTGAGCCACATAGTATAATTGCTTTTCATGTAAAACTGTTAGTTTTCCATGGAATAATTGGTGTTTGTTTGCTTTGTAATTTTCTTCTGAAACTTTCTGATTTCTGAACTTTTCTATGTGACTTCAGGAAGTTTGGAGGAATCTTCCCTTAGGAGTCAGTATTCTCAAATTTTACAATAATATGCTTTAGTTTGGGTCTATTTTTTATCTGTTCTGCTGGGCATTTGGTTGCCTCTTTCGTTGTGGAAACTTGGAAATCCTGCTTTTGGAAATTGAAAACATTTTTTCTTTGAAAAATGTTTTTCTCTCCATTTTCGGTTCTTTATGTGGATGTTGGGATTAGTCCTTTATTTTTCTAAGTTGTCACCTCCATTTTCCATCTTTCTATTTTTTTTTTTTTTTGGAGACGGAGTCTTGCTGTGTTGCCCAGGCTGGGGTACAATGGCACAATCCAGGCTCACTGCAACCTCTGCCTCCCAAGTTTAAGCGATTCTCCTGCCTCAGCCTCCCAAGTAGCTGGGATTACAGGCATGTGCCACCATGCCCGGCTAATTTTTGTATTTTTAGTAGAGATGGGATTTCACTATGTTGTCCAGGCTGGTCTGGAACTCCTGACCTCAGGTGATCTGCCCACCTCGGCCTCCCAAAGTGCTGGGATCACAGGCGTGAGCCACCACGCCCGGCCTCTTTATTTTTATTTTTAGAGATGGAGGTCTCAGTATGCTGTCCAGGCTGGAGTGCAATGGATAGTCACAGGTGCAATTATAGCACACTACAGCATCCAACTCCTGGGCTTAGCGATACATCTGCTTCAGCCCCCTGAGTAGTTGGGACTACAGGTGTGTACCAACATGCCTGGCCCATTTTTTTTTTTCCTTTACTTTCTGGAAAGTTCCTCAACTTCTCAACTTTATTATCCCATTTTTCTATTGAGGTTTTTAATTTTGGCTATTATGTTTTTAGTATCTGAGTGTTCTGTTTTTTTACATTCTGGATACTCTTTTTTTAGTATCTTGTTTTATGATTGCAGTATTTTTGTTTCATTGCTAAAAATAAATTTATTCTTTTAAGAACTTTTATTTTAGGTTCAGTGGTACATGTGCAGGTTTGTTATGTAGGTAAACTTGTGTCATGGGGTTTGTTGTACATATTATTTTGTCACCCAGTTACTAAGCCATCCAATAGTTATTTTTTCTGCTCTTCTCCCTCCTCCCAACATCCACCCTCAAGCCCCAGTGTCTGTTGTTCCCTTTTTTGTGTTCATGTGTTCTCATCATTAAGCTCCCACTTATAAGTGAGAGAATGCAGTATTTGGTTTTCTGTTCCTGTATCAGTTTGCTAAATATAATGGCCTCCAGTGCCATCCATGTTCCTGCAAAAGACATGATCTTTTTTTTTTTTTTATGGCTGCATAGTATTCTGTGGTATATATGTACCACATTTTCTTTATCCAGTGTGTCACTGATGGGCATTTAGGTTGATTCCGTGTCTTTGTTATTGTGAATAGTGCTGCAGTGACCATTTCCATGTATGTGTCTTTATGGCAGAATGAACTATATTCCTCTGAGTGTATAGCCAGTAATGGGATTGCTGGGTTGAATCGTAGTTCTGTTTTTAGCTCTTTGAGAAAATGCCATACTGCTTTTTACAGTGGTTTGACTAATTTACACTCTCACCAACAGTGTGTGGTTTTTTGTTTTTTGTTGTGAGGTGGAGTCTTGCTCCGCTGCCCAGGCTGGAGTGCAGTGGCACGATCTTGGCTCACTGCAACCTCCACTTCCCGGGTTCAAGCAATTCTCCTGCCTCAGCCTCCTGAGTAGCTGGGATTACAAGTGCCCACGGCCACACCCGGCTAATTTTTATATTTGTAGAAGAGACGGGGTTTCACCATGTTGGCCAGGCTGGTCTCAAGCTCCTGACCTCAAGTGATCTGTCCGCCTCGGCCTCCCAAAGTGCCGGGATTACAGGCATGAGCCACCACACCTGGCTTGTGATGGGTTTGGATGAGGTTTGATCTGCCTTCTTAGCCTCTTTATTAGCAATATATTCTTGGCTCCTTTGCCTTGATTTATTTTATTTATTTATTTTTTTTGAGACAGGGTCTCTCTCTGTCACCCAAGCTGAAGTACAGTGGTGTGATCTCAGCTCACTGTGAGTTCAAGCGATTCTTGTGCCTGAGCCTTCTGAGTAGCTGGGAGCACAGGTGCATGCCACTATGCCTGGCTAATTTTTGTGTTTTTAATAGAGACGGGGTTTTACCATATTAGCCAGGCTGGTCTCAAACTCCTGACCTCAAGTGATCCGCCCATCTTGGCCTCCCAAAGTACTGGGATTACAGGTGTGAGTCACCACGCTTGGCCAGCCTTGATTTATTTTAAATCACTGTTATTCTCAACATCCCAGTTATATTTTCATATTTGCACCTCTGAATAGACATGTAAAGAACAAATTAGCAGACTGGGCGCGGTGGCTCACGCCTCTAATCCCAGCACTTTGGGAGGCTGAGGCAGGTGGATCACCTGAGGTCAGGAGCTCGAGACCAGCCTGGCCAACATTGTGAAACCCCGTCTCTACTAAAAATACAAAAAATTATCCTGTAGTGGTGGCAGGCACCTATAATCACAGCTACTTGGGAGGCTGAGGCAGGAGAATTGCTTGAACCCTGGAGGCAGAGGTTGCAGTGAACCAAGATCACACCATTGCACTCCAGCTTGGGCAACAAGAGTGAAACTGCATCTGAAACAAACAAACAATTAGCAGATCTGTTTTTTACTATAGTAGAAAATACATGGTAAATATAATAAAGTTTCCATTTTTACATTTCTTCATAAGTCTCATGACTTACTGATTTGCTAGAGCAGCAGTAATATTTTATCTCGTGCTTATATTCTAGAAATGTGATATTCACAGATGTGAATTCTATACTTCGCTACTTGGCTAGAGTTGCAACTACAGCTGGGTTATATGGCTCTAATCTGATGGAACATACTGAGGTAAGCAATGAACATTTTGTTGTGTGTGTTTTGTCTTATGCTTCTGTTTTTTTATGGGAACCTCATCATTTATTGTTGGCTTATGAACTATTCTACTTAAGGATATTAACAGTGTTAATTATATAGACCAAGGTACAGAATGCTCATCTTGTTTTTTTTGTCACAAAAAAATTCTTTTTTTGTAATTCCTGAGTTTGAACCTTTAATCCCCTACCAGCTGTTCTTTTGGGAGCATTTAGTGCCATCTTGGCCTTCACAGATTCCTAGCATTTCATAGCCAGATGGGGCTGTATAGATCATCTCATCCAACTTTCTTACTTTACGGATGAGGCAGCAGGCCTAGAAAAGTTAAGAAGTTTGAACAGGGTAACACGCATAGTTTGGATCCCATTTTCTTTTCTTTCTAAGTGTATGCCTTGTTTAATTAATTATTTCAGTAGTAAATTAAATTTATATACAATCATGTGCCTCTTAACAATGGGATGCGTTCTGAGAAATGTGTTATTAGGCAGTTTCATCATTCTGTCAACATCATAGAGTGTACCTACAAAAACCTAAATGGGATAGCCTACTACACATCTAGGCTATACAGTGTAGCCTATTCCTTCTAGACTACAAACCTATACTGGCAAGTTACAATACTCAATACAGTAGGTAATTGTAACACAATACGTATTTGTGTATCTAAACATAGACAACATAGATAAAACTATAACCTTATGGGACCATTGTCATATATGCAGTCTGTCATTGACCGAAATGTCATTATGCAGTAGATGACAGTACTGCTTTTTAGATGCTGCTTTTTTTCCTGTTTGTATTCTGCTCTAACCTTCCTAAATCTCATAAAATTCAAAGTACACAGAATGGTTTCTAAGTACTAACTTTTAAATTTTTCAAGTAAATGAGTCTGTTTGGCTAGGTACCATCCCTTCGGTTCATTCAGGTTGGTTACTTATTTCTGCCACCAATTCTCAAATTCTTATTTTCCTGTTCTTTCCTGAAGTGCCCCGCCACACTCCTGTAAAAAAAAAAAAAAAAAAAAAAGCAGAAAGCATAGCAAAATAAATGTGGCATTTATTTAAGTTCTATTTTAGATTTTAGGCAATCAGAATTTAGTCCACATAATGATAATTGTATAATTTGAGAAAGGAAAAGCATAGTAAGAGTGTACTGTTGCTCTAGTTAACTAGAATTTTTTTATGGTCTTTCTTTTCATAAGTTGAAATGTTGGAATGCATTTCTTTTCTATCTTTTATGTTGACAGATTGATCACTGGTTGGAGTTCAGTGCTACAAAATTATCTTCATGTGATTCCTTTACTTCTGCAATTAATGAACTCAATCATTGCCTGTCTCTGAGAACATACTTAGTTGGAAACTCCTTGAGTTTAGCAGATTTATGTGTTTGGGCCACCCTAAAAGGTATCAATAATTCTTAATAATCCTCTGTTTTAATCGTTTAATATTTTGCTGGATAAAAATTATATATATTTCTGTGTGTATGCATGTATGTATATGTGTGTGTATATATGTTTAGACAGTAACTTAGGACTTTATTACAGGGGAATGACCTCCCTGGCTGTTTTATTCCTATCCAGCTACGGGAATTCCCTGTGTTTTTCTGCCGTCGTCTGTCTCACAACCCCAACTTCCTTCTTGCCTTTGGAGCTGATCTTATTCCTGATAAAGAAGTCCCCATCCCATTTATGTTAGCACCTCTCCTACTTCAGCTATTATTTTACTCCAGACACTTGTCTCTGACTTGAAAAAAGCCATTATTGCTCAGTGAGTGTGTGACTGGGAGGTTAGGGAGTAGTGGGATGATGTGGAGTTGTGGTTTTTCTTGGAGGTCACTTCCTTCTTCTACAACTAGTTTGGAACAAGTAAGAATATGCTTTTTCCAACTTGGAAAGACAGTTTTTTCAAAAACAACTTTCTTGAGGTATAATTGACATACAGAAAATCACACTTATTTAAAAATGTATATTTTGATAAATTTTGACATATATATGTGTGTGTATATATACATACACACACACACACACACACACACACAGCTGTGGAACTATGGTTACAATCAAGATAATAAATATATCCACCACCCCCAAAAGTTCCTCATGCTGCTTTGTAATCATCCACCCTCACCAGGTCCCAAGCAACCAGCATGCCCAGCTTTGCATATTTTTCATCTTCAGTTGGTTGTATCTACGGTTATGGAACCCATGGACACAGAGAGCTAACTGTTTTAGAAAACAGTTCAGTGTATATCCAGATATTTAACATTTCATTTTCTTTAGAAGCACAACTTTAAGCCATCTCAATTACTTCACTTAGTCACGACTGGAACTTTGCTTTTGAAGCTGCAGATTTATTGAATAGTTTAAAATTATCTTTGCTCATAGGAAATGCTGCCTGGCAAGAACAGTTGAAACAGAAGAAAGCTCCAGTTCATGTAAAACGTTGGTTTGGCTTTCTTGAAGTCCAGCAGGCCTTCCAGTCAGTAGGTACCAAGTGGGATGTTTCAACAACCAAAGCTCGAGTGGTAAGCCTTTTTTTCTTTTAAAAAAAAAAAAACACTTTGGGAGGCTGAGGCGGGCGGATCACAAGGTCAGGAGATTGAGACCATCCTGAATAACACGGTGAAACTGCATCTCTGCTAAAAATATACAAAAAAAAAAAAAGTTAGCCGGGCGTGTTGGTGGGCGCCTGTAGTCCCAGCTACTCGGGAGGCTGAGGCAGGAGAATGGTGTGAACCTGGGAGGCGGAGCTTGCAGTGAGCCGAGAGCGCGCCACTGCACTCCTGCCTGGGCAACAGAGCGAGACTCTATCTCAAAAAAAAAAAAGATGACATTTCAGTCTGTCTGAGGCCCTAGGTCTGAAAAGACAATTATTCCTACTCATAAAGTTTATTTTCTTTTAATAAATTTAAAAGGATCTCCTTGCAAGAATCTGACATTTTTAAGTCTTGGTTTCACATTTAATTGTTCATCTATATAAAGCCCTAATCTTTACAATTATATAGCTAAATATTTTGATCATCCAGTGTATGTCCCTTAGGCAATCCAAACTCCATATAAATAAAACCTCATTAATTTTACACCTTTGCAATTTTTTCTTTCTTCTGAATCTCCTGGTTTTTGAACCATTGAGCATCAAGTCCTGGGATTCTGCAGCACTTTTTCATTGATTCTGTAGGAAAATGTGACATAGTGTACAATACAAAAGCTCCTTTTCTCAACCACAGTTGCTCCACTTTGATCTGTTTTACACTTTAGGAATGTGTTGTAAAGTTTTGATTTAATTAAGGTTTTCTAATGTAAAATTTGAAAACTACTGTCTACTTGGATAAAGATAGCCCAGTCCACTCAGTTGTTTTGGCTACAAATCTTTACTCATCCTTCACTGTTTTTCACATTTACTCAACGAGTCCTGTTATGACTTCTTATGTGTGTAGATTTGTTTTCTCTCCGTCTTCAGTGCTATTGCACTTTGTTGAGGCCTAATTTTTCCTTGCTTGGTTTAATACCATAATCTCATAACTAAACTTCCTTTTGTCTCATCTTTCTCTAGTTCAGGGTATCACTTTAGAAAACACAAATCCACGGTCTTATTATCCCTGAGGACTGACTCCTCATTGCCTAAAACTTAAAAGCCAAACTTAAAAGATCCTCTGTGTTTTTGACTTAATCTGTTTCAGGTTCCTTCCCTACCCACCCAATATGCATTCCTAACTTTTCATGGACATTGCACTACTTTTTCCTGCCTTTGTGCCTTACCTACTCTGTTATTTATTTACTTAGAATGAATACCCCATATACTTTTTTTTTTTTTTTGAGAAAGAGTTTTGCTCGTCACCCAGGCTGGAGTGCAGCGGCATGATCTCGGCTCACTGCAGCCTCCGTCTCCCAGGTTCAAGCGATTCTCCTGCCTCAGCTTCCTGAGTAGCTGGGACTACAGGTGCACGCCGCCAGGCCCAGCTAATTTTTGCATTTTTAGTAGAGATGGGGTTTCACCATGTTAGCCAGTCTGGTCTCAAACTTCTGACCTCAAGTGATCTGCCATCCTTGGCCTCCCAAAGTGCTGGGATTACAGGTGTGAACCACCGTGCCCAGCATCCCATATACTCCATCTGATACATTTCTACTTATCTTCGAGGTCCAGCTTGGTTCTTAACTCCTTTTAAGCTTTTCCTGATAAACCTAGATATTGCTGATTAATTTCAACTGAGTGCCCTAACAGCACCCTGAACATATCTGTATTACTGGTATTTGGTTTTATTTATATTCTTAACCAGATTTTGTACCCTCAAGTGTGGGGATGATGTTCTAGTCATCATATTTTTCATAACCAGTGTGTGTAGTGCCTGGCACATTTGTTGAATGAGTGTGTTCTTAGACATTTAACCATAAGACTTTTTGTTGTGATGGTGGTTGTGTTTTTTAGGCACCTGAGAAAAAGCAAGATGTTGGGAAATTTGTTGAGCTTCCAGGTGCGGAGATGGGAAAGGTTACCGTCAGATTTCCTCCAGAGGCTAGTGGGTAAGAAAATGTAACTCACATTTATAATTGAATATATTTAGTGGGAAAGCTTTAAAACAGTGATTAAATACTTAAAGTATTAATAGGTTAATAATATAGAAGAACATAAGATTTTAATTGTGAGAGTTAAAATTCTAAACCTTTTAACAGTTTTTATGTTATTAATAGTTAATGTTGATTTAATTTGTAGTTTTAGTTTGTCAACTTAGTAAAAGAGACATTTTAATTTTATCCTGACAGAACTTTAATTATGTAATTAACAAAATATCCAAAAATAAAAAACCTTAAATTTCATTTTTATTTTTAGATTTTTGGGCTTTCATTTAATTGGATTTGTATTTGTACCCTGAGCAGTCCTGTTAATTAGCAGTTGAAGTTATAATAGCATTGGTCTTTAAGTTATTTTTTTTCCCCAAATAAAGGAAGGGGAGTCCTGAAAAGCCTGTTCCTATTCCTTTCTTTCCATTAGGTTTCCCAACCCCTTTATCTCTTGGCACCCATGGAAAGTAGTATTTGAATAGCTCATTAGAGAAAAAGACTGTTCTGTATGGTGGTCACCAGGCTGGGGCTGCTTCAGCCCTTGCCCACCATTCCCCAAGGCTGAGAAGGAAGTCTTTGTCTTTGCACACCTGTCATCCTATTTGAAGTATACTGGACAAGCTTTATAATAGCGTCCTTCCAATGATGTTAATATAATAAAATACCTCTTATTAAAGCAGTTAGCCTCACTTAGAAAATTAACCCTTAGGAAAATGTTCTGCCATGTTTTGTAATTGAGGTGATTATTTTTTCCAAATTTAAGATTTCCAAATTTGATTTTTTCAGATTTTGTATTCTATCACCATAATGAAGTTCTCACCTTTCTATAGTACACAGTAGAAACTGGAAGATACAGAAACAATTTTCTTTTAGCTATGTATTTAATAGTTCTTCACAAACTATTTCATAAGCATCATTAACAGTAAAATTGCTTTTAGAATTTCACATTTTGTCTCTGCTTTTCTGTGTTTGCTGATTCAGGAGGTGAAATAAAGGGTAGATAGAAGGAGATGAAACAGAAGTGATGACTGTGGAAAATTCACAGACTTGATCATTAAATGGTTGATTGGTAATTGACTAAGTGGATTCAGTCATAAATAATACTTACCTTACATGGTTTAATATCTATAGACATCTTGGGTTCCTACCATCTAGTATTCTGCTACTGTGCACTTGGTATGAGAGGTCATGATTGTCCTGTTGGATAGTGACCTTGATTGTCTAAAAGCTACCTTTTTTTGGCAGTGGCCATTTATAGCTGCGCCACTTGAACATTTTTCTTTTTTAAATCTTTTCATATTTTGTGTCACTGTCACTTCTTGGAATAGTGAGTTCCCCATGTTTGTGTATTTACAGTATAATATATATTTACCTGTTGTAAATTATGTCAGAGACTATGCTTATGAGACAGTTTTGGGGTTAGGAATATAAATCAGTATTTAGTTTTTTTTACTATGCATAGTTTTCATCATCTCTTCTTATACTGTTAAAGAGGTTTTCTTTAATTACTATTTTTTCATTTTTTCTTTTCTGTGTCTTAAATGAAAGGCCAGAAGGCTTGGCTTAGTCTTTTATTCTTATTCTTAGCTAACATATACATAGCAGCTATTATGTACAGGTGCTACCACATGCTTTACTTATAGTAACTTATTAATCCCAACAGCCTTCTGAGGAGGCACTGTTGTTATCTCTGTTTTACAAATGGTTTCGGAAACAGATTCATATGTTGTAGTAACTTGCCAAGCTCAAACCTCTACCATCTGGCTCTAGAATCCATATAATTAAAAATTATACTACATGTATCTGTTAACAGGTGGCAGAAGCCCAATTCAGCATCAGTTCTAACTCATGCAGCATGATTCTTTTGTGTGTGTGTGTGTGTGCGTGTGTGTGTGTTTTAGCGATTCTGATATAGAGTCACTCTTTAACTGATGATTTTAGTTGTCTTGTGACTTATAGTCCTCTTAGCTTTCTTGAGGTTTGGAATTGTTAGACCTGTGCACATTATTTCAGATTTAGAAATAACATTTTTGAAATAATGTTTTGATCTCATCACCTTTCTTAAATTAATTTCTGTATTTTAAAGCCAAGCACATTAACTGTAAAATAATAGGTACTAATTGTTAATCTTTTCTTGACAATGGTTATAACATGTTATTGGGTGCAACGCCCTCAAGTTAAAAGTACACCACAGTATTTTTCTTCCTGGGTACTTATGGCCCTTCATTTAGTTTTATTTTTAATAAATTTTTAATTTTAGAATAGTTTTAGATTTACACAAAGTTGCAAAAATAGTACAGAAAGTTCCCATGTACCCTGCACCCAGTTTTTCCTAACATTAACATTTTACATTATTATGGTACATTTGTCACAACTAATGAACTAGTATTAATATGTTATTAAACTCCATCCTTTTTTTGGATTTTGTTAGTTTTTCCCTAGTATCTCTTTTCTGATCTAAGATTTCATCTGGGATATCACATACAGCCCTTTTTAAAAAAATTTTTTTAATTAATTAATTAATTTGTTTATTTTTTGTATTCTTAGTAGAGACAGAGTTCCGCCATGTTGGTCAGCCTGGTCTTGAATTCGCGACCTCAGGTGATCCGCCTGCCTTGGCCTCCCAAAGTGTTGGGATTACAGGCGTGAGCCACTGCACCCGGCCTACAGCCCTTTATTATATGTATAAAGTTTTGAATAGCCCTAAATATGTTGCATTGGAGTTGTTTGCATTAGCCTTTGTATATAAACCCTCCTTTTTTTTTTTTTTTTTTTGACATAGCCTTGCACTGTTGTCCAGGCTGGAGTGCAGTGGCACGATCTTGGCTCACTGCAACCTCCACCTCCCAGGTTCAAGCAATTCTCCTGCCTCATCCTCCCGAGTAGTTGGGATTACAGGTGCCCACCACCACGCCCAGATAATTTTTTTTTTTTTTTGAGATGGAGTCTTTCTCTGTCGCCTGGGCTGGAGTGCAGTGGCGCGATCTTGGCTCACTGCAAGCTCCACCTCCTGGGTTCACGCCATTCTCCTGCCTCAGCCTCCCAAGTAGCTGGGACTACAGGTGCCTGCCACCACTCTCGGCTAATTTTTTTGTATTTTTTTTAGTAGAGACGGGGTTTCACTGTGTTAGCCAGGATGGTCTTGATCTCCTGACCTCGTGATCCACCTGCCTCGGCCTCCCAAAGTGATGGGATTACAGACGTGAGCCACCGTGCCCGGCCAATTTTTGTATTTTTAGTAGAGACGGGGTTTCACCATGTTGGCCAGGCTGGTGTTGAACTCCTGACCTCGTGATCTGCCCGCCTCCGCCTCCCGAAGTGCTGGGATTACAGGCATGAGCCACCGTGCCCGGCCCAAGCCCTTCTTAAAGTTGAATCATTGATCTGGGATGCTAATGACTTTTAAAAACTTGATTGATTTGAAAATAATGTAAATTCATAAACTTTTATGAATTTTTATAGTATTTTATTTTATAAAATAATATAATTTCATAAACTTTTCCCCCTCCCATATGGATATCAACTGAGATCAAACCTGTGTGGGAAACCAGGTAACTATCTTAAAACTGTACAACTGCTGGCCGAGGCAGGCGGGTCACAAGGTCAGGAGATCGAGACCATCCTGGCTAACACAGTGAAACCCCGTCTCTACTAAAAATACAAAAAATTAGCCGGGCATGGTGGCGGGCACCTGTAGTATCAGCTACTTGGGAGGCTGAGGTAGGAGAATGGTGTGAAACTGAGAGGCGAGCTTGCAGTGAGCTGAGATCACGCCACTGCACTCCAGCCTGGGCGACAGAGCGAGAGTCCGTCTCAAAAAACAACAAACAAAACAACAACAACAAAAAAAACTGTACCACCGCTGCCATCATTATAATTTGAAACTAATACAAGTTGGTGAAAGCTGATTAAACTTCCTTGCTTCATGCCTTGTCAGCCCAATCAACTGTATTTCAACAGTGGTGTAACATATTTTCTTTTACTCATGTACTTGATAGAAGGAGGGTGTTGATGTGTGATATTATCAACAGTGTCTCTGATCTGTATTCTTCCTTACAATTGTCAGCTGCTCATAGGAACAGCAGAACAGTGTTTTTGTAGATTCTGATTCATTGAGTGTTGGTGCTGATGAGACCTTTGGGATTATTTAGTTAAAATTCTTTTATTTTTAATCTCCGTGACATGAGTTTACCTATATAACAAAACTTCACATGTACCCCTGAACCTAAAATAGAAGTTAAAAAATTAAAGTTAAAAAATAATCTTTTGGCTGGGTGCGGTGGCTCACGCCTGTAATCCCAGCACTTTGGGAGGCCAAGGCGGGTGGATCACGAGGTCAAGAGATCGAGACCATCCTGGCCAACATGGTGAAACCTCGTTTCTACTAAAAATACAAAAATTAGCTGGGCGTGGTGGCGCGTGCCTGTAGTCCCAGCTATTTGTGGGGCTGAGGCAGGAGAATCGCTTGAACCCAGGAGGTGGAGGTTGCAGTGAGCTGAGAACGTGCCACTGCACTCCAGCCTGGGCGACAGAGAGAGATTCCTTCTCAAAAAAAAAAAAAAAAAAAAATCTTTTATTTTGGCATCTGAGAAAACCAAAGCCTAGAGAAGTAAAGCGGCTTTTACTAATTGTCATGTGCTCTTTTCATTTAGTCATCACAGTGACAGTCTCAGAAGAGCTTCTCTCCAGTGGCATAGGTGGGCACCCAGTTCTCAGTAGCAGTAGGTCTTATTAAAGACAAACAGTGGAAGGTAGCATTGGAAACAATTTTGAAGCAGCTTTACTTTAATTAAATGATCATTCTTTTTGATAAAAAGAAAAAGGAGAGTCTCCTTAAGGTTGCAATGTTTGTAAATACCTTGTCCCCTCTGTGAGATTTTACATTTGAAGTTGTTTCTTATAATTGTTTTATATATGGTATAGTCTTTTTTTTTTTCCTGTCAGGGTCAGATTTTCTCTCACAGTACTTTTTTTTAGAAAATAAAATATGACTTGGGTACCAATTAGAAGGACTTTTGTTTAGTTCTCATCTCCTCAAAAAGGTTAAGTTTAAGTATTTAGTTAAAACATGTTAATGAGTTTCTTTGTGAAATGTTTTTGTTTTAGTTACTTACACATTGGGCATGCAAAAGCTGCTCTTCTGAACCAGCACTACCAGGTTAACTTTAAAGGGAAACTGATCATGAGATTTGATGACACAAATCCTGAAAAAGAAAAGGAAGATTTTGAGAAGGTAATTAAAAGTGTAGTGATGACCCTTTCCCAGAAAAGTGAATTAAAGTTACAGGATTACCTAATACCTTCATGGTATGAAAATAAATTTTGTTCTCATAGCTGCTTTTTTCCCTATCTATATATTCCATATCTGAGACCTAAGCCAAGAAATGTCGAGCTCCCATACCAAAAAACTTAAAAGTTATTTTTCCTTTCCCCAGTTATAGAGTTTACCTGAATGATATGCTTTCCTATAATACCAATTTATTAAATGGTCACTGGAGGCAGGTTTTTTGGTCATATAATCTTAAGTTTATGAATGAAATAAACACTAAGTAGGTATTGGAAAATGTGAAGGTTTCCTAGCCTCTCATCTTTATTCAGAAGTATGGCAGTGTATTCAAAAAGAGGGCAAATGATTGTCAGTTCTCCCAGTAATGACCACCTTTTCCAAAGTAAATGGAAAACTCCATCGTGAGATCAGCTTTCTCAGCTGGAAATTTGGAGGCTAATATAATGAGTATCTATCTGTTTTTTCTTTTTTGATCTAATATCATGTAACTTCCACAACCATTTTCAGGCTAAATAAGACTGATGGTCTATATTACATTTGCTTAAATGCAGTATCAAGGGTTGAAAATGCACGAAAAAATGCAAAAGATATACTGATGGTTATTTTGGTTTCTTACTACAGGTTATCTTGGAAGATGTTGCAATGTTGCATATCAAACCAGATCAATTTACTTATACTTCGGATCATTTTGAAACTATAATGAAGTATGCAGAGAAGCTAATTCAAGAAGGGAAGGCTTATGTGGATGATACTCCTGCTGAACAGATGAAAGCAGAACGTGAGCAGAGGATAGAATCTAAACATAGAAAAAACCGTAAGGCACATTGTTTTATGTTTTAATTGATAATTCTTATATTGTGCTTCTTTAGTAGAATGTGATTTCTTTTTTGTGAAAGCTGCTAGTTTTTTTGTTTGTTTGTTTGTTTTGAGAAGGAGTCTCGCTCTGTTGCCTGGGCTGGAGTACAATGGCGCGATCTCGGCTCACTGCAACCTCCGCCTCCCAGGTTCAAGTGATTCTTCTGCCTCAGCCTCCCGAGTAGCTGGGATGACAGGCGTGCGCCACCACACCTTGCTAATTTTTGTATTTTTAGTAGAGACGGGGTTTCACCATATTGGCCAAGCTGGTCTCGAATTCCTGACCTTGTGATCTGCCTGCCTTGGCCTCCCAAAGTGCCGAGATTACAGGCATGAGCCACCGTATCTGGCAAAAGCTGCTAGTTTAAATACATTTGGGTATATGACTCATTTGTCTTAGAAATCTTTTTTCTTGCTCTATCTTTATGTTCTTGTTATTTTATTAACATCACAACTGCATGTGAATATGCCCTTAGTATCTCACTTATTATGTGTCGTCTTTTGCATTGTATTCATTCAATTTGAAGGATTCCTTCTGCAACATTTTACAGTTTTCTTACTTTAAATACTTAGCCTTTCTATAATACAATGTTTGATGATAATGTTGTCACCCAAGTCTTCCTTTTGGCATGTGGGTAAATATGAATATAATATATAGTACAAGCTCAGTACTAACCTGTATCTCTGAAATATCACTTGACTGAAGAGCATATCTTTCTTATTCATGGCTTCTCTCCTGAACTTCTAAATTGGGTGATTTTCATTCTGTAATTATGTTGTCAGAACTTCACTATAATTAAACCTGGAGTGCCGCATTTGGGAAGTATTAGTAAATTAAAATAGTTATAAAGAGTCTTTTTTATTTTGAAAAGGTTTTCTACATTTTCAGAGGTGGCTAACCAATGGACTTTTAGACCTATCTTGATTATTTGAGGGCAAGTGTCTTACATTTCTAGTAGCTTCCACAGAAAATTATTGTTTAACGATTTGTATGCATACAGGGCAGGTTTTTGCTAGATATTGTGATATAGAGGGAACCATAGCCACTTGGAATGTACAGTCCTTTTTTCTGGTATTAAACTCTTTTCTTTCCTGTGTCACTGTTTTCTATCACCTCGTATTTTCTTGGATCCAAGAGTATCCTGCTTCTCATTGGGATGATAAAGGGGCTTTCAGGGAGCCCATGAGCTCAGATTCTCAACCTGAGCTGTGTTCTTTAGATAGGCACGGTCTGTAGTGCCAATGCCTGTGGGACCTTAGGGCCGGACCAAACCATTCTGTCCCTTAGGCATGAGGTGGCAAAATAAGAGACTGCTTCTGCTTTAAAGGCAGAATGTTAAATTTCAGGGAGATGAGAAGAGAAGGGGCTGGCCCGTTGTGCCATGATGGGAAGGGAAACACTAGGTGAGCGGAGCCTTCAGGCCTTGTACTTTTTCTTATGCTTAATTGATACCACATGAGTGGAATGTATTGATGTTACCTTTTCTAAAACGTATTTGTATTTGCTAAATGTATTGTGAAACTTCTTTCATTAAAAAATGACGCGTTTGCTCTTGGTACTGGATACTGGAAATATTACAGTGTTTTTAAACTAACACAGGGTGGTTATAAAACAATAACATGAAAATTTATATCAAATTATAGCACTATGAGAATAACTTGAATTTAACCAGATTAGTGAACTGTAATATAATTATCATTTTATAGCTATTGAGAAGAATCTACAAATGTGGGAAGAAATGAAAAAAGGGAGCCAGTTTGGTCAGTCCTGTTGTTTGCGAGCAAAAATTGACATGAGTAGTAACAATGGATGCATGAGAGATCCAACCCTTTATCGCTGCAAAATTCAACCGCATCCAAGAACTGGAAATAAATACAAGTAAGTATATCTCCTTCGGTATGCTAGGTAGCCTTCTGTGCTTTTGTTTTGATCTTCTTTAAACATGGAGTACAAGCAAAATAGTCAAGAAACCTGGCCTTTTGTTCATCCATGGGTTCACTGGTTGGTGGCCTTCTGTAAAGGCATGTAGCCTTTCACGGGCCATTTACTTACCTGTCAATTAAGGTTCTACCACATTATTTCTAAGATCACTTCCATCTGTGAAAGTCCTGAGTGTGCCTAGAGTTGCTTTTTTTGTATTGATTAGGTATACTGTGATGTACATCTTTAGGTGAAGATACTTTGCTTCCTGTAATAAACTTTGAGTCTACTTTGCACAAATTGATTCCTAAAAGTAATAGTATTGAAAACTTCCAGAAATATGAACAATACAAGAAAGTAACATGTGTTTAGATTAGTTTTCAATGTGGATTTGTAGGTTAACGAATCTTTGTTTTAAATGGACCTTTTCCAAAAAAAAACCCTACTTTATAAAATAAATCATAAAAAATATTTTTTAATACTTTGAAGAAGCGTACTACACATAAATGCTGAATTAAAACTTCTGAAGAGAATGGTAAATGTAAATGATTACTTGGTTAGCTGATGTGACTTACTTTGAACTCATGGGTGCTGACATGTCTGTCCATATATAGACAAATACACATGTGATGATATGTGCATACATATCATTTTTCTCAGGATTACTCCTTGTTTTACTAAGCAAATCCTTTCAATACATTTGGAAAAGTGACTTTGGATACACATTTTCAGTATCAAATAATTGCAAAGCATAATGCAGTAGCATCTTAATCACGTTGTATCTTAAAAGTTAGAATGTATAATGGCTGGGCACAGTGGCTCATGCCTGTAATGCCAACACTTTGGGAGTCTGAGGCAGGAAGCTCTCTTGAGGCTAGGAGTTTGAAACCAGCCTGGGAAACATAGCAAGAACCTGTCTCTACCAAAAAAATAAATTAAAAAAAAAAACTAGCCAGGTATGGTGGCACGCTTCAGTAGTTCTAGCTGCTTGGAAGACTGAGGCAAGAAGATTGCTTCAGTCTAGGAGTTCAAGGTTACAGTGAGTTGTGATCATGCCACTTCACTCCAGCCTGAGCAGCAGAGTGAAACCCTGTCTCTAGACAAACAAAAAGGAAAGCATTGGTTGGGTGCAGTGGCTCATGCCTGTAATACCAGCACTTTGGGAGGCCTTGGTGGGTGGATCACTTGAGGCCAGGAGTTTGAGACCAGCCTGGCCAACATAGTGAAACCCCATCTCTACTTTAAAACAAATACAAAAATTAGCGGGGCATGGTGGCGCATGCCTGTAATCCCATCTATACTCGGGAGGCTGAGAATCACTTGAACCCAGGAGGCGGAGGTTGCACTGAGCTGAGATCGCACCGGTGCACTCTAGCCTGGGTAAAAGAGCGAGACTGTCTCCAGAAAAAAGAAAGAAAGCATAATGCACTAATATATATATATATATTAATTCAAATTGATACTGCATGTAAATTGTATACATTATCTTAGTCAGAAACTGTTTTTTAGACTATTTCATCTTAAATGTAATTTTGACCTAATGATTTTCTGGTCTTCTGTCGGTTTTTTTTTTTTTTACACAGTGAATGGAGCACTGTTTTTGAGTGTGTTTGAGTACTTTTAAGACTTTTAGGGATTTACTTGAGTAAGGGATTACTCAGAACAGAGTGAGACTCCGTCTCAAAAAAACAGATGTTCAAAAGCTGAATTTCCTTAAAATTATTACATGTATTGTTTATTGCTTCCTACCATGTTATACATTGGCCATTACAGAAATATTATGATTATACAATTTGCCAAGCCAATACCTAATTTTGTATTAGATTGCAAATTTGCTTTTTTGTTTGACTGCTAAGTTGACAACTGACTCGTTGTTCTCAAAGGCTGATAATGTTTTGATACACATTGAGTATTAAGTCATAAAACCTTTTGGTTTTTAAGAATCTCTTGTAAAGAATTACATTTTAAATTAGTATTGTTGTTTATAATGCTTAATCTTAAGAGGGAAAGGGTAAAATGTTTTATTTATTTTATTTTCTTTTTTTCTAGTGTTTATCCAACATATGATTTTGCCTGCCCCATAGTTGACAGCATCGAAGGTGTTACACATGCCCTGAGAACAACAGAATACCACGACAGAGATGAGCAGTTTTACTGGATTATTGAAGCTTTAGGCATAAGGAAACCATATATTTGGGAATATAGTCGGCTAAATCTCAACAACACAGTGCTATCCAAAAGAAAACTCACATGGTTTGTCAATGAAGGACTAGTAGATGGATGGTATGTTTAATGTTACTTAGAATTGACAAGAAGTAAGGACATAGTAGATCAGTGATTTTTAAACTGCTCGAGAGATAGGGAAGGTGATTGGGAGGAGGGGGAATGGGTAGGCGTATAGAATTCCTGATTCTTATCTTCTTCTCAGCCAGTGCATTAGGGCTTCCCCTTCTTGTTTTAATGCCACAAATAATTGAGTGCCCACTGGGGATCATGGCATGAAAAACACACATGAGGGCACATCCTCTGCAGGTCTTAGCATTTAATAGAAGAACAGTTTTGACTTTCTGGTTCTTGGTATATTTGGTTACTGATCTCTACTCTCTGCTGAGGCTGAGGTTTTTCTTTTTGGCTACGTCCCAAGAAGGTCAAAATACCCTTGAGTCGAAGTGAAGATGTAAAAGTTTATCTTGAGCTCCATGAAAAGGATATTACTGCATACTTAGTGAGGTTTGCAGATCCCTGCAGAATATTAATTTCGTACATATATTTTTGTTTTATTCCAGAGGGCTTTATAAAGTATATTCATATGTGAATGACAGGATACCATCTTTTTTCTGATTCTCATGGTCCTGTGTGGAATAGGGACCTTGAAAATGTTTGATAAATAAAAAGTATGAATGCATGGGATTTCCATATTTGAAAATGTCACCATTGTGTCTTTTTTTTCAAATGTGCTTCTACTGTTTCCAGTAGTGCATTTATTTTACTGCAGTATTTGACAGGTCAGCAGTTATCCTGTTCCTTGAACTTGGGCTCACTAGTATTGCATACTACCTAATTAGTATAACTAGCTCTTAGACAAATGTTTAACAAGCTGAATATGATTTATTATTCATTAAGTATCTTCTACTCTCCACATCTACACATTACAAAATTTCCTTGGTACTTAAAATTTACATATTTCCAGGGATGACCCAAGATTTCCTACGGTTCGTGGTGTACTGAGAAGAGGGATGACAGTTGAAGGACTGAAACAGTTTATTGCTGCTCAGGTGCGTTACAGTTTCTTTTCCAGCTTGTCTGTTTGAAATTTCAGGTACTTCTATTACTGTCCCTTTAGTCTTTATTATCTCTGTTCTTTCTATTCCTTGTTTGTGCCTTATGATCCAAGGGCAGATTTTTTTTTTTTACCTTTTTTTTTTTTTTAAGTTTATCACTGCTTATAAGTGAAAAATTGAAAATGTCCTAAACTCCTAAGCTAGATTTGGAGAAAGGCAGCTGAAGTATTTTTAGCAGTGAATTATATGACTTGACTGTGACCAGTCTGTAGACTGAACCTTTACAGTGAACTGTTAAGGGTAACCAAATTAGTTTGTATACACTGAGTTTTATATTTCACTAGAAGTAAACTTGAAAGTATTTATCGAGTTTTTTTTTTTTCTAAACATGCTTAGCATGAAATAAAGGCAAAGTTCTAATTAATACTGCTTGCCCTTAAAATCATGTTATTATTGTTTTTTAGGGCTCCTCACGTTCAGTCGTGAACATGGAGTGGGACAAAATCTGGGCGTTTAACAAAAAGGTATGTATTTTAACTCTCTGTCTTCTTTTCTCATGCTTAAGTCCCAAATAATGTACAAGTAGAAGTCATTACTGTGCTCATGGTAGAGAAAAGTTTGTGAAGAATATTAACATTTTGCAGACTTTCAGGAAAATGGAATGTTTTCCTTTTTTAAATACATGAAGAGCATTAATTAAGCCTATTAACTATTCCAAATAAGTAACAATGATTGAAACAAACAAACTTGGAATTATGGGGAACAGTAATATTTTTTTCCTTAAATTTTTTATGAACACTCTGCATTTCATTTTTCTGCTTTCAAGCTGCGAGCTCTCTGTAAGAAGGTATTACTTAATGCTTTTATTTGCCTTAAACATAGCTTTTAGCATATTACATGTTAAAACCTGAGATGTTATATGGCTTTGAAGCACAATCACATTTATATAAAAGACTTGCTTATACAAACGCATTGAAAATGCATTATTCCTAGTGTTAAAAACCATGTCCTCTGGTTTTCTTAGTGCCAAGGGGAATATTGGGATAACTATTCTACCCCATTCCCTTGTGTGCTGAGAGGACATAGAATTCTAAAAGTATATATTTCATTGAGTTGTATTGAAGGTTCATTAATTACAGTTCATTTGTCTTACTGAATCCAGCTTTTTTTTTTTTTTTAACTGTTTCTTAACTGAAAGTCAAATGAGGAACATTGCCTATTGACATTGTTAATTACTAATTGGAAAGCAGATGCTTGGACACTATAATAAGGCAAATCATTCAAATGCCATGTTTTAAATTATGGTTTCTGTGATTGTGTTCTGTAAATTCTTATTTGGGATTGCTGCTTGATGGTGCTGATGTCTTGCCTCAAGATATAGTTGCTTGTTTCGCATGTGTCTTGAATTTGTTTTATTTTGGTCTTTCGTGTTTAGTTTTTGATACATAAAGGAATTGTTAATTGGTTCTTTCTGTTGCTGCAGTTACTAATAATAAATATGAGTAGAATTTGCTGGCAAAGTTAACATTGGTGTACTTTTCATTAACAATACAAGTTTTACTGATTTTAAGTTTTAATAAAGTTAAACATGGACACTTCAGATATCTGAAATATATTTTACTATAGTCAAATAGTTCTGTAGGGTCTGTTAAGATGAACAACACATTCCTCTCTCTATCTTCTTTCATAGTCTCCCTGGAGAAAGCACTTTCATCTCTTCTAGATAGTTCTTTTGGTATTTATTACTTATATTTCTTTTTTTTTGAGATAGAGTCTTGCTGTCGCCCACACTGGAGTGCAATGGCGCAGTCTAGGCTCACTGCAACCTCTGCCTCACGGGTTCAAGCGATTCTCCTGCCTCAGCCTCTTGAGTAGCGGGGACTACAGGCATGTGCCACCATGCCTGGCTAATTTTTGTATTTTTAGTAGAGATGGGGTTTTACTGTGTTCGCCAGGCTGGTCTCAAACCCCTGAACTTGTGATCCGCCCACCTCTGCCTCCCAAAATGCTGTGATTACAGGCGTGAGCCACTGTGTCCGGCCTATTGCTTATATTGCTGAATGAAGTATATGTGTTACTACTTTTTTAGTTATGTTTAGACATATTAGTTGACTTCCCGTGATGGAAGATAAATAATTTGACCTTTTACTTTTTCTCCTAACTTTTTGGTTTGCTTGTAGTTGATTGTCTTGCTTTGTCTCTCCCTCTCATTTGCTTATTTTTTGTTTCTTTTTGTTTTTGTTTTTCTGTTAAAAAAAAAAAAAAAGCCAGGTTCTCATGCCTCTACTCCCAGCAGTTCAGAAGCCCAAGGTAGGAGGATCGCCTGAGCCTGGGATTTTGAGACCAGCCTAGACAACATAGTGATACCCCATCTCTCCAAAAAAAAAAAAAAAAAAAATTAGCTAGGCCTGGTCGTGCACGCTTGTAGTTCCAGCTACTTGGGAGGCTGAGGTGGGAGGATCACTTGAGCCCAGGAGATCAAGGCCACAGTGAGTCCTGATCACACCACTGCAATCCAGCCTGGGTGACAGAGTGAGACTCTGTCTCAAAAGAAAAAAAAAAGAAAATTAATTTTTTTTTCCTCTCCCCACCCCTGCGTACTTTTTTTTTCTTTTCTTTTTTTTTTTTTTGTAGCGGAATCTCACCCTGTTACTTAGGCGGGAGTGCAATGGCACGATCTGGGCTCACTGCAACCTCCACCTCCCGGGTTCAAATGATTCTCCTGCCTCAGCCTCCCGAGTAGCTGGGATTACAGGCACCCACCACCACACCCAGCTAATTTTTGTATTTTTAGTGGAGATGGGGTTTTGCCATGTTGGCCAGGCTGGTCTCGAACTCCCGACCTCGTGATCCGCCCACCTCAGCCTCCCGGAGTTCTGGGATTACAGGTGTGAGCCACCAAGCCCAGCCCCCCTGCATACTTTTCTGTCTCCACAAGATGTGCAAATTTCCCACCAAGATATTCAGATGCCTTAGGTATACTTTCAGTTTCATTTTGGAGACATTTGCCAGAGCCTTCTGTGCTGCTCTGTAACCTGATTTGGATTCATGGCCCATTGGTTTCTGAAGCATAGCTATCTTCCTAGGTCTCTTCAGCATCTTCCTAGGGATTCCCTTTGCTTTTGTTCTGTAATGGAAATTACAGAACTTTGCCCCATTCTTGGATCTCCTTTTTTTTTTTTTTTTTTTATATTACCTTCTTGCTTTCCTGAAGGTAATACGTCATTCTCTGGAGACTCAGTCCAGCTCCCTGACAAGGGGAGGATGGGATGAAGAAAATTTTGAAACCTTGTATCTGACCTGTGTTTTTAGTCTGAAATTTCATGATGATAGGCCATGGTGAGGGTCTGTTTTCATCCGCATCATTGGAAGAACATGTGACTTCCAGTCTGGAAACTCATTCCTTCAGTTCTGGGAAATTTTCTTGAATTCTCTCCCTTTCCCTTTCTCTTTCCCTTTCCATCTTTTATTTTCTTTCTCTTGTCTTTTCTTTTCTCTTTTGTTTTGTTTTATTTTTTTCTGAGACGGAGTCTCACTCTGTCGCCCAGGCTGGAGTGCAGTGGCACGATCTCGGCTCACTGCAACCTCTGCTGCCTGTGTTCAAGCAATTCTACTGCCTCAGCCTCCTGAGTAGCTGGGATTACAGGCTTCTGCCACTGCACCTGGCTAAGTTTTGTAGCTTTTGTAGAGGCGGGCTTTCATCATCTCGGCCAAGCTGGTCTTGAACTCCTGACCTTGTGATCCACCCGCCTCAGCCTCCCAAAGTGCTGGGATTACAGGTGTGTGCCACTGTGCCCGGCTTTGAATTCTTTTTCTTTCTTCTCTATTGTGTATTTCTTCTCCTGGAACTCTTCTTGGGAAGATGTTGGGCCTCTTGGACTGGTACTCTTGTTTCATGTTCTGTCTTATTTTCCTTCTTGTCTTTTAGTTTATCACAGATCTACTTAATTTTTATCTTCCCGCCTTTCTGTTGAATTTTATTTATGCTACTATAGTTCCAGTGTTTCTCTTGTTCTCTGAATTTTCAAAATAAGTCTCTATTCTTGTTTCATGGTATTAATAGTAGGGTTTTCTGCAGAGTAGTGTCTCTTCTCCCCAATCTGTTTATTTTGGTTTCTTTCACATTAAAGGTATTTCTCAGATGTCTGGTTAGAGCCTTGGTTATCTGCTTATGTTTAATGTGGGGAAATAAAGAGTGATTGGAAGCCTGAAGAATGAGAGTTGGGCTTTCAACTGAGCTTCACTGTACGATGATCTGGCTGGGCTAGTTTGTTGGAGAAATTCCATGTCAGTAATTTTATATCTTTTCTCAAGGATTAGGCAGTTTTCCCAGAGGGGCTTCATTGAATCGCCTTCCTGAAGTGTGAAGACCTGGCTGCCAGGTTTTGGAGCCAAATGGGGGAAGACTGCTGAGGGTTTTATAAATCTACTATCATACATTCACTTATTCCCGTTGTCTCTCGTGCAGTACCCTTTCCTTTGGCTCTTTCTGGTATCTGCCAGAATCTAGATACCCTCTTATTCACAGAGTAAACTTCCAGTCTTTTGTCAAGGTAGGGGAGAGGCAGTTGCCTGGTTATATGGAGTGGGGAGGGGATGCTTCTATGTTTTTCAGCTTCCAGAATTTTGTTGCTGTTATCTCTTCTTTTTTTTTTTTGAGATGGAGTCTCGCTCTGTCACCCAGGCTACCGTGCAGTGGCGTGATCTCGGCTCACTGCAGCCTCTGCCTCCTGGGTTCAAGCAATTCTCCTGCTTCAGCCTCCCGAGTAGCTGGGATTACATGTGCCTGCCACCACGCCCAGCTAATTTTTGTATTTTTAGTATAGACAGGGTTTCACCATGTTGGCCAGGCTGGTCCCGAACTCCTGACCTCAGGTGATCCGCCCACTTCGGCCTACCAAAGTGCTGGGATTACAGGCGTGAGCCACCGTGCCCAGCCTTCTCTTCTTTTATTATATTAATCCTTCTGGATTTGTTCCTTTAAACAAAACAAAACCTTTCATTTCTTTTAAGTTGGGGGTTGGGAAAGAGTGAAAGTTGATGAGTATTTTCAGTCTGCCTTTTTTCTCCTAAATCCTGTGAGATCTTTAATCATTAAACACCGTCTTTAAAACATAGCATTGTTTTTAGTCAACTGGTAGTAAAAAGGAAATCATTCTGATCATTACTTTTTGTTTCTATTGCTGGCATTCATGATGTCTTCATACGCTGAAACCCATTCCCTTCAACTCTTGAGGTACATATCCCTCTTATTTAGAGTTCATGGCACTCTCAATCTCTAATTACTGCTTTGTTGTTTTCTAGCTTGCTCTGTCTTTCTTCTCAAGCTCTGCAGGTAAGATTTAAGTGAAGCATCAGTGAACTAAATTTAGCGCCGTGGAGTTGTGAAGTAAGTGTTACTGGCAGAGCTGAATCATCATTCTTTGGACATTCTCCTACTCTTCACTAACTTAGCATTTTTTTTTAAAAGCAGGTTCTGTTTAAAAAAAAATAAGCTAGATTTATTTGCATGATTCTTTGGAGAAAGAGCCTTATTTTAGGAGTGAATTGTACGTGGTAAAGAAAAGAAGGGAGAAATGGATGAAGGGGAAAGAGATGTGGGGTGATTAGTTATCTCAATATCCCTTTGACAATACCGTGATCCTTGTTTTCTCAGCCTGAGTTTTCATCTTGATAGGAAACTAGTACTTTACTTTTCTGTATCATAGTTAAATGGAATATATCTATAAATAGTTTTTTCCTTGATAGTGGTAGGAGACATTTCAAGAGCTTACTTTGCATTAACCTCACTAGTTTTCTTCTTGCTTTTATTTAAGTGTTAAGATTTTAACTTTTCAGTCAAGGCAGAAGAGTCACAGGTTTAAGATGTTCATTTTAGAGCTGTTATCAATCTCTATGAACCCTTATTGACTGCTTTAGTTTTCAAATGTATGTATTTCAGTAGTATGATATAGTTTTTCCCAACTCTCATCTCAACCCCTTGCATCTGTTCCCAGCTAATAAAGTATGTAGAGACTTCTCTCCCCACTCCACAAATAAGGAGACTTCCTTCCAGTGAAAGTTTTCTTGAAAATTAAACCCCAATAAATAAAACAAAAACATAGCTGTTCTGGTTGAAGTATGTGAAGGGGATCTGGAGGCCCTCTGGTGTTTCCCCCTCCACTTAGTGCTACCAGAATTAAACCCCAATAAATAAAACAAAAACATAGCTATTCTGGTTGAAGTATGTGAAGGGGATCTGGAGGCCCTCTGGTCCTTCCCCCTCCACTTAGTGCTACCAGAATTAAACCGCAATAAATAAAACAAAAACATAGCTGTTCTGGTTGAAGTATGTGAAGGGGATCTGGAGGCCCTCTGGTCCTTCCACCTCCACTTAGTGCTACCAGGGCACCTCTTTGAAATATTTAGGACTCTTTGGAGTAATTTGAAAACCACTGATCCAGAGACTTTGAGAATTGCATATTTTTAGAGCTAAAAATACCTTTAGGAAGTCTTTTAATCCAAGTTTCCCAAATATGCCTGATCCTAACCATCCTATGGAATGCTTGTTAAAAATTAGATTTCTGAAATTTACTTCAGACCAGGTTGTCTCAGAATCTGTGCTAACAATTGCCCCAAGTGGTGATTAAAATTAGTCAAGTATGGGAAATATCCTTCTGCTCCTTTTGTCAGTGGAGGAAACAGCTGCAATGAACTAAGTTTCTTAGGCAGGGTTGTCTAGTTTTAGCTTTTTTAAAGAAATTATATCTTACTGACTTAAATACTGAACTGAGTAGTCAGTCAAGAATTAAATCTTTGATTATTCCAGCCCAGTAGAAGCTGAAAGGAGAAATCCTTAGCTAGTAAGAATGACCTTTAAGCCTCAAGGAAGGAATGAAACAGTTAACTTGAGAAAGGCTAGTACTGATTTAGTATTAGCATGAAATATAAGCAGATGAGGATTAGCAGATGAGGAGAAGTTAAATAGCTTTTCAAACTTTGCATGAATGACCTCTCTGAGGATGGCTTCCTCTCTGAGTTCATTCAGAATTTCCACGATATCATTCTTTTTAGAAGCTGAAAACTACCTTCAACACTGACAAAAAAACCAACCCAATAATGGCAACAATGGAAAAATAAAAACAAATTTAATTATACCACTGTTTTCTGCATTCTTCTAATGAGAAAAAATAACTTCCATTACTTAGCTGTTTGACTCTGCTTTCATCTACATTTTTCTCACATGTGCTTTATATATAGTGTCTAAACATTGCTCTTGTGATTGGTCATCATGACTAATTTTACACTGAACAGTGAAGTGAGAAAAATACATCAGCTCCAGAAGGGGATGTTACTGATGATTTGGAAGTAGAATAGGTTAGAGCATAATGTGTATGACCATCTATTCAGTCAATCTGCAAATATTTATTGATTACCTATATGAGACAGACCCTAGCTAGGTACTGGGAATATACTGAGAATATACTGGTCTATATATACTGGCCTCTACATATAGCATGTAAACCAGTAGAAATGTCATTTATACTTTTAATCTATAGAATTGCCTTATTATAGTGACCGAATGCTATTCTGCTTTTGATGGTGATGTGTTACCCTAACACTGATTAAAGAAAACAATACTGAAACAAAAATATCTGTATTCTCTTAAAATGGACTTGTCTAAACTATAAAATTGAATATCACATTTACCTTTAGGATTAAGATATAACCCCACTGGAAAACTTTTCCTTGCCTTCTAATACCAGATTTTAAAATTATTTTCAAAATAACTCTAATATTATGCTTTAATTGGTTTCTTTTCACCTGCCAGTAGCTATTCTTGTGAAAGAAGTCTAAATCCTTCATGTAGTCTTGGTTTACAGTTGTTTCTCTTTTTTCTGCTTAGTGGTAAATATCAGAAGAGTTAACGGTTGAAAAAAAATTAGTAAATGCAGTAACAAGAAAGCCAGTTAGTATTCCTGTGCTATTATTTATTTTGCTTATGGCGCTCTATAAGATATCGCAGTGTTTTAACATGAGGATGTATTTGTTGCAGGTTATTGACCCAGTGGCTCCACGATATGTTGCATTATTGAAGAAAGAAGTGGTCCCAGTGAATGTACCTGAAGCTCAGGAGGAGATGAAAGAAGTAGCCAAACACCCAAAGGTCACTCTTACAGTTTCACCAGTGTGTTTCTCTCTGTTAAAAGAAGGAGCAGGAAATAAAAAGGAAAATGCGCTTTCATGGCAGTGGCATGATTTTGAGATGATTTTCTTTCTTTCTTTTCTTTTTTTTTTTGAGACGGAGTCTTGCTATGTCTCCAGGCTGGAGTGCAGTGGGGCAATCTTGGCTCACTGCAACCCCTGCCTCCCGGGTTCACGCCATTCTCCTGCCTCAGCCTCCTGAGTAGCTGGAATTACAGGTGCCTGCCACTACGCCTAGCTAATTTTCGTATTTTTAGTAGAGATGGGGTTTCACCATGTTGGCCAGGTTGGTCTCAATCTCCTGACCTCGTGATCTGCCTGCGTCGGCCTCCCAAAGTGCTGGAATTACAGGCGTGAGCCACTGCGCCCGGCTGAGATGATTTTCTATTCAACATTGTCAGGATTTGATACTAATCGAAGTAAATCTTTTTTGGATTTTTTGCCTTAAAAAAGTTTATTTTAGTAACAATCCACAGTACATCACACAGAACTGTTATGCTCAGTTGGTGCTTATTTTTTATTGTGTAGAGTTAGCATATTAGTGTGTAATAAGAATTTATCTCTTCCTAGAGTAATCCTGAAAGATTAGTTATAATTCAAGCTCCTATCTTTATATGGAATCTGAAGTGCATTCTCTATTAACTAGGGTATTCCCTGTCACCTTTGTCTTTAAGCCAAAACATTAGACCTACTACTGTTGAATCACACCTTGACTTCAGAGTCTCTTACACTGTCGTTTCCTCTGTTTGGAAAGTATAAGCGAAGGGTCCATCTAAATTCTGAATAGAATTTTTTTTTTTTTTTTTTTTTTTTTGAGACAGTTGTGCTTTGTGGCCCAGGTTGGAGTGCAGTGGCATGATTCTGGTTCACTGCAACTTCTGCCTCCCGGGTTCAAGTGATTCTCATGCCTTAGCCTCCTGAGTAGCTTCGATTACAGGTGTGCACCACTACACCCAGCAATGTTTGTATTTTTAGTAGAGATGGGGTTTTGCCATGTTGGCAGCCAGGCTGGTCTTGAACTCCTGGCCTCAAATGATCTGCTTGCCTCGTCCTCCCACAATACTGGGATTATAGGCATGAGCCACTGTGCCCAGCCCTGAATAGAAATCTTAAATACAAGTACCATAGAGTACTTTTTTGTTAAGCAGTGGTCATCCCAGATCCTTATGACTGCTTAGTTGACAATTTTGAAGCAAAACAAGATTTTTTTTTTTTTTTTTTAAATTTTGAAATGGGCCTTGCTCTGGTGCCCAGGCTGGAGTGCAGTGGCCTGATCTCAGCTCACTGCATCCTCTACCTTGGGCTCAAGTGATCCTTCCACCTCAGCATCCTGAATACCTAGGACTACAGGTTCATGCCACCATACCTGGCTCATTTTTGTACTTTTTTGTAGAGACAGGGTTAGACCATGTTGCCAAGGCTGGTATTTGTAGAGGCAGGGTTTCACTGTTGCTCAGGCTGGTGAAAGAGTTGTTTTATTTCAGCTTTACAAGTTGTCTATAAATAACTTTATTATATACTGAAAATTACGTTCACAGACTAATGCATATACTAGTAGCCAAGCTTATAACTGTGTTCGTAGACTAACTCACATATAAGATGATGTGCATTGCAAAGAGCTATATATATTCTAAATTGTAGCTTTATATGATTGTCTTCCCATGTATGTCATTATCTACTTTTTAATTTTAAAGATTTGAATCCTAATAAGATTTGGGATGCGTGTTTAGTTGATTGGTTTGGCTTTGTCTTTCTTTATATCTGATTGTTTTGACCAGGTAAGTAGTAGTATCTGACCTGCATTATCACCTACCGTACAGTTAGTATAAGTCTGAAGCATATTGAATATTTTAAAATTTGAATCATGAGAATAAAAGTTTTGAAGGGTGCTTATTTTTTAAAATGACAGTTGTGGTCTGATAGTTTAGATTAAATTACTAGGTTGGTGGCTCATGACTGTAATCCTAGCACTTTTGAGAGGTGGAGGTGGGAAGATCATTTGAGGCCAGGAGTTCAAGACCAGCCTGGTCAACATAGCAAGACTCTGTCTCTACGAAAAATAAAAAAATTAGCCAGGCATTATGGTTCATGCTTATAATCTCAGAGGTAGGTGGATCGCTTGAGCTCAGAAGTTCAAGGCTGCAGTGTGCTATGACTATATCACTGCACTCCAGCCTGGGTGACTGATCAAAACCCTACCTCAAATAAAATTTAAAAAATTAAATTACAAGTACTGCTCATTGTTAAAAATAAGAACTAATTGTTAAGAAAGCACACTCTTAAATTGTGACTGGATTACTCAGTTTGCTCTGTGGAATTTTCATTATAACATTTCCCTCGCAAAGTATTTTTTATTTAGCCTGTCAGTATTCTATTCTGAGCTTAGTATGTTACCTGTTGTTAAAACATACTGATTTTTCTGAAATGCATTGGTGAGTTCATTGAACAGTTGTTAAACACATGCTGGTTAATGTTTATTTCAAAAGGCCTTCTTTTTTTTTAATTCTGCCAAATAAAAACTGAAATTATGGCATTCTTTTTATTCTCTGCATCTCTTTTTCTTTCCATATCATACACACTAGAAAGGCAGAAAATTTACTTATCTATATCTATATAGATAATACTTTCTTTAAAGTTTGTCTTTGAAAATCTGAAAGGTCCGTAATTTCCTGCTAAGGTGGCATCTGTTGTCCTATAATGTCCCATAGCCACTGCTCAAGAATGACTTACTTTCTCCTTTGCTGCAGAAGCAGTGAGATTCTTTTTTTTTTTTTTTTTTTTTTTTTGGTGATGGAGTCTCGCTCTGTTGCCCAGGCTGGAGTGCCGTGATGCAATCTCGGCTCACTGCAGCCTCTGCCTCCCAGGTTCAAGTGATTCTCCTGCCTCAGCCTCCCAAGTAGCTGGGACTACAGGTGCATGCCACCACGCCCAGTTAACCTTCTGTATTTTTAGTAGAGACAGTGTTTCACTGTGTTAGCCAGGATGATCTCGATCTCCTGACCTTGTGATCTGCCCACCTCAGCTGGGATTACAGGCGTAAGCCACCATGCCCAGCGAAGCAGTGGCCACCCAAAGTGCTGGGATTACAGGCTTGAGCCACCATGCCCGGTGAAGCAGTGGGATTCTAAGGATAGGAAACAGATTCTAGTTGAAGAGATACTAAATGATAAAGTATACTGTCTTAGCTGTGAAATCAATGAATGAGTCTTTTAGGCTGGAAGTAATCTTAGGGGCAAGCTACCTCATCTAATTCCATTAACATTAGTGGTCAGGTTGCTGATCTGATGTCACAGAGCTGGAATTCAAACTATTGATTTCTATTGAGGCCGAGTATGTATTGTTTAAATGCTAAGAACAGAATTGGGAATATGTTTATGTTAAAATACATAGATGGAGAAAGAGTAAAGCATTTTCTTCCTAATACAGCAATGAACTGCTAACAGTTTAGTAACACAGAAGACTTTTGTATGGTTAAAGAATAGAATGAATGTATAAATTTGCATATTGGGTTCAATAAGTTGTTGTTTCAACAGACACTGCTTTTCTTTATCAATCAGAATCCTGAGGTTGGCTTGAAGCCTGTGTGGTATAGTCCCAAAATTTTCATTGAAGGTGCTGATGCAGAGACTTTTTTGGAGGGTGAGATGGTTACATTTATAAATTGGGGCAACCTCAACATTACAAAAATACACAAGTAAGAACTTTTTGTTTGTTTTCAAATAAACATAGGAGAAAAGTATTTTATTTGTATTTACTTATTAAACATTACCAAATTCAGACCCATACATGTTGCTGACTAGTAAATCTGCCCAGACATAGCTACTGCAAATTCTGGACACAAGTTAAATTTTTTTCCATATATCTTTCAGTTTACTAACAGACTATCAAGATGTCTTTTATTTGTGGTGTTGAAAATTACTACATCTGGATATAAAAAATAGTTGTAATGCTTTAATGAGAAATTACATGATAAAAAGGGACTCTATACAGTTGCATGACATGGGGATCTTTTAGATAGAATTTATATGTATAACATAATCTTTATACTAAAATTTACTTTAAAACTGATTGGTTAATAATTAATTTGACTTTCTAGTTACTATAGTGTGCTACACTTAGGAATATGATCTTCAGATTCTATAAATGAAACGTATGCTTAAGACTGATTTATGCAAACTCTGAAATCTTAATTGCGTAGTTATTACATATGATTGCAAGTAACTGCCAAATGTTTTTAAACATAGTAATTCAAATTTTACAATGCTTAATGCAGGTGACTTTAAGTTAATAAATATATACATGTTCCTCATCAATTGTATGTGAATCTGTTCTCTAGTTGATTATTAGTATCTCGATGTCAGTGATTATGTTGTATTTATTAACCAATATATGTCTGGCGTGTTAGAAGCTCAAATAAATGTTTGATTTGGAATTTTTCCAAAGAAAATTTCTTATCCATTTATTACAAAATAAAACAATAAATTATTTTATAATAATATAAAATTATTATAGAACAAAATAATGAATTTATGGCAGCTGTGGTTAATATTTCTTTGAATACTTTTAATCTTATATCTAGAAATGCAGATGGAAAAATCATATCTCTTGATGCAAAGTTGAATTTGGAAAACAAAGACTACAAGAAAACCACTAAGATCACTTGGCTTGCAGAGACTACACATGCTCTTCCTATTCCAGTAATCTGTGTCACTTATGAGCACTTGATCACAAAGCCAGTGCTAGGAAAAGACGAGGACTTTAAGCAGTATGTCAACAAGAACAGTAAGGTAACCTTCCAAAGAAACAATATTTCACCTTTTAAATTTTTCTTTAGAATTAAAAAAATCAATTTTATATATTTCGGATCCTCAGATAAAATGGATAAGATGTGTAGAATTTTATTTAAATCAAAAGATGTAAGTTGGCCGAGCATGGTGGCTCATGCCTGTAATCCTAGCTCTTTGGGAAGCCAAGATGGGTGGATCACTTGAGCTCAGGAGTTCAAGACCAGCCTGGGCAACATGGTGAAACCCCGTCTCTACAAAAAAAAAAAAAAAAAAAAGATGTAAGTAATGTTTCCATTTTATAGATGATACGAAGTGAAAAACAGTGAGGTTGAGTAACTTACCTGAGGACAAACAGTAAATAGTAGAGTTGGGATTCAAATCTGACCCTCGTATTTAAGCCTTACGCCAGCATGCCTTTCACTTAAGTCTATTACATGCTTCTTGCATCATAGTTCATATTTATAGCAGGGAAATTATTTCTTCTGGAATGCTAATCAAGTTATTTAAAAGGTTTTTTGAGGCCAGTTTATGAATGTTAACTTTTAAAAATGTGATAAATTGAATTGTCATTTAACACTTCACCGTTTCATTGTGTGTCTTCAAGTAGTGAACTTTTTAACATATCTGTTTAAAATGGGAGTATTTTAGTTAGTGGAAACTGCTTGCATTTTAGAGTTATTTTACTACTCTGATTTTGAGAAAGTATACTTTGGTTTTATATCATCTTTACAGCATGAAGAGCTAATGCTAGGGGATCCCTGCCTTAAGGATTTGAAAAAAGGAGATATTATACAACTCCAGAGAAGAGGATTCTTCATATGTGATCAACCTTATGAACCTGTTAGGTAAGTAAATGTAACTGAACGTCTAAATGAAAATGCTTAAAGTTGTTATAGTGAGTAATATTTTAGAAATTGAACTTTCACTAAAATAACGTACCTAACAGTTTTCTTTCTCAGTCTCTTTCTCAGTTTTGTTTTATATTTAACATTTTAGACAAGTAATTTATTTTAACAAGTGATCTTTGAAACAACATGCACACTGAACATTAATAAATTATTCATTTCTGAAATTAAACCTCTTATAATTAACTTTCCTGTAGCCCAAGTATAAAGAACAAAATTTCAGTACTGTATATTACGTATCTTTGGGTGAAAATTATTACCATTATCTTTTTCTTTGTAGTGTATTTTCACTAGATAAATGGTACAAACAGCGTACATTTAGAGGGAAAAAAATAACCAGTATTTGTATTTTTTTTTTTAACCATGAAGTAATAGGATTATTAGAAGGAGAACTCTATGTAAATTTTTGCCCCTTTTTTTCTTTTCTGTTTGTCTCTGCTATTTTTTTAAGTGATATCTCTGTAACTGTGTAGTCAAAACGCCTCTCCTGAGATTTAGTCTTGTGAATCTAACTGCTTTAGATATCTGTGAATAGATTCTTTCAAGCATTTCAAATTCAACGTGTTCAAAATTCCAGGATCTAGGTGTCATCTTTGATGTATTCTTCCCCTTCATCCCTTTTTTCACTCAGCAAACTCTGTCGTTTGTGTTGCCCATCTGGTCCATCTTTGTGGATCCACTGCTCTGCCTTATTTCAGGCTATAGCATTGCTTCCTTGATTGCCAAAACAGGCTCTCAGGTATCTCCTTGCCTCCAATTTCATCCTTTTTCTGTTCAGTTTTCACATACCCACCAGTCTGAAAATTTAAGAGTAACAGTTTTATCACATTTCTCTACTGTTAAAAAATCTCTGTTAGTAGGGCAGCCACTATGACTTATGCCTATAATCCCAGCACTTTGCAAGGCTGAGGCAAGAGGATTACTTGAGGCCAGGAGTTCAAGACCAGCCTGGGCAACATAGTGAGACCCCATCTCTACAAAAAATTATAAATAAAGAATTAACCAGGCATGGTGGTACACACCTGTAATCCTCACTGCTCAAGCAGGTGAGCGGCAGGATTACTTGAGCCCGCAAGTTCAAGGTTACAGTGACCTATAATTGCACCACCGCACTCCAGCCTTGGTGACAGAGCAAGACTCTCTCAAAAACAAACAAACATTATTGTTAGTTTCAGAGTAAAAGCTAAACTTTTGAATTTGATATGCAAGATTTTTCATGTTACGGCGTCTCTTGAGCCATACGTGTTGGAGTTTTCTTGCCCTGATCCCTTCTTTTTAACATATGTACCAAATTGCCTGGGGCTTTTCAAAAGCACTTGATACCTTTTCCTGGAATGGCCTTGTGGCTTTTTCGTCATATGAGTAACCTTATTCATTTTAATATCACATTTCCTTTAGTCACATAAGCTCACGCATGCATACAGTGTAGCATAGTGCCTAATAGTTGCTAAGCCCTCCTTAAGTATTTAGTAATGGTGGTGGTACCACCAACTAAAATAACAGAGTAGGTTCTCATTTTATTCTTAGAAAGTTTTTGAACTTTTCAACAAATAGTGCTAGAAGAACTGAACAGCTACACATGAAAGAGTGAAGTTGGGCACTTTCTCATATCATATACAAAAATTAACTCAACATTTATCAAAGACCTAAATGGAAGAGCTAAAAACTATAAAACTCTTAGAAGAAGACGTGAATGTAAGTCTTTGTAACCTTGGCAATGCTGTTTTGGATATAACACCTAAATCACAATCAACCAAAGAAAAAAAATAAATTGGACTTCATCAAGATTAACATATATTGTGTTTCAAAGAAAGTGAAAAGATAAGTCACAGAATGGGAGAAAATATTTGCACATATGTCTCTTAAAGGACTTGTATCCAGAAGAGAACCCAATTAACAGTGGATTTAAGTAGACATTTCTTCAAGCAGATGTACAAATGTAAGCACATGAAAAGATGCTCAGCATCATTAGTTGTTAGGGAAATTCAGATCAAAATGACAATGAAATATCATTGCATACCACTGGGATGGCTGAAATAAAAAAAGACAATAACAAGGGTTAGAAATGTGGAGAAATTGGAACCCATATGTATTGCTGGTAGGGTTGTAGAATGGTTCAGCCACTTTGGAAAAACAGTTGGATGATTCCTCCAAAAATTAAACACAGAGTTACCATTTGATCCATCAATTCCATTCCTGCGTATTTGCCAAAGAAAAAGAACATGTTCACACAAAAATGTGTACATGAATGTTTACAGCTGCATTATTCATAATTGCCAAAAAGTGGCAATAGATTATTGCTAATTACTATACCCTTTGAAATTGAGAAATTCTTATAAATTATTATTTTTTTAAGAGACAGGGTCTCACTCTCACCCAGACTTGAGTGCAGCGGCGTGACCTCCCCAGGCTCAGGTGATCCTCCCACCTCAGTCTCCTGAGTAGCTGGGGCTACAGATATGTGCCACCACACCCATCTAGTTTGTGTATTTTTTGTAGAGACAGGGTTTCACCATGTTTCCCAGGCTAGTCTTGAACTCCTCAGCCCAAGAGATCCACCTGCCTTGGCCTCCCGAAGTGCTGGGATTACAGATGTGAGCCACCATACCCACCCTTAAATATTTTAAAATAAATAAATGTTTTACAGAAATTTTTCTGCTTGTAAGCAGATTAGGTGTGGTATGTAGACAAATTTTCTTGAAGTCAAGAGTATCATTAACATTCACTAACGCCCTTTCTAGTGGCAGGCATAGCAGATATAATTTTGCCCTGGACATAGTTTGTTCATATGGATGAAAGTTCATAGATTGGAAGTTTGTAATAAGGACTGTCAATTTTTTTTCTTTTTTTTTTTTTTCCATTGAGGCAGAGTTTCTCTCCTGTTGCCCAGGCTGGAGTGCAATGATGCAGTCTCAGCTCATTGCAATCTCCATCTCCTGGGTTCAAGCGATTCTCCTGCCCCAGCCTCCCAAGTAGCTGGGATTACAGGCGCCCGCCACCATGCCTGGCTAAATTTTTGTATTTTTTAAGTAGAGACAGGGTTTCACCATGTTGGCCAGGCTAGTCTCAAACTCTTGACCTCAGGTAATCCACCTGCCTTGGCCTCCCGAAGTGCTGGGATTAGAGTCATGAGCCACCACGGCTGACCAATTTTTTTTTTTTTTCTTTGGAGACAGAATCTCGCTCTGTCACGCAGGCTGGAGTGCAGTGGTGTGATCTTGGCTCACTGCAACTTCTGCCTCCCGGGTTCAAGTGATTCTCCTGCCTCAGCCTCTGGAGTAGCTGGGACTACAGGCACCCGCCGCCACGCCTGGCTAATTTTTTGTATTTTAGTAGAGACGGGGTTTCACCGTGTTGCCCAGGCTGGTTTTGAACTCCTGAACTCAGGCAATCCACCCGCCTTGGCCTCTCAAAGTGCCAGTATTATAGGGGTGAGCCACTGCACCTGGCCAAGACTGTCAATTTTTATTTATGCATTTGTTGTTTGTAAAACTATTCTGAAGAGCCTCTGATTTGAATAGTAAGACAATGGACTATTTTATACTTCAAAAAGCATTAACTGGACAGGTGCAGTGGCTCACACCTGTTATCCCAGCACTTTGGGAGGCTGAGGTGGCCGGATCACTTGAGGTTAGGAGTTCAAGACCAGGCTCTACTAAAAATACAAAAATTAGTGTGGTGGCATGTGGCTGGTAATCCCAGCTACTTACAGGCTGAGGCAGGAGAATCACTTGAACGCAGGAGGTGGAAGCTGCATTGAGCTTAGATCATATCACTACATTCCAGCCTGGGCGACAGAGCGAGACTCTGTCTCAAAAAGGAAAGAAAAAAAGAAAGAAAAGCATTAACTTAGTGCCATTGAATTTATCTAGGAATTCAGTGTTTATTGCTGTTCAGATAATTTTGTTCAAATAAACTATTTTGTCCCTTTATTTTCTTTTTAGCCCATATAGTTGCAAGGAAGCCCCGTGTGTTTTGATATACATTCCTGATGGGCACACAAAGGAAATGCCAACATCAGGGTCAAAGGAAAAGACCAAAGTAGAAGCCACAAAAAATGAGGTAATGACTTTTACGGATATGTGTATAAAAATAAATGGTCTTTCTATCCCAGGGTTTAGAATATATTTCTTTACAGATGATTATCTTTCTTACTGTGGAGACTGAAGAAGACAGTTAAGTCTTGCTCTTTGCATTTTGTTGTTATCCTTTCATGTAAGATTTTAAAATCTCACTCTGTCACCCAAGGCTGGAGTGCTGTGGCACGATCTGGGCTCACTGCAACCTCTGCCTCCCGGGTTCAAGCAATTCTCATGCCTCAGCCTCCTGAGCAGTTGGGATTACAAGCGTGCACCATGACGCCTGGCTAATTTTTGTATTTTTAGTAGAGACAGGCTTTTGCCATGTTGGCCTGGCTGGTCTTGAACTCCTGACCTCAGGTGAAACTCCCACCTCGGCTTCCCAGAGTGCTGGGATTATAGGCATGAGTCACCGTGCCTGGCCAGACCCCTTATACTCTTAAGAATGATTTGCTTATGTGGGTTATATTTATCAGCATTTATCATACTAAAAACTGAGAAGTTTTAAAAGGATTTAATTCATGTAAAAATAGTAAATCCAGTTACATGTTAACATACGAAAAGTTTTTATTAAAAAAAATTTTCCAAAATAAAAATTTTAGTTAAAAGAGCAGTATGGTTTTAAATTTTTACAGATCTCTTTAATATCTGACTTAATAGCTTCTAAAAACCTGTACAAACAGTCATGAGAGAATGAGAGCGAAAAAGACAAAATACATCGTAATATAGTGAAAATAGCTGTGACTTTGCAGATCCCCTTTAAAAGGGTTTTATATACCCCTTGGGGTCTGTGGACCACACCTTGAAAATTGCTACTATATATTATTCAGTAACTCACGGAGTAAGCATGAGATGGGAAATTTGGTTGTTCTTCCCTCATTGGTTCCAGTTCCCATCTGTGCCTATCATTTTTTACATATCCTAGAAAGATAACTGGTGTTATGCTATAAGTTGGTATGTGTTCTTGAAAAACTTCATGTTCTGCAAAATCACATACCAAAAATAACAGCCGATTTTTCAAGAAAAACAGAGTTGAGGCAAACCACTAAAAACCTATGTATCTCATGCGGTTTCAGTCAGATGGTGGCTGGGTAGCAGTCATCAAAGACTCAACTGGGCTGTATTCTATTTTTATTTTATGTTATTTGAGACAGAGTATTGCTCTGTTGCCCAGGCTGGAGTGCAGTGGTATGATCTTGGCTCAGTGTAACCTCCAACTCCTGGCTTCAAGCGATTTTCCTGCCTCGGCCTCCCAAGTAGCTGGGACTACAGTCACGCACCACCATGCCCAGCTAATTTTTTTGTATTTTTAGTAGAGATGGGGTTTCGCCATGTTGGCCAGACTGGTCTTGAACTCCTTACCTCAGGTGATCTGCCCACCTTGGCCTCGCAGATTACTGGGATTATAGGCATGATCCACTGCACCTGGCCTGGGCTGTATTCTAAAATTGTTTCCTCACCTGGATGCCAAGTTGATATTGGTGTTGGCTGGGAGCTCAGGTGGAATAGTTGACTGGAATAGCTGCAAGTGACCTCTCTAGCATGGCAGTGTCAGGGTAATAAGACTTCTTAACTATCATTTAAGGCCTCCAAAAGTGAGTGTCCGGTAGATGAGGTGGAAGTAGCATTGCATTTTAGGATTTAGACTTGTAAGTCTCACATAGCATCATTTCTGCTGTACTCTGTTGGTCAAATCAGTAACAAGCTTTCTCAGATTCAGGAAAGTGCACAGAGATCCCCCTTCTTGGTGGGAGGAAAGTCAGAAAATTTGTGGACATGCTTTGAAACCTGCACACTTTTGAATAGAAATTCAATATTCAGGTACAGTTGACTGCCACTTATACCCAACTTTGCAGTCAGAGATCCTTTGCAGCTTTAAACCTGAAGGATAATAATGCTTTTCCCTGTGATGTGTAGATCTTTGAGGATATTTGTCTCCAATAGAGGCTGATACTATCAAAATTAAATTCTCATCCAGGGCTTAATGTTATGGTAAAAAATATTTTTTAAGCATCATCCTCATTAAAGGAAGGCACTTATACGAAAGGTTTTTTGGTTTTTCTTCAGATTGTCAATGTATTTCTAAAATTTTCTCTTTAATTATGAAAAGCTTGTTCCTGCATGCTTCTTTATTTGACATAAAACTGGAATACACAGGGAAAAAATCACACACAAGGCAGTGTGATTTTTTTTTTTTTTTTTTTTTTTTGGTGTTACACTCATATGTTCCCCTGTTTACTAACCATGAATGAGATGATTTATGTTGCAAATTAAATGTAGCAGAACAGGCCAGGCGCAGTGGCTTAAGCCTGTAATCCCAGCACTTTGGGAGGCCGAGGCGGACAGATCACGAGGCCAGGAGATTGAGACCATCCTGGCCAACATGGTGAAACCCTGTCTGTACTAAAAATATAAAAATTAGCTGGGTGTGGTGGTGCAGGCCTGTAATCCCAGCTACTTGGGAGGTTGAGGAACAGTAATCACTTGAACCCGGGAGGCGGAGGTTGCAGTGAGCTGAGATCACACCACTGGACTCCAGCCTGGCGGCAGAGCGAGACACTGTCTCAAAAAAAAAAAAAAAAAAGATGTAGCTGAACAAATATATATTTTTGATACAGGGTGGCTACATGAATTGTATTATTTATTTAATGTATATGCATTTATATATGCATATTAGTGTTTGAGTGTATATATAGAATCTCACTAAAAATAAATATGAGTGATTTAAGGAATTATGGGGAAGGAATTTTGAGCGATGGGTTTTTTTTACTGACATGCCCACTTTGAGAGCCTAACGCCTATGTAAAATGCAACTCTGATACTGCTTGAGATGCCTGTTAAGTGTCTAGGTAAAGATGTCTTGAAGACGTTGAAAATGCTGGGTCTGGGATCAGGACAGAATTCTGGAATAGAGATGAAAATTTTTGGAATTTATACATAAGACTCTGTGAATGTGGATAAGATTATTCTGAAAAATTAAGTGGCAGATCATTTAAAAGAAAAAAGCTGAAAGAAAGGTATAATGTGAGCTGGGTTTTAATGTTAGAAGGGTTTCAGTAGGGAAGAATGCAGTCTAGGCAGCAGAAAGCATGAGTAAAAATAGTATCTTTATTCACTCTTCAGGGTTGATTTTAGTGAACATAGCTCTAGATTTTATACACAAATAGATACCTGTAAATTTATAATTTTACACAAATGAAACTGTTCCACAACAATGAGTTACAATTATATCACAGAGTTTGATGGAGCTCTTGCCTTATCAACAATCTAGATGTATTTCCTCTCTAAAAAAATTAATAGTGATACCTAATGCTTATTGATACTCACTTTTTCTCAGCCTTTGTGACTAAGGGCTTTACATAGATTACTTTTTATTTTCCCATCAACTTGATGGGTTAAATATGGTTATCCCCCTTTTATAGTAAGGAAACAGCTTAACATAACTCAAAGTTGCACAGTGAGTATGTGGTAGAGCAGTGATTTATTCTCAAATTTGATGGATATGTTATAATTTCTTTAGTCTCCTAATGACAAAGATTTAGGGTATTTTCAGGTTTTTACTATAGTAAAAATGCTTCAGTGAGTATGTAGGTACCTCTATCTTTGTTTACGCCTGTCATTTTTCATTAGGATAAATACTTAGGAGATTATTCATTTAAGCTTTTTAAGGGATTGAAGTTTAAAGTTTCTGTTTTTAATTGGAAACATTATAAAACAATCAGTTTGAAATAATTTTGTGGGAAAACATTTAATATGAATTATTTTACTTTTGGTTTTCTCTCTTGGTAGACCTCTGCTCCTTTTAAGGAAAGACCAACACCTTCTCTGAATAATAATTGTACTACATCTGAGGATTCCTTGGTCCTTTACAATAGAGTGGCTGTTCAAGGAGATGTGGTTCGTGAATTAAAAGCCAAGAAAGCGCCAAAGGAAGATGTAGATGCAGCTGTAAAACAGCTTTTGTCTTTGAAAGCTGAATATAAGGAGAAAACTGGCCAGGAATATAAACCTGGAAACCCTCCTGCTGAAATAGGACAGAATACTTCTTCTAATTCCTCAGCAAGTATTCTGGAAAGTAAACCTCTGTATGATGAAGTTGCTGCACAAGGGGAGGTGGTTCGTAAGCTAAAAGCTGAAAAAGCCCCTAAGGTCAGTATGTTAGAGAAAGTCAAGACCACATTTTCAGTAAGTGTGTGAATTCAAACTGCTTAGGGTAGTCTCATCTTCTTATAAAACATCGACTGCTCATATTTTGATGTAATAATCAACATTGATTGATACCTGCTATGTGCCAAGCTCTGAAAATATATATAAGAAGCTCATAATCTAGTGGAGGGGTGACTTACTGGGGAAGGAAACATACAGACTCAGTGTACTCTTATGTGATGTGACTGTAATCCTTTGTGATATGTATAAGTTGCTATGTAAAGGGTTTGTGTTCTTAAGTGGCAACAAAGGTGGAAACCATTTATAAAGGATATTTAAAATCATCCTGAAGTAGAAGCAGCCATTATGGGGGAACAAAGATCACAACAAGGCACTCTTTAAGTGTGGAACCATGGTTCTCAAGCTTTACTGTACACCAGAATTACTGGCTTGCTAAAACATGGATTGCTAGGCCCTGCCCCTTGACTTTCTTCTGCAGTAGATTCAGAGCACGTGGAGAATATGCATTTCTAAAAAGTTTCTCAGGTGATGCAGATGCTACTATCCCAGGGACCATGCTTTGAGAACTCCTGGTGTAGAGGACAGTACCAGCAGAGGTAGAGGTCAGGAGGTACAAGGTGTATTCAAGGAATAACAAATGGATTGTCAAGAGCTTTTTGACCTGTGATTATCTCCAGCTTTTCATAGCAGAGCCTTCAAATTATATGACATTTTGACTGAAGTATAAATTATATTCTTGTTTCAGTATGTCCTTAGGCAAAACATTTAGCCAAGTAGGTGTGGCACCTAGTGTGAAATGGGCTTACTTGATGTAGGTAAGAGACAAAGGGAATGGCATCTGTATAGACTGTGAAAGATCGTATTTAATAATGAAGGTAGTAGTTCTACTCAAACAGCAGCATAGTTTAAGACATGATCAGATAAATAGTACTGCAACGAAAAACAATTCAGCCCCTGATGAGCTGCCAAAAATTGTAGAATTTAGGCTGTGGCACATACACAGAGAGGTATGGTACACCACTAGGCTTGACTTATGTGGCGGGAAGGGGATTTGTTCTAAAATGTCAGATCTGTTGTCCTGTCAGGGTCCTAGGCTCAGGCTGGAGAATTCAGTAAGTTCCTCACCTTACCAACAAGTTGCTGGCATCTGACATGAAACCCTGCCACCTAAGATACTTTCATTCATGAATATTTGACCTCACATTTTGAGGTCTTGCCCCAGGAGTTAATATTTTTCTGTCTCTCCATTGTGAACTGTTGAGAAATCCTTTATTAGGTCGGTGCAAAAGTAATTGCGGTTCTTACCGTTGCTTTTAATGGCAGAAACCACAGTTACTTTTGCAGCAGCCTAAATAGCCTGTTGAGATCCCGCAGAACCATGATTATCTAAAACAGCTTTGCTTCGAGGAATAAATGCTGCTGGATGTATGAGTTTAGGATATAAATTCCAGATGTTTCTTACCTCATGGGGAGGTTGGGAGCATTTTGCACTGTATCTGTTGGACACTAAATATGCCCTCCTTTCTAGGTGTAATTTGAAGAGAAGGGCTTTGGTCTTCAAATTTATTCATTGTATAAGTAGAATATATTGAGATTCTGTGCCAATTTTTGGTCAGCTTAATTATGGGTGGAATAGTAACAGAAGCAACCGTTGTAGTTGGAGTGACAGTCAACTATGAATCCATCACCCATCCTTTTGGGTTAATGGGTTACATCATGCTTTCATAAAATAACACTGTTGAGGTTATGAAAAGTCAGCTTAAGGTAAAAAGATCTAAATTTCTTTGGTAATTGGGCAGGTACTTTTATTAGGTATTTTAATACTAATAAATGTGATACTGAAATAAATCTGACTTCAGTTTAGTCTGACTTACATTTATTGAATGCCTACTGTATACCATGTCTATGTTTCAAAATATAGTAAGTTTTAATATTGTTCATAGGTTCTTGGAAACTGAGACTTTAAGCAAAATGGTGTATAACAACAATAGGCTAATTGAGATAAACAAGAAATTAAGTAGGCCAGGTGCGGTGGCTCACGCCTGTAATCCCAGCACTTTGGGAGGCCGAGGTGGGCAGATCATAAGGTCAGGAGATCGAGACCATCCTTGCTAACACAGTGAAACCCTGTCTCTACTAAAAATGCAAAAAATTAGCTGGGTGTGGTGGCGGGTGCCTGTAGTCCCAGCTACTTGGGAGACTGAGGCAGGAGAATGGCATGAACCCGGGAGGGAAAGCTTGGAGTGAGCTGAGATGTTGTGCCACTGTACTCCAGCCTGGGCAACAGCAAGACTCTATCTCAAAAAAAAAAAAAAAAAAAAAAAGAAGTTACCACGGCATATTTCTGATCTCAAAAACATCGCATTACACAAACTTCTTGTGTTTTTTTATTGTTGTTGTTGTCTTCATTTTTCTTTTTCTTTTTTAATATTTTGTCTTTTCTTTTTAAAATTATTTTTGCATTACACAGACCTCTAATAAAGACCCAAACACTTCTAATTGAAACAAATGTGAGCTGTATATACATTTAAAAAAGATGAATAAAGACAAGATAATTATTTACCCATTTATTCTAGTTCAGGGTTTTGGGTGGCCAGAGCCCATCCTTGTAGCTCAGGGCTCAAGGCAGGAACCAGCCCTGGATAAGACATCATTCCATTGCAGGGCACACTCACACACACCGACACTCAGAGCGGGAGCATTTAGACTCACCAGTTCACCTAATGTGTGCAGCTTTGGGATGTGGAATGAAACTGGAGTTCCCAGAGAAAACTCACACAGACATGGGGAGAATGCACATGCTCCACACAGACAGTGGCTTCGGCTGGGAATCACGTTTTTTTCCTCTAAAACGTTATGATGAAATGACATCAAACAAAACAATGTTATTCAAGGACCTGCTGTACTGCGTATATTTTTTCTCCGAATGCTAATAGTAGTAAATGTTTTTTCTCTTCTAAAGAACGAACCCAGTTACTAGGAATGGAACGCATTTAGCCTGCATCTGGCACTGTGTACTATACGTTTTTTAGTCCTCCCAAGAGCCATGTACAAAAATATTCAAAGAATGCTACTTTTTCTATTTGCTTGTTATAGCAACAGAGGAGAAACTGAATATGAAAGTAACTTCCTGAAATTTGCAAAGCCTAGATTAAAATATTGACCGATTCCCATGTTATTTACCTTGAGAGGTGGTGACAGTGGGGTACTCCATTGAAAGTGCTAGAGAGTTATAGTTTTACTAGCTTATCATTATTTAGCAAGTCTGTGCTTGTTTTACATTAATAATTTGCCTAAGCTTCTTAACTATTCAGTTTTCTACAAAGGTAGTTATTTTACTATGTCATGTTAAATGGTAAGGAAGGTGACCAGCTGAAGTTTTAGGTTACCAGCTTCAACTAGACTTCTTGCTCTGTTTTTTGTTTTGTTTTTAATCTTCTCTTTCCTGCTTCAGGATCAGATAGATGCTTCTATGAAAGAACTTTTAAGTGTAAAGGCAAAGTATAAGCAAAAAGACGGGCAAGTAATAAAAACTTGAAGTCCATCAAGTCTACCATCTTTTGCTCTTCTTATTCTTTTTCTCCTGCTCAGTAGGTTGCTGCATAAAATAATGGATCAAGTTGGTGTAGTGTGAGGTGCATAACAGAGAATACACCAAAGATATAATAACACTGAATACTAAGTTACTTTAAAAACTAAAGCTCTTTAAAACAGTTTTTTTTTTTTTTTTGAGACAGGGTCTTGCTCTGTTGCCCAGGCTGGAGTGCAGTGGCTTGATCATGGTTCACTGCAGCCTCGAACTCCCAAGCAATCCTCTCATCTCAGTCTCCTAAGTAGCTGGAAGTACAGGCACATGCCAGTATGCCTGGCTAATTTTTGTATTGCTCGTAGAGACGGGGTTTCACCGTGTTAAGAAGGCTGGTCTTGAACTTCTATACTCAAGCTGTCCGCCCTCCTTGACCTCTCAAAGTGTTGGGATTACTGGTGTGAGCTGCTGGGCCTGGCCGCACGCCTGTTCTTTGTAAATGAATTTTTTTTTTGAGACGGAGTCTTGCTCTGTCACCCAGGCTGGAGTGCAATGGTGAGATCTTGGCGCCTCCGCCTCCTGGGTTCAAGCAATTCTGCTGCCTCAGCCTCCCAAGTAGCTGGGATTACAGGCGCGTGCCACGACACCCGGCTAATTTTGTATTTTGTTTTTAGTAGAGACAGGGTTTCACCATGTTAGGCTGGTCTCGAACCCCTGACCTCAGGTGATCCACCCGCCTCGGCCTCCCAAAGTGCTGGGATTACAGGCGTGAGCCACCACACCCGGCCTGTAAATGAAGTTTTATTGGAATACAGCCACACTCATGGTGTACATATTGTCTATGGCTGTTTTCTTGCTACAGTTAGAGTTGAATAGTTGCAACCAAGACTCACATAGTCTAAAATATTTATTATATAGCCCTTTATAGAAAAAGTTTGCTGATCCCTCCATGGAAGAAAGAGTTTTGAGAACCATTGTAGTTAACAGTTGTTTAAAAATCAAGTAACAACAAAAATGATTATTAAATAAAAATAATTCACAATTGTTTTGTCACTAATGTTCTCTCTTTATGCCATACCCAGTCTATGTGGAGGGGAGTTGAATCACCATTTGCTTCTGTAGTTGCAGCATTTTAATTCACGGCACCTTGTGTTTTATGTCCCCAATAATTCATCTTGCCAATCTTTGCTCTTTTATTTTTTACACCAATGTTATTGTTTTTTAAAACCCAAACCACAGTTTATCAGGAAAGGACATACATCCCTGTACCCTTTTGTCCATTAAGCAGGTTGTTCTAGGAAGCCACCACCCTGCACTCTCACCCCAGATAGCTTTAAGATGTCTCAGGCCAAAAGATAAATGTTGCAGGGAAGGAAACCAGAAAAAAGCCTATCTTTTTCTTGATGTTGTTTGTAATTCTTATTTGGGATGTGTGTAGTGAATTCCAGCTATATCTATTTAGTACTTAATGCAAAATTGATTTTGATCTAAACAAATATAAATACATCTTACATCAGATTATGGTTCAGGATACTTCACAAGACTTACATCAGCTTGGGGATCTTCTGGAAAATCTTCAGAATTTGTGTTAATTGATTTGTATCAGAGAAAAATAGCAGGTAAATTGTGATTTAGGTAAACGAATCAGCCCAGTTGATAAGCAGGAGAACAGGTGTTGTGTTCTAATTTAGGTTTGATGTCAGGATCTGGGCTCTACCCTGTGCTGTATTGGCTCCTAGAATCAGGTTTCAGTAATCGGTTATTCCTTACAGGTGTAGGTATTTAGCTATGCACAACTGGTTAATTATTTTCTTAAAATGCCTCTCTTTGCAACCTGTGAACTTTTAGTTTACTAAGTCTCCTAGCAGACTTTAAAAAATATAATACAAGCATCATCACTCTCTTCCCTCACTCACTTGGAAGGATTTTCTGTTCTGATTACCTTTCATTCATCCCCCTCCCAACCAAGTGAGAATCTCTGCTTTCAGGAGTCATCATTACCAATGTGTGTAGATATAGTTCTCTTAGATATGCTAGTAAGGAGCAAAGGTGAGTGGTAATAAAATTGGAAAAAACAAGTCTGAAAAAAGTATTTTTTGAAAAAAGTTTTTTCATTTAGAATCGAGATATCCAGGCTATTTTGAAAGGTTCTAGTATTTCAAATGGATAATGTTCCAGGTTTTTTTTTTTTTTTTTTTTTTTTTAAGGTCACTCCTTTCCCCATGGAGAAATGTTTCCATCTAGTGGCTGCTGAAAAAATAGCTGTTTGAGTACTCATTCTGAATGTAATCAGAATGTAATAAAAAAAATTGTCCATTTTCTCCATTTTATTTAACTTTCCAGTTTTTAGTCATAACATTAGCATCACTTTTACTTATTTCCAATTCCCATCTTAAACCTTTACCAAAGTCTTTTGTATAGGTTGTTTCTTTTCTCATTAATCCACATCAGCAATTATTTGCTGAAAACCTTTTCTGTTTGTATTGGCATACGTTAGGTAAGTTTAAAACAGTCTTTGTCCACTAACAACTTAAAATCTACTAGCAATGCTCTCTCAGCTTCTGCTGTTGTATGATATTGTACTAAATCATAGTATACCACCCAATTTCTCTTTGTAAATGCCTTTTGATCCAGAAAACTAGTATATTAAGAGATAATTTGTTCTCCACCCATCTGTTCTTCATTGTGTATTCTAAGAGACAAATTCAAAGTAATAGTCAAACATCTCTTTCAAAAAGCAGTTTTCCTAGCATGTTACTAGGATTAAAATGCACATTTAGATCATTGTTTTCTGTAATCCTTAGCAAACCGTAGTGGTCAAGATCACAGCCTCTGGAATAAACCCGAGATTCAAATACTAGCTCTACTACTTATTGTGTAACTCTGGGGAAGGAACTTAATCTTTCTAAACTTGACAACTTCTCTAAGGGTTGTTTTGAGAGTTAAATAAAATAACATGTAAAGCACTTAGTGTAGTGTCTGGCACAGACTAAATATGCCATAAAATGATAATGATACTTTTCATATTATAATTCAAATTCTCTCAAGAATCTTTAGGTACCTTCTAAGTCATCAGGGAAGATTGCATAGTGGTGATTAGTATAATTTTACTCTTTTTGGAAAAATAACCTGAGTAATTTACTTAGTTATCTAGAATATTCCATTTCCTAATGGGAGGGGAAATATATGAATATATAGCTTTATTAAGGGTATCTCATTGAATAACAGAGTGGTTTGCTCACCTTACTTTTCTCCTTTATAACGTTTCAAATTATAATCTTGGCGAACGGGGTTTTTTTTTTTTTTCCGTGTGAGAAGTGCCATCTGACTTTAAGCTCTAATGAATACCTGCTTATAGTGTAAAATGGAGCTTCTTTCAAATAGTCATCTTTTTCTAGAAATAGTTGCAGGGAAGTTCCTTCTTTTCCATTTTTATTTTAGCTGGTGGAAATTTCCCTTTTTTTCCCCCTTGATTCTCATATATCTGATTAACTTGGCCCTTTTTCTTGAGATAAAGTAGTTTCTGCTGTGAAAACTCTTTCCTAAAAACAGAATAAACAAGAGACACAACAGGAGTACAAATCAGACAATCTACTCTCATCTTCTCTTTGTACATTTTCTCTTAATTTTACTACCTTTGTGTGGTACCTGGTATGACACTCTAATAGGCAGAAAACGTTATAAAGTAGCTGGACAAGGAAATGTGCTTTGCTGCCTCATAGATGCAAATTTTTTGAAGGTCTACCACTGGTATCCTGCATTCCTCTGATGCCCATTTGAGTATTCTTCATGGCTTCTGCCTGGTTTCATTTAGCTATCTGGAGCATTATTCGAATGTAGCAGTAAAAATTGGATAGGGTGATTTGGAGACACTTTTCCTATCTATTTTGATTGATACCTCCAAGTTCCCAGTGGTACACTGGTTTGTGGTGAGATAGTAGCACCATTTCAGGTAAGGTGTCCAGCTTGGGCCCTTTGCCTGTGTTGCTGTCATTCTCTGCTAGAGAGTCACAAGTGTCTCGGTGGGGCTGAGTATATCATTCTTTTTTATTATTATGTTGAAGTATCAGAGATTAAAATATATAGGTAAGTGTCTAAAAACTTCAACATGCTTTCTCATCTCATTGTCAGTTTGTAAAATTGATATAACTATTCATTAGTTGGACCCAAACTTCCTTTTTTTTCCCAAAGTTGTATTTAATTTCTGTTTAATAAGCTGTGGAAAGTAAGGTTTGTATAGGCAAAGCCATTGATCTGATCTTTGTTCTGATTTTGTGAATTCTGACTTCACTATTTATAGACCTAGGTCTTGACACTGACAGTTTACTTAGATGTTCTATTATTTGTCTGTTTACTTAAGTAAAATAGAAAGTTACACTGTTGTATGTTGAATTGTATTTTTGTTTATTTCTTCAGCTTATATATAATTTATGTTTTTAATTTAGCTTTATCACTTATTTTAGGCTGATGATTTAACATAGGTTTCCCCATGATTAACTTATGGGAATGATTTGCTGATAATTAAAGATTTTTAAATGGCATTGAAATTTCCAGAAATTTCCAAAGTTTTATAAATATCTCTTTCTCTCTTTTATTTTAGGCTAAAATAAATGAAGCTGTAGAATGCTTACTGTCCCTGAAAGCTCAGTATAAAGAAAAAACTGGGAAGGAGTACATATCTGGTCAGCCCCCATTATCTCAAAGTTCGGATTCAAGCCCAACCAGAAATTCTGAACCTGCTGGTTTAGAAACACCTGAAGCGAAAGTACTTTTTGACAAAGTAGCTTCTCAAGGAGAAGTAGTTCGGAAACTTAAAACTGAAAAAGCCCCTAAGGTTAGTGTGTTATTTTGTTTCTATGCTTTTGTTTTTTATGTTTCAGGGTATTGTCTTTGCCTCAAGTGTTTTCTGCCCCATCAAATCTGGCTAGCTTCTACTCATATTTCAGTTCTTAATTCTCTTACCTTGCCTTTTAGAGAAACTTTGTTGATTGTTTCTTACGCCAACTAGATTTGACTGGATGTTTTCATATGACACTGCCCATCACTGACATAGTACTTAAACAGACTGTATTTTAATTGTTAAATTGTTTGTTTCCCTCCAATCTGTAAGATCCAGAATAGTGACCTAGACCCTGGCACAGTGCTCACCCATTGAAGGCCCTTAATATTTACCTTGTTTTTCATTCTTTCTTCTAAAGCTCTGTCAAACTGAAATAGTAGGTTTTATTTTGAGCTCTTAGTAGTTTGTGCTAGTTCTGTAAGTGTGAATTCTGTTATCTTTTTAGGAGTAGGTTTTTCTGTACAGATTCACATGAGCGGAAGACAGTTGTAGTTTTGAAATTTAACTTTATTAGAACTTGATAACTGTTATCTCATCTTTATAATTGTGAAATGTTCAACTTATGTAATTTAATGGCTCTTAACTTAGATTCCTATGGAATACATGTTAGATACCAGTGCTTTCTAGTAGAACTTTCTGCAGTGATGGAAATATGCTATAACAATATTGTCTAATACAGTAGTCATTAGCCACATATGGCTATTGAGCATTTGAAATGTGATTGTGGTGATTGAGGAAGTGAATTTTTAATTTTATTTACTTTAAATTAAATTCAGCCACATGACTACTATTTAGATAATGCAGTTATAGACTGTGCTATTTTCCAGTCACAGTTTTGCACAATTCTGTCCCTGTTTATCATAATCTTTATAATTTCAATAGTTGGTGTAACACCTACCCCAAACCCCTCTGTCCCCAAACCCCTGTCTTTAATTGTGTTTGCAGATCTACTTTTAAACTTTGGACAGATCCTTTTGTAGTTCCTAAGTGTGATGGTTGGGTTTTCACACTCATATGTGAGATATGCCTCCCTCAAACCTTATCACCACCTGGGCACATTCCCCATCTGATATTGGGGGAAAAAAGAAAGCTTTGAGCATTGTATTTGTTTAAGTGTGCTTAGACAATGACTTGAGTTAAATACTGTCTTCTCTTTTTCCTCTTTTGTTAAACTAAAGGATCAAGTAGATATAGCTGTTCAAGAACTCCTTCAGCTAAAGGCACAGTACAAGTCTTTGATAGGAGTAGAGTATAAGCCTGTGTCGGCCACTGGAGCTGAGGACAAAGATAAGAAGAAGAAAGAAAAAGAAAATAAATCTGAAAAGCAGAATAAGCCTCAGAAACAAAATGATGGCCAAAGGAAAGACCCTTCTAAAAACCAAGGAGGTGGGCTCTCATCAAGTGGAGCAGGAGAAGGGCAGGGGCCTAAGAAACAGACCAGGTAATGAATTGCAGAAACTTCATTTGAAGCAAAGCAGTGAATGAATTCAACTCTTAATAGTTTTTAAAACAAATTTTGACTGGTTTAACCATCACATTAAGTTAGAGAACGCTAAAGCTACAATGTCAGCAGATAGCATTTATTGATTTTCCATTTAGTTTTAAAAATAGGTAACACATTTGTTTGGTTCAAGAATCTCAGAATATAAGAAGTTCCTGTGCGTGTTTCCCATCTTTCCGGTTTCCCCACCACTGTAATCAGTCGGTAGCCACTGTTAACAGTTTCTTCTGTATCTGTTGAGCGATTTTCATTTATTATTCAAGTAAATACAGATACACACACACACACACACACACACACACACACACACGTATTTTCTCTCCTCCTTTTTAAACATGATTGGTAGCCTAATTATACACATTGTTTTGCACCTTAAGCAGATTTTTTTCAAATGAAGATCTTTTGTGGGGACTAAGTGAGAGCTTCATTCTCAATTTAAAAATTGATAGTTTAAATATAAGACAAAACTGACTAAAGACAAAACGGTTGGATAGAGGGCTCTTTAAGGATCTTCCAATCTGTATAAATAATGTACAGTCATACACCACATAATGATGTGTCAGTCAACAGTGGACTACATATATGACATTGGTCCATAAGATTATAATGGAGCATGTATGGAAACCTGATATATGGCACTTGATATTGGCATTGCAGATCAAGTGGGGGAAATTATTGATATTCAGTAATGTTGCTGGGATACTTGGTTTTCCATATAAAAATATACGTATATCATCTAGGTTTGTGTAAGTACAAGCTATGATGTTTGCACAATGATGAAATCACCTAACAGCGTATTTCTCAAAATGTATTCATGTCATTAAGTGACACATGATTGTAATTTTTTGTCTGTTTCCACAATTACAGTGAACTTTGTGATGGGTTTCCCTTAATGGCTTAATAAGAAGAAAAAGCTGTTACTGAGATACTTTGGTTTTAAATTTGTTTAGCTGAGTATCAAATTTTGCTGCCCCTTAGCTCTCATGTCATATACACAATGTCTCTTTAAACAAGAGAATGCAACAGTTATTTTTCCTTTTGACTATTAAACTGAATAACCAGAGTTATAGCGGGTAGAAGAGAATGTAGAACTTCTCACCTTTTACTTTCTTAGTGCCTGTGAAAGTGCTAGGTTTCACAGAGTTATTTTGTTGAGGTATGTCATAGTGAAACAATGGAGAATGCAAATGCAAATACATTAAAATTTTTAGCCAGTAAAACCTTGTTTCTAAACTCCAAAAAGAGACCATCTCTATCCTGAATAATTGTTGATATTTCAACAAAATGATTATTGTCTGAAATAGTTTTTTATTGGAGACCTAGTTTATTTTACAAGCATCTATCTCTGCAACTTTTATTCTAGTTAAAAGAAAAACTTGAGGCCAGGCGCGGTGGTTCACACCTGTAATGCCAGCACTTTGGGAGGCTGGGGTGGGTGGATCGCTTGAGGTCAGGAGTTTGAGACCAGCCTGGCCAACATGTCAAAGCTCCGTCTCTACTAAAAATACAAAAAAATTAACCAGGAATGGTGGCACACACCTGTAATCCCAGCTACTCGGGTGGGGGAGGGGGGCTGAGGCATGAGAATCGCTTAAACCTGGGAGGTGGAGGTTGCAGTGAGTCGAGATCGCACCAGTGCACTCCAGCCTGGGCGATGGGGTGAGACTGTTTCAAAAAAAGAAAAAGAAAAACTTACATAAATTTGGCTAATATGCACACATCAGTACACACATATATGTGTGTGTATTTATAGCCATTGTTTTTATTACTTTTTAGGTGTTACTTTCAGTGAAACAGTGATCTTACTATAATTTTAACTGGCATAAGATTCTTCTTTTTTAGTGGGAGAATAGGTGTGAACAGGCTGTGTCTCTATTATAAATACATTGCCTTAAAAAGAACCTTGTAAAAGAGATGTCTGCATAGAATCATAGCTTTTGTTACATTTGGCTTTCCTAGATTTTGTGGACAATATCTCTCAACTTTTTAAGAGATGTCTCTGCTGTTTTTGTTTCTTTTTTTTTTTCTTTTGAGATGGAGTTTCACTTTTGTTGCCCAGGCTGGAGTGCAATGGCACAATCTCGGCTCACTGCAGCCTTTACCTCCCAGGTTCAAGCGATTCATTCTCCTGCCTCAGCCTCCCGAGTAGCTGGGATTACAAGCATGCGCCACCACGCCTGGCTCATTTTGTTTTTAGTAGAGACAGGGTTTCTCCATGTTGGTCAGGCTGGTCGCAAACTCCTGACCTCAGGTGATCTGCCTGCCTTGGCCTCCCAAAGTGGTGGGATTACAGGCATGAGCCACTGTGCCCAGCATTTCTACTGTTTTTTTAGGTTAAAAACATTATCTTAGGGGCTAGGCATGGTGGCTCATGCCTGTAATCCCAGCACTCTGGGAGGCCAGAACAGGAGGATTGCATGAGGCCAGGAGTTCAAGACTGGCCTGGGCAACATAGCGAGACCCTGCCTCTACCAAAAAATAAAAATAAAAAAATAAGCCAGATGTTGTATGCACTTGTAGTCCTAGCTACTGGGGAGGCTGAGGCAAGAGAATCTCTTGAGCTGAGGGGTCCGAGGTTGCAGTGAGACAGGATCACACCATTGCGCTCCAGCCTGGGTGACAGAGTAAGACCCTGTCTCAAAAACAAAACAAGAAAACAACAACGTTATCTTGGGAATGAATATAGAAGAGTTACAAATACAGAAATAACTCATACTGAAGAAAGACTAATCTATTTTGAACTTTAGAGGTTTATTTTTATTCAACCTAAAAGCAGTTGCTGAATGAAGATATTTATCTTTTACTTTTCATATCTGCAGGTTGGGTCTTGAGGCAAAAAAAGAAGAAAATCTTGCTGATTGGTATTCTCAGGTGAGTATGCATTCAGTTGATTTTTATATTTTAAGTCTCTCAATGGCTGCTTTTTATGTTCAGATTCTAAAATACGGGCACAAAGGCAATAGTAATAATGTTGTATAATGCCTTTAATAATACACAGTGTAGTCATTTAACATGACACTATTTTTCAACATGTTAACATAAAGTCTTGAATTGAAAAGTAGTACCATGAGATAGTGATTGATTTTTTTTTTTTAGGTGAGATAAAGGGATTAATTCAAAGCCACAAAGATACAGTCAATAGCAGAGGCAGGATTGGAATTCAGGTTTTTTTGTTTTTTTTTTTGAGATGGGAGTATCAGTCTGTTGCCTAGGCTGGTGTGCAGTGGTGCGATCTTGGCTCACTGCAACCTCCGCCTCCTGGGTTCAAGCAATTCTCCTGCCTTAGCCTCCTGAGTACCTGGGACTACAGGCACACGCCACCATGCCCGGCTAATTTTTGTAGTTTTAGTAGAGACTGGGTTTCACCATATTGGTCAGGCTGGTCTCGAACTCCTGACCTCGGGCAATCCACCCACCTTGGCTTCCCAAAGTCCTGGGATTACAGGCCTAAGCCACAATGCCCAGTGGAATTCAAGTTTTATGGAGAGTTTGGAACCCTGTTATATGTTGTTTTTCAGTATAGTCAGGTGTGTTTTACTTCCATTATGACCTCCTCCCACATTAAGGGGATGTATCAACAGTAGAAGCCTCCAGATTTGAATTTTGGTTATCATACTCTTGCCACTTATACTAGAATTTTGGTTCAATGTAAGCTTTAAAGACTATTTTTCTTTTAAAAAGGTCATCACAAAGTCAGAAATGATTGAATACCATGACGTAAGTGGCTGTTATATTCTTCGTCCCTGGGCCTATGCCATTTGGGAAGCCATCAAGGACTTTTTTGATGCTGAGATCAAGAAACTTGGTGTTGAAAACTGCTACTTCCCCATGTTTGTGTCTCAAAGTGCATTAGAGAAAGAGAAGACTCATATTGCTGACTTTGCCCCAGAGGTAAGTGAGCTTGCTTTTTTATTTTTTTCAATGTTCTCTGACAAACTGGAAAATATATTTTCAACTTTTAACAACCAATTTTGAAAAATATAAAGCCATTTTTGTTAAAAAGTTCTGTTTCTACCTTTATAGCAAGTAATGATTTTGTTACATTAATTAACTGACTTTTAATATTTAGAAGGTCAGTAAGTGCGTACCTTTCCTCACAGTGAACAGCAGCGACTATTTTAACTTGCCTAAATTGATATAGCAAAAATTAAAACAGAGGAAATTTGCCTGCATTTGTACTGTTGCTCCAAAATGCTGTTGAAAAAAAAAATGTTATGAAAATGATTTTTTCTTACTAGGTTGCTTGGGTTACAAGATCTGGCAAAACCGAGCTGGCAGAACCAATTGCCATTCGTCCTACTAGTGAAACAGGTGAGAATAGGCATTGGAGTGCAGGAGAATGCTCGCTGAACATTAGAGACAGCTTCTAGAGTTGAGTCTCAGCTTTTGCTTTGTGATAGGTATAATCTCTGTTGACAATATAACATTTCATAAGTGTTGATGAAGATTGAATGCAAACTTAAGTCGTCTAGAGTTTTATTCTCTAATATTCATTGTAGAGCTCTTTATCATTAAATTATAGGATTTTTAATTTAAATACTCATTTTTATGCTGTAAATTTTTAGGACTTTTCAAGGAGTTTTATTCTTAGAATAATTTTTATTGTTGGAATTGATTATAATATTGCAAATACAATTTTTATGCCATAATTATTTTTAAATTTTAATAATACATTTAAGTTTGCATTCATGTAGGGTGTTCATAGGTTGCTAAGTACTTTTACATCATCTCGTGTTATTCTTAAAACAGTGTTGTGAGGAAGGCAGGGAAAGTTACTGTGATTTCTATTTTGCAGGTAGAGAAAAGTCTCTGAAAGATTAAATGATTTTTCTGAAATTACGTATGGTAAATGGAAATGCTGTTGGAAAACTTGAGGTTTTGGGCTTTACAGTGTCTTTTAAAGTGATCATTCATCTGTAGAGTTCAGGATTGTCTGTTCTTATTGATATTTCTAGTGATACTTCTGTATAATACATTATTAATATTGTGATACCAGTTTTTTTCTCTCAGACTATTTGGCAAAGTTTTGTTTGTTTTGGTTTACTAATTATAGATCATGAGCAGGCTGTTCTAAGACAGGTATCTTCACTTTGCACTTCATTGGAGCTTTCATACTCTGAATAGGTGCATCAGATATAAATTAATTCTGCTTCTCATACATAACTGCTGGATTCAGCAAATTGTTTAGCTTCTATAAACTCAGCTTTCCACGTCTTTAAAACTGAGATTATGATACCTTATTGTGGGTTGAATGTGAGAATTGAACAGGTCAATGAATGCAGAGAACTTAACATAGAACATGACCTTTATTTGTGTTTTTAAAAACAAAATGTGAGAACCGTCAAAGTACATTAACTGTTATGTGAAGAATGTAAAATATGATCAAGTTTAGATTTGTATCCTTGAGTAATACACTTCATGAAATAGATAATACTATTCACTTATTATAAACATTGGAAATATATTTACACACATACATTTTATTTTTCAAATTTATTTATTACATTTTAATTCCTATTAATTATCTTGCTGGTTTAGCTGTTACATCCCTAAAGGAGAAATAAAGCCTTAAATGACTGTCTCTATTTTCCCGTGTCTTTCAGTAATGTATCCTGCATATGCAAAATGGGTACAGTCACACAGAGACCTGCCCATCAAGCTCAATCAGTGGTGCAATGTGGTGGTAGGTATTCACCCCCTCTTGTATTCTATTATTATTCATGTTCTTTTTTTTTTTTTTTTAAAGCACATTTTGTTTTTATTTTCAAAGGATTGGGAGTATGGAACTGTTTTTGAAGTGTTTAAGATAAATTGTAATTTTTGATTACTTATTATATAAAATGGTAATAAAAATTGGAAAGTGGCTGGGCGTGGCAGCTCATGCTCATAATCCCAGCACTTTGGGAGGTCGAGCGGACAGATCACTTGAGCCCAGGATTTTGAGACCAGCCTGGGCAACATGGCAAAACCACATCTCTACTAAAAATGCAAAAATTAGCCAGTTGCATTGGCGTGCACCTGTAGCCCAGCTACTTGGGAGGCTAAGGTAGAAGGATCATTTGAGCCTGGGAGGCAGAGGTTTCAGTGAGTCATGATTGCACCGCTGCACTCCAGCCTGGGGGACAGAGCAAGACCCTGTCTCCAAAAAAAAAATTGAAAAGCTCTTTATAATGACTAAATTGTTTTCTTGCCTCTTCCAGCGTTGGGAATTCAAGCACCCTCAGCCTTTCCTACGTACTCGTGAATTTCTTTGGCAGGAAGGGCACAGTGCTTTTGCTACCATGGAAGAGGCAGCGGAAGAGGTATAAAAAGTTATTTTCCATATTAACTATGTTCCATTATTTTTGTTCAGGTTCTGCAATTTTGTTATTTAAAATGTATGTAACACCTGTTAAAAGCAAAATCAAATTAATTCAAATGTTCATGGATTTAAGTAACTGCTTATTGGAATGTTATTATTAAGGAAATAGGCTCTTTTAAATTTTTAGGTGAAAATACTTCTGGACTTTAATGTGTAGAAAAAATTATTTTTCAGGAAATTTGCATTTTGATACTGTATATCTTTCTTAACATTTATTTTCTCATATTCTAAACTTATATATACATTTTAAAAAGTTATTTGACTTCTTTTTACATTGCTTCATTGAATATCTTTCTTAATAAGTTCACACTGGCTGCTTTAACCTTTTCATAAAAAGAGGTTTTTATTGTTCAGATTGCTTTTCCCACACAATTAGTCTTAAGTAGTGCAGTTTTATAGATCTTAATGAATAAATGTACCCTAAATTTGAACGCATTTACATTTGAAATGTTACAGGTCTTGCAGATACTTGACTTATATGCTCAGGTATATGAAGAACTCCTGGCAATTCCTGTTGTAAAAGGAAGAAAGACGGAAAAGGAAAAATTTGCAGGAGGAGACTATACAACTACAATAGAAGCATTTATATCTGCTAGTGGAAGAGCTATCCAGGTATCAAACTGCCACACAGGATTCGTAGGTCACTGTAAGCACAGTCCATGGACAGATCCAATAATTTCTTCTGTCATCACAGAAGTAGACTCTTTTAAAAAATAAGTGTTTCATGTACTTTCATATAATAATTTCAAACAAATCTATCCCATTCCTCTGTCTCCATGGTTCGTTAAGTCATAGTATGTATCCTGAATTACTACTAAAATATGAATTCCTTTTTAACTGTTGTAGGTAAAATTACTGCTATAAAAGGGGCTGCCCAGAGCAAAATGCTTGTAAATAGTATTTTTTGACTAATCTTAATCTCTTATTATGGTAATTATGCTTATAATTAAAAACCTTATTTAATGTAAAAAAAGGGAGAAAAAAAGTGTAGTGCCATTTTAAAGCATGTGATCTTATAGTAATCATTTTCAAGGGCATAATAGGTTATTAAAAATGAAGCTTATTTTTCTCTCTCTATTTTAGGGAGGAACATCACATCATTTGGGCCAGAATTTTTCCAAAATGTTTGAAATCGTTTTTGAAGATCCAAAGACACCAGGAGAGAAGCAATTTGCCTATCAAAACTCCTGGGGCCTGACAACTCGAACTATTGGTGTTATGACCATGGTTCATGGGGACAACATGGGTTTAGTATTACCACCCCGTGTAGCGTGTGTTCAGGTAAGGAAAATATTCCTGTTTATCATTCATTTTATAAAATACAAGCCATATTTACTAAAGGAAATTTGAAAGGGTGATTTTCTGAATATCATTCAGGCAGATTTCTCTGATAATAAAAACAACGTGGAATGCAGTCTGGACCCTAGTGTTTTGTAACTGTGTGTATTATTTATTTATTGTTTCTTACTCTTTTAATTTTTAAGCTACTTATATAAACATTTTTAGAAGTCATTTTTTAAAAACGGTTTATAATATGTTAAATAAGCTGGGCATGCAGGCTCACGCCTGTAATCCCAGCACTGTGGGACGCCAAGGCAGGCAGATTGCTTGAGCCCAGGAGTTTGAGACTAAGCCTGGGCAACATGGCAAAATCTAGTCTACAAAAAATTAGCCAGGTGTGGTGGCATACACTGATAGTCCCAGCTACTTGAGAGGCTGGGGGGAAAAAAAAAAAAAATATATATATATATATATATATATATACACACACACATATGAAAAATAGATTAAGTGAAATATAGTAGGTCAGATGAAAATGCATTTAGCACGGGTAAGTGATTTGCAGGTAATTAGTAGACATTATGTATAAGATTAGAAATCACACAGCTGATTTGTGTTAACAATATAGCCACTGGTAGGTTTCGACTTCTGAGAGCTCATTACTTCTGTATCTGTTTCTTTGCATACATTTGGGACATTGTGCTGGATTCTAGGTGGTGATTATTCCTTGTGGCATTACCAATGCACTTTCTGAAGAAGACAAAGAAGCGCTGATTGCAAAATGCAATGATTATCGAAGGCGGTTACTCAGTGTTAACATCCGCGTTAGAGCTGATTTACGAGATAATTATTCTCCAGGTTGGAAATTCAATCACTGGGAGCTCAAGGTAAATTCCTAAGTTTTATCTTTTACCCCCAACATCTGCAATTTGAGTTTAGATTTTCCTCTGCATGTTTTTATAAAACTTGAGGTTTCTCATTACTTTCTTCTATTTTGATAGTTGTTTTTTTCTTCTTCACTTAAACTGTTGAGCACTGACACAGTTCATAGCTTTGCAATAGTGATACCTAAATTTAAAATAGTTTTTGTGGAAGCTTATTTTTATTATGTTAGAATAAAAACGATCTCGAGTGCTTGTTTATGATTACCCTCACGTAGCTGGTATACTAAAATGTTTATGCCAGGAATTCATAAAATAAATAAGTTATTTACATAGTAAGACCACCAGAATAACAGTACATGGACATCACTTAGCTGTGTTTGTTATAGCTAATAGTGAAACATCCGAGATTAATTTTATTCTTGAGTTTTCACACCACATTGTTTCATACCAGTTTGTTGATTTTTATTTTGTTTATTAAAGCCAGTCTAAATTCTGCTTTATTGTTTGTAATATAACTTTCATGTATTGCACATTGTCATTAATACATTATCTGTGGCCTTAATTCTGTTTTATAAACTTATAACATTTTTTTCTTGTGCTGAAAGAGGGAATCTTACTGGATCTAGAAATTAGGAATCGAGACTATAAATTGATATTATAGGCGACAGTATGAGAGAATGTATTGAGATTGCAGCTGCATGCTTTCAAACTATGGAAACTCAGCAATATTGGGATTATTAGGTATTTATACATCTAGGGTTCCCAAAGTTGCTAATATTTATCATCTTATTTGTTTCACATTGCCCCTGAGGTAAATTTCCTGTGCTGAGGAATGGTAATTATATTGATAATTGTTTCCCTTTTATGTAATATACCAGCTTCTTTATATGCTTTTCTAAACATGATTTTTTTTCCATGTCATTTCCTTTTTAATTGCACTCCTTTTTGCTTACTTATAAATAGCTATTGTGTGATGCCAGTAGCAGTTTCTCTAAACTAATTTCTACTTAACATGGGCTATAAAATGTTAAAGGAGAAATTTACTGCTGGCTACTAGCGGGATTAAAAAGAAAAAACCATCCATGTTCATTCCTGAATTCTTTGTACCCTTTCCTCTTTTATTCATTTCTCATCCTTAGACTGACTTGGCTTTGTCTTTGTCACTCTTCTTTTAGTACCCTAGTGAGCCTATACTATGCTGGGGAGGTATTCTTAGTATGAGTTGGGTCTTCCACAGCTTCGTTGTCTGTATTTCTCAGGAAAGAAAATAAAGCACCTAAGTTCTAAGCTTGACGCCTCAAGTTAAAGAACATTGAGAAAGAGAGTTCACTATCTAGTGGAAGGTATTAGTTATACTTTTTAATGCCATTTTAATTCCATTTAGTCAAAGAATTTCTAAGAAAAAATATTTTAGGAGATCTGGATTTATATTTATTTGACAGCGATTGACCAAAGTGTGTGAGCGATGTGTACGCGCATTTTGAAACTTATTCAGATTAATAAATGAGCTATAATATTGTTTGATTGTGAGGCCAGAACCCAGCAACTCCTGTAATTCTTCTTTGGTACCCCTTCCTATATTATGAAAGTATAAAGGGGAAAATAATCTGAGTGAATTAACTACTTTTCTTTTTACTATGTGGAAAGAGTAAGATAATTCTGTGTTGCTATTGAAACAAAACACGAATCTTTTAAAGTTAAATTTGTAACTAGTTTTAGAAAAAAACTATCAACAAAATATTTGCCTCCTCCATGATTTGGCTTCAGATTACCTTTCCAACTTTCACTTTTCATTATCGCCTTTCATATGCCCTTTTCTCTCTTCTTCACAGACAGCCTGTTTTTCCACCTCTGTGTCTTTACTTGTGCGATTTCTTCTACCTGGGTTGTAAAATTTTTTTATCATGCAACAGTCACCAACTTATAATAAAGCAAGTCCAATACAAATAATTAAATTTTCCTGCTTGAATCATTTGAAAATAAGATGCTAACCTGATGCTCCATCACCCTACAAACATACTCTCCTACATAATCACAGCACAAGCAACATAGTACAACCAACATATTCTCCTACATAATACAATACAAGTTAGTATAGTAGTGTTCATACATTACTATAGTCTAATTCTAGACCCCCATTCAGCTTTCAGGAGCTGTCTGACTAGTGTTTCATTATAGCAGAACGACCTAGTTCAGAATTATGTGTTGCATGTAGTTATTATGTATCTTTAGTCTCTTTCAGTCTGCAGTCATTTCTCAGGTTTTCTTTGATTATTGTGATCTTGACACAGCACATTTTTTATTAGCCTTTCTATTAGCTAATTCATATTTTATGGATCCATGGTTTCCAGTATTAAGCACTGGGTTATAGAATCTGTTACTAAGGTTATTTGTTTTGATGCTCAAAGTGTCTCCGGCTTGACCATTAGGATCCCTTAAAGCTGGTTTTGTGTCCTTTTGGCATTCTCCATCATTCTTTAAGCACTTCCTTGCTGTTTGGCACAAGATGTTGTAGGCTTATCTTGTACTTTTTCTACCCTGGCCCAGGAATTAGCCATATCTCTAAGAAGCTCTGGTTCTTTTGAGTGGAGAATGGTATTTAGTGCTGGGTATGCTCATTGCTTTTGAGCTATCACTTCTCCCGGGCCTTCTCAGTAGATGGAGCTACTGAATATGTATATATATGTAGATATCCATACACACATACAGATACGTGTACACTTTTACCACCATATTTCCGTATCTATTTATGTATGTTGAAAACCAAGAGTTTATATCCGTACTTTAAATTGCAATAAAAAACCACAGGGTGGACCTGGCGTGGTGGCTCATGCCTATAATCCCAGCACCTTGGGAGGCTGAGGCAGGTGGATCATCTGAGGTCAGGATTTCACCACCAGCCTGTCCAACATGGTGAAACCCTGTCTCTGCTAAAAATAGAAAAATAGATGGGCTTTGTGGTGGGTGCCTGTATTCCCAGCTACTCAGGAGGCTGAGGCAGGAGAATCACTTGAACCTGGGAGGCGGAGGTTGCAGTGAGCCCAGATTGCACCATTGCACTCCTGCCTGGGTGACAAGAGCGAAACTCCATCTCAAGAAAAACAACAACAACAAAAACCACCACAGGATGCATTCTAGTTTTTCTCCATTTTGTGCTTGTAATTCCCTTTTCTGACAATGAAAAACCTAGCTCAAATTAACCTTAGTACATAAATTTATTAGATTAGTCACCCTGTATGCCACCAATCTCTCGTTGCCATTGCCACCCCCTCCTCTGCGTGAATGGGCTCCTTATCCCTCGTGGGCTCTGTCACCCTATACAAAGCTGTTCTCATGTGCAGATGCCCTCTTGCCTGACTCAGGTTCAGACACCCTGCTGTGGGCTACCAGTGGCCCTCTCCTTTTTCAGTGTAGGATCCAGTCCTATTGCATTTTGCTGTCATGTCCTTTTAGTTTTCTTTAATCAGAAGTAGTTCCTCAGATTTTCATTGTCATTTATGACATAGGCATTTTTGTAACTATAGGTCAGTTTTTTATAGAATGTTTTTTAATTCGGATGAATAATTTACTTATTAATTTTTACCTTCTCCAGTAACTTTTCTTCTCTCTTCCAGCTGAGGAATATTCTCTCACTGCTGACTTTCTGTATTAATTTTTGTTGTTTATATGTGTGCCTTATTTACCCTACAAAGCATGAAGCTTCTTGAGGACAAGATGTATTTCTTATTCATCTTGTAAATCTCATTGCACTTAGCACTGTATCTTACAAATGCATGTAATACATCCAGTATAACACATTGGATAAATAACTAAAGCAATAAAATAATGTAATATTTAGCATACAACAGTTGGTTCCATTGTGGTTTTTTTTTTAATATCATTTTGTAAAATAAGTCTTCCCTAGGGGTAAATAAGGACTTCTAGAGTAATATTTAAAATTTTTCCTATGGCAGTTTTGGGGTGACCACCCATCATCTAAATTGTATATGGAAGCATGTAACTCAGGAAAATCCCAAGTTAATTTTAGAGGATTATTCATTCAAAAAAATTACTTAAAATCTACTATTTATCAGATAAGGTTCTGGGCCCTAAAAATGTGGTGTTTCCCTAAGCCTTAAGGATTTTGATCCCCTTACGGGATACACATTCACAAGATTGAACATTCCCAAGTCATAAACTTGCATATAGTCTGTCCTTAAGTTGCTTTGGAAAAACCAAAGAGTATAGGGGAGTGGTTCTTAAACTGTGGTCCTAGGACCAGCAGTGTCAGCATCACTTGGAAACTTGTTAGAAATACAAACTCTTGGCCAAGTACGGTGGCTCACGTCTATAATCCCAGCAATTTGAGAGGCTGAGGCGGGCAGATCAGTTGAGGCCAGGTGTTCGACACCAGCCTGGTCAACATGGTGAAACCCCATGTCTACTAAAAATACAAAAATTAGCCAGGCATGGTGGTAGGTGCCTGTAATCCCAGCTACTCGGGAGGCTGAGGCATGAGAATCAATTGATCTTGGGAGGCGGAGGTTGTAGTGAGCCAAGATCATGCCACTGCACTCCAGTCTGGTCAACAGTGAGACTCTGTCTTCAAACAAGCAAAAAAACAAATTCTCAGGTCGCATCCCCAACCTACTCTAATAAAAGACTCTGGAGGCAGGACCCCAAAATCTGTGCTTTAACAATTCTTCCAGGTGATCATAATGCATGCTAAAGATAAGAGTACCCAGAATGAGGACTTTTCAACCAGAGAATACCACTGTATCAGGAATGAGTCAAAAATGTGTCATGTTACTGATCCCCTCAGTGGCTTGTAGCCTCAAAAAGTCTTCGTTTAACCCCATTCCTATGCAAATACGTTTTCTGGATGCTATTTTGTGAGAAAAGTTGGGAATGCTGATCTAGAAACTACTCTGTTTCTCCATGAAGAACTTGTGGGGCAGTAGATTGTTTTTTTAGGTTTATGCCTTCTTACTGGAATAGGTTTCTACAGTATCTCAGCAGTATTACCTGTTTTTTTTTTCCTCTTGTTTTTTTTTGGCTTTGCCTTTGTTTTTTGGGTTTTTTATAATTTATTGTAGATAAAGCCATGAATTACATCTGTATATTCAACTGGAGACATTCATATATCATTTTAACTGCCTCTTTTATCTTATAGGGAGTTCCCATTAGACTTGAAGTTGGGCCACGTGATATGAAGAGCTGTCAGTTTGTAGCCGTCAGACGAGATACTGGAGAAAAGCTGACAGTTGCTGAAAATGAGGCAGAGACTAAACTTCAAGCTATTTTGGAAGACATCCAGGTCACCCTTTTCACAAGGTAGTTTCTTAAAATTGCTTATGTCTCTCTCTCCAGATCTTCCACCACCTTTGAGATCTTTACCAAGGAATTTTTGGGGTTGCCCCAATTGGAAGCAATTGTTCCCTCCCTCTGAACCCCCTTGCTACTTAATTTGCCACTCTCTGGGTTTTTTACTTGTATTATGGTTATTTTTCTAAGTGCCACCTGCTTCCTACTAGGTTTTCAACAATGAAGTTTCTGTCCCCTGGACTAATTTGAGTTAATTTAGATCTAGGCTTTTATGAGATATAAATGTGAGGGCTTCAGGCATTGACTGTCATCTGCTGGGTACACATTGGCAGCACCTGGGAAGTTTTAGTAAATACCAGTGCCTTCCTAGAGATACTAATTTAATTGGACTGGAGAGGGCCTGGAAACTGTACTGTTAAAAGCTCCCCCAGGGGATTATAATATAGCCAAGGCTGAGAACCTCCTGACTGGGGTTGGGAATGAGGGATAGAGGAAGGCCTTAGGGCCGCCCTCACCTATGGAGAGAGTCATTTAGAATCACAGATCTCAAGGCAGTCAAGGCAGAGGCACCAGAAGATTAGTGGCTTAGCGTGGCACCCTGTTTTCTTTCTCTGCCTACCTGGAGCAGAAAGCAGAGAGGAAGGCCCACTACCACTGAGGATGGAGGTGCAGTTTGGGAGAGGGTAATGCCTGCATCTTATATAAGGGCACTTATATATTGATATAAGATATATATATATATATATATATATATATATTCCTCTGAATCTGGAAATATTTAAGACCAGGGAGGTTTAAAAAATAACATAGACTCCCATAGGTAATGTGTTAATGCCAGGAAAAGAATGTTGGTCATTAGAGATTTAACAGCAGTAACAGAAGTTATGATCACCTGTTGTGTGCTTAACACATTTCCCATGCATTTAAGGCTCACAATAGTGCAATGATAAGGTAACTCTGATATACTGATGGTCACTATGAGTGATAGACTTGAGATTCAAATTGAGTCCTTCTGACTCCCAGGTTGTTTTTTCATTAAATTGTGCTTATGTGTTTCATAAAACTTTGTCATATTTGTGAGAACAATTATGTATTGTTTTCTAATTTTGTTTGGTAGGGCTTCTGAAGACCTTAAGACTCATATGGTTGTGGCTAATACAATGGAAGACTTTCAGAAGATACTAGATTCTGGAAAGGTCAGAGAGTTTGGAAAACTTTTCAGTATAAGAATATTTCAGTAAATTGTATTTTGAGGCTCATTGAATTTATGCATGGTATTAATACCTTTTTAAACCAATCACATTAAAAGATAGTACATTACTCAACATTTATATATATGTATAAATATATAATCTAAATATATAGTCTGTTTTATATTTATATATGTCATATATAAATATAGTGTGTGTGTATATATATGTATATATAGTCTTTGTTTTCTACTAGCTTTTCTAAAGCATTACATTATACCATTCTGGGGGTAATACTTGTGAACTGATTACGTAAGTTTTTTTTTCCCATGCTTGATATGCTACTTTCTAAAGAACATTAATTCTGTATGTCTCCTTATTTCTTTATTGAAAATCTGTGTTATTTCAGTTTCTTGTAAGTTCCTAAAGTAACCATTGTTCTAGCTTTAGAGCTGTCATATGTGGCTGCCTAAAACAAGGTGAAAAGTCAGTTTCTTTCCATTCCCTGACTGTACATACTCAGCTCTCAATTGATTGAACTTTCTGAATAATGAGAAGAAAAGTGTTGCTTATTCTAAGCCTGTTTTTCATAATGAGGGGCTACCTGGCTCCTTAGAACTCTATAGGCTTTCCTAATTAGGTAGTTAATGGCTCTTTAAGATTTAATTGATTTTATATATTGGGTATATGCAGTTGTTTCGAGCTGAAACTTTAAAGTTTCATAAAGAAGAATTTCAGATTTGCAAAGTTATTTAATTATTGGAATGAATCACTTATGGACTTTAGCATTCTGGTATACATGTTTGAATATACAACCAATCCTGTGTCCTCAGGTTACAAGTGAGAAAACCATGGGCCAGTGTCTTAAATGAATACCCCAAACTATACAGAATTTAGATCACTCTTCTGACTAGGTTTAATGCATTTTCCTCTCTATCTTTTTTTGTGTTTTAAATTCATGCTGAGAATGAGCATGAATTTATGTAAAGCTTTAATTTTTATGGTCATAACGTATTAATACGTCTCTTATTTCTTGAGCTGGGAAAATTAATCTCTCTGGCTTTCATTTTACTATTCTGTAAAATCAGTACAAAATAGATAATATCAAAATCCTCTTTAGATCTATAATTCTTCAGTATTTAGCCTTCTATCCTTATTGGGTTATTGCTTTTGTAATTTTTCACCTTTCTGGGTTCTGTAATTTTTCACTTGACTCAAACTTCCTGCTTTTTTTTTTTTTTTTTTTTTTGTGGTACAGGGTCTTGCTTTGTTGCCCAGGCTGGAGTACAGTGCCGTGATCTTGGCTCACTGCAACCTCTGCCTCCCGAGTTCAAGTGATTCTCCTGCCTCAGCCTTCCACGTGGCTGGGATTACAGGCGCCTGCCATGACACACAGCTAATTTTTGTATTTTTAGTAGAGATGGGGTTTTGCCATTTTGGCCAGGCTGGTCTTAAACTCTGACCTCAGGTGACCCACCTGCCGTGGCCTCCCAAAGTGCTGGGATTACAGGCGTGAGCCACTGCGCCTGGCCTCTAACTTCCTACTTTTAATAGAAGGCTAGACAGTGGGTAGCCATCTGTAGCACTGTGTTTTTTCTTTCAGTCTAATTTATGATCTTGTGTGGCTGAGAGCAGTTGATGAGAAGCTGCTGAAGAAGCTGGAAGCATGTTGCTGTTACTGCCAGTGTCTCTTGGGTCTCCACCTTCATAGATGTCTAGATTTTCAGCCGCTTTACACTGTATTTCTAATATGTGGAGATTATTCACAACTTTGCTATTCCCCCCCATTAACTCTCCAGGAATATTTTATAGGGCTACTACATAATTGTTATTGAAGACAAACCTCATTTTGAAGTAGACATGCTTTAAAAATTAGCATTCACAACTGGGAGAAATTTTAATACTTGCTGGCTGGGCCCGGTGGCTCACACCTGTAATCCCAGCACTTTGGGAGGCCGAGGTGGGTGGACTGCTTGAGGCCAGGAGTTTGAGACCAGCCTGGCCAACGTGGCGAAACCCCGTCTCTACTAAAATTACACAAATTAGCTGGGCATGGTGGCACACGCCTGTAATTCCAGCTACACTAGGAAGCCGGGGCACGAGAATTGCTTGAACCCAAGAGGCGGAGGTTGCAATGAGCCAAGATTGTGCCACTGTACTCCATCCTGGGTGACAGAGTAAGACTGTGTCTCAAAAAAAAAAATTTTTTTTTAGTGCTTGTCTAGTCTAACATCCACAATTTATTAAAAGAAAACCCAGAGCTAGAGATTTTCAAACACATGGCAAATTTCAAAATTAAAATAAAATCCTAAGTATCTTGATTTGGCCTTTGTTTTATGTAGTCTAAGAATGAAAAATTGAAAGGTTTTTTTTTTTTTTTTCCTTACACAAAATGATTTTAGGACTTTAAAAATGATCCACTTACCTATATAACATGTTAGGAACATTGTGGCATAAAGTGAAATTTGCGTGATTGTTAATTGTTACTGTTAACAACACATTAAAAATCAGTTTGCTATTTTTGATATTCCTTTTCTCCTCCTGATAACTATTTAGATAGGTAGAGCAGGGTGTAGTCCAGGTTTGAAATGAGGGAGATGTAAGTGGAGTTCAACTTCTTTTCAGCCACTGTGTTTTAGCCAGTTTATGGGAGATTTGAGGGTACTGCAAAGATGTCTTTGTTGTGTCTTGATGTGCTGTGAGCGTGGGTTTTGGATAGTGGAAAAACATTCTTTCCTATCTTTTATAACTGAGCAAAGTTCCTAGTAGGTTTGCAGAGGTATCATAGCCTGAAAAAAGGTTGGGAGACCTATCCTTTTTGCTTGCCAGTTTTATATAGAACTCAAATGATCCTTCTGCAGAATAGAATTGAAGGAGTTATAAATACTGATTACTTTTCCTTTTCTTAATTAGATTGTTCAGATTCCATTCTGTGGGGAAATTGACTGTGAGGACTGGATCAAAAAGACCACTGCTAGGTAAACCTAATTAACTGACAAAACTTTTGAAATATTGCAATGGAAAGGAATAGCAATTTGCAGCATAAATGAGTGGAATTCTTATTTGTTATTAATTTCAGGGATCAAGATCTTGAACCTGGTGCTCCATCCATGGGAGCTAAAAGCCTTTGCATCCCCTTCAAACCACTCTGTGAACTGCAGCCTGGAGCCAAATGTGTCTGTGGCAAGAACCCTGCCAAGTACTACACCTTATTTGGTCGCAGCTACTGAGGGATGAACGAAAGCCCCCTCTTCAACTCCTCTCACTTTTTAAAGCATTGATATTAGTATCTTCTCAGATACAGACCGTTTTATGATTTTTTAAAAAGTAAAAGTTCTAAAATGAAGTCACACAAGATAATTATTCTTATGCCTAAGTTAACAGTGGATAAAAGACTTTTCTGTAAACAACCCCAGTAATAAATATCATGAACTAATATGGTTTTTGTATTCATTTGTTTCTGAAAAATGTGCATTATGTACTATGAGGAAATTTCTACAAAGAGATAAAGACAATCGAAAGCCAGATATCTGTTATTGATCTAAGCACTCCCAACATGTCTCAGACCCTGAACCGCCAGTTATACCCTACGTTGATAAGTCTCGAAGCACTTTCTTTCCATAGCTCCTAATACAGAATCTGAAATTGCCCTGAATCTTACTGTTTAAAAAACAAAGCAAACCCACAAATGGAAAAAGCAACAATAATAAAGATTTCCCTTGAACTTCTGTCTTTCTCTAGTTACTATCAGGTCTTTGAAATAAGGGTTACAGTTTCTGTCTGAAAGAGTGATAAGCCCTCCTCCCTTCTTTAAACTTTCTACTTTTCCTCACCCTTCTGCCCCCACCATAGCACTGTTTTCACTGAGATCATGAAGGGTACTCCTGAGCAAAGCTCATGTTGACTTCTTAGTTTCATGTCTTACCATATCACTCTGTTGCATTTGATACTTTTTAAAAAAAATTATTCTATGACCGGCCCTCCTACATCTGACCCTTTTTAGTTCCATGTCTTTCACTGACTTTTCTTCCTGGGTATGCCTCTTTGACATTGGTTTACTAAACTTCCATATTTGGCCGTCTTCTCATGCCTAATCAGCCTCATCTAATCCCACAGTTTCAAATAGCATTAATAGGCTAATGACTCCAGTATTTTTATCTGTATGTCTGAGTTCTAGATCTTTTCCAACTGCATACTCAATTCTCTTGAGTGTCCCATCAGCCACTCAGGTCAACATGTCCCAAAAAGCTCATTTCACTCTTTACCGCCAGACCTCCTCCTATAGTATTTCCTGCCCAGAAGATTAGCATTGCCAAAACGTTCGTCATAACCCAAACCAGAAAACTGAGAGCCCCCCTGGGCTGTCCCTCCAGCACCATCATCCATATTCACTCAGCCAGCAAAACATGTTGCTAGTACCTCTAATTCCTCTTGGGTATTCCCTTTCAAAAACCTGTGGGTTGCCTGCAGGCCTTAGTACCTCTTGTGCTGATTACTGCAATGGACTCCAGTCATCTCCAGTCCAGTCCACGTTTTCACAGTGTTGTTTTTCTTTTTCCTAACAGTTTATTAAGAATTTTTTCTTCCCCTTAACATCCCTTTGTAGTTCACCATCACTTAAAAGATAAAATTTAAACTAGCCCATCTAGTTTCCTTTTCAATCCAGCAAAGTACTTTGCAACCTAACCATTTGGGGTTTCCTGTAAACAACGTGGCTATTTCCTGCCTGTGCCCTTTGCTGGGAAAATGCCTTTCCTCCCTCATTTCTAGTCCACTTGGTCAATCTTTTACCAATATTTCCAGTCCACTTGGTAAATCTCTTCCAAAATGCTTTTACACTTGGTAGTGATAAATAGACCAGTAAAGGAAAATGCATCAGAAAGGACTTGCATTTTTTTTTAAAAAAAAAAAAAAAACGACTTGCATTTTGAGCTGTGCTTTGAAGGGTGAGTACAATTTCAATAGGTAGAGGAAGGAGGAAGGACATTCCAGGTAGAGGGAACAAGAGATGGAAAAGAACAAAAGCACACACTGTATGAGAAAGCAAGAACTGTTCTTAACATTGGTAGGAAATTGTCAGTTGAAAGCAGACTAAATAGAGCATGCTTTCAAGACTCATGTCTTGAATATGTGCATTCATATACCTAAGTTAGTGACATTGATTTCAATGGACTGAAATATGCATAGTCACATTTTTATACTCAGAATCATAGTTTTGTATTCATTTATGGCAGTTCAGAATGCTTTGCCTTCTAAGTGTCTACATAAACTGCCTAAGTTCAGTTATAAAATGGAGAAAAGTCTAACAGCTATCTCAGTTACTCTACCTCATAGAGGAAGGCAGTTAAAACAATGCCCAGCACATAATAGCTGTTGTTGGTTATGACCATTATGTAGGGTCAACTGGAAGTTGCTTCTAATATATAGTTCTAGTTATAGTAGTTACTTTAGCTGCTAATTGTTTTTCTGCAAACCAACATAAATGCTTTTAGGGGACAAGGCTTTTTTTTTAACCAGTCCATGATAAAAGCCCAAAAAGTACATTAGAGATTATTCACATTTTTCCCTGTAGCCACTGGCCATTTTGGAGGAGGTGGCCATCTCTGGTGCAAAGACAAATCCTTAATATTACGTTTTGAAACTTCAGATGAGTAGCACTAACGACAGAAAAGCTTGAAGTTTGCTGCTTTAAAGGAAGTCACTATTTAAAGAAACTCTACATTAAGTACTTTTGTTAAGCAGGGAATCCTTTACTCAAAATGTACCTCTGGCACATTGGCCTTTTTTCATAAGTTGAGGTTCAGCTAAAGTATCAAAATATTTTCTTGAGTGTGCACTTTTCAAAAGAGTACAAGAACCTGAATGAAATGAAGACAATTTTATTTGCAGGTGACAGCTGTAAACTAGATGTATGACTGACAGTTTGTGATTATGTGCCTCGTGTTTATTGTAGCCAAAAGAAAGCAGGTCAAGGCATATTTACTACTACTACATTCACTGGGGCCAGTGTACTACATTACATCTTAGCAATTTCTAGTTCATCCATGAGAGTGTGTTTTTCATTATGCCAGTAAATCACATGAATCCTTAATGAGAATTGGACAGTAACGGTTGGCTTGCCAGTGAAGAGGATTTAAGTCTTGATAATAGCAGCATCAGAACATTCATAAAGCAAGCAAGGAGGAAGGCATTTTGACTGGAGAGTGGAGAGATCACCCTATTTACGTCTGACTCTAGTTATTAATATTAGTTATCTGCCATATAACTGTAGTGTTCAGGGGTTGCCAGTACCATCAAAAAGTTGGGGGAAGTAGCTACCACTACCCTGTTATTTTCAGACATAACTTTGGTCCTTTGCTTGTCACTTTTACTATGTCTAGAAAGTGCTAGCCGTTTAACAAATTTGAGTGCCTGCTCTGTGCACAGTGCCAGAGGATACACTAGTGAGTAAAGCAAAACATGATTTTTCTTTTTCTTGGCTGTATGTCCTTGCAGTAGTTCTGTTTGAGATGCCAAATTAGGCAATCACTCAGTGGTGGAAAGTGAGATGGGGCACTGAATTGGGTTGAGTGTTGTCAGTAAGAGGCCATAGTCTGGGTGACCCTGACTAAGAGGGTCTTATCTAATCATGAGATTATCCCCGTCACCAGTGGCAACACACTGAGAACTTTGTAGCTGAGGTAAGGCCTGGAAAATCACTCTGCCACACCATCAGGCTTCAAATAACAGGTAGAACCATATTCATCTTGTGGTCAGTAGGCAATTTTAAACCAATGTCTTTGTTCAATTTTACTGGAAAATGTATGAGTTTGGAACATCAAAAGTACTGAAATGATATAAAATATTTTATTAATATTTAAAAAGCATCATGTAATAAGGATATTTCAAAATACATTTGAAGTATGTCACCGAAACCAAATTTTGTGATGAAATATCTGTTGATGAGGAGGTTGAGGGATACAAGAGCTGGTGATGATGATAATATCAGTATTACTTTATATGTGGGTAAATATGTAATTGTACCATATTTCCTTCATTCATTCTCTCACTCTTCTAGACAATTATTTCATACCCTTCTCTCCTCAAATACGAATGCTTCCTTTTTTCGACTTTCAGTTGATCATCTTGATTTCTCTTTCACTGAGATGACAGAGTCAATAAAGATAGAACGTCTGGGACCTCCCACCACATCTACCCACCTACTCATGTCCATGCATTTCACTTTTTCTGCTGTTTCAGGTGAACTGTCTGTTCTCAGAGTGGATGCCAACCCCTCCACGTGTGCACTAAATCTCATCCCCTCTTGCCTTCTCAGTCGTGGCACATCAGCAATTCTCCCCTATGTATCATCAGGTTTTCTTTCTCTCCTGGTTCTTTCCATCAGCTTACAAACATGCTGTTATTTTTCCCAACCTAAAAATACCCTTTCTTGACTCCACATCCCTTTCAGTGTAGAGCAAAACTCATTGAAAGGATTATCCACACTTGCCAGCTCCAATTTCTCTTCTCCATTCCCTTGAGCCCCCATCTCATTTACCCTCAGCACTCCCCTGAAACCACTCTTGTGAAGATCACCCATGGCCTCCATAAGGTGCAATCCCATCGGCATTTCCAGCCCTCATTTTGCTTGCCCTCGCAGCACTTGGCTCAGCTGATTCTCCCTCCTCTTTGAAACACATTCTTCCTTGGCCTTCAAAACACTATACTCTCCTATTTTTCCTTTTATCTCTCTAGTCCTTCCTTCTCACCTCTTCATATTTTCTTCTCTTCACATTTTCTTGGTGGCCTCATCCAGTCTCATGGCTTTTAATGTTATAAATTATCAACTCTTGAGTTCACCCTCCCCTGAACTCCAGAGTCATTCAACTCCCAACTAGCTTCCAACTTGGATATCTAATAAATACCCCAAACTTAACATCATTTCCACCCCTCACCCCATGCTGCTCCTACAACAGTCAACTTCGTCTTACCTTCATCTCAGTTGCAATATCACTCTTCCAGGTCAAAACCCTAGTGCCATCTTTGTTGTTGTTGTTGTTTTGGAGACAGAGTCTTACTCCGTTGCCACCAGGCTGGAGTGTAGTGGTGTGATCTCGGCTCACTGCAACCTCCATCTTCCGAATTCAATCGATTCTTGTGCCTCAGCCTCCCGAGTAGCTGGGACTGCAGGGGTACAACCACGCCCAGCTAATTTTTCCATTTTTTGTAGAGATAGGGGTTTCACCATGTTGCCCAGGCTGGTCTCGAACTCCTGGGTTCAAGTGATCCATCCACCTCGACCTCCCAAAGTGCTGAGATTACAGGCATGAGCTACCGTGCCCAGCCCCTAGTGCGGTCTTGACTATTGCCTCTCTCCTACCTTATGTTTAATTACTCAGCACATGCTATTGACTTTAATTTCAAAAATCTCCTGGATACCAGCCAGCTTCATGTGTGTGTGACCTGAGCAGTTGCACCGGGCTCTGTGCTTGGTTTAGTGCTCTGCTGTTGCTGTCTTGAAATTATTAATAATTTAAAAAAATTGGAGTGTGGTAAAATACATATAACATAACATTTACTATCGTAACCATTTTTAAGTGTACAGTTCAGTAGTGTTAAGTATATCCACATAGTTGTGCACCCAGTCTCATCTTTTTTTATCCTTGCAAAACCAAAACTCTGTAGCCATTAAACAACTGCCCCGTGTCACCTTCCCTTCAGCCCCTGGCAACCATCATTCTCCCTTCCATTTTTGTGAATTTGAACTTGGCTGTAGATACCTCATATAAGTGGACTCATACAATATTCATCTTTTTGTGGCTGGTTTATTCCACCTAGCAAGTGTCCCCAAGGTTTATCTATGTTTTAGCATGTATTGGAATTTTCTTCCTTTTAAGGTGGAATAATATGTGCTTGTATGTATATAGACCCCATTAAAAAAATTCATCTGTTGATGGACACTTGGATTGCTTCTGCTTTTTGGCTATTATGAATGATGCTATGAACATGGGGTATACACACCTCTTCAGGGCCCTGCTGTCAAATCTTTTCAAGTTTCTATACCCAGAAGTGGGATTGCTCGATCATATGGCAATTCTTTTTTTTTTTTTTTTTTAATTTTATTTATTTATTTTTTTATTGATCATTCTTGGGTGTTTCTCACAGAGGGGGATTTGGCAGGGTCATAGGACAATAGTGGAGGGAAGGTCAGCAGATAAACAAGTGAACAAAGGTCTCTGGTTTTCCTAGGCAGAGGGCCCTGCGGCCTTCCACAGTGTTTGTGTCCCTGGGTACTTGAGATTAGGGAGTGGTGATGACTCTTAACGAGCATGCTGCCTTCAAGCATCTGTTTAACAAAGCACATCTTGCACCGCCCTTAATCCATTCAACCCTGAGTGGATACAGCACATGTTTCAGAGAGCACAGGTTTGGGGGTAAGGTCACAGATCAACAGGATCCCAAGGCAGAAGAATTTTTCTTAGTACAGAACAAAATGAAAAGTCTCCCATGTCTACCTCTTTCTACACAGACACGGCAACCATCCGATTTCTCAATCTTTTCCCCACCTTTCCCCCCTTTCCATTCCACAAAACCGCCATTGTCATCATGGCCCGTTCTCAATGAGCTGTTGGGTACACCTCCCAGACGGGGTGGTGGCCGGGCAGAGGGGCTCCTCACTTCCCAGTAGGGGCGGCCGGGCAGAGGCGCCCCTCACCTCCCGGACGGGGCGGCTGGCCGGGCAGGGGGCTGAACCCCCCACCTCCCTCCTGGACGGGGCGGCTGGCCGGGCAGAGGGGCTCCTCACTTCCCAGTAGGGGCGGCCGGGCAGAGGCGCCCCTCACCTCCCGGATGGGGCGGCTGGCCGGGCAGGGGGCTGACCCCCCCACCTCCCTCCTGGACGGGGCGGCTGGCCGGGCAGAGGGGCTCCTCACTTCCCAGTAGGGGCGGCCGGGCAGAGGCGCCCCTCACCTCCAGGATGGGGCGGCTGGCCAGGCGGGGGGGGGACCCCCCACCTCCCTCCCGGACGGGGCGGCTGGCCGGGCGGGGGGCTGACCCCCCATCTCCCTCCCAGATGGGGCGGCTGGCCGGGCGGGGGGGCTCCTCACTTCCCAGTAGGGGCGGCCGGGCAGAGGCGCCCCTCACCTCCCGGACAGGGCGGCTGGCCGGACGGGGGGCTGATACCCCCACCTCCCTCCCGGACGGGGCGGCTGGCCGGGCGGGGGGCTGACCCCCTCACCTCCCTCCCGGACGGGGCGGCTGGCTGGGCAGAGGGGCTCCTCACTTCCCAGTAGGGGCGGCCGGGCAGATGCGCCCCTCACCTCCCGGACGGGGCGGCTGGCCAGGCGGGGGGCTAACCCCCCCACCTCCCTCCCGGATGGGGCGGCTGGCCAGGCGGGGGGCTGACCCCCCCACCTCCCTCCCGGACGGAGTGGCTGGCCGGGCAGAGGGGCTCCTCACTTCCCAGTAGGGGCGGCCTGGCAGAGGCGCCCCTCACCTCCCGGACAAGGCAGCTGGCCGGGTGGGGGGCTGATCCCCCCACCTCCCTCCCGGACGGGGCGGCTGGCCGGGCAGAGGGGCTCCTCACTTCCCAGTAGGGGCGGCCGGGCAGAGGCGCCCCTCACCTCCCGGATGGGGCGGCTGGCCAGGCGGGGGGCTAACCCCCCCACCTCCCTCCCGGATGGGGCGGCTGGCCAGGCGGGGGGCTGACCCCCCCACCTCCCTCCCGGATGGAGCAGCTGACCGGGCAGAGGGGCTCCTCACTTCCCAGTAGGGGCGGCCGGGCAGAGGCGCCCCTCACCTCCCGGACGGGGCGGCTGGCCAGGCGGGGGGCTAACCCCCCCACCTCCATCCTGGACAGGGTGGCTGGCCGGGCAGAGGGGCTCCTCACTTCCCCGTAGGGGCGGCCGGGCAGAGGCACCCCTCACCTCCCGGACGGGGCGGCTGGCCTGGCGGGGGGCTGACCCCCCCACCTCCCTCCCGGACGGGGCGGCTGGCCGGGCGGGGGGCTGACCCCCCCACCTCCCTCCCGGACGGGGCGGCTGGCCGGGCGGGGGGCTGACCCCCCATCTCCCTCCCGGATGGGGCAGCTGGCCGGGCGGGGGGGCTCCTCACTTCCCAGTAGGGGCGGCCTGGCAGAGGCGCCCCTCACCTCCCGGACAGGGCAGCTGGCCGGGCGGGGGGCTGATCCCCCCACCTCCCTCCCGGACGGGGCGGCTGGCCGGGCAGAGGGGCTCCTCACTTCCCAGTAGGGGCGGCCGGGCAGAGGCGCCCCTCACCTCCCAGATGGGGCGGCTGGCCAGGCGGGGGGCTAACCCCCCCACCTCCCTCCCGGATGGGGTGGCTGGCCAGGCGGGGGGCTGACCCCCCCACCTCCCTCCCGGATGGAGCAGCTGACCGGGCAGAGGGGCTCCTCACTTCCCAGTAGGGGCGGCCGGGCAGAGGCGCCCCTCACCTCCCGGACGGGGTGGCTGGCCAGGCGGGGGGCTAACCCCCCCACCTCCATCCTGGACAGGGTGGCTGGCCGGGCGGGGGGCTGACCCCCCACCTCCCTCCCGGACAGAGCGGCTGGCCGGGCAGAGGGGCTCCTCACTTCCCCGTAGGGGCGGCCGGGCAGAGGCACCCCTCACCTCCCGGACAGGGCGGCTGGCCTGGCGGGGGGCTGACCCCCCCACCTCCCTCCCGGACGGGGCGGCTGGCCGGGCGGGGGGCTGACCCCCCCACCTCCCTCCCGGACGAGGTGGCTGCCAGGCGGAGACGCTCCTCACTTCCCAGATGGGGCGGCTGCTGGGCGGAGGGGCTCCTCACTTCTCAGATGGGGCGGTTGCCAGGCAGAGGGTCTCCTCACTTCTCAGACGGGGCGGCCGGGCAGAGACGCTCCTCACATCCTGGACGGGGCGGCAGGGCAGAGGTGCTCCCCACATCTCAGACGATGGGCGGCCGGGCAGAGACGCTCCTCACTTCCAGGATGTGATGGCGGCCAGGAAGAGACGCTCCTCACTTCCTAGATGGGATGGCGGCCGGGCAGAGACGCTCCTCACTTTCCAGACTGGGCAGCCAGGCAGAGGGGCTCCTCACATCCCAGACGATGGGTGGCCAGGCAGAGACGCTCCTCACTTCCCAGACGGCGTAGCGGCCGGGCAGAGGCTGCAATCTCGGCACTTTGGGAGGCCAAGGCAGGCGGCTGGGAGGTGGTTGTAGCGAGCCGAGATCACGCCACTGCACTCCAGCCTGGGCGCCATTGAGCACTGAGTTAACGAGACTCCGTCTGCAATCCCGGCACCTCGGGAGGCCGAGGCTGGCAGATCACTCGCGGTTAGGAGCTGGAGACCAGCCCCGCCGACACAGCGAAACCCCGTCTCCACCAAAAAAATACGAAAACCAGTCAGGCGTGGCGGCGCGCGCCTGCAATCGCAGGCACTCGGCAGGCTGAGGCAGGAGAATCAGGCAGGGAGGTTGCAGTGAGCTGAGATGGCAGCAGTACCGTCCAGCTTCGGCTCGGCATCAGAGGGAGACCGTGGAAAGAGAGGGAGAGGGAGACCCTGGGGAGAGGGAGAGGGAGAGGGGGAGGGGGAGGGGCAATTCTATTTTTAAGTCTTAAAGAACTGCTATATTGTTTTCCATAGTGGTTGCACCATTTTATTTATTATTTATTTATTTATTTTAAGAGAAACCACTCAGACTGCATGCATCCTCTCCCTCTTACTCTCTCAGAGGAAGAGAAGAACAATCATCAATGGCAAATAGCAGTTGCAGTGAAGCAACGCCAAGAACCAACTTCACGCTCAGGAGAGAATACTGAACCTCCTCCTTGTGGATTCCAGGGCTGCGCCATTTAAAAACTCTTCTTCTTCCTTTTCTTTGCGGGGTCGGGGGATAAAGTCTTTCTCTGTCACCCAGGCTGGAGTTTACTGGCACAATCATAGCTCACTGCAGCCTCAAACTTTTGGGCTCAAGCAATCCTCCCGTCTACTTGTCTCCCAGGTAACTGGGACAACAGGGAGTGTACCACCATGCCTGGCTAATTTAAAAACTTTTTTTGTAGATGCAGACCCTTGCTATGTTGCCCAGGCTGATCTTGAATTCTGGGCCTCAAGCAGTCTTCCCACTTTGGCCTCCCAAAATGTTGGGGTTACAGATGCACACCATCACGCCTGGCTTAAAAATTCTTGATAATTGGCTGGGCATGGTGGCTTACAGCTGTAGTCGCAGCACTTTGAGAGGCCAAGGCAGGCAGATCACTTGAGGCCAGGAGTTCCAGACCAGCCTGGCCAACATGGTGGAACCGTGTGTCTGCTAAAAATACAAAAATTAGCTGGGCATGGTGGCTCATGCCTGGAGTCCCAGCTACTTGGCAGGCTGAGGCACAAGAATCACTTGAAACCAGGAGGTAGAGGTTGCAGTGAGCAGAGATCGTTCCACTGCACTCCAGACTGGGTGATAGAGCATGACTATCTCAAAAAAAAAAAACATTCTTGATAATTTTTGAACAATGGAACCTGCTTTTTCATTTTGCAGTAGAACCCATGAATTATGTAGCCAGTCCTGCCTGGGTGTTTCCACTTTACACCTAGTCTAAACCACAATCTCATCTAGATTATTGCAGGAGCCTCCTAACTGGTCTCTCTGCTTTCATGTGATCTCAAACACATACAGCGATTCCTTTAAAACATATACAAGACCTCCTCATTCTTCTGCTCAGTATTCTTCCATCTCCGGGCCCCACATGATCTGCCCCTGCTCCATCACTTCTCTGGCTTTGTCTCCTCTTTCTCATCCTCGCCATTACTCCTCTCCAGCCCTGCTGACCTCTTTGGTGTCCCTTGAATTCCCATGCTCATTGTTCCTTCTGCCCAGAAAGATCTTCCTTCAGATGTCTGTGTGGTTTAGTTTCTTACCTTCTTCAGATCTTTATTCGAAGAACATCTTAGTAAATTCTTCCCTGACCATTTTATTTAAAATTTATTTAAAATTCTTCCCTGACCATTTTCTTTAAAATTACAATCCATCCCTATCTCTTTCCCCTGCTTTATGTGTCTTAATCATACTTATCACCATTTAATATTCAATACATTTCATAATTTATTTTGTTAATCATTTATCTCCCCCCATCAATCACTCGAATACAAGCTTCATAAGGGCAGAGATTTTTGCCTGTTTTGTTGGCTGCTGTCTCTCTGGAGCCTAGAACTCTGTCCAGCATGTTGGCACTCAGTAAGTATTTGTGGCATGAATGGATGAAAGAGCTATTCTTAGAGCAATAATTTTCACAATATGGTTGTATTGGAAGTCTAACTGTCAGAATATTAACTGAATTGGAGATAATTTATGAGATACTATGGAAGCTGTTAGGGCTACTGTCTAAATTATCAGGTTTTAGTCAAAGTCAGACTATTAGCCAGTGTTCTCCAGAGAAACAGAACCAATGAGAATGTGTATGCATGGTACACAGATAGTTTTATACATATATATTATATATATATATTTATATATATATTATATATATTTATATATATTATATATATATTATATATATATTTATATATATTTATATATATATTATATATATTTATATATATATTATATATATATTTATATATATATTATATATATATTATATATATATTTATATATATATTATATATATTATATATATATTTATATATATTATATATATTTATATATATTATATATATTTATATATATATTATATTTATATATATAATATATATATTTATATATATATATAAAGAGATGTATTATAAAGAATTATTTCACATGATTAAAAGACAAGTCCCAAGATTGATGGTGAATCAGTAGGCAAGAGACCCAGGAGAGCCGATGGTGTAGCCCAAATCAAAGACCCACACGCTCAAGACCCAGGAAGAGTCCATGTTTCAGTTTGAGTCTGAAGGCAGGAAAAAACAAACATCCCAGGCTGAAGGCAGTCAGGCAGGAAGAGCTACCTCTTATTCAGCATTTTTGTTCTACTCAGGCTTCAACTGATTGGAGGAGGCCCACCCACCACCCACATTAGTGAGGGCAATCTCCTTCATTCACTCTGCTGATCCAACTGTTAATTTCATCCAGAAACACACTCACAGACAAAGCCAGAAAGTCTTGCATGTCATTGACCAAATGACCAGTCAAGTTGACATACAAAATTAACATCACATTTGCGAGAAAAAGAGATAGTAATATCACTCTGTGTTTCTTTAAAAGATTGACAGTAGTCAGGCTGCTCACAATAGAGGCCACTGCTGTTTCAGTCATTTTGGAACTGATAGGCCTTTAAGGGCTACGAGTGTTTGACAGATAACATTTTTTAAAAATAAAAACAAAAACTTCCTTGCATCAGTGAAATCATTATTACCTGTCTGTCTTCCTGGAAACTAACTGGAATTATGTCTTCAGCTCTTCCAGTTTAAAGGTTTCCTGAATATGAGGAATATTTCTTTTGTCTTATAATGTTTGGAAGTAGGGTGACCCCTCGAATATTCCCTACTTCACACAGTAAATGACATTCAGAACTGCACACCAGGTGGACAAGATGTAATTGCTTATGTCAAATGACTTGCTTCACCTGAGCTGTTGCTGCACACACGGAGCATGGAAGCTGGAAAGGCCACCGCCACTGATGAGCTTCTACATGACTCAAGGACACAGAAGCTCTTGACGTCTGTAATTAAACACACACATGCACAAACAAAACAGTCTCTCAAGTCCATATCTGAAGCCAGTGTCTTGTATTTCCATAAATCCTGGCTCACGTGACATCTCTTGCTTAATTGCCCTTTAAACTGTTTTATGGCTTTATAGCAACCTATAAAAGGTGATTTCCAAATATGACAAGCGCCGGAGGGCTGAAGGGAAGAGTTACCCAGGAGTTGTAATCACTGAATCTATAGCTGCTTCCCTAGCAGCTCAGCCTTCCCAAGAAAGGGAGAGGAACTGCCAGGGCACCGAGCCGCCATGGGGCGATACTCCGGAAGAAGCTTCCGTTTAATCCTCATGTGCGTCGTTAGCATCCTCCTCTTTGTGATGGAACTAGTGATCGCTTACGTTGGCAACTCCCTCTCCTTGGCCTCCGATGCTTTTGCCGTCCTTTCCCACTTTGTGTCCATGATCATAGGTTTTTTTGGTGTAAGGGCCAGTAACATAAAACAGCACAAGAAGAGCACTTACGGCTTTCTTCGGGCAGATGTTGTGGGAGCATTTGGGAACACCATTTTTGCGGTGGCACTGATGTTCAGCATCCTGGTTGAAGCCATCAAAAGGTACATCAATCCCCAGAAGACAGAGGAGCCGATACTGGTTCTCAGTGCTGGAATTATCGGTCTGTTCTTCAATGTTGTTAACTATGTCATCTTCTTGGACTGCTGTTACTGCGCAGCACCCAAGCCCCAGGGAGACATGGAAGCAGGTAAATAGCTACTCAGAGGGTGGCAGTAAATTTGGTGAGAGTCCTGGCAGGTGCTGTCTGAGGGGGCCTTTGTGGTGCTATCCAAAGGGGCCCGAGTCTTTGGGTCAGCCTCTTGTCCCTGTGATTTTACAATCGACCTTTCTCAGAAGAGTTGCCTTTAGTTTGAGGTTCCTTGTGAGTAGGGTAGCAGCAGTTTGCTTCAATGTTGGGAGGACTTCTCGAATTTTTACTCACAGGGAATGAAAAAGTGTCTTCAGGCACGCAGAGAGGAAGTAAAGGCACTAATCGTAGCCACAGAGAGAGCAATTGGAAAGACGGTGGATGTGGCAGTCTTCTTTAAGTGATTCACTGTTGTTTACCCATATGTGACATGGCTATGTTTGAAATAAAAAAAAATTTAATGTCTCCATAAAATATGTTTAAAAGTACTGGGCTACATAACCAACTTACAAAGAGCACAGTATCAGACAATCAGGTACGCTGATTACCTGTTAGGAATATATTTGAGGAATGGTATGTAAAATGGAGAGAGAAAATAAAGAAGATAGTCCAGTAAATGGGCTAGTTTTTGAAAGGAAAATTTGCACTTATTTATTGCATATATCTGTTCTGTTTGAGAAACAGGACAATTTACATGTGAATCTTTAGGAGAGACTTAAGTGTGAGTACCAAACTTATTAGATTATCTGTCAAAAGAATGGAATTAAATCTTGGAAGAGAACAATATATCTAAAAGATGCTTATTTTTTTAGATGGGATCATGTTTCTTTAATTTATTGCCACAAGAGGTGTTTGTAAGTATATATGTATCAGAAAGTTCTTACAGAAGAGAAATTTTTAGTGCTTCTTTTATAAAAGAAGTCATATAGCATGAATAGATTCAAATTATGGTTCTAGCACAGGGCAATAGTCAAGTTACTTCACCTAGCATGTTTCCCTACCTGTAATATGGAGTTAATAAGGACTGAGAGAAATGCTAAGTAACTTATTTAGTATTTAGTAGGCACTTGATAAATATAAATTATTTTCAAAATCACAATGCAAGCCTTTAAACTACATGGCAATCCAGTATTTAATTCTAATAGCTCATATGAATTTTTAAAAATTTCAAATATTCCTTATTTGATGCTGAAGAGTTTTCTCTCAGTAGCTGGGCCATTATATAACTGAGTCTGGGGACCTCAGAGGCTAAGTTGCATTTTTTATTTGATTCCCTGTCTTTGCTACTATTATAAATTACATCAGTTGGAGCCGGTCCTTTATCCTACCTCTGTGTCGATTTTCCTGTTGGTAGAACATATGTTATGAGAGTTTCTGTAGGATGTGGTAAACATAAAAATAAATTAGAAACTAGAGTCTAGACTTTTATTTGAGTTAATGAATCACTGAATTTGGGCCTCATCTTTTGTAAAGGAAAATTCATTGTTAACTTGAGACCCTATGCTATGGCTACATCAATCATCATGTGAAAATTACTACTAGAGCTTCCAGATCACGAAATTCACATATTTCATATAAGACAAATATATATTTTTTATTGCTAGGTATAAATTTAAGGCAAGAGAGATGATTTCAAATGGTTAGTGTTGACATTACCATTATATTTTTGATTGTCACATAACAGTCCTGATTTTGCCTTTATTCTTGACATACAACATTTACCTGCATATAACAAAAGCAATTTAGGTAAACGGTCTGACTCTGACCAGTATGAAACTTGGTACACACCATAGTTCTATTTTTATAAAATTGAATTATTACTGGATAGGTCTTAGTTAAGCTTTTGTTTGGGAAGTGGTATTTTCCAATGTGTATGTTCATGCTGAGATAACAACAAGAGGCTTAAGACAAATGTTTCACTCTAACCATATGGGTTTCTTTTTTTTCTTTTCTTCTTTTTTTTTTAATTTTTATTTTTAGTAGAGACAGGGTTTCGCCATGTTGGCCAGGCTGGTCTCGAACTCTTGAGCTCAAGTGATCCACCTACTTGGCCTCCCAAAGCACTGGGATTATAGGTGTGTGCCACAGTGTCTGGTCCAGCCATATGGGTTTCTGCTGGCTTAATTCCAGAGTATCTAGCTTGTTTTGAAGTATTTGATGCTATATAGTGTTCTAGTTTAAATAAGTGATAGGTACAATACACGTGTGACTCACGCTTTAAGATCCATGTTCTATGTTACCATTATTATTTTGGCAGCTTTTAGTGTTGTTAAATTCTTCTATTAGAAATTTTAGGCTGTGTACAGCAGCTCATGCCTGTAATCCTAGACTTGAGGAGATGGAGGCAGGAGGATCACTTGAGCCCAGAAGTTTGAGGCTGCAGTGAGCCATGATCACACCACTGCACTTCAGCCAGGGTGACAGAGTGAGACCCTTCACTAAAAAAGAAGAAAAAAGAAAAAGAAAAGAAATTTTAGTGTTTAAACTTGCCAAATTCCTTTAGGATAGCTGTTTGGCTTGTTAGCATTTATGTCTGCAGTTATGTATTTATCACCTTTTCTAAACCATACATTTTGGTATTCTTCCCATCATCTAAATTACTTTAAAGAAAAGAATAAATATTGTATCAGATGAACCTCATAAATTGACATTAACCTGATATCAGTTGGCTCACATTTTAAGAACAAATATGATTAATCCATCCATATTTATAAAAGGAGTTATAAACTATGAGAGGGAAAGACTCTTGATTTCAAAAGATTCAACCTAAACTTAGGATAAAGAATTTCTGTAAGTCTAGAACCCTAGCTTATAGCACATGGCAGTGCCTATAAAACAACTCCTGGTACCGCCTGGCTTCATGATCAGAATCCAGTAATGTATCACTTCTTTTGTGGAATCTCTAACTAGAGATTTTGCTTAACAAGCCTTCAGTCTCCCCCAGGTTTTGTGGAACTTTAACTTGTTCTGCTTATCTATCTGGTGTAGAAATTGAATTCATAATATTTGATGTTTGAGATCATGGAAAGTAAAAAAAATCAAGACCACTAACTTTAAATTAAATATAATAGAACAAACTGTATATAGGTAAGACTTTAAATATCCCTGGGATTCATGAAAAAAGTTATACTGGAGAATCAGACATACAGAACCAGAAAATTTTTAAAACCTGCGATTAAAGAATGTCTGGAAGATTTAGCTGAGATGAGAAAACTTGAAAGTCTTAGATCCAGATCTAGCCGGTGGGAGGCCACCCCGACTCTAAAAGGTGTGAGGAAGTTCAGGTGATGGTAGAGACAGTATTTTTGGCTCAAGTGAGAGGAAAAGTGAAAAAAGTAAAAAATACGAGCATTAAGTAAAAGACAAACAAAATAGGGTTAAAGTCCACAATGGTCGATGGCTTTGTGTGTGCATATGTTTCGGGGAAGGGAGTAGGGGAAAGGTTGAAGGGGTGAAAACAACATGTAGGTCCAGATCGCAGGAGATACTTGTCACGAGCCAGTTTCTTTCTCTAGGCTTAGGGACTCATTTTGTTAACGTTTATACGTTTTGCTATTCCTTGCTTACTTTATTTGATTTTCCTTGATTTTCTTGTTATCTTTCATGTTTAAGTCTTATTTTTAGTTATTTTTTCAGACCTGAAGTTTCTTTAGAATCAAGCTACTAAAACCCTCCATGCCCTTGCCTTGTACTGTACGAATAACCTTGCTGTACAGTGGCCTTTATTTTAAGCTAAAGGTAACCTTGTACAGCTCACTTTTCTAGTAGGATGGCTTCTGCTCTATTTTGCATCTTTTTCTGTCTGGGATAGACGGGGCCTGCCATTTATATCATTTACAAATGATACATTTATATCAGAAATGTCTGTTAATTATTTTAAAGCATTTTTTTCTTAAAAAAATGCCTTTCCTTTGAATTTAAGTTTTGGGTTTTTTTTTGTTTTTTTTTTTTGAGATGGAGTCTCACTCTGTTGCCCAGGCTAGAGTGCAGTGGTGTGATCTTGGCTCACTGCAACCTCTGCCTCCTCGGTTCAAGCAATTCTCGTGCCTCGGCCTCCCAAGTAACTGGGATTACAGGCGTGCGCCACTATGCCCAGCTAATTTTTGTATTTTTAGTAGAAATGGGGTTTCACCATGTTGGCCAGGCTGGTCTTGAACTCCTGGCCTCAAGTGATCCACCCACCTCAGCCTCCCAAAGTGCTGGGATTACAGGTGTGAACCACTGTGCCCGGCTAAGTTTTGTTTTGATTCCAAATTGTGCTTGCTTTCCCTCTCTCTCCCTCTCTTTCTCATAATCACGGTTCTGGCATTATGTTTCTCCAACCAACTCGCTAGAGGCAGTGACAGCACAGCATCCAGCAAAGTGTATTGTTGCAGAAGGTTTTAACACACTGCTGATTAGTTGCTCATGCAAGCTTCTAGTTAAGACTCAGTACTATAGCCTGACATGGGCTTTTCACGTGGACAGTCCTGTAGCTGCTGAAACAAGTCAGGTTTCCTTTTGTCATAGAGGAAATTTTATTCGGTGACAAGCAGAATAGGCAAGGCCAAGAATTTTAGGAGAGGCAAAGAGGAATTTGCTGTCTCTCTACCAGTAGCAAATACTATGGAGTAAATAAAATCTGAGGCCAGGCGCGGTGGCTCACGCCTGTAATCCCAGCACTCTGGGAGGCTGAGGCGGGCAGATCGTGAGGTCAGGAGATCAAGACCATCCTGCCTAACATGGTGAAACCCCATCTCTACTAAATATACAAAAAATTAGCCGGGCGTGGTGGCAGGCGCCTGTAGTCCCAGCTACTCGGGAGGCTGAGGCAGGAGAATGGTGTGAACCCGGGAGGTGGAGCTTGCAGTGAGCCGAGATCGGGCCACTGCACTCCAGCCTGGGCAACAGAGCAAGACTCCGTCTCAAAAATAAAATAAAATAAAATAAAATAAAATAAAATAAATAAAATAAAATAAAATAAAATAAATAAAATAAAATAAAATATAAAATAAAAAAATAAATAAAATTTGAGAAGCCGCATAATTGAAGGTAGCTTTTCTTTCTTTCTTTCTTTCTTTTTTTTTTTTTTTTTTTGAGACGGAGTCTCATTCTGTCACCCAGGCTGGAGTGCAGTGACACAGTCTCGGGCTCACTATAACCTCTGCCTCCCTGGTCCAAGCAATTCTCCTGCTCCTGCCTCAGCCTCCCGAGTAGCTGGGGTTACAGGCCTGTGCCACCACACCCGGCTAACTTTTTGTATTTTTAGTAGAGACAGAGTTTCACCGTGTTAGCCAGGATGGTCTCGATCTCCTGACCCCATGATCTGCCCGCCTCGGCCTCCCAAAGTGCTGGGATTACAGGCATGAGCCACCGTGCCCGGCCTGAAGGTGGCTTTTCAAACTAGAAAAGGGAAGGTTTTCTAGGCATAGGTTACCTGAGTTCCCTTTCTAGATCGGAGGCAGAATGGTAATGATTGGGAATTTGTGATAATTATTAAATAATTTAAAGAAACATGATGCTTAATTCCCACCAGCTTTACTTTGCATTTTGTCTATATCTGACAGTAACCATTGTTTTCCAAGCACCGTCACAGCTGTTGATCAATTAACTTCCACATGAGGATTCGGTGATAAGAATGCACACGCACACACCACAGATCACAGTATCTGTCCCATGGTAGAGGCCTAATAAATTCCCTCACAGCTCTTTTGCTACGTTCCTGACAGCTTGCCTAACTTCTCACTTCTCTTGTTGTCCCGTGAAGGGGTCTGGATTAGTTACGGGGAGTAAATAAGAAAGATTAAAGGAAGATAGAAAAATAGGTGCTATTTCACGTTTGTGAAACCAAATTCAATCGAAGAAAAAAGAAGTTAAAGAGAGTTAGTGGGTGCAGCACACCAGCATTGCACATGTATACATATGTAACTAACCTGCACAATGTGCACATGTACCCTAAAACTGAAAGTATAATAATAATAAAAAAAAAGAGACCATCTCTTTGTTCTTAGTAAGTTTTTTTTTCCAATGTGCAGAGGCTGCTATGACTGATATCAGGTAAATTTTAATGAAAACTGAGTTTATATTGACATCTGTGCATTGTCAGTCTTTGTCAGAGTATAGAGAGAATAATTACAGCATCATATCACATACATTTGAAGAACTGTATGTTTTACAAAATAATTAGCTAGAGAGAATACTTGCTATTTATTTCCATTATTTAGACAAGGAAAACAGGTTCAGAGACAAATCCACAATCATACAGCTAGTTAATAGTAGGGTACAAAGAAATTAAAACTTTGAGTCCAGGCCCTTAATTAAAGAGTCTACTCTACTTGGCTCCCCTCAGAGAGGAAAACAGTTATGGACTGTGGAAAGTTATTTGGCAATAATCACAAAAGGGCATATTAAAATGTGTAAATGAACATACCATAAATTGAATCCTAATTCCAGTAGCTAGATGACCTCCAAAAAGTCACTTAAACTTTCTAAACCTCAGTTTCTTCATCTGTAAAGCTGGTAATATCTGTCTCTTAGAGATGTTGCAAGAATGAAATTATATTATTTGTGTAAAGTACTCAACACAGTACTTGGAATACACTGAACACTCAATAAATGGTAACATTGGTGGTGGTGGTGGTGGCTGGTAGTGATTGTCCAAGGGCTGAACGGAAGAGGAACTAATGAAATATTAGTAAGATCCCTTGGCAGACAAGGTCTCTGCTCTATTTCACATCCACAAACTGGCAGCCCACCTTATCCTTGCCAAGACTCTTATTATTGTTAATCATATATATGGTTACAGCAGATCCATCACTATTTCTACAAACCGTACAAAACATGTGTTGTTTTGATGATGGGTTAGTGGCATCTCTTGTGGGATGAACCAGAAGGAGCATAGACCAGTAACAAAAATATATATTTCAGCTGGGCACAATGCTCATGCCTGTAATCCCAGCACTTTGGGAGGCCAAGACAGGAGGATAGCTTGGACCCAGGAGTTTGAGGTTGCAAAGAGCTATGATAGCATGCCATTACACTCCAGTCTGGGTGACAGACCAAGTCCCTGTTTCTTTCCTTTTCTTTTTTTTTTTTTTTTTTTTGAGATGGAGTCTCACTCTGTCGCCCAGGCTGGAGTGCAGTGGCATGATCTTGGCTCACTGCAAGCTCCGCCTCCTGGGTTCACGCCATTCTCCTGCCTCAGCCTCCCGAGTAGCTGGGACTACAGGCACCTGCCACCACACCCGGCTAATTTTTTGTATTTTTAGTAGAGACAGGCTTTCACCATGTTAGCCAGGATGGTCTCGATCTCCTGACCTCGTGATCCACCCGCCTCGGCCTCCCAAAGTGCTGGATTACAGGCGTGAGCCACCGCGCCCGGCCCCCAAGTCCCTGTTTCTAAAAGTAAATAAATAACTACACAACAAATTAACTTAAAAAAAGAATACATGTTCTGGAACGTCCTCCCTCATCCACTGGTTCTGACACTGGAAAAGATACTTAAGCACTTTGAGCCTCATCTTAGGTATCATTACATCTATTTTAAAGAATCACTCTACAGCCAGGGGCGGTGGCTCACACCTGTAATCCCAGCACTTTGGGAGGCCGAAGTGGGTGGATTGCTTGAGCCCAGGAGTTTGAGACCAGCCTCGGCAACACAGCGAGGCCTCACCTCTACAAAAATAAGAAAAATTAGCCAGATGTGGTGGTGCGTGCCTATAGTTCCAGCTACTTGGGAAGCTGAGGTGGGAGGATCACCTGAGCCTGAGGACAGATGCACCTTCTTATCAAGGCTGCAGTGAGCCGTAAGAATCTGCTTTTCTTTTGACAAATAACAACACCTTCATGGTGTGCTTTATTTATTTATTTTTGAGACGGAGTTTTGCTCTTGTCACCTAGGTTGGAGTGCAATGGCATGATCTCAGCTCACTGCAACCTCTGCCTCCCAGGTTTAAACCATTCTCCTGCCTCAGCCTTCCGAGTAGCTGGGATTACAGGCGCCCACCACCACGCCTGGCTAATTTTTGTGTTTTTTAGTAGAGATGGGGTTTCATGTTGGCTAGGCTGGTCTCAAACTCCTGACCTCAGGTGATCCACCTGTCTCGGCCTCCCAAAGTACCGGGATCACAGGCATGAGCCAACACGCCCAGCCTGTGTGTTATTTATTTATTTATTTATTTTTAGACAGAGTCTTGCTCTGTTGCCCAGGCTGGAGTGCAGTGGCGTGATCTTGGCTCACTGTAAACTCTGCCTCCCGGGTTCACACCATTCTCCTGCCTCAGCCTTCCCAGTAGCTGGGACTACAGGCACCCGCCACCATGCCTGGCTAATTTTTTGTATTTTTAGTAGAGATGGGGTTTCACCGTGTTAGCCAGGATGGTCTCGATCTCCTGACCTCGTGATCCACCCACCTCGGCCTCCCAAAGTGCTGGGATTACAGGCATAAGCCACCGCGCCCAGCCAGATTTTTAAGAAGGCTCTTGTAAATGTTAGCTTCCCCATCTTTCAGTGCTCAAGATGGCATTTTGTAGCAGGCCATTACTTGTACTTTTAAAACTACATATTTTAAACTGCTTTAATGGTAATGCAATGTCAATATGTAGCTCATTGAAATAATGCAAATGTGGCTCATATACTAGACTGTAATTTCGAAGATACAGATGAAGAAACTGAGGCATCAACCGTTTTATGGCTAACCCAAAGTTGATGTTAGAGCTGGACTTTGTATTACTGCACCTCTCTTCTGTCAACAGATGGTTTGCCTCTTGAACATTTTCCTGCAGTCTTGTCTAGTGAATAATGATACTCCCCATTTTCTTTGCTGAGAAGCTTAATTTTTCAGGAAGGTAGGGTGAAAGTAAGCTTATTATTTTGGTTTTCTTATTGGCTAGCTGTTTACAAGATGCAGACATTATATTTGTAATTTTTTGCCTCTTTCTTGTTCTTTTGATGGAGACGATAGTCATTGTGGCTTTTTGAAAACTTTGTGTACAACTGTCTCTGATGATTATGAAATACACCAGTTTTTCTTTTTTTATTTTTATTTTTATTTTATTTTATTTTATTATTATTATACTTTAAGTTTTAGGGTACATGTGCACAATGTGCAGGTTAGTTACATCTGTATACATGTGCCATGCTGGTGTGCTGCACCCATTAACTCGTCATCTAGCATTAGGTATATCTCCCAATGCTATCCCTACCCCCTCCCCACACCCCACAACAGGCCCCAGAGTGTGATGTTCCCCTTCCTGTGTCCATGTGTTCTCATTGTTCAATTCCCACCTATGAGTGAGAATATGCGGTGTTTGGTTTTTTGTTCTTGCGATAGTTTACTGAGAATGATGATTTCCAATTTCATCCATGTCCCTACAAACGACATGAACTCATCATTTTTTATGGCTGCATAGTATTCCATGGTGTATATGTGCCACATTTTCTTAATCCAGTGTATCATTGTTGGACATTTGGGTTGGTTCCAACTCTTTGCTATTGTGAATAGTGCCGCAATAAACATACGTGTGCATGTGTCTTTATAGCAGCATGATTTATAGTCCTTTGGGTATATACCCAGTAATGGGATGGCTGGGTCAAATGGTATTTCTAGTTCTAGATCCCTGAGGAATCACCACACTGACTTCCACAAGGGTTGAACTAGTTTACAGTCCCACCAACAGTGTAAAAGTGTTCCTATTTCTCCACATCCTCTCCAGCACCTGTTTTTTCCTGACTTTTTAATGATTGGCATTCTAACTGGTGTGAGATGGTATCTCATTGTGGTTTTGATTTGCATTTCTCTGATGGCCAGTGATGGTGAGCATTTTTTCATGTGTTTTTTGGCTGCATAAATGTCTTCTTTTGAGAAGTGTCTGTTCATGTCCTTTGCCCACTTTTTGATGGGGTTGTTTTTTTCTTGTAAATTTGTTTGAGTTTTTTGTAGATTCTGGATATTAGCCCTTTGTCAGATGAGTAGGTTGCGAAAATTTTCTCCCATTTTGTAGGTTGCCTGTTCACTCTGATGGTAGTTTCTTTTGCTGTGCAGAAGCTCTTTAGTTTAATTAGATCCCATTTGTCAATTTTGGCTTTTGTTGCCATTGCTTTTGGTGTTTTAGATATGAAGTCCTCGCCCATGCCTATGTCCTTAATGGTAATGCATAGGTTTTCTTCTAGGGTTTTTATGGTTTTAGGTCTAACGTTTAAGTCTTTAATCCATCTTGAATTGATTTTTGTATAAGGTGTAAGGAAGGGATCCAGTTTCAGCTTTCTACATATGGCTAGCCAGTTTTCCCAGCACCATTTATTAAATAGGGAATCTTTTCCCCATTGCTTGTTTTTCTCAGGTTTGTCAAAAATCAGATAGTTGTAGATATGCGGCATTATTTCTGAGGGCTCCGTTCTGTTCCATTGATCTATATCTCTGTTTTGGTACCAGTACCATGCTGTTTTTGTTACTGTAGCCTTGTAGTATAGTTTGAAGTCAGGTAGTGTGATGCCTCCAGCTTTGTTCTTTTGGCTTAGGATTGACTTGGCGATGCGGGCTCTTTTTTGGTTCCATATGAACTTTAAAGTAGTTTTTTCCAATTCTGTGAAGAAAGTCATTGGTAGCTTGATGGGGATGGCATTGAATCTATAAATTACCTTGGGCAGTGTGGCCATTTTCATGATATTGATTCTTCCTACCCATGAGCATGGAATGTTCTTCCATTTGTTTGTATCCTCTTTTATTTCCTTGAGCAGTGGTTTGTAGTTCTCCTTGAAGAGATCCTTCACATCCCTTGTAAGTTGGATTCCTAGGTATTTTATTCTCTTTGAAGCAATTGTGAATGGGAGTTCAGTCATGATTTGGCTCTCTGTTTGTCTGTTATTGGTGTATAAGAATGCTTGTGATTTTTGTACACTGATTTTGTATCCTGAGACTTTGCTGAAGTTGCTTATCAGCTTAGGGAGATTTTGGGCTGAGACAATGGGGTTTTTATTTTTATTTATTTATTTTTGAGACGGAGTTTCACTCTTATTGGTTGCCCAGGCTGGAGTGCAATGGTGCGATCTTGACTCACTGCGACCTCTGTCCCCGGGTTCAAGTGATTCTCCTGCCTTGGCCTCCCAAGTAGCTGGGATTACAGGCGTGATTACAGGTGTGAGCCACCACACCTGGCCTCATCATTTTTTAATGAGAGGCAATAATATCTGGAGATTCCTTATCCTTAGAATGTTTTCCATAGTCCATGTCCTGATATATACTGTCTACACCTGAATAGGTGTCTTCAGAGAATTTTGAGGAGGTAATTTTTTTTGAGACAGGATCTTGCTCTGTCACCCAGGCCAGAGTGCAGTGGCATGACCACAGCTCACAGCAGCCTCAACCTCCCAGGCTCAAGCGATCCTCCCATCTCAGCCTCTTAAGTAGCCAAGACCACAGGTGCCTGCCAACCATACCAGACCAATTTTTTTCATTTTTTTGTAGAGATGGGGGTCTTACCATGTTGCCCAAGCTGATCTCGAACTCCTGCCCTCAAGCAATCCTTCCACCTTGGCCTCCCAAAATCCTAGGATCACAGGCATGAGCCATTGCACCCTGAGGATGTAGTTTTTGATAAAGTATACCTATGCTCTTGTTCTTCATCTCCCATGACATCTTTAAAAATGTATCAGCTTAATAGGAAATAAAATAAAGATGATCCTTACATCAGGTCAATGGGAGGTAGGGGCTGGCTCCTTAGAAAGGAACAGCAGAGAAGTCAGGTTGAAGGGGCAACTGGCTGAATGGACCATCTGTTTTCTGTAGAATTCTTTACCTGAAGAAACTCTCTTAAGGTCATGAAGGAGAGGAAAGAGGAGAACTAGCAACTAGCTCCACACATGCTGACCAGAGCCAGCTGAGCACATTGTTGGGACTTTTGGGGGCCAATAAACAACTTCATTCATAAATCTGGAACTACTTGAGAAATAAAGAATAAAAGTCCAATAGCAATGAAAATAGTAGCTCAGTGTTTTTGGTAAAAGCTGTTTTGGAGAGTGTGGCTTGGATGTCACAATTGGCTTCCTAATACCAATTCTGTGGAGTAAACTCACCTATCCTCTTACAAGCAGAGCACAATAACTGGAAGAGCAGGGGTGGGCCTAGGAACAGAGAGAATGTACTTTCTCAGTGGGCAGGCAGTTGGAAGGAGGAAGCCCAGGAAGGGCTGAGCCAGGCTTAATCCATTTCTTCAACCTAACCTGCCAGTGAGAGAAGACCCTTCCACCCTCAGTGTGACTACTTACATGGGGACTGGGGAGGGAATGGGGGCTACACTGGTGATCGTCTCATGGAAACACAAGACAAGAGGAATGGCAGTCTCCCCCAACACTCTCCAGATTTATGTTCCCTTCACTCCTGGCTCCCCTGGAAGGACTAGATGAACAGTTTATCAGGACTGTACTGCTGCATTTCCATAAAGCTTGTGCTCCCAATATCAAACACTGCTTCCTTTGGATTTCATCCTTTGGAACAGGTTTGGCAATTTAGATACCCTCAATGACTGGAATGGGTTAGAAGAGTAAGTATACTAGTTAAATTAACTCTGAGGCCCCCAAATGTTCAATATTGCTCATTGGCAATTATATAGTGACACAAAATGATAGTACCAAGATATGCTAACAATTCAATGTCAGAAATATAAAAATGCCCCAAATTTTAGCAATATGAATCCCTTCCTATTATCAAATTATAACAGAAAATTAAATTTCAAAATTAAATATCTTTGAACTTATGTATTAATAGCCAAAGAAATCAAAACCACTGGTTATTAATCTAAAGGCAAGACCAAAGGCAAGTAAAACCACAAAACCCCCAAGCTTCCTCTTTTGGGCACAGTCTCAGTTTGAGTATAGTTTCATGCCTGGTGGAGTTGGAGTTCCTTCAGCAGTTTTAGTCTGGATTGTTTTCCACCAGAATGGATGCCATTCCTTCAGGGCATCCAAAGTTGCATAAGTTTAGCACCAAGACTTTCATGTTCTCCACCTTTTAAAGATCTTCTCTTTGTCTTTGATGTTCTTTAGTTTTGTAATCATATTTCCATATGTGGACTCTTTTTAAAAAATCCCATCTGGGGATTAAATCCAAGCATTTATGTCTTTCATAAATTCCAGAAGATTTTTCAAACATTATCTCTTCTAGTTTTGGCTTTCCCCTGTTCCTTGTACTTTCTCCTTCTGCAATGCTAATTAGATAATATTTGATCTTATTCTGTCCTCCATATTTTGTAACTTCTTTTTTCACATTTTGCTGTTTTCACATTTTTCTTGTTCTGTGTTGCATTCTACGTGGTTTTTCAGATTTACCTTCATTTATTTCTAGTTTTTGCTTTTTAACTTCGGTTCTCATTAACCTGCCCATTCAGTTTTTTAAAATTTTATTTTGAAATAACTTTATATTCTCAGTAAGTTACAAAAATAGTACAGAGAAGTCTCATGTACCCTTTGTCAAGTTTTCCCCAATGGAATGATAGTACAATTTCCAAACCAAGAAATTTACATTCATACACTGAGTTATATAATTCTACGAGATTTTTGTCACAAGTGTAGTTCTGTATAACCATCACCAAAATCATCATTACAAAAATATCCCTCATGGTACCCTTTAGTAGTCATAGCCACCCTTCCTACCTTTACTCCGTATCTCTATGCCCTGGAAACTAATAATCTGTTTTCCGTCTTTATAATATTTTTATTTCAAGAATGTTAAATAAATGGAATCATACATATGTGACCTTTGAAATGGGCTTTTTTTCTTTCAGCATAATGCTCTTAAGATTAATTTGACTTGTTGCATGTATCAGTTGTTGTTTTTTATTGCTGAAAAGGATTCCGTGGTATGGATATAGTTAGATATGTGTTTTAGCCACTCTGCCAATTTTCTGTCTTTTAAGTGGTGTGTTTAGACAATTTACATTTACGCAATTATTGAAGGTTGGGGCTTGAGACTGCTATTTTACTTTTCATTTTCTGTTTGTTCCTTCTATTTTTTATTTCTCTATTTTCTGTTTCCTGGCTTCTGTGAACATTATTTAGAATTTCATTTTGATTTCCCTGTAGTGCTTTTGAGTATGTCTTTATAGAGCTTTGTTAGTAGTTGCTCTAGGTATTAGATTACACATACATAACTTATCACTGGCTAATGCTGTCAATACTTTGCTAGTTTGAATAAAATGTAGAAACCTTACCTCCCTTTATCTTTTCCTATTTATAATTGTTATAGTTACACAGGTCCCTGAGACTTATTTTATTCTATTTTCTCTCTGTCGTTCAGATAAAATACTTTATTTCCTCTGTCTTCCCCATTTCTGCTACTGGGCCCATCCATTTAGTGTTTTGTTTTGTTTTGTTTTGTTCTGTTTTATTTTGCTTTGTTTTTGAGACAGAGTCTTGCTCTGTCACCCAGGCTGGAGTGCAGTGGCGCGATCTCGGCTCATTGCAAGCTCCGCCTCCCAGGTTCACACCATTCTCCTGCCTCAGCCTCCTAAGTAGCTGGGACTAAAGGCGCCCACCACCATGCCTGGCTAATTTTTTCTATTTTTTAGTAGAGACGGGGTTTTACCGTGTTAGCCAAGATGGTCTCCATCTCCTGACCTCGTGATCTGCCCGCCTTGGCCTCCCAAAGTGCTGGGATTATAGGGGTGAGCTGTCACGCCCCGCCAGTTTTTTTTTTTTAATTTTTAAATTTTGTATTCACTGCCAAGAGCCCCATTGAAGGTTTTTTTTGTTTTTTGAGATGAGTCTCACGCTGTCACCCAGGCTGGAGTGCAGTGGCACGATCTCGGCTCACTGCAAGCGCCGCCTCCTGGGTTCACGCCATTCTCCTACCTCAGCTTCCAGAGTAGCTGGGACTACAGGTGCCCACCACCATGCCCTGCTAATTTTTTATATTTTTAAGTAGAGACAGGGTTTCATCATGTTAGCCAGGATGGTCTCAGTCTCCTGACCTTGTGATCCACCCACCTCGGCCTCCCAAAGTGCTGGGATTACAGGTGAGAGCCACCGCGCCTGGCCTCCCATTGCATTTTTATTTCAGTTATTGTAGTTTTCATTTTTTTCATTTATTATTATTCTTATACTTTAAGTTTTAGGGTACATGTGCACAATGTGCAGGTTAGTTACATCTGTATACATGTGCCATGCTGGTGCACTGCACCCACTAACTCGTCATCTAGCATTAGGTATATCTCCCAATGCTATCCCTACCCCCTCCCCCCAACCCACAACAGTCCGCAGAGTGTGATGTTCCCCTTCCTGTGTCCATGTGTTCTCATTGTTCAGTTCCCACCTATGAGTGAGAATATGCGGTGTTTGGTTTTTTGTTCTTGCGATAGTTTACTGAGAATGATGATTTCCATTTTCATCCATGTCCCTACAAACGACATGAACTCATCATTTTTTACGGCTGCATAGTATTCCATGGTGTATATGTGCCACATTTTCTTAATCCAGTCTATCATTGTTGGACATTTGGGTTGGTTCCAAGTCTTTGCTATTGTGAATAATGTCTCAATAAACATACGTGTGCATGTGTCTTTATAGCAGCATGATTTATAGTCCTTTGGGTATATACCCAGTAATGGGATGGCTGGGTCAAATGGTATTTCTAGTTCTAGATCCCTGAGGAATCGCCACACTGACTTCCACAGTGGTTGAACTAGTTTACAGTCCCACCAACAGTGTAAAAGTGTTCCTATTTCTCCACAACCTCTCCAGCACCTGTTTTTTCCTGACTTTTTAATGATTGGCATTCTAACTGGTGTGAGATGGTATCTCATTGTGGTTTTGATTTGCATTTCTCTGATGGCCAGTGATGGTGAGCATTTTTTCATGTGTTTTTTGGCTGCATAAATGTCTTCTTTTGAGAAGTGTCTGTTCATGTCCTTTGCCCACTTTTTGATGGGGTTGTTTGTTTTTTTCTTGTAAATTTTGTAGTTTTCATTTTTAAAGTTTCGATTTCATTCTTCCTTTTATCTTCTATTTCTTTGCTGAGACTTTCTGTATTTTTGTTTCAAATGTATTTGTAATTGCTTGTTGAAGCATTTGTATGATGTCTACTTTAAAACTGCTTGCCAGAAAATTTGTAACATTTTGCTACCTCAATGTCAGTGTCTTTTTTCACACTCAGGTTAAAATTTTCCTGGCTTTGCTATGATGGTAGATTTTCTGTTGAATCCTGGACATTCTGAGTTATGAGGCTGTCAATCTTATTAAATTTTCTGTTTGAGCAGGTCTCCTCTGACACTGTGCTGGTGGAAGGGGTGCTGCTTGTTATTTTAAGATGAGAATGGAAGTCCAGGTTTCCCACTTGGCCTCTGTTGACACCCTGAGATGGGGGGGTGCTTCATTAGTGCTGAGCAGGTGCGGGAGATCAGGGTCTCCATTATGACTTCACTGATAGCATCCTGACTAGAAGAAGCAGGGGCACCTTCTGTTGAGTTTTCAATTTCAACTAATCTACTTTTCATTTATGGTGACTTGTTCTTTACTTATACTTTCCAGTCCTTCCTTTATTCCCTTCTATTAAACATACTTAGTTTATATTATGTATCTGGTATTCTCAACATCTGCAATTTTTGCATGTCTGATTCTTATTATTTTTGCTGCTTCTCTCAAGGTGGTTTACCTTCTCACATTTTGTGTATTTCATGATTATTTTTATTTTTATTTTTGAGACAGAGTCTTGCTCTGTCACTGAGGCTAGAGTGCAGTGGCATGATCTCAGCTCATTGAAACCTCTGCCTCCCGGGTTCAAGTGATCCTTGTGCCTCAGCATCCCAAGTAGCCGGGATTACAGGCCCTTGCCACCATGACTGGCAAACTTTTGTATTTTCAGTAGAGACGGGGTTTTATCATGTTGGCCAGACTGATCTCAAACTCCTGACCTCAAGTGATCCTCCCTCTTCAGCCTCCCAGAATGCTGGGATTCAGGCATGAGCCACCTTGCCCAGCCATTTCATGATTTTTGATTGTGAATTAATGTTCAACAAAGCTTTCTCTGAGGGAATTCTTTGACGAATAGATTGTTGGCACATTTTTCCAAGAAGATTCGCATTTGCTTCTGTCAGGTGCCTGAGGGCATTACCAACTTGTAAATACTTAAAAAATTGTTTGCCTGAGTTATTATTATTACATATGTAGCATGACTTTAGACTGCATTACCACATGAAGACCACATTATAGTTTCAACTTCCCATGGGAGGTAGTTTTCCCTATGTCCACAACCAAGGCTAACAGATTCAAGTTTCCTTGTTGTCGCCTTTGGGGTGGCGGGTTTTTGTTTGTTTATTTGATTGTTCATTTCATTTTGGTTCAACCTTTGACCAAGGAGTCAAGCTTTGTAAGGGGATCTCTGGTCCAACTCTCCATCTCGCATCGATCTCAGTTTTGTCTCTTATAACATCCATGATCATGTGGCTGTCAAAACTCAAGGCTAGAGCATTTGTCTTTATTGGACAGATGTTCTTAAGTCAGATTCTGACTTCAACTTACTTTTCTGGATTTTGACTTTTACTTCATTTTTGGCCTCTGAGTACATTTTTTATTTTCTGCCACACTTTCTGAAGATTTCAAAAAGTCTGAAGCCTCATCCCAGAGCTAGAACACTTACAGGAAAATTTAGATTCCCAGAATTTAGCACTTACTATAAACCAGGCCATCTTTATTGCTTTTTATGGCCACAACAGAGACTCAGAAAGGAAAGAAGTCTTCTTGGTTTTTGCCTCTCAAAGATACCAGCCAGTATCTGCCAGACCTGGCCAGGGCCAAGACCTGGGTACTTAGTTCCACTGGCAGAGCTTTCACAACAGGAGATCGATTATGGCACCAAGTTTTCCTATCTGGTAAACACATGGTATCCTTTCCCAGCGAGTGACATTGAAAACATTCGTGCTTGCTTGCAGAGTTTAGATATGTGCAGCAGTGACATCCTGGGCTGCAGATTTTATTTGTGGTACATTTCCAGTCAGCATGTGAAAGAGATGAGAGAGGGAGAGAGAAAGGGAGAAAGGAAGGGAGGAAGGAAAGGAGGGAGGGAGAGAAGGAAGGAAGGAAGGAAAGAAGGAAGGAAGGAAGGGAAGAAGAGAGGAAGGGAGAGAGGAAGGAAGGAAGGGAAGGAAGGTCCTTAATTCCATTTCCACTTGAAGCCCCTGCTTTGGGCTCTGTCTACACTTGGGCACCGTCTACACTCACTGCTGTGACTGCCTGTAGCTCTAGGACTGCTTAGACCTGTGAATCCTGCTTCTAATCCTGCTGCTCCCTCATGCTCACATTCATCTGAAGTTCAACCTTAGCAAACTCCTGAGCTGAAGCTGTTTTGAAGGCTTCAAGTTTGTCTTGTTGTTTCTGCTTTATGCTCCTCCAAACATTATCTTTCCACAGCTTTTGAAGGTTGCAAGCATATCATTCAACTGAATGCCTCATTCTGAAGTTTGGAACGTGCTTCTCGTGTTTTATTTCCTTCTGTGTTCTCCTTCTCCTCTCAGGAAGGCTCAGTTAGGTTGTTAATGGTTTAATCAAGTTCATAAGCTTGTCTCTTTCCTTCTCTACCTCCTGTAGGCCGGCGTTTTCACTGGACTTTCTTCCTTTTACTTTGTCATGGTTTTCTGGATCAGATATTTATTATTCAAACAGATTTTTTTTCTACTCTCAGTGAGAGAAATGAAGTCAGGGTTTTATGGGTCTGCCAAAGGCAACTGTTGTCCAAACAAATCTGATCAACCCTCACCTCTCTGAGTTAGATAGTCTCACTTGAAAGGCATTTTCCAATTAAACCAAAAATCGACCCAGGCCTGGACTCAAACTGTTATTGTCCTGCCTAGATCCCATTCAGTATGTCTCGGCCTTCCTGTGCCTGTCAGGAGAATCCTACCTTTGTCTGTTTTTTAATCTGTTCACTCAGGACATGGGAAAACCCTGCCCCACAATAACTATTTTGTTTTGAAGCTCATCTAATAATACCCTAAATATTCTATGCCAATATCCATTGTCTTCTCCTCTCTTATAGTTCCAAACTTTATAGACCCTTTGTACGGCTTCCCGATCTTTCACATGGTGGTTCTCTCTTTCAGTTACTCTATAACAAACCATCCCAAATGTACTGGCATAAAATAGCAATTGTTTTATGAACCCAGGGGTTCAGTGGGCTAGAATTTGGAAAGCACACAGTGGGAACAGGCTGTGTGCTTCCACGATGTCTGAGGCCTCAGCTGGGAAGACTCAAAGGCTAGGGGTGACTTGATGGCTTGAGGCTGCAGTCACTTGAAGGCTCATTCACTTATAGGTCTGGCATCCGGGCTGGAAGGTCTCAATGTATAGGACTGCTGGCTGGACCACCTACACGTGACTGCTCCTTGTGTCTTGGCTTCCTTGCACTAGGGTGGTCTCAGGACATTGGGTGTGGTGGCTCAGCGTTTCAAGCATGAGTGCTCCATCAAACAAGGTAGAAGCTCCATTGCCTTTTCTGTTTCAACCTTCGAGTCTGTGGATTGCAAGCAAGTGACAAGATGGAAGGAGTGTCAAGCACATAGAGTCAACCTTTGAATGGAAGGCGTATCAAGGTCACCCTGTAGAAGAACATGTGGACTAGGAGAACGTGGAGTAGAGATATGATTATGGCCATCTTTAGAAAAACAATCTGCCCGGTTGGCCCCTTGGCTATGATTCTCATCACTTCCACATGCAAAAGACTCTCACTCCTCCCCAAGATCCCTAAAATCTCAGTCCACGCGGCATGAGCTCCAAGTCCAGGATCTTGTCACCTTGAATGGGTCCATGGTTAAAGAGGCTCTTCTGGGACAATTACTCAGGTACAGCTCCTTGAGTTATCTCCCTCTTGATTTGAAGATCTGTGAAGTAAAGAAAGAAATGGGCCAGGCGTGGTGGCTCACACCTGTAATCCCAGTACTTTGGCTGGCCGAGGTGGGTGGATCATGAAGTCAGGAGTTCAAGACCAGCCTGGCCAAGATGGTGAAACCCCCTCTCTACTAAAAATACAAAAATCAGCTGGGCGCAGTGGCAGGTGCCTGTAATCCCAGCTACTTGGGAGGCTGAGGCAGGAGAATCACTTGAACCCGGGGGGTGGAGGTTGCAGCGATCCAAGATCATGGCCACTGCACTGCAGCCTGGGTGACAGAGTGAGACTTGGTCTCAAAGAAAAAAAAAGAAAACAAAGAAACCCATGACCTGCCCTCCACACACCCAACATATAATGATAGGACAGTCATGGAATAACTGTTGTATTCCCCAATTGCATTTATTTTGGATGGCATTCACAGCTTTGAGAGGGTAGCTTTTAATAGCTGCCTGGATCTGTATCCCACTGATGGTAGAGGTGCATTCCAAATCCCAGGCAACTATCTGAAATATTGCCCTCCTGCTTCTGAAAGATTTATTTGGTTGCTAGTCCCCAGTCTCATCTAATTCATCCCCCTTTTAAGAGTATTTAGATATGTGGGCATTTTTCTTTTTTGTATCTTTCTAGCCCCAAGAAAGCTCTCCAATCCTCTAGCTTAGTCTGCCTCTTGTTTCTGAGAGCAAATTACTCTCTCTCATTTTCTTTGCACAGTAATACTGCAGCATGTAATAAAAATTGGTCTTAAAAACTCATGCTCACTAAGGCCTGTTAAAACAGCCCCATAGCTATGACAGCAGCATTCTTCTGTAGCCAATAAGCTGCTGCGACCTGCCAAGGTTGAAATACTGCCTGACTGCCTGGCTCACTCTTACTGAAGCATTAAAACCTGGCAGCTGCTTACCACAGGCTCAATCTCCATGGGTTACTTTGGCCTGTAGATACTCATCTTTATCTTTCTCAAGGTTCCTGCCAACTTACCAATATGTTAGGGCTTCAGGGACACATAAATAATACCCATTTCTTACTCTTCTAGGTTTGGAAGCAATTGATAACATAAGATATGGATGACAGTTGAACATAAAATATTAACCTGATTACTGATATTGAAGGATATGGCTTAGACGTGTAGTGGCAAAGAGCTTCCTAATCGTCCACCCCAGAATTAAACTTCCTCACCCAGTCCCAGGCCTCCCTCCACAGGGCAAAACCTGCCCCAGTTAGCTTCTCTCATGTAGTAGGATTGCAGGTCCCTGGGGAAGGCAAATTTGAAAAAGAAGTCCCAGAAGAGGACAGCTGAGCATGCTGCACTCTTTCTCCCAAGCTTACTGGACAGAGAAGCGATCCTGTCTCTGGGAAAAGTCAGGGGAGTGGTAGAAAGATGTCTAGAGTGATGGTCCTTTGGAGGTGCCCTCATGGAAATGTGAAGCTTGGGGGAATGCAGTGTTCCCCTAACACAAATCAAAAACTGCACTGGGCAGCTCCATCATGAACCATGTAGACCATCTCCAGAGTGACTTATCCTGATGGGAAGAAGCATATTTTGTTCCCTCCCTCAACCCCTTCCCCCACTGTTAGCAGATTTGGATATAAGTGCCCCACTCAAAGATGCCTGATAATCAGCAAAGATCCAACATGGTAACTACATAGAGATACTACAAAGAAAAAGTTAAAAAAGGAACCAGCAAAAAAGGCAGAAGAAAAAATACATTGAAGAAAAATAATAATTACCCCAGGTGACAGAAGAAATTTTCAGATAAAACAATGAACATGAACTGTCAGAACTCCGGTGGCTAGGGAAAAGATAAAAAACATTACAGAAATGAAACTCATATAGGAAGCAGTGAGGCATAAAATAAGCACCACTGAAAACCATCAGTGAGCTAGAAGACAGGGTGGAGAAATTGATTAAGGAATTATTCTAGTTTTTTGAGACTACGTCTTGCTCTGTTGCCCAGGCTGGAGTTCAGTGTCGCGAGCTCAGTTCGCTGCAACCTCCGCCTCCAGGTTCAAGCGATTCTTGTGCCTCAGCCTCCCGAGTAGCTGGGATTAAAGGCACACACCAGCACGCCTGACTAATTTTTGTATTTTTGGTAGAGATGGGGTTTTGCCATGTTGGCAGGCTGGTCTTGAGCTCCACACCTCAAGTGATCTGCCCGCCTCGGCATCCCAAAGTGTTGGGATTACAGGCGTGAGCCACTGTGCCTGGCCTCATCAAGGAATTTAAAGCAACTGGAAGACAGATAATAGATATGGAAAACAAAGAGCAGACATGCAGCATAATATACATACTAGGTGTTTCCTGATGTAGAAAGCAGACAAGTACCCCATGAAAGAAATTCGAAGATATAATAGAAGATTTTTTTTCTGAACTAAATGATGATAAAAATTTGCATACCAAAAGGGAAAATTGATATGGAATAATTCGTACATACATTCTGGAGAAGTTGCTAAATATCAAAAATAAAGAAAGAATCCCACAGGCATCTAGGCAGAAAAAGCCTGAGGACAAATATCAGGCTGTATTCAGATTTTTCCACAGCGACATGCAATGTCAAGATACAATGATGAGATGTCTATACAGTTCTCAGAAATAAAATAAAACACGAACCTATGAATTTCATACCCATCTAATCTAAGTTTTGCTCATTTATGAATGGCAACATAATGACATTAACAAATATATATATGTAGATAACCCAAGAGCTCTTCTTTTTTTAAAAAAAGACTAGATGAAATCCAGTCAACCAAAATGTGAATCAAGATGAGCTCAGAAATCGGAAAGCCATGGTATGAAAAGACTGTTGGTGAGCGTCAAATCAATTTGAATATAGAACTGTGGCTAAGCCACTTTCAGAATTACAGTACACAATAGAATGTAAGTGTTTTGGAAACTGTCAATGAAATGTAAGGAAAACCAGGAGGGTGCAGCATTCAAAAGTCAAATTAGGAGCGTAATTGAAGAAAGAAAGCAAAGATTCTCTACCACTGCCTCTCAGCTCTTTTCTGCTTCCTCTCCTATTGCAGTTTGAAGGGTATTGGAAAGAAGCAGGGGAAGACAGGATTACCAGGGGCTGCAAGTCACATCCTCATGTTTAATGACCAGACAAGAAATGAAACCTCTCTCCCAGGTTCATTTGAAAAATTCCGAAAGAAGAACTCTGGCCCATCTTGGGTCAAGTGCCCATCTCTTGAACCAAGCATTGTGACCAGGGCATGAGGGACTGTGATTGGCGTACATGCCTACCTCTGTATCCAAGGGGACAAAGGGAACAGGATATCTTACCACAAGAAAGCAGGGAGGGGTTCAGGGAGGGGTCCAGGCAATCTGAAACTTAAGCTGACCCATTTAAATACTGGTGGCCACAAATACAGTGCTTGCTTTCTAGAACTCATGTTGGTTGTGGGTCCATGGATTCATAATTACAGCAATAATGCCTTTTATTTTTCTATATATTTGTACCTTCATTATCTTATTTGATATTCAAACCAACTAGATACACTAAGTAGTATGAGGCTATTCTTTGCATTTTACAGATTAGGAAACTAAGGCTCAGAAATTCTGTAACTGGTCCAAGTTGTACAATAACTTCATGTCAGAGGTCAAGAATCTTAGTTCTCTTCCAGACTTCATTTCAATATTCAAAACAGCCTCTCATTTTGTGATAATAATAGTGTCTCCCAGTCCAGATACCCTGATTCTCTCTACTTTTCTGCCACATGACTAGCAGGTAGGTCGTGATGGCAAAAGAAGGATGTCAATGATAAAACTAGGGGGTTTGGGTTTAGATTTACAAAAGATTTTATTTTAAATATTTTTATATTTGTAACATTATTAATCAATGTTTTATATTCATATAATATTTTATTAGTCAATAGCTAATTTGTTTTAAGATAATTAGCTAAGTAGATTATTTGGATTAAGGGGACATACATGATTTTATAAAAAGTAGGATACTCTAGATAACTATGAAGGAGATTCCACAACTGGAAGTCAACAATAGTTTTGGGTATGACAACAGCCAGAAATCAATGGAAGGAGCCAATGTTTGTTGATTATCCACTAAAGGAACTATGCAAGACCCTTTACATAAGCTTTTTCATTTGATTCTCATAACTACTGTTTGAGAGAGTGATACCTCTATATCTAGCTTAGAAATGAAAACATAGAGGCTCAGAAGTTGAGTGACTTGCTCACTTGCGAAGAGCTGATAGAAGCAAGATTGGATTTTAGATGTGCATGGCTCCAAAGCCTATGTTCTCCCACTACATATTCAACCAGTGCATTTGGCAAATAACATTAAGGACATTTATTAATATGTTTGGTTTTGACCCTCTCTCCCCTTCACACAAAATTATTTCCACAATTTCTTGGGCAAATGGCTTTTTTCATGTTCATATAGTCTAAAAATTAAGGCGAAATCTAGCAGTGAAGAAGGTTGCCATCTGTGTTGGATTGTTTCTGATGGCACCAAAGAACACATAGGAAACCTTGTTGTAACTTACAAAATAACACAATTTAACTTAAAGTTAAAACAGTTAGGTCTAGAATCAACATCAAGGGGGTTTTTCTCTATTTCTTGCAACTTGTAGTTCTTTTTGCTTCCATTTGAATTGGAAATAGTCTAAAAGCTGATTTTTCCCCCTCACTGTTCACCCATCAGGTGGATTCAGACCCCAAATGATATCAGTAAATGATGATGAACTCTGAATGAAAAGTGTTTCTTAAACTGCCAGTTCTGCCTTTAACCCTTTCCCCTGTTCTTCCTAGTAGCCATAACCCCTTTCATTTTCGTGTTTTCACTTACCCTTGTCCCCTTGACAAACCCCAAGCACAGGGTTTCTCTATGAGTGCATCTCTGGGGTTGTGCTTGTGACCTGGAGATGGTAAGAAACACAGAGAGCAGTGCTATAGTGTCAATAATGACAAGATGACCCCAGATACCACAGTTGGCCTCTTTGCTCTCAAATGAATCTAATAGCCCAAGGAAGTATTTCTCCTTTATCAGCAGCCCATTCAAAGTGGTGTTAGCTATTACCCAGCTTTTATCATTCCATATCTCATGGAAAAATAATATCGTTCACCTCAAGTCAAGAATCTTTTAAATTTAATGCATTCTGAAATACTTCGAGAAAAAAAGGCATCATCCTGGTGTTATATAAAAATTGATGTCATCTTTTTACATCCATGCGATCAACAGATGGTAACTTTGGTTCCTATATTTTGTATATGTGGAACTATTGTCTTTCAAACTATACTTTTCTTCTTCTTTTTTTTTGAGATGGAGTCTCACTTTTGTTACCCAGGCTGGAGTGCAATGACATGATCTCAGCTCACTGCAACCTCCGCCTCCCAGGTTCAAGCAATTTTCTTGCCTCAGCCTCCTGAGTAGCTGGGATTACAGGCACCCACCACCATGCCCGGCTAATTTTTTTGGTATTTTTTTTTTTTGTGTGAGACGGAGTTTTGCTCTGTTGCCCAGGCTAGAGTGCAGTGGCGCGATCTCGGCTCACTGCCAGCTCCGCTTCCTGGGTTCACGCCATTCTCCTGCCTCAGCCTCCTGAGTAGCTGGCACTACAGGTGCCCACCACCATGCCTGGCTAAATTTTTGTATTTTTAGTACAGACGAGGTTTCACCGTGTTAGCCAGAATGGTCTCGATCTCCTGACCTCATGATCCGCCCGCCTCGGCCTTCCAATGTGCTGGGATTACAGACGTGAGCCACCACACCCGGCCTTTATTTGGTAGTTTTAGTAGAGATGGCATTTCACCAAGTTGGCCAGGCTGGTCTTGAACTCGTGACCTCAGGTGATCCGCCCGCCTCGGCCCCACAAAGTGCTGGGATTACAGGCGTGAGTCACTGCGCCTGGCCTATACTTCTCTTCTAATTGCAGAAACTTAAACATGTTTTATCTTATGTCTTCATAAACTTCACTGCTCCCAAGATGGAGCTGTAAACAAATTCTTAAATGTGTATTTTCTCTAAAAGTAATCCTTAGCGAATCCTTTGGTGAAGGAAAATATTCTGCTCTCTCTCTAAACTTGGATTTAAAACTCCAGGTGATGGTTATTTTTTGTTAATATTCACTGAGCCTTTCTTATGAACCTGGCACTATCCTAAGCAATTTATATACCTTTTCCCACTTAAGTCTCATGACAACCTCATGAAGTAGATACTATTATTATCCCTATTTCACAGGTGAGGAAAGAGAAGGTTTAGTAAGGAACGTGTCCCCCAGGTCACAAGAGCAGTTGCAAGTGAGAAGCACAGCCCAGATTCAGTTCCAAATCTGTCTGACTCCAAAGCTCAAATTATTAACTGCAGCGCTACTCTGCCTTTTAAATTTTCTCAAAGTGAGTGCAAAATTAAAATTATTTAGAGTCTGGTATTTTCTCAGTAAGTAGGCGGTATCATGTCATGCTATGCTCGTGCTCCTAACACTTCCTGGGCCAGGGCTATTAGGAGACATACTCTTTCGTTGCAAGAACAAGTGGCATTTTGAAGAAACCATGGAGGTGGCGTTTGGGTGAGGACACTGCAGGCTGATGGGCACAGCTTTACATTCATATTAGAGCTGCTTCCTTCTAGGTGGGCTGCAAATCACAACTCCCTTATAAATATAGCCCACTCAAATTAGTATTGACCACTATCTCATTTTTCTTTCTTCTTTTTTTTTTGACGGAGTTTTGCTCTTGTTGCCCAGGCTGGAGTGCAATGGCAGGATCTCGGCTCACTGCAACCTCTGACTCCCAGGTGCAAGCGATTCTCCTGCCTCAGCCTCCAGAGTAGCTGGGATTACAGGCGTGCGCCACCACGCCCGGTTAATTTTGTATTTTTAGTAGAGACAGGGTTTCTCCATGTTGGTCAGGCTGATCTCAAACTCCTGGCCTAAGGTGATGCGCCCACCTCAGCCTCCCAAAGTGCTGGGATTACAGGCGTGAGCCACCTCGCCTGGCCTCACTACCTCATTTTTAATCTTTTGCACATCTCATGCCTCCATCACTAAAAAAAAAAAAAAAGAATGGTTACTCAAGTCAAGAATCTCTTAAGTTTAATGGATTCTAAAAAAACTTGGAGGGTCAATATGCATACTTTTGGGGTACAAAAATTACCTTTGTACAAAGGGTTACAGACGTACACATTATATAAATTCACCAATGAGGAGCTGACTTATATCATCCACAATAAGAATTTGGTGCTTTGGAAAGATGTCCATTCTCTTCTCCAAAGGCAATGTCATCTCTTGTCAAGTAGAACTAAAAACAAAAACAGATGCTTTTACAGTTTCTAAAAAAAACCTAATTGTTAATTTCTGGTCAAATACCAGCATAAAAATAATTTTTAGTGTCATAATCTCTGATTTTATGAATTGTAGCATATCAAGTTTTGCACCAATACTAAGAGAACTTTTAAAAACCATTTCATTTGTTTAGAACAAAAGAAGCATTAAAGGCCAGGAGCAGTGGCTCATGCCCCATCTCCACTAAAAATACAAAAATTAGCCGGGCGTGGTGGCAGGTGCCTATAATCCCAGCTACTTAGGAGGCTGAGTCTGGAGAACTGCTTGAACGTGGGAGGCGGAGTGTGCAATGAGCTGAGATCACGCTATTGCACTCCAGCCTGGGTGACAAGAGTGAGACTCCGTCTCAAAAAAAAAAAAAAGGAAGATTGAGTTAGTATAATCTGGAAGCAAAGGGTGTAAGCTCTAGAGTTTGATGCCTAGTTCAGAGCTCAAATCTATCAATCATTTACAGCTTGTGTGATCTTGGGTAAGTTACTTAAAATCTCAGGTTCTTTCCTATAAAATAGTACTTATTTTACGGGGCTGTGATGAGGATGAAATGAGATGATGCTTATAAAACTCTCAGCACAGGGCTGGGCAGAGTAAGAGATCAATAAACAAAAGCTATTTAAACCTCACAATTTGCTGTCAAGTATAAAATGCTGGCCAGGTGTGGTGGCTCACGCCTATAATACCAGCACCTTAGGAGGTCAAGGCGGGCAGATCATTTGAGGCCAGGAGTTCGAGACCAGCTTGGCCAATGTGGTGAAACCCTATTTCTACTAAAAGTACAAAAATTAGCAGGGTGTGGTGGTGCACACTTGTAGTCCCAGCTACTCGGGAGGCTGAGGCAGGAGAATCAGTTGAACCCAGCGGGCAGAGGTTGTGGTGAGTTGAGATTGGGCCACTGCATTTCAGCCTGGGTGACAGAGTAGACTCTGTCTTAAAAAAAAATAAAAATAAAATGCAGCCTGTATTTTTATCAATTAACTTTAGATTATATATACTGTGTGTGTGTGTGTAGTTTTAGTACAAACATTTTTCTACAGTGCCTTTTATTGACACCATCTGGCAACACTTACCCTTTCTTAAAGTCAGGAATGGGGCCCCCAGGCAGGCTGCCTCTGCCACTTCCAGCTCCTCCAGCTTCTTCAGCCACTGGCTTTCTGGTTCCATCCACTGCACTCCTGGGGCAGTGACACAATTCTTATCTGCCTTTGGTTAGGAAAATAATTGGGCAATTTGCTCCAGTGATACATTTCTGCTGATTTCAGGTTTTCTTTCAGTGGTGAATGACAAAGACATGCAATTAGCAAGGAATGCTTTAGTTTGTCAAGTTTAGTTCCACCAGGCTTCCCTCACTTATTTTGACTGTTTTGCTTGCTGTCATATTAAATGTTTCAGAAGCTTTACAGTTTGAAGACAGTCTAAGCCAGAAACTGTAATGGCTACAGTACTCTGATAAATCTCTTTTGTTTATTAGAGTGTGTCATCTGTTGTTCAATAGTAATTCCATCACACATGTGCTGTAGTATTAATACTATTGACAACAATAATAGAACATTTATTGAGTGCTTACTGTGTACCAGGCACTATTTTAAGCATTTTACACATATTAACTCATTTAATCTTCCCTATACTATTATTATTCCCATTTTACACTAGTGAAAAATACCGTAGTCTATATCTTCTTACCTCTACATTATTGATTATTTTTATGTTGATTTTTAGAAAATACTTCCAATGATCAATTTTCTCTAATTCTCAATATAAGGATATTTTCCTGGAGGTGCAAATATTTAATAAGCCCTCTGAGTCTGGAGGCTTATCTGGTGTAAGGTGGGACTTGGATCAAGGATGCTTTAGCATGGCTGTTATGGACCTCAGAAATACTGAAAGACAAGGTTATGTTTTACAAGGCTAAGGACAATGAACAGGGCTAGAGGTTAGGATGTTCTGTGGTTGGGGGGAGGTGGGGTTGAGACAGGGCCTTGCTATGTCACCCAGGCTGGAGTGCAGTGGCACCACCACGACTCACTGCAGTCTCGACTTCTTGGGTTCAAGCCTTCCTCCCACTTTAGCCTCCTGAATAGCTGGGACCATAGGCACACACGCCTGGCTAATTTTTTTTATTTTTATTTTTTGTAGAGATGGGGTTTCCCTATATTGCCCAGGCTGATCTTGAACTCCTGGGTTCAAGTGATCCTCCCACCTTGGTCTTCCAAAGTGTTGAAATTACAGGTGTAAGCCACCACGCCTGACCTGTGTTTTTGTTTTGTTTTGTTTTGTTTGTTTGTTTGTTTGTTGTTGTTTTTGGAATAAGACATTTTTATTCATTTCCAAGCCAAAACTACATGTGTATTTTTCAGGAATGGTTAAAGTTCAGGGGCTAGGGATGGGGAAGGAGAATAGAGATGACCAGACTACACCTTCAAATCCTCTATGGGATAAGATAATGAGATAACAAAAGAAACCAACAAAGAAACCTAGGAGCCAGGCCTCTCAAACCTCCACAGCAGGAAGAGACCAGCAGCAGACACCCTTCTTCAAGGGTCCCTTCCTCAGCCTCTTCCAGAGTCCTGGAGACAGTTACCTTCTGGATAACTTTTATTTGGAACACAGCCTGTTGTCAATAGAAGAGTCTTGGCCAGGTGCAGTGGCTCACGCCTGTAATCCCAGCACTTTGGGAGGCTGAGGTGGGCAGATCACTTGAGGTCAGGAGTTCGAGACCAGCCTGGCCAACATGGTGAAACCCTGTCTCTACTAGAAATACAAAAAATAAAAAAGTAGCTGGGCATGGTGCCTGTAATCCCAGCTACTCTGGAGGCTGAGGCAGGAGAATCGCTTGAACCCCAGAGGCGGAGGTTGCAGTGAGCCGAGATGGCACCATTGCACTCCAGCCTGGGCAACAAGAACGAAACTCCGTCTCAAAAAAAAAAAAAGAGTCTTTATTTGGAATAAACCTTCATGTAGGTCAGTCGATTGTACTGCGTATCAGGTCATGCTGTCAGGGACACATGGGGGTGAGTAGAATATTCTCTTCAATGAAGAATGAGACAAGTACACAGAGGAGGTCAGCCCTGGTTTCTTTGGCGGCCAAGGGACTTGTGTCTACCACAGAGTAGACCAGCCTTCGGGTGCTAGGCAGGAGTGCATGCTTACAGAAGTGGGGTCTGCTCTCCTGAGGGCTGCCTGCGATTCACCCAGGGAAGGAAGCCTTGACAGCGAAGATCCTGAAGGGGAACGGGGACGATCTTGTGCCATGAGTGGGTAATAGGAACGATCCTGCACCGTTTATAATGGCTGTGAGGAACAAGAGAGGATTAAATAGCTTTATCCTGGGGTTAGTGGAATGAGGGTGGAGGGCTGAGTAGGGGATGAGGTCACATTTCACGAAATGAAAAGCAGGAAGCACCCTCAAGGGCAAGTTGCCCCAAGCCTGTGCTCCGGGGCCTTGCACCTGATTAATATGGAATCTGCACCGCAAGGTGCCTATGGGCACGTACGCGAAGGTGTCCCAGTCCACTGCAGCGGACACACCCCACAGAAGCCAACACACCCCACAGCAGCCAAGGCCCCTATGACTGAGTCAACAGGACACTGGCGACCCTGAGGGCCAGGAGAAGCGGGGTGTCTGGGTGAATCCCACCTCTGCATGGGGAGGGAGTCTGTGAAGATTGACATCCAGACACGCCCCCTCTCCTCCGCAGCGCCCCTCTCTGCACAGTCCTGTCCCACAAAGAGAGACATCGGCTCGTGGCCACCTGCCAAGTCAGGCCCAGGCCGCGAGGGAGGGGAAAAGGGCCGCGGGAGGCGGTGCACAGGCTGTTCAGATACTGCCCCCGCCACTCCTTTAGACTCTGGACGTGCGGGGACTGGCGGCGCTCGGCCTCGCGTTATAAAAAGCGGCGGGGCAGGGCCGGCGAGACAATCTGGGAGGCGGGTACCGGGCCTCACGGATCCGCACCGCGCCCCCCACCTGTGGCTGCGCGCGGGGTGGGCTGCGCTCCCCTGGGCGGCGCCGGGCGCCCGGGGCTGGTGGCGAGATGGGCCGCTACTCGGGCAAGACGTGCCGGCTGCTCTTCATGCTGGTGCTCACCGTCGCCTTCTTCGTGGCGGAGCTGGTCTCCGGCTACCTGGGCAACTCCATCGCGCTGCTCTCCGACTCCTTCAACATGCTCTCCGACCTGATCTCGCTGTGCGTGGGCCTGAGCGCCGGCTACATCGCCCGGCGCCCCACCCGGGGCTTCAGCGCCACCTACGGCTACGCCCGCGCCGAGGTGGTGGGCGCGCTGAGCAACGCGGTCTTCCTCACCGCGCTCTGCTTCACCATCTTCGTGGAGGCCGTGCTGCGCCTGGCCCGGCCAGAGCGCATCGATGACCCCGAGCTGGTGCTCATCGTCGGCGTCCTGGGGCTGTTGGTCAACGTGGTGGGGCTGCTCATCTTCCAGGACTGCGCCGCCTGGTTCGCATGCTGCCTCCGGGGACGCAGTCGCCGCCTGCAGCAGCGGCAGCAGCTGGAGGAGGGCTGTGCCCCCGGCGCTTTCGGGGGGCCTCAGGGCGCGGAGGACCCGCGGCGCGCGGCGGACCCGACAGCCCCAGGCTCGGACTCGGCCGTAACCCTCCGGGGGACCTCGGTGGAAAGGAAACAGGAGAAGGGGGCGACTGTGTTCGCAAACGTAGCAGGTGCCTTTCGGTTGCATCCTTTGGACCGCTTGGCCCTTCCTTCCTCCTCCCACCCGGTCCCTTTCTTCTCACCCCACGCCCTCTTTTTCTTCTGCATGCTTTTTTTCTGTTTTTTTTTTTTTTTTTTTTTTTTTTAAATAAATCCATTCCCTTTACAATCCCGCTTTACTTCTCTTCTGCCAATTTAACATATTCCCCATCCTTTCTTTTTTCTCCTGGATCCTCGGGTAGCCCTGGCCTCTTTTCCCTTACCCTGTTCTCTGTATATGAGTATTGATTTTCTTGGAAATCAGTCACTATTATTGGGCAACAGGCAGCACTCTCCAACCCCTCCTCCCTCTCATTACTTGCTGTCTGAATTTTGTTGTTCTCCCCCCCTCTTTGCCCATCCGTTTGTCTTCTTGGGTGTTACGGGTTTAGGGGCTGCAGGTGGGCTCCCATTCGCCCTCTTTTTGTTTTAACTTGAAAGGATGTGTGAATGAAGTCCAAAGGTGGATCACAAGGCTATTTCAAGGCCAAAATGTACTGTTCTGAGCTGTGGGTGTGCAGAAGGGTCTCCCTTAAGCTAGTAGAAATTTAAAATAACAAAACTTTATTTTGAGTCCATTGGTTTTTTTTTTGTTTGTTTGTAGAACTTATACACAACACAAGGTTTCTTCTTTGAATGCAGGTGATTCCTTCAACACCCAGAATGAGCCAGAAGAGATGATGACAAAAGAGAAAAAGTCTGAAGCTCTGAATATCAGAGGTAGGATTGACTTTGGGCCTATTTGAAATCCCTTTCTATGACACACATGGACTGTGTTGTTTATTTCTGTTTGACTTTTAATAAGGCAAAGGTGTGTTTGAAAGTAGGCCAGTTACATGCATAGACTATGACCCAACTCTCTTTCGTAATCACTGCATTGATCCTGAGGGAGAAACTGGTTGCTAATGATTTATCTTAGCTCCACTGAGACCCATGCTAATACTGCCTGCTCCAGAGCTGCACATATTAATGTTGTGTTACTACTTTACTTGGTTTTACTGGTCCGTGGATATTGCTAACAAATCATGCAACCCATTGTAATTGAATTGATTTTGATAAAGGTAGGAAAAGAGTAGGTGAGCTGCTATCCAAGGTTGTGCCCTATCTCGCATTGCTGAGTGACCCTATTGCATCAGCTATTTCTGCCAGAAATCTGCTTTTGTGAAGGGGCCGTGGGCTCACTAAAACCTCCACTCCCAGGACCAAAGGGAGTGTTCTGGTGAGGCCCAAGGCAAGCACCTAGCTAGCCTCTCACCATGTGGTCAAGGTCGGAAGCACTGGACTAAGGTCAGCCCAGGGCTTTTTGAGATGTGTTTCTCGCTGGACACCATTGTAGCCAACATCTCTCCTTTCCAACTTCTTGGGCGTAGACTTTGCTTCAGAGTGATCCCAGAAGGGGTTAATCCCCAATTTTGACTTTGAGAATTCCAACAAGGATTAAGCAACCCTCTACTTTCCTGTGGTTTGGGGAAAGCCTGTAAGTGGGGCTTTGATGGAAATAATATAATGAAAAATTAATAATTCAGGAGATACCTTCACTTTGAGTGTCTCACATCTGTTTTACAAAGGAATTCTCAGAGTGAACCTATAGGGAAAATCCAGAAGATAACAACAATAACATATGAGCTCCTAAAAATTTCTAAATTAATCAAACAAATTTAAAGGCAACAGGGGAATTTGCTCTCTGAAAGAGCTTAATAGTGAGCTTTTAAAAGAGAACCTGTAATGAAAAAAAAATCATCATCCTTTATCTCTCTTTTTTAAGGTCCAGTTTAAAAATATATACATTGGGGTGGGCGCGGTGGCTCATGCCTGTAATCCCAGCACTTTGGGAGGCTGAGGTGGGCAGATCACCTGAGGTCAGGAGTTTGAGACCAGCCTGGCCAACATGGTGAAACCCCATCTCTAGTAAAAATACAAAAACTAGCCAGGCATGGTGGTGGGCGCCTGTAATCCCAGCTACTCGGGAGGCTGAGGCAGGAGAATTGCTTGAACCCCAGAGGTGGAGGTTGCAGTGAGCCGAGATTGTACCACTGCACTCCAGCCTGAGAGACTGAGCTAGATTCTGTCTCAAAAAAAAAAAAAAATATATATATATATATATTTATATGTACACACACACACATAAATTTTAAGGTGGAGTTCACCATCAGAGGCTTTAACTTTTCAAAGCCTGTTCTGTTAAGTATCCTCATTTTTTTTCTTCTTTGAGATGGAGTCCTGCTCTGTCTCCCAGGCTGGAGTGCAGTGGTGCCATCTCTGCTCACTGCAACCTCTGCCTACCAGGTTCAAGTGATCCTTGTGCCTCAGCCTCCCAAGTAGCTGGGATTACAGGTGCGCACCACCACGCCTGGCTGATTTTTGTATTTTTAGCAGAAACGGGGTTTCACCATGTTGGCCAGGCTGGTCTCGAACTCCTGACCTCAGGCAATCTGCCCGCCTCGGCTGCCCAAAGTGCTGGAATTACAGGTGTGAGCCACTGCACCCGGCCAACTATCCTCATTCTTATGTTACAAAGTTGAGAAAGAGAATAGGTAGGTGGATTGAAGCAAAGAAGAAGAAGAGTAGGCCCTCATAGTTATAGTGATCTTGTTTGGGAAACTTGTATGAACTTGCCAAATTTTAGTCCTAAGCTATTGAAGTTTCTTGGTAGAAAAATGTCAGTAGTAGAATGCCTTGCTATACCTGGCTGGGCCTTTGGTTTACAGGGCCTGACACCAGTGCACCTTTAGCTTCTGATAGAGGTGAACAGTGCAGTGGCCGAAAGGTTGGGATTTGGCTTCAAACTGCCTCAGTGTGAATCATGGCTCTGCCACTTAAGAACCATGTGACTTTGGGCAAGTTATTGAACCTCTCTAAGCCTCCAATCCCCTCATCTTTAAAATAAGGATAAATAACAGTACCCACCTTATGGGATTGCTTTGAAATAAATGAAACATATAAAGTGTTTAGGCTTATAGTAGGAAAACTAGCTAACATTTTTATTGAGTATGTACTTTGTCCCTGGTACCATTCATGCATGAGTGAACTGGTAGTCACATTAATCTTACTGAGTGGATACAATTATCGTTTAATTAGTGGGTGGAATTGCTGGGCTTAACCCACAGTGCTTCCGTGTTAGCTGAGATCATTCCTGCTGCTTTTGATGAGTACCTGTGCTGTGGCTAATAGGAGCCTTTCCATATTCCCGGCTAAGTGTGAGGCTGGCCTCCCCTTTGGTGCTGTGTTCTTATCTTGGAGCCACAGTTGAGGGAAGGATCACAGAATGTTAGAACTGGAAGGACCTTAGGGAAAATGGACTTCAACCTTTCACTTCACAGATGAGGAAGCGGGGTGCGGAGAGTTTGACGACTTCCCCAAGTCACCCCAGCTCATAGCAGAGACAAGGCTGGAATCCTGGGCTCCTACATCACATTTCTGGCCCTTTCCATGATCACACATTGCCTCTAGACTCCAGACAGAGAGGGCTTGCTTCTCTAGTACACAGTCCACTGAATGGTTATATTTCTAACATGTAAGCAACTGCTTTAGAAAACAGGACTGTGTCCCACTCTCCAGATCTGCAGAGGTAACAGCTTACGGGGATCTCTGTGAACAAAAACAATTTCTTCACTTTCTTTACTGTTTCTCTTATTCCAATGGGAATTTAAAAAATGAGTTTTTGTTTGTTTGTTTGTTTCGTTTTTTGAGACGAAGTCTCACTCTGTAGCCCAGGCTGGAGTGCAGTGTCGTGGTATCGACTCACCACAAACTGCCTCCCAGGCTCAAGCGATTCTCCTGCCTCAGCCTACAGAGTAGCTGGGATTACAGGCGCGCGCCACTGCACCCGGCTAATTTTTTTTGTATTTTTAGTACAGACGGGGTTTCGCCATGTTGGCCAGGCTGGTCTTGAACTCCCAACCTCAGGTAATCTGCTGGCCTCGGCCTCCCAAAGCGCTAGGATTATAGGCGTGAGCCACCGTGCCTGGCAAAAAAATGAGTTCTAAGGAACACACTCTGTCTTCTACTGTAAAGTATGGTAAAAACACAATCTTCTTAAAATGCTCATCAATGTGCTTTGTAGTGGTCAATTTTATTTAATAGGATCAAACATGATGTATTAAAAATGTTGTTAACAATATGTCAGAAAGACAATTAGCTTTTTAAAGTTTGGTATAAATAGATGAATAGCCATCTTGACATCCCTTGAAAAGAAATCCCCTTTGATGAGATGTTTCTTTGTAATTCCAATAAGAAAGATCTCAGGTTTTCATTACCATTTGCCCAGTGCAAATGCACTATTTCCAGTCATTCAACAAATTCAACAGCACTGATGGCTTTCCTAAGTGCTGGGACACATCAGATTTCAACTTGTGTCAAATTGCCAATTTATGTTATATGCCAGTTTTTTGGGGGTTTCGTTTTAATCTAAAGGCAGCAAGTGAGGGCCAAGTACAGAGGTTTCCTGTCTTTGCAAAGCTACCTTGAGAGCATTGTAACTTAGCAGGTGATTGAGTTGTCTACTAAGTGGTGCTCTTTATGTCTCAGATAATGCTGCCAGATTTATCTTTCTGAATCATAGATGTGATCACATCGGAGTCTGCTCAAAGCCTTTGCCACATACAGGGTATGGTCTAAACACTGCTGACATTCAGAGCTTGCTGTTCCGGTGCCAATACTCCTTTCTAGACATTTCTTTCCCTCTCTTCACCCCTTCATGGCCTCACCTCCCCCATCAGCTCTTCACTGTCTCCCAGCATACCCATCAACATTTAACGTACATCTGTAGTGAGGTGAGAAGCACTTACACCCTGTGATCAGGCAGATCTGGTTTGAGTTCTGCCTCTCCCTTTTCCTAGCTAGGTGACCTTGGGCAAGGAACTTCATCTCTTTAATGTTCAGTCCCCTCATCTATATAATGGAGATAATAGGACCAACATCACTGTGTTGTGCGGATCACATGGGTGGTTAGAATAGCACAGAGGACCCACTCAACAAATGGTGCCTGTTATCATTATCATCACCTCTTGGTCATTCTCAGAGGGTTTTCAGACATTTTTTTACATACTCTACAGAACTAGCCTCTGAGGGAGGTGAGGCAGATATTATTACTACCCCATTTCACAGATGAGAATCTTGCTCCTCAAAGAGGTTGACTCTCATAAGGTCTTTGGCTCATAGCAACAGCGTCAGGGTCTGTGAGTCCAAATTTAGCGCGTCAGCCTCCCGCGTTGCCCCACGAGCACGTCCTCCGTCTTCAGTTTCCCACGAGTCTCCCGTGAGGTGTTTCTGTCTGAAATGCCTTCTCCTGTGGTTGCCTGTTGAAGTCTGTCTCCTCTCCAGAGTCCTGCCCAAATTACCTACCTCTCAACAAGACTTTCCTGAGATTTCTCATCACAGGAGACTCTTTTCCTCCCTGAGGAGATTATCGATGTATTTATCTCAGAAGCTTCCATTTTGAGAGGCTGAGGCAAGAGGATTACTTGAGGCCAGGAGTTTGAGACCAGCCTGGGTAACATAGCAAACCCCTGTCTCTGCAAAAAAAAAAAAAAAAAAAAAAAAAAAAAGAAGGTAAAAAAAATCTTTTAAAAAGTAAAAAAATTAACCGGTGCAGTGGCTCACATCTGTAGTCCTAGATACTTTGGAGGCTGAGATGGGAGGATCATTTGAGCCCAAGAGTTCGAAGTTGGAGTGAGCTATGATTGTGCCACTGTACTCCAGCCTGGGTGACAGAGGGAGACCCCATTTTTTCTCTCTCTCTGTCTCTCTCTCTCGGTCTCTCTCTCTCTCTCTTTCACACACACACACACACACACACACACACACACACACACACACTCACAGACACCCCACAGAATTTTGCCAGTGCACTGTAGTTAATGGTCATGACCAGGCCTTCTTCATCTTTGCATGGGCAGCCAGAAGATACATTGCATTATTAAATGTCAGGAATTGAGTGGGATACTGCTTTAAACAGTTTTTCAAACTGAAGGCTGAGACAATTTGGGCCCTAGAATTAGTTTAGTAGAAAATTAATTATAATTGAATGAAATAGAATAGATAATATTAAGAAGTCATATATAAGGATGAGTTTTGCTTTCCCATGAATTATTTGTTTCAATTTGTATCTGTGCTAGGATGCAAAACATAATTCTTACTGTGGATTATGGGAAAAACAAGTTCAAAAGTTACTATTTTATGTAATTCTTAGGGAGTAATAGTGGGATTTCTCAGAAGGAAAAGATGAAATTGAATTTTAGAACTTACATGAGGCAGGATGCACAGTAGATCTCTGGTCAGACCACCCAGATTGATATCCCCAGTTAACACTTTTTAGTTGTGTGATTTTGGACAAGCTACTTATGTATTCTGTGCCTCAGTTTCCTCATTTGTAAAATGAAGAGAGTACCAGCCATAAATAATCAAAAGGGTCAGATTCCAGTTTTCCAGAGTTTATTCAAGTGAAAAGTTGGCAATGGCCATTCCGGGACTCATCACTCCAGAGAAATGGGGATAGGGTTCCAAAGTTAAAAGCTAAATTCTTGCTTATATATAAGACAAAGAAATTTAGCAGGGTTACAACATTTTGTATACAAGCCTGGTTTAGTAGTTAAAAAAATTAGTTACAATTTGTTTTCTTTTCCACGCGGCTTGCTTTCTTTATAGCTGGTTTTCATGTCCTTTCCAACTTAAAAGAGTGTATTTAACATTCCATATTAAGGGACTGTGATAGCCATGATGTCTTGTATGAAAAAGGTAAGAGGGAGAATGAAAATCAACAGGAAGAGAGAAGGGGGTCTTCCCTGGGGCCCTTTGCCATTTACAACATTTTACAGAGCAATGCAGGTAAGGAAAAAGACTGAATTCAGACATACAACAGCTTACAGCTGCCTGTCACGTAGCTCAGGCCCTGTAATTCACATTCCTTGAAGGCTCAAAATACGTTTGAGTTCCAACAGCTTAGATTTTGCATCACTTATTTTTACAAGGGTAACCACCTTACAGTCCTTAAAAGGACTTAATGGGTAAGTATAATACGCTTAAATCAATGCCTGGAGCATATGTGTTAGTTAGCATAATAATAATAATAGTTATTATTATTAAAGACAAGAGTTACTGTATGTCATAGGAGTTATGACAATCAACCAGAAGCTACTGTTTTATTGAATTCCTACATTGCTATTATATAAACAAAGGCAATTTGGAGTATGGCCCTGATCCTCATGTTACTTACGGAGGAAATGGACCTAACATGTATGAGACAATCAGAGAATAACAGACTGTCTCACGCAGTAAACATGACATTACATGTGTATAGGAGATATTAGGCTTTCATATTTTTATGGTAGCATTTTGTACCGTCCTGAAGCAAGTTAAAGCTTTGATTCTTAGCTCCTTGTAGAGGAACAAAGTATTTTTGAGTTTCCCTTCAGTGGTTCAGGACAGGGACTGGGGAGTTAAAAGCTCCTTTGGGGGTGGGGTGTTGGGAGAAAGGAGCACAGCATTAGAAAATGAGAATGTTAATGTATATATTGAATCGAGATCTTATTATCATAAGTAAACACTCAGCCAAAAGGAAATATGGGAATTCTTTTTATTCCTGTATTTTTTGGGGGAAAATTTGAGGCAATTGCCTCAAATTACATTTAGTGTTCACATGCCATTTTACCTATGATGTTATTTAGAATTGTGGAGTTGTTGCCAAGAGGAGGAATTAGCTCAATTAAAGCACCTTCCAAATGAGACTGTTTAGTCTTAGCCATGAGTAAGTTGTTAGTAATTTGGATTATTATTAATGCTACTGCATAAGTCTGTGGAATACATGGAGAGACAAAGCAGACCTTTCTTAATATAGATGCTTTCTTCTAGAGCAGTGCTTTGGAAACTTGTATGTGCATTCCAATCATCTGGGCATTTTTTTTTTTTTTTTTTTTTTTTGAGACAGAGTTTCACTCTTGTTGCCCAGGCTGGAGTACAATGGCACTATCTCGGCTCACTGCAACCTCTGCCTCCTGGGTTCAAGCGATTCTCCTGCCTCAGCCTTCTGAGTAGCTGGGATTACAGATGCCCCCACAATGTCCAGCTAATTTTTTGTATTTTTAGTAGAGATAGGGTTTCACCATATTGGCCAGGCTGGTCTTGAACTCCTGACTTCAGATGATCTACCTGCCTTGGCCTCCCAAAGTGCTGGGATTACAGGAGTGAGCCACCGCGCCCAGACTCACCTGGGCATCTTTTTAAAATGCAGGTTCAGATTCTACAGATCTGAGGTGGGTCCTGAGATGCATCATTTCTAACAAGCTCCTAGGTGATGCTGATGCTGCTGGTTTGCAAACTATACTTTGAATTGCAAGATTCTGATGTTGCTTTTTGTAAAAAACAAACAAAATCCCCCAAAACCAAAACCCAAAACTTTGTGTTTATATTTTATAATTTTTCTGACCAAATTTTTACCTAATTTACTTACTGAATCCCAATTTAGTCTTTGGCTAACAATTGGGCACTCAAATCTTTGCTGAGGAATGCATGTGTTCTATATCATAATCAATATCTTTAGAAACAATTCCCTTAATTAAAGGCACCCACAATTTTTAGTATTATCTGTAGAATTTTAATTTTATTTTATTGTGATAAATGGCTCTTTATGCAATGGAAATGTTGCCAGAGTCCCTGTTCTTGGACACCTCTTAAACCAAATGCCATTTAAATGACCACAGACTAAATACAAAGTAGGTAAATGCTTACAGGGAAAGGGGAAAGTGGATCAAGGTAGAAAAAAGACAATTTGTTTTAAACACTCTTAATACAACTTGTTCTCTCTCCCCTTAAACATGTTTAAAACAATGTAAAGCACAGATGCTTGTCTGAAAGAAAAAGAAATCATTTGCACAGCCCCTGTTTTCCAGCTTGGTGCCCTTTGATGGGTGGTGAGTGGTAGCGATGTGGCCCGGTGAGACGGCACAGTCACTCTTCCTGCAGGTCAGAATCTTCCTAGGCTGTTGCTCTTCCAAGGTACTCTGAGTCCTGAGATGGTGGCCTGGGGCTTTGTTTCCTAAGAAGTAGTTGCCATTATTTTGATTCATCCTACTGTTCTAACCAAAACAAAAACCAAAAAACTCCAAATGGTAACAGATATTCATATACCCGGACATCCAAGTCAGTGAGTGTCACGTGGCTTCCAGATTTGCATCTGTGCTGCAGTAGTCTTTCTTCCTGGCAGGTGTACTTTTGCATGTGATGGGAGATGCCCTGGGGTCCGTGGTTGTGGTCATCACGGCCATCATATTCTATGTGCTTCCCCTGAAGAGTGAGGACCCGTGTAACTGGCAGTGTTACATTGACCCCAGCCTGACTGTCCTCATGGTCATCATCATTTTGTCATCTGCCTTCCCGCTTATCAAGGAGACCGCTGCCATTCTGCTACAGATGGTCCCAAAAGGAGTCAACATGGAAGAGCTGAGTAAGTAGACTGAATTTTGATCCAGAACCACTCTCAATTTAATGCTATTCAGGCCAAAGGACGAGCATTATTTAAGAGCAGCATTTGAGTTATGTATTCTGAAACACCTTAAATCACCAGGTGGTAGAGACATCATCATATGTTTTATAGCCTATTAAGATGACTCAGCTCCAAGTACCAAAGGTCCTTTGCAATCCGTGATTCTCTGACTCAACTGCAAATTTTTAAGAATGCAATACTTGGTCTGGGCGCGGTGGCTCACGCCTGTAATCCTGGCACTCTGGGAGGCAGAGGTGGGTGAGTCACCTGAGGTCAGGAGTTCAAGACCAGCCTGACCAACATGGTGAAACCCTGTCTCTACTAAAAATACAAAAAAATTAGCCAGGCGTGGTAGCATGCGCCTGTAATCCCAACTACTTGGGAGGCTGCGGCAGGAGAATCGCTTGAACCCGGGAGGCGGAGGTTGCAGGGAGCCGAGATTGCACCACTGCACTCCAGCCTGGGTGACAGAGTGAGATTCTGACTCAAAAAAAAGGAAAGAAAAAAAAAGAAAAGAATGCAATGCTTGGATAATACCTATTCCTGGGCTACTTACTTTCATGTCAAAGGTTTATTTTAATTCAAATAAGGCCATTTCTGCCAAGAACTTTATTTTATTCTCCTTATTCTAAAAACACAAATCATTCATAATCTAGACCCTGCTTTCTAGTTAATGCGGGCATGCAAGTCACTGTGTCTCTCACAACACTGCCCAGAGCTGCAGGCAGAGCAGGTGGTGGGAGAGGGAAGGAGACAGAAGAGCAGACATACAGCATTGCCTTTGCCTTCCCAGGAGCTAGTTCATTTCCCAATTGAGGAAATAAGATAAACATATACAAATAAATTTGTGATATATACTGGATATGTTTTTAGTAAAGTAATATATTTAAAAACAGATATTTTTAAAAATAGAGGGCTACTTTTTGTGACTCATGCCTGTAATCTCACCACTTTGGGAGGCTGAAGTGGAAGGATTGCATAAGGCCCGGAGTTCAAGACCAGCCTGGGCAACATAGTGAGACCTCATTTTTAGAAAAATAAAAAAAATTGTATTTTATAAATAAATAAAAAAGTAAAGGTTGTAGTGTGTGCCTGTGGTCCCAGCTACTCAGTAGGCTGAGGTGGGAGGATCACCGGAGCCCTGGAGTTTGAGGCTGTAGAGAGCCATAAATATGCCACTGCACTGCAGCCTGGGAGACAGGGCAAGACTCTGTCTCTAAAAAAAACAAAAAAAACCCCCCGCAAGATAGTAATAACAATAGCAATATTTTCATAGCATTTACTGCATGCTAGAAATGTAAGTGTTCTAAGTGCTTTACTTATAATAATGCATTTTAATCCTTAAAATAATACAAAAAGGTACTATTATCATTTCTATTATACAGATAAGGAAACTGAGGCACAGAGAGGTTAGGTAATTGCCTAACGTCATGCAGTTAGTAAATGTCTAAACTAGGATTCAAACTAGCTGACTGCAAAGACTTTGCTCAAATCAGCATTGAATACCATCTCTCTAAATACATACTCATTTTGGAAAGTATAGAAAATACAGAGGAGCCTAAATGAGAAAATAGAAATCTTTCATAATTTGACTGTTAATATTTTCTTCTATATGCGGTGTAAAAAGAAAGATCATACCATACACACAGTTTAGCAATTTGCTTTTTCACTTAAAAATACCTTATGTACATTTTCTCATATCCTTAAATATGCAACTTACTTTTAAACAACTATATCCTATTCCATTACATCATTGATTTAACTATTTCCTTGTTGGTTCCATCTTTTTAATGAACACAAGGAGCACTGTCCAAACCATTCTTGTACATACATATTTGGTTATTTCTTTTAGGTTAAACTTTTAGTACTAGAATTGCTAGTAAAGGTTTTTTTGATCCATGTTGCCAAATCATCCCTTTTAAGAAAAGGCATTGCACTTTATACTACTATGGGAAGTTCATTCAAGTGTCCATTCCCTTGTATACTCAGCAACCCTGGGGACTTTTTTCTTGTCGTTGTTAGACTTACTTTCTTAAATGACTTTGTGTGGGCTAACAATGTGTGGAGAAAGAAGGTTAAGGGCAAATGTACCCATAGAGGTAGAACTAATTTCTTCCAGCTGTTCTTAGTAAGTAGGCAGCCATTTTGGTGAGAATGCTTAACGGAATCATATCCCTCCTGTAGTTCCATGTTTCAAATGCAGCGCTCACCTTGGCTTTTGTTTGCTCTTCTCTGTTATAGTGAGTAAACTCTCTGCTGTGCCTGGAATTAGCAGTGTACATGAAGTGCACATCTGGGAACTTGTAAGTGGAAAGATTATTGCCACCCTGCACATCAAGTATCCTAAGGACAGGGGATATCAAGATGCCAGCACAAAAATTCGAGAAATCTTCCACCGTGCGGGAATCCACAATGTGACCATCCAGTTTGAAAATGTGGACTTGAAGGAACCCCTGGAGCAGAAGGACTTACTGTTGCTCTGCAACTCACCCTGCATCTCCAAGGGCTGTGCTAAGCAGCTGTGTTGTCCCCCCGGGGCACTGCCTCTGGCCCACGTCAATGGCTGTGCTGAGCACAATGGTGGGCCCTCTCTAGACACATACGGAAGTGATGGCCTCAGTAGAAGAGACGCAAGAGAAGTGGCTATTGAAGTGTCTTTGGATGGCTGTCTGAGTGACCACGGACAAAGTCTTAACAAAACTCAGGAGGACCAATGTTATGTCAACAGCACTCATTTTTAATCTGGTACTCACATAATCAGACCACATAGACGAGGCACTTTGGAACCACAAGCTTGGCTCACAAAAAGAGCTTTCTGGGTTGTAGGCCCAGACCAGACTTGCAGCGTGCATGCTCTGTGTTCACTAGGGGTTGGCTGTTTGGGATTTTAGTTAAACGTGTCTGTGAATTTTTATGTAACTAACTCCTTTCCATTCCCCTGGGTGTCTCATGCTGCTCTTTGACTGTTTCAGCTTGAACATGCATTTTCTAAAGCAAACTGCACTAGTGTACATATCAGGGACATTAAAGTCTGGGACTGGGGCTCAATAGCTGCGGATACAGTGTTCAAAGAAGTTCTTGTTTCTAAACTGATTAGAACTTCTAGCTAATGCTCAGGTGAGATCATAGCTTAAATACATTGAAAAAACTAAAGTACCACAATAGCTGTATTTTTCCCAGTCCCCTTAACGATCACAAAAGAGGCAACTTAAGTATTTCTGGCACTGAAGAAATATCTTTTTTCTTTGATTCATTTTTGAATAAATATAAAACGAATAACTATTAAGGTAGAAAATATTCTCAGAATATTCTAGAGGAGGTAAAGGTTAGTAGGAGGACGTTGGCCATCTCTACATTTTGTGAGGTGAGAGAAAACTAATGTTTACTTTGTGCTGTGAACTGAACTGCAGCTATAGAATGTTTCAAATGCTTAAATATATAATACATTTTTTTCCATGGAAGTGAGGGAATATTTCAGCTTCCTTAAGTATAACACAAATACTCATATACTGTCTTTTAGAGTCAGTATAGTTGGAGCTGGTTTCATTTAGTGCTTTGATAATGATTTACTTATTTTTCCAAATTTCCTTTGACTTTTCTTTCATACGATTGCATTGATCTATGCAGCATTTACCAGAAAAGAGTATTCCTGGGATAGCAGAATGCATAACACTGAGTGTTAATTCTTGCAAAATAAATAAGCTAGACTGCCTTCTTTAATTAGACATATTTTAAAGTATTTATTATAGTTGTCAACTAGTAACTCAATGAAAAAGTTGATGCCCAAGGGAGAAATGAGAATTAGCTTAACTGCTGCCTTTAATGTGTTTTTGAGGAACTTAAAATTTTCTTTCATGTCTCTGATCCATATTACCAAGTTCAAATAAAATTTTTATAATCAGATTCAGACCCATAACCAAACTGTGTTGGTAGTAGAGAAGCATCTGTCATGTATTTAACACATTGCTCAGACATCAGTATTTAAATCAGAACAGTCTCACAGGTATGAGAAAATGGGAAGTGCCTCACTAGACAACTAGTATCATCTCTGGTAGACTGCAAGATTGTCTGAAAATAACCATCTCTTAGTGTGTAAAGTCCTGTTCAGAATCTGCACAGGATTTTTCAGAGGTGCTGGGTTGATAATGAAGGCAGCATCCACAATTTTTTAGAACAAACATCATATTTAAACAATGTATCTTAGTCCTAAATTTGAAGGCTAAAATAAGTAAGCAGCTATGATCCGTAGGATAGGAAATTATTATTTTTTTCTTTTTTTATAGAGACAGGGTCTCGCTATGTTGCCCAGCTGGCCTTGAACTCCTAGCCTCAAGTGATTCTCCCGCCTTGGCCTCCCAAAGCACTGGGAGAACAGGCATGAGCCACTGCACCTGGCCAGGAAATTCTTTATTCCTTGAAAATGTATTATCTGAGTTTAAATTGGCTGTGAAGTAGGTAAATAGAAAAATGCCTAAAAATGTTTTTATTTCTAGGAGCTTATTGGGCTAGGTTATATGCACTTTATAAGCTCAAAGGGGTTAATAAGTAAGAATTTCTATTTTAGTATTAAAAGTGTGGCATGTACTCACACAAAACACTGCATCCTCTTAAGAAACTCAGCATGGAGATCAGTGGGCCAGATTCTCCTACATAAACATTGGTTGAAATTCCTTAGAGCCAAAAAAGAAATGTTTCTCTGACTTCCAAATTTGAAGGTCTAATTTGATTTCACATCATTCTGCCTTTATTAAAAGGGAAAATTATAATTTCACAGTTTTTGTGCAACTGGCTGAAGGAATGGATATTAGTTTGCATTTAAACACTGTTCTTTAATCTCTAAAATATTTTTCTGGGTAAGAAAAGGCACTTAATTCCACTGTAATTAAACCTAACTTCAGAAAAGTATCTTGATAGACAGTTATACCAGATTATGGCCTGGAGTCAATATGAAATAATACCTTTTTAAGACAGTTTGGCTGACTGCATTTAATAATGTCCAATCATGCTAAGTGCAATAATTTTGTATTGGGTTGAGTGGCTTGCATTTGCCACCTGTGGCACTGTGATGCCTGCTGTATGCTATTTTCACTTGGGTTTTACTCTCTCTTTAATTGTCCTGCCTTTCAATTCTCCCAAGGAAATACAAGAGTTTTCTTTTTCCCTTTAAATCAGCCCTGCTTGGTGGCAGTAGCAGCTGATAAATAGATTTAAAACAGCACTGTTTTCCTTTAAGATTAGAAAAACACTGGCACTCAGTTTGGTGCTCCTGTATACTTAGGTTATTTACAGAAAATCCCCTCCCCCCCGCCTTTTTTTAAAGAACTGACATAATTTTTTGTTTTTGTTTGTTTGTTTTATTGAGACGGAGTCTTGCTCTGTCGCCCAGGCTGGAGTGCAGTGGTGCTATCTCAGCTCACTGCAAGCTCTGCCTCCTGGGTCCACGCCATTCTCCTGCCTCAGCCTCCCAAGTAGCTGGGATTACAGGTGCTCGCCACCACGCCCAGCTAATTTTTTGTATTTTTAGTAGAGACCGGGTTTCACCATGTTAGCCAGGATGGTCTCGATCTCCTGACCTCGTGATCTGCCCACCTCGGCCTCCCAAAGTGCTGGGATTACAGGCGTAAGCCACTGCGCCCGGCCAGAACTGACATAATTTTTAAAGTCTACGGCATATTTTGTGTGTCAGCTCAGGGACCAGTTGTCCTGTGTGCTAACCTGGCCTTCTACACGGCCCTACTGCACTTCTGTTTCTATAGAAACAGTCCTTTCCACATTATTTTAGCATTGGCCATAGGAAATACTGTCTGCTTCATTTTCTGACTCTCAACATTGTTTTTGAAAATATAATTAATTTTTTTCATGATATTGGGCCGTTATGAATACCCACAGGCTCCACTGTTGACAGAAAATAAAGTTACTCTCTTCTTGATAAAATATCAACAAAGTAGGGAGACATTATTTGAGGAAGAATTAAGAATATTCTCCATATTTAGTTCTTTTTTTTTTTTTTTTGCCATTGGCAGAGCAAATTCCAGTGGTGGTAAATCAAGAACTCTAAAGTTCAGTAGAGAGAGGTGTTTTGAATGTCAAGGAAATCACTAAGGTAGATTTGGGATTACAATAAGACAGCTGCCCTGTGAGGTCATAAGAGCTTTTGTGAGGCTTACTCCAGGGGTTCTCAGTCTTGGCATTACTGACATTTTGAATTGGATGTGTTCTTGCTCCTGATGTGTGGGTTGTGTATTGTAGGATGTTTAGCAGCACCCCTGACCGCTATGCATAAATGCCGGTACTGTCCCCCTAAGTTGTGACAACAAATGTCTCCAGACATTGCCACATATAACCTGGGGAAAAAAATTGCCCCAAGTTCTGAGCCACTGGGTAGAACTAAGGGTAGTTTAGGGACAATGTTAATGAAAGCCTCTCCAAAGTCCCATAGTCTTTTTAATAATTAATTCTGCAGAATTTGCTCTTTAAAAACATATTTTTAAAGGCAAGACCAGCCTATTCATAAAAATTGCAGTTGTTTCCACATAGGAACTTTGGATATTTAAAGAAAAATGTAATTTGAAATGAAAAGCCCTTATAAATCCCTTTATACTTATCAGTCATTATAACAGTAAATGAAATGAAGAAAAAGCATTTGGTCTCACTCTTCTGTGCTGATCTCTTTAACTCCTGAATATCCTCAATTTGATGAGCCCACTATCAAATGAGACTGGATAGTTATCAGCACAAATGATTCATGGGGTTGAGATGTTTAAATCTCCTTCATATTTAAAATGATCGATTTTAAACTTGATGATGTTAATTCTTCTTAGTTCCTGGTAAGCAGCTCATCTTAGTGCTAATGACAAGTTCAGATGTTAAAAAAATCTTTATCATTTATGGCTAATTTTATCCTTTGCCAAATCATATCTATTTTCTTCAAGAGAGCAAAATACATTTCCTGATTTTAAAGTATTCTGTTTTTAAATATATCTTCACATTCCTGTAGTAAAAGACTGCAAAAAAAAAAAAAAAAAAAAAAAAAAAAAAAAAACTGATGTAGAAAAAATGAAGAAACATGACCTGATTTGAATTTTGAATTTGGATGAATGATCGCGGACTGCATGCCTGCTCTATAGAAGTCATGCGCCTGATAAAGTGTCACGTATTTGTGCTTCTTAGTTTATTTACCCTCGAGTAGCCACAGGTAGAAATGAGGTCGTCAAACCAGGAATTTAGTTTCTCAAGTGGAAATTGCATTGAAAGATAATCCTCAATGTAATCTGCATGTTCTTACCCATCTGGAGTTTAGATAATGCAGACAAGTCATTTTCTGGTGCTTCTCTTTTCATGTGTTTTATTTCGTACCTTTTTGTTTACATGGAACTTTCTTGAATGTTTGCTAGATGATCAACTGTCACCTCTTAGTACAAAGCCATGCCAGACACTGCACCTACTCTGCACTCTAATGAGAACAATCCGGAAAGGATGATTTTCAAGGGAGAGTGACCTCTTCCTGGAGATCTGAGGTTATGTTACAGTATTGTGGAGTTTTGTTGCTTAAAATTCTCCTCCTGTCCTCACAGGCAATTTTGCTAGAGTTGCAATCCTCACATTTGAGAGAACTGTCAAAACTCTAAGACATAAAGTTTAAATAACTCATTAATAATTGCATGTGAATCCCCCAGTAATGTATGTACATGAGCATACCTTTCAAAGATGTTCAATGGTGCTGTAAATAAAATTTTTTTAAAAAATAGAAACATGACTGAGATATGTCTGTGGCAATTAAACAGATAACTGAAAGTAGCAGAACTCATTTTGTCTTTGTCACTTACCCTGGTAAGTTTATTATTCAGTAACTCCTTGGATTGGTTTTAATAATTTGGGCCTATTTCTGTTTTTCTGTTTTGCTAGTCTCCTTCACACCCCTTCTTCTGTCACCCAGGCTGGAGTGCAGTGGCACCATCTGGGCTCACTGCCACCTCCACCTCCCAGATTCAAGCGATTCTCCTGCCTAAGCCTCCTGAGTAGCTGAGATTACAGGCGCCCGCCACCATGCCCGGCTAATTTTTTATTTTTAGTAGAGACGGGGTTTCACCATGTTGGCTAGGCTGGTCTTGAACTCCTGACCTCAAGTGATCCACCCTCCTCAGACTCCCAAAGTGCTGGCATTACAGGCATGAGCCACCATGGCCCGCCCTGATTTGGTTTTCTAGAAAGACCGTTTTGGCCCTGGGCTCTGACCGATTTGGCTCAGTAGGCTTCGTGTAGAAGGGCAAGCTGTTTGGATTCAGGGAAGATAGAGAGGCCTGGCTTATTTTGGAGAGGGTCTCTGGATTTGAAATCTCTCCAGTGGGTTGACTGTAATCTTTATAAATGTTGGATTAGAGGAACAATCTTCCAGTTTTTTCAATTGCTTTTATCAATTAATTGATTTATCAGCATACACTTATTGCAAAGTGTGTGCAAGTGATTCTTGTCTTCAAGGAGTTTATAGTCCACATGTGAAGTTAAGTAAGGCCGTGCAACTTAGTGGGAGTTTAAGGGCAGCTGTGTATAGCCCGTGATTGCTGAGATAACCTTGTGCTGGATGCGTTCTGGTGCTCAAATGTGCACATTCCAACCCCTGGGTAGCGTCTGCAATAAAAGGGGGCTACACGACATTTCATGACTATCAGTTTCTTTCAACAATAAGAGTCTGTAGCATGAAGCAGAGGACTGAACCCAGGAGTTAGAGTACAGACTCTCTGTTCCACTGAGAATCCCACCTACCCTCTGTCTCCTACCCTGCAGAATAGTTTTTTCATACCACTATTATGTAGTAACATTAAGTTATGCATTTACTTATTTTCAGTCTCTCTCACTAGATAAGGCTTTACATAATCCACCACTGTGTTCTTCAGCCCCTATCACAGTATTTGGAACAGTACCTGGCACATAGTGGTAGCTCCATAAATATTTACTGAATGAATGAATGAATGAATGAATGAATGAATGAAACAAACATAAGAATGAAGGAAAACTTCAACTCTTGGTGTTAGTAGTTACAGGCTTTGAACAAATTCTATAACTTCATTGAGCTTCAGTTTTCTTATTTATAAATGAGGCTAATGATGAAAACCTGTGGTAACTACCACAGGGTTGTAGGAATTAAAGGAGATGATGCATATGAGAACAGATTTAAATGTCAATGGATCTTATTCTTTCACACTTTCAATCTGGCATTCATATTTTTCCTGTTCTTATCCTGCCTCCTGCCATCTAGGTAACTCCATTTTGTCAATTAATTAAACATCAATGCTAAACAGCACTAAATGGTAGTATAAGCAACAGGGTGAAAGTGAAGAAGAAAGAATGAAGAGTCAAGGACAGCTTCACAGAAGAACTGGCAGTTGAAATCAGCCTTGGAGTGGTTCAGCGAGTGGAGAAAGAGGGGAAAGGACCTTCCGAATTGAGAGTTTAGTTTTAATTCTTTAGGCAATTGCCCTTAAAGCTTTGGTGGGAGGAGTGTGAGAGGGCAAATTGGGGAAATGCCAAGAACAGAATATTTTCAGAAGACAATTTTCTCCAAAAATCTTCCTCAGCTGCTCTATGTTGCTCTGCACAGAGCGTTTCACCTGACACGCACTGAGCCACTAGCATCTCCAGTCCTGCCCAGGATGCTGAGCTCCATCAGAGAAGGACTCACTGTTGTTAAGTCAAGTTTAGCCTAAAGCTGCCTCCTTACATATTTAACTTCAGCCTAAAGGTGTCTCTGTACATCATGAACTATAGCTAGTGGAAGTGGAACCAGATTATAGCCCACACTTGTGCCAGTCACCGAGTTTTGGCCAATCAAATGTGGCTCTGTTCCCAGGCTGCAGTGCAGTGGCCCAATCTTGGCTCACTGCAACTTTCGCCTCCCAGGTTCAAGCCATTCTCCTGCCTCAGCCTCCCAAGTAGTTGGGACTACAGGGACAGGCCACCATGCCAGGCTAAGTTTTCTGTATTTTTAGTAGAGACAGGGTTTCACCATGTTGGCCCAATGGTCTTGAACTCCTGATCTCAGGTGATCCACCCACCTCGGCCTCCCAAAGTGTTGTGATCACAGGCATGAGCCACCATGCCCAGCCTATCCTAATTTTGAAATCAGCTTTCCTTGACTCTTCTCTGTTCCTTTCAGTGGGAGCATGCTGCCCCAGATTCCCCCTTACCCCCTGGCTTATCCCCACAAACCAGCTCAAACCTTGCAGCCATGTTTAATGCTGCCTTTACTCTTATCCTATGTCTAACTCATCATTATGCTCAACTAATGCTCCCTGCAAAGTACTACTCATGTCAGCGCCTCCTTTCCATTCCTGCCTGTTCCTCAGGTTCAGCTGTATCACCTCAGTCTGTACTGTTGCAGGAGCCTCTTGGCCAGCTCCCAGCCACCCCTAAACTTCCTCTTGTCAACCCTCTTGCTTCCCTCTGCTCCAGGAGGAGGGACAAACTCCCCCAGCCTGTCACTGTGGTTTCCTTCTCACCCCAGCACCCCCCAGGGGTTATCTTCTTCAGCAGACAAGCAGAGCACAAAGATACCTAAGGAAGTTAGAATGTGAGAGGGTGCAAGGATGCATTTTCTCTATAGGCTAGTGAATCGAGTTTTGTATGAGTTGGGGAGAGAGTATTATAGAGTAGTCTGTTTCTTCTATGCCAAAAGTCTTTCTTCTTTTTTTTCTTTTTTCTTTTTGATTTTTACATTACACTTACCAAGTTATTTCTTTTCTGGTTTCTCTTTCTGGCTGACTTCCTTTTCTATGTGAGTGTGTCATTTTGCCCCAAAGCTGACTTCCTGTGGATGACCAACTGCGACCTTCCTTGACTAGTGTCCTGATTCCAGAGCACACTCTGATATTGACATATCCCATGAGCGTAAGCAGAGCCATGGCCTCTCTCATCTTGTGTGAGGCAAAAAAGAGGGTGGACTTTCCTTTATCTCATATTTTCACCACATGCTCACATATGTGGCTGTGACATAATAATGAACTCCAATATAGAGCCAAAATATTTGGCACATTGCACAATTCTTTTAGGCTTGAAGATGCAAGAGTAGATTTGCATGGGATTTATAACCACAGGGCTGGGTGGGGACTAGGTGAAGGTGGGGGAGCAAATTGTCCCAGTGGCTAAGGTCGATAGAGGCTTGCAGTGGTGCTGATAACAACCAGGTCTCCTATCTTCCTCAGAAAACTGGGGCCAAAAGAAGACCACGAGTCTGTAGATGTCATCTGATGCCCAAAAGCATTCAGAAAAAAAAACCGTTGACTCTTTTGGAAGGCATGATGATTGAGAATGTTTTACAGCATTTACTTTCCATTGTTAAAAATTGCACTATTGTCTGGGCGCCGTGGATCACGCCTGTAATCCTAGCACTTTGAGAAGCCAAGGCGGGTGGATCACTTGAGGTCAGGAGTTCAAGACCAGCCTGGCCAACATGGTGAAACCTCATCTCTACTAAAAATAAAAAAATTAGCCAGGCGTGGTGGTGGGCACCTATAATCCCAGCTATTCGGGAGGCTGAGGCAGGAGAATCACTTGAGCCTGGGTTGCGGAGGTTGCAGTGAGCTGAGATGGCACCACTGCACTCCAGCCTGGGTGTCAGAGAGAGACTCCGTCTCAGAACAAAAACAAAAACAAAAACAAAAACAAAAACAAAAAAATTGCACTTTATAATACGTCCTGAGTGGGGAGACATGACTTGACCCATGGTATGACTAATGTTAAGTTATAGGAAAGTGTTTACAGAGAGATTTTATTATAAAAATCAATATATACTATGAACTATAGTTTAAGGTTTAAACATTCTGGTCTTGAAATCTGCCTGCTTTCAAATCCTAGCTCTACTATTTGTTAGTTATTTGACCTGTGAAAGTAAATTGCCAGAGAATTTAAAAAGTTCTCTGGGCCTCATTTGTGCCATGTGTGGAATGGAGGCAATTAGATTTCCTGCCTCATGAGATTGTCGTGCAGACTAAAGGAAATGCGGAACGCTCAACACAGAGCCTGGGTCTCTAAATGCTCTATGAATGCTATTAGCAAATCTTCTTTAAATGCCAACTTTAATTAATAAGTAAAATTTGAGCCAGAGTTATTCCAATTGTTAACTCACTACTTGTGAAATGTCAAAAATATATGGTGTAGATTAGCCTGAGTGTCAGCACCCAGTTAGATTTGAAATGGCAGAGGCTGTATTACATGACTTTACCAAAGAACTATACAGACCTGGACGCAGAACCCTGCTTCTCCACCCCCAAATTCCAAGGGCCCTTATTTCTGAGAAAACACAATTCAGTGCTGAAGGGCTTCAGTGAAATACCAGGGCTTGATAGAACAGGACCTCACCTCCCAGCCATACGCAGGTGGCATCTCGAACAGTAATGTCACTGCTAGAGGGCTACTGAGTCCAGGGTTCCAGCCAGAGGCAGCGAAGGCTTCAGCTGACTCTGGGTGAACCTCCATTCTGTCAATGCCTTCCAGCTAGAGACGAACACACCTGTGGTTGAATGAGTTGGGTTTAATAATTGATGCCAAGAGGAGAAGGTACACCATGGGGAACCACGGGGCATATCAGCAAGAGGGTGTTCACAAACTTGAGGATTTGGGTTCATGTTAGGTGATTTTGGGGGAGGATTAAAGGAAATGAGGCTTTGCTTTGGACTGGATGCTGTCAGCAAGTGGGGATAACTCTGACTAGGTATCTTAATAAATCCTATCTTTAAGGGAAGCGGGGAGGAATGAAGCAAGGCTCAAGTTTTAACCGGGAGCAGTTGTCACTTTTTTCTTTTTTTGAGACAGAGTCTAGCTCTGTTGCTTAGGCTAGAGTGCAGCGGCAGGCCCATAGCTCACTGCAGCCTCGACCTTCTGGGCTCAAGTGATCCTCCCACCTCAGCCTCCTGAGTAGCTGGGGCTACAGGATTGGACTACCACTCTTCGCTAGTTTTTTTAAATTTTTTAAATTAGAGACAAGGTCTTGCTATGTTGCCAGGCTGGTCTTGAACTCCTGAGCTCAAGTGATCTTCCTGCCTCTGCCTCCCTCTGCAGTGGCTCACACCTGTAATCCCAGCACTTTGGTAGGCTGAGGCTGCTGTCACTCATTTTATCCAGGGTGGGGTCTGGGATTTTAGGGATTTGCACAGTGCTCTTGTTTTTGTCTGTGCTGAGACGGTATTACAGAGTGATCTTGTTTCTCACCTCACTTCATCACAGTCACGGTGGCCTCTTGTCTGGCGCTGGTGTTCTGAGAGATGGTTTGTGCTCCACAGAAGAATACAATGGCTTAGCTGTGAGAGCCAGGCCAGTCCCACCAACACCAAGGTCTTGTATAGTATCAGTTCCAGATGCCAGGGGTGTACTTTTCTTTTTAGTATGTTCTCAGTACTTAATATATTTGTGGTACATTTTAATGAAGCAGGCTATGCACATTGAAATCCTGGCTGAAAGGACACTTAGAAGCTATGTGACCCTGGAAAGTTACTCCACCTTTTGAGGCATCAGTATCCTCCACATTTTATATGTGAGGTCTATACCTGGCCTCCCAGGGGTGCTGTGAAGATTAAATGAGATAATGCATGTTCCTGACAAATAGTGATTTAAAAACTTAGCTATTTTTGTTGAGTCCTTCTGTACAGTTTGGCCTCCATGGCTTTCCGATTTTAAGACATGGATCAAATGCATTCTCTCTCTTTTTTTTTTTTTTTTTGAGATGAAGGCTTGCTCTGTTGTCCAGGCTGGAATGCAGTGGCATGATCTCGGCTCACTGAAACCTCTGCCTCCGAGGTTCAAGTGATTCTCCTGCCTCAGCCTCCTCCGAGTAACTGGGACTACAGGCATGAGCCACCATGCCCAGCTAATTTTGGCATTTTTAGTGGAGATGGGGTTTCACCATATTGGCCAGGCTGGTCTCAAATGCCTGACCTCAAGTGATCTACCTGCCTAGGCCTCCCAAAGTGCTGGGATTACAGGCGTGAGCCACCGCACGCAGCCTGCGTTCTCTCATTTTGCTTCATTTTATTTCCTTGCATCATGTGACTTTTTTTTTTTTTTTTAAGTTTTAAGTATCATGATCAGAAGGCCTGCCAGATGCATAAGGTTATTTCTTCCTTTGTATTGACTTCTAGGAAATAATCTTACGTTACTGCAGCCGTTACTGTCATTGTTACTGCTATGATGGTGTCAAACAACAGAGCCAGAGAGAGTCCGGCCACAGTGTGCATCATAGCACGGGAGCTCACACCGCTTGTGAGGGACCGGGTTATCATCCTGGCTATCTGCTCATCAATGAATGTTTGTTGAACACATTGAATGTTGTTGAATTCATTGAATGAATGAATGAATGAATGAATGTAAACAGTGAAGCTTAGTTTACTTCTCATCTCACATTCCATCAAGCAGGTATTTTCTTTCTTCTTCGATATCAACATTCCACTGGGGCTTTGCTGCACAGTTATTGAGTGATGCTCAACACTTCAGTGGAAAGAATGCTACAAGTGAGTTATCTGTGGTTCCCAAGAGGCGACAGCACAGAGCGGGGCAGGCCTCCTATCTCCCCTTTACACGGCCGGGGACTCAGGCTACCACACCCACATCCATTTCAGGCCATCACATTTGGAACAGATGTTTTTAGCCTCTTTGCTCATTGATAAGAAAGTGTTCTTTGTTTTATTTTGGAGCTCTGTGATATCTCCTGCTTTCCTTTGTCACCTCCCTTTATATGTTCTTTTTGCCTTTCTTAGATCCTTTTTTATTACTAAGTGGCAATAGAACAAAAGACTGCAGGAGCAAGTAAAGTGAGAGAAAGCCAAATCTCAGAGGAAAACATGTTTAACAAAACAACCACATATGGTTTGTTCTTCAACTTGCTTTTAAAAATTCACAATATATTCTGGTGATCTTTCCCAGACAAGATATAAAGATTTACCTCATTTTTATGAACAGTTATATAGTATTCCATTATGCAGCCATGTCAACTTAAATATCTACTCTCTTGTTGATAAATTTTACTTCCTTTAGAAAATCTTATAAGCTTTAAGTACCACTGGCATAACTCTGACACTTTCTGGTATTAGGTATGTGTGGATTTTGTCTTAATGTCCCTAAAATACTTCTTCTTTATGCTTTTTGCTCTCTCTGTCCCCAGTTTCCTATAATGAGTATATACTACTTATATAATATCATGAAAAAGTTATTTAAAAATAGTATTACTCTCATAAATATTTTCTTGAGTTCTGATTCCAATGACACTTATTGCTACTCCTAATCCATTTAATATTTGATTATATGTTTGATATCTTCAAATAAATAGCTTTTTTCTTGAGAACACAAAATATATATTAATAATAATAAAAATAATAATAACATTGACTCAGTACCTCTATGTGGGAGGTACTTGACTTGTACATATGATCTCATTTAACCCTCACAAAACCCCTGAAGAGTCGGTTCCCTTTCTACTAATGAGGAAAATAAAGCTCAGAGAGCTTATTTTATTATATTTTATTTTGAGACAGAGTTTCTCTCTGTCACCCAGGCTGGAGTGCAGTGGTGTAATCTTGGCTCACTGCAACTCTGCCTCCTGGGTTTAAGCGATTCTCCTGTCTCAGCCTCCCAAGTAGCTGGGATTACAGACATGTGCCACCACGCCCAACTAATTTTTGTATTTTTAGTAGAGACAGGGTTTCGCCATGTTGGCCAGGCTGGTCTCAAACTCCTGACCTCAGGTGATCTGCCTACCTCGGCCTCCCAAAGTGCTGGCATTATAGGTGTGAGCCACCGCGCCCGGCCAGCTCAGAAAATTTAAATGCGTTGTTCAACTCAGCTACAGTGGAGCCAGGATTAGAGCCAAGCTATTTTCGATTCCAGTGCCTCTGCCCTTTTCACTATTCTGTGATGCCCTCCACTTCAGAATCTACTGAAGTCCCCAACATAGGGATGGACACACGACTGATGTTTAATTAAAAAGTGTTGGTTTAACTATTATTGAGGACAATAACTTTCTCTAAAGTCATAACCTGGTCAGCATACCCAAGCCAGTCTCCTCAAAGACCAATGCTATATGATATGTCCTGACCAGCGATGCTTCTTTTTTTATATTATTAGCCACTGGATTCTCTTCAGCATTTGGCCTTGACACATCACAAGAAGAAGGAGAAAAGCAAACTGGGGAAAAGGTGAAGTGGTTTCTTGAAGCAGTAACGTATGGTGGAAGACAGAGGCCGAAGCTCAGTAGATCCAAGGGAATGACTCCTACAGAACTGAGGCTATTGATCGGTATTAAAATGTGGGGTGCCTATTCGTTGTCACCCTTATCTAAAAGTTGTTCATTAGAATTCATAATTGCCTTGTCATAAAAGAGGGTTTGCATTTTGAACTGCTAGGCAAGCGAAAACTCTGGACTTTTTAATGTTTTTGAACAGCCTACTCCTTATGAAAGCAACCACACCTCATGGCGATCTCATCAGTTCTCTGGAAAGCAAGTCATGCATTTAGAGGCAGGTCATGCAGCAGAGACGTGGTCTTCCCTCTTTCTCCACAGTGCTCTTCTCTATGAGAGCTCTAAGTACTTCAGATATACAGTAAATCCGTCCTGAACTACAAGTTCTTACTCCACTAAATTCTAACATAAGAAGATTTGCTTCTGTATACCTTTTCAATGTCTGGGAGAATTTGGATTCTAGAACATGCAAATTGTGTGTCAACTCCTGCGAGGGTAATTTGGAAGAACAGGGAGCTAGGTATTTGGAATAGAGACAAGGATATAGTTGACAGAGCAGAATTAGAGCCCTTTGCATGGACTTCTTAGGAAAGATAAAAGCAAATGAGGGAAATGAAACCTTGGCCTTGGGACTGCATGTGCGTCAGAGGAGCCAGGAGTAGGCAAGGTCGGGGACTTTGAAATGCAGAGACCAGGAGAGGGGCTAAGGGGATAAAAGCCTAGATGTGTGGCCTGGGGTGAGACTGAATGGTGAGTTCTGGAAGTTAGGGGTTAACATAGCCACGTGTTGACCTCGGAAAAGCATTCAACACTTGGCTCAGAAAAAAAGCACATTGCAATATGAGGACTATCTGTTTAAGAAAACAACTCAAAATGTACCAACAACTTATTTTCAAAATTAGGGAGATCATGGACCTTTTCTAGCAAGCAAGTGATGATAGCATGAAAAAACATGGCACCTTTATTACTTATTTACAATGTATAATTATTATTACTATCGCTTACACTTTGCACTTTCTTTGTAGGTTTATTTTAGTGGATGTATAATATTTGCTAGGCCTTTCATTCTCACCTTTGCCTTCAATTGAAATTTCATAAATAAGGTTTTAAGTCCTCTTCTAGTCCCACACTGAAAAGTTCTCCTATCCGGGAACTTTTTATATACCCAACACCATTGTTCAGGGAGAGTGTTCTGGTTTATGAATGACTAGTAATAACATCAAAAGGATGCAAAAAACAACAACAAAAAATAGGCATGGGTACAAAAGAATAACCAAAAATGCATATTTGCCATATTAACTTCATTTAAAGACGTTTTGAGAATGCAGCCCTCACTTGAATGAAAAGGAAGTTTGCACTGAGCTGAAGCATTTAACTATAACAAAATTTGTTGTTGGGCTACTTAGATCCCCATTCTCAATTCCCTTTTCTCCTGCCTGCCTCCACTGTAAAGGCTGGAAATGCCACCTGCTTACTGTCCCAGCTTCACGTGCAGTTCGGGATTCCCATATGGCAGTTTTGGCTGATGGCGAGAATGCAGGAGTTTTTAGGTTTGGGAAAGAGAGAGTGCTGGGAAGGCCTTCATTTTTTTTCTTCACAAAAAGAAGAGATATAACTCTTATTTCCCTTTCTCTCTTCTTTTTCACTTGAATGCAGATTACATGCACAGAGCTATGATAACCATCTTGTGACCAAAAGAAAGGAAAAGACAAAAAAAAAAAAAAAAAGAAATTGATCACAGGGATGCAGTTTGTGATGTTGCTGGGCTGTGTAACCACAGTCAGTAGCTGCTGATCTCTAGGCTTCTTTTCATAGGAGAAGAGTAAACTTGTACTCTTTTAAATACATTGTTAGAAAGTCTTCTGTTACTTGAAGCTAGAAGCATTCCTAACTGATTCATAGTATTGTAATTTTCATATTTCCTCATTGGCAAACATGAGTCTGTTCATAGAATTGTATTACCAATTGATAGTGCCTATGGGGAGTGTGTATTGTTCCAGCCTTGTCTTTAATTCTTACGGATTCCCGAGTCGTATTTCTTTTTTCTTTTCTTTTTTTGAGACAGAGTCTTGCTCTGTCACCCAGGCTGTAGTGCAGTGGCGAGACCTCAGCTCACTGCAACTTCCGCCTCCTGCCTCAGCTTCCCAAGTAGCTGGGAATTCAGGTGCACGCCAGCATGCCTGGCTAATTTTTGTATTTTTAGTAAGACGGGTTTTCACCATGTTGCCCAGGCTGGTCTCAAATGCCTGACCTTAAGTGATCCACCCACCTTGGCCTCCCAAAGTGCTGGGATTACAGGCCCAAGTCATATTTCAAGAATCACAATATTTTAAATTGATATCCATATTATATATCCATGTTATAGGCTGTTTTATCTATCTAAAATCATTTCTCTGTCTTTTATATTGAAGGAGACAAAGATATTTTGTGAAAGTCAGGGAAAAATCTATCTATATTCAAGAGTTTCTATAGCCTCATTAATACTTGGGGCTAAACAGTATACATTGTCATACTAAAACTCTCATGCAAGGTGGTGGGCAGAGTTCGATCCACTTTACAGGTGGAAAAATGGACTTAAATAGATTAAAACTATTATGCAAAATTTTACTGCAAATCAGGCTTGGGGGGAATAAGAGAGCATTTGCATTATATTAGGAAGCCTCAAGTATTTTCTTAATTTTTTAAGTCCTTAACAAGTGCCACAAGCCCTGGATTTATTTTGCCTACTTAATACATATTTTACCATGTGGCCCTATATCATCTCCTCCCTTTCTTCCTCCCTCCCTCCCTCCCTTCCTGTCTTCCTGCCTTCCTGCCTTCCTTCCTCCCTCTTTCCCTCCTTCCCTCCCTCCCCACTCCCTCCCTCCCCACCTTCCTCCCTCCCCCTCCCTCCTCCCCACCTCCCTCCCCCCTCCGTCCTTCCCACCTCCCTTCCTTCCTTCCTATTTTAATTCCATCATTTCAACTTTTGTGTAACCTGTTTTCAATCAAGTTTATTGTATATCCCATTTTTTTTGAGAAGTAAAAACTTAAAAAGATTAAATGATTGTCTCTTTGAGAATCAGGTCTTGAGTTTCTCTCGCCCATATAGGTGACTTCTCCTTTTTCCTCAGATGAAACAATGAATTTCTATTTTGCCGTCACATTTTGGATGTGGAATCTGACTTTAGAGAAAGAACCCCTGGTTTTTGAGTCTTGGGCATGTCTTTTCAGCCTGGGCCTTCTTTTCTCCCTGTCAAATAAGGAAAGTGGGCTGAATGATCTCCTTTCCAGCACGTCGACCCTAGGATTCCATGGTTCATGCTGTGAGTTTCCTGGCCTTATTCTTGAGAGTCTTGAGTGTTTCTTGCTCTTCTGCTGTGTTATCCTTCTCTGTTTGTGCAGCTGTGGCACATGATGAGTGTTTTGATTTTATTCTTGGCTAACTGTATTTCCCTTTAGCTTCCTGCTGATGTGTTTGTTTGTCTAAAAATTTTTTTCTCTTACATTCTTTGCCTGTGTTCTTGCATTGATTCTTTCTGGACTTGTATCCCCATTTTAGTTCCATCACACAGGACCTCTTTGTGCCCCCAATGTCAGGAGATAGGCCTAAGGTCTGTTTTGAAGGCTACTTGTGTTCTTTCAGAACCTGCTCTTCCCACGAGATAGCTGAGTCCATGGAAACAGGAACCTTGCCCAAACTGGTTTTTCTTTCCTTTGCTAAATGGTTTTGGCATCTGTTCCATTGTATTCCATTTCTCCTCTTTGGTTTTCTTTCCTTTTTCTCATTTTGCATAAATCTAGTAAGCTTGTAACTACTTTCTATGGATTACCTTTAAGCTTTAAATATCCAACATTGTATATTCTCTCTACTGGTAGAAAACAGCCTAGTGTGGGGTCATATTCTCAAAACAGAACCTGTGTATGAGAGATGAGTTTTAGGTGATACCTGACTGAATATCTTTTCTTTGAATATTACATACTTATTTTAATGTTTACGGAAATATAGCTGTCACATCAAAGTTGTAATTTCATAGTTGTGCTATAAAAACCTCCCCCTTTAATACATTTACTGACATAGCAAAAGCCTAATTTAAAAGAAATTCTGAAATAATGCTAATTAGCATGGATTGAACACTTACTACAGTGCATGCATTACATATATTAATTCATTTAATCCTCAAAACAACCCTGAGGTAGGTACTACTGTTTACCCCCATTTTAAACATAAGGAAACAGGCATAGGTCAAGTCAGTTGGCCAAGGTCACAAAGCTAGTAAGAGGCAGCACTGGGACTGGAACTTAGCAGGCGTGACTTCAGAACTACGTTCTACGCACTAAACCATGATCCCTCTTAAAAAATCCTGTATGTGGTACATGATTTTGGAACAAATAATGAAGATAGTATTTGAATGATTAAAATTTAGAAATAACTTATGTAATGGAAAGCACATGGGCTTTGAACTTAGACAAACCTTAAATGCTAGATCCGTTAACTGGTCAATTATGTGTTTCTAGACATATCACTTAACCTCTATTAAAATGCCCATCCCAAGTTTTTTTTTTTTTTTTTAGATGGAATCTTGCTGTCACCCAGGCTGGAGTGCATTAGTGCAATCTTGGCTCACTGCAACCTCTGCCTCCCAGGTTTTAGCAATTCTCTGTCTCAGCCTACTGAGTAGCTGGGGCTACAGGCACATGCCACTGCACCTGGTTAATTTTTGTATTTTGAGTAGAGATGAGGTTTCACCATTTTGGCTAGGCTGGTCTCGAACTCCAGAACTCAAGTGAGGCTCCTGCCTCAGCCTCCCAAAGTGCTGGATGGTTTTTTTTTTTTTTTTTTTTTTGAAATGGAATCTCACTTACTCTGTCACCCAAGTGGAGTGCAGTGGCACAATCTTGGCTCACTGCAACCTCTGCCTTGTGGGTTCAAGCGGTTCTCCTGCCTCAGCCTTTGGAGTAGCTAGGATTACAGGCATATGCCACTATGCCAGGCTAATTTTTGTATTTTTAGTGGAGAAGGGGTTTTACCATGTTGGCCAGGCTGGTCTTGAACTCCTGACCTCAAGTGACCCACCTACCTCTGCCTCCCAAAGTGCTGGTATTATAGGCGGAGCCACCGTGCCCGGCCCCTATCGTAAGTTTTAACACATATGAATTCCCTCTTCTTTCTGTGAATCTCAGTCTTTTCATCTGTTAAAAAATCAGGATCCGTGACTATTGAGAGGTTTAGAAAAAGTTATGGTGGTCAATATATAGTAGGTGTCTACCAAAAATACACATGAATGTCTTCCATTTTGCTGGCCTCTCATAGTTCGTACTTTGGCATTTAGGATCTCCAAGTGCTTTAAGAAAAGATCTCTCTCTCCTATTCCCGTGTTTTGTGACCAAAACAGGGTCAGCCTGGTGAATTTCTTTGATGCCAGTTTCCCCACTGTGGGGAAGAGCACAAAGTACCAAATAAGCATAGCCAGGAAGAGAGCACATTTCTTGTGTGAAGCTGAACTGATGGGTAGGGGGTTGTATCTCTATCAGAAAAGAAACGGAGGTGGGTTACCTTTTAGGGTTCACATGGATAGCTTCTGAATTGGTTTGGTCACTATGTGGGTCATCATAAAGAGGCTGTGACCTGCAAGATGTGACTGTGGGTGAGGACAGCTGTGGTTCAAAATGGGAAATGCCTACAGCAGCATTCTAGTGGTAAAACATTTCCAGATTTTACAACTTTGAACTTCTTATCCTATAAAGAATAATACAAATGGCTCCAGACTGTTTACCCAAAAGTGATTACAATGGGGTTAGATAAAGATATGGCCGTTTCATTCTTCACAAATGATTAAACCTCTGTGACGAATACATGGACAATTGCATTTTAAAGACAGGGGTTGACTAGTTAAGAATTTTGAAAATAGCCAGATGCCCTGATACGATAACTGAAAATAACATTTCATGCAACTTAGTTGAAAGGGCTTTTTTATAAGCCCATCTCCTCCTCCATGAATGTATGTGCCAGTTTTTTTTTTTTTAAATAATTCCACATTCTTCTTGACTTCTTCCGTGATGTAGGGAACGCAGAATTAGAGTCCAAAGCTCTACACTCAAGTTTGTGCCCTTCCATTTAAGGCTGCTGGGTGACTTTGGGTATTTATGAAACCATTCTGGACCTGAGTTTTTTAATAAATAAATGGAAGGGGTGAGATCTGCCCCTGCCTGCCTTCCAGGTTAAGGTGGGGGTTATCAGGTAAGATACCGTATGTGAAAGTGTTTTTAAAAACTGTGAAGGGCCATAACTTGCAGTGTTGTTATTCTCTATGTCTTCTAACCAGATGCCAGGTCATTTTCCCCTTCCAAGTTCCATGCGCCTTTCCTGATCTCTTCCCTAAAGCTTATCTCCAAAATCTTACAGGAGTCAGAGTCTGGGAGATTCTGCTGTCCAGTTTAAGCCGTGATGGCTCCTTGTTTGTTTATTATTTGTTTTGTTTTGTAAACACAACATGAAACCTCATTAATTTTGGGGCAAGCTAGTGAAAATCTACAGGGAAAAAAGGGTAATTCCAAATGCGGGCACACTGTCTCATTATGTTTTTCCATTATAGCAAGAGTTTTAAGTGCCTATCATATGTACTCACCGATGTTAGATGAAACGCAAAAGAAACCTTCAGCGGATCCTTAGTCCACTGTGTCTATGTGTATGTATGTTGGTAGTGGTGGGGATGGGGTGGGGAGGAGAGATGCTTAAAATGTATGAAGGAAAACTAGAACAGACACTCTTACCTGAGAGTTCATGGGCTCCATAAGGGGTCCACAGATGGTCTTTCAGGGGATCCTTGAAAGCGTATGTCCAGATTTATGTATATGCGCATGTGTATATTTTCTGCAGAGAGGACTCACAGCTTTCATCAGGTTCTCAAAGGATCTGTAATTTAAAACAGTAACAACTTAAGAGCCAAGACAGAAAACATGGCCAAGCTGCAGATAGTCTGACTAAATGGCATGTAGATTATTTATATGGTGAGCTTAGTCAGAAAAAGCTTTTCAAAGAATAATTAAGTCAGGTCCCGAGTCAAGAAAAGTTTCTGTTGGTTCTGCTTGTATGTGTAGATACGACTAATTTATTAAATATAACAAGTCATTACAGTAAGAAGCTGTAACATCTGGTACTTCACTAATTGGGAAAGCTTTATAAAATTGCGTTGGAGGCCAGGTGCAGTGGCTCATGCCTATAATCCCAGCACCTTGGGAGGTCAAGGTGGGTGGATCGCTTGCATCGCTTGAGCTCAGGACTTCAGCATGGGCAACATCAGCTATTATGTCTTCAAGTATTGCTTCTTTTCCATTCTCCTTCTTCTTTCCTTCTAGGTATATTCATATGTTAAATCTTCTCACTGTGCCTTTCATATACCCTATCACCTGTTTCCCATCTCTTTATCTTTCCATGCTTTATTTTGAATATTTTCTTATGATTTATCTTCCAACTCATTACTAATCTTTTTAAGTGTATGTAAAAGCTGTTATACTCAGGCACCAAGTTTTCAATGTTAATTATTTTACTTTTTAGTTTTTCAATTTTCATTTGTTTCTTCAGGTACATGCATATATATTTTTCTCAGTTCTCTGCTGAAGTTTTCATGCTTTTATCTTCTTGAGCTTGTGAACTTATTTATTTTGAAGACTGTCTGAAACTATAATAACTGAAGTCCTTGTTGATATTTATATACTCTAGTTTTTTCCTTCTTGGTTTTTATTCATGTCACATTGTCTTCTCGTTTGTCTGCTTATTTTTGATTGTATGCTTCATATTGTTTGGCAATTTTTTGTATAAATAATTTGAGGCTAGACTGATGTTATTTTATCACAGAAAGGATATCATTTGGCTTTTCCCAGTTATCCAGGGGGCACTAACAATGCTGGATCATCTCAATCCAATGTTACAGACTGAGAGGATTCTAGCTGAATTGCTCTTCTGTAAGGATCTATTTACATCTGGTTTACACTTACTTCTAAATGGATCCTGTTAAGATTCTAATCTAATGCAAGGGATGTTTATCAGGTTCACCTGTTGGCAAACTCTCACTCCAATACTCGTCTCCCTAAAACTGCAAGAATTTCCAAAGTGACACAAAACTTCCCAGGAGTTCTTAGGGACAAGCAATCCCAAACATTGGGCTTACTTTCCTGCACCTTCTCATCCCCCATCTCCTAAACTGGTAATTCTGCATTTGCTTGATAGTTCTCTATTGCCTCTAAGCAGATTTAAATTTCCACTTTTCTAGTTGTCCTCAGCAGAAGACTTGGCCTGAATGTCCTGGTTTGCATTTGCCGGAAGCAAAGGTCCTCTAAGACATTTAAATTATATCTTAAGGCATGCTCCTTCTCTCACACTTTCCCTACTACTGGAAGTTAGATATTTCCTTTCAAAATGTTCCTGAACTGCAGTTGTCTGTGAAAGTGTTTGCTAGTAATCTGTTTAGAAAATTGACTTGGCTATTCTTGAATCTTTATACTATCAAATAAATTTTTGAATCTGTTTATAGGTTTTCATACACAAAGATATCCTGTGGAGTTTTGACAGAAATGGCATTGAATTTTCATAATGTGAATGGGAGATGGCAGATTGGCTTTCTGAAAACATGGCCGAGACAGAGATCGCTTTGTAGCAAGGTTCTATGCTGCAGTTGTAGATTTTCTTGGAAGCCCAGTCTAGGGCTCTTTCTTGAGCCCTTCTATTGATTCTATGAACAGCTTTCACTCTTTTTTGTTTTGCATATTTGTATATTTGCCTTTTATTCCTATGAAATAAGAAAGAAATAAAAATTATTTAAATTACCATATCAATTTAGGTTAAGAATTCTTATCTGTTAGTATAAATACATGTCACCCAACTATTATTGCTTATGTGGAAATCATTTTAATTTTTTAAATTGTAGTAAGAATACTTAACATGACATCTACCCTCTCAACAAATATTTAAGTGTACAATACAGTATAGATAACTATAGGCATGATGCTGTACAACAGATATCCAGAACTCAATCATCTTGCATAACAAACTTTATACCTGTTGCAGAGCAACTCTATTTCTCTCTCACCCAGTCCTTGACAACTGCCACTCTGTTCTCTGTTTCTATGTGTTTGACTATTTTTAGATACCTCATATTAGTGGAATCGTGAAGTATTTGTTCTTCTGTGACTGGTATATTTCACTTAGCATATATAATGTCCTCAAGGTTCATCCATGCTGTTGCATGTGGCAGAATTTCTTTCCTTTTTAAGGGTGAATATTACGACCTTGTATGTCTATACCACGTTTAAAAAACCCATTCATTCATCCATTTACATTTAGGTTGTTTCCACATCTTGGCCATTCTGAATAATGCTGCAATAAACATGGGAGTGCAAATATCTCTTTGAGATCTTGATTTCAGTTCTTTTGGATAAACACCCAGAAGTGATTGCTGAATCATATAGTAGTTGTGTTTTTAATTTTTTGAGAAACCTCTATACTATTTTCCATGGCAGCTGCATCATTTTATATTCCCACCAACAAAATGCAAGGGTTCCAATTTCTCTATGCCCTAATCAATGCGTGTTATTTATTTATTTACTTTTAAATAGCCATTCTAATGGCTGTGAGGTGATACCTACTGTGATTTGAATTTCTCTGATGATAAGTGATGTTGAGTATCCTTTCATATAGGTATTGGCCATTTGTATGTCTTTTTTTGAGAAATGTTCATTTTTACATTGAGCATTTTTTTTTCTTTTTGCTAGAATTGAAGGAGTTCCTTATATATTTTGAATATTAACCCCTCATCAGATATATAGCTTGCAAATATTTTCTCCCATTCTGTAGATTGTATTTCACTCTGTTAATGTCCCCTTTGCTGTGCAGAAACTTTTTAGTTCGATGTAACTCATCTTGTCTATTTTTGCTTTTGTTGTGTGTACTTTTAATGTCACATCCAAGAAATCATTGCCAAGACCACTGCCATGAGGTCTTCACCTATATTTTCTTATAGGGGTTTTACTCTTTTAGATATTACATTTAATTTTTTAATCTACTTTGAATTGATTCTTGTGTATGGTGTAAATTAAGGTTCCAATTTTATTCTTTTGCATGTGGATATTTGGTTTTCCCAACACCTTTTTTTTATTTGAGACAGGCTCTTGCTCTATCACCCAGACTGAAGTGCGGTGGTGCAAACATGGCTCACTGCAGCCTTTACTTCCCAGGCTCAAGCCAATCCTCCTATCTCAGCCTCCTGAGTAGCTTGGATCACAGGCATGTGCCACCACATATGGCTAACTTTTGCATTTTTTGTAGAGACAGGATCTCGCCATGTTGCCCAGGCTGGTCTTGAACTCTTGGGCTCAAGTGATCCATCAGCCTCAGCCTCCCAAAGTCCTGGGAATACAGGTGTGAACCACTGTGCCTGGCCCCGAAACCATTTGTTGAAGATACTATTCTTTCCCCATTGTGTATTCTTGGCATGGTCAATTGATCACAAATGAATGGATTTATTTCTAGGCTCTGTATTTATTTCTAGGCTCTGTATTCTGTTTCATTGGCCTATGTGCCTGTGTTTATGCCACTATCATCCTTTTTAAATTACCGTAGCTTTATAATATATTTTTGAAATAAAAAAGCACGATGCTTCCAGCTTTGCTCTTTTTCAAGATTGTTTTGGCTATCTGGAGTCCTTTGTGGTTCCATATTAGTTAGGATTGTTGTTTCTATTTCAAAATGCCACTGGCATTTTGATAGGGATTGCATTGAATCTGTAGGTCACTTTGGATAGTATGACCATTTTAACAATCTTAAGTTTCCAGTCCATGAACTAGGCATGTTTTTCCATTTATTTGTGTCTTCTTTTATTTCTTTTATTGTTGTTTTGTAGTTTTCAGTGTACAAATCTTTCACTTTCTTTGTTAAGCTTGTAAGCTTATTTTACTCTTTTTGATGCATTACAAATAGGATTATTTTCTTAATCTCCTTTTTACATAGTTCATTATTAGTGTGTAGAATGCAACTGACTTTTATATGTTGATATTGTATCTTGCAACTTTACTGAATTTGTCTTAATTCTTTTTTTCTCATAGAATTTTTTTATTATACTTTAAGTTTTAGGGTACATGTGCACAACGTGCAGGTTAGTTACATATGTATACATGTGCCATGTTGCTGTGCTGCACCCATTAACTCGTCATTTAACATTCGGTATATCTCCTAATGCTACCCCACCCCACTCCCCCAACCCCACAACAGGCCCCAGTGTGTGATGTTCCCCTTCCTGTGTCCATGCGTTCTCATTGTTCAGTTCCCACCTATGAGTGAGAACATGCTGTGTTTGGTTTTTTGTCCTTGCGATAGTTTGCTCAGAATGATGGTTTCCAGCTTCATCCATGTCCCTGCAAAGGACATGAACTCATCCGTTTTTATGGGTGCATAGTATTCCATGGTGTATATGTGCCACATTTTCTTAATCCAGTCTAGCATTGATGGACATTTGGGTTGGTTCCCAGTCTTTGCTATTGTGAATAGTGCCACAATAAACATATATGTGCATGTGTCTTTATAGCAGCATGTTTTATAGTCCTTTGGGTATATACCCAGTAATGGGATTGCTGGGTCAAATGGTATTTCTAGTTCTAGATCCTTGAGGAATCTCCACATTGTCTTCCACAATGGTTGAACTAGTTTACAGTCCCACCAACAGTGTAAAAATGTTCCTATTTCTCCACATCCTCTCCAGCACCTGTTGTTTCCTGACTTTTTAATGATCGCCATTCTAAGTGGTGTGAGATGGTACCTCATTGTGGTTTTGATTTGCATTTCTCTGATGGCCAGTGATGATGAGCATTTTTTCGTGTGTGTTTTGGCTGCCTAAATGTCTTCTTTTGAGAAGTGTCTGTTCATGTCCTTCGCCCACTTTTTGATGGGGTTCTTTGTTTTTTTCTTGTAAATTTGAGTTCTTTGTAGATTCTGGATATTAACCCTTTGTCCGATGAGTAGATTGCAAAAATTTTCTCCCATTCTGTAGGTTGCCTGTTCACTCTGATAGTGGTTTCTTCTGCTGTGCAGAAGCTCTTTAGTTTAATTAGATCCCATTTGTCAATTTTGGCTTTTGTTGCCATTGCTTTTGGTGTTTTAGACATGAAATCCTTGCCCATGCCCATGTCCTGAATGGTATTGGCTAGGTTTTCCTCTAGGGTTTTTATGGGTTTAGGTCTAACATTTAAGTCTTTAATCCATCTTGAATTAATTTTTGTATAAGGTGTAAGGAAGGGATCCAGTTTCAGCTTTCTACATATGGCTAGCCAGTTTTCCCAGCACCATTTATTAAATAGGGAATCCTTTCCCCATTGCTTGTTTTAGTCAGGTTTGTCAAAGATCAGATGGTTGTAGATGTGTGGCATTATTTCTGAGGGCTCTGTTCTGTTCCATTGATCTATATCTCTGTTTTAGTACCAGTACCATGCTGTTTTGGTTACTGTACCTTGTAGTATAGTTTGAAGTCAGGTAGCGTGATGCCTCCAGCTTTGTTCTTTTGGCTTAGGATTGTCTTGGCAATGCGGGCTCTTTTTGGTTCCATATGAACTTTAAAGTAGTTTTTTCCAATTCTGTGAAGAAAGTCATTGGTAGCTTGATGGGGATAGCATTGAATCTATAAATTACTTTGGGCAGTATGGCCATTTTGATGATATTGATTCTTCCTATCCATGAGCATGGAATGTTCTTCCATTTGTTTGTATCCTCTTTTACTTCATTAAGCAGTGGTTTGTAGTTCTCCTTGAAGAGGTCCTTCATGTCCCTTGTAAGCTGGATTCCTGGTATCTTATTCTCTTTGAAGCAATTGTGAATGGGAGTTCAGTCATGATTTGGCTCTCTGTTTGTCTGTTATTTGTGTATAAGAATGCTTGTGATTTTTGTACATTGATTTTGTATCCTGAGACTTTGCTGAAGTTGCCTATCAGCTTAAGGAGATTTTGGGCTGAGACGATGGGTTTTTCTAGATATACAATCATGTCATCTGCAAACAGGGACAATTTGGCTTCCTCTTTTCCTAATTGAATACCCTTTATTTCCTTCTCCTGCCTGATTGCCCTGGCCAGAACTTCCAACACTATGTTGAATAGGAGTGGTGAGAGAGGGCATCCCTGTCTTGTGCCAGTTTTCAAAGGGAATGCTTCCAGTTTTTGCCCATTCAGTATGATATTGGCTGTGGGTTTGTCATAGATAGCTCTAATTATTTTTAGATATGTCCCATCAATACCTAGTTTATTGAGAGTTTTTATCATGAATGGTTGTTGAATTTTGTCAAAGGCCTTTTCTGCATCTATTGAGATAATCATGAGGTTTTTGTCATTGGTTCTGTTTATATGCTGGATTACGTTTATTGATTTTCATATGTTGAACCAGCCTTGTATCCCAGGGATGAAGCCCACTTGATCATGGTGGATAAGTTTTCGATGTGCTGCTGGATTCGGTTTGCCAGTATTTTATTGAGGATTTTTGCATCAATGTTCATCAAGGATATTGGTCTAAAATTCTCTTTTTTGGTTGTGTCTCCACCAGGCCTTGGTATCAATATGATGCTGGCCTCATAAAATGAGTTAGGGAGGATTCCCTCTTTTTCTATTGATTGGAATAGATTCAGAAGGAATGGTACCAGCTCCTCCTTGTACCTCTGGTAGAATTCGGCTGTGAATCTGTCTGGTCCTGGACTTTTTTTGGTTGGTAGGCTATTAATTATTACCTCAATTTCAGAGCCTGTTATTGGTCTATTCAGAGATTGAACTTCTTCCTGTTTTAGTCTTGGGAGGGTGTATGTGTCAAGGAATTTATCCATTTCTTCTAGATTTTCTAGTTTACTTGTGTAGACGTGTTTATAGTATTCTCTGATGGTAGTTAGTATTTCTGTGGGACCGGTGGTGATATCCCCTTTATCATTTTTTATTGCATCTATTTGATTCTTCTCTTTTCTTCTTTATTAGTCTTGCTAGCGGTCTATCAATTTTGTTGATCGTTTCAAAAAACCAGCTCCTGGATTCATCGATTTTTTGAAGGGTTTTTTGTGTCTCTATTTCCTTCAGTTTTGCTCTGATCTTAGTTATTTCTTGCCTTCTGCTAGCTTTTGAATGTGTTTGCTCTAGCTTCTCTAGTTGTTTTAATTGTGATGTTAGGGTGTCAATTTTAGATCTTTCCTGCTTTCTCTTGTGGGCATTTAGTGCTATAAATTTCCCTCTACACACTGCTTTCAGTGTGTCCCAGAGATTCTGGTATGTCGTGTCTTTGTTCTCATTGGTTTCAAAGAACATCTTTATTTCTGCCTTCATTTCATTATGTACCCAGTAGTCATTCAGGAGCAGGTTGTTCAGTTTCCATGTAGTTGAGTGGTTTTGAGTGAGGTTCCTAATCCTGAGTTCTAGTTTGATTGCACTGTGGTCTGAGAGTCAGTTTGTTATAATTTCTGTTCTTTTACATTTGCTGAGGACTCCTTTACTTCCAACTATGTGGTCAGTTTTGGAATAGGTGTGGTGTGGTGCTGAGAAGAATGTATATTCTGTTGATTTGGGGTGGAGAGTTCTGTAGATGTCTATTAGGTCCGCTTGCTGCAGAGCTGAGTTCAATCCCTCGATATCCTTGTTAACTTTCTGTCTCATTGATCTGTCTAATGTTGACAGTGGGGTGTTAAAGTCTCCCATTATTAATGTGTGGGAGTCTAAGTCTCTTTGTAGGTCTCTAAGGACTTGCTTTATGAATCTGGGTGCTCCTGTATTGGCTGCATATATATTTAGGATAGTTAGCTCTTCTTGTTGAATTGATCCCTTTACCATTATGTAATGGCCTTCTTTGTCTCTTTTGATCTTTGTTGGTTTAAAGTCTGTTTTATCAGAGACTAGGATTGCAATCCCTGCCTTTTTTTATTTTCCATTTGCTTGGTAGATCTTCCTCCATCCCTTTATTTTGAGCCAATGTGTGTCTCTGCACGTGAGATGGGTTTCCTGAATACAGCACACTGATGGGTCTTGACTCTTTATCCAACTTGCCAGTCTGTGTCTTTTAATTGGAGCATTTAGCCCGTTTACATTTAAGGTTAATATTGTTATGTGTGAATTTGATCCTCTCATTATGATGTTAGTTGGTTATTTTGCTCATCAGTTGATGCAGTTTCTTCATAGCCTCGATGGTCTTTACAATCTGGCATGATTTTGCAGTGGCTGGTACCAGTTGTTCCTTTCCATGTTTAGTGCTTCCTTCAGGAGCTCTTTTAGGGCAGGCCTGGTGGTGACAAGATCTCTCAGCATTTGCTTGTGTGTAAAAGATTTTATTTCTCCTTCACTTATGAAGCTTAGTTTGGCTGGATATGAAATTCTGGATTGAAAATTCTTTTAAGAATGTTGAATATTGGCCCCCACTCTCTTCTGGCTTGCAGAGTTTCTGCTGAGAGATCAGGTATTAGTCTGATGGGCTTCCCTTTGTGGGTAACCCAACCTTTCTCTCTGGCTGCCCTTAACATTTTTTCCTTCATTTCAACTTTGGTGAATCTGACAATTATGTGTCTTGGGGTTGCTCTTCTTGAGGAATATCTTTGTGGCATTCTCTGTATTTCCTGATTTGAATGTTGGTCTGCCTTGCTAGATTGGGGAAGTTCTCCTGGATAATATCCTGAAGGGTGTTTTCCAACTTGATTCCATTCTCCCCGTCACTTTCAGGTACACCAATCAGATGTAGATTTGGTCTTTTCACATAGTCCCATATTTCTTAGAGGCTTTGTTCATTTCTTTTTATTCTTTTTTCTCTAAACTTCTCTTCTCGCTTCATTTCATTCATTTGATCTTCCATCACTGATACCCTTTCTTCCAGTTGATCGAATTGGCTACTGAGGCTCTTGCATTTGTCATGTAGTTCTCGTGCCATGGTTTTCAGCTCCATCAGGTCTTTTAAGGACTTCTCTGCATTGGTTATTCTAGTTAGGCATTCGTCTAATTTTTTTTTCAAGGTTTTTAACTTCTTTGCCATGGGTTTGAACTTCCTCCTTTAGCTCAGAGTAGTCTGATCATCTGAAGCCTTCTTCTCTCAGCTCGTCAAAGTCATTCTCCATCCAGCTTTGTTCCGTTGCTGGTGAGGAGCTGCATTCCTTTGGAGGAGGACAGGTGCTCTGATTATTAGAGTTTCCAGTTTTTCTGCTCTGTTTTTTCCCCATCTTTGTGGTTTTATCTACCTTTGTTCTTTGATGATGGTGACGTACAGATGGGGTTTTGGTGTGGATGTCCTTTCTGTTTGTTAGTTTTCCTTCTAACAGTCGGGACCCTCAGCTGCAGATCTGTTGGAGTTTATGGGAGGTCCACTCCAAACCCTGTTTGCCTGGGTATCAGCAGCGGAGGCTGCAGAACAGCAGATACTGGTGAACAGCAAATGTTGCTGCCTGATCGTTCCTCTGGAAGTTTTGTCTCAGAGGAGTACCCAGCCGTGTGAGGTGTCAGTCTGCCCCTACTTGGGGGTGCCTCCCAGTTAGGCTACTTGGGGGTCAGGGACCCACTTGAGGAGGCAGTCTGTCCGTTCTCAGATCTCCAGCTGCGTGCTGGGAGAACCACTACTCCCTGAATTTGTCTTAGTTCTAACAGTTTCTCTCTCTCTGTCTCTCTCTCTGTTTGTGTGTGTGTGTGTGTGTGTGTGTCTACAGTCTTTAGAATTTTCTATGTATAAGATCATGTCATCAGCAAAGAGAGATAATTTTACTTCTTTCTTTCTGATTTAGATGCTTATTTCTTTCTCCTGTCCGATTTCTCTGGCCAGAACTTCCAGTAGTGTGTTGAAAAGAAGTAGCTAGACTGGGCATCCTTGTCTTGCTCCTAATCTTAGGGGGAGAACTTTTCAATTTTTCTCCACTGAGTATAAGGTTAACTGACTTTTCATATGTAATTTTTTTATGTTGAAATCTCCTTCTATTCCTAGTTTGTTGAGAGTTTTCATTATGAAAGGGTGTTGAATTTTGCCAAATGCTCTTTCTACATCTACTGACATGATCGTGTGGTTTTTGCCCCTCATTCTGTTAATGTGGTATATTACACTAATTTTTGTTTGTTGAAATACTTTGCATTCCATGGACAAATCTAAATTGGTTATGGTGTATGATCCTTTTAATATGCTATTTAATGTAGTTTGCTAACGTTTTGTTTTGTTTTGTTTTGTTTGAGACAGGGTCTTTCCTGTCACCCAGGCTGGAGTGTAAGTGTGTGATCATAGCTCACTCTCACCTCAAACTTCCGGGATCAAGTGGTCCTCCTGCCTCAGCCTCCTGAGTAGCTGGGACTATAAGTACATGCCACCATGCCTTGCTAAGTTTTAATTTTTTTTGTGGAGACAGGGTCTTGCTATGTTGCCAGGGCTGGTTTCAAATTCCTGGCCTCAAGCAATCCTTCAGCTTCAGCCTCCCAAAGTGCTGGGATTACAGGCATGAGCCACCAAAACTGGCCTTTGCTAATATTTTGTTGAGGATTTTTGTATTTGTGTTTATCAGGAGTATTGGTCTGTAGGTTCTTTTTTTTTGTAATATCTTTGTCTGGCTTTGGCATTAGGGTAACACTGGCTTCAAAAGAGTTGGAAAGTGTTCTCCCCTCTTCAATTTTTTTTAGAAGAGATTGAGAAGAATTGATGTTAAATTTTCTTTAAATGTCTGGTAAAATTTACCAGTGAAGCCATCTGGTCTTGGACTTTTCTTTGTTGAGAGGTTTTTGATTATTGATTCAATCTCCTTACTGGTTATAGGTCTGTTCAGATTTTCAATTTCTTCATTATTCAGTCTTGTTAGGGTGTATGTTTCTAAGAATTTATCAACTTCTTGTAAGTTATCCAATTTGTTGGTGTATAATTGCTCATAGTAGTCTCTTATTCTTTTTAATTCTGTGGCATTAATTGTAATGACTGCTCTTCCATTTTTTATTTAAGTCTTCTCTTTTTGTCTCTTAGTTAGACTAGCCAAAGGTTTGTCAATTTTATTGATGTTTTTTCAAAAAAGTGTTGCTGATTTTTAAAAGTTTTCTATTTTATTTATACTCTAATCTTTATTTTTCTCTTTCTTCTGCTGAAATTGGGCTTAGTCTGTTCTCCTAGTTCTTTGAGGTTGGTTTGTTAATTTGAGACTTTTCTTCTTTGTTAACATAGGGGTTTATTGCCATAAACTTTGCTCTTGGTAATGCGTTTTTTGCTGCCTCCTGTAAGTTTTGGTACATTTTGTTTTCATGTCTATTTGTTTCAAGGTGTTTTCTAATTTCCCTTTCATTTCTCTTTTGACCCATTGGTTATTCAAGAATGTGTTGCTTAATTTCCACATATCTGTGGAGTTTCTAGCTTCCCTTTTGCTGTTGTTTCTAGTTTCATTCATTGTGGTTGAAGAAGATACTTGGTATGATTGCAGTCTTCTTAAATTTGTTCTACATGTGTCTGTTAGGTCCATTTTTATCTATAATGCTCTTCAAATTTGCTGTTTCCTTATTGTTTTTCTGTCTGGATGCTCTATCCATTATTGAAAGTGGGGTGTTTAAGTTTCCTATTATTATTACATTTGTGTCTATTTCTCTTTCAGTTCTGTCAATGTTTGCTTTATATATTTAGGTGCTGTGATGTTGGGGGTGGATATATTTATAATTGTCATATCTTCCTGGGTCAATTGACCCTTTTATTATGAAATAATGTCTTTCTATATCTCTTGTGATAGTTTTTGACATTATATGATAATAAATGTCAACTGACCAGGAAGACATGACAATTATAAATTATAGTTTATGAAATATCTGTTGCTTGAGTTTGGTTAGATTCATTTGTAAAATTGTCTAGGCCTTATACCCTTTTGGTGTGGGATAGGAGCAGATTTTTGAATGACTTTTTAGTTTCCCTAATGGCTATTGGTATGTTCAGGTTTTCTATTTCTTTTTATTTTTGCGTCAATTATGGTAATTTATATTTTTTAGGCATTTGTATGTTTCATTTTCCAAATTTATTTTAGTAAACTTTTTCACAGTGTACTCATATTTTAAAATCTCTACTGATGTATAGTTACCAGCCCCTTTGTTCTCATATTGCTTATTTTGTCTTCTCTTTTCCCCTGTTGTGATTTAGTGCAGATTATTTTATGAGACTTTTCAAGGAATAAACTCCTATTTTTATTGTTTGACTCTTTTTCGTTGTTTATTTAATAGTTCTGTTTTGTTCATGTTAAGGTTTGTATGCCCACTTGACATCCAAGTGGAGATTTTAAGTAGGCAGTTGGATATCCAAGTCTGGAGCTTACAGAAGAGGTCAGAAATGATGACATAAATTATGAGAATGATCAGCATAGAAATATTATTAAAAACTGTTGGGCTAGATGACATCACCCAGGAAATAATGTGGATCAGTGCTTCTCAAAACTGTCTGTGGGGAAGGACCAGTTTTATTTTTCTAATCCAATCTGATGCAAACCAATACTTTGTAAAATACAATTGTATAAATCATTATAAAAATGAAATATAAACTATTAAAAAAAGGTATTCAAATTCAAGCCTAATTTTTTATTCTTAGATACAACAACATAAACATATACTGTCAAATTGCGATTAGAACTTTCTAAAGGCTTAGTCAGTTTCTATATTTCTGTCATTGCAGTCTGGTAACAAATAGTTAATGGACTGACACTGGTATGCAGACCAAGGCTTTGAGTGGCACTGTGTGCATGGAAAAGAGAAGAGAATCAAGGACGGAGCCCTGGGGCACTCTGACCTTTGGAGATCTGGTAGCTGGGGGAGGAGCCAACAAAAAAGCTGGAGGAAGAGCAGCCATGAGGTAGGAGGAGAACCAGGCAAGTTTACAGTCAGGGAGGGCTGGAGAGGATAGTGTTTCTAGGAGGAGACAGTGGTCAGACCTTTCAAATGCTACTGAGTGGGTTGGGTTGGGTAATACAAGGACAAAGCATTGATCATTGGCTTTGTCAATATTTGACCAATATTTGGGATGAAAGTCCCTTTAAAGTAACTTGGAGAGAAGATGAGAAGGGAGAAAGTAGAGCCCAGTACAGACAGCTTTTTCTAAAAGTTTTACTCTGGTGGAGATCAGAAAAATAGGGCTATGATTGGAAGGAGATATGGTGTCAAGAGAAGGCATTTTGTTTAAAAAACACAAGGGATAAATATTGTATGATTCCATTTATATGAGGTCCTTAGAATGGTCAAATTCATAGAGACAGAAAGTAGCATGGTGGTTGTCGGGGGCTGGGAAAAGAGGGAATGAAGAGCTAGTTTTTAAAGGGCCTTCAGTTTTGGTTTGGGAAGATGAAAAATGAAATGGATGGTGGTGATGATTGTGCAACAATGTGAATGTGTGTAATGCCACAGAATTGTACATCTAAAAATGCTTAAAGGGTTAAAATGGTAATATCGTAAATTTTATGTTACTACACTTTACTACAATAAAAGACATATTATGTATGAAATATTAAGTGATACTTTTATATGGATGGAAATAATTCAGTAGAAAAGAAACTGATGGTGCAGGTGACCCCAATTCAGAAGCAGTTTTACTTCAGTGGCTTTCATGTTGGGAAATTACAGTCTGAGTCCCAGTCCGTGAGCAGGGTCTGGTGGTGGGTGCATCTTCACCTGTTTTCCAAAAAAGCAGCTTGTTTCTCGTGGTAACTCCAGCCTTCATTCTTATGTGTGCAAACCAAGCCGGTGGCTTTATGTAAAAAACCTGGTTTGGGCTAGTTCATTTTTTCCTGAGAAAGTTGAAATTCCACTACCCATTGTCTGCTGTGTCTATTGAAGTAAGGCTTGAGTCTTTGCAGACTTATTATGCAGAGCTCAAGGTAATAAAAGGTAATAATTAATATTAATGGAGTACTGACTGTATACCAGGTACCTTACGCTTACCCCCCATAAGCTTCGCAAGAGCCCTATGAAGTGGGTGTTATTATTAGTATGACCAGTTTACAGATGTGGAAACTGAGGCACATTGATGTTAAGTAATTTGCCCATCGTCACACATTCAGAACATAGGAAGTGACAGCTTTGGGATTTGAACTAAGGCAGCCTTACTTCAGAACTCCAGTTTACATAGAGGGTAGATACAGAAATATGAATTCATCACCCAGTACATAATAATTTGGGCATGCTAATCCAAAAATTTCTCCATCATAACGTCAGCACCATGTTTACATTGTGGGCAGTGGATTTTGTTTTAGCAAAATATGATTTATCACATTAAAGTAATGTCATTTGCTTAATTTTTTGTTGGCATTACATTTTAAAATGTGTTTCTTTTTAGAGCTATAAATGATCTAAAATATATAACCTAATTTTATGTTTTTGCATATTTGCTTAATATTATAATAAAATATTATTTTAATCAACAATGGAAGTCTTAAAAAAATTTTGTCCTTAGAGTTTAAGTAAAAAAAACCATAATGGTATAGTTTTTTTAAGAAAAAAAATTTTTCTGGAAGAAAGAGGATCTTTGTTTTTTTTCTTAGTTCCCTGAGAATTAACCAGACTTCTGTTTGTAGAGAGGAATTAGCGTATGACTTAATAGGACTGTTCTCATTTGACCTAAAAAGACTGTATTTGAGGGACTTTCTGAGACCTGTTCAAAGGCTTCAGCTGCCTGGGTAACTGAGCAATGTAGAAGCAGAATTCCAGTTTTGAATTGCTTCCCAAGGCAGGCTTTATTTAGTTCTGGGAGAGAGGGAATGCACTGTGATTCTTAAAGAAACTCGGTGTGATTTTGCATTGCGATAACAGATTTGCAAGACATCCAGCACTTTTCCATGGGCATTTTCTTAGAGGAAAAAAAAAAAAACCAGTAGATTGCGATGATCTGTTCTGTTTCCCGAAGGTTGCAGAAGATGTTAAAAACCGGAGCACCTAGATGACAGACTGTGAAGTTGACCAGGGAGCTTTGTATTGCCCCATTATTTATCCATTCCTATTCCTAACCGACTTAGTCCAAGCGTGTGCCTTACTTTTTGGTGCAGGGGTCAGGAGTCATAGCTGTTACTATAGGCCTATAAGAACTTTGTAAGGGTAGAATACAAAATGAACATCATTTTCATAGGCTTTTAGGTTGACTCCTTGGTGACAATGAAAAGATTTAATATGGGCTCACAAAATTGCTCCTAGACACTGTAATAAAGTTTTACCACTCTTATAAGTTCTGCTTTGAATTCCAGTTTGCCCTGTGAAATAATGGGAAATCATTAAATATGTCCTGAATGAATTAACAAATGATACTTTCATTCCTGACTGATACTTTCCAATATTATTTTGGAATATTATTTGACAGGGGAGTATATACTTTTTTATTTTGACCATTTACTGTCAGATATTTCATGCCTTGAAAAACCCTAATTCTGAGCTGGAATTCTTTATGGCATGTGAATAAGATAACAGAAAAAAAATATTACATGTCTTAACAGTAACCACATTTGTTAATAAGATGTCTGGGTTAAGCACTTTTATTTTTTTATCATAAATCATGGTCATCTTATCTCCAACCCAGTTGCTAAAAGCAAAAGCACAAGTGAGTTGTTACTTGCTGGTTTTTCACAGTAAGACTTAAACAGGTAATCAGTTGCAAAGGAAAGAGGAAAATCTGAAAGAAAAGTTGGAGCTCCTAGTTATTGCCTTTTGCTGTGATAAGGTATTAAAGACTAGTGATAACAAAGGCAGAGTGATGATACCCAACATCTGCAAGATTGGGATAATAAAACTGCTACTCTGATAAGATTAAGTGCAAATTCACAAAAAGCATGTAATTTTTTAAAAACCAGTAAACACATATAGAGTGCTTAGTACATTCCAGACATTCCCTGTCTTAAGGTGTTCTCACAGTTTAAATTCATTTAATTCCTACAGTGATTCAATGAGGCAGGTCATTGAATGATGAGGTCATCATCATTTATTCCTCTTTGATAGATGAGGACAACTGAACCATAGGGAAATGAATGTGCCTGAATTCATCAGCTAGTAAGTGACAGAGCCAGGACTCGAACCTAGGTGGTCTTGCTCCAGAGCTCACACTCTTGACTATGAGGCTAACACTGCTTCTCAAAAGATGGCAGCAAATGTATGAAATGTTGATTATCCTCAAATATCACTGATGACCTAGCTCTCACAATCTATGCTTTGAAAAAAAATTGAAACATTTTTATTGTGATAAAGTCTTTCTTACTATCCTTAATCCCAAGGGGTTAGAAAGGATTCAGGCAATAATGCCAGTAAATTACCTTTAAATTTCTGTTTGGAATTTACCATTTAAATGTGGAGAGACAATCATTATCTATACATTTTAGCAGCTACTATTCACTGTAAGTGCACACAGAAAAGCGCACATAATAAGCCAGATAAAAAACTGGCATCAGACAGGGAGAAAAGCAAAATAACTTAAAAGGGACCTAGAGTTCGTGCATGCACTTTTTGCTACATTATTGATTAGAGCATTGTTTCATTCATGTTTTCTTCTGTTAAAGATCAGCTACAGCAATAGCTATAAAGAATTTCAGATATTAAGGTAATAATTTTTATGGTACTTTTATTCTAGAAAGACTACAAAAAGTTTCCAAGAGATAGACTGAAATCTTGAGTATTAAGGTCTCTTCATGTTTCAGAATATAAAAAATTTCCATTCATCTTTAACTAGTCCCTGAACAAATATAATTTTGTTTGGGACGCATAATTTAATTCACTGAAAAAACAGAGTGAAGATGTAGACGCCTTAAAAAATCACCCAAATAATAAACATTGTAAATAAGGCAGGTATTTCATTATATTAGAGAAAAAATGAATTCATTTTATATGGTTATTGGTTTCACAGTAACAGCGTTGAGATAAATGTAATTCTATGTAGATATTTACTTTTGATTTGCAAGATGGCTGAGAACATCAAGCAAACATTTTGCTGCAGTGGCTAAAAGAAAATAAATCATTGATAGCTGTTATTGCTTGTAGGAGTATTACGTTAGGCAAATAAACTTTTAATTACAAATTTTTTACCGATATCATAATCTCATTACATTTCTTAAAACTTTTAGATTAGTCATGGTTGCCTGGCACAATTTAAGGGAGGCAATTTTCAATTTGTAGTTAATAAATAGGAGACTCACTAATCAATTTCAAACTTGAAATATACTTAAAAGAAAACATTTGATTGCCAAACTTGCAATGTACTTTTTCAGTGATTTAACTTTTCTCTTGGAGAACCAATAACATATTTGGTATAATATTAATAAGAATGTTACAAATTAAATACTTAACTTGAGTACATTTATTTACTTTCATAGTATCAATTTTGTGTCCTGTAACATAACTTACACATCAAATTAACATGAAAATGACATGGAATTTGTGAGCTCAATATCTTTTTCTAAATGTATAAAATGAATTAGAAACAAATTAAAGAATATAAAATTCAATGTCTTCTTCTTAAACACCTTGTTTATTTCCTTAGGAATCTAGTATTTCTCATGAGAAATATCATATCATCTGGAATAGGTTAGCATGACATTAAAAGCTAAAAATATGTAATCCTCAGAACAATTTTGTCTCAGTTGAGGAATGGTCAGTTGTAATAGCCTTGTCAACGTCTCTCCATTTACACTTTTCAGGATAATTTTCTATGTATTCTGTTTATTCCTGAAGTCTTGAGTTTTTTACATCCTACAAAATTGGATAGAGTCCTTTAAAATTTTTTGAACACATTCTGCATTTTCTCATTTAATGCCCTTAAGTTGAATAATGGAGCTATACTTGTTTTGTTTTGAAAATGTCCTAGTTAGAGCAAAATGTCTTTACAATGACTATGACTGAATGGTTCAACATTTTAAACTGTGAACAACTTATCAGCTTACCTAATTAGTTGTATTGCAATTCAATATTTATATTTCCTTAATATTTTTCCCTTTAGTTGTCTTCCAAAAATTTGAAGTTATTTGATAATTTTATACATAAATAAAATAATCTTTCTGATTAGTTTAGATTGTAACAGTTATAAAAACATATTTATAACACAATACGTTAGTGTATTAATGTATTCAGTCACAAGGAGTTAATTTTTCAACTCTTGCAGGAAAAAAATGAAGAATTTTTAATATCAAATGCTAACTTTTCAAATTCTAGCCTTTAGTAAATAGAATACTTCTGTTTTTATAAGTGGCACAAGAACTTTACAAATTCTCAAGATGCAGAGAGACATTTCTGGAAAAGATTGATTTGGAAGGTATTTTTGAAGAGCCTACTCCTTAATTAAGTGCCAACATAGTGACTACAGAACTCTGAAATTTGGTCTACAATTACGTCCCATGTGAGCTATCATGCTTTCTATTTTACAGGTTTGTCAAAGGATTAATCTAAGCACAACTAGCATTTCCAAGGTTGAATTTAAAAGGAGTAGGCTATTTTACACATATCTAAGTGTGGAGCTTGAATTTGTCTGAGCAGTCATTCATGTTTTTTAATGTATAGTGTAAGAACAAAGAAAGGAAACATTTGAATGAACAACTGATTAGCCATTATCTTAGTAATTTTTTGATATGGAAAATTTTAGTATATGGCAATATGAAACCAGCTAAGTTGTTAGCATAAAGAAAGCATAAGAGGTGATCTAAAAATCAACATAAAAATTGTCCAAGTTCTTCTCAAATTTTCAATTTAATGGTGCTTATCCCCCCTCCATTAAATAATTTTTAGGAAATTCTTTTCCTGGCGTTTCGACAGCCTATAATTTTTTAAAGAGTTTGCCTATTAGTGTATTACATTTATTGATATTTGTTAAGCACCTTAATTTCATCTTCATCAACCTGAAACATCCTCTGCATTTCACATAATCTCTACTGTAAGAAAAGTGTATATTATATACACATACATGTTGCCTCTATTTCCTTAAGGACACCAAAGTCAAAACATGGATGTGTAAATTAATTTCTCTCAACATAGGTAGGGACGCTCATCAATCCTTTTATCTCTTGAATTTGTTTTCATATTCCGTTCTGCATTATTTTATGTTTTTATATGAAGTCTTATGTCATAGGCAAATCATATTGTGTCTAAAAGTTTAGTTTTGTAGGATTGTAAATGATCAGTATGAGCTCTTCCTTCCTTGATATACGGTCATGGATTGCATTCCTACTGGCATGACCTGACCTTGTTCATTTCACTTTGGGGATAGTCTATGAATTTTCCAGAATTGAGGTAAATATTTATCTCTCTCCTAGGAAAATAGCTTTGTTTCCATTTAAGCATCAAAGCTTAAAATTAGCCTTTAGTTTCAGAAGATCTGTATTTAATATGTTCTTTGTAAATTTTCTTGTAGGATCAGGAAAAATAAAAACAGAAAAGGTTAAGAAATGAACACCACGTTCATTCGTCTTTAGACACTTTGAAACGAGAAAAATCTCCAATCAAGAGATTATTTGATATTTTTAACACATAAACTTGTACTGAATTTAATTTAATAATAAACAATTTTTTTGTTTGTTTGAGAGAGAGAGAATATGTATTTAGATATAGAAGGGGAAATCTCATTGGAGCAACAGAACTGTTTTTTACAAAAAATTTTTGAACAAAATTTATTACAAAATAAATTCTTATTTGTTGTGTAATTTTTGGCATTGGTGGTCTGAGTCATTCCTTACAATTGCTTTAAAAAGTAATCTATTGGATGTTTAAGATAAGCATCTTTATAATTTTAAGGGACTGTAGATTCAGATAAAATACTATAACTCATCCTATAAATTATGAAGTTGTTTGAAGTGATGGCCATGACAAAAATAACTGGTAGCCTTATCATCATCATCATCATCATCATCATCATATTTTTTTTATGACTGCATAGTACTCACCTTGTAGCACTATGAAAGTTTTTATAGGTCCTCTTGAATTGGATGCATTTTTTACAAATCCTCCATAGTTAGATAAATACACAGCAGCTGTAAAACCTATAAGGGCTGAATATATCTGCTGAGAAAAATTCTACGCTTTTTTACTTGGGGCTGCAACAGAGTCTAATGAATTTTGGAAGTTAAAAAAGCAGAAATTCATTCTAAGCCTTATCTGTGGCCTGGAAGCGCCCCCGTATGTCCAGGATCTAGAATATACAGCAAATGAAATCTCGTTTGAGTATGAAACCAGCAACGGTGGCTTTAGTCTTGGACAAATCAGCAACAGAAAGGGCTTTAACTTGCTGCTGCCCCATTTGTTGTACCCCAAAGACAGAGAACCAGTAATCCCTTGTTTTCTTTCCAGCCCCCTCAAAATCTGTTTCCTGGAAGGCAGTTGGTAGGCTAATAAACATTAGCCTATAATGTTATGACATATTATATTATAGTATATATAATTTGCTGAGATTTAATACGCTGCTTCCTCTCAGAAATTTGCATGTTCATTATAGACAATGATGTAAAAAGAGGGGCTTCTGAAGTGTGAAATTTCTGGGATCACTAGGTCGGTCCAGAAGGGCCAGGGTTAGGTGAGGAGAGTCAGGCTGAATCATGCAAGTGCAGGCTCTGATTCAGTTTTTATTAAAATTTTTGATATTTCCCTCATCATGATTTCTCTGTGTTAATTTTTTACTTTTGAAAAGATTGCATCAAAATGTTATATGTCTTAATTACTAAGTTTTTGGACACCTCCCTAAATTCTGCACGCTACCCTCCTACCCCCAAGTTCAGTGCCTTACTTGCTTCACCCTAGTCCTTGCCCATTCTGGAGGAAGTGATCTTTTTTTGGAGTGGTGGAAGGGAGGTATCCACCATTCCCAGTATTCTAGATATCACACTGCAAAGTTACCACCCAGTCCACCTTCCCAGCTGAACTTGGTGACCACCAATAAATAGTTTCACCATGTCTTTCACAAGTACGCTGTGCAGGGCAACTGAACTGGAAACTTGCCACCAGTCCAGTGATGTTGGGAAGGTTTAATGGGTTCATGTAACGAGGGAGGATGAGGTCCATGGGTTCAAAGATCATAAAATAATAAAGTGATATAATATTTTTGAATTACTCTAATAAAAAATAAAAGACCTGCCGTATTGCAATGATATCTGTAGCCCTGGAATGATATTTCATTTTGCATAGCTAAATGCGCAGTAGTCATTATTTTTAACATTTCAATTCGCTGGCTTTTTCTGGTAGGATGAAATAGATGTAACCAGGTTGGAGATGATATGTCCTAAAAAGCATAGGGTTCAATAGTGACTTCCCGGAGAGACAAATGAGGGCTTCTAGTGCGTGCCTCAGTTGCCTTGGGTGAGAGCTGAAGGCTCAGTACTCCCAAGCCTGGAGTGTGATGAGGTTTCAGCCTTCAAAGGTCAACATCTGAGGCTGCTGAAATGCAGTATTTGGAGTGCTTTTGAGGCTTATGACAGGGAAGAAGAATAGTTGTGTTCAGCAACCCTGAGGATTCATAGGCAGTGCTGTTTTGAGTTGAACTTATAATGTGTTTTGATGGAGTTTGTTTTCCTTCTGTAGATCAGTTTCCTGGTTTTAACAAAATAGGAAACCTAAATAGGGAAGCTCTTAATTGCAGCTGGGCAAGAAGACAGGACTACAGAGAGGATAATCTGGATAAATACCAAAAGTTTAAATTCACTTATAACTTTGCTTTTATATATGAAAATAGATCCTCATCTAATGTAGGCTTTTCATTTCATTTCAGTATGACTGAGACATCTTCATCATTGTGTTTATGAGGCATTAAAATCTTGAGAGGGAGGGGTCTAATAAATTCATTTAAGAGCTGCCTAGAACTCATTGTGGAAGAAACCTGGCTACAAATAATTAGCCAGTCTCATAGTTGATTCATGCTTGATTAACAATGGTGATGGCAGCCGTACATACTCTTTATTTTTCTACTTCCACAAAAGTCAGAGAAAAGGAATAAACTCACCCTATATTAGGAGATAACTTTCTGTCCTGTTTATAAAAAGCATTAGGATATATTAGAAATTAGACTATGATAAATGTTGCTTTTCTTGATATCTTTTTCATGGGAAATTTTATGTTTGTCTGTTTAAAGATTTTCCCCTTGATACATACGGTTTTAAAACGGATTTCATTAATGACTTTCTAACCTTGAGTATGATGAAATTGGATAGAAATTCAGCTAAAACCCTTGCATTTTATTTAATAAGACCTTCAAATTCATATTTTAAAATTAAGAAAATTATTTGTTTTAAAACATATTAGCTGCCAGACAAACACATAAATAACAGTAACTGGCATAATTGGAGTGTCTTCTTTTAAATGTATCATTTAAGCAGCAGTATTAGGCAACACTTCTGTCTAGGAAGAGCAAAGTCAAAACTCCTAGAGTTAATATGTGTAACGAAGAAACGTTCATTAATCTTGTAATATCTTGCAAGTGTCCAGAAGGTTGCAAAAGTGTTTATACAAAAACCCCCCATTTGTCTTTTTATTTTTCTATATTTAAACTTTCCATTATTCAACATCGATTTGTTTTTTGTTTTCAAGATGGAGTCTCGCTTTGTCTTTCAGGCTGCCGTGCAGTGGTGTGACCTCGGCTCATTGCAACCTCCGCATCCCAGGTTCAAGTGATTCTCCTACCTCAGCCTCCCAAGTAGCTGGAATTACAGGTGCATGCCAACATACCTGGCTAATTTTTGTATTTTTAGTAGAAACAGGGTTTCACCATGTTGCCCAGGCTGGTCTTGAACTTCTGTCCTCAAGTGATCTGCCCTCCTTGGCCTTCCAAAGTGCTGGGATTACAGGCGTGAGATACCGAGCCCAGCCATGATGTTTAAGATTAATAGACAACATTTAAAAATGAAATTTTATCTTTCTCAATATATTTAAGTACTAATATCAAAATAACAATACTTCTTTTTATGACACTTTCCTTTTTGGGGCTTATCTTCCATTAGGTAGGTTCATGTGATCTAGCCTTGGAAACTAGCCACCATTTTTAACACCACTACTATGGGAAGATGAAGCAAACTTTTGGTACATAACATTTGCATTAGGAATGACTATTTGTTATAAAGAGTCATGAACCCCAGGATAGTCAGGTTTTCTCACTGAAGTATCAAAATGAGCTCAGTTTAAGGCCGTTTTCCCCATGAGATGGTACCATGGTTGGTCGGACCTAGATGACGTGGCTTGAGTGTATTAAATTCTGTTTCATTAACCATCAAAATACAGCAGAGCAATTGATAGATAAAACAGTTTTAAAATAGCTCAGAGAAACAGGGGAGTAGGGCAATAATCAGAATTTTAAAAGTCAACATTACCAATGAGATTAACTTTAATCATGTTAGGCTAGATGTCCAATTGATTTATAAAATGCAATGACTCACTTAAGGTGTTAATTCAGTATGTCAAATGGATTAAGCTGGCCTGAGATCCTGAGAGTCATAAAGGAAACTATGTTTTTTTTTAATTTTTATTTTATTACTATTATACTTTAAGTTTTAGGGTACATGTGCACAATGTGCAGGTTAGTTACATATATATACATGTGCCATGCTTGTGTGCTGCACCCATTAACTCGTCATTTAGCATTAGGTATATCTCCTAATGCTATGGAAACTATGTTTTGAACAAGTTTAGTTTTGTGAACTTTGCTTGCCTTTTGTTTTAAATAATTGAAAGTGTTAGTTAGAAATATCTCTGTTTATTAGCCATTATTAATGATTAGTCATTGTCTTTACCTCATATACATATTGGGCATTGATATATTTGAGTTATGATGAATTATAGTATCGACCCCAAATGAGACTAGGGAGACACAATTTTTAATTTTTAGTAACACAGATTAATTTGGTATTGGTCATCTATAGGTTGATTAGAAAGCAAGAGTCAACTGTATGTTATCTATAAGAAATACACTTTAAGATACAGATAGGGTAAAAAATACAAGATGGAAGAAGATATATCATGCAGACACTTCTAAGAAAGCTAGAGTGGCTATATTAGCACCAGACAAATAGATTTTAAATAAAGAATATAACCAGGAATAAAAAAGAGGCTTCGCATAATAGTATAGGGAGCAATTAATCAAAAAGACATCACAATTCTAAATGTGTATGTGGCAAATAACAGAACTTCAAAACACACAGAGGAAAAACTGGCAGAACTGAAGCAGTAAGCAAACACAGTTGTAGTTGGAAACCTCAACATTTGCTTTTTGACAACTGATAGAAGAAATTGACAGAAAGTCACCAAGTATATAGAAGACCTGAACAACACTGTCAGCCAACTTGATTTAATTGACATTTGTGGAACATTTCATCCCTCCAAAAAATTTATATTATTTTCAACCACACATAAATTTTTATCGAGATAAACCATATGCTGGGCAAGAAAGCAAGTTTCTTTAAATTTAAAAAGCTTGATTTCATACACAGTATGTTATCTGACTACTATGAAATTAAATTAGACATTAGTAGTAGAAAATTATCTGAAAAACCTCTCCATATTTCAAAATTAAGCAACACAGTTCTAAATAACCCAGGGAGAGAAAAACCCACATTGTTTTGTAACCTACTGTATTTACTTAACAGTATGTTTTAACGTGTTAATGATTCTGTTGTATAGAGGTACAATAATTTACTTAGCTGATTCACAGAGGCTGCCCGTTGAGGTTGTTTCTTAGTTTTTGCTTTTGTAAACAAATGTTGCTATAAATGTTGTTTATACTGTTGACTCCGTTCTTGATTATTTATTTAGGAAAAATTCTTAGGAGTCAACCCTTTTTTTTTTTTTTTTTTGCCAGAGTCTCACACACTCTGTCACCCAGGCTGGAGTGCAGTGGCACGATCACAGTTCATTGTAATCTCCACCTTCCAGGCTCAAGTGATCCTCTCATCTTAGCCCCCTGTGTAGCTGGGACTCCAGGCGCATGCCACCATACCTGGCTAATTTTTTTTTTTTTTTTTTTTTTTTTTTTGTAGAGACAGGGTAGGGTTTTGCCATGTTGCTCAGGCTGGTCTGGAACTCCTGAGCTCAAGGCATCTTCCTGCCTCAGCCTCCCAAAGTGTTAGGATTACAGGCATGAGCCACTGCGCCCAGCCAAGTCAACTATTTTGACCAATTTCTGATCTAAGTGTCTTTGATACATATTGCCAAATATTCCTTTGGAAATTGTACCAGTTTCCTCTCTCAGTGGCAGTTTATTAACATTCCTGTTTCTCTGTATCCTGAATAACACTAAACATTATCTGTTTAGATGTAAGGTGTGAGGTAGCAATCTAACTAGTTAGCCAGTTCACTAACTGCATTTCAGGAAATACCATTTTCATTTGAAAGAACGATTGACAGACAAACTATGGTTCCTCATACTTCAGTATTTCACAGATATGTTCTTGAAATAAAAAAAAAGTGAGTATGTCACTTCAAGGAAAACAACTGACAGTATTTATTAGCAATGATAAAATTTAACCTTTCAAGTAAAAATTAGTATTCCGAAGAACTTGTTTCTCCCATCTTGATCCCATATTTCTGTATTTTCCTAAGAGTGGTTGGGATATTAATGAATTTGATTTGTTGATGTTGCATATTGAAATGCATCAATATTTGAAATAGCTGCATAGCTCAAAGAATCAATATTTTCCAATTTATTGGTATTCATAACATAGGTTTCCCTGATTCTCAGGCCTTAGAATTCAGACTGGAATTATACCACTGGCTTTCCTGGTTCTTCAACTTGCAGACAGCAGATCATGGTACTTCTCAGCCTCTACAATGGCATGAGCCAATTCCTCATAATAAATCTCTTTATATCTATATCTATATATTGGTTCTGTTTCTCTAGAGAGCCCTGATTAATGCAACCAAGGTTATTACAAAATCATATGTGGGTAAAAGTTTCATTTAAAGTGCAAGATGGGCAAATGATTTTTAATATTTCAGAATATGGAGAGCTTATTGGTATGGTTTCAGATTCTGCATTGCAACTAACCATACAGAAATGATCATTTATAGTGTTTTGGTATATTTTACCAATGAAGAATATTGACAATTGTCTGAAAAGTCTATTAAAAAACTCCTCCCCTTTCCAGCTGCAAATCTGTGTGAGGCCACATTTTTTTCATACACTTCAGACTTCAATCAAAACAACATATTGAATGCAGAAGCAGATAAAAGCTATTTTCTATTAAGCCAGATGTTAAATAGATTTCCAAAAATGTAAAACAATGACACTTTCTCACAAATTTTTTTCTTTGTAAATATGATCATTTCTTTTAAAATATGTTTAGGCTAACATGTGTTGGGTTTATTATATCTAAAGAATTTTAAAAATATTTTAAATTACCTTAATTTAATTTCTAATAAGGTAAATACCCACAAGAACAGAAAATCTTGGGTGTTTTTAGTCATTTTTGTGTGTAAAGAGAGTTCTGATACCTGAAAAGTTTGAGAAACCTGAAAAAGATGCTCTATACTGAAGCATCTTTGTGCCAACCATCTACTGTGAACCAGATCCAGTTGGTATAATCTTATACATGTACTGGGTCAGGGCAAAGTTCTGTGAAGTGTCAAGATGATCAAGATCCCTGTAGACTATATTATCACAGAAAGCAGGACAATTAACTTTACCCTGAAACAAGCTATGTAAAGATAAACTGGTTTTGATCCTTGCTTTTGGCTATTGATATGTTTTCATCACATTGACAAACACATTCAAAGTGACAGGGTCTGTGTTGATTGTTCCTGTAAAGATGCAGCATTCAACATGGCAGCCATGGTTTGGGCTATCATCTAGTTATGTTTATGCTAGTCCACCATTATCTGTCACCATCCATCTCCTTTTTACAGAGGTCAGATAGGTGAATTGAATGAGGCTATAACAAGGCTCACCACTCTTTTTTTTTATTATTACTTTAAGTTTTAGGGTACATGTGCATAATGTGCAGGTTAGTTACATATGTATACATGTGCCATGCTGGTGCGATACACCCACTAACTCGTCATCTAGCATTAGGTATATCTCCCAATGCTATCCCTACCCCCTCCCCACACCCCACAACAGGCCCCAGAGTGTGATGTTCCCCTTCCTGTGTCCACGTGTTCTCATTGTTCAATTCCCACCTATGAGTGAGAATATGCGGTGTTTGGTTTTTTGTTCTTGCGATAGTTTACTGAGAATGATGATTTCCAATTTCATCCATGTCCCTACAAATGACATGAACTCATCATTTTTTATGGCTGCATAGTATTCCATGGTGTATATGTGCCACATTTTCTTAATCCAGTGTATCATTGTTGGACATTTGGGTTGGTTCCAAGTCTTTGCTATTGTGAATAGTGCCGCAATAAACATACGTGTGCATGTGTCTTTATAGCAGCATGATTTATAGTCCTTTGGGTATATACCCAGTAACAGGATGGCTGGGTCAAATGGTATTTCTAGTTCTAGATCCCTGAGGAATCGCCACACTGACTTCCACAAGGGTTGAACGAGTTTACAGTCCCACCAACAGTGTAAAAGTGTTCCTATTTCTCCACATCCTCTCCAGCACCTGTTTTTTCCTGACTTTTTAATGATTGCCATTCTAACTAGTGTGAGATGGTATCTCATTGTGGTTTTGATTTGCATTTCTCTGATGGCCAGTGATGGTGAGCATTTTTTCATGTGTTTTTTGGCTGCATAAATGTCTTCTTTTGAGAAGTGTCTGTTCATGTCCTTTGCCCACTTTTTGATGGGGTTCTTTGTTTTTTTCTTGTAAATTTGTTTGAGTTCATTGTAGATTCTGGATATTAGCCCTTTGTCAGATGAGTAGGTTGCGAAAATTTTCTCCCATTTTGTAGGTTGCCTGTTCACTGTGATGGTAGTTTCTTTTGCTGTGCAGAAGCTCTTTAGTTTAATTAGATCCCATTTGTCAATTTTGGCTTTTGTTGCCACTGCTTTTGGTGTTTTAGATATGAAGTCCTTGCCCATACCTATGTCCTGAATGGTAATGCCTAGGTTTTCTTCTAGGGTTTTTATGGTTTTAGGTCTAACATTTAAGTCTTTAATCCATCTTGAATTAATTTTCATATAAGGTATAAGGAAGGGATCCAGTTTCAGCTTTCTACATATGGCTAGCCAGTTTTCCCAGCACCATTTATTAAATAGGGAATCCTTTCCCCATTGCTTGTTTTTCTCAGGTTTGTCAAAGATCAGATAGTTGTAGATATGTGGCATTGTTTCTGAGGGCTCTGTTCTGTTCCATTGATCTATATCTCTGTTTTGCTACCAGTACCATGGTGTTTTGGTTACTGTAGCCTTGTAGTATAGTTTGAAGTCAGGTAGTGTGATGCCTCCAGCTTTGTTCTTTTGGCTTAGGATTGACTTGGCGATGTGGGCTCTGTTTTGGTTCCATATGAACTTTAAAGTAGTTTTTCCAATTCTGTGAAGAAAGTCATTGGTAGCTTGATGGGGATGGCATTGAATCTATAAATTACCTTGGGCAGTATGGCCATTTTCACAATATTGATTCTTCCTACCCATGAGCATGGAATGTTCTTCCATTTGTTTGTATCCTCTTTTATTTCCTTGAGCAGTGGTTTGTAGTTCCCCTTGAAGAGATCCTTCACATCCCTTGTAAGTTGGATTCCTAGGTATTTTATTCTCTTTGAAGCAATTGTGAATGGGAGTTCAGTCATGATTTGGCTCTCTGTTTGTCTGTTATTTGTGTATAAGAATGCTTGTGATTTTTGTACATTGATTTTGTATCCTGAGACTTTGCTGAAGTTGCTTATCAGCTTAAGGAGATTTTGGGCTGAGACGATGGGGTTTTCTAGATATACAATCATGTCATCTGCAAACAGGGACAATTTGACTTCCTCTTTTCCTAATTGAATACCCTTTATTTCCTTCTCCTGCCTAATCGCCCTGGCCAGAACTTCCAACACTATGTTGAATAGGAGTGGTGAGAGAGGGCATTCCTCTCTTGTGCCAGTTTTCAAAGGGAATGCTTCCAGTTTTTGCCCATTCAGTATGATATTGGCTGTGGGTTTGTCATAGATAGCTCTTATTATTTTGAAATACGTCCCATCAATACCTAATTTATTGAGAGTTTTTATCATGAAGGGTTGTTGAATTTTGTCAAAGGCCTTTTCTGCATCTATTGAGATAATCATGTGGTTTTTGTCTTTGGTTCTGTTTATATGCTGGATTACATTTATTGATTTGTGTATATTGAACCAGCTTTGCATCCCAGGGATGAAGCCCACTTGATCATGGTGGATAAGTTTTCGATGTGCTGCTGGATTCGGTTTGCCAGTATTTTATTGAGGATTTTTGCATCAATGTTCATCAAGGATATTGGTCTAAAATTCTCTTTTTTGGTTGTGTCTCTGCCCGGCTTTGGTATCAGGATGATGATGGCCTCATAAAATGAGTTAGGGAGGATTCCCTCTTTTACTATTGATTGGAATAGTTTCAGAAGGAATGGTACCAGTTCCTCCTTGTACCTCTGGTAGAATTCGGCTGTGAATCCATCTGGTCCTGGACTCTTTTTGGTTGGTAAGCTATTGATTATTGCCACAATTTCAGAGCCTGTTATTGGTCTATTCAGAGATTCAACTTCCTCTTGGTTTAGTCTTGGGAGACTGTATGTGTCGAGGAATTTATCCATTTCTTCTAGATTTTCTAGTTTATTTGCTTAGAGGTGCTTGTAGTAGTTCTGATGGTAGTTTGTATTTCTGTGGGATCGGTGGTGATATCCCCTTTATCATTTTTTATTGCATCTATTTGATTCTTCCCTCTTTTTTTCTTTATTAGTCTTGCTAGTGGTTTATCAACTTTGTTGATCCTTTCAAAAAACCAGCTCCTGGATTCATTAATTTTTTGAAGGGTTTTTTGTGTCTCTATTTCCTTCAGTTCTGCTCTGATTTTAGTTATTTCTTGCCTTCTGCTAGCTTTTGAATGTGTTTGCTCTTGCTTTTCTAGTTCTTTTAATTGTGATGTTAGGGTGTCAATTTTGGATCTTTCCTGCTTTCTCTTGTGGGCATTTAGTGCTATAAATTTCCCTCTACACACTGCTTTGAATGCATCCCAGAGATTCTGGTATGTTGTGTCTTTGTTCTCGTTGGTTTCAAAGAACATCTTTATTTCTGCCTTCATTTCGTTATTTACCCAGTAGTCATTCAGGAGCAGGTTGTTCAGTTTCCATGTAGTTGAGCGGTTTTGAGTGAGATTCTTAATCCTCAGTTCTAGTTTGATTGCACTGTGGTCTGAGAGATAGTTTGTTATAATTTCTGTTCTTTTACATTTGCTGAGGAGAGCTTTACTTCCAAGTATGTGGTCAATTTTGGAATAGGTGTGGTGTGGTGCTGAAAAAAATGTATATTCTGTTGATTTGGGGTGGAGAGTTCTGTAGATGTCCATTAGGTCTGCTTGGTACAGAGCTGAGTTCAATTCCTGGGTATCCTTGTTGACTTTCTGTCTTGTTGATCTGTCTAATGTTGATAGTGGGGTGTCAAAGTTTCCCATTATTAATGTGTGGGAGTCTAAGTCTCTTTGTAGGTCACTCAGGACTTGCTTTATGAATCTGGGTGCTCCTGTATTGGGTGCATATATATTTAGGATAGTTAGCTGTTCTTGTTGAATTGATCCCTTTACCAATATGTAATGGCCTTCTTTGTCTCTTTTGATCTTTGTTGGTTTAAAGTCTGTTTTATCAGAGACTAGGATTGCAACCCCTGCCTTTTTTTGTTTTCCATTTGCTTGGTAGATCTTCCTCCATCCTTTTATTTTGAGCCTATGTGTGTCTCTGCACATGAGATGGGTTTCCTGAATACAGCACACTGATGGGTCTTGACTCTATCCAATTTGCCAGTCCGTGTCTTTTAATTGGAGCATTTAGTCCATTTACATTTAAAGTTAATATTGTTATGTGTGAATTTGATCCTGTCATTATGATGTTAGCTGGTTATTTTGCTCGTTAGTTGATGCAGTTTCTTCCTAGTCTCGATGGTCTTTATATTTTGGCATGATTTTGCAGTGGCTGGTACTCGTTGTTCCTTTCCATGTTTAGCGCTTCCTTCAGGAGCTCTTTTAGGGCAGGCCTGGTGGTGACAAGATCTCTCAGCATTTGCTTGTGTGTAAAAGATTTTATTTCTCCTTCACTTATGAAGCTTAGTTTGGCTGGATATGAAATTCTGGGTTGAAAATTCTTTTCTTTAAGAATGTTGAATATTGGCCCCCACTCTCTTCTGGCTTGTAGAGTTTCTGCTGAGAGATCCGCTGTTAGTCTGATGGGCTTACCTTTGAGGGTAACCCGACCTTTCTTTTTGGCTGCCCGTAACATTTTTTCCTTCATTTCAACTTTGGTGAATCTGACAATTATGTGTCTTGGAGTTGCTCTTCTCGAGGAGTATCTTTGTGGCGTTTTCTGTATTTCCTGAATCTGAAAGTTGGCCTGCCTTGCTAGATTGGGGAAGTTCTCCTGGATAATATCCTGCAGAGTGTTTTCCAACTTGGTTCCATTCTCCCCGTCACTTTCAGGTACACCAGTTAGACGTAGGTTTGGTCTTTTCACATAGTCCCATATTTCTTGGAGGCTTTGCTCGTTTCTTTTTATTCTTTTTTCTCTAAACTTCCCTTCTCACTTCATTTCATTCATTTCATCTTCCATCACTGATACCCTTTCTTCCAGTTGATCGCATTGGCTCCTGAGGCTTCTGCATTCTTCATGTAGCTCTCGAGCCTTGGCTTCCAGCTCCATCAGCTCCTTTAAGCACTTCTCTGTATTGGTTATTCTAGTTACACATTCGTCTAAATTTTTTTCAAAGTTTTCAACTTCTTTGCCTTTGGTTTGAATTTCCTCCTGTAGCTTGGAGTAGTTTGATCATCTGAAGCCTTCTTCTCTCAACTCATCAAAGTCATTCTCCGTCCAGCTTTGTCCCATTGCTGGTGAGGAGCTGCATTCCTTTGGAGGAGGAGAGGCGCTCTGCTTTTTAGAGTTTCCAGTTTTTCTGCTCTGTTTTTTCCCATCTTTGTGGTTTTATCTACTTTTGGTCTTTGATGTTGGTGATGTACAGATGGGTTTTTGGTGTGGATGTCCTTTCTGTTTGTTAGTTTTCCTTCTAACAGACAGGACCCTCACCTGCAGGTCTGTTGGAGTTTGCTAGAGGTCCACTCCAGACCGTGTTTGCCTGGGTACCAGCAGTGGTGGCTGCAGAACAGCGGGTTTTCGTGAACTGCGAATGCTGCTGTCTGATCGTTCTTCTGGCAGTTTTGTCTCAGAGGAGTACCCAGCCGTGTGAGGTGTCAGTCTGCCCCTACTGGGGGTGCCTCCCAGTTAGGCTACTTGGGGTCAGGGGTCAGGGACCCACTTGAGGAGGCAGTCTGCCCGTTCTCAGATCTCCAGCTGCATGCTGGGAGAACCACTGCTCTCTTCAAAGCTGTCAGACAGGGACATTTAAGGCTGCAGAGGTTACTGCTGTCTTTTTGTTTGTCTGTGCCTTGCCCCCAGAGGTGGAGCCTAGAGATGCAGGCAGGCCTCCTTGAGCTGTGGTGGGCTCCACCCAGTTTGAGCTTCCTGGCTGCTTTGTTTACCTAAGCAAGCCTGGGCAATGGTGGGCGCCCCTCCCTCAGCCTCGCTGCCGCCTTGCAGTTTGATCTCAGACTGCTGTGCTAGCAGTCAGCGAGACTCCGTGGGCATAGGACCGTCCAAGCCATGTGCGGGATATAATCTCCTGGTGCTCCGTTTTTTAAGCCTGTCGGAAAAGCGCGGTAGTAGGGTGGGAGTGACCCGATTTTCCAGGTGCTGTCTGTCACCCCTTTCTTTGACTAGGAAAGGGAACTCCCTGACCCCTTGCGCTACCCGAGTGAGGCAATGCCTCGCCCTGCTTCGGCTCACACACGGTGTGCTGCACCCACTGTCCTGCACCCACTGTCTGGCACTCCCTAGTGAGATGAACCTGGTACCTCAGATGCAAATGCAGAAATCACCCGTCTTCTGTGTCGCTCACGCTGGGAGCTGTAGACGGGAGCTGTTGCTATTCGGCCATCTTGGCTCCACCCCCCCAACATTTCTTATATTTCAACAGAAAGATCTCAAGTTCTGTAGACTGGGAAGTCTAGCATCCTTAGTTAGGAACATACGAAGAATTTGCATTCAGTAGTGCCAAAGGAACAGCAGCTCAGTGACAGTTCAACTCATAAGTGGCTCCTCTTTCCTTTCTCTTACTGTTAGGTTCCTATAATTCACTCTACCTCAATACATTATGGATTTAATGTCAATTAGAGAGCTTTCAAAGAGCAAAGTGACCTGAACACTTTGCAATGAGATGCACATGAAAATACAAATGAAAAAATGACAAAATACACTGTTACATCAAAAATAAATGCTATGCACTAGATTTTTCCCCTCTCCACCTCCAACTTGTCCTTGTTCCTGTAAGAAGTCAAGATGTAGCTATGTTAAAAAATGGGTGGATGGGTGAGCAGATATGGAGCCAACACTATCTCTTATACACAGAGGAAGCAGTGAAGGAACCTTTCACCTTGATTTTAAGCCTGACAAACAAAGGCCAATTTGGTTGTAAGGAAAAGATGAAGTCTTAGGAGAAAATGACCTTGCCTTTCATTTTCGACCTTATAATAACCATTCTGAAAAGTTGTAAAAGGGAATCCCATGTTGATTAAGACAGTGAATGGACCAAATGACTTCATTGGTTTAAGTGAGGTACACCCTAACCTCACCTTAAATTCAGGGTGGGAAAGGCCTGGGAAAGGCCAGACTGTCATCTTACTCTTTTCTAATCGTCCATTTAGTGGATGTTATTGTTCGATGATTTGTTCGATGTTATTGCTGTTTACCCTGGGGGCTGTAAAATATGAAGCCATTTTAGTGTAGGTCACCAGAGCACACACTCTGGAGCCTACTGCTTAGATATGAATCTCAGCTTAAGTCCATGTATGAGCTAAGTGACTCTGGGCTCTGGGCAAGTTACTCAACCTCAGTTTACTCCTCTATAATATGGGCATAATAACAATTCCTCCTTCATAGCTTTATTGTGAAGGTTAAATAGTTAACATTATGTGAAGTGATTAGAACAGTGCTTCATAATAATAATTATTGTTGATATTAACTTATTAAAAATTAATATTACTTAAATTATTGTTATTATTGTTATGCATTTTATTACTTATCTATAGACTCTGGAAACTCAAGGCCTTTCTGTCTTTTCACTCTTGAACAGGTCACTGTCTTCTACATCCTATCCTTTAGTTTTCTATCAAATTAACTTTTCCAATTAATGCCTTTCATCATTGTTTTTTTTCGGCTCACACTGTGGACTGACCTCACATTGAATAGACAATAACTCAAACACTCTGTGATTACCACTCAAGGCTCTCCATAGACTGGCCTCAACTGTGTTCTCCAAACTTTTTAGTAGGGAAGATGAAGTCGCTTTGGTTTCTCAGTCCATTTTCAGAGACAGCAACACCATCTACTGGACGATCTTTATTCTAAGTAACTGAGCATTCACATTCTCGACTGTTAAACTTGAAAGAGCGAGAAAGCAGAGGTGGATGTTGGTGTTGTCCTTGTTTCATTTGTTCTAAGATCACATTCCAAGGCTGAATACATGAAAGACCATGAAAGAGTTAAGGGAATGCCATGTACAGTATTTCATGTTGAAAGACTTTGAAATCATGAGTTTAGAATGTAAAGGGAACTTAGAAGACAATGGTAAAGCAGCAACAGTTGGAGTAACGCTGTATGTTTATGTATCGCTGAAAAGTTTTTAAAGAACTCTCACATGATTTGACCCTCAAAGTAGCCCTGAAAAATAGACAACACAGATCTTATTATCTCCATTTTAAATGAAAGGAGAGTAAGGCAAAGGAAGGCTAAATTATGTGCTTTAGGTTTCACACCAGGAATTGTGACTCAGTGTTGTGGACTTTCCATTACACTATACTTACCTGCTCCGGACTCTCATTCTATAGATGGGAAAACTGACTCCTGAAGAATCTAAGCAACATCTCTCAAGTCCAATGGTAAGTTGTAGTAGTATCAGAACAAGAGTCTCCTGATTAACAATTGGCACTCATTGACAATTCTACTTCTTCACTTTCGTATAAAATTTGTATAAATTTAAAGGGTATAAGTGCAGTTTTTTTTTTAACATGGATATATTACACAATGGTAAAGTCTGGGCTTTTAGTGTAACCATCACCCAAATAACCTACGTCATGCCCATCAAGTAATTAATTTCTCATTCCTCACCCCTCCCACCTCTCCACCCTTTTGAGTCTCCAGTGACTATTATTGCACACTCTACGTCCATGTGTACATGTTATTTAGCACCCACTTTTAAGTGAGAACATGCGGTATTTGGCTTTGTTTCTGAGATGTTTTTACTTACGGTAATGACCTCTAGGTCTATCCATGTTACAGCAAAAGATGTGATTTCGTTCTCTTTTATGGCGGTGTATATTCTTTTGTGTATATACACTACATTTTCTTTATCCAATCCTCTGTCGATGGACACTTAAGTTGAATTCATGTCTTTGCTATTGTGCCCCACTTTGCCCTAACCCCAATAATGACAACACCATCAGTGAAAAATAGAGAGGTGATGATGAAACTCTCACTGGAGTTATTGCTCTGAATTGTGAACGTAGGCAGGTGAAGCATGAAAAGGTGAAGCATGAAAATAAATTGATTCTGATACCTGCCATTGGTACAGTCACTCCAGAGTAGAGCCTGGTCCTGAGGTTGAAGAAAGAGGCTGGGTAAGACGGCTCATGTCTGTAATCCCAGCACTTCGGGAGGCTGAAGTGGGAGGACTACTTGAACCCAGGAGTTGGAGACCAGTTTGGGCAACATAGCGAGACCACTTCTCTACAAAAAATAAAAAAATTAGCCAGGCAGGGTGGCGCATGTCTGTAGTCCCAGCTACTCGGGATTCTGAAGTGGAAGGATCACCTGAGTCCAAGAAGTTGAGGCTCCAGTGGGCTGTGATTGTGCCCCTGCACTCAGCCAGGGTATCAGAGCAAGACCCTGCTTCCTGAAACCACCCCCCCGACCACAGCCCCCCAAAAGAAGGAGGTGGTGAGAGGAAGGGACTGTACCTTGAACCTCAGATGGACTCTCCAGATTTTCCCAAGCTTGGCTCTGAGCCACATTCTCAGGACACCAGGTTAAGGAGGCCATTTGAGCAGGGCTACTCCACAGCTACCTTCTGACCTCTGGCTCTGGGCAGGTCCTCGCCTCTTTCTGCAGGAAACGGGGCAGGTCGCTATGGGGGCTGTGGGTTTTTGCAACACATCCTTTGCCAGGTCTAAGACCTTTTCCTGAGCAGCTCTCACAGTTTGAGCTCTGGCGCTAAACACACTGGTGGAGTGAGAATGTCTTATTTCCTGGTCTCAATTCCTACTTTTGGGAGTTTTAATGAAGATTTGATCATTCTGTAAGGGCTGAATCCTGGCACAAGAGTTTCCTGGAAATATAAAAATGTCACCTGGGCTTGCTTGCACTTAGGTAACCCTTGCTGGTGCAACTTTGAAAGAAACCAGGAGACCCTTTTAGTTAAATATTTCAAACGATTTAATTGTCAAGCCTTCACAAACTCTAGTGGTTCTTTTGCAGTTGATTAAATTTTCTAGGACCACACTTTCTAGAGCAAGCATTGTTTCATAAAACCTATTTAAAAATGAGTGTTCAGCTAGGTTCCAAATTTAGCACTATGTACATTCACCAAATTTCTGTCATTGCCAGGAATTACTGGACTCCTTTTTCTTGTTGGGTGGACAGCTGGAGTTTTCAAATTACACCGTATAGTTTGCTCTGCCTTTTTTTTTTAATCTAAGAAGAAAACTTTTTCTTTTTCTTGCTGCATAAACAGTAGTGGTTTCAAATGTCAAAATCTGAACTCTAGATCCTTGCATGAAGCTTACTTCCCATGCTACCTGTGTCCTGTGTCCTTCAAGATGGTGTGTTGAAGTGAAGCGAGGACACACAGTGGAGGAAGGTGTGGACATAAGGTTAAGATGTTACCCAAGATACAGGTCAGGCTGAAAGAGGATGGGGTAAGCGAGAAAAGATGGTTAAAGGTAAATTTCTTGGTTGGGCGCTGTGGCTCACGCCTGTAATCCCAGCACTTTGGGATGCCAAGGCGGGCAGATCACGAGGCCAGGAGATCAAGACCATCCTGGCCAACAGGTGAAACCCCGTCTCTACAAAATTACAAAAATATTATCTGAGCATTGTGGCATGTGCCTGTAGTCCCAGCTACTTGGGAGGCTGAGGCAGGGGAATCGCTTGAACCTGGGAGGCGGAGGTTGCAGTGAGACGAGATTGCGCGACTGCACTCCAGCCTGGTGACAGAGCAAGACTCCGTCTCAAGAAGAAGAAAAAAAAGAAGGTAAATTTCTAAACTTCTTTCCTCCTATTTGTCATATCTTCTCCTAGGACACCAAAAGGGCTTCAGGTAGAAAAAGTTCAGAGATTATAAACTGAGCACAATTGATGAGGTTAATTGACTATAGAAACAATGCAAAGCAGCATCATTCATCTGGGGTAATACCCGAGGTTCAGTGTCCCACGCCAAAGAAATCAAAGATACGGACACACGAGCAGTGAGGTTAAGAGCAGAGGTTTAATAGGTGAAAGAAAGAGAAGGGCTCTCTCCTGCAGAAAGAGGGGTCCCAAGCAGGTTTTCTGGTCCATTGCGAAATGCAGCAGGTTTTATAGATGAGCTTGAGGAGGTGGTGTTCGATTTACATAGGGCACAAAAGATTGGTTGGACCAGGTGTGTCATTTGCATAGGGTGCGAAAAACTGGTTAGGGCTAGATGTGTTATTTGCATAGGGCATGAGAAAGCTGGCCACCCCACCCTAATCTTTTATTATGCAGACGGGTTCTCTATCTGTATGATGCCATGTTGCCTGTTTCCTTACTGTACACGTGGTGACAAAGAAAAGGGAAGATAGAGCCTCCATGTGGAACATGCCTGGCATCCCTTTCCTATTGGCACAGCTACCAGCATTCACCTGTGCAAGCTTCTAGCTTGCTTGTATCTATGTCTGCAGCTCGATTTTTCAGGCAGCTGTTAGAAAAGAAACGATTTTGAGGCTGTTTTTCGTTAAAAGGGAAATTCTGCTGAGGACTCTGTTATCCATACTATCTGCCTAAATAATTTCTTTCTATCTCTTGTAGCAAATGGATTTTTCAGATGGAGCTCTTTTCCTCTTTGGAGGGAGGGCTTAGCCTGGGGAGGACAGCTAGGTGCCAAAAAGAAAAGAAGCACATTTAACAGAGGCACATTTGACATCCAAGAAACACTGAAATATGGTTTAAATCTTTATAAAAATTTCTATAAAATGTGCAAAGGAATGATTACATTGTTTGACACAGCAAAACATTGTAATATTCTTAATCAGTGGCTCAGCTATCACAAATCTCATCTTCAAGGCAGTTTCTAAGTTGACCAGGTAATTTATAGTCCAAATGGGGACACTTTTGGGTGCAAAGAGCATGCGATTTATAATTTCACTGGGCACAGGCATACACCAGGCCTGTCCTTGCACACTCCTTTTTCATCTAGTTCTCTCAATTCTGGCATGCACTGCATCACCTATGTTCATGTTTTTCTCCCAACTAACTCATCTGTGGGATTTATTCTGTTTTCCCGAGGATCTAGAATGTAAATTACTGCTTTGGTCCTTACTGAGATCAGCACAACAAAAACCCAGTGGGTGTTCAAGCCTCATCTCTCACCACCATCCCTCTCTCGCTTATGGTTTAAAAGGAAGTTTCTTGATCTAGAGCCAGTGCCACCCCAGGAGCAATGAGCACACTGAACACTCAGATCTTGCTTTTTCTGAAGATTGTTTTTCAGTGAAAGGGGCCAGGGCTTTTTGGAGACATGGCTGATTCTAGGGCAAGAGTGCGAAAAATACAAGATGAGCCTGGAGAGCCTTGTAGTGTCAGGAAACAAGGAAGTGCTCAAAAAGTAAAAGCATGTAGGCATGCATGGGACAGACATACCAAACTGAAAGAGCTCCTGGGGGCCAAAACTGGAAGAATTTAAACAGTAATTTTTTTTTAAATGTAGCATTGAATTATAACACAAGTATAAAATAAATGTACATAAGCCTATGTTGCTATACATAAATAATTGAATAATCAAATTAATGAAGGATGAGGGATAAATTTTCATTACAGAAGAATTTCAGATAGTATGTGTGTATAATCTACCCTCTCCTCACTCTCCAAAAGTGTGAACTGGACATAGTGACTGATTTCCAGTGAATAGATATAGAAAGGGGAAAATAGTAACTTTACAGTGGAGAAAACTGGCAAACACTACTTTAACCAAAATGATCAAGTTTAACATCACCAGTAATAAGTCATGTTGCTACCACGCTACTTCCTGTTTTGTTATGATGACGAAAGGACCTCATCTCTGTGGTATTCTTTTCCAAATCCCATAATCCATGTTGAATCATGATGAAAACATATGATGAAGCTGTATTGACGTATATTCTAAAAATTACCTGACCAGTACTTCTCAGAACTTTTGAGGTCATGAAATACAAGGCAAGACTGAACAACTGTGAGAGTAGAGTGGACTAAGATGACATGAGGACAAAATGCAACATGGCACACTGCCTTGGATCCTGGAGCAGAGAAAGGGCCTTAGTGGAAAAAGGGGTAAACCTTAATAAAGTCTGGAGTGTAGTTAATAGTAATATACCACTGCTGGTTTCTTAGTTTTGAGAACAGTGCCATGGTAATGTAAAATGGTTATAGTGGGAGAAGTTGGGTAAGGGGTATATGTGAGCTCTCTACCATCTTTGTAACTTTTCTGTAAATATAAAATTATTCCAAAATAAAAAATTCATTTTTTTTGAAAAACAGGACATAGTTTCCAGCTTCATCCATGTCCCTGCAAAGGACATTAACCCGTCCTTTTTTATGGCTGCATAGTATTCCATGATGTATACGTGCCACATTTTCTTTATCCAGTCTATCATGGATAGGCATTTGGGTTGGTTCCAAGTGTTTGTTATTGTGAACAGTGCTGCAGTAAACATACGTGTGCATGTGTCTTTATAGTAGAATGATTTATAATCCTTTGGGTATATACCCAGTAACGTGATTGCTGGGTCAAAAGGTATTTCTGGTTTAGATCCTTGAGGAATCGCCACACTGTCTTCCACAATGGTTGAACTAATTTACACTCCCACCAACAGTGTAAAAGTGTTCCTATTTCTCCACATCCTCTCCAGCATCTGTTGTTTCCTGACCTTTTAACGACCGCCATTCTAACTGGCATGTGATGGTATCTCACTGTGGTTTTGATTTGCATTTCTCTAATGACCAGTGATGATGAGCTTTTTTTCATATGTTTGTTGGCCGCATAAATGTCTTCTTTTGAGAAGTGTCTGTTCATATCCTTCACCCACTTTTTTATGGGGTTTTTGTTTTTTTCTTGTAAATTCAATTAAGTTCCTTGTAGATTCTGAATATTAGCCTGTTGTCAAATGGATAGATCGCAAAAATTTTCTCTCCCATTCTGTAGGTTGTCTGTTCGCTCCGATGATAGTTACTTTTGCTGTGCAGAAGCTCTTTAGTTTTATTAGATCCCATTTGTCAATTTTTGCTTTTGTTGACATTGCTTTTGGTGTTTTAGTCATGAAGTCTTTGCCCATGCCTATGTCCTGAATGGTATTGCCCAGGTTTTCTTCTAGGGTTTTTATGGTTTTAGGCCTGTCTAGTGTTGGGGGTAGGGGAAGGATAGCATTAGGAGAAATACCTAATGCAGATGACAGGTTGATGGGTGCAGCAAACCACCATGGCATGTGTGCAGCTATGTAACAAACCTGCACGTTCTGCACATGTATCCCAGAGCTTAAAGTATAATAATAATAATAATAATCATAATCATAATAATAATAATAAACAGGACATAGCAACTAGCTTAAAGAGGTTTTATTTACCAAATCTGGACCAATTTTAGCATAAAATTGGGATTATAAACCAATAAATTCAGTTAAGGTTTATGAGTTTGTACTAAGGTAAATGAATGAATGGGTGAATAAATAAATAAATTGGAGGGACAAAAATGTTTCTCCTTACATTATATTGCCAATTCATAAATGTAGAAGGGACAGTGAATTTAGAAAATTATCAATGGATGCCAAAACTAGTGATTGAAAGTTTGATGATTGAACAGTTACTTGCATAATCTTAAGGTATTTACCTGCAAAGGAAGTACAGGGGGGAAAGCAGGAACGTACTTATGGTTGAAGAACATTGTCAGATGTTCATAAAGAATCACCATTAATATGACGAAAAATAGACAAACTAGCGTTGTGTGCTTCTGGAAAGGATGCACTGAGGGCACCACATCTCTTTCATGGTTTTCCTGCCCCCAAGAAGGCATTACCTGAATCCTAATCATGGAGAAATATCAGAAAAATTCAGACTGAGAAGCCTTCTCCAAAATAACTGGTTTATATTTTTTTAAATAAATATTCAGGCTAAGAAACAAAAAAATTGGCTAAGGAATCATTTCAGATTAAACGGGAACAAAGGGCCATAACAGATAAATACACGATGTGATATAGAACTGGATCTTGCACTGGGGTGGGTGGGAGCTATTAAAGGACATTATTGGGACAATCAATTACATATGACTATCAACTGTGGATTAGATGATAGTATCATATCAGTGCTAATTTTCTTGATTTTGATAATTGTGCTGAGATTATGTAAGGCCACCTGTTTTTATAAAATACACACACAAGTATTTTATTTAAAAAAGAGATACCTCTTGCTGCTTTGTGGAGAAAGGACTGCAGAGGAGATAAGAAGGAAGCAGGAAGCCATTAGGAGGCTATTTAATACCACGAGCAAGAGACAAATGAGGCCTGGTGCGGTGGCTTATGCCTGTAATCCCAGCGCTTTGGGAGGCTGGGGCAGAAAGATCCACTGAGGCCAGGAGTTCAAGACCAGCCCAGGCAATATTGTGAGACCTAGTCTCTACACAAAAAAATAAAAATATTAGCTGGGCATGATGGCACGCCCCTGTAGTCCTAGCTACTCAGGAAGATTGCTTGAGCCTGGAAGTTTGAGGTTGCAGTGAACTATGATTGCACCACTGCACTCCAGCCGTGGTGACAGAGTGAGACCCTGCTCCTAAAAAATAAAAAAAAAATTAAAAAGATGATGCTTTTTTGTAGTTGGTGGTACTTGTAGAAATGGTGAGAAAAGGCTGGTTCTATTTGGAAAGTAAAACCAAAAGGGTTTGCTGATGGATGGGCTGTGGATGACTGGGAAAAAGAGACAAGGATTTCAGCCTGAGCAACTGGGAGAATGGAGGCGGGAAGGGGCTGTCACTTAACTGCAAGGGGAAGATCCTGAGAGGAGCCTATTTTGGGGGTAGGGGAAGATCAGGATTTCAGTTATTACACATTGCAGCTCATTGCTTTCCCTCAAGTGTAGCTCTGATAATCCCATTTCCCTGGCTGATAATTTCATTTCTTCAGTAGTTGAGATGTTACCACCAAAGGACTTGGCATTCGAGGTCTTTCTCAGGTTGGTCCCATAACACTTTATAAAGGCAGTATTTGCTCCCCTCCTCAGTGTTCCTTTTGTTTCAGTCTAATTGAAAGACTTGTGATTGTTAACTTTTTTCCTGTTGGTGTTTCCCAAAATAGGGTCTGTATATAGTTGTTGATCTGAATAATTGCTACAAATTGTACTGGCAGAAATATTTTTCTTTTGATAGTTACACACTGATCTTAATGTATATTAGAAAATGACAACACTAGTTCATCAAACCTGTGATAACATTAGTATTATCATTAGTACAAATCTTGGTAAAATAGTGGATCGGTTTAGTCAATAGAAAGAAAAATATTGTATAAGATATTACAAAATAATAATATGAAGGTGGAACATGAAAACCTGGAGCTGGAGAAATACTGTACTGTTAGGGGATAATTTTTTAAAATATGTTTCATTTTGTAAAATTTAAATATACCAAAAATAGAGAGAATAAACCTGTCATTCAGCTTAGAGTTACCTCATGTCTAGGTTGAAGGTCCCTCTGGCTCACCAGTCTATTCCAGCTTAGTCAACCAGAAGAACCCACAGGAATTCAGTGCCCCTAAGCCCCTGTTTAAACATGAAGGGCTTTTGAATAGCCAAGGCAATTCTAAGCAAAAAGAACAAAGCTGGAGGCAACACGTCACCTGACTCCAGACTATATACTACAGGGCTACAGTAACCAAAACAGCATGGTACTGGTACAAAAACAGACACATAGACCAATGGAACAGAATAGAGAGCCCAGAAATAAGGCTGCACATCTAGGACCATCTGATCTTCAACAAGGCTGACAAAAATAAGCAATAAGGAGAGGACTCCTACTCAATAAATAGTACTGGGATAACTGACTAGCCATATGCAGAAGATTGAAACTGGACCCCTTCCTCATACATACCACATGCAAAAATCAATGCAAGGTGGATTAAAGACTTCAGTGTAAGACCTCAAACTATAAAAACCCTGGAAGACCACCTAGGCAATACAATCCTGGACACAGGAATGGGCAAAGATTTCATGACAAAGATGCCAAAAGCAATCACAACAAAAGCGAAAATTGACAAATGGGATCTAATTAAACTAAAGAGCTTCTGCACAGCACAAGAAACTATCAATTAGCAGAATAAACAGCCTACAGAATGGGATAAAATATTTGCAACTATGCACCTGACAAAGGTCTAATATCCAGCATCTATAAAGAACTTAAAGAAATTTACAAGAAAAAACAAATAACCCCATTAAAAAGTGGGCAAAAGACATGAAAAGACACTTTTCTAAAGAAGACATACATGTGGTCAACAAACATGAAAAACAGTATCACTGATCATTAGAGAAATTCAAGTGGCAAAACCACAATGAGATAACATTGCACACCAGTCAGAATATCTATTATTAAAAATCAAAAAATAACAGATGCTGGTGAGGTTGTGGAGAAAAGGGAACACTTATGCACTGTTGGTGGGAGTGTAAATTGACTCAACCATTGTGGAAAGCAGTATGGTGATTCCTCAAAGAGTTAAAAACAAAACTACTATTAGACCCAGCAATCCCATTACTGGCTATATACTCAGAGGAATATAAATCATTCTACCATAAAGATACATGCATGTGAATGTTTATTGCGGCACTGTTTACCATAGCAAAGACATGGAATCAACCTAAATGCCCATCGATGACAGATTGGATAATGAAAATGTGGTACGTATACACCATAGAACACTCTGCAGTTACGAAAAACAACAAGATCATGTCTTTCATGTGAACATGGTTGGAGCTGGAGGCCATTATCCTTAGCAAACTAACAGACACAGGAAACCAAATACTGCATGTTCTCACTTATAAGCGGGAGCTAAATGATGAGAAGTCATGAACACAAAGAAGAGAACAGCAGATACTGGGGCCTACTTGAGGGTGGAGGGTGGGAGAAGGGTGGGAGGTGGGGGGAGCAGCAGAAAAAGTAACTATTGGGTACTAGGCTTAGTACCTGGGTGATGAAGTAATCTGTACAACAAACTCCTATGACACGAGTTTACCTGCATATCAAACCTGTACACGTACACCCAAACCTAAAAGAAAGTAAACAAATAAAAATGAAAGGCTTTGAAGCCAGGAGTGGTGGCTCACGCCCATAATCCCAGCACTTTCCAGCACTTTGGGAGGCCGAGGCAGGAGAATCCTGTGAGGCCAGGCGTTTTGAGACCAGCCTGGACAACATATTGAGACGCTGTCTCTCCAAAAAAAAAAAAAAATTAGCCAGGCATGGTGGTATGCACCTGCAGTCCCAGCTACTGGGGAGGCTGAGATGGGAGGATTACTTGAGCCTGGGAGTTCAAGGATGCAGTGAGCTATGATTGAGCCACTGCATTCCAGCCTGGGTGACAGAGTGAGACCCTGTCTCTAAAAATAATAATAATAATAAATAAAAATTAAAAAAAAGAAGGGCCTTAAATACTCACCAAAGAATATGAACTTGATCATATAATAATGGGACATTACGGTGAAATTATTTGAATAGAGAAATGACGAAAGGGTTACATTTCAGTTTAGAAAGGACTTAGTGATAGAGTAGTATCATAACATATAATGGCTGAGATGGTTGTTGTAAATCTGGGGTATTAATTTAAATGGCACTGATTATTAAGAGCCATATTTTGCTATAATGCAACCATGGGTCCAATCAGAACTTACCAGGGGAAATGCTCACTACCTCTTTACTATGGTGGACACGCTGGGGAGAACACTGGGTGTGGAGTCAGGCAGCTTCAAGCCGGTAAGACACCATATCCATATTTTGCTATTTTCTAGCTACATGGCCATGGGGAAGTCATTCTAATTCAATGAGTTTTTCTTTAATTTTCTAAGCATGGTGTTTTCTTTTCTTTTTTTTAATTTTTAAATTTAATTTTATTGTTATTATACTTTAAGTTTTAGGGTACATGTGCACAATGTGCAGGTTAGTTACATATGTATACATGTGCCAAGCATGGTGTTTTCTATACACATCTATTGAGATAATAATAGTTGTTGTAATGACGGCAATATTCTACAAGCATTCTGCTCTCTGCAGATGCACTACTTTGGTGATTTAGTATTCTTTTATAGTGACTCCAACCCCCAACTCCCTGCCTCAAGCCTATGTTTTTTTACTTTGGTGGGTGAGAAGATAGAGATAACTGTGGGGATGTACTTTATCATCAACGAAAGAAGGGATAAATAACAGAAATTTAAACCTTTGTTCTGTGAGCCTCTTGCTTCAAGGGAATCAGCAGGTTACCCTCTGTGGGTTCCTGTTATGCATTTGGAAAGAAAGAAAGCCTGATGAGGGAGGGGATGACATTGTTGAAGTTTCTCTTTTTAGCTGGCAAAAATAAGAATGCATTTAAAGGTATAGCAATAATTCTTCTGCCATGTTTCTCACAGAGAAGCAGTGGGATCTTGTTGGGAATATTACGTCTTTGGAAAGGGAGAACTTCCTCAATCAGAGGACATAGAACAGTAATGAGAATAAACATTTGGTAAATTTAGGAAATCAACTTCAGCTTGGGAATCCCAAAAGGGAGCTCGTTTTGTGGGGTAGAAAGATATTTTTCCAGGGCTGACCCTTAGTAAAAGGAAACTTATGATTTTAAGTTTAAAAGCTCCAAAGGACTAATTCAAAGTGGAGAAGGGAAAGTTATTTTCATGAGAATTCCTGCTAAGACATTTGTGTACTGTAAACCAATTGCCTGTTGGCTAATAGGATTTGAAGTTTTGGATCTGTGCACTTTTTTTCAATTTCTGTGGAATGGATGAAAGCAGGGAAAGGGACTTAGACAGACCTAGGTGTGAAGCGAAGCATTTTCATCTTAGATCAATTACTGAACCATTCAAACCCCAGCTTCCTAATCACTAAATGAAGATAATAAAATCTACACCTCGGATTTGTTGTGAGAATTAAATGAGATATTTGTTAAGGGTTCAGCAGGGTGCCTGCATGTTGAAGTGCTTCATAAATGGGAGCTATTGTTGTTTTCATCTGAATCAGCTGGCCTCTCCCCACCTCTCTGGCCTTCTCCCTCATGTATTTGAAACCTACTGGATAGGCCTCTAATGAGCAGGCTATCTTTATGGTTAGATGCTTCTATGGGGAAAGAAATGTAAAAAAGCAAATTTTTAAAAAGTAAACTAAGGAGTAGCGCATGACATCATTCTTAATAAAACAGAGTCAAGGAGTCCAGCTGGAAAGGTTTATGACTTTGTAGTAACTTTGTGTGTGTGTGTGTGTGTGTGTGAATATACTAGCGAGATTAGGGTGGGTCAAAGACATTTATATTTTGTAGAAGGGAGTGATTTCACTTTTCCTTTGTGTATGATGTCCATGAAGCTAATTATAGCTCAGATTTATAACAACTGATCAATTTAGTGAAATGGAAAGACACTCAAAAGAATTAAAGAGTAAAAATGTGGTTATTATTTAGCATTCTTTCATCAGATAATCTTTAACTGCTCCTGCCAACCTGATATATGAGAGTTGGTTTTTCCAAAGGTAATTCTGAGGTCCTTGATGATAACATTTTTGTTTTCTATTGTGATCAGTGAAAATCTTACCTCTCCAACAAATTGCTTTGGACTTCAGGACAAAGATTGTCTCCTCTACTTCTTTTTTTTCTTTTTTTTTTTAGTATTCCATGGTGATATGGTTTGGCTGTGTCCCCAGCCAAATCTCAACTTGAATTGTATTTCCCAGAATTCCCACATGTTGTGGGAGGGACCAAAGGGGAGGTAATTGAATCAGGGGGTTGGTCTTTCCTATGCTATTCTCGTGATAGTAAGTCTCATGAGATCTGATGGGTTTATCAGGGGTTTCTGCTTTTGCTTCTTCCTCATTTTCTCTTTCCACTGCCATGTAAGAAGTGCCTTTCTCCTCCCACCATCATTCTGAGACCTCCTCAGCCATGTGGAGCTGTAAGCCCAATTAAACCCCTTTTTGTCCCCAGTTTCAGGTATGTCTTTATCAGCAGCATGAAAACGAACTAATAATATGGTAATTAGATTATTTAATAATTACTCATTTACTTTGTCTTGTGAGTCTTGAATTATCAAAACTAGTTTAAAATAAGGTCGTGGAACTTTTAGTGTTAATCCTTTTTTACATGTTCTTTGAACATAACTATTTAAAAATTGGCAATCTGTGTATTTACTAACCAGAACAGTCCATTCTCAAGTCCTGCCATGTAACAGGGAGTTCCCTGTGTTCTTTTTATTGTTATGGCCCATATGAGACCCGATGAGTAAATGGGATCTGTCCTCAGACACATCTTAGCATTTGGATTTACACAGATTCTGAAATGCAGAATTAATACTTAATGTTAAATTCTGATGTCGAAATATGTGCCCACTGAGAATTCTACTGGGTTTTTAAATAGAAAATAAATATTAATTTTGTTAAATTGAATGCATTTGCATTTCTTTCCCCAAATTACCATCAGCTTGCTTAACAAAAGACACGCAGAGGCAAATCCCTCAGTTAGTGACTTTTCTATTTTCCCTGGGATGCTTTTCATAGACGCTTGTGTGTGTGTATGCACGTGCGTGTGTGTGTGTGTATGTGTGCACGTGCGTGCTATTTATACATATATAAATTTTTTTTGTATCACTTTACAGTGTCACTTGAAATGAGGGAGCTCTTATTGATATATTCCTTTTGGCTAATTTTCATTGCATTGTCTGTATAGGTGACTGACTTGATGGGACAATTCTTCAAACACACACAAGATGCTATATAAGGCCAAGGCTTGAGTGATTTGACTTATAAAGTAGAACAAGTCACTTTTACATTCAGGCCATTAATTACTTACATAGACAGCAAAAGGAAAAGTAGCCGAAGATACTCAGCTCCCTGAAGTCCTTATCCTACACACCGGAAAGGAACGACACAGAAACAAAAGGGACTGGACAATGGCAACACAACTTCAGGGATTCCCCTTTGCTAAGGAGCCAATTCTAAGCTACAGTACATTGGATTTATATCCTGCATCTCTGCTTTTAGAGAGGCAGCCCCAAATTCTTCATACCTCATCAGAACCTCTGAGGCAATGAGAAACAACCTTGTGACAGCCCCCAAAAGAGAGAGGGAGGTGGGTGGGTCTCACAGCAGCTCATCACGAGCCTCTCCTGAGCTCATGTTTAGGGAGGACTGTGAGACATTCATTGAAGACATAGATGAGCTGCAGTCAAAGCCTTTGCCTGCATGTCCCATCCAGACACGTGCAAGGCCACCAGGGCACCATAGTGGAAGCCATCTCTTACACCATCCTTCTGAAGCAGCCATCTCCTACGATGGTCAAGTGAGATAGACTGTAGCAGGATCTCTCACTCCATTTTGAAGACTGACTTATCTTGCTTGCCCAAATTTCTTGTAGCTGCTTGGAATCCACAGAGAAGTTTTCTTATGGGCAGATTTCAGTTACTAAGATAGCTTAGGTCCACTCCATCACACGTTACACTTGACTCCAAGAGGATGCCCAATGTATTAAGAAAGTAAAGCACTTTCTGAGTGCTTTGGTGCAGATTTTGCCATACAAGGCTTTAGTTGGTGACCTCAGACTAGTGGTTAAGAACTTAGACTCTGCAGTTGGATGGTTCTGCCATTTACTAGGAGGGTGAACTTGAGCGAGATATTTAACCTCTGTAAGTCTCCATTTTCTCATCCACAGAATGAAGACAACAGCACAAGAAACTTGTATGAAGCAGTGCAGGTAACGTGCTCAGAATGGTGTCTGAAACAGGGTAATACCCAATAAACGTAGCCCTATATGTTATTGGGAATCTATTGGCGCTGAGCTCTTTACTGAGCACATGGCACTGGGGAGAAAGACAAGGGAAAAGAAACCCAAACATTGTTAACTTACCATATAGTTGAATGAACTGAACATGGACAGTCATAAAATAGCCTACCGATGAATATCAACCATGGTCTTTGCAAAGGAGAAGTCAGTAGTCATAAAATTCATCGTTTGGTTGAACTATGTTTGATTACAGTTCTAAGTTGGCCCAGTGACTTGTGGATAAAGGCAGAGAGCAGTGGGTCACTCCGTAAAGGCCACCACCAGAGTGCTGTCCATAAAGTCTTTTTGTATAATGGTCTTGGCTAGGCATTGCTCGCTTACCTCCATTTTCCTTTCACAGTCCAGCCTGAGGAATGCCTGCTTAACTGGTTTGATCATTTTGACTGAAACAAGTGGTCATTTCATGTCCTATGGGATGCTTGCTGAGGACATTAAACACAGGTGTGTGGGGATAGGGGGTGAAAGCACAGCTATTTTCCAATTAGGAGCCCCTTGGTTCCCTGAAATCCAATCACATGGAGTGAACCAGACGCCCCTGTCTGGAGCTCTGTGTTCAACTCAGGATCCAACTCTCAGTGGAAAATTAAAAACAAAGTCATTATTATATATTAGATTTATTAAAAATGCAACTATTACCAAGAGCCTGTGGGCATGTGTGGAAAATGCTGTAATTAAATTAAATTAAATTAAATCCAGCAGTTAGAAGTAACATTTTCCACTAAGGAGGAGGAGGAAGAAGAAAAAAATAAGCCCATCAGAGAATTCCAAACCAGAAAAGTGCAAGAAGTGGCCAGGATTCTTCTAGGAGAAGGAAGATGTCATAACTGTTATTATTATTATTATTGCTGCCCTGAGATAATGGAAAAGTAATATATAAATTTGGAACAAGGTTGGAACTTTCCAGGCATTGGGAAAAGATGTTTATTTGGAAGAAGGTGAATAACATTAAAACCAGAAATGGAATGGCTACTATTATAGAGAGAAAGTTTATTTGTAGTGATTATCTAGAGTCATTATTCCAATAGTGACTATCAAATCAGTGGGAAAGCAGTGCTCTTTCAATGTTGCCAAGGTCATGGAAGGGTAAAATTCTCTGTTGGCAGTTGCAGCTGTCATACTTTGTTGCTAGAAGAATTGGGTTGTGTTAAGATGTTAGGTGATGGTTAAAGCTGGAGCTTTAGCCCTAGCTTTAAGACAGGCTACGTTTCTTGTTTTCATCTCCATGTGGTGGAAGGAAGGCAGGAAGGAAGGCAGAGAGTTAGTGTGATGACCCTACGTGTATCTACACTTAGTTTTTTTTTTTTTCTTTTTTGAAATCTGTTGCTACAAAGAGAGTTGCATGGTCCCTGCAAAGGCCTCTAAGCGTGTCTCCATGTCCCTTTGAAGGCAGAAGCTCTTTAATTGGTTGGATTGCTGGATTAGCATGTCTATAGCCTGATTTGTTGGCCTCTTCTGCAAGGTCAACACTGGCTACAGTTATGCTGCTTTTTCAGAAATAAGGATAGTTCTAGGGTATGTTTAACAAATGAAGTGGTCTAGGCAGCTTGAGAGTGAGGTCACAGCATAGCCACTACTTCGGGGATGGCAGCTTCCTAAGATGCCTGGTCAGAGGAATTCCCTGGCAGCAGCACCAGAAGCAATGGCTTTTCTCGTGGTCAGTGGTCATGGACTGTCTGGCTACCAGAAATGTTCCACTAGTATTTGGTATCAAAAACTTTTATCTTGTCCCATACCTGGAAAATTTGTTATCCTTCTGGATTTTACCAAGGATGTGTTTTTGCTCCCAACTGGCTTTTTCTGATTTGGTTGAACTTACTGATCAATTTGGACATCCCATTTGACTGATTTGATTTATACTTGATCAAATAGTCTCATTCATGTCAGTCAAAATGATTGAACCATTTGCTTGAAGGTGACTCTAGGTTGTCACCAGGCTGCTTAGAGAGTTTGATGGAAAGCTCTGAGGTCCAGAAAGAATCCTACCCTCTGAATGTGGCATTTTGGGGGCATTCTGCACAAGAACTGGTTTCACTTTGCTCAGGAAGAAAGCCTGTGAGGACTTTTAATGATTTTAGGATTTTTTTTTTTTTTTTTTTTATGGTGAGCTCATTGATTACAGTTCTAAAACTCTTGAGGGATGAGGGAGATGGTGAATTCTGGCACTGAGGCTGGCCAACCTTGTAGTCAGTGAGGCTCTTTGGCTCTGGAGTGGGGCTAAGTTTGTCTCTGGCTGTGAATAAAGACTTCTTGAGTTTACATAAAAGGGGTTTGCTCATCCCCTGAAATCCCCATGAGAAGGACTGGGGAAATCAGAGCCTTATTTAACACAATATAATTTAAACGCCACAAAACCTCTACCCCTTTTACACGCATAGAACTCAAGTGCCAATCGCTGAGCCTTGAGCAGGTCTGCTTTTATTCTTGTGCGGGTTTTCCCAGGGTATTACTGTCAGGGTGAGGTGGTCTGGCTGCTTACCGTGATCCGAGCCCTGGTTGCACAGTAAGATTTTAATTTTTCTTGAATTCTAACCAAGAGGCAGAAGTCAAATGTTGGAGTGCAAGGGGAATCAGATACTTAAAATCATTTTTATCTGCTTGGATCAGATCTGCAAAACCACTAAAAAAGCCAACCACTCGTTCCATCTGCCACATAGTGCAGGGAAAAGAACTGGTTTCACTTCTATAGAAAAACTATATCATTTTCAGATACTTTGGAAAATCGTAAACTATTCTCAGACGTTTCTTTGTAATATGTCCTCCGCTTCTCTCCACAAAAAACATAGGAAAGATAGGACGATGATATCAGGAAGTATAAATCACATTCCCTTATAATATCTTTTTTGCTGTGTGTATGTTTCTTTTCTTTTTTTTTTGAGACGGAGTCTCGCTCTGTCACCCAGGCTGGAGTGCAGTGGTGCGATCTCGGCTCACTGCAAGCTCCGCCTCCTGGGTTTACGCCATTCTCCTGCCTCAGCCTCCCGAGTAGCTGGGACTACAGGCGCCCACCACCACGCCTGGAAAATTTTTTGTATTTTTAGTAGAGACGGGGTTTCACTATGTGAGCCAGGATGGTCTCAATCTCCTGACCTCATGATCTGCCCACCTCGGCCTCCCAAAGTGCTGGGATTAAAGGCGTGAGCCACCGTGCCCAGCTTTTCTGTGTATGTTTCTAATGCCAATATTAAGAATGATGAGGAAGAAATGTTAAAGTGGCATGATGATGGCTCCATGTGGATGATTTGCACTCTGATGGCCTCATGAAGTCAGATTGCCAGAAGCAAACTGGGACATGAAATGTAGGACATGGAGAGGAATATCAGAAAATTTCATGCTGTTTCTAAGGAATTGTACCATTTGCAAAATATGCTGTTAATATTTTGGATAGCAGAATCTCCACGTCCATGCTGTGTGTGTGGTTGAGTTGGAGTTTGCAGAAGCACAGCTTGAAAATGGCCAGGTGGCTGACCACTGGAAAAAGGACATGGCTCTTCAAACTAGCGGCTGAGCAGCCTTCCGGATGGGTTGGAGGAAGGGTTTAGGGGGTGCAGTGTGGTTTGAGAAAAATCGACATAGCTGAGGAAGGGTGAGATGAAGAGTGAAGGAGAAGCCCAAATAACATTTCATACAGATAATCACTCCATATAAGCCCTGAATGAAATGATGGGAAACTATATTGTTGCTAATTTACTGGCTTTGCTGTCATTACTGGATATCTAATTTCAGCAAAGGCTTTGGGGTAAAATGGTAATAGAACACATATATATCACCAACCAACCTTCATCCTAAACATGATTGCATGTGAAATGGCTCTGACAAGGCGGAAGGCAGAGCTGATCAATGTTAGCATGAACATAGTAGGCTTAGACATTTATATATGGCCGGGCGCAGTGGCTCACGCTTGTAATCCCAGCACTTTGGGAGGCCAAGGCAGGCAGATCACTTAAGGGCAGGAGTTCAAGACCAGCCTGGCCAACATGGTGAAACCCTGTCTCTACTAAAAATACAAAACAATTAGCCGGGCGTGGTAGTGGGCACCTGTAATCCCAGCTACTCAGGAGGCTGAGGCAGGAAAATCGCCCAAACCCAGGTGGTGGAGGTTGCAGTGAGCTGAGATCATGCCATTGCAATCCAGTCTGGACAGCAAGAGCAAAACTCCATCTCAAACAAACAAACAAACAAACAAAAATTTATATACATTTTCTTTGTATCATGCCATTTATCAAAAAGTGCGAACATGGCTTTGAATATGACTTCTGGTTTTGTTTTTCAATTCTGTGAAGGATATATGAGGTATGGGAAGAAGCATGGACTTGGACAGATCTAGATTTGAGTCCCAAGTCTACCATTTGTTAGCTGCTGGATCCTGAGCAGTCTGTTCAAACTGTTTCAGCCTCAGTTTCCCTATCTTCAAACCAAGGATAACAGTACCTACCTTATGTATAGTCATGAGGATTAAATAAAATGATGAATCAAAAGCACTAATTTTTATCTTGTTAAACCATAATCTACAGTAGGACATCCTTTTTCCTTTTTTTTACATTTCTATTTGGTGTTCCTAGATGTACACACACACACACAGAGACGCATATGACTTTAACGAAAATTTCGTGAAACAATGCTTACTCTCACTAATGATACACTCTGATAGTTTCTGTTCTATTCTATTTCACATTTACAGAAATTCTGGTCATGACCCACTAAATTTATTTTACAACCCATCAAAGGGTCTTGACCCATAGTTTGAAAAACATGAATCCGGCACATAGAACAGTGTCTGGTACACAGTCATTGACCTGTAAGGAATAAACACTGCTCTGGGGAAGGAATGATGTCATGTAGTAGGTTTACTGAGGCATAATTCTTTGGCCAAAGGAAGTTGTAATAAAACGCTAAAAGTTTCTTAATGAGAGTAGCATGAAGGTTGCCAATATGATAAAAGCACTTTCTCCTTCTCCTCCTCCTTCTTCTGATTAAGGCACAAAATGGAAAAAAATGAGGCAAAGAGACTGAAAAAATTAGAAACAAAACATGATAATCTTTTCCTTAAAATAATTTAATTAAAATTTTCTAGCTTAAAGACTGATTTCAGAGTGGTTAATATTGCAATTTTGGGCAATAAATATTTAAAGGGGAGAAATCCAAGGAGGTTGTTTACATACAGTTAACTAAAAGCAGAAAAAAGTAGGGCCTGCTGAGTTTCTATCCTCTAGATGATGGTAAAACATCCTTTTCTTGTGTCCTTCTGCAGAAACAAGTAGAACATGAATTCAGAGTGAAGGAGATGTTAAAGGTATGGTTGGTGTATTGGTTTTCTACTGCTGTTATAACAAATTGCTACAAGTGTAGATGCTTAAAACAACACAAATTGATTATCTTATCGTTTCCATGGGTCAGAAGTCCGGGCACATCACGGCTTAGTGGTCCTTCTGCTCTGAGTCTCACAAGACTGAAATCAACATTTTGGCAGGGCTGCATTCCTTTCTGAAGTCTCGGGATGAATCCACTTCCCAGCTCCTTCAGGTTGATGACCTGATTCAGTTCCTTGCAGTTGTAGAACAGAGGTTCCCATTTCCTTGCTGGCTGCCCACCGGGAATCAGGCTTTTCTCCTAGAGGCTGCTCCATTCCTCCTCATGCTTCCCGTGGTGCTCCCTCCCGCGACTAATTGAGTCTCTCTTACCTCTTGAATCTAACTTCTCCTTCTGCCAACCTCTCTCTCATTCCCACTGGAGAAATTACTCTGCTTTTAAGGGCTCATGTAATTAATTAGATTGGACCCCCTAGATGACTCAGGATAGTCTCTCTAGCATAAGGTCAGCAACCTACAAAGTCTCTTTTGCTATGTAATGGAACATATTCACAGGATCCAGGGAGTAGGGCATGGGTATTTTTGGAGGGCCATTAGTCGGTCTGCTAAACATGGTTCAGAAATCATTTTCTGTTTAAAGAAGAGCTCTTACAGTCATGAGATTTTCCATGGGTTTTAAGTACCTACAGTTACTGGATGAATCTTAAAATTAAGAAATTTTAGAGGCATCTTAAGATTCATGAGGTTCAACTTCCTCATTTCACAGATGAGGAAATCAAATGGAATTACTTGCCTACACTTACAGGAGACTGGTAAAAGAGTCAGTGGTACCTCCCACGTTTCTTGATTTCTGGTCCTTCATGGCTCAGGTACTCAGAAATCATGATGGAGTATGTTATTGAAAGGGTGAATCCTTAAGAAGAAATAAATGAAAAGTCTCAGCAATTGGAAAACCAGGATTTTGTTTTGCCTCCTTCCATATAGGAAACATTTGTAAGATAGAATTCTGGCAGTTATTTGTTGAAGGGTCATTTTATACCATCCTCTCATATTTAAATGTGAATAGTGGACATTTTTTTAAAAAGACTTAATTCTAAATGATATCTGTGATATCAGAGATATTTAAAATTTTTCTTATTCAGATATTTCAGATAAAAAAGTGTTTTTTTCTTCTTAATATAGAATAAATAACATTGTTTCTTTAATGAAACCCAAGAGGATGAGGATGAAAAGGAGTGCAAGAGGACAGAAAGAGAGCTTGAAACAATCAATTCTTGGGAGTTCCTAAATGACAGTCAGTGTTGTGCCCTTGCTGTCTGAGGCTGATATTAACACACAAGACCAGTAGTAGTTTCTTATTTGTCAGTGTCAATGGAAGCAGGAAAGAGGTTCTATCATCTATCTATCTATCTATCTATCTATCTATCTATCTATCTATCTATCTGTCTATCCGTCTATCTATCTTTCCATCCATCCACCTATGAATTATTCTTTCACTCCCACTTCATTTACTCTGTACTTACTGAGAATCTGTTATATGCCTGGTGCTATGCTAGGGGCTGGGATACATTGAGAAATGAGATATGGCCTTCGCATGAGATCACAAGATGTGATCTTCGGGGAGCTCACAGTTTAATCAGGGAGACAGATACTAGAACAGATGTAAAAGCATGTTGCCCCAGAATTGTAACTAAAATCCCAACCTGAAAGGAAGATGCTCAAGTAATCCTATTTTTTAACAAGAGGCAAATAGGAGCCAGATATCTCCCTCCAGGGCTTACAAGGAGGAGGCAGAACTTCTCTATTAGCACCTGCCACCCTCCAAACACAGGATGAAGGGGTGGGAAGGGGAATGATGGTCCCTTTCATAAGAAGTCTTGAGAATGAATGGGAGACACAGGGAATGTTTTGAGTCACTAGCCTTGTGAGGAGTGCCGTGTTCATGATAAGAGGTGATTGCCACTCTCCCTTCGGGTAGCACAGGGGTTGATCTCCTTCCCCATCATCAAGTGAAGGGGTTCCCCACAATCCTGTGTAGAGATTGGGTGTGTCTGTGCAAGGCAGGGTCACTGGCATCTCATTCCTTAGGCATCAGACTTGCTGATCTGCCCCTGAGTACCAGAGAAAGGGAAGAGAATTGGAGGAAGGCTACAGGGCTGCAGAAACAGTACCACAATCAGCACAGCCACCAGTTAGTCTGGCAGGGGTCTGTGAGTCTCTAGTGGATAGAGTGGAACCTGCAGAGATGGCTGGGCTTGAGCCCTTTTGATGCTACTCCACTTGAGAGAGCTACACACAGGATAAGGGGATCCCATCAGCAAAGGGCTATGGGAGATGCAGCATGAGTGACAGGATATGGGAGGATAGAAGAGGTGAGGCAAGAGTTAGCATTTGCCATGTCAACAAAACATGTAGTCAGAAGGCCCCTTCAGTGCTCTCCAGTCAGCATATTCATGAGCCTCACAAAAGAGTCAGCTTTGGATTCCTCCCCACGTGCCCAGCCTTAATGGCCAGTCAGGGTTGGCCAGAGAGAGAACTGCAATGACTCCAGTTAAGTAAGGAGCTGTTTGCTGTTCACCAATCTCCCGTATCTCACTTCCTTGTTTCCGTCACCAAAGAATCCAGTCCTGAGCACAGAGGTGGTGCGGTAATGAAAGAGTGTCATCCTTCACTCTCCAAGTCCCTCAAGCCATAGGTCTGATTTGCAATGAGGGAGAGGAAAAGTCTTGAATCAAATATGAGTCCAGAGTTATTAACAGGATGGAACTGAATTTTAATAACTGAAAACTTATGGCACTTGTTCGAGGTGTTAAAGGATTTACTATTGAGCGGGGAAGGAAGATTTGACAGAGTGTGAATGAAAACAGCGATTAAAAATTTTTGTTTGTTTCCCACTGATATGAAATTCCAATTCCTCAATGCAATGGTTACAAAATAAATGCAAAACAGAGGGGCTGGGCTATAATGGTGGCAAGTACTTTTTCTTTCTTGCACAACGTTTTGTTTCTTTCTAGACTTCATAAACTTGTCTTAATTATCAGTTTGCTTCAGTTTCTATTTACATATTACCAATTCGACCTCAACCATTTTTATCAATTGTCAAAATCTTCTTTCAGTCTGTTGGAGTACCTAATGTGTTCTATTACATGTACTTTGCTGAAGAAGTCTCATTTAGATCTCTTTCGACCTGTTTCAGTTTGAACTGGTTGCTCTCTGTGTCTGCTTCAGAGCTATCAGCTTGTGGTCTCCCAAGAATATTTTCCTGGGAATTTCCTTTTTTTTTAAATTTCACAATGATATACCTTATTTTGTGTCTCTTTCCATCTTCCTCTATTGTGCTGGGTGAGCACTTGATGAAAATGTATACTTTCCATCAGAAATTTGTGCCTTCTAATTTGGGACTTACTTTTTCTCTTTTGGTGAATTATTTAGCTGATGATTCTACTCATCTGTTTTCTGTGTTCTCTCTGAATTTATCTATGGATACTAAACTCCTTGGGTTGTACCTTAGATTTTCTTATGTGTTTTGTCCCCTTTCCATTGCTTTGAATTTTTGCTCTATTTTCTGGAAGATGATCATTCAGGTTTAAAACATTGAGGTGTTAAAATCAATTAATCAGGCTAACAATCTATTTTGGCAAGCATCCCCAAATTCCCTACACTTTGGAAGAGAAGGCTATCTGAAGAAGCCATTTAAGTTATTCTCCTGGTTCCAACCACATCTGTGTCCAAACAAATGGAAATAGCTTGAAATATTCTCCCTTTCTTTGACAGCCTCCAAAGGGAAGCATCATAGAACCTTTGGCTTATAGACATTTAGGGTTGAATGGAAAATTAGAGATTGATTGTGAGACTCTTTTAGCAGTTGAGGGGACTGACACCCAGAATAGTAAAATGCCCCTCACAAGGCCACATGGCTGGTTTGTGGCAGAGCAGGAACTAAAATCCAGTGTTCTATATTTTAAGTTCAGTTTTCTTTGCAACATACCACATTATCACTCACAGTCCCTGTGGAAATTTCTTCCTTGCATCTAACTGAAATTCTTCACTGTGTGTTTGAATCCCAGTTTCCTACTGTCTTTACCAAGAGTGATGAGTGTTGGCCATTGTTCCTGGCAATAGAAAGTCTTTGTCTCTGTTAGCTGTATGTTATGTTTTCCTCTGCTGGGATGGGGCGATGTCCATTTCACATTTGCACTCCTCTGAAGTTAACAAGAAAGCTGAATAATAAAAGACAAAACTGGTAGTTACTGCTGTTTGCAGTCATTTCTCAAATACTTGCATTGAAACCAAGGTTAAGATCTGGTTCCCACATGCCTGTAGGTTTCATGCAGATGTCTCCTCTCAGGGAACAGACTTTTGCTTATTTCATAACTGGCTGAAGGCATTGTTTCCACCCTGCAAAACTCTTGCCAGGTGAACAATTCAACTGGGGTCCAGAACTTAAAATGGTAGCTTTGTCTAAGGCAATCCTTTCCCTACCACTCTGTGCCTTAGTTTTTACATTCATTGACATTCTACTAATTTTGAGTTGGGCTTTCTAAACCTGCATGCACTACCTCTGTGTATACAAATAGAATTTCATATACTCATGCCTCCTCCTCTTACTTCCTCCTATTTGGACCTTTTGCTATTTAAAATATGCATGATCATTTAAAACCATGAGTGTATTCTTTGATAAATATTTTTAAAAGATTCTTGGCTCAAGAGTTGTTTTGTGTTGTTTTGGAACTGGGAAGGGATCGGGCTGCAATCCAGCACTCATTATTAGATGTTTTCTCTCTGATGTATGAAGACAGCTCAGGTGGCTGTAGCTCTGCATAACCACAAGAGGGCAAGAGAGTCTAAAGAATGAGAAGAGGACCCGCCACGGAAACAAACTCCTCTTTGTTCACCTAGAGGCCAAATCATCAGCTGATCTGCAAAACCTGGCAACTCTCAAGAACAATAGAGGGGCATGTATTAAGTGACCAGCTTGCTAGCCAGACCATCCAGAGGAGAGCAGCAGACTGCTGGGTCCAAGATTTATAAGCTGCAATCTTTGGCTAGTCGGCTGACCTCTCTGAATCTTTTTCTCCTCTGTAGAAATGGGTATTGCCCATCAAGCACCTGCCTGTCTTCCTTCCAACTTTTCCCAGGGGTTGGTTCCAATGCCTAATGCCACGCTTTCCTCAATGCCAAATGTCACTCCGCTGAGAAACCTTCCAGATCCTCTCATCCTTGCTCTCATACTACTCTGCACTGACCTGGTAGTCTTTCTCTGGTTGTGTTCTTATTATTTGTTTCCAAGTCTGCTTCCCTCATTTGACTAGAGCTCTTGCAGGGCAGCTACTGTGTATCTTTATACCTGGCATTCAAGGAACTGTGGAATTCTAAGCATTTCTCTCCCTTCTTTTTTGCTCCCTCCCTTCCTTTATTTGTTTATACAGGTTTTTGTTCCAAGAATCAGGATAGGCATTAGGGAGGATATGGTCCCTGCTCTCAGGATTACAGGTTAAATAATATTTTGGCTAAAACTACCAGTATGAAAGAGTAAGCATAACAGCCACATGATTAGTCATTGCACTTACTGAAATAAGCAAATGTTAGCATGATGTACAAAGGGAAGAGAAGACATACCTCATTTGGCACATACTGGGGCTCAGGCCACTCTTGGCTGTAAATGTAAAAAAGATGTTTCCAAAGAAATATAAAAATATATATACAAGGAGGCTTGTTTTTCATTTAATTAGAAACGAGCAGGTGAAAGGGATTTAAAGTTCTCATAGGATTGAAAAATGCCAGAGAAGCGTGGAACTGTGCAAACCCACTGTGCTCAGTGAAGAGTGGTGCAGTTAGTGGTCAAGAGTGGGGCTTTGGGGTTAGAGTGAGCCAGCTTCCTCACTTACCTACCTAGGAGGGCAGGCAAGGTGCCTCACCTTCCTAAGCCCCAGCTGTTTATTTGAAAAATGAATACGAAATAGGAGACAGTTGGCTAAATATCAAGGGTAATGCCTGGCACATGAGGGACGTGTCAGCTGTTATTGACTGTGATCATCCTTCTTTTTTGTAATTGACTTCACCACATTCAATAACTTTCCACAGTGAGGATGAGCCTTACAGGAAGTGCCTGAATGTCCCAAGAATGGCGGCAGATTTTTCAGGGAAACAACCATTCTTATTTGGTTTGAAGATCTAACAACGCAGCTTTGGGAGCCCCAGTCCTGTAGTGTCCTCCCTTGGGAGTGAGAATAGAACCAACCAGGGTGGCTTGGTGTGTCACCAAGGTCTGATGTTGCCCTTCCCACATTCTAACTCATTATGAGTCAATCATTCATTAATGCATCTGAACAAATTAGCTCTGATTTATAATTTTATCTTGGGAGGCGGCAGAGTCCCATAAACTGCTTTACTGCTTCACTGATGATCATTTGAGCCAAGGGAAACAAAGGAAGAAAAGAATCAGATTTAAGCACAAGTTTTAATCACACTCCACACATAGAAATGCAACAAGTAAGCCAGCCTTTGGAAATGGCCATTATCACAAATGTATTGTGTGTCTGAGGCTTTGCAAGTGTCTCTGCTAGGACAGTATGATTGCAGAGGTGCATGGAGGTTAAATACAACTTCAGAGCAGCCTCACAGTGCCTTGTATGGCTGACATGCCTTTAGATGCCCTGTGGCTTTCCAGGCAGGAAAGGGGACCCAGTAGATGTGCTGAGGTTTTCACACCTATCACAGGCTTCTTAGTGTGAATGTGGAGCTTACCAGGGCTAGCTCTTCCAGGCTGCAATTTCCAGATAATTGGAAGCTACACAGTGATGGTGGCCATTGGTTATTCTGATTATTACAAAGAATCAGGGAAGATATTACTTACTCTTTTATTGGATTTTCCAACATATGGCAGGGTTGGGTGTGTTGCTCTCTCATCTCCAATAACGAATTGGCTTTCTCTTGGCCAGCAACTCTTGTGCGTAGGAGGCTGAATGCCTTGTTCTCTTGGGAAAGATTGATTTAGCTGCCAGGATGAGGAATCCAGCTACGCCTGGACAGGGTGGGGTCTCCAGGGAGCAATGTGAGGGAGAGGGAGGGATTGAACAAGAAGACCTGGGCTCTGGTAAAGTTAACTTTTTAATATTTACTAGGGAGCCTAGAGTTTCAGTTGATAACTGCGTGATGTGTTTGCACCAAGTGAGCCAAATGACATCCCAGAAAGCTGTGTGAGAGAAGGCTTTGCAGTAATTCAAACATAGAAAAGGACCTGGAGTATTCAGACACCACATAGTGCCCAGTGCTACAGGCTTGGGATAGCAAAAGAACCTGTACTGCGGATTCATTCATGACTTCATTTCAGCACAATGACATTATCAGGCACATTAAATTAGTGTAAGTGATGTGAATTTTATTTATAAAGTTTATTTTCATTTATAGTTACATGTTTTGATTAATATATGTACCTGTTTAGGTAAGGTCATGATAATAATAATTTAAGTAAACACTAGGAAATTACAAGTTTTTTTTTTAAAATGAGTTCATGCATTACTCATGTTTCAGAAAGACTAAATTAAAGAATATTTAAAAGGGTATTTTTCTGTATCAAGGTTCAATCAGAAATAGAGATCCAGTATGAGTGACATGGAATGGGGGTTTATTATTCGATCTTATGCAACTGTGGGAGCTGGTGAAGAAGTCTAAGGAAGACTGTTATCCTTTTGTCTGGTCTGATGGCGAACCTGAAGTTGCTGTACCTCTGCAGAGCTGGCAGCTGGGGAATAATAAGCTGGCCATGAAATAGCGCAGAAGACAAAGAACAAACACAATTGAGAGGACAATCTGGAACCTACGACCATCCCCTACCACCTCCAAACCTGATATGCAGAACCTGAAGCAGGAAATGCGGTGGCAGCTGGGACAGCTGCAGGTTTGGCTGCAGGCTTACACTGACAGGGTGATCCCACAGATTTGCTACGACAGCCACCGGTACCTACATCCACCTTCAGAACATAATGGCTGCTACTTCACTTCTGCCCTCTGAATCTCAGGCAAACTTCTCTTGAGGTTAACCCTAACCTGCACCAACTGTAGGAGGGAGTGTTGGGAATCTTAGCTCAAGACTAGTTAAGTGGATACAGTACAAAGCCATTGCAATGATTTAATTTCAGCTATTTCTGGGATGAGTGTTTAAGCAGAATCTATAACACAGCATATATTTACTTAATTATTATTGAATGAATAAATGATTTGATGAACAATATTGAGGTTCAATTAGTCTCTTACGTCTTGATGATCCCCATTTTGCAGTTTAGCACAGGGTTTGGCATGTAGTTGGTGCTCAGTGAATATTTGTTGACTGTTACTGAATGGTGTGGCAGGAAGAGCAATGGTGCAATGGTTAGCCAATCATGAGGCTTCAGGGTGGTCCCAGTTGGCTACTACTTCACTGTGGGGGCCTAGAGCAAATCACGCCAGCTCTGTGGCCTTGGTTTGGTCTAAGGGACTGAGATGAAATAATCTCTATGTAACCCTTTTGCTCAGAAGTTTCACAGTTCAGAGAGTTTATCAGATTGCTTATAAATGGGGGGGGGAATATTTCACAAACTGAGCATTTGGAATGAGAGTTAGAGAATGTGAGTGATCATTAAGCAAAGCAGGACTGGGCGGGGCCCGTTGGGAGCCCTGGAATCCATCAGTCTGCAGGGAGACCTACCTGGAGGGTGCTTGATAAGAAGAAGAAGGATAGGTGCAGACGGGAGTTGCGAGGGAACTCGGGGCCAACTTTGCCTGTTGGAAAAATTGTGCCTCAGCTGGCTCTGCTCCATAAAGCACGATCTGACTCGATTCAAGTCTGGCTTCTCAGTCGTGTTAGTTTTTCTGCAGAGCTAATTCTCTGCAGAGCAGAGATCTTTGTCCCATAGCAAGTGGCAGTGTCTTCTGAGATTCCCAGGCTTCCTAGGACACAGAACCTTGCCTTGAAAAGCCTTCTTTCTTGGTTTGGGCACTGATTTCTTCTGTCTGTCCTAATTCTGCCAGTTGCTTTCATGCATATGCTATTTGAGCTGAGCTTGGCTGATGGTTCTAAATTTTTAGATGAAAATGGTGTAGAAAGTCCTTTTTTTGTTTCAAATATGTGAGATAATTTGTAGTCTTTTGAGCATGAGACAAGAAAAATCTCCAGCTTAGGCCATGGTAAATGATAAAAAGTCATGGTAAACTCATTCCTGTTTTAGGCGGAATAACCATTTCCTTATGCATACCCCACCCTGGCCACATCCCAGGACCTCAGATGCATGAGGTCCAATTCAAGCTAAATTTTACAGTTTATCTAGAACTTAAAGTCAGTCAAGAGCTATTTACTGAGCATCTACAATGTTGTTTGGCTAAGTAGGTGCTGGAAGAATCCTGAAACTTAATTAAACATAATACTTTCAAAGAACTAATCATCTTCTTGGAAATAGAACAAACACATGAACAATTAAGAAATGAATGTGCATGACAGGTGGCTCCAAACATGGTGGACTCCAGGGGAGGGCTTTACAAATCTATGTGATTCACAGAAGAATTTTCTTTTACATGATGGGCATGGAACGAGGCTTGTAACAATTGTCAAAAAAGAGGAGAGTTGTTCCAAGCTGTAGATGGGAATGACAAAGAGGTGATAAGAAGACATGAAGGGAGGACAGAGGAGAAGTAGATAGAATGTTAGATCAATACAGAGTAGGACTTCTGTATGTTTTTTCTCTTCTTAACATTAAAATATTAAGACTTTATTTTTAAGAGTAGTTTGAGGCTCACAGCAAAACTGGATAGAAATTCTACTGTTTCCACTTACCCCCGTCCTCACACACCCATGACTTCCCCCGCTATTGACATGCCACACCACAGTGGCACAACATTTGTAAGTTTCTGTGCTCATCTTTCCTTGATATTGTTAGACTATTTTTTTAAATTTATTTTTTATTTTTTAGACAGAGCCTTGCCCCGTTGCCCAGGCTAGGGTGCAGTGGTGTGATCTCAGCTCAATGCAACCTCTGCCTCCTGGGTTCAAGCGATTCTTCTGCTTCAGCCTTCTGAGTAGCTGGGATTACAGGTGCATGACACAATGCCTGGCTAATTTTTGTATTTTTAGTAGAGCCAGGGTTTTGCCATGCTGGCCAGGCTGGTCTTGAACTCCTGACCTCAGGTGATCCACCCGCCTTGGGCTTCCAAAATGCTGGGATTATAGGCATGAGCCACCGCACCTGGCCCAGATAGACTCTTTTAAGACAAGATGCTAAACTGGAGTTTAGGTGTTCCCTGGCACAATCCCAGTTTCGAGATATGAGCCTCTGTTTTTGGAGGATATTTTCTGAAGAACTATTGTCCGAGATAACCAGTTTAGATTAGGAATCTAGGCTGAGAACCAAATTCCTAAAGCCCATTCTATTTTTCTGGTGCAGACCCATACATCTTGCCTCTTTCCCTTCTAGCAGCTCAACGTCTATTGCTTAGTGCGCTAAAAGAACTTCACAGGTGGCAGAACTGAGAAAAAAAAGCCTTTTTTCCCTCTCATAAAAATACCTCTTTACTTTATGCCTTTCCATCATCTCATGTAGCTTTCCAAAAAATGAAACACGTACATAAAGACCAACTACACTCAAAATGCTGAGTGGGTCAGGGAGAGACTGGGATCTTGATCATTAACCAAGGCTCTGTGGAGGAATTAAGTTGTTTGACTCGTAGCTCCAGGCTTGGTGAATTAGGTAGTATTTCATTTCAATCCTTTGTGGGATTCAGGCTGCCAATATCTAGGCTTTGAAGTGGTTTCCCCCTCCTATGATGTAACTGGATTCCCTTTGCTCAGCCTGAAGAGGCGTTCTTATACTCCTTTTCCCCAAACTAGTCACCAGTGGTTTGCCAGGCTGTGAGTCTGATGTGACTTCTCCTCTGGTTTCCAGCAATTCTCCCCCAAAGTCTATATTTCCTGCCCTAGATAATTTAAGAAATGAAGATTGCAATACATTCTGCCTGTATGTGTGTGCTTGTGTGCATTTGGTCGGGGGTGGGTGCTGGGCTGGTAGCAAGTGCTGCAAATTTCAACCCTCAGAATTTAACTCTTCCAACTCAACTGGGATTTAAGAGTGACTCTACTAACTCTATTTCTTTGTTTTGGGCCATCCACACCAGCACAGCTTTACTGACTCTTCAATTTCCATTAGAGGAGAGTTGCCTTACCCATTTTTTGGTTGATCATTGAAGAAAATGGGTATTTTATTGGAATCATAGAATGACTTCACTCCAAAATCTTTCCAGAAGTTAACAGATTGATATTTCGTCGATCTACTCATTTTCCATGTCGTGAGAAATAGTTTGTATTGAGGCTTTTCTGAGAGATAGAGGCAGGCTCTCTATGAGTCACTTTCACTTTGAGTAAAGGCCCCCCCACCAGAAAGCTGTGTGTTGGGATGTATTTTGCCTCTTGCATAGATGTATTCACTGACTTTCACCATTGTAGTATGTCTCTAGCCAACACTGAGAGGTATATAGGGGCAACTGTGTGAAACTTTATTTATTGTAAGAAAGCTTTTGAAACATTGCCCTTCATCATACATTGTCTTTCTTAAACCAGGAAAATAACAAAACAAACAAGTAAATAAAGATTCTATCATGTCTCAAATATGGTTTTTCTAAAGTGTGGTTTCTTAAGAAGAACAATTTCATAGCAGATATAAAATCTCATTGTATCAGTTCCTGCTGATTTGAAAGTTATAGTAGTTTGTACCTATGATTTTGATCTCAGATCAAACTGGCTTTTAAAATTTTATTTTTATTAATTAATTAATAATTTTTTTTTTTAGAGATAGGGTCTTGCTCTGTTGCCCAGGCTGGAGCATAGTGGTGCGGTCTCAGTTCACTGCAGCCTTGAACTCCTGGGCTTAAGAAATCCTCCTGCTTTGGCCTCCCAAAGCGCTGGGATTACAGGCATGAGAAACCACATCCAGCCTGATTTTGATCTTAATGTAAGCATGACATATTTTGTAACTTAAGCTCATGGTACCTTCTTTTGTCAAAAAGTCTTTGGCTGGTTCATAATTATGGCCTTAATTTACTGCATTTGACCTACAGATGCTCGTTTGTTTAGTGGCTTATCAAATGGTCTGGGGAAAGTAAACGGTATTTATTGGAAATGTTTTTGCAATTTGGAGGTTAAATTGTGTTTCTTCTATCAACTCAAATTATTCTGTCTAGGTCTCTTCACACTAGGTGGCAGAAGTGGCTTGTGGAGGAGTCTAATTTCTTGACATGTGATTTTGATTGCTCCTGGGGGGCAGGGGCACTGAGGGGAGTGGTAAGTCAGTTACTTATAATGGACACTGAGATGTCTTTCTCTGGTGAAGTGAGCAAATGTGTGGCTTGGGGGGATTGTCTCTGATTCCGAACCTGTAGCCCCACCCATCTTTCTGTCTCTATTGTTGCATCCAAGAGACAGAGGTGAGGGCAGGAAGAGAGAAAGAGCACCTTCATTTTTCCTTATATTAAAGTAACCAGAATCACATTTAATAAACCACGAGAGAGATGAGAAGTTACAAGCTGTTGTGCACCCTGAATTGACCTGCCTCTGATGAGCTACAGGAGACAGTCGTCTGTCGTGGCCCATGGGTCTCTCGATTGTGTTGATGGATACCAGGTTAGCAGTGTTCCTGCTTGGAATTCTGCTCACATGTTACTTTTGGACCATTTCAGTTGTTTAGTCAGCACAGTGAGAGAGCATGAGAATTGGGTAGGGGGGTGCTGCAGCCTTCTTTGATACGGTCTTGTTTTGGGCAAGTTACTTAATCTTCCTAATAAAAAAGTTTCCTCATCTATGAAATGGAGATGATAATAGTACTTTATAGTGTGTCTTTGAGAATTAAAGGAGATAATACATGTAAAGTGTTTAGCACATGGTAAGTAGATAATATATGTTTGTCATTGTTTTTTGATCAAGTCAAACTCTATAAATGAACTTTAGTTTCATAACTTATAAGATGATAGTTTTGAATAATAGATCTGTCATGTTGTTGGCCTTCAAAGTTTAAAAACCTGTGTACAGTGTGTGCACTGTCTATGTCATTTCTATATCACTCATAGGGCCTCGCACCTGGATGTGCACACAATAGTTAATCATGTGTTTATTAAGTGCTTATTGAATTCTGGATAAATAGAGAACATAAGCAACTATGCTTCTAACATGATTTATTTTACATATAAGAAGATAGTTAGAACAGAAGTAATATAGTCCGTTTGTTCCTTCTTGTTCATTCATTTAATCATTATATTTAAAATAATGAACATTAGTGCACCAAACCATTACTACACCCTAGGAACTGAGCAAAAGGCAGCAGGTATAGAAAGCAAAGGTAGAACAAGTTTCATGTCCTCAATGCCCTGACTTCTGGGTAGGGAGACAGAGAAATGTAATATTTCTCTGTAACTTAGGTGCCAAAAAACCTAAGTCTGCACAGATTCCACTGGAGCCAAGGGTGAATGAGCTTGTTGTATTAGCAATTGCAAGCTGTTTGATGTAGCTAGTGTGTAGGGTGCTTTGGGGGGTGTTCAGAGATGAGGCTACTTACCAACATTTTCCAGGGTCTAAAGTGTGCACGCGCTGTTTGAAATGTAGATGTACCACATTTGAAATGTAGATGTATGTAAAGTTCAGCATTTTAAATTAATGAGAAAATATTGACTTTAACAATTCTTCTGAAACTTCTCTATGGTAGAAATGGTAACATCAACTATACTGCATTGTACAACTCATAGAACTTAGACATTATCTCATTTGATTAATCATAATAATAGTATATTTCATTTAATGAGCCTATATTATTTACTAGGTACTATGTTTGACACATGACATATGTTATCTCATTTATTCTTAATTAGAACCCTTTCTGTCAGGAGCCCAAGTTTACCAATAAAGGGTGTAAGTTAGGAAGAACCAGCTTAAGCTCTGTGAGAGCAGAGATCACGTCTATTCATCTATCCCTCTATCTGGCATGCTGCCTGGCACCTAGTAGGAGTTTAAGTGATGTTTATTGACTGACTAGATAATATGACTTTTTCAGGTAAAACTAGTAACTAATGGAGACAAATAGGAAGGTACTGGATTTTGACAATTTAGTTCGACATGATCATGGCTAGTGGAAGTCCACTTTTTTTGTGATGTAGGAGAGATTCAAACTCAGTTTATGTCCTTTTAGCCGTAGATCCTTGCTGGAAAGAAATGCAATCTTGGTCGTCAATTGCTTTTCATTTGTCAAGGATGTTGACTCTGGTGAGACAGTCCTTAACTGTGCAGGACAGGCTATCAGTAGTTAAGTTTTTGAGGAGTCAAAATTTATTTGTGCATTTTTGACTGCATGGGGCGTTGGTGCACCTAACCCGTTGTGTTCAAGTGTCAACTGTATTGTTTCTGAGAAACCTTTCTTCTCATTCTTAGTTTGATCCAATAGCCTCTAGTCAAAGGTGCTGTATTATTGTTTCAGCTTCTGATCTTGGGGTCATTTTGGTTGAGGAAAGGTCACCAAATTTTGGGAATGACTTCATGACTGAAGAACATTTTTGAGACTTTTGAGTTTGCTCCCTTTCAAAACAATGTTTTTCTGTTTAATGAACTTAACTGAATAATTCAGCCAACAGTTTCTGATAGCTTACTCTGTGTTAGGTCCTATGATGGGTGCTGAGGATACAAAGATGGTAAGACACAGCTCTTGCTTTCAAGGATAAGAGGAGGAGACAAACTTGTAGACAGATTACTTTTGTATTCAGTGTGTTTGAGACCCTCAGTGGGAGAACATGAAAGGCCTATAGATGCACAAAAGAAGCAGAAATGGAGGCCATTGTTGGCTTCCCAGCATCAGCAACTTGAGGCTAATGGGAGGTAAAGGTGGGGAAGAACTTGTAGGAGGTGCAAAACCATCTACTGGCTATGAATGGGTGAGAAGGCTCAAGTTGCACCAGCAGTAATCTGACACCTCTGAGTTATCATTTTGATGGGCCAACAGCTCCCCAGACTTTAGAACCAGATTAACACTGCACGTACTATTTTTGTCTCTTTCATGTTCATCAGCTGAAAGAATGCAAGTCCTCATTGACTTGGATGGCTCTCAGGTGGAGAAGCTGAAGCTTACCCTTTCTTCTTCCATTCATGGTCCACTGATGTATGGCACCTCCAACGGTTGTCCTTGGTCTAGGCTCTGAGATGCTGATTTATCTTTGGACATTGATCTTTTTTTTCTCTCTCTCTCTTTTGAGACAGAGTCTCACTTGCTCTGTCTCTCAGGCTGGAGTGCAGTAGGGCAATCATAACTCACTGCAGCCTTGAACTCCTGGGCTCAAGCGATCCTCCCGTCTTAGCCTCCTATGTAGTTGGGACTACAGGTGCACACCACCATGCCTGGCTAATTTTTAAATTTTATTTTAGGTAGAGACATGGTCTCACTGTGTTCCCTAGGCTGGTCTCCAACTTCTGGCCTCAAGTGATCCTCCCGTCTCGCCCTCCCAAAGCACTGGGATTACTGGCATGAGCTGCTGTGCCCAGCCTGGCTATAAATCTTCAATCTGTTGTATTACTAATTCTTCCTTTAATCTCCTTTTCCCCAGTTTTCTCCCTTTGTGTTTATTTTGTTCTCTCAGTGAGTACATAACTGAGATTATCTCTATTTATTCTAAGAATTTGGTAAAAAGGTTAATGCAAACTTAAGTACAGAAACTGCTGGGCAGAACCGATTATCTACACCTGCTATCAGAGAGTGAGGGAATCCCTGGAGAAGCAGGGGTGCTATCACACAGTTAAAAATCTGAGCAAGTCTCATCTCTTGAACCCCAAAATTTAGTTTAGTTTACCAGACAGAATCCATGACTGCTCATCAACATAATAGACCAATGGTAAGTATGAGGATGCCAGATAACAATTTGTCTCATGATTAGAAGCTAAGGGCAGGTAGCAGCCATTCAGCAACCCTGAAATGGCAAAGTTAGGGAATTGGGTTTTGAAAATGAGTCACCCAAACATTTTCTTTCCAAACATCTGCAGGTTGTTAGCCTGATTTATTTTGAATTAAAAAATCTTCTTGAGCTGGCTGACAGCTTATTTTAATTCCCAGCTGTTAAAATGTTTCAGCAATTGGAATTAGGGGCCGTGCCATTGCTTTTGATGTGGCGGGAGCCAGTTCAGCACTCAGGTACACTTGGGGGACCTGCCCCTTCTCATCATGGCCCTCCATAGTTTTATTTCCTTCTGTTTAAGAGCTTGGTGCTTTGAGTTCTTTGTTTACGATCTATTTGCTTGGGTCTTATAGAACTGGTGGCCAAGGGAGTTTAGCTCATATTCCAGGATGTGGTGGCTTTTATCCAGCACATATTGCTTTGTTGCTGTCTTAGATTCCTTCTGTGACAAGTTGGGGGATAAACAAATAAATAAATAAGTGTATATTTAATTAATATTGCCACCTGCTTTCCCAAAATATGCTGAAGTAAACTTTCTACCCAAAGCTGTGGTTCTTATAAATGTTTTCAAGATTTTTATGCAGATTGTTGTCTTGGTAAAGGCTCATTTTCCCTGGTTTTGAAAGAATGCCTCTCTTTTTTGCTGTGATTTTGGATAGGGGATCTGGGGACCTAGTCTCCTCTATCCTGATGCCACTTGCCACAAACAGCTGACACCGCTACCAGCATCTATCATGACCACCACCAAGGAGCTGGTCCTGGACACCCCTGACTCCTGTGGAATGCTGTTTGATCATTACTATTCCTTTTAATGCCTGATTTCCCCAAGGAATTATCTACACTAGCTACTTTCCCTCTTCAGCTTCTCTTTATGCCTCAGTTTTTTCATTCTGTTTGTGGCTCATTCTATGCTTCTGTTGACACTGGGCTCTCAAAGGTCATTCATGGCTTTTTTTTTTCTTTCTTTTTTTTTTTTCTGAGCATGCTTTTTAGAGCATGCTTTCAGTTAGAAAAGTAGTATGGCTTATAATATAACATTTAGAAAACACAGACAAATGTAAAGAAAAAACATTCATGATCCTGTTTTCTAAAAATAATTATTTATAACATCTAGTTTACCTCCACTTGGACATTTTATTTGCATATGGGCATATATTCAAAAAATTGAGCTCCACGAGATTTGTAGTATTCATTCTTTTTCAATATCATGAGCACTCAGACCACTGGAAAATCCTCATGAACCATGCTTTCAGCATTCATGGCTTTTTAATTGGATCTCAGTCTTTTTGTTACTTGATTTCTTTGCTTATTTCATGACCTCCATGTATCTGCATTAAGGGAAATTATAAAACCAAAGCCTAGAATGACATAATGGGACATTCAATATTAGAGTAAAGATTTATGGCTTTATTCAGTGGGCACCAAGAAATCCAATCCTGTTTTTTAAGCTGTAAAACGAAGCATCAGATTAATACAAAGATGAAAAAATGAATGGAAGAGACCATTATGAAGATGGTCACAATAGTCTAGGTGGAGATAGGTATAGAAAGTATTAATTAGAATAATAATACAGAGAATCGAATGTAAAGCAAAGTTTGGAGAAGCATTGAAAGAGTCAAATAGATAAGATCAGGGGAATGATAAAATATGTAGAGGGAAAGTGGAAGGAGAGAGATGCCTTTCTCTAATTATGTTCTTCATTTTTGACTTTCATGTTTCTATTCCTGTTCTCTCTTTTTGTAGTATCCTTTTTTGATCATCTCTTTTCATTGAAATCTACACTTTATTTTAAGTTCCGGGGTATACATGTGCAGGATGTGCAGGTTTTTTACGAAGGTAAATGTGTGTCGTAGTGGTTTGCTGCACCTATCAACCCATCATCTAGGTATTCAGCCCAGCATGCATTAGCTATTTCCCTGATGCTCTCCCACCCTGCGCACTCCCCGCCCTAGCAGGCCCCAGTGTGTGTTGTTCCCCTCCCTGTGTCCATGTGTTCACATTTGAAATGTATACTTTTTATCAGGATTCTTCCTTCTCATGAAATTTTTCTTGATTACCTCAGGCAGATATTATACCTCCAATTTCTCAGAATTCTGTCATACTTTCTATATCTCAAATTTTATCTCATTATTTTAGGGCAATGATCTCCTCAGCCGTAGTTAGGTAGACAGCTTGTGGTTTAGGCTTTAGATGAAGGTGTAGGAAAAAGAAAAACGCAAAGAGGCAATTGAAAAGTATAAGATTACATGATCTAATGACCAAGATGAAATTACAAACTCCATTTCATGTGCGGTCTGAATTAAAAATACTTTAACTTGTGACAACATTTTCAAGTTAGCTCCTTGGGAGCTTTGTTAGGATAAAATGAATAGGAGGAACTTACCCTTCGGTAAGAAAATACATCATAGTTTCCATGTCTCTCAAGGAACTGGAAGAGAGTGCTCATTCTTTTTTCTGGAAATTTAAGAAAATTATTTTATATTAAACAATTATCCTGTCTCCCTCCCTCCCTCCCTCCTCCCTCCCTTCCTTCCTTCCTCCCTCCCTCTCTCTCTCCTTTCTCTCTTTCCCTCTCTTTCTCTTTCTTTTTTTTTTTCTCTCTCTTTTTTTGTAGGATCTCCCTCTATCGCCCAGGCTGCAGTGCAGTGGTGTGGTCTCAGCTCATTGCAACCTCCGCCTTCCAGGTTCAAGCAATTCTTCTGCCTCAGCCTCCTGAGTGGCTGGGATTAGAGGTGTTAGCCACCATGCCTGGCTAATTGTTTTTTTGTGTTTTTAGTAGAGACGCGGTTTTGCCATTTGTCCAGGCTTGTCTTGAACTCCTGGCCTCAAGTGATCCACCCGCCTTGGCCTTGCAAACTGCTAGGATTACAGGCATGAGTCACCATGCCCAGCCTACTATTATTTCTTGACAATCTTTCCTGAAGAATTTATCTTTATGTGGCTGAATGTGATTTAATTTGTTTTCTAGAAAGATGCATTAATACAAAACAATATTGGTTTTCCACTAGGCTTTTCTTTCTCTAAAGACCTGCAAGTCTTAAGAGAAATATGACATTGAGTGTGAAAGCAATATATTAGAGAAAATAAATATTCCCTGCCTCCAGCCTTCCATTTTAAATTTGGCTAAACTTTGGGAATCATTTTAGAAGAGTGGGGTAATATTTTGAGTAAGATTCTCTCAGATGCAGTTGAGTTGGGAATGAGTCATATGGGTGCTTTCTTAATGATACCTTATGACACATCACATGAAGATGACTGAATTTTCCTTTTCCTCTTTCTTTCCATTAGCACATTATCTACTTTGCCTCTTTTTCAATGATGAGTATCCAGCTTTGTCTTTTCACTTCCTTTCACATTTCAAGTCTGGTTTCACATTCAGAATTTATTAAAAATGCACTTTCTTTGAAAAATGCTAATTTCACAACCATCTTCAAAGATTCTGTTCAGAGTTCTGGGATGGAGTTTAAGACATTGCATTTCCAGTGTCTACCACCATCACTCTCTGTCCCTAGAGGATTTAGGTACAGCTGGACTGTGGATTATGCTTTGAAAAATTCTGGACTAAAGGAGCTGATTGAACTTTATCTCTTATTACAGCATCTCTCTCCAATTGCCTTGGCCCATTAGTGAGCAACTACTAGATTTAAATTTGTACGTTTCTTCCAGCGTATCTCTTTTGAAGGTTTATTATAGTGTTATGTACCCATTCAGAGCTTAGTACCTATAAATGGAGAGGATTCTCTGAAGATAACCTCCCTTTATCACTTCTAACCTCTTATTCTTGGGTTGTGACCATTTTGCTTGCTCAGGGATTCCTAAATAGCCTTTTTAAAAAGTGCTCTAATGAGTAAATTAAAGTAAAAAGCATTTTTAATGATATTCAGGTATCTGATAATGATTTGGATTTAACAATGCTGAAATTCTATAACTCAATGAAATGCACTTTTATAATGTTATACATCTATATTTAAATTACCTATTAAGATTTAAATCACAGCAAAACTTTCTTCTCTCGGATAATGCACTGTGGAAGTTATGAATTTACCTCTCATTTCTTTCCAGTATTTCTTTCTCCCATTTTGTGTGAGATATTTGTCTTTATAATTTGACATATTATTTTGGTGTTGCTTAAATATTGCAACTATTATGGGTAACTGAGCTGGCTATTGACATTGTTTGCCACTTATTATAAACAAGAAAATAATGAAGACAAGTCAAAATGTCAGAACCTGTTAATGATGGGATCGCAGTTATGGTTGGATATACATCAAGGATGGGAGTAGCTAGCTGCTATTTATTATGACATTGTACCAAGTGTGTTAACTTTTGTTATTTCATTTTTTCTCATTTTATTCTTACTTGAATCATGTAAGTATAATCATTCTAATGTTACAGAGGAGAAAACAGAATCTCAGAGAGTAACCTGCCTTAACCACAACAATGTAAGTAATAGAAGCAGAGCATGAATCCTGGCTTGCTTGACTCCAGAGTCTCTGCTTTCCCCACTACACTGTGCTGTTATGATGCTTAATTCATTTATTGTATGCCAACTTAATAAAAATAGATTTTATTCAGTGGAAACTCTCTGAATGATACTGTATTGGTGGATGCATGTCATTATACATTTGTCCAAACCTGTAGAATAGAAAACACCCAGAATGAACCCTAATGCAAACTATGGACCTCAAGTGACAATGATGTGTCTATGTAGGTTCATCAATTGTAACAAATATTCCATTCTGTCCAGGGGTGTGGATAATGGAGGAGACTATACATGTGTGGGAGCAGGAGCTATATGGGACCTTTCTGTACCTTCCTCCTAATTGTGTTGCAACTCTAAAATGGATCTTAAAATATATATATGTATTTCTTTTTCTTTTTCTTTTTCTTTTTTTTTTTTTTTTGAGATAGGGTCTCACTCTGTTGCCCATGCTGGAGTGCAGTAGCACAAAATGCAGCAGCAGGATTCTCTTGCCCCAGCCTCCTAAGTAGCTGGGACTATAGGTATGCACCACCACACCTGACTAATTTAAAAATTTTTTTGTAGAGACAAGATCTCACTATGTTGCCCAGGCTGGTCTCAGACTCCTAGGTAAAGTGATCCTCCAGCCTCTGCCTCCCAAAATGTTAAAATTACAGGCATAAGCCACTGCCCCTGGCCTAAATATATATATATTATTATTTTTTTTTGAGACAGAGTCTTGCTGTGTCACCCAGGCTGGAGTGTAGTGGCACAGTCTCGGCTCACTGCACCCTCTGCCTCCTGGGTTCAAGCAATTCTTGTGCCTCAGGCTCCTGAGTAGCTGGGATTATACACATGTGCCACCATGTCCAGCTGATTTTTTAGTAGAGACAGGGTTTCACCATTTTGGTCAGGCTGGTCTTGAACTCCTGACCTCAAGCGATCTGACCACCTCAGCCCCCCAAAGTGCCAGGATTGCAGGTGTGGACAACAATGACTGGCCAAAAATAATTTTTTTAAAAAAGATTTTGTTCTGATTCTGATGGGGAATGGACTCTTTTCTAAAGTTAACAGCAGTTCTTTAACTGGTTAGCGCTACGTTAGGCATAGCTCGTAGTTTTTAGGGTGGCAGGTATGTGAAAAAAGAGGAGAGGTGGACAAAACCAAGACAGCAGAAGTAGCTATTTGAGGGATTTCGGAACCCTTGACTGACAGTCACTTCCTGGGACAGTCCTGATTTTGCTGCTCTTTTCCCACCTCTTTCTTTTCAAGGCTTACTCCCTACACACTTACCCTAGCTCTAACCCTTCCTACTGATGGGCACCCCATTCACAAGGCAGCAGATACCAGATGTGAGGAGTGGAAAGAAAAACGTTGTTACTTGATTGTTCTTATGAGTTATACACTCAGGCTCTTGGTTGGAGGGCTCTGATGTGAAAGCTTGGCTTCAAATCCACTGAGAAACTAGCATGATTGAAGTGGTGAACTGGAGATGGGGTGGGGGTGTCCTACTACGAGGACTAATTTGTTCTTTAAGTTTATCTAATGGTTTGCAAGGGTGGAAATATCTCTGGGGAAGTGTGATGGATTCTCCTAGGAAACTGACTTCACCAAATAATTCTTTTGAAACTGTTTTCAGAAAGGAGACAAGTGGCATGAATCTATTTACAAAGAGAATCACCTCTGTGTCTGTGACCCGAGAGCCATTCCCGTAGTGATACAACTTGGACATTTGTTCAGGAGGCAAGCGCTCACGCTGAGTGATTTTCAAAGCTGTTCGAAGGCATTTATCAGGCTTTTAACTCTAGGTACTCTTTCCCACGGTGTGAAGGCCAAGAGAAGGGATCCTGGGCTCTCTTCCCCGGCCCCAGGATGGGAATTCAGGGTGAAAAGGTCATCTATTCTTATCCCACAAAAGAAAACTTATCCATCAGTTGTCAAGCTAAGGAGCTTTGGAGTCCACAAATAGGGAAATTGCTAAGAGCTTATCAGTAGTGTCCACCCCCCAACCCAACCTGGGGCCACATGGAGAATGATGTTGGGGGCACCAATCTTGTCCTACTTCAGGTGAAAAGCAGGGGTGGGGGGGTTCATTCTGAAGGGCTCCTTTGTTAAAATTCCTTCCAATTCCAGGAAAAACATGCACTCCAAAGCCATTATCTCTTTTACTTCTTACTAGGGGACTTCCAGGAAAGAGACAGAGGGAGCGAGAGAAAAAAAGAGGAGGGCAAAACAGCTGCAGTGAATTTCGTCGCCTCTCCAGTTGCTTTCCTTGTTGCAGAATATTTCACATCCCAGGATTTTCCTTCTTGTCCTCTGGACTGTTGATACACCCAAGATCTTAATATCCTTTCGATCACAGGTTAAAGACATGGCGTGGGGCCGGGGGTTGAGGGAGCAGAAAATTGTATTTTAAAGTTTTGTTCTATTTGTTTTATCAGCAATTAAAACTTTTTGTGGTCCCTACCCTGGGCCATGAGGCCACCCTGCTGTGAATTCAATCCAGCCTGACCAGCTAGGACAACGATCATATGAATTAATGGATCTTGCTAGACCTCAGTTCCCCTCTTCTCGCCTCACTGAGCACAGCCCAGGCTTCAGTGGCTGCACATGTGAGCATCCACTCCCACACTCTACCCAAATCACATGCTGAATTCATTGCACATGTGAGCCATGCTGCACCTGTGGTCTGGAGATACCAGAGTAAATGTAGCTGTGCACCTCCTCTGGGTGTCAGAGGACCTGAGGCTGCTCCTCTGCCTCAATGAGGGGGTCTTCCTTCTTCCCTCACATCTCTCCTCCTCTTTGAAGTCGGTAGCATGACTTGGACCCAGCCTCTTGGGAGAGGTGAAATACTCTTTCACTTTGGAACAGCTGAGGTTTGCTCATGGAAGCGGAGGTGCTGAAGTCACAAGATCGTGGTGTGGATGACGCTGGCGTTTCTTAGTAATGAGCCTTGCTGACACATCCCAGGAGAGGAAGTTAGGTTAGGGCAAGGCAAGTGAATGAAATTGATTAAAGGCTGCAACAGATTAAAAAAATTACTGTACTTCATTTAGGGTTATGATGTCTTCTTTCCTGGGTTAATCCATAGGCAATGTGGGATTAGGGCTCCTTAACCTACACCTGGAAGATTTCACGTCAGAGGAAGGTAAGATGGGGGAATCTGTAGGGGCTGGTCTGTGAGCCAGCACTGAGAGTTTAAATTGAGCCCCACAAGGAAAGCCTTCCTTATCTCCCATAACTAGGAATTACAATGGTGTCTGAGGAGGGGAGGCCTCTGGATGCAGGGTTTACTCTAAAACTGAAGGACAGCAAGGCTGATGCTCACAAGTGAGGGTGGAACAGGTATGGTAAAAGTGCTTTGCATTCAGCAGTCACTCAACAATGACTGAATTAAAGCTATTTTGTGATAAACTTTGTTTGATAGGCTATTGCCCCAGAATGTTTGCAAATATGCTAATTTTTGAGGTTCACAGCTGTCCTCTCCTTCCTGAGGTTCTACTGAGGCATCATTTACCTCCTGGTAGATGTGAGATGTGGTGATCACTACAGGGTAGGCAGCTTGGAAGGAAGGATTGGTGAGCAGTCTTTTGTTCTGAGTTACTACTGCAATGTAGGCCAAATTCCTCTAATTTTTTTTAAAGACAGAGTGTAGATATTGATATTCTCATTTCCTGTGGAGCTAGAGTAACCCAGAATAATAAAACCCCTTGGGCAAGCAAAGCAAACACAACTCAAGGCAAACCACTTGCACGAGAGGCTTCAAATGGTGATTTAGATTTAGAAAGTTAAGTGATGGGGTCTTGAAGACCACATATTCCTTGGGAAAGCACATGATCTGGCCAGCCTGAAATGCATCATCAGCCCCTTTGAGGAGGTCAGTGACCCATGTTAATGTAAGGTATAAAATTCCAGGTTGTGGAATTCGGTGGTGCAACTCATGAGGGTTCCTACATTATAGCAATCTTTAAATGGTTTGATAAAGTTGAGAGAGAGAAACAAAACTGAAGATTCTTTTTTCTCTCTGAGTAATGAGACTCTTGGATGAAAGGCTTATTCTATAGATGGTTTTTAATCTTCATTTTCCACTTCCTGGTACCCAGATCGGCGCAGGGGAGATCTTTAACCTGGATAGCAGTTTGTATTTCTAATTCAGCCCCAGATTAGTCTCCTACTGTGTATATGAGATGTTGAACACAAAAGAAAACTACCTGAGAGTGTGAGTTGTGGAGGTGGCTGGGCCAGATGCTTGCCTGAGTGATGAGCTGCAGATATCGGCTCAAGTGGAATACTAACAAGGGCTGGTACATGACTCCAACATCATTGAATTTCCTTTTTCTCCTGCCAGTGGACATGACAACTGAGGATAAGGTGGCTGGGAGACCATGAGGGCAAATGTGACACAAGGCAGGAGTCTTGCCCGAGCTTGTCAGCTGGTTCTTATTTCCTCATGCTGCAGGAGCCTTCTCTGGTGGGGCAGAAAGACAATGAGATCTCCATTCGATTTTATGGATCAGTTTTCACTTTTCCAGATGCAAAGAGAGGAGCCATAATTACCTTGCATATGTTTTGATAGCATCCCCTGGGCAAGTGGAAGGGGTAACTCACAACAGATAAACTCTGCTTTTGCTCCAGAAATGTCTCCTGCATCTGCAACAGGGGGGTGTTGAGTGATGCTATAGGCAGCTGGAAGGGCTCATTTATTTGACCTAATTATTCCCAGTGTAGACCTGACTCATCATAACGGGCTCTTCTTCAAAGGAAATGAGAGCCAGATTGTCTCCTTGGCAGCAATGGAAACAAATGCTATCCACAGAATGGCTGTTAGATTAAAAAAAGGTGCAACTTGCCTTTGGGACCAGCTGATGTTTAATGATGTTACCAAGAATAGAGGACTGGAAAGAGAGTAGTGTCAACTTCTGACATTGTAGCTTTCTAAAAATGTTCTTAATAAAATTAACTTACCATTGGATGCCATGAACAAAAGTAACCACATACTCAGAATCCAAGGAAAAATGGAAGCCTTGGGGTGTTTTTATTAATAATCGACGAAATCTCTATGGGTACAATGGAGGACTTTTCACAGAGACCTTATTATTTCTTAATCCTCTTGGATGCTCTATTGAAGGATTAAAATGATCTTTTTTTCCTAAGGGATGGAGAAATGGAGAAAGAGAGTTGACATAACTCTCCTATTACCATCAAGCAAATCAAACACAGAATGGGACCAGCATGCCACATTCCCTCTGCGAAGCCTTAGAGTGCAACTGCATTAGCTCAATGGTGCATTTCACAACGTCACAACTTCATCTCAGGTCATCACAAATTGTCCATATTGAAACCTGGGTGCAATGAGAATAATCACTTAAATTTTCTCTGGTCCCACTTTTCTGCTTTACAGTGGTAGTTGAGAATGTCATACCCCTAAGGACATGGGGAAGATGTGTCCTTGACTGATTGATCCCTGTGACACAGTCTGACACTTTGCTTTTGTTCAGCAATTCTCAAAGCACTGGATTGCAATGATGCCCTGTTGACAGCACTGTTCAAAAGTCGACCTGTTGTTGCTGGAACCTCCAAGAATACTGTGTTTGATCTCAGCTGGGATCTGTGTTGGAAGAGGAGAGGGAATCCCACAAACTACTTGTGAAGAAGATCCCATTGTTCAATCAAATCCTCTGTCACTGTAGCAATCCATGTATGCCGTTGCAGTTGGCATTCTGACACGTGTACACAGTGTTTTCATCTCTTCCCTGGAGTTGCAGCCAAAGCCTGAGATTCCTTTCGACATGACCCTGAAAAAACTCTGGGTTTGTGCTCCCCTCTGCTCTGCAATAACATACCAGCTCTGTGATGTGGCCAATGTTTACCTAGTTGGTGGGAGGACTTTTTAATATCAAAAGGAAAACATTTCTTCTGCATTCCACATAGGTAAGATGTGGTTTGCTGTTGTACAGGGATAAGGATTTGGGGTGGGGAAGGGATGAAGAAAAGAAAAACAATCCCCCCACCCATGTTTTTTTTTGAAATTTTCAGGGCTAAAGTGATGGGTCAGGGTAGGTGAGCAAAAAAAAAAAAAAAAAAAAAAAAAAAAAAAGAATCATCAAGCAATGCGGGAAGATGAAAGATGAACAGACTTTGTTTTAAAGAGTCACAGTCATGACTGAGCATATGTTTCCTTTGCATTCAGTTCCAAAAATAGATGATTAGTAGTGAGAAGCAACTGGTTTCTGATACTTATCAGAAGTCAGTTAATATCATTTCCAACTGTTGGGGTTAGATATAGGGTAGGCTGTATATCTAACGGAAAGAGATTATAAAACTTCATGGTACCTTGGATTATATTTCACAAAGCTGTTTCTGGCCAGACAAAGCAGTTAGCTAAGTAAGAGGAATTTGCCCAAGGATAAAAGGGGCTGGTAAGTTGTAGTGATCTTTTTAGATACTCTCTGTTTTAAATAGTATGAATCCACTGGCAGTTTATCAGTCATCATGGAACAGTGGGGGCCAGGGAGTGAGGGATGAGCAGGAGGGGACACACTGAAGACCAATTGGGTGAAGAAGCGGGTCCAGCTGGGGATAGAAATCAGTGCTCTATTTTCTCCGTAGACCCCACAAATGGTAGCTTGCAGGCTAGAAATTCTCTGAACCTCTAATGTTACCTAGAAACCTGAAGAGGCTGAGGGTGCCCTGTTCTTAGGGAAAGAACAACCTTGCTTTAAGTTATGTTGTTAAATGTTTTGTCAGTTTGATTTAGTTTGTTAATTTCTCCAAAGCAGAATCTGCCAAGGACATTCCCAAAGATCTACTTACTTATTAGAGAAACCAAGAGAATCCCAGCAGCACAGAGGGATCGAGAAGGCTGAGAACAGAACTGGAGGTGAGAATGTGGCCACAGGAGACCCCAGGACTTAACAAATGCACTGGTTTGACTTATTTTCTGGATATTTTCTGGATGTATATACTGCCTTTACTTCTCTTTAAAATAGGGGCAGTGCTAGAGGTATTGACTTTTCTTGAAATGTTCACAAGTCCTTGACACAGACTTCAGGGACTTGCAGTGATCTATGTAGACTGGATATACTTCAAGTGGAAGGTTGTTGACTTTATTTTGATCCCTAGGGTTAACATCCCACCTTATGGATTATTCGAGTTAAACTCTCAACAGCTGTTAGGGCTTTGTACTTCCACAGAGCTCAATCTTTCAGTTGACTGCTCATTGCTGAGCCCTGTACTATGCACTCTGGGAGTAATATAGGAAGTCTCTTCCTTAGGCATTGATTTGCAAAGGCTGAGTAGGTAAGAGTATGAAGGTGTGTAGGGGTATGGGCTAACTTTTTTTTTTTGATTGGGATCTCACTCTGCTCTCCATGCTGGGGTGCAATGGTGTGATCATAGCTCATGATAACTTCACACTTGGCCTCAAGTGACCCTTCAACCTCAGGCTCCCCAGTAACTAGGATCACAGGTGCATGTCACCACGCCAGGACAATTTTTAATTTTTTGTAGAGACAGGGTCTCGCTATGTTACCCAGGCGGGTCTCAAACTCCTGGCCTCAAGCAATCCTCCGGCCTTGGCCTCCCAAAGTGGTGGGATTACAGACATGAGCCATCATGTCCAGTCTGATTTCTTCCTTTCTAATGCAGCTTTTCTTCTGAGGTTGAGGGAAATATAGTGCAGTTATTAGTATATTCTATAAATACTTATTGGGCATCTATCCTGTGAGAGTCTGAGGTTCAAAGGTTAATTAAGAGACAGAGAAGTCGTCAAATAATTTATGCTTGATTTACATTTCTCTCCTCTCACTAGACTCAGCTTCTTGAGCATAGCATTATTCTTCTTTACTTCCCAATCCCTGGCATCTAGCATAAACCCTGGCCTATAATTGGTACTCAACAAGTATTGAAATGATGTACAACAAGAAGTTTGCATTGATATTTTTCTTTCCTTTTCTCTAACAACTTTGCTCACACATAACAACTGACCATTTTCCTTCTATCAAAATAGAACATTTCCCCCTCTGGGCTGCTTATTTACCATTGTGTCTCTTACAGTTACTATGAGGAGGAATAAACCTTTCCCTTATTGGCAAGACTGCCTTGCTATTAGTACATATTATATCCCATAGAGGCAGAAACTTTTTGTTCTTTTGTTCACCACTGTATCCTCAGCATCAAGAATATAGAGGGCTTTTAATAATTATTTGTTGAATGAATACATAAAATTGAAATCAGGACAAAGGTTCTAACTATATGAGGCAGGTTAGATTAAGCTTTGCTGCAGTAACAAACAAATCTGAAAATCTCAGCACCTGAGCATACGTAGGTTTATTTCTCTTTTGCACAAAGTTGGCTCTGGGTCCTGCAGCTTTCCAGGTCAGCTTTCCCAGTGGCAACTTAAGGATCTAGTCTGATTGCATCCTGTAGTTACCCAATCTAGAACATGCAGCTCTTGAGTTGCTGTATTATGGGAAGAGAGGGTACAAAGGTTGCATACAGACTCATAAGTGCTTTGACTTGGAAATGATCCGTGTTTCCTCGGTTCAGTCTTTTGGTCATCAAATATAGGTAAGCCTATGAGTATTTGGTGAGCATGCCACACTAAGTATGTTATTCAGTGCTTGCTAAATGGTGGTGTAATTCCATGAAAAAGTAACTTGGTGTTCCCTGCTCACTCTTGCCACTTCAGTGCAGACTGGTCAATTTCCAATTGCCATTTTCCTGAAGTCCATCTTGAGAAGCCAGAGATTGCTTGGCTCCAACATAAGAGGCTCTCAGTAGCAGGGAACTATGCTATGTTAGGCTGGGGTTCAAATTTTAATAAGACATATAGCAGCCACGGAGGAGTTTAAGCTGTTTAAATTTCTGGCTCCCAACTGGACTAAGCTTGTCAAAGGCAGCATTGACTCAACCAATGACTCAGGGAGTTGGTATATAAATACCTCAGATCCCTCACTGCTCTGGTGAGATGGCCCTGAGATGCATTTTCTACACTGGCTCCCAGAGATGTCATTTGGATTAAATTCCAATTATCCATAGTGGTAACTACCTTTATTGCTATCTCCCCTTCCCTGTCTCATTTTCCCATTTCCTGACTCCCCCAACAGTGTTTCTTGGGGTTCTCTCTAAAATTAACTATTTGCACTTGAATCCATGTCTTTGGGTCTGTGTACGGGGGAAACCACAAACTGAAAGAGAAGGTTAGAAGGTTATCTAGATAGTTATCGGTGTGTGTGTGTGTGTGTGTGTGTGTGAGAGAGAGAGAGAGAGAGAGAGAGAGAGACAGAGAGAGAGAGAGAGACAAAAAAACTTCATACAGATTAGGGAGGGGGCCCTAGGGAGGCCTCTTCCTTCAGTATCTGCACTTGGAGAACTGCTTAGGTAGCTGGAATGAAGTAAGTGAAAGAATACAAGTGAGGGGAAAGGAGAATCCCTGAGATGCCAGAAAGATTTTCTCCTATGCTATGCGTTTAAGCACATAAAGTCTGGATCCTACTGTGAAAGTATTGGCTACCTGAAGTCTTGGGGAGAGGAATTCCCAAAGGTGATCTAAAGCAAGCACTTCCTGGGCAGCCAACATGAGACCTGTAGTAATTGGAGCCCTGTATTTCTAAGCACTTCTTATTGGGATTCCAGAAGTGTAATTGGACAGGTTGACAAGTAGCTGTGGCTCCTTGTAACTGCAACACAGGGCTCAGAGTCCCGGCTGGGTGCAGTACTGAAGGAGTAAAGCATGTCATTTGTGGTTCTCCACCTCTCCTTTTAGTGCCCTCTGCTGCTTTTTGGTGATCTCCTATACCCCAAGGGTCATATAATGGTAAAGTGACCTTGTAATTTATCATCTAAACAAGGGCACTTAAAAAATTACCTTCCCAATATTCCAAAGAGAAAACCAAGAAGTCATACAAGTGCTCCAAAGGCCAGTAAGTGGTGGCACCAGGATTTAAAGTAAGATTTGGGTGATTTCTTACTGCACCACCCATGTTCCGTGTTGACTCTGACAAAGGGCTTCCTGGCAGGGAGAATGGGGCTGGGGCTTGGGAGTCAGGAGATGCAGGATGATCCGAGGTTTGCTGTTCACTCATATGAAAACCTTGGCAAGTCCTTTCTTTTCTCTGCTTGTTTTCTTATGTTTTGAGAGTTCTTCATATGTCCTAGATAACAAGTTGCTTATCAGATACATGTTTTGTAAATATTTTCTCTTAGTCTGTGGCTTAACTTTTCATTCTTTAGCAAGCCTTTCACAGAGCAAAATCTTAAAGTTCTGGTGAAATCTGATTTATTAATTTGTTCTTTTATGGCTAATTGAAAGGTTTTCTCCCAGAAGCTTTATGGTTTTAGGTTTACCCTGAAGTCTACCATCCATTTTGAATAAAGTTTTGCATACAGTTTGGTGCCATAAATCAAAGTTAATTTTTTTATATATGAATATTCAATGGTTCCAGCATGATTTTTTTTTTTTTTAAGAAACAGGATCTTGCTCTGTCACCCAGGGTGGAGCACAGTAGCATGGGCATGATCATAGTTCACTGCAACCTTGAAATCCCAGGCTCAAGCAATCCTCCTGCCTGAGCCTCCCAAATAGCTAGGACTACATGTGGGTGCCACCATGCCCAGCTAATTAAGAATATTCTTTTTTTTTTTTTTTTTTAGAGAGGAGGTCTTGCTGTGTTGCCCAGGCTGGTTTTGAACTCCTGGCTTCAAGTGATCCTCCCACCTTGGCATCCCAAAGCACTGGGATTACAGGTGTGAGCCACAGCACCTAGTCCCAGCACCATTTGTTGAAAAGATTATTCTTTCTCTACTAGACAGCTTTTACACTTTTGTCAAAAGTCAAATGTCCACATATGCATGGGTCTGCTTCTGCACTTTCCATTCTGTTCCATTGATTATTTTGGTTTGTTTCGTTTCCATCAATACTACACTGTGCTGATGACTATGTTTATAATAAATCTGAACCAAGATAGTTTCAGTCTTCCAATTTTGTTCCTTTTCAAAGTTGCTTCAGGTCTTCTTGGTTCTTCACATAGTCATATGAATTTTAGAGTCAGTTTGATAGTCTCTGTAGAAAAACCTGCTGGGATTTTGATTGACATTTTGTTGATTCTACAGATTAATTTGGAGAGAGTTGCCATCTTGACACTATTGAGTCTTCTGACCTGTGAACATGCAAACTGGGACACATTTGAGAATGAAAGGGGACACTATGAGTAAGCCAGGGCAGTTCTGGGCAGATTGGGAATTATGGTCATCCTACCTGGTGCCCTCTTGTCACTGCATGTGATGATATCTCGCTGGTGGCATGGTTCCCACAACTCTCATTTACTCCTGTCCACCTGAAAATTTATTATGTTTCCAGTGGTTTTAAGTATATTCCTGGCACAAATATATCAATAAATAAAACCTTAAAATCACAGTATCCCATTGGACATTTTTCTTGGATGACAAGAGTGACAATGGATTAGCCTGATAAATCAATCCCTAGTCAGAATTATGTAGCCTATGTCTTATTCTATTACTCATTCTTTTGACTTTCCGATGTGTCCAACACATATACATAGAGCACTCGTGTACTGGGCATGATGCTTGATAGTATTCTTTAACTTTTAAAAACAAACTCTGAAGGCAGGTTAGAGGGAAGGTGCTTCAGACTGTCTTTAAACATTCATCTCTGCAAATTAGATAACAGATGTGAAATGCCCAGTACTGTTTCTGATTCATGCTAACCCCCCTATAAATTCCCCTCCCTGGGAGCACATCAGAGTCCTGGACAGTCCCTGCAGCCAGCTGGGAAGGTCCTTCCTGGGGAGGGAGAGAAGGATGTGAACCCTGATCTTCCTATATTTGGGGTGGATCAAAAGCAAAGCTCATGTAAAGTTGGCAAAAGAAAACTCAAACTATTGTGGCAAAAAATATCGTGGCAAAAAATCTGGATGAGTTCTTCTTGGTGTCCCTGCCAGCAATCTTGCAAGATACTTGGGGACATGACCTTCATCGCTCTTTGCTGTCATACATCAAGGGTCAGGGTTTGGGTGGAGCAAGGAAGGAGGTGGTAACTTTGAAGCCCTTGCCATTCTTGTGGGCAGGAAGTGAAGTATTAAGGATGTTATCCAAACATTCTCTCTCTGCTGAGTTTTGAATCACCATGACTTCCTGTGCATCTCTTTTGTACTATGTTTCTTTCCTGGGACGCTCTGAATCCATTCAGGTGGTCAAGATGATAAGCTCAGCTGGTTAAGCTATGGGGCTAAGGAAATCAGGCTCACAGGTTCAGTCTCTATATGAGCCAGTTAACTCGGCACACAAAGCAATCTCTCCAAGTCCTCAGATTGCCTCACTAACTCCCACCAGCTGGCTTGAAAACACGTGCCGTGTAGGGCCTGGAAGATGGATGGCTAAATCATAGGCCCATTCCCAGTCCTGGCAAACTCCCCATAAAGGAGGCCCTCCAGACGTTAGAAACCGCTCATTAGATTCTGGAACTGTTCATTAATCTGGCAGCACTTCATTTTAAGGCCTGGTGTTTATCTTGAAGTAATTTATGAGCGACAGAGGATTTTGTATTGTTGTAAAAATTGGTTGTTGATAGTGTACCAGCCTACTTGATAAATGACTCCTTGCTTCAGTCTGCTGGAATGCGGAGTCCACTCAATGGGACTTGAGGAGGGATACCGTGGGCCAGCCAGTGGGGGCTTCAGAAGTTTAGTTCTTCATTTAGAAACTTCTACTGAGTGCCTTCCATGGGCCAGGCACAGTTTAGATGCTGGGAATTTAAGTATTCATTATTTCCACCAATGTTTTCTTGCCTATTCCATGCTAGGCATTGTGCTGGACCCTAAAGCCTCAGCAGAGAATGAGACCCAATCCATGCCTTCAAGGAGACCTGAGCGTGGGGCAGGAAATATTAATTTATTTTGTGCCATGGCACAAATTTTTGGCAGTTTGGTGAAGCCTGTGGAAGCCTTCTCAGAACAATTTTAGAGGCATACAATAAAGCACATGAGATTACAAAGGAAGCTAATTATAACATAATACAGTTGTCAAAACATTAAACAAATGCATCAGTGCTAACTATTGAACATGTAAACCATGGTTCATGCCTGTTCATTGCCTTCTTCTCAGGACTGCCCCAATCTCAGCTCCTGCTGCTGGGGTGGTCCTCACCTTGTGTCTCTATATACCCAGACACAGCTGAGTAAAGACAGGGAAGCACTAGCCTGAAGGCTACTGTTCCTAAGCAACTGAGATGCTCTGACCAATCAGAAAGAGCTGCCTTGTCAGAGCATCACTCTTAGGAAGTGTAATTGGAAAGCAGGAAAAATTCTGGCAATAAAAGGGAACTGAAGATGAAGAAATACAGAAAGTGGACTCATGTAGAGTTGCAAGTCATGAGGTGTCTGAGCAAAGTAAGGTTATGGGGAAGCTAAACCAATAAACAGGCAGAAGCTACTAAGAAAGGGAGAGAAGCGAGTGATTCAGTAACTTGTAGTGGGAGAGAGGTAGACTAACACGAAGAGAAGCAGAAAAGCAGAGTAGCAAGGTGGCAGAGTGGTGAAGGGAGAGCCTTAGAAGGAGAATTCAGAAACTTTTCTTCTGAAATCCCTTGAATTGGTTTGGATTCAGAAGAATCCTTTATTATTTATTTATTTATTTATTTATTTATTTATTTATTTTTGAGACAGGGTCTTGCTCTGTTGCCCAAGCTGGAGTGCAGTAGTGCTATCGCGGCTCACTGCAGCCTCGACTTCCTAGGCTCAAGAGATCCTCCCACCTCAGCCTCCTGAGTAGCTGGAACACAGGTGCACACCCCCACACCTGGCTAAATTTTAATTGTTTTTTGTAGAGATAGAGTCTCCCTATGTTGCCCAGGCTAGTCTCAAACTCCTGGGCTCAAGGAATCCTCCTGCTGCAGCCTCCCAAAGTGTTGGGATTACTGGCGTGAGCCACCAAGAACAACCATTTCAGTTTTTCTCATGGGAGCCTGGTTGTTTGTGTGTGTGTGTGTGTGTGTGTGTGTGTGTGTTTTTAATTGCACTGAAGGCTAGCTTCCTGGATGACATTCCCATTTTCTTTATTACCATGCAGATTCTCACAATAAACTTTCGTTTCCTGAGGCAACTAGAGTGGATCTCTGTTCCTTGTGATCAAAAGAGTCAAATCCAAACATGGCAGGGTGGGGTGAGGACAATGAGGCCATCCTACTCCGCCTCCGGCAGTGGGTGTGGACAGGGACTGCTTCCCAGCTCCCTTCTAAATTGATTTTGGATTTGTTAAAAATTACCCAGTTAGTTCAAAATTTTAGCAAAACATGTCATGGTTTATTAAAATACTGCTTCTTTTTCATGTTGTTGACATTTTAATTTCATTACACTGTGTGGTATTTAGGGTAAAAGATTTATTTGGTATTTTAGGAGAAGGGTATGGTAAAAGAGAAAAGTCATATCAGTAAAAAATTCGGGTAATTAAAAGTGATATTGAAGTGGCCCTGTTGTCTGGGGTAAATACCCAAGGTTCATTGCCTCATGCCAAGGAAATCAAGGACACCGATACAGGTGAAGTGGGGTTAACAGCAGAGGTTTAATCAGCAAAAGAAAGAGAAAGGAGAACAGCTTTCTCTCCTGGGAGAGAGAGGGGTGCCCAAGTGGGACTTCCAGCCCACAGCAGATTGCACAGGATTTTATAGACAAGCTCGAGGAGGTGGTGTCTGATTTACATAGGGCCCCAAAGATTGGTTGGATCAGGTGTGACATTTACATAGCATGGGGGTGGGGTAGGGGGCAGGGGGAAGTGGGGAAGCTGGTCACCCCGCCATAATCCTATTATGCAAATGGGGTCTTTGCTGGCCTGGGCCATGCTGTCTGCTCCTGACTGCGCACCTAGTTGGCAAAGAGAACAGAGGATGGAGCCACCATGTTGGACATGTCTATCCCCTCTTTCCTGTTGGCACAACTGCCAGCAATCACCTGTGCAAGCTTCTAGCCTGCGTTTCTATGTCTGCAGCTTGATTTTAGAGGCTCGTATTTGTTAGAAAAGAAAATAATTTGGGGACTTCTTTTCATTAAAAGGAAAACCTTACTAAGGACTCCTGTACCCTTATTCTCTGACGAAATAATTTCTTTTTACCTCCTATATCAATGTTTAATAATGAAATCTCATTCACACCTTGATCACCTGGTAATGGATAGTAAGGTAAGAAGAGCCAATAATGACCTCTAAAATCAGAAGTTGCATGTGGATTACTTAGACTAGAAAGTATAGTCCATCCTATAAATGAAGGAAGAGGGTATTGGAACCAGCAGGGACTCATTCATCTATCTATTGGGTGGCTACTATGTTGTCAGGCAAAAACCAGACAGATATTCCCCCAAGGAGCTTACATTCCAGAAGGGGAAAATAAACAGGCAACAAATTTTTAAAAAGGCAAATAGATGAGATATGCTAAGAAAGCTATAAAGGGGGTCATGAGAAGAGAGCTACTGGATCTGGTGGGGCTACTTTAGATCAGATAAGTAAGGAAGACCTGCCTCTGTTAGGAGGTGACATTTGAGCTGAGACTTGAAGGATGAGATAAGCCAGCCATGGGCAAAACTGGAGGAAGTGCATTCCAGCCAGACGGAGCCTGAGTGCTCCTTGGAGAAGAGCATGGGAGGAAGAGGAAGAACCATATGAGTGAGCCAGGAGATAAGTAAGGACCACTGGCTTAACAGCCATTTATGGAATGCTGAAAATGGACCAGGCTCTGTGCTAGTCTCAGCAATACAGCAATGGACAAAATATACAAAAATCTCTGTCTTTATGGCAGTTATCCTCCAGAGTGGACCAGGTCCTAATGTGCCCTATAAGTCATAACAAAGGGGTGAGACTTTAGTCTGAAGGTGATAGGGAGCCTTTGAAGTGCTGAAAGCTGGGGAGTGACACAATCAGATTTGCATTTTAGAAATACCAGCTCTGAGGTCAGTGTGGAGAATGGCTGCGACAGGGTATTCTAGAAGCAAGGAGACTGCCCAGAGGCAGGTGGCAGAAAGAAGATGCTGTTCTTTATGTAGACAGTGAAGTAGGCTGGAAATAAATAGAGCCATTCTAGAGATACTAAGAAAGTACAGTGGACAAGATCAGATCATGGACAGGGGAAAGATCTAGGATACAGAAGTGTACTGTCAGGTTTCATGACTTCAAGTATCGGGTGGATGTTGTTGCCATTTATTTCACTGGGCAATGCAGGAGGAGGAGCAGATTTTTGGAGAAAAATTAAATTGTATTATTCTTGTCCTTGATGCAGTTTGTACTTTATTGAGCAGACAAGTATGCAAATAAAATCATTCCATCAGCCAATGTACCAGTCAGGATAAGCTAAATTTTGATGTGCAAACTAACAACCATCAGAATAGCAGCTTGACACAGCAAAGATTTATTTTTCTCTCATGCTACATGTCTAAAACGGACAGGATTGAGTGGGGGTCTCTTTTCATTGTAGTCCCTGGACTGAAGCCTATAAATATACATTCCATCCTGACATACGCATCCATTGGGACATGGTTAAAAAAAGAAAGAGAGAGAAGTAGTGAATCACACACTGGCTCTTAAATCTTCTGTCTGGAAATGGTTTGCATCACTTCTGCTCACATTTCATTGGCCAAAGCAAGTCATAGGGTCATGCCTAACTTCAAGAAAATGAGGGAGTGCCATCATTCTGTGTACTGAAACGAGGGAAGTATCCCTCGTTCTTGCTATTGCAATCTATTAGGTGGTGCACAATTTCAATTTGTCCTTTATTGACAATAGTATTTTTGATAGCTTTATTAAAGTGGTGTCTGCTAGACTTCCTCACTGTATGGTTATTTTCCCCTTTGGAATTAATAAATGCATTGTAGAGAGTCACTTTGAAATGATGTAAACTTCCCATTTCTTGTCAGACTTTTAATTAATTAATATGTAAGGAGATTTATGATTTCTGTTTAATTAATATCTAAACAGACTCATGGCTACAATTTCTAGCCTACTAAGTGATTCATATGCAACTTCAGATTTTAAAGGTCATGGTTTCCATCGAATACTCATGGTATTCAATGAGTTATCATTATTGCTGTCATTATTTACTCGATGCTCAAATTATCCCAGATTTGATTTGGCCAGCGGGAGCCTTTCAATCTGGCTTCTATGTCTTTTTGTCATGGCCCTGCATTCTTTGAGCCTTCCTTGCTCCAGAATCATCTTATACTTTTCTTGCTCCAGCTCTGGCCATGGGTCCAGTCCTTTCTCCAAGGAGCCCTGATTGTTTATAGTGGAGAACGGTATTTAGAAGTGAAGATTGGGGTGCTTGGTGTGTTATTTGCTATTGGGATGTTGCTGCTTCCATGCTCTTTCGGGGGACAGAGCTGTAGGATAGAGGCATGTATGCACACGTACACAGACATACAGATTTACATCTATACTTGTATCTATCTTTATCTATTATGTACATTAAAAACCATGAACTCACATTGATGCCTCCAATTCAAATTCAAATTCAAAATCATACGGTATATTCTGGTTTTCTCTCTCTCTTTTTTTTTCCTATTTACAAATCCTTTCTCTCCATTGAGAAAGTTGGTCCTCATATCCAAACTTATTCCATAAGCTTCCCCTTTACTCCCTTACCCTGTGTAACTAAACTTTCATTGTCACTGCTGTCCCCTCCCTCACATCAGAGCCCTCCTCCCACACTGGCTACTCCCCTCAGGTGCGGACCCTCCTCATTGTGCCTGGACTCCAACAACCAGGCCACCTCTCCTGTCTGGACCTTCTCACTCTGATGTCCGCTTAGGTGGAAGCTCCTCACTTTGCCTGGGCTCTGACTTTTCATTCCAGGTTAATGAGGACATTGCAGCAGCAAAGAAGTTAGCCTGGTGACATACCTGTATCCTACTAGGTATCTGTGTGCAGACCATTTATAAACCTGAGAATGGGTTACAGCCAACTAAGAGTTAGAAACCCAAGTTTTCTGATTCCCAGTTTTTTTCTCTCTCTCAAGTTCCTGGCATCGATAGCAATTAATGGAATCCATGGAGGCTTTCTGTGGTTCTCTTTCTCAGTTTCGGCCCCAAATGGATTTATTTTGGAAACCAAATGTAAGTCCATTTACTCATTTAAGGGTTATCTAAAGGTGAAAAAGTGCTACTTTTTTTTAGCAGTTCAGAAATTTTTCAAATGCTTTTTTGCCTTTGAATTTCTCAAAAGCAACTTTGTTTGGAAATTTTAAACTTGGCATTCCTGGTACATAACCCTGAGTGAGGAATGTGTGCTTTGCCTTGTTTGAAGAAATTTGGTTTTGGAATAACAAAGTTATGGATGTTTAAAAATACTGCACGGAACAGACACTGTGGGTTATTTTCCTTCGCCTTTGAAACATACTCTATATTGTGAAGCTGGTAACTTTCATGGGTGGGGGAATTTAATAGCATATACTTGACTGATGCAAATGTGAGATCATTTTATAAGCCACATGGGGATCTAGTTGAGGCATCTTTTCAATTTTTACTCAGTAAATTCACTTGATCTCTGAATAACTTAGAATCCTGGGGCATAGTGCCTGTGTCCATATCACGTGCTCAATAATTGTTGAGCTGATGTGAATTGAACATGCTTGTTCTCATTTGGCTGCACATTTCCCCTCCAGCTCCAAGTGGCTAACTATGGTCTGGGAGAGTGGTTAACAAATTACAGTTCGTGGGCCAAATACAGCCTGCCACTGTTTTTTTTTTTTTTTAATGGCCTGCAGGCTGAGAGTGGTTTTTACATTTTTAAATTCTTGAACAACAATAAAAAGAAGACTAACATATCATGACATATGAAAATTACATGAAATTCAAATTTCAGCATCCATAAAAGATGTTTTATCAGAACACAGCCATTCTCATTCATTTATGTATCATCTAAGACTGCTTTCACACTACAACGGCAGAGATGAGTAGTTGCAACAGAGACTGTATGACCTGCCAAGCCTAAAGGATTTACTATCTGGACCTTTACAGAAAGAGTTTGCTCACCCCTAATGGAAGAGACAGAACACACATCGTCAGTTCCTTTTTAAGATTACTTGCTATAAAATTTAAAGCCAAGCCTTTTTTTTTTTTTGGTTTTTAGTATATTTACTGTATTGTGGGGCATGTGGAATTCAGTGTTTTCTAGTGTATTCACTATGTACTATATACACTACCACTGTCTAATTCCAGAACATTTCTATCATCCCAAAAAGAAATGCTGTACGTATTACAGTCAGTCCCAATCCTCTCTTCCCTCACATTCCCTAATCTACTTTCTGTCTGAATGGATTCACCTATTCTAGACTTCATATAAATATACATGCAATATAAGTATTTCACATGAAAATTTCATTAAAATGTTCATACAGTATGTAGACTTTTGTGTCTTTTTTTTTCAAAGTTCATTCATGTTCTCGCATATAGTAGTACTTCATTCCTTTTTACAAGGCTTTCTTTTAATTTTCTACTTTAATACTTCTGGCCTGCCTCCTCTTTGACATTTGATTGAATTCCAATTCAATATCAATAACAAAAATTATTGTGATAATAATAAAAGTATAAAACATCAAGGCAAATATAAATTTTTTAAACTCTGTCCATTTTGTTAATTGCACTATTTCCACATTAGATGACTAATAAAGATATCATGAGTGAAGAGATTTGGATGATAACATCTATTTTATACATCTCTAGGTTTATGTCTAATTGGTGCATTTGTTTTGCTTTCTCTAGCTCTTTATAAGCTCCAGAAAGATAACTTCTTTCGGATTTCATATGCATAGTGTATTAGTCCATTCTCGTGCTGCTATGAAGAAATACCTGAGACTGGGTAATTTACAAAGGAAAGAGGCTTAATTGACTCACAGTTCCACAGGGCTGGGGAGACCTTGGGAAACTTACAATCATGGCTGAAGGGGAAGGAAACATGTCCTTCTTTAAATGGTGGCAGCACATTGATTTTGTATCCTGAGACTTTGCTGAAGTTGCTTATCAGCTTAAGGAGATTTTGGGCTGAGACAATGAGGTTTTCTAGATATACAATCATGTCATCTGCAAACAGGGACAATTTGACTTCCTCTTTTCCTAATTGAATATCCTTTATTTCCTTCTCCTGCCTAATTGCCCTGGCTAGAACTTCCAACACTATGTTGAACAGGAGTGGTGAGAGAGGGCATCCCTGTCTTGTGCCAGTTTTCAAAGGGAATGCTTCCAGTTTTTGCCCATTCAGTATGATATTGGCTGTGGGTTTGTCATAGATAGCTCTTAATATTTTGAGCTACATCCCATCACTACCTAATTTATTGAGAGTTTTTAGCATGAAGGGTTGTTGAATTTCGTCAAAGGCCTTTTCTGCATCTATTGAGATAATCATGTGGTTTTTGTCTTTGGTTCTGTTTATATGCTGGATTACATTTATTGATTTGCATATATTGAACCAGCCTTGCATCCCAGGGATGAAGCCCACTTGATCATGGTGGATAAGCTTTTTGATGTGCTGCTGGATTTGGTTTGCTAGTATTTTATTGAGGATTTTTGCATCAAATCACAAGCATTCTTATACACCAATAACAGACAAACAGAGAGCCAAATCATGACTGAACTCCCATTCACAATTGCTTCAAAGAGAATAAAATACTTAGGAATCCAACTTACAAGGGACGTGAAGGACCTCTTCAAGGAGAACTACAAACCACTGCTCAATGAAATAAAAGAGGATACAAACAAATGGAAGAACATTCCATGCTCATGGGTAGGAAGAATCAGTATCGTGAAAATGGCCATACTGCCCAAGGTAATTTATAGATTCAATGCCATCCCCATCAAGCTACCAATGACTTTCTTCACAGAATTGGAAAAAACTACTTTAAAGTTCATATGGAACCAAAAAAGAGCCCGCATCACCAAGTCAATCCTAAGCCAAAAGAACAAAGCTGGAGGCATCACGCTACGTGACTTCAAACTATACTACAAGGCTACAGTAACAAAAACAGCATGGTACTGGTACCAAAACAGAGATATAGATCAATGGAACAGAACAGAGCCCTCAGAAATAACACTGCATATCTACAACTATCTGATCTTTGACAAACCTGAGAAAAACAAGCAATGGGGAAAGGATTCCCTATTTAACAAATGGTGCTGGGAAAAACTGGCTAGCCATATGTAGAAAGCTGAAACTGGATCCCTTCCTTACACCTTATACAAAAATTAATTCAAGATGGATTAAAGACTTAAACGTTAGACCTAAAACCATATAAACCCTAGAAGAAAACCTAGGCATTACCATTCAGGACATAGGCATGGGCAAGGACTTCATGTCTAAAACACCAAAAGCAATGGCAACAAAAGCCAAAATTGACAAATGGGATCTAATTAAACTAAAGAGCTTCTGCACAGCAAAAGAAACTACCATCAGAGTGAACAGGCAACCTACAAAATGGGAGAAAATTTTCGCAACCTACTCATCTGACAAAGGGCTAATATCCAGAATCTACAATGAACTCAAACAAATTTACAAGAAAAAAACAAACAACCCCATCAAAAAGTGGGCGAAGGACATGAACAGACACTTCTCAGAAGAAGACATTTATGCAGCCAAAAGACACATGAAAAAATGCTCATCATCACTGGCCATCAGAGAAATGCAAATCAAAAAACCACAATGAGATACCATCTCACACCAGTTAGAATGGCAATCATTACAAAGTCAGGAAACAACAGGTGCTGGAGAGGATGTGGAGAAATAGGAACACTTTTGCACTGTTGGTGGGACTGTAAACTAGTTCAACCATTGTGGAAGTCAGTGTGGCGATTCCTCAGGGATCTAGAACTAGAAATACCATTTGACCCAGCCATCCCATTACTGGGTATATACCCAAAGGACTATAAATCATGCTGCTATAAAGACACATGCACACGTATGTTTATTGCGGCATTAATCACAATAGCAAAGACTTGGAACCAACCCAAATGTCCAACAATGATAGACTGGATTAAGAAAATGTGGCACATATACACCATGGAATACTATGCAGCCATAAAAAATGATGAGTTCACGTCCTTTGTAGGGACGTGGATGAAATTGGAAATCATCATTCTCAGTAAACTATCTCAAGGACAAAAAACCAAACACTGCATGTTCTCACTCGTAGATGGGAATTGAACAATGAGAACACATGGACACAGGAAGGGGAACATCACACTCTGTGGACTGTCGTGGGGTGGGGGGAGGAGGGAGGGATAGCATTAGGAGATATACCTAATGCTAAATGACGAGTTAATGGGTGCAGCACACCAGCATGGCACATGTATACATATGTAACTAACCTGCACATTGTGCACATGTACTCTGAAACTTAAAGTATAATTTAAAAAAAATGGTGGCAGCAAGGAGAAGTGCAGAACAAAAGGGGGAAAAGCCCCTTATAAAACCATCAGATCTCAAGAGAAGTCACTCACTATCAAGAGAACAGAGGGTAACTGCCCCCATGATTAAATTACCTCCCACTGGGTCCCTCCTATGACACGTGGGGATTATGGGAACTACAATTCAAGATGGGATTTGGGTGGGGACACAGAGCCAAACCATATCTCATGGTGTAGGGCACAGGACTTAGAATCACAAGGGTCTGATGGCATTCTTCCTGAATCATGTTATTGGAGATACTCATACATGTGTAATGATGACAAATCTCAATTGGATACTCCACCCTGCCTGATTATCCTACAAACATCCCTAGTCAGTTCACTTTCTCATTCTCGCTGTGAGTTGGTTGCCTCATCTCATACTTCCCAGAGAATATGGAAAGAACAAGATGAGAGTTAGGTCCTTAATTATGCCCCATGTACTTGCATGTGTATCTAGATGATGATACAGATCATCACCTAACAATGGGCCTTTTCACCAGAGGTAATATTCCCTTTATTTCTCTCCCGGATCACATTGCTTCTTGCCTTGTACAGGACTTGGCTCCTTATTTACCATTTCCTTGTTTCCACTACCAGTTTTCCTCCTCTTCTGCATCATTCCAATCAGCACATGAGCTAGTTCTAATAAGATTCATCTTTTAAAACCTGCCCTTTCCCCAGCACTCTTCTCTGATTTCTGCTGCAAGTCTTTGCCACTTTTAAGAGACCTGCTAAAATCATTGTCTATGTACTTGTTATCTTCACTTTCTCATGTCCTTTTCTATTCTCCATTTATTCTAAACAGATTCTATTTACCACCACTTGTGACACTTGTTAAGGTCCCTAGAGACTCCATCTGACCACATCTATTTGATTATGTTTTTTCCCTACTTTGCCTACCAGTCACACACACTGTGGTATTTCACTTTCCTTTTAAAACACTTTCTTATCTGGTCTTCGTGGGTACCACACTCTTCCGGTTTTCCTCCCACATGATTGGTGATTTTTCTTCTTAGATGAATCTTTGCAAGGATTGGACATCCCAGTCAGAAAATCAAAAATCTGAAATGCTTTAAAATGTGATGTTTTTGAGCACTGATATGATGCTCAAAGGAAATGTTCATTGGAGTATTTCAGATATAATGCATGTATTCTAATGTCCTCCAAAAATTGAAATCCAAAATACTTCTAGTCCCAAACATTTTGTATATGGGATACTGAACTTCTACCTAGTCTCTGCTTTATCCTCAATAGGTGCAACAGTGCTTGGCATAGAGTTGGTCTCAAAGATGACTTGTGGAATGAATGAACTCACCGACCTTGTTCCCGCATTGACATCTTTGTATTTGCTGATTTGCTTGGAAGACTTTCCCTCCAGGCCTCCACTTGGCTTCCTTTTTGTCATTGTTCAGCTTTCAATCTGAGTCACTTCTTTGGAGCAGGCAGCCCTTGCCAGCCTTCTGCTTCCCATTCCCACCCCTGTGACTCCCTAGGACAGAAGTAAGCAAACCTTTCCTTCACAGAGTCAGATAGTAAATACTTATGACTTCTCAGTTCATCCAGGACCTGTCACAACAACCTAACTTTGTCACTGTGGTGTGAAAGCAGCTGTAGATAATTCCTACATGGGTGAGTATGGCTATATTCCAATAAAATTTTATTTACAGATACTGAAACTTGAATTTTGTACATGTCATGAAGTATTAATCTTTTGATTTTTTTTCAATCATTTAAAATGTTACTTTGTGAGCTGCACCAAAATAGGCAGTGGGCTGGATTTGACCCAGAGGCTATGGTTTGCTAATTTCTGCTCTAGTGCATTACCCTCTTTTATCTTTGTGGTGCTGAAAATTATGTTATTTATTCATTCGCTATTGTAATTTGTTTTCTCTTTCTTAGAACATGGTCACCTTGAAGGCAGGAATTCTGCCTTATTCCTTATTCTATTCTCAGAGCCTACAACACTGCCTAGATGCCTCCTGCCCAGGCTAGAGCTACCCCTACCAGACCTTGCCCCTCCCCATAGCCCTTTCTCTTTAAAGGCTTATTCTTTTTCCTCTCCCATATTGATAGCTTCCCTCTTAGGAATTCAGGGTTCATTTCAAGAGAGGGAGTCAGTAAATTTGGCATCTGGTTGGAACAGGAACCTCAGATTTTAGTAGGGAGGGGCCCACTTAACGTGATTATAGCTGATTCCTGGCATCTAACTGTTCTGATTACATCCTATTTATCCCAGTGGTAAAGGAGGGATCTCCCTCCACATAGTGTGAGATAGTCATGCACGAGACACTTGACACTGGGCAGATAAGGGTGACAGCAGTTTAATAGTCACATATATTCACTCTGGAGGTAGAGGACACTGCCTGCCATGCAGGGCCAATGGGGTTGCACTCAGGAAGAATGAGCTGGCAGGGACTGTGGGAGGCAGGCTTTGTAGTATCAACAGGGTGAGGTGACCCCTGGTTGCCAAGCGAGGATGTGATTGGCTTGTTTGAATAATTTCATGGGCTATTAGGGAGATAAAATCCACTAAGTTGAAAACTGAATGGGGTTAAGATGTTTGGGCTGGTGGGAAACTAGCAGAATGGGGTCTGTTTCCTGCTGGGTTGGGTATATCTGGTGAGAGCAAGAGAACTCATGGGTAGGCCTTTTGGGACCTGGCTCAGACCTAAAATTTAAAGGGTCACCTTAACATCTCGGCTTAAAGATGTCAAGGTGGCACTCTAAATTTTAGGTCTGATATACTAGCACCAAGCTTAGAGCAATAAATATTTGTTGAATGAGTGAAGGATTTTACTTAACCTTTATTCAGTATCTGTATGTAACAGCTTCATATTTGCTACTGAGGACAAAAACAGGATTGGGAGGCCGGGCGCGGTGGCTCATGCCTGTAATCCCAGCACTTTGGGAGGCTGTGGTGGGCGGATCACAAGGTCAGGAGATCGAGACCATCCTGGCTAACATGGTGAAACCCTGTCTCTACTAAAAATACAAAAAAAAGAAAAAATTAGCCGGGTGTGGTGGTGGGTGCCTGTAGTCCCAGCTACTTGGGAGGCTGAGGCAGGAGGATGGTGTGAACCCGGGAGGTGGAGCTTACAGTGAGCCGAGATCGCGCGACTGCACTCCAGCCTGGGTGACAGAGCGAGACTCCGTCACAAAAAAAAAAAAAAGAAAAAAAAAAAGGAGGATTGGGTTACAATTACATTTACATTATAAGACTCTGTACAATTACAACAGAGAGCAATAAATGTTCTAATGGAATGTAGGTTCCAGGGTTTGTCAGAATGCTGATGATAAGTCAATGTATGGGTAGGATGGGAACAAAAAGAGGGAGTTGCATTGAATCAGTTCCATGTTTTTGTTCTCATCTGTTCATCCAGTATTTATTGAGGGTCTATCATGGGCCAGGCTAGGCAACTAAGCTTTTGTTGTTTCTAACTGAACCCAGGAGACAAGCTACAATGGTTGAACACAGAGGATGAATTGGAATTAGCATATGAACAAGGGCACACTAATGTGGTCTAAACAGTCTTCCCGAGAACTGTAGGAATGTGGACAGCACATGTTCTCATGTGAGTGTGGTGAGTCAGGGACACCTTGGAGGGGCGTTTGGAGTTCAAGGCAGTGATGGACGTGGATTGGCAGGAAGGAGAGGTAAGGCAATCCAGGCATGAGTCATTCTATGGTTGGTTTCCTTGCTAAATAGATTCTTTCACAGGGAAGAGTCATCTCTGGTCCAACTACTTTCCTCTGTTGGATTTGCACAGCCATAGACCACACCACGTCTTTGTTTATGGGGATTATAAGGCTGTGTTTGCAGCTGAATTTTAGTCAGGCAGAACCTCTCATCATCCAGAGCCTGGTCTTCACCATAAAATGTGGGCAGGAAATGGGAGCCATAAACTCCTTGCTCTCCTGAATCAACTTATTTTGATAAGACTCTTTAGTCCTCATTTCACTCTTCGTGTGGTGGAAATTTGTGTCTGTATTAATTTGTCACACGTTTATTGAGCAAGTGCTTTGTGCAAGACAAAGGGCCTGGGTCTGGGTAAAACAGCAATAACAACAAAAAATAAAGATCCCTGTTTTTGAAAAACTTGCAAGATAACAGGGAGTAATAGCAACAACAAGATAGCAAATAAAATCCCACGTAAATAAAGTATAAGACACTGACTCTCGAACAAGAAAACTGTGGCTGAGTTTTGATTCAGCCTTCTATTACCTGTTAGATCATAGAAAGTTTAGTCTGTCTCTTGGCTCTTCTCTAAAATGGGACTAATAGTTCAACCACCTCATAATGTTAGTGTGAGGATGAAGTAGTATAAGATTAAATGTTGTTAGAGCAGAGTCTGAACATAGAAGTCAATAAATGCTAGCCCTTATTATTATTGTTATTATTATTATCATTATGACAGAGACATGTTCAGTATGCAGTGTGTATACATAGGATAGACAACTAATAGTGAGGAAAGGATTCATGAAAGTTTTCCCATAAGTGATGACAGTTGAACTGAATCTGGAAAGAAGTGTAATGACCGTTGCTAAAATGTGTCGAGTACTTATGAGAGGTCAGATACTGTTCTGAGAACGTAACATGGATAATCTCTCTTAATTCTCACATTACCCTCTGAGGTACATGCTAATATTACCTTCATTACTGCAGAGGAAAGACAAGTAGGACTTAACCAGGCAGAGAAAGGACCTTGGGGAAGGCATTTTGGATAGTGGTACAGATCCAAAGGTCTAGAGATATGAAAGATTACCAGATTAATGGAACTCAAAGCAGTGCAATATGGCTAGAACAACAGTTAAAAAAAGATGGGAAATGGTGTGAGGTGAAGCTGGAGAAATAAGAAGGCCAGATTATTGCTGTCATCCCAGAGACTCATTGGATACCCCAACTGAATATGGCCCAGCATTCTCTCTAACAAAGCTCTGGCCATCCACTTTTTTATTTTTATTTTTTAAATTTTTCCGTAAGTTATTGGGGTACAGGTGGTATTTGGTTACATGAGTAAGTTCTTTAGTGGTGATTTGTGAGATTTTGGTGCACCCATCACCTGGGCAGTATACACTCACCGTATTTGTAGTGTTTTATCCCTTGCCCCCCTCCCACTCTTCCCCCCAAGTCCCCAAAGTCCATTGTATCATTCATATCCATTTGCATCCTCATAGCTTTGCTCCCACATATCAGGGAGAACATACGATGTTTGGTTTTCTATTCCTGAGTTATTTCACTTAGAATAATAGTCTCCAATCTCATCCAGGTCACTGCAAATGCTGTTAATTCATCCCTTTTTATGGCTCTGTAGTATTCCATTGCATATAAATACCACAGTTTCTTTATCCTCTCATTGATTGATGGGCATTTGGGTTGGTTTCATGATTTTGCAATTGTGAACTGTGCTGCTATAGACATGTGTGTGCAAGTATCTTTTTCAGTTAATGACTTATTTTCCTCTGGATAGATACCCAGTAGTGGGATTGCCGGATAAAATGGTAGTTCTACTGTTAATTCTTTAAGGAATCTCCACACGGTTTTCCATAGTGGCTGTACTAGTTTACGCTCCCTCCAGCAGTGTAGAAGGGTTTCCTTGTCCCCACATCCACGCCAACATCTACCGTTTTTTGATTTTTTGATTATGGCCATTCTTGCAGGAGTAAGATGGTATCGCATTGTGGTTTCAATTTGCATGTCCCTGATCATTAGTGATGCTGAGCATTTTTCATATGTTTGTTGGCCATTTGTATATCTTCTTTTGAGAATTGTCTATTTATGTCCTTAGCCCACTTTTTGATGGGATTGTTTGTTTTTTTCTTACTGATTTATTTGAGTTCATTGTAGATTCTGGATATTAGTCCTTTGCCAGATGTACAGATTGTGAAGATTTTCTCCCACTCTGTGGGTTGTCTGTTTACTCTGCTGACTGTTCCTTTTGCCATGCAAAAGCTCTTTAGTTTGATTAGGTCCCAACTATTTATCTTTGTTTTTATTGCATTTGTTTTTGGGTTCTTGGTGGGGAAATCCTTGCCTAAGCCAATGTCTGCAAGGGTTTTTCCAGTGTTATCCTCTAGAATTTTTCTAGTTTCAGGTCTTAGTTTAAGTCTTTAATTCATCTTGAGTGGATTTTTGTATAAGGTTAGAGATGAAGATACAGTTTTATTCTCCTATATGTGGCTAGCCAATTATCCCAGCACCATTTGTTGAAAAGGGTATCCTTTCCCCACTTTATATTTTTGTTTGCTTTGTCGAAGATCAGTTGGCTGTAAGTATTTGGGTTTATTTCTGGATTCTCTATTCTGTTCCATTGGTCTATGTGCCTATTTTTACACCAGTACCATGCTGTTTTGGTGACTATGACCTCATAGTATAGTTTGAAATCAGGTAGTGTGATGTTTCCAGATTTGTCCTTTTTGCTTAGTCTTGCTTTGGCTATGCAGGCTCTTTGTTGGTTCCATATGAATTTTAGAATTGTTTTTTCTAATTCTGTAAGGAATGATGGTGGCTGGTATTCAAATGCGGATTGTGCTGAATTTGTAGATTGCTTTTGGCAGTATGGTCATTTTCACAATATTGATTCTACCCATCCATGAGCATGGGATGTGTTTCCATTTGTTTGTGTCGTGTATGATTTCTTTCAACAGTGTTTCATAGTTTTCCTTGCAGAGGTCTTTTGACTCCTTTGTTAGGTATATTCCTAAGTATCTTATTTTATTTTTTTTGTAGCTATTGTAAAAGGGGTTAGTTCTTGACTTGATTCTCTGCTTGGTCACTGTTGGTGTATAGAAGAGCTACTGATTTGTGTACATTAATCTTGTATCTGGAAACTTTTCTGAATTCTTTTATCAGTTCTAGGAGCTTTCTGGAGTCCTTAAGGTTTTCAAGGTAAATGATCATATTGTCAGCAAACAGTGACAGTTTGACTTCCTCTTTACCGATTTGGATGCCCTTTATTTCTTTCTCTTGTCTAACTGCTCTGGCTAGGACTTCCAGTACTATGTTGAAGAGGACTGGTGAGAGCAGGCATCCTTGTCTTGTTCCAGTTCTCAGAGGGAATGCTTTCAACTTTTCCCCATCCAGTGTTATGTTGGTTGTGGGTTTGTCATAGACGGCTTTTTTACATTAAGATATGTCCCTTGTATGCCGATTTTGCTGAGAGTTTTAATCATAAAGTGATGCTGGATTTTGTCAAATGCTTTTCTGCATCTATTGAGATGATCATGTGATTTTTAAAAATTTTGTTTATGTGGTGTATCACATTTCTTGACTTGCATATGTTAAACCATCCCTGCATCTCCGGTATGAAACCCACTAGGTCATGGTTGATTATCTTTTTGATACGTTGTTGGATTTAGTTAGCTAGTATTTTGTTAAGGATTTTAGCATCTATGTTCATCAAGGATATCAGTCCGTAGTTTCCTTTTTTGGTTATGTCCTTTCCTGGTTTTGGCAATGCCACCTTCGTGGAATGAATTAGAGAGGGTTCCTTCTTTCTCTATCTTGTGGAATAGAGTCAAAAGGATTGGTAACAATTCTTCTTTGACTGTCTGGTAGAATTCTGCTGTGAATCTATCTGGTCCTGGACTTTTTTTTGTTGGTAATTTTTAAATTACCATTTCAGTCACACTGCTCATTACTGGTCTGTTCAGGGTATCTAATTCTTGCTGATTTAAGCTAGGAGGGTTTTATTTTTCCAGGAATTTACCCATCTCTTCTAAGTTTTCTAGTTTATATGGATAAAGGTGTTCCCAGTAGCCTTGAATGATCTTTTGTATTTCAGTGGTGTCAGTTGTAATATCTCCTGTTTTGTTTCTTAGTGAGGTTATTTGGATTTTCTCTCTTCTTTTTTTGGTTAATCTTGCTAATGGTCTATCAATTTTATTTATCTTTTCAAAGAACCAGCTTTTTGTTTCATTTATCTTTTATTTTTTTTTGTTTCAATTTCATTTAGTTCTGCTCTGATCTTAGTTATTTCCCTTCTTCTTCTGGGTTTGGGTTTGGTTTGTTCTTGTTTCTCTAGTTCCTTGAGGTTGACCTTAGATTGTCTGTTTGTGCTCTTTCAGACTTTTTGATGTAGGTGTTTAGGGCTATGAACTTTCCTCTTAGCACTGCCTTTGCTGTATCCCAGAGGTTTTGATAGGTTGTGTCATTATTGTCATTGAGTTCAAAGGATTTTTTAATTTCCATCTTGATTTCATTTTTGACCCAATGCTCATTCAGGAGCAGGTTATTTTCCATGCATTTGCATGGTTTTGAAGGTTCCTTTTGGAGTTGATTTCCAGTTTTATTTCACTGTAGTCTGAGGGAGTGCTTGATATAATTTCAATTTTCTTGCATTTATTGAGGCTCATTTTATGTCATATCATATGGTCTATCTTGGAGAAATGCGCTGTTGAATATAATGTATATTCTGTGGTTGTTGGATAAAATGTTCTATATTTATCTGTTAAGTCCATTTGTTCCAAGGTAACAAATGGACTTAAATCCATTGTTTATTTGTTGACTTTCTGTTTTGATGACCTGTCTAGTGCTGTCAGTGGAGTATTGAAGTCCCCCACTATTATTGTGTTGCTGTCTATCTCATTTCTAAGGTCTATTTGTAATTGTTTTATAAATTTGGGAGCTCCAGTGTTAGGTGCATTTATGTTTAGGATTGTGATATTTTACTGTTGAACAAAGACTTTTACCATTATAGTGTCCCTCTTTGTCTCTTTTAACCACTGTTACTTTAAAGTTTGTTTTGCCTGATATAAGAATAGCTACCCCTGCTCACTTTTGGTGTCCATTTGCATGAAATGCCTGTTTCCACCCCTTTACTTTATGTGAGTCCTGATGTGTTATCTGAGTCTCCTGACAGACAGTGATTGGTGAGTTCTTATCCATTCTGCTGCGGGGTTCAGTATCTTTTAAGTGGAACATTTAGGCTGTTTACATTCAATGTCAGTATTGAAATGTGAGGTACCATTGCTTTCATCGTGCTCTTCGTTGCCTGTATACTTTGGTTTTTTTTTGTTTGTTTTTTGTTTGTGCTTTTTAACTTATATTTTGTTTTATAGGTCCTGTGTGATTTAGGCTTTAAAGAGGTTCTGTTTTGATGTGTTTCCAGGATTTGTTTCAAGATTTAGAGCTCCTTTTAACAGTTCTTGTAGTGGTTTCTTGGTATTGGTGAATTCTCTCAGCATTTGTTTGTCTGAAAACAACTGTATCTTTTCTTCATATATGATGCTTAGTTTCCCTGGATACAAACCAGCACCAAAAGGTATTTTAAACTAAGACATATTCAAAGAAACATTTGAAAGGAAAACAGATAAAAGCATCAAATAAATGTGGAAGTGTAACCCCAACAGCCCAACGCTTAAATCATGTCCATGATTTAGGGCAGGTACTTGAGAAAGATGCTGGAGCCTTCTAGCTCTTAGGAACCCTAAAGCCACCTGACCAGGTGGGTGACACATTTGAAGACAGGCCTGGTTCAAATGGCAGCTAACACTCTCCTGTTCGTAATCCAAGAAAGAGAAGCTCATTAGTACCTCTCTTCCCCCCTCCCCTGTCCAATGCACCACTGGGGACTATTCTTAACAGCATATCTTCTATTCCAGTGATTCGTGACTTTGATTAAACTTTATCTTTTTAGTGCCCCTTCTTCTCCCTGTTTTATAAGACAAACGTTATTTTTGGGGGTAGCGTTCAGGGTCAGAGACTTTTCAGGGTGCCTGTGCTCAGTCTGATGGTGAGACCAGGACGTTGAAAATTTTGTCATTTGCCTAGGTGACTTGACACTTGTAAAAGCGTATATATCTCTCTCTACCTCCATGCTGACCACACTTCAGTTCCTCTGAGAATTTTATGCTAAGAAAAGGCTCATCTTCTAAGAAAATAACAGTAATATTAAACAGTTGTCTCTTGGAGGTCTATGATAAGCAAGATGCTTTACACATCTCTAGTCAAGGGACTGTTTTCTTCATTTTTCACTAGAGAGAACTGAGGCTTAGAGCATTTAATTCCCAGGTCTTCAGTCATACGGTATCTACTAGACCTGGGGTTCAAACCCCAGTCCTTCAGACTCCAAAGCTCATGCATTCTAGACCACGCTGGAGCTGCCAGCTTCTTGTTATAGAACACTTTGGGGTTCCCTCTCTTGATGTGACTGCACGTAAACTCTGGCATTTATTTATTTATTTATTTATTTATTTATTGTTTTGAAATGAAGTCTCACTCTGTCGCCTAGGCTGAAGTGCAGTGGCACCATCTTGGCTCACTACAACCTTTGCCTCCCGGGTTCAAGCAATTCTCCTGTCTCAGCCTCCTGAGTAGCTGGGACTACAGGCGCACACCACCACACCTGGCTAATTTTTGTATTTTTAGTAGAGACAGGGTTTCACTATATTGGCCAAGCTGGTCTTGAACTCCTGACCTCAAGTGATCCTCCCACCTCTGCCTCCCAAAGTGCTGGGATTACAGGTGTGAGCCACCGAGCCAGTCCTAATTTAATGTTCATGGATGGTAATTACTGTCTTTATATTTCTCGTTTAATTATCTTTTTTATTCTAGATTATTTTTCATCTCTCTGATTTTGTTTGTAACACTTGCTGAATATACATTGGAGTCTATTTCAATCTGCCTCAAATTCTCTACCTTTTTTGAGATTTGGAGTTTAGATTATAAATAAATGACTAATGAAGTCATCCAGTCTTCAGCTCTTTATTAATAGCTAATAAACTTCATTGGTGCTATTGAATTTTATGGGGTATTCATTTGCCATGTATTGCCTCATATTGCATTTAAATTTCCATTTAGCCAGAGGCCAGACTCTTAGGCCAGACACCTGAGAGCCAAGCCTTCTATTCTCCCTCTCTCACTCCATATGCAATTAGTCAGTTGGTTCTCCTGACCCTATTTCCTCATCACCTCTATAAGTCTCCCCTCCTTCCTCTCTTTTATAAGCAGTTCGGGACTTTGATATCCCTCTCGACTGTTGCAATTACTTTCTGACTGATCTTCCTTCCTCTAATCACTCTTTTCTTACTACAGCAATCATTTTTTAAAATTTATTTTTTATTTTTAAAAGTTTTAAGAAACATGGTTTCACTCTGTTGCCCAGCCTGGGTGCAGTGGCACAATCATAGCTGACAGCACCCTTGACCTCTTGGACTCAAGTGATTCTCCTGCTTCAGCCTCCCAAGTAGCTGGAACTACAGGCATGCACCACCACACCTTGCTAATACAGCAATTTTTGTAACATGCCTATCTGCTGGGTTTATTCTACTTATTATTTATACTGCTTACTGTTTATCATGTATTTATGATCAACAGGTAAGAGCAACCATCTCAGTGTAGCACACAGAATCATCTGAAATCTTGCCCTTACTTACCAGATCCACGTGGCCTTTTAATACTCTTCCACAAGCTCTCTCATAGCACAAGGGACTTCAAGCTATTGTGGTCCCAGAGGAGGCCATGCATTCTCACTCCCCAAGTTTTCCTGTGTGCTGTCTTCTCTGTCTGGACTGCTGTTCACCCCCGACTCACCCACTCAAACAATTCTATTTGTGAAGGTTTTGCTGCACCTCTTTCTGCCTCACATGTATTTAACCAATCCCTCTTTTATGCTCATTTTATATGTTGGCTTTTTTATTTTTATTTATTTATTTTTTTAAATTTTACTTGGAGTTCTGGGATACATGTGCAGAACATGCAGGTTTGTTACACAGGTATACATGTGCCATGGTGGTTTGCTGCACCTGTCAACCCATCATCTAGGTTTTAAGCCCCACATGCATTAGGTATTTGTCCTAATGCTCACCCTCCTCTTGCCCCTCCGCACCCCCTAGACAGGCCCCGGTATGTGAGGTTCCTCTCCCTGTGTCCATGTGTTCTTATTGTTCAACTCCCACTTATGAATGAGAACATGTAGTGTTTGGTTTTCTGTTCCTGTATTTGCTGCGAATAATGGCTTCCGGCTTCATCCATGTCCCTGCAAAGGATATGAACTCATTCTTTTTTATGGCTGCATAGTATTCCATGGTGTATATGTGCCACGTTTTCTTTATCCAGTCTATCATTGATGGGCATTTGGGTTGGTTCCAAGTCTTTGCTATTGTAAATCGTGCTGCAGTAAACATATGTGTTCATGTGTCTTTATAGTAGAATGATTTATAATCCTTTGGGTATATACCCAGTAATGGGATTGCTGGGTCAAGTGTTATTTCTGGTTCTAGATCCTTGAGGAATTTCCACACTGTCTTCCACAATGGTTGAAATAATTTACACTCCCACCAACAGTGTAAAAGCATTCCTATTTCTTCACAGCCTCGAGATGTTGGCATTTGTTGATGCATCTATCTTCTCCATGAATCTGTGGGTTTCCTTATGGGTCGGGAGCAATATGGGGTAGGGCAGAGGCTGTAAACTGGTGGCCAGCAGGCCAGATATGGTCCCTGAAATGTATTAAAAATACCTTTCATAGCATTTAATTTTCTTAAAAATTAGTTGCCAACTTTGAAAATTCAATTGATTTCATATGGAAATTAAAGCTTCTGGCTTTTCTTTAAACATTAGAAGGTCAGTATCCCAGGGACCTTATTTCTGCACAGCAACCATCAGCTGGAGTAAGACAAGTGCTCTCAGGTTTGCTTCTCTGGTTCAGATTCCATATCTGGTCCACTGGAGGCACTGGGGTATGAAAACCCTGAAGCAGTAAGGATAGGGGTGGTGGAGCTGACCTCGGCTCTAATTCCAGCTTTCCTGTTTATTGGATTTGTTACCTTGGGCAAGTGTCTTAACTTCTCTGAACTTGAGCTTATTCATCCTCAAAAGGTAAGCAGCAGTATACTGAAGGATTTTGCAAAGTTTAAAGGGGAAGATGAGCAAAGAACACTTGGCATATAGTAAGCATTCAATATTAACGGCTACTTTGATATCATTATTGTTGTTTTGAATAAGTATCCATGAATGAACATGACCCTTGCCATCAGAACACTAACCAGGCCTGACGCTGTTAGTTTCTGAGATCAGATGAGATTGGGTGCATTGAGGGTAGTATGGCTGTAGACTGAACATGAATCTTATTCCCCCAACTATGCTGCACACTTTTTGAGGCCAGAGAACAGGACAGTTCTTTGTAAGTACTTTGTAGGCAAAATTTGATATGTGGTGCCCTTGTGCCTTGGGGGTAGGCAGTATAAATGAGGTTTAAGAAACAGTCAAGGAGGTCTGTCCCTTCAGGATTTCTCTGTGTCCCTAGGGGCAGAGTCTGCAATTTCTACGTCTGTAGAAAAGTTTAAATGTCACTTTCTCAGGGACGCATTAGCTAATGCCCCAGAATAAGTAATATTCTCCTATGACATGTGCTTATACAATTTCATTCTTCTCCCTTGCAGTGCTTTCACCATTTCGATTAATAATTATCCTTAGTGTGTATTTCATCTATGAGACAGTACAGTCCACAGGGCGAGGATCAGCCTGTTTTTCACTGTTGAACTACTGGTGAGCTAAGCACATAGTAGGCACTTGGTAGAAGCCATAGATGGTAGTAGAACCATGACTTGGTTTCCTCATATGTGCAATAAAGGTAATAATACCTACCTTGTAGTGTGGCTGTGAAGATTAAGTAGGGTAATTAAGGTAAAATCCGTAGAATAGTACCTGGCACATAAAAGTACTTAGTAGTATTTGCTGTTCTTATTTTCAGCAAATATTTATTGAATTTTCATAAATAAATGATTACATGAATATATTCTTCGTCGTTGAGCACAGAAGAGTAAATGATCAGATAGCACATACACCTGTGTTCTGGTGCAGTATCTATCAAAGGAAACTCACAGGGGCAGGGCTGGAAACAGGTATGCAGGTCCTCTGCTGCCCCTGTGAATTAGTGTACAAATCTATCAGGGACCAATGTTAGACTCCAGGAGAGGGGCTCTGGCCCATGGTCTTCTGCATTTATGTGATATTTTCCATGTCACATATCGTATTTGTGTGCAACATACCAGGAACTAAGTCCGCGGGTGGCCAGGACCACTGGAATAGGCAACCTCTGTTGTAACAATAGAGCTTGAACAAAAATTGGTTGGGGTTTCAGTGGCCTGGGCAGTAAGGCAGGGAAGGAAACTGGGAATGGGATGGGCTGGGTTTAGAAGCGTTAACCTTATTTTTTTTTTTTTTTTTTTTTTTTGAGACGGAGTCTTGCTTTGTCGCCCAGGCTGGAGTGCAGTGGCGCGATCTCGGCTCACTGCAAGCTCCACCTCCCGGGTTCACGCCATTCTCCTGCCTCAGCCTCCCGAGTAGCTGGGACTACAGGCGCCCACTACCACGCCCGGCTAATTTTTTGTATTTTTAGTAGAGACGGGGTTTCACCGTGTTAGCCAGGATGGTCTCGATCTCCTGACCTCGTGATCCGCCCGCCTCGGCCTCCCAAAGTGCTGGGATTACAGGCGTGAGCCACCGCGCCCGGCCGCGTTAACCTTATTGAAGGCCCACTTTCTTAATGGGCAGATGAGAACAGTAGTTTAAAGTCTGGTAGATTAGAATTGAATAGACTATAAGAAAATAAAGTTTTTCAGGTGGAACAGAGGAGGAAGGATTCCCTAATAATGATGATACTTACAATCTGATAGTATCCATATCAAGATTATAGACAACTGTCCTTTTTGCAACAGGATCCCAAGAGGTACTGAAGACAAGTTCTAGCTTCCAGAAGGAGCCCAGCAAGTGCTTGACAGGAACTCCCACCGGGTGAGCTGGGGGCAGAAAAGAGCTCTAGTGTCAGGTGAAAAATTGATGCCAAAAAAAAAAAAAAATGAAAACAGCAGCCTCGTCTTAGTATAGAAAGTGGGATGGTGAGGGAATATAGCTGGTTGGAAAGGGGTGGCTGATGTTGAGTAGCCATTTAAGGTATGCTGGCCACCAGGAACAGGTCACCAAGCAGCAAATGCCAGGTCCTCCCTCTGTCTACTTGTCACCTCACATCCCCCAAATGACAGCAGACATCCAGTAATGAGTAGTGGCCTAGGGGTTGGCTGGGATTGAGCCTCTAACTTTCATTACCAGCTGCTAATCACTGATAAGGAGGGGAGGAACTGACCACCTCAACTTTGACTCCCACAAAAGCCAGATTTCAAGATGTGAGAGTCCTCATCTTCTCAGGTCTATCCCTGCCTGTCTTGTCTTTTATTGAGTTATATATATATATATAATTATGATAATAATTATTATTTTTTGCACAGCCTTGGAGATGACCTCTCCTGGTCATCAGTACAGAAGGTTGTCTTCCTGGCATCTGCAATGAGATGGAGCCAGGAATGACCTGTTAGCTCATGATCAAACCCAACTCCAAAAATTTTCAGTTTACTTTCCATCCTCAAAAGATTGAGAGAAGCCTCATTAAGCACTCAAAATCTTTGATGTTTGACTAAGCTAACCCTGTTGATCCATTCAAAAGTTATTCTTAGCAGAGCAGGGTGAAGAACCGGTTGGGATTTATGTGGGGGCTGCAGGCTGAAAAACACTGAGCAAGGGGCTGGCCAAAGTTCCTCTTGGGAATTTTGTCAATTACAGTGCTCAAGTCTTGGCCCTTGATTTTTTTTTTCTCTCCCCTTAAGGGGGTGAGGGCTAGTTAAAACAGTATTTCTCAAGCTTGAATGTAAATGAGAATCACTGACAATCTTATTGAAATGCAGTTTCAGATTAAGTATGTCTGGGGTTAGGACCAGGGTCCTGATATTGTCTCCCTCCCTTCCTTCCTTCCTTCCTCTCTCTCCCTCCCTCCTCCCTCTCTCTCTCCCTCTCTCTTTCCTTCCTTTCTCTCTCTCTTTTCTTTTCTTTCTCTCTTTCCCTTTGTTTCTTTCTTTCTTTCTTCTCCCCTTTTGTCCTTCCTTCTATCCACACTTCCTTCCTCTCTTCTTTCCTTTTTTTCTCTCCTTCATTCCTTCTTTCCTTCTCTCTCACCCTCCCTCCTTTCCTTTTTTCCTTCCTTCCTTTCTTTCCTTTCTTCCTCCTTCCCTTTCTTTCCCTCCCTCCCTTCCTCCCTCCCTCCCTTCCTTCCTTCCTTCCTTCCTTCCTTCCTTCCTTCCTTCCTTCCTTCCTTCCTTCCTTCCTTCCTTCTTTCTCTCTTTCTTTATTTTCTTTCTTTATCTTGCTCTGTTGCCCAGGCTAGAGTGCATTGGTGTGATCCTAGCTCACTGCAGCCTCAATCCTGTGATCTTCTCGCCTCAGCCTCCCTAGTATGATACTCTGTTTCAAATAAGCGCCTAGGTTATGGCAATGCTGTGAGCTCAAGGACCACAGTGTGAAAGGCAAGGGTTTAGATTGTAGTTTATGTTTATTAGCCAAATTGTGGCTCCAGAGAGAAGCAATAAAGCCTAAATCAAAGTGGATATATTTGTAGAGTGAACAGCATGCATTTTAACAGAATCAATTGCCGGAATGGTAGAGTCTCATTGTAAAGTGGATTTAGCTTTTTAAGTTATAATGAGAGAAATGCTTTAGTATAATTTTTAAAAGGGGGCACATCATTTGACCTACCATACAACCGAAGTAGTATTATAATGAGGCCCTTCAGAAATGAAACTTGTCAGATGGATTTAGGTTTCCATCGCAGAAACTCCTTTTGAATAAGTGTCCCCAAATTTCTCTACTTGAGAAATATAAATTTCTTGGGATGCAAAAATTGTGAACAAAACTGTTGGAGCGAAGAGATGAAGAAGAGGAACATATGCAGGATCGTAATGCAGCTTTGAAGGCATAAAACAAAAACAAAAACAAAAATCCAAACAAAAACACTCAAACCCAGTGGGACTGCCATTTAGATCTGAGCCAAAAGAATGGGCTTGAGATCAATCAGCCTGAAGCCTCTACATTCTGAAGGCAGGAGAATGGCTAAAGTTAGCATGCGCAGCTTCCTACACACTGGGAGTAATCTAAAACAGATATTCTCCAAAGGATACTTCCAGTGTTTCCTGGCCCTGGGCCAGACACTTCAAAGCTTCATTATCAGTGAATTGTGGTCCCTCTGTTAGGAAAGCTGGGCGATGCTCTGAGGAAATGTCAGCTCCTGATCACAGTTTCCTCTCATTTCAGTGCACAGAGGTCAGAGGCGCTGAGGGCTGCCCACACTCCGCCAGCCGGCCAAGTTGCCGACTCTAACTGTGCATGTTGGAGCTTGCCTTCTTAATTTCATCATGAGTTAGGATGCTATCTGAAGGGAAGCAGGGTTTGAAATGGTCTCTGCTAGCAGATGGATGACTTCTGTCCAGAAATCTGACTCTGCCAGAAACTGCTCACCTTTTCAATGAAAAGAGCACAGACCGATTCCATGTCCTAGGCTTTTCAATTGTTCCTGGTTGAGTGGGTCAGTTGTCAGTGTTGGGCACCCCTGTGGTGCTAAGTATCATATACAAGGATTAGCAAGCTCACAAGACAGGGAATCTTAAGAAGTCTATTTTGAAAATATGAGGACGTCACATATTTCCATTTCTACAGTCTCTTGAGTTCTGAGCAGTAGTACTTGCACCAATAGAAGCGCACTGTGGAGCTGAACTTCCTCAAACCCAAGAACTCCTTCATTGGAGACCAAATGTCCTCTTTGTAGTTTAGTGACTGTATTAGTCTCTTTTCACATTGCTATAAAGAAAGACCTGAGATTGGCAATTAATAAAGAAACGAGGTTTAACTGGCTCACAGTTCTTCAGGCAGTACAGGAAGCATAGAAGCATCTGTAGATCCCCAGCCTCTGGGGAGGCGTCAGGAAACTTTTACTTATGGTGGAAGGCAAAGTGGGCCCAGGCATCTTACATGGCAGGAGCAGGAGTAAGAGAGAGAGTGGGGAGGTGCCACACATTTTTAAATGACCAGATTTCATAAGAACTCACTCACTATAGTCAGGACAGTACTAAGACAGATGATTCGAAACCATTCATGAGAAATCTGCCTCCATGATCCAATCACCGCCCACCAGGCCCCACCTCCAACACTGGGGATTACAATTCAACATGAGATTTGGTGGGGATACAGATCCAAACCACATCAGTGACACAAACATGGCATAAAGATGAGACTACATTCACACAGCAAGCCGGGGTCCTAACTCTGTATCCAGGCATAAAGCTGTTCGCAAGAGTGTTAGGACTTCCGAGTTTGCTATCCTGACCTTAAGGAAGTATAGAGAGATAAACATGACTAATTGGGATCCAGGAAATTGTTCTGTTGTTTCTGGGACTAGTTGATTCTTGCTTTGGGGGACTTGGGTGGAGAGAGGAGAGGAATAAAAAGGCTGGGTGCACAAATGGTGAGAAAAATTGCTCCAAGCCGGGTAGTACCCACCTTTTTATTCTACATGGGCTTGAATGTCAGCTTTGAGTGAAAAGGAAATGTCCCTTAGTGGACTCAGTATTATGTGCCATTGTAAAAACTTTTGTCAGCATTTTGGGCTGTTTAGTAAGTGTGTCATCAGGGCCAGTTCTTGGAAAAATTATGAGGTTAGTCCCTAATACCTATTTCTCATTCTCTTTCCACAGTAAGATATTAGTTGATAAGGCTTAGGGTGTGATAGCTCTTGGGGATATTTGCATATTATTAGAACACTCTTTCGTTTTTCAAAATAAAAAACAGTTTTATGAGGTATAACCAATATATAGTAAACTACACGTATTAAAAGTATATACTTTGATAAGTTTTGACACATATATATATTTGTGAAACCATTATCACAATAAAAATTATGAGTGTATGCATCACCCCCAACATTTTCCTTATGCCCGTTTGTAATGTCTTCCTCTCATCCCTGAATCTCCACTGATCTGTTTTTTTTTTTTTTTTTTTTGGTCACTATAGATAAGCTAGGATGTTCTAGAATTTTGTATAAATACAATATATTCTCTATTTTGGTATGGCTTCTTTCACTGCAGATAATGATTATGATATGTATTCACGTTGTGGCATGTATCAATACTTCTTTCATTTTTATTGTATTAATATGCCACAGTGTGTTTATCCATTCACCTGTTGATAGACATCTGGGCGGTTTCCAGGTTGTGGCCATGACATTCTGCTGTGAACATACTAGCTGCTATGAACATTCTTGTCCAACATTTGTATGGACATATGGTTTCATTTCTCTGAGGTAAGTACCTAGAAGTGGAATGCCTGGATCATGTTGTAGAAGAATGCTTAACTTTTTTTTTTTTTTTTTTTTTTTTGAGTCGGAGTCTTGCTCTGTCGCCCAGGCTGGAGTGCAGTGGCGCGATCTCGGCTCACTGCAAGCTCCGCCTCCTGGGTTCACACCATTCTCCTGCCTCAGCCTCCCGAATAGCTGGGAGTACAGGTACCTGCCACCACGCCTGGCTAATTTTTTTGTATTTTCAGTAGAGACGGGGTTTCACCGTGTTAGCCAAGATGGTCTCGATCTCCTGACCTCGTGATCCGCCCGCCTCGGCCTTCCAAAGTGCTGGGATTACAGGCGTGAGCCACCGCACCCGGCCGACGAATGCTTAACTTTTTAAAAATATTGCCAAATTATTTTCCAATGTACTGGTACTATTTTATAGCATACTCCTACCAGTTCCTTCATATCCTCACCAACCCTTGGTATAGTCAGTCTTTTTAAATTGATCCACTTTAATACGCATGTAGTGATATCTTATTGTGGTTTTAACTTATGTTTACTTAATGACTAACGATGCTGAGCATCTTCATATACTTATTTGGCATCTATTTTCCTTTATTGGTGAAGTGTCTGTTCAAATAGTTTGTCCATTAAAAAATGTGGGTGTTTGCTTTCTTCCTATTAAGAGTTCTTTATATATTGTGGATACAAGTACTTTATCAGGCATATGATTTGCAAATATTTCTCTAAGACTATGGCTTGTTTATTCATTCTCTAACTAATGTCTTTTAAAAAGCAGAAGTTTTAAATTTTGATAAAGTTCTAATTATCACTTATTTTTTCTTTCATGGATTGTGCTTTTGGTGTTGTATTTAAGAAATTTTTGCCTAACCTGAGGTCAAAAAGATTTTCTTCCATGCTTTTTTCTACATGTTTTGTAGTTTTAGGGTTAACATTTCAGTCTATGATTCATTTGAGTTACTTTTGTATATGTTGCAAGATACGGATCAAAGTTTATTTTTTTTGCTTGTAAACACCCAAGTGTTCCAGCACCACTTGTTGAAAATACTATTCTTTGTCCACTGAATTGTTTTTGCATTTTTGCCAAAATCAGCTGTATATGTATGTGAGGCATGTGTGGACATTGTACGTGTTCCATTGATGCTTATTTCTGTTGAAGTCAATACCATACTGTCTTGATCACCTTACCTTTGATGAGGCTTGAAATCAGATAGTGTTAGTCCTCCAACTTTATTCCTTTTCAAAGCTGTTCTGGCTATTCTAGGTCCTTGCGTTTCCAGATAAATTTTAGAGTCAGATTGTCAGTTCCTACAAAAAGAGCCTGCTTGGATTTTGATTTGGATTGCACTGAATCTACAGACTGGGGAGAACTGATATCTTAAGAATACTGAGTCTTCCAACCCATGGACATATTATATGTTACCATTTATTTAAATTTGGTTTATTTTTGAAAACACTGCAGAAATGTCGTGTTTTGTAGATTTCAGGTATTGCACATATTTTGTGAGATTTACTCCTAAGTATTTCATATTTTTGTTGCTATTGTAAAGAGTGTTTAAAAACATTTAATTTTGAATTTTTCTTGTTAGTATAATAGAAAAACAGTTGACTTTTATACATTGATCTTGTATTCTCCAACCTTGCCAAGATCACTCTCTACTAGCTCTTTTTTGTTGATCTCATTGGATTTTCTACATAAACAATCATGCTGTTAGAACGTTCTTTAAGACTAAAAAGACTTCAGGACCAATACTATTTTAAAAGCAGAATTTTTTTATATGCATATGTAATCTTAATGAAAGCAGCTCATGGAGAAAGGTCAGTACTTTAACAATTCATTTCTGACGATGGTTCTTTAGAGCACCAGAAGGTGATGAGTGACACAAAAGTTTCCTTGGCAGACACGGGGATCCTATATCTTTGGTTTCTCGGCACAACAGTGGACTGTCTCACTTTCACTTGCTCCAGCCCAGTCTGGTGCTGGACTGTAAATTCCATTTTATAGTCATATTTTATGTGCACTTAGAATACCTCTACAAACCATACAGGAAAAACCTATATACATGGCTAGGTGCTAGCACACATTTCAAATTAATTATGGCTTTCAATTCGTTGATAGTGAGTTATTACTTTTTAAAACATTTTAAGCTGCCTGTTTTATCAAAGGGGAGATAAAATTGAAAACAAAAGAAAAAAAAAACCAGCAACAGTACATTTGCATCTTTATTTATTCTTTCTTTGCAGTCCTGCAGTTTTTTCTTTTTTTAAAATAAAAGTTCACTTTTTTTTTCTCCTTTGGGAAAGGGTTGCAGAGGGAGCTAAACCACATGGTGAAAACTCATGTGAAGACTGAGCTTTTGATGTGTTTATTTTTGCTGGTTCAGGGAGGCATGGTAATTGACGAGTGGAATTGCTTGCCTCCCAGATGGTGCAGGCAGAAGCGTTACTGAACGTGCATGCCCTCACCTCGTTCTCTCACACTTACACATATGCACTGCCTTGTGTTACCTGCAGAACCTCTCTGACCTGCACATATACTCCACATTCCTCATGCCACTCTCCTTTCCCTCATCCTCCCTAGCTCAATGTATCTCGATGCACTTGTTGATAATACTGCAGATTGTCAGCATTGCTCATGTGTGTGGTTCTGGAAGAAAACGCAAGATTAGAGGCCGGGCATGGTGGCTCACGCCTGTAATCCCAGCACTTTGGAAGGCCAAGGTAGGCAGATCATGAGGTAGGAGATTGAGACCCTCTTGGACAACATGGTGAAACCCTGTCTCTACTAAAAATATAAAAATTAACTGGGTGTGGTGGCACGTGCCTGTAATCAATCCCATTACTTGGGAGGCTGAGGCAGGAGAATTGCCTGAGCCAGGGAATCAGAGGTTGCAGTGAGCCGGGATCGCGCCACTGCACTCCAGTCTGGTGACAGAACGAGACTCCGTCCAAAAAAAAAAAAAAAAAAAAAAAGGGAGATTAGAAAACTCCTAACTCCTATACATGTGTTCATGACAACACTTTAGCTTTAGTGCCCACCTTCTCCAAGACAATGGAAACATGAAGGAAGGATATAGAGTAGTTAAGTAGAGAACTAATGACCATCCATTGAGCATATTATTTGTGAGGCAAGGGTAGGGGGAGTGGCAGGCAGAACAAGAAGGTCTCTCCTAGCATTCACTTAGTCAGCAAATGTTTTTGAGTGCCAACTATGTGCTAGCCTTTATCTTAAGGGCTTTGCATATTTAACCAAAGATAGGGGAGGGTGGTGACAGAGAATAAATAATAAGTGTAATAAATAAGCAAATTATGTAGTACATTAGGTGAAAATTATATGGAGAAGAGGAAGAGCAAGGCTGGCTCTATTGCTTTTCTCCAAATAATTGGACACAAAATGGAATCCAGAGGGGAATCTGGAAAGGAGTGAAAAATGATTATAATTTTGAATAAGGATTGCAGAATGATATTTAAGCTTGAAGGAGGTAAGAGAGTCAGCCATACAGAAGTGCCATTTTACCCACTGTGACTGGTTTAAATGGGACCATGCCTGGCATGTTTGAAAAATAGCAAGTGGCCAGCGCAATGAAACTGAGACCTGGTCCAGTCCATGTCAGCCTCTGGTAGCTCTGAATATGAGAAGAAACCTAGCTGGAGACAGGAGGATGGGTTAGCTGCTTTCTTTAGGCCCCTCTTAGTCTCCAGTATTGTGGTTTTTGACAGCTTCTGCCAGGAGGGCACCAGCTGGTGTTTGGTCACACTCTATGCTGCCTTCCAATCTCTAGCTATTTCATTAAAAAAATTTGGGTAACAGTGAACAATAATAGAAGCTTCAGATGTGAAAATAAGGTTGAGTTTTGTTAGAAAGGTATTTGGGGCTGTGTTGGATGGGGTGGTGTGGGCAGTGCATGTGTGTGTGTGTATCTGTGTTTGTGTATGTGTGTGTGTGTAGTTACTGTTGCCAGACAATGCTTCTGAATATTCTCAATAATGACAAAATCTTGGCCTTTTGTCAAGATCCAAGTCTGGTGTATATGATGGGTGGGAAAAATAAACTGTAATGAAGCTGACAACCTTGGGTGAGCCATAACTTTGATCTGAAGGCAATTTGCAAAGTGAAGTTCCAAAATGATTTTAGCACCAGCAGGACTTTTTGGATGTGTGTGTGGTTGCCTACGGGCTACTTTAAAAGGAATACTGACATAGGAAAACAAGCTTGATCCTTAAGGAAAGAAGATGACCTTAAAAAAAAAGAAAACATAAGAGGCAGGACCATTTGTTCTCCAAATCTGGAGTAACTACAGCATTCTGTTTTCCTAAAATGTGGAGGTGTTGAAGAAGGTGTTGAGGTGTTGAAGGTCAGATTGCTTGGGCCTCACGTCATCTGCAGGGTGAGGAACAATGCCTCCATTGTTGTATGTGTGTATTTCTCATTATTAGAATGCTATGACTGTCTTATATTTTTATGAAAATTTGGTGAATCTGTAAAGGAAGTGTGGTTGTATTCTCACAGAGGGTAAGGACTTTTCTGGTATGAGGAAGAGTCATGGTTCTGGTCGGAAAATGGCACGAGGAAAGAGATTATGAAATGACTTCAGGTGAGAATCTGTTCTATTCGTCTAATGCTTGGTCTTAAGCATGGATCAACATGTTGAGATGTTTCCAAGTGGGCCACCAAGTGGTGGGAGTTAACACAGCGGCCGGAATGTAGAGGTGAGTAGTTGGGGGCAGGTGGGCATTGGGGTGGGGGAGCTGTCCAGCTGTACCAGTCCTGTGGGGCTTGAGACAAAGTGTTCAGTAAGACAGAGTCTGTGAACCTTGGGAGCAAACAAACCAAGGTAAGATCAAAACCTAGATTCTTTGTGTTTCTTCTTTTCTGTAGCCTCTCTTAGCATTTAATGAAAAGATTTTGAAATTTTGAGCTATTCTAAGGGAACCAACAGTGCTGAAAGGGAAGCAACTTATCACAAGGGCCAGTAAAGTGGTGGTAGCAGGGATTAAAATTACAGGGCTCTGGCTGGGTGTGGTGGCTCAGGAATGTAATCCCAGCATTTTGGAAGGCCAAGGCAGATGGATTGCTTGAGTTCAGGAGTTCGAGACCAGCCTGGGCACCATGGTGAAACCCTGTCTGTACTAAAAATTAAAAAAATTAGCCAGGTATGGTGGCGCACACCTGTAGTCCCAGGGACTTGAGTGGCTGAGGTGGGAAAATCACCTGAGCCTGGGAGGTCAAGGTTGCAGTGAGCCAACATGGTGCCACTGCACTGCAGCCTAGGTGACACGATGAGGTCCTGTCTAAAAAAATTAAAAATTAGAGGGCTTTAAAGGAAAGGGCAAAGTCCAAGATGGCAAATCAAGGAAACATGTCCATTCACCTCTTTTCATCTGGTGATTTGCTTCTTCAAGCTAAAAATCTCAAGTTGCAGTTCTGGCATTAGTTTCTTTAGGAAAACTGAGATTGCTTTACAAGGTCTCACATCTTCAGTTGAAAGTCAGATCAGTTTCCATATCCAGAAAAGTAGCTTCCTCTAATCTGCTGTTTTGCTTTCTGCAGTTTCAGTTACCTGCAGTCAATGGTGGTCAGAAAATGGAAAATTCCAGAAATAAACAATTCGTGTGTTTAAAATTATGTGCCGTTTGAGTAGCATGATGAAATGTGGTGCCATCCTACTCTGCCTTCCCCAGGGAATCTTCCCTTTGTACAGCATCACCATGCTCTAAGATCCAAGTTAAGAATGAGTCCATAAAATTGTGAAGAAGGGAAAAGAAATTCTTTCTGGTTTTGCTGTCACACCTCAGACTGCAAGTTACAACCACAGTGTGTGATGAGAGTTAAGATGAAGAAGGCATTAAATTTGTGTGTGGAAGACACAAATAGAAATGCATTCTGATTGATAGCAATCAGATTTGGTACTATCCATGGTTTCAGACATCCACTGGGAGTGTTGGAACATATCCTCCTGGAGAAGGGAGAGACTGCTGTACTTAACCTGGTGAATCTCACACCCAGAGCTTGCTATTTGCATATAGTTCTCTATCACTGATGCATTTATTAACAAGATATACCATCAAGAGGGTTTTTGATTAATTGTTTGGCAGTCTCAGTGTGTCCTGGCTCACAAGAGCTAATCACGTGCATTTTTCCCAACACCACATGGTAGACTGTGATTGCCTGTGTAAGGAGTATGACACTACAGAAACTGGCAAACTGTACAAATCAGGGTTTTCCCACCCTCAAAATCTGTATGTTAAACATTTACCAGCACAACATTTGTCCTTGTGCTTTTTCCTCTTAATAGAAGATAAAATATGAAATAAAATTTTTTTTTTACAGGTCCACAAGGGACAAAAAATAAAGCTACCAAAAGTTTTGGTTATTTGGATCGTTGTTCAGTTTCACTCACAAAACAAGAGAGGCATTCGATCACAGACATTAAGAGCCATTTCAGAATTTTATGGGTATTTTTGTCTCATATTTCTTTGGGTAGTGTCATGCAAGATTTGGAGTATTTTTTTTGAAGTTAGAAAACCCTGGACTTGGATCTTAACCTACTGTCTTTAAGACAAGTGACAATAGAAAAGCTACTTAAATTCTCCAAGCTTTAAATTTTCTTATCTATGACGTTAGAATGAAATATTTTACATGTGAGGGAGTTTTGTAATTTTTAGAGCTCTAACACTGTAATCTATGATTACACAAACACCTTCAGTAGGTAATAGTACTGTTATTCAATTTATACTATAAAAGTATTAAGGACTGCCTTATTTTTTCCTACAATATACAGATGTGTTTTTTCTTTCTTTTTTTTTTGTTTTTACAGCTATTATGGTACTGTACAATAGCCAAACATTTGACTGGCCAAGCCCTTCCCTTTTTGAATGGTGGGAGAGGAGTTCTTTCAAGTCCCAGTGAATAATTATTTAGCATTAACGTCTGAATCATGGGAACAGTGCCTGCTTATCCCACTGCTGATTGTCACCCTGTGAAATGGAGGATAATAAAATATAAATACACTTTACAGGACAGTAGAAACAAAGAAGGGAAGCTTTTCCATATTCACTTCCCTCTTTCCATACTCAGGCCTCTTCTCAGACTGAACTTCCTTCTTCAACCTTTTTGTAGTATCAGTTGCTGATAATGACCTAAAAACAGGAGTACACTTTAGTGAGGATGGCTGCTATTGATCAAAGTTGTATCACCCAGACCAACAGTTAAAAGATTTCTGACTTCCTCCCTTATCTATGGAACTTCTCTTTGTTCTTCGTCACCCCCATCCCTCTTCAGCTCTAAGTACATACTTGCGGTAGTCATTCCATTTTGTCCTCTCTGTTCTCTGGGTTCGGAGGTTGTTGATCCATATATTATGTTCTCATTCTAAACATCACAGTGTTCACTTTTCTTTGCATTCACTTTGTATTTAGTGTGGGCAATAGATTTTGCTGTAGCCTTCTAATTATTTCATTTGTGTTTATTTTGCATTGAAAACTGTCTGCAAGCTCTGCAATATCTTCTCCTATATAACCTTTCCAAGTGTTAATTTCCTCATTTGCAAACAGAAAAAAAAAGATACTAATACTTTTCTCTTAGAATTGTGTGGATTAAATGAGATGATGTATGAGTATGTAAGAACCCTTAACATGGTGTCCAGCACTTTGTAGGTGTTCAACAAATATTAGCTATTTCCTCTTCTTTTGCTGTTCTCCTTCATGCCTAAGACAAAATTTATCTACAAGTAAGCATTCAGAAAATTATTATGGGGTACATAATTATAACACCCATATGGATAGTACCTATTCTTCCCCAGTCTTGAGGTTTCTTTTTCTATTGAGGGATTTCTGTTAGTAGAACACCCTGGTTTCGTCTCCCTTGGGAAGGAGTGATATATTGGATAAGTTTGAGATGAAGAACTTTAGAATGGGGAAGAAAAGAAGCTTGTGATGAAGAACAGAATGAGGAAATAGCTCAGCCCCTTTTTGCTCTGTGTGTGTGTGTGCATGTGTAGCAGGGAGACATGGAAGATAAAAGGAGATTTGACTGCTTATAAGCACAGTCTGACCTGCTCCTTTATGCTGAAAGTTTTACAAGGGCAAGCTCCCACATGAGGGGGTCTTTGTTTTTTCAGCCTTATACATGCCTACTTCTGGGATTCAGTAATAAAGGGTTCATTGTTGCTGCACATGGAAGCCACATTCTTCAATATGAGATTGATCAAAAGTTAAAGTGGTATTTTTATCTACATATACTACTCTTTTGTGCTTCTCAATTGGATCTGAAATTGGGTATGAAAAATAGCTTTTTTCTTAAAAAAAACAACTTTTTTTTTTTTTTTTTTTTTGAGACAGAGTCTTGCCTTGTCACCCAGGCTGGAGTGCAGTGGCATGATCTCACCTTACTGCAACCTCTGCCTCCTGGGTTCAAGCGATTCTCCTGCCTCAGCCTCTCAAGTAGTTGGGATTACAGGTGCCCACCACCATGCCCAGCTAATTTTTTGTATCTTTGGTAGAGATAGGGTTTCACCATGTTGGCCAGGCTGGTCTCGAACTCCTGACCTTGTGATCCACCTGCCTTGGCCTCCCTAAGTTTTGGGATTACAGGCGTGAGCCATAGTGCCTGGCCAAGTCTTTCTAATATCTCTAACAATCTATTCTTCCAGTTTGTGTAATACAAAATTATATCAGTTCCACAGCATCCTGTTTCTCTTATCCTACTTTAAAAAGTCTCTTTCATATGAATTTGCAGGTCCAGTGGAATTCCAGGACCAGTGGAAGCCATCATTAATTTTTTTTTTTTGTAAATTATCCAAAGTGCTCTTTATTGCTTTGACTTCTCGATGAATCCTTTTCATTTGGTGTCTTTCTGAAAATAATAACTTGTTTTTGAGGTTTTGCTATTTTTGGTGCACTTCTGTTATATTGACCTGTTAGAATCACAATTGCTGTATTTTTCATCTCAATATTTATTTTATTTAAAAATTCTTTATGTAAAAATTCTCATCTTTATCTTCTTCAGAGGACAAGATTTCACTATGGAACATGGTTAGAGGCCAAAATTGCTAACCTCTGAGTGACTATAAAATACTTGAGCAGATTCTTTTATCATTTTCCTCCAATTCTGACTCTGAACCTGTGTGTAGGGTCACAGAGAGGAGGGAATGGGAAGGAGGTGATGATTAAAGAACAGGCAGAAAAGATGGGCTATAGGCTGCCAAATAGGCTTATGACGGGGATTGGTAGAGAAGTGTTCTCTGTGCTAAGATGCTTTTTCAGAGCCCATTGAGCCCTGGGACAATTGATGATGTTCATGTGACACTAGTGGGGAATGAGTCAACATCGGTTGTCGGAAGGAGGGAGTTATCAAGCACACAGATGTGTCAGTTCTGAGAGACAGACTGCATTCTGTGGCATTTTAATGGAGAGTAAGATTGCCAATGAGCCACCAACTACAGAGCTCTATGTTAAACTAAAGGAGAAACACCAGGGATTTCACTCTCTTCAGAGTGCTGGTGAGTTTAGTTTGAGAGCACTTCTCAGAACTGAGTTTGGGAAAATTTATCATTGACTCCAGAACAGCTGGAGTGGTTTGTATTGGGGGCTACTTTTTCTTTCAGAACCATTGTTCTGTCCATTGCTCATAGGATCCAACCACTGGGATAATAAGAGGTCAAAAGAATGCCAATTACAGGAACTCTTGGCCTATCCTACCTATATAGTGAGTTATCAGACTTTCACTTCACCAACCCTGCCCATAAAAAAACCAACAGAAGTGTATTCTCAGGGTCGTATTCATTTGTTAGCTAATTAACAATTTACTCGTTGAACTCATTTTGGACCCTTGGCATTGGGCCTGATGATGGAAATATAACAAATCCATAAGCTGTGGCTCCTGGTCTGCTTTTGAGGGAACTCTGAGGCTTCAGGGGAGGCAGAAATCTAAACAGCTAAGCCACAAGCTCATACGAATCAAGAACTAAAGGTTGTGGAAGCACAGAGGAGAGACCAATCTCTTACACAGCATGAAGACATAGGGGGTGCAGCTTTTCCAGGGGAAGGAGTGACCAGCAATGCGTGCCATTTCTAAAACGTGCCGATGCGTTGAGTATCACTGAAATTTGCACCACCTGTTTCATTGAGTTTTCTCACGCTGAGGGAACTTCATGGAACACATGGGTGTCAAGACAGTCAGTTGTGAGCAGAAATGATTTTAATATCTTACTGATCATGATAACATCTAAATAAGTGTGTCATAAGAAGATAGATGCCTGTGAAGGAATTGCCTGAAAAAAAAAGTGTGGTTGAACCAGATTATTGCAGTTGGCTGAAGGAATTTCATTTTTCAAACATATTTGTAAACCATGCAGAAGCTTATCTGGGTGACCTTCTGGCAAGTAGCAAAGGGTAATGCTAGCTCGGTGATGTCTGGGAGTGGTGAGGCTTGAGTTGTTTAGGGCCAGGAGGAGAAACAGAAGATATTTATTCTCCAGACACTTCTTATCAGATGCAGAGTTGGAAGTATCCTGATAAATCTGGCACTAGTTAAACATCCTCTGAATTATACACTCCCATGGGAAAAACCTACCCTTGAGAACTTGGTCTTTTTATTTGCTTTGAGAACCTCAGTTGCTAAACTATACAATTCCTGGAAGCATCTTGACAGCATGAATTGATTATGAAGACAGTGTTAGTAGCACTAAGGTTTCAGTGCATTAGGTCATTAGAGTTCTTCATCGTGAAAAGAATAGTTGGGACATTTGCTGAAAGGATGATGACATGAAAGAAACACCATTTCCCACCAAATCTGCAAAGGTTACCATGGCATTACCTGCAAGCAGCTTGCACAGTATAGCAGACTTTGGGCAGATCTTATTGTAGTCAGTGTTTCCAGAAGTAGCCACTGAGAATGGACATGACCTTTCAAAATGCTGCTTTATTTTTTGTGATTGTGAAAATGGCAAGTGGCTGGGCATGGTGACTAACACACATAATCTCAGCATTTTGGGAGGCTGAGGCAGGAGGATCACTCAAGGCCAGGAGTTTGACACCAGCCTGGCAACATAGTGAGACATCATTTCTACAAAAAAAGAAAAAAACATTTAAACGTTAGCTGGGTATGGTGGGATGCACCTGTAGTCCTAGCTACTTGGGAGGTGGAGGTGGGAGGATAGCTTGAGCCCAGGAGTCTGGGGCTGCAGTGAGCCATCATGGTGCCAGTGCACTCCAGCCTGGGTGATGGAGAGAGACTTTGTCTCTATTTAAAAAAAAAAAAAAAAAAGAAAGAAAGAAAGAAAAGAAAAAGAAAAAAAAGGTAAATTATTATAAACATGGAGGCCAGGGCATGGTTCTGTAATCAAAGTATTGAGTAGAAGGAAGAAAAACAATTTTACTAACCATATATATATGTATGAAATCATTTAATCCTCATAATATGAAATCATTTAATATGAAATCATTTAATCCTCACAATAACCAGTTAGACATCATTGCTCTCATTTTACTGAGAAGGAGGCTGAGGCGCCAAAAAGTTAATGAATTGAGTCAGGGCAGAAAGTGGAAAAGACACTGGACCAGATCTTAGAACCTAATACTTATTTCTTTGCAATGTGATATTGTGTAAGTTATTTAGCCTGTAACCTCTGTGTCTGATGTCTCAGTTTAATGATTGAAAAGATAATAATTCCAACAATAATATATTAGTGTACTACTTTATACTTTATGAATGTTTTTCGTATTTATTATCTCATTTGTTCTTCACCTAATGCCTGTGTAGTAGCTGGCATAGTTGACACAAAATAGTGGAAAGTGCTAGAGTCCTGGGTTCAAATCCTGGCTCTGCCTTCAGTCTGCCCTTTCAAGATTCAATCTCATTTTCACTGCAGTCGAGATAATAATGCCTATTTGCAGCGCTGTTGTGAGATCTGAAAGAGATAGATGCGGGTAAGCATGTTTAACAAATGGTAGCTCCTATTAAGGGCCCATTTGAGGGATGAGAAGAATAATACTTAGATAGTGCATGAGTTCCTCAAAGTTGCACACAACATACTAGACAGTGAGGTAAGGAGTTAGAAGCATAAGCTTTGGAGTTAGGTGGACTTGGGATTTAATTCTAGCTCCGTTTCTTCTTCTTCTTTTTTTTTTTTTTTTTGAGATGGAGTCTTGCTCATCGCCCAGGCTGGAGTGCAGTGGCGCGATCTCGGGTCACTGCAAGCTCCGCCTCCTGGGTTCACGCCATTCTCCTGCCTCAGCCTCCCGAGTAGCTGGGACTACAGGTGCCCGCCACCATGCCTGGCTAATTTTTTGTATTTTTAGTAGAGACAGGGTTTCACCGTGTTAGCCAGGATGGTCTTGATCTCTTGTCCTCGTGATCCGCCCGCCTTGGCCTCCCAAAGTGCTGGGATGACAGGCGTGAACCACCGCATCCGGCCCCTCTAGCTCCATTTCTTATAAGCTGTGTGATCTTGGGCAAGTTATTCAATCTGTCTGAAATTTAGTTTCCGCATATGTAAAATTATCTGTAAAATAATCATAGCTTCTTAAGTGGGTGAGTGGAGATGATAAAATAAAAAGCACCTAGCTAAATGCTGGTCTCTTTCCTTCTTTACGCTCCCTCCTTTCCTTTCTTCCTTCTGTCCTTTCATTTGTAATCTGGTACATGCCCAATACATGTTAGAAGATCAAATATAATCTTTTTTAGAGGAACCAGCTTGATGTTGTAAAAAGCTCACAGGCTTTGGAGTTGAATGTGTAATGGTTGAAGTTGAGGAGTCCTGAACTGACCCCTGTAGCTCAGTGATTTTGTGCGAGTCACCTCACCGTCCGTTAAACCGACTCACCTGTTAATGATCCTTACCTTAAAGGGCCACTCTAAAGAGTGCAGGAGGGAGATGATTTGGATGGTGCTTTGTGGTGTCATAGAGCTAGAGAAGTGTTATACGTATGAATATGGAATTTTGGGCATTAGGCAATAAATTAGAAGATGTTTTTGTGAGTGAGGGCAGCGGGCCTAGATACCAAAGTTTTTAGAACAAAAGGCAAGTTCTGTCTCAGGCAGAGCTGAGACAGGTGGTTCAACTCTCACCATGTTGCTGTCATTACTCATCTCATTAGCCCAGTCCTTCTCTGTGCCTGGTACTGCCCAGACTTACCAAAAGGAATCTGTAAGTCCATATGCATATGCATATTCCCAACCAATGAATTTAAAAAGTAGATTTTCTATCATTATTCTTCCCAAAGTTTTTGTTGTTAAAAAGAAGCCTAATGGCAGCGAAAGCTAGAAGCTACTTCACTTGAGTGGGGCAATTCTCTGGTGGCAAGGACTGGGTCTTACTTATCTTTGTATCCTAGTGCCTAGCACAGTATGTTACGAACTTAGTAGATATTCAAGAAATAGTGTGAATAAGTGAATGAATAAATGTGTTTTTTTTCATTGACTTAGCACTATGCCCAGTTCCTCCCTTTGGAAGCCTACGGAGTCCAGGTGTGGCCAACTTGACCTCTGGCTTCCTTTGCCTTTTCATGTGAGTTGATCTGTCTCTGGGCTTATAGAGCTTTTGTTTGAAGAGTATCCTGCTCCCTTGGAGTTGTTTGTCTGATAGACTTTTCTCCTCACAGGATGATGATATCACTTGAGAAATTCAGCTCTTAAAAATTCCATCTCGTCTAAACTAGGAAACAAGCTCATCTCAAGTCAAGCTGTATACCTGTTATTATATCTCAATAATATCCTGCCCTACTATCCCTTTTGTCTTTAGTGTTAAGAGAAAGAAGAAAAGCAACAACCCAAAATGACCTACATGAAACATCTCAAAAGTTTTCAGCACTTAACTTAGTTATTATCACCTCTCATGGGACAAAGCCTTAGGCAAAATGTGGGAAAATGGTCCCTTAAGTGGAAAAAATGAAGAAAGGGAAAAAAATGAGATCAGTGAAAATAAATACAGTACAAAGCTCCAAGTGATTCAGTTTTGTTAAAAGTAAAGTGATGATAGGTAGAGGGAGTGCTCTGATTGTGGGTTATTTTCTAAAACCCCAAACAAGGGATTTGGAAAGCTGAAAGGCAAATCTGTCTCTTAAACTTCCCCAGAGAGATCTTGCAGGGAGAGCTAATATCTGTAGCTATTTTGGGAAGGTCACCTATTAAACAAGAACCTTGTGTGCTGAATTCATGTGGGGCTAGCACTCAAGGTCGTGGACATCCATGAGTCAAAATGTTCCCGAATGTGGATTGTCTGCAGCCAGTTGGAATCTGGCGAAATTTCTTCAGGAATTGGAACACCATCCTTATCCCTACAGCCTCCACTGATGTCACAAAACTCTACAAAGGAGCCCTCCAATGGATCTCAAATCTTTCCATACATTTGAATGGCAGATCCATTTTATTCCAAGGAATGTTCTCAGGAGCAGAGATGTGTGGCCCAGATGCTCACATATTCTTTTCTGGGTTGGTGGTTGTGAAATGCACGGTGTGGTGGTAAAGGTCCAGGAGCCTGGCATTTCTTGAATTTGGAGTTGGGTCAGATGGTACGTGACCCAGTGTTCTGGGGACAGAATACTGGAACTTTGGTGGCATATAGCAGGTTAAAACATAGCTTGAGAATCAGATATTTCTCTCTCAGTTGCCTACTGGTTAAGTGGCAGAGGACAAGTTAAGTATTTTGGAACTTACCACCTTGTTTAAATAAGATGAGTATAATATTTAGATCACGAGATTATGTGATGATTAAATTACGCATGCAAAAAGTGTCCTGAGCTGAACTTGATCAGAGTAAGTAGTAGATGTTGCTATTGTTATTATTCTCCAGCTAGAGAGCTGGGAAGAGAAACAGGATCACATATAGGATGTGAGCAAGAGGATGTTCTTCTATTGCTTGTGTATTTTCTTTTTATGAGGAATCACTGAATTTGCGTTGTTGAAACATTGTCACAAATGGAGTTTGTAACATTATTACAAATAGAATAGCATTTTGTTACTCCTTGAAACATTGATGCAAATGGATTTAGGTTCCAAGGCAAACCCAGAATGTTGCTGAAATAATGTGCTTTAGCAACAAGATTTTGCATTTTCTCTTTCTTCTCGTTGCCAGTGTAAGCGATTTAATTTGTGTGAGCTGCTTTAGGAGATTTATCATACTGTTTTTATGGGTAAATCCATTCCCAGCTACAGACAACTGGCATATAACTTATTTGTGTGCTGGAGGCTTCCAGTGCTGTTTTAGGAGGATTTTAATTGTGTTGGAAATCAGTACTCATGACTCCTGGTGAATATTTTTATTTTTTTAATCCTGCAGGAAATTTCTAGTGCTTTGGCTAAGTGGCTGGGAGGGAATCTCAGCCTTTGGCCACAGCTACCTTTCCCTTTTCTTCTCTGTCTCCTTTTCCCTCTGGTTCCTCTCCCAGGATCCTGGGTATTTCTCTGGGCAAATGAGCCTGCTTGAATGACTTCCATGTGGGGCTACTGTTTTGATGCTGCCTTTAAAAATATGACAATTCAATAATTTTACTAAAGAAATATTTTTATAGTAAGCAGTTGGTTACTTAAGGTTAAAGTTATTTAACCAGTAACCTTAATCTAATTCATAGAGTAAGCCTATAACATTTCCCATTTCCACGACATCCTGTTTTCTCCTCATCCCTACCAGTAACAGGTATTATTGTTATTTTTAATTTTTTGTCAGTCTGTTACATTTTAAGTGTTATTTTCTTATCCTTCCTAATAAATTTATACCTATTTTCACATGTTTGATGGCTATTTAGAACTGTTCTTCTCTGGATTGTCTATATATCCTTTGCCTGTTTTCTATTAGTTTGTCTTCCTGACAATTTGGAAGAACTTTTTAAAAATAAATAAACTGTGGACATTAGCCTGAATGTGTTCTGTTTGGTGAACAAATAGTCTCTCTCTCTCTCTCTGAGTTTCCAGTCTTGTTAAAATGGCATCATCCAGCCTTATGCTGACTTAGATGACTTAGAATGGTTTTTCTTGCAAGATTGTGTTTTGCACATATGTTTAAGCCATTAATCCATATGAAATTCAGTTTTGTATGTTGTATAGAAGACCACTTTTATTTTCTTCTGGACATGTGGCCACTTATGGCAGCAGCATTAATTAAGTAATCCACATCTTCCATGCCTTCATTCTATTTTCACCTCTTATTTGTACTGGGATCTATTTCTGTATTTACTATTCTGTTGTTGTGATTAGCGTGTCTATTTCTACCATTATTAAATTGATCTGATTATATTGGTTTTATAGTGTGCTCTGTGTCTTGTTTTTCCTTCTTTTTCGTGTTCATTTTGGTTCTTCTTAGGCATTTGTAAATCTATATAAACTTTAATAGGTATCTAATTACAAAATAACCCCATCTGTTGAGATTCAAATTGGAATTGTATTACATTATATATTCATTTGGGGGAGATTAATTTTTTAATAACAATAAGTATTTTTACTCAAGAACCAATGTAAGGAGAAATACAAATTAAAAGTAAGAAGCTTACTTCTCTCTGTAAAAATAAGGGAAGAGACTTCTTCCCCATATTCCTTTTCTTTCAGATTTTCTTTATGAAATTCTCTTTTCAAAAGACAGTTAGATATATGAGTCTGGAATTCAAGTGAGAAGTCTGGGCTAGAGCTATAAAACTGGGAGTCATTGGCATATGCTATTTAAAGCCATAATATTGTTTGAGATCACTAATCAAGTGCAGATGAAGGAAAAAAGGGACCAATATTAAGATATTGGGGAATGACAAAGAATGGCTAGATTACTGAGGAAAATTAGGTGATTATAATTTCTTGGAACTAAGTGAAGAAAGTATGTATTTCAAAGAGGAGGGAATGATCAGCCATGCCAAAATGCTGCTTACAGGCAAAGTAAGTGGATGTTGGATTTAGGAACATGAAAGTCATTAGTGATCTTGACAAGAGGTCACCAGTGGAGCAGAGTGTTAGAGGTGAAAGCTTGATTAGGGTATGTTTAATGCAGACTTCGAGGATGACAATTAAATGTAATGTATGGTCCTCAATTGAATCCTGGATTAAAATGCCACCATCACTGTCATCATCACAGATACTATCATCATTATCACCATCACTGACAATAATAAAAAAATCTGTAAAGAACATTATTGGGACAAATAGAGAAATTTAAATAGGGACTATTAAATAATATTGTAGCAATGTTAAATTTTCTGACAGTGAGGACTGTATTGCAGTCCTATAGGAAAATATTTGTAGGATATACATACTTAAGCACTTAAGGAATGACATAATGTTTGTAATTGACTCTGAAATGGTTCCTCCAAAAGAATCTATATGTGTGTGTGCATATACTTCACACTTAAATACATATATATATGTGTATATAAAACATGTATTTGTATATGAAGACTAGAGAAATATCATGGAAATGTGGCAAAATTTTAATAATTAGTATATGGAGGTGGAGGGTACATGGATCTTCATTTTATTATTCTTATACTTTTTGGTGAGCTTGGCATTTTCTAAATAAAAAGTTGTAAATAGAAACATTGAGAATGGAAGAAGAGGAATTAGAAACAGTGCATATAATTTATGTTTTTATCTAGTGCACAAGTAAAGATATTAACTTTAGATGGGAGCACCAATTCCTCCTCTTCAGGAAAAGGCAGAAAAGTGGACTACATGAGTACAGATTTCAACAGATGCTGATAGATATGGTAGTGTGGGTCTATACCTTTTCTTACAAAAGTAACCTTTTGTATTTATTTTCTTTTGGTTGTTCAACTTTCTTAGTGAAGTGGGAAATAAGATCATCAACTGAACATAAGGATGGGTGAGGCTTAAGGAGAGAGAAGCGCTGAAGTGGGAAAGTGAAGGCACTACGGAAATGCAATTACTGATTAGCATTAAGGGGCCACCTGGGGTTCAACAACAAACAGACTTAAGGTAAGACCAGTCGGTGTAGCTGTGTGTTTTTCTTTAGTCAAATTCAGATACTCGGTTGAAGGTATAAAAGTTGAAGTGGATTTAGTCAGGGTTGTGGTTTCCCAAGAAAGAACAATACTAGAGAGGACAAGAACTGTTGAAGGTGTATGCAAGGACATGATTATGATCACTCATGGAGTAAAGCTGGGAGAGGGGTGAGGCCTGGTGAAAAAGTTGCATGATCAATGGATTGGAGATCCTGTTGAGGGAAAATGATAAAAGTTGGATACCAAGGAGAATTATCTGGAACGACAGGAGGTGGTGGTCAGAGAGTGGGAGATATGAAATGGCATTTACGGAGGGGTTAAAATTATTGCCAATAGTGAACTACTCTTGTTTTTCTGGAATATCTTCCTTACTCATAGTATACTATTCATTGGCTGGATTGCTAGAGTTCTATTTTATTTAGATATTTTGCATTTATATTTAAAAGTGAGATTATTCTTATTTCATTCTTTTTTTTTTGAGACGGAGTCTCGCTCCATCACCCAGGCTGGAGTGCAGTGGCATGATCTCTGCTCACTGCAAACTCTGCCTCCCGGGTTCACACCATTCTCCTGCCTCAGCCTCCCCAGTAGCTGGGACTACAGGTGCCCGCCACCACGTCCGCTAATTTTTTGTATTTTTAGTACAGACGGGGTTTCACCGTGTTAGCCAGGATGGTCTCAATCTCCTGACCTCGTGATTCGCCCGCCTCGGCCTCCCAAAGTGCTGGGATTATAGGCGTGAACCACTTCTCCCGGCCTATTCTTATTTGATTTTTATGTTCTGGCATTAGAGATATATTGGTCTTATAAAGTGAATTGGGAAGCTTTTGATAATTTCGGGAACAGGTAAAGCTTAGCTATTGACTTACCTGTCTTGTGCCCTTTTCCATAGTAGACTTAAATCACTTTCCAATTTATTTCAATAATTAGTTTATTCAAGTTTTCCATGTCTCTCAAAAATTATTTTGATATTACTACCAAGTCATTTCTTTCTTATGGGTTTCAAAACTTGTTGCCACAGGGTTGTATGAAATATTCTAGTTCTTTTTATCTCCTGAATCCATAATTTTATCCCTTTTCTTATTCCTAATTTTGTCTATTTGTGCTATAATCAGGTACACAATGGTATTATCTGTTTTACTTTTTTCCAAAAGTGACCTTTTGTATTTATTTTATATATCTACCAATTTTATTTTATTCTTCATTAATAAAATATTTTAGATTTATTAATTCCTTTCTCCTGTGTGTTTTTTCCTTTATTTTAATGATCTGTTAAATGAGTGAACTGACTGGGCACAGTGGGTCATGCCTGTAATCCCAGCACTTTGGGAGGCCAAGATGGGAGGATTTCTTGAGCCTAGAAGGAGCTTGAGGCCAGCAACATGCCAAGACATTGCCTTTCCAAAAAAACAAAACAAAAAAAAACTGTGAAGAAGGATTCTTTTTTTATATCTATTTTTAAATTACGAAGACATTTAAAACTGTGCATATAATTTTTGCTTAGTGTCAAAGAATTTGAAACAAACTCCTTTTCATTGCTCTTCAGATCGTTTGTGAATCAGATTGTCTCTTTAAGCATTGTCTAGATATTTGTGAATAAATTTTCAACTATTTAATATTTTTGGTACCAACTTTTTATTATTTGTAATTGTATTATATTATTATCAGAAAATATGGCTTATAAAATTTATAGCACATTTAGCCTGTGAGTTTTCTTTTGTGGCCAAGTACATAACTTGCTTTTTGTAAATGTTCCTTCAATATATGAAAGAAATATGTATTTGCTATTTAAGGGATGTAAATTTTTATTCTATCTGAAAATCAAGTATTATTTAATTTGCCTTTGACTTATTGTTTACTATATATAACAAATTATGTAATAAGTGTATTAAAATAGCTTCTTCTAATTGTATTTTAGTTGAATTCTTCTTTTATTTCTATTTTTATATGCTTTACATATTTAACTTATATTTTGTGACGTGTATAGGTTTATCACTATTTTATCTTCTTTGTAAGTTGTGCCTTTATTTACATAATGTTCTTATTCATTCTGTTTAGTATTCCTATCTTTAAATTCTACTTGTGTGACATTTTTCTTGCCACTTCTATTTTCTTTTTCTTGATATTTGCCTGATTTTTTTTGCCTTTTGCTTTATTGTCAACCATTCTTTATTATTTTTTAAAGTGTTTTTTATAAATAGAATATAGCTTTATTTTTGTATTTTAGCTTAACCTGTCAGCCTCTTTTCTTGGTTTGTTGTTGTTGTTTGTTTGTTTGTTTTTGAGACAGGGTCTCGTTCTGTCACCCAAGCTGGAGTGCAGTGACATGATCTCGGCTCACTGCAGCCTTGACTTTTTGGCCTCATGTGATCCTCCCACCTCGGCCTTACAGGCACATGCCCCCATGCTTGGCTAATTTTTTGTATTTTTTGTAGAAATAGGGTTTTACCATGTTGCACAGGCTGGTTTCAAACTCCTCTAGTCTCTATTTTTTAAACAGGAGAATTTAGTTATTTTCCATTGATTGTAAAGACTTATATACATGCCTTGTCCTCATACATCTTCCCTCCCTGGATGCTGGGCACTGTTAGATAGTTGTTCTACTTTGTGGACTCCTTGAGGATCAGGTCTGGTTGTAGTCATACTATGCTACAAATGGTTGCAATTCTACCAGCAGACAGGAGGCTCCTGGAATGTCCTTTCTTGTATTCTTTCAGCCTCAGGGATGCAGACTCACTCCATTCCTTTAGCTTCTCTCTAGATTTCTTTAGACCAACTCTCCAGGGAGAAATGCCAGCCCCAGTTTTTTCTGCTTAATTTTCTTCAGAGCCCAAAGTCTTATTTACACCTGGGTCATCATGGACTTCAGCAGCAGTTTGGCTCAAGAACTGTGTACAGACTGGAGTTAGGAGTGGAGAGGTTTTGAGGTGAGTTGAGGCTGTCATTTTCCGAATGTCTTCTAAGACCTGCCACTGATGCTTATAATGACCATTTTTTTCTTCAGTTTTGACATATATGGTTTACCACACAGTAGGGTTGTATTTTGAGAAAACACTCAGTAGTCTTCTCCTCTCTATATACTTTGGCTCATACTTAGACAAAGCACCTAACTGTAAATAGCCCAGTAGGGATACTGAGCATCAATAAAATAAGAAAGAGCAAGTGGTTTATTTTTATGGTCAAACTGCTTGGCATTAGTTTTTAGAAAACACTTTTCAAGTACTTTCTGCCCTCATACTCTTTAAACAAGTCAGAGGCTAAGGGGCACTGTCAGAATGTCCTACTTTGGCTTGGGAATTTCTTCTTTCTTTTTCTATATTTTCTAGGAGTCCCTAGTACTTCTACCATAAGCCTATCCATTCTGGGACTCTGACAATGATTCTTAACTGTGATTGTTACCAAGATCACTTATAGATTTTAAAAAGATACATATATCAGGGTTGCACTGGCTCTAACTTTGTGTCTTTGGAGCTCAAACTTTTTTTTTTTTTTTGGTAAAGGCTCTTAGGTGACTGATATGTTCCCAGGGAATTATCTTCTCATCGTTGCTATGCTCTTTCTCTTTCTTATTCCCCCTTTTCTTAAATACACCAAATCACTGACTTTCATTACTAGCACACTTCAAAGGCTTAAAGAGTTTTTCAAAAAGGCTGGACCTTTCTAATGTCAGACATGCATTGACTCTCCACAGCTACTGCGCTTAGCATTATGAATTTGCTCTCTAGGGTGTGGTCTCAGTTGTGTAAACAGATTGGCCTTCACTCCCTTGTATATACATGGCTGGAAGTGGGAACAAGCATGGACACTGAAAGTTTTGAGCAGTAAATGTCCCTTTAAGTCTATGTCAGATAGCTTCTATTTGTGCCTCTAGATCCATTCTCCACCCTTATCTCCTTGCCCTCTGTTCCAGGAAGCTGACCTGTGTGGACTATAGCAATAAGTTCCCTTTCTTGATGAGGCTGGGCCAACTGGGAGCCCTGGTAAGAGAGCAAGGTTGATATATTCAGTTCCCTTTTTCCTTCTTTGTGAGGACCTTGAGCTGGCTGTGGCCTCAGCTGAAGGTCACTATTCCTTTCAACGTGGCTTCCTCTATGTGGTATTTGTCTTCTGGGTTCCACCATTCTCTCCTTTCTCTTGCTTCTCTGACCTAGGAGTAGTAATGGCTATGTGGTTATCTTGCTCTTTCCTGTACCTGATCTATGTTTTTGGAAATAGCTCCATTGTAATTAAACCCTCTGCCTTGTCTTGGGTGTGTCATCTGGCTCCTGGTGGGATGCCAACTGACCCTCCCTATTCCCCATGATAACAGTGACCCTGATCTCCCTGCTGCTTGGTAGGAAGTTATAAAAATGGCAGGATGATCATTAGTCTTTTTAGCAGATTCTGTGGTGTGTTGCCCAGACTTCCTCTTTCAAGACTTAAATACTCATTCCTCCAGCTGCTAAGAGTGTTGGTGGCTGAGTTCCCTTCTGGAGATTGTTCTCCACTGAAGAGAACTGCCTCTACCAAGAATGCCTTTCCTGGGGCAGTCTGCATCTGGAGACTAGTCAAATGCAGTGTGGTGATCAAAGACATGGCTCCTTATGCCAATTTGGGATGACTGTGCAGGGCCGTTCCAGCTCCTTTGTTGTGACTGTCCGGCTTTTCCCTCTGCCCAGTCCTTCTTCCTTCACTCTCCTATAAGTGTTGATCCTGAGCATTCTAACCATTAAGTTTCCTGCACACAAACCCCTGAGTCAGAGACTGAATTCCCCAGGGAGTCCAGCCTATCATAGTCTTCAATCTGCAGCCCCACCCACCCCCAGCCCAGTCCCCCACAACTGTCTTCTTGATCTGTCTCCACCTGTCCTCATCACTTACCTATGGGAGCAGACCTGGAGGGTCTTCATTTTGAAGGCAGTTTCCAACACAAATGAAGGATACACATATGAGGGAAGTCTAATGAGAGTGATTCTAGGCATGAAAATATATGGAGAACTGGGTGTGGGGAATCCCCTAGGGTGTCTCAAACTTCAAGATACATAATTAAATTCCTAGAACCAGGGTGGAGAGAGGAAAGGGGACTAGGAACAACAAAGTAAATACACAGAAAAGTAGAAAGAGATGGTGGCTAAATGGGCTATTTGAAGGTTTGTTTTAAATTAAATGTTATTATGATTTTTAGAGATGAGTCTGTTTCCCAGGCTAGAATGCAGTGGCTATTCACAGGCACGATAATAGCACACTATAGCCTCCAACCGGCCTCAAGTGATTTTTCCCGCATTGGCCTCCCAAGTAGCTGGGACTACAGGCATGTACCACCATGCCCAGCTTTGGGGGATTGCTTTTGAAGGATAAACTGTCCCAAGATGGATTCAAGATGTTAAACTAAATAAAGCTGTGTACGCTGTCCCATCACCTGCTAAGGTCTGTCTAATCCAGATTTGTAGGCCTGCCCTCTGCAGTAAATGAGACATAGGAATGGCAAGGGTAAATTCTGTTTTCATATTGGAAATGTAGCCTCTTCCTGGAGGGTGAATTCTGAAAAACAAAGCTGTTTTTCCTTAAAGAGCTTATGGAAACTTCTTTGAGGAAATCATACATTTTGCCATTTTAAAATATTGAGCAGAAAAAAGAGTACACATTTTTAATTTTAAAAGGGCCCAGAACAGAGCCAAAAAGGAGCCTGTGATCCAACCCTGCACTGGTTTGGCTGGTTATGAGCAAACCACCAATTTGTCACCAAAGGCAGATGGGTAGCATTGGACTCTTCTAGCCTGCTGGCTATTTCTGGGAAGGCAGACAGAGCCCCTATTCACTGCCTGCTTGGGAAAGCTTTGAAATCCTCCCCCACAGATATAATCCTCCTTGAGATCCTTCTGATGAGCTTGCCTCCCACCCAGGAGAATAAATTTTGGTCTAAAGGTGATTAAAGCCACAGTGTGGGCTTGATTAAGAAGAACGTCTATTTTATTACCAGTCAGATTTAATAAAAGGCAGTATGCTCTGATTAATAACTTGCAAAACACAAAGTGTTGTTGAAAGCTAGAAGGGAAAGGTTAAGACCACTTCCCGAAAGTGCTTGGAAAGAACATTGAATATATTTCCCCTATTCAATTGCCCTTTTATACTGAATCTGATTGCTGGACCTTATACACTCTAAATACTACAAAACATACTCGACTTGCTTGACAGTAATTTAGTAGGGTTTGGGATTATTTTCTTAACTAATTTCCATAGCAGGAATCCAGTACCCTCAAGTATAGACAATGGGTTGATAAGGCTTTATCTTTAAACTTTCTATGGCCTCATTATTTGTCATTTACTTGATTTAATTTTTGTAGTCATATATTTTTACTATATTGCTTTCGGTTTCAAAATGTTAATCTTTTCTCAAACATACTCATTATTGACAAATAACATTGTTTACATTGATAATTAAATAATGATCTGTTTAATGTTCATCTTCCATACCAGACTATAAGCTCCAATGATTGATTTGTTCTTATTTCACAACATAGTGCCAGCATATAATATGCATTATAAAAATAGTTTTGAATAATAGAATGTATTTATATAAGCATTCTAATTTACAAAATGTTTTCACATACATTTTCTTATTTTGATTCTTACAAAGTACTGTTTTGTATAGTTTTGTTATCAGAAAGGGGTCCCGATTCAGACTTCAAGAGAGGGTTCTTGGATCTCATGCAAGAAAGAAGTTGGGGTGAGTCCATACAGTAAAGTGAAAGCAAGTTTATTAAGAAAGTAAAGGAATAAAGAATGGCTATGCCATAGGCAGAGCAGTGTCATGGGCTGCTCAACTAAGGATACATATAGTTATTTCTTGATTATATGCTAAACAAGGGGTGGATTATTCATGAGTTTCTTGGAAAAGGGTGGGCAATTCCTGGAACTGAGGGTTCCTCCCCTTTTTAGATCATATAGGGTAATTTCTTGATGTTACCATGGCACTTGTAAACTGTCATGGTGCGGGTGGTAGTGTCTTTTAGCATGCTAATGCATTTTAATTAGCGTATAATGAGCAGTGAGGATGACCAGAGGTCACTGTTGTCATCATCTTTGTTTTGGTGGGTTTTGGTCAGCTTCTTTACCACATGCTGTTTTATTACCTACGTCTTTGTGACCTGTATCTTGTGCCAACCTCCTATCTCATCCTGTGACTTAGAATGCCCTAACCTACTGGGAATACAGCCCAGTAGGTCTCAGCCTTATTTTACCCAGTCTCTATTCAAGATGGAGTTGCTCAGGTTCGAACGCCTCTGACAGTTTGGGTAGATATTGCCATATGAATTTCACCAGCGGGGCTGAAACTTAGATTAAGTGCTGTACTTATGATTAAGTGGTGTACTTATGGTCACAGGGCTACTAAGCAGTAAAGCAGTGGTTCTCAAAGTGTGATTCCTGGACAAGTAGCATTAGCATCACCTGGGAACTTGCTAGAAATGTCAGTTCTCAGGCTGCCTTCCAACATGAGACATACTGAATCAGAAACTTTCTGGGTCTGGGTCCAGCAGTTTGTGTTTTAAAAATTGCTCCTCATGATTGTGATGCATACACACAGTACATGTTGTGGTTTGAGAATCACTGGTGTAAAGGAAGAACTTTCACTATACTTCTTCAACAAACAAACAAACAAAAAAACCCCAAACTAAAAGCATCTTACTTTGACACTATGTCTTCTTAATCCAAAATTATATTATCTTTGCCCTATCATTTTGGCTCCCTAATATTATTTAAACATAAAAAGTTTCTGAAATTGAGGCAATAATTAATAGCCTACAAACCAAAAAAAGTCCAGGACCAGACGGATTCACAGCTGAATTCTACCAGAGGTACAAAGAGGAGCTGGTACCATTCCTTCTGAAACTATTTCAATGAATAGGAAAAGAGGGAATCCTCCCTAACTCATTTTATGAGGCTAGCATCATCCTGATACCAAAGCCTGGTAGAGACACAACAAAAAAAGAGAATTTTAGGCCAATATCCCTGATGAACGTCTATGCGAAAATCCTCAATAAAATACTGGCAAACCGAATCCAGCAGCACATCAAAAAGCCTATCCACCATGGTCAAGTCCGCTTCATCCCTGGGATACAAGGCTGGTTCAACATATGAAAATCAATAAACGTAATCCATCACGTAAACAGAACCAATGACAAAAACCACATGATTATCTCAATAGACGCAGAAAAGGCCTTTGACAAAATTTAACAGCTCTTCATGCTAAAAACTCTCAATAAACTAGGTATTGATGGAACGTATCCCAAAATAATAAGAGCTATTTATGACAAACCCGGTATGTGCCCAATATCATACTGAATGGGCAAAAACTGGAAGCATTCCCTTTGAAAACCGGCACAAGACCAGGATGCCCTCTCTCACCACTCCTATTCAACATAGTGTTGGAAGTTCTGGCTAGGGCAATCAGGCAAGAGAAAGAAATAAAGGATATTCAATTAGGAAAGGAGGAAGTCAAATTGTCTCTGTTTGCAGATGACATGATTGTATATTTAAAAAATCCCATTGTCTTAGCCCAAAATCTCCTTAAGCTGATAAGCAACTTCAGCAAAGTCTCAGGATACAAAATCATGTGCAAAAATCACAAGCATTCCTATACACCAATAATAGACAGAGAGCCAAATCATGAGTGAACTCCCATCCTCAATTGCTTAAAAGAGAATAAAATACCCAGGAATCCAACTTACAAGGGATGTGACGGACCCCTTCAAGAAGAACTACAAACCACTGCTCAATGAAATAAAAGAGGACACAAATAAATGAAAGAACATTCCATGCTCATGGGTAGGAAGAATCAATATCATGAAAATGGCCATACTGCCCAAAGTAATTTATAATTCAATGCTATCCCCATCAAGTGACCACTGACTTTCTTCACAGAATTGGAAAAAACTACTTTAAAGTTCATATGGAATCAAAAAGAGCCTGCATTGCCAAGACAATCCTAAGCCAAAAGAACAAAGCTGGAGGCATCACACTACCTGACTTCAAACTATACTACAAGGCTACAGTAACCAAAACAGCATGGTACTGGCACCAAAACAGAGATATAGACCAATGAAACAGAACAGAGGCCTCAGAAATAATGTCACACATCTACAACTATCTGATCTTTGAGAAACCTGAGAAAAACAAGCAATGGGGAAAGGATTCCCTATTTAATAAATGGTGCTGGGAAAACTGGCTAGGCATATGTAGAAAGCTGAAACTGGATCCCTTCCTTACACCTTATACAAAAATTAACTCAAGGTGGATTAAAGATTTAAATGTAAGAATAACACCGTAAAAACCTTAGAAGAAAACCTGGGCAATACCATTCAGGACATAGGCATGGGCAAAGACTTCATGACTGAAACACCAAAAGCAATGGCAACAAAAGCCAAAATAGACAAATGCAATCTAATTAAACTAAAGATCTTCTGCACAGCAAAAGAAACTATCATCAGAGTGAACAGGCAACCTACAGAATGGGAGAACATTTTTGCAATCTACTGATCTGACAAAGGGCTAATATCCAGAATCTACAAAAAAGTTAAACAAATTTACAAGAAAAAAACAAACAACCTCATCAAAAATTGGGCAAAGGATATGAACAGACACTTCCCAAAAGAAGACATTTATGCAGCCAACAGACATATGCAAAAATGCTCATCATCACTGGTCATTAGAGAAATGCAAATCAAAACCACAATGAAATACTATGTCATGCCAGTTAGAATGGTGATCATGAAAAAGGAAACAACAGATGCTGGACAGGATGTGGAGAAATAGGAACACTTTTACACTGTTTGTGGGAGTGTAAATTAGTTCAACCATTGTGGAATACAGTGTGGTGATTCCTCAAGGATCTAGAACTAGAAATACCATTTGACCCAGCCATCCCATTACTGGGTATATACCCAAAGGATTATAAATCATGCTGCTGTAGAGACACACGCACACATATGTTTATTGTGGCACTATTCATGATAGCAAAGACTTGGAACCAACCCAAATGTCCACCAGTGATAGACTGGATAAAGAAAATGTGGCATATATACACCATGGAATACTATGCAGCCATAAAAAAGGATAAGTTCATGTCCTTTGCAGGGACATGGATGAAGCTGGAAACCATCATTCTAAGCAAACTATCACAAGGACAGAAAACCAAACATTGCATGTTCTCACTCATAGGTGGGAGTTGAACAATGAGAACACATGGACACAGGGTGGGGAACATCACACACCGGGGCCTGTCAGGGAGTGGGAGACTGGGGGAAGGATAGCATTAGGAGAAATACCTAATGTAAATGACGAGTTGATGGATGGAGCAAACCAACATGGCACATGTATACCTATGTAACAAATCTGCACGTTGTGCACATGTACCCTAGAAGTTAAAGTATAATAAAAAATAAGTAAATAAAAATAACAAAAAGAATAGCTTTTCCTACTTGCTTGTGGTTTCCATTCACATGCAATATCTCTTTCTGTCCCTTCACTTTCTGCCTATTTGTGTCTTTATGGGTGAGGTGAGTCTCTTGTAGGCAGAATATGGTTGGGTGTTGTTTTTAATCCACTCAGTCAGTCTGTATCTTTTAAATGAAGAATTTAATCCATTTATATTCATGGTCATTATTGAGAGGTGAGGTCAATTTTACTATTTTCTGGCTGCTTTGTGTGTTCTTTGTTCCTTAGTGTCTTTTATTTATTTTTTTGCAGTTGTATAGTTTTCTGTAGTAATAAGGATCGGTTCCTTTGTCTTTCTCCTTTGATATAGGCTCTACCAGTGAGCTTTATGGTTTTGCATGTTTTCATGATGGTAGTTTTTATCTTTTCACTTCAGATGTAAGAATCCCTTGAACATTTTTTTTTAAAGGCCTGTCTGGTGGTGATTAATTCCTTCAGTTTTTGCTTGTCTATGAAAGATTTTATTTACCTTCATTTCTGAAGAATTGCTTTGCTGGGTATAATATTCTTGGTTGACAGTTTTTTTTTGTTGTTTTCCTTCAGGACTTTGAATATAACATCCCATTGTCTCCTGGCCTGTAGGATTTCTGCTGAGATATTTGTTGTTAATCTAATGAGGATTGCCTTGTATGTGACTTGATGCTTTTCTCTTCCTGCTTTTAGAATGTTTTCTTTGTCCTTGCCTTTTGACAATTTGACTATAATGTACCCCAGATAAAAACAATTTGGGTTAAATCTACTTTGTGGGGGGGATTCTTTGAGCTACCCAGACATGGATGTCCATCTCTCTCCCAAGACTTGGGAAATTTTCTGCTATTATTTTAATAATTATATTTTCCTCACCTTTGTCTTCTTTACTCCTTCTGGAACACTGATAATACAAATAGTTGTTTGCTTAATGGTACATCATATATCTTGTTGCCTTTCTTCCTTCCTTCCTTTCTTCTTTTCTTTTCTTTCTCTTCTCATGTTATTTCACAAGACCCATCTTCAAGTTCAGAAATTCTTTTTTCTGCTTGGTTACTGTGCCTTTGAAGCTCTAGATTGTATTTTTAATTTTATTTATTGAATTCCTCATCTCTAGGATTTCTGTTTGGTTCTTTTTAATGTTAACTATCTCTTTGTTAAATTTCTTATTCAAATAATCATTTGTTTTCCTGATTTTGTGGAATTATTTATATATATTCACTTGTATCTCACTGAATTTCTGTAAGATTATTCTTTCAAATTTTTTTTGGCATTTTATGTATTTCCTTATGATTGGGATCTGTTACTGGAGAATTACTGTCTTCCTTTGGAGGTGACATGCTTTCTTGCTTTTTTATGGTTGATGCATTCATACATGGATTTCTATGCATCTGGTGGGAAATTTGCCTCTTCCAACTTTATGGTGTAGGTTTCATAGGGAAAACCTTATTCCTATGAATGAGGCTTGCATTGTCAGTTTGACTGGTATATGTTGGCTTTGGTTTTAGGTGGACATAGTTTTGTAGTGTCTGTGTAGTTTCTTCAGCTGTAATCCACACTAGTGGCATTTGGGAGTTTCTTAGTGGCCTAGGCTGGAAGAGTATGTGGTGATAGTGGTTTAGCTTTGCCAGGAGTAGGCTTGCTGAGCTGTTTCTCAGATTGGGGGCACATATGTGCACATCATGGGGTAGCCAACTTGGAGTCTAGCTGACTGTAGTTGGGGACATAGGGTTGTTACTCTGGCTATGAGCAACTGCCTTGGGGATGCCTGCTCAGGGGGAGCCTGCAGGGCTTTTCCTCAGGCCTGTTATATAGTTGCATGGCTGTTCAGCTGGCCTGTGGGTGTGTCTATTGGGTTTGAACCACTGGCCTGTTTGTCAGTCCCAGGACACAGCTGCATGGCTGCTTAGTTGGCCTGGAAACGTGTTTGCCAGGAGTGGCTTACAAGACTATTTCTCAGGCCCAGGACATGGTCACATGACTTCTTCACTGGTCTGGGTTTGTTTCTGCTGGGGTGGCCCATGGGGCTATTTCTTGGGCCTGGGATGCAGGCAAAGGACTGCTCAGCTGATCTGAGGTGTGTCTGCCATGGGTAGCCCATGGGCTGTTTTTCTTATTTATTTATGTATTTATGTATTTATGTATTTATTTATTTGAGACAGAGTCTCCCTCTGTCACCTAGGCTAGAGTGCAGTGGCGCAAACTCAGCTCACTGCAAACTCTGCCTCCTCGGTTCAAGCGATTTTCCTGCCTCGGCTCCGCAAGTAGCTGGGATTACAGGCGCGCACCACCACACCCAGCTAATTTTTCTATTTTTAGTAGAGACAGGGCTTCACCATGTTGGCCAGGATGTCTTGATCTCTTGACCTCGTGGTCTGCTCCCCTTGGCCTCTCAAAGTGCTGGGATTACAGGCGTGAGCCACCGCACCTCTCCAGGCTGTTATTCAAGTCCAAGGTGGGGGCTCTTGGTTGGTTGGTTGGCCTGGAGGCATGTCTGTCAGGGATGGGCTGTGGGGCTGTTCTCAGGCCCTTACTGGGGTTTCGGGGCCATTGGAAAGGCCAGGGATGTGTCTGCAGGGGGTGCTGTGGGGCTATTTCTTAGGTCCTGAGCATGGGTATGTAGCTACTCCACTGGCCCAGGAGCATATCACCTTCTTGGACGGTCTAGGGCCTCTCCTGCTTGTGGGAGGGCGCAGCAATTGGGCTGGCTCACAAATGGATTTCCTGGGCAGTGCTGACAAACTGTTCCTTCGCCTGGAAGTGCAGGTGGTGGGGGTTGATTTTCCTGCTGTTCAGAACTAGAGTGATAGCCAATCCTGGGCCCAAGTTCTGCACAGCTAAGGTTGCATTATTCAGCCACCTGTGTGGGCTTGGCACAATGAAGATAAATCCTTAGAGCTGGAGAGGTGCAATGACTACTGGTTCCCCAGAGCAGGGTACACTCCAGAGGTGTGTGTAAGCTGCCGTAGTACAGCACCATCTTTTTCCAAGATGGTGGTGTACTACAGCAGCTTAGCTCACAGGAGTTGGGGGATGGAAATGTACACCTTGTGCTCCTAATCCAGGACAATGCAGCCACGTGAATTCCTGGTAGCTCTCCAAACTGGACTCAGTGAGTGTAAGGACTGTTGGTTCATCCATCGTAAGGACTGTAGGCATGAAGTTTGGTGGCAGTGGAGGCTGGTGGAGATTTTTTGATTACCTTTTCTCTGTAACTGGATGTCCCTCCTGACTCTTGGCAGATCTGATCCCAGCAGGGGAGATGGGGCTGTAGAGGTCAGGTGCCTCCACGCTGTCCTCCTGGATTTCTAGTTGCCATAGGTGCATCTGCACTCCCCTGCTGTACTCCAGTGCTCTCCCTTGAACACTCCTGTCAAATCTTAGCTGTTTATTCATTGCTTTGGTCCTTTCTTACTAAGACCTCCTTTTGACCCATGGATTATTTAGAAGTATGTTGTTTACTTTCCAAGTGCTAGGAGATTTTCTTCTTTGTTTGTTGATTTCTAGCTTGATTCCACTATGGTCAGAGGACACACTGTATAATTTTAAATCTTTTAAATTTGTTTTTTAATAACCCCAAATATGGTCTTGTACACTTAAAAAATGTGAATTCTTCTGTTGTTGGATGGATTGTCTTATAAATGTTAAATTTTGTTGGTTGATGGTGCATTCGTCTGCTTGGGCTGCCATAACAGAATACCACAGACTAGGTGGCTTAAACAACAGATGTTTATTTTCTCACAGTTCTGGATGCTGGAAATCCAAGATCAAAGTGCTGGCATGTTTGGTGTCTCTTGATGCCTCTTTCTTTGGCTTGCAGGTGGCTGCCTCATTTCTGTGTCCTGGATTGGGAAAAACCCTTTCCAAATGTGTTTTTTCTCTACTCTCACACCACAGCATTCATCAAAATAGAAGAAGACTTCTGAAACCAGATGTGTGTGGGTTTTTCTCCACACACCAAGCAGTGGACACCAATTCAGTCCTGACACAATCTACTCAGAGATAGTGTCAGATTCCACACATTGGGGACTCAGTCCCCAAGACTGCCACCCATACCCACAGATACCAGTTGCAAGTCTGGGCCTCCAGAAGTTCTGGCCAACTGGCTTCAAGTTGGGGTTCTCGTGACCCACTCTGAGTTTAATTAATTTGCCAAAGTGGCTCACAACTCAGGGAAACACTTTTGTTTACTAGTTTATTACAAAGGATATTACAAAGGATACAGATGAAGAGATGCATAGAGTGACATATGGTGGAAAGGGCACAGAGCTTCCCTGTCCTCCATGGGTATGCTACCCTCCAGGAACCGCCATATGTTCAGCTATCCAGAAGTTTTCTCAACCCAGGCCTCTTGGGTTTTTATGGAAGCCTTCCTTCTCCCAGGGTATAAGGTGGGACCCACACAGGGGAGGGTCTTAAGACCCACAATCAGAAAGGTAGGGGAAGATTGCAGTCCTACCTTGGGGCAGGTGAAAGGAAGGCAGGCAAGAAGTTCCATTTCCTGAGGCCTGCCTCTGAAGCCTAGCACACCCAACATTACAACAAAAGACAGTAACAAGGGATATGGGAGTTATGAGCCAGGACCCATGGATGAAAACATATAAAAAGCCTACATACATATATATGTTTCCTATATATCATAATGCCACACACACACACACACACACACATATATGTTTCCTATATATCTAATATCACGGTCCTCACATGGCCTGTTTTGTGTGCACACACATCCCTGGTGTGTGTCTCACTCTGTATATCCTAATCTCTCCTTATAAGGACACCAATCAGATTGGATTAAGGCCCACCTTAACAGCCTCTTTTCAATTAACTCTTTAAAAAACCAATATCCAAATATAGTCACATTCTAAGGTTCTGGAGGTTAAGCCTTCAAAATACAAATTTTTGGGAAACACAATTCCATCCATAATAGATGGTTTTGTTGAATTCTTATGTAGTTTTGCTGATTTTCTGTCAATTGTTGAGAAGATGGTGCTGAAACTTTCAACTGTAACTTTATGTGAACTTATCTTTTTCTCCTTTCAATTCCATCAGTTTTCGCATCCCATATTTTCCAGCTTCATTGTTTGTTGCATGCACATTTAAGATTGCTGTACCTTCTTGGTTCACTGACCCTTTTCTAATATATTATATCCTGCTCTATCTATGGTAGTTTTCTTTGTTTGGAAATCTACTATCTGATATTAATGTAGTCACTCCTGCTTTGATTAATGTTTGAATGATGTACAGTAATCTCTCTTTATCCATGAGTTGGTATTCATGAGCAACCATGGCCTGAAAACATTAAGATATTTTGAGAAAGGGAGAGAGAGAACACACACATACAACTTTTACTGCAGTATATTGTTACGATTGCTCTATTGCATTATTAGTTAATATTGTTAATTTCTTATTGTGCCTAATTTATAAATTAAACTTTATCATAGGTATGTATGTATGTATAGGAAAAAACATAGTATATATGGGCTTCAGTACTATCCATGGTTTCAGGCATCCACTGTTGATTCCTATGTATAGAAAGTATAACCTATGGATAAGAAGGAAGTATTATATCTTTTTCCACCCTTTTACTTTCAACCTGCCTATGTCACATATTTGTGGTATTTTTTTTTTGTAGATGGCACATAGTTGGGTTAAGTTCTTTAATCCACTTTGACAATGACTGTCTTTTATTTTTAATTGGCATATATAGACCAATTTATATTTGATGTAACTATTGATATATTAGGGCTAAAATATGCCTTTTTATTTTTTGTTTTCTGTTTGTTCACTTTATTGATTTATTATCTTTATAGATTTAGGGGGTACAAGTGCAGTTTTGTTACATGGATATATTGCATAATGATGAAGTCTGGGCTTTTAGTGCAGCCATCAACAAAACAGTGTACATTGTACCCATTACATCATTTTTCATCCTTCAGCCTTCTCCCACCGTCCCACCCCTCCAAGTCTCCAGTGTCTATTATTCCACTCTCTATGCTCATGTGTACACATTACTTAGCTCCCACCTATAAGTGAGAACATATGGCATTTAACTTTCTGTTTCTGAGTTATTTCACTTCAGATAATGGCTTCCAGTTCCGTCATGTATAATGCCGAGATAAACATATGAGTGCCAGTATCTTTTTGATATGATGGAATATCTACCCTTCTCTTTGGGTAGATATTCATAGGAGGATTGTTGGGTTGAATATTAGTTCTGTTTTTAGTTCTTTGAGAAATCTCAATATTGTTTTTTATAGAGGGTGTATCAATTCACCTTCCCACCAACAGTGTATAAGCATTCCCTTTTCTCCACATCCTCGCCAACATCTGTTATTTTTTGCCTTTTTAATAAGAGCCATTCTGATTGGTGAAAGATGATATCTCATTGTGGTTTTCATTTGCGTTTCTCTGATGATTAGTGATGTTGAACATCTTTTCATATGCTTGTTGGCCATTTGTATATCTTCTTTTGAAAAATGTCTGTTCATGTCTTTTGCCTACTTTTTAATGAGATTATTGGTATTTTTTGTTGTTGTTGAGACGTCTGAGTTCCTTGTAGATTCTGAATATTAGTCCTTTGTCAGATGTATAGTTTGCAAATATTTTCTCTCATTCTGAAGGTTGTTTGTTCGCTCTGTTGATAATTTATTTTGCTGTGCAGAAGCTTTTTAGTTCAAGTCCCGTTTGCCTATTTTTGTTTTTGTTGCATTTGTTTTTCAGATCTTAGTCATAAATTATTTGCCTAGGCCAATGGCCAGGTTTTCTTCTAGCATTTTCATAGTTTCAGGTCTCACAATTATGTTCACTTTATTTTTTGCTTTTCTATAATCTTTTTTCCTTGACTTCCTGTGAATTACTAGAACATATTTTTTAGAATCTCATTTTGATTTATCTATAGTGATCTTAAGTGTATTACTTTGTATAAATATTCAAATGGTTTCTCTGGGTATTACATTATATATACATTACTTATCAGAGTCTAATAGTGCCATTAGTTTACCATTTCAAGTGAAGTACGGAGACTTTACCTCTCTTTACATCCCTTTACCCTCTTCTCTTTATAACTTAATTATGTAAAGAATTTTCTTTATATACATTTAGAATAACATAAGATAGTGTTATAATTATTGCTTCAACAGTCAAATGTAATTTAGAAAAGTCAAGAGCAGAAGAAAAGCTGAATGAACTTACTCATATTTTTATATGCCTCATTTCTTAATTCCTTCTTATATTCCAAAATTCTTTATTTTATTGTTTATTTTCTGTTTAAAAACTTTGGTTAGCCTTCCTTTTAGGGTATATCTGCTGGCAATAGTTTCTCTTGGTTTTACTTTATCTGAGAATGTCATTATTCCTCCTTCATTCCCGAAGGATATTTTCACTGGGTATTGACAGTTATTTTCTTTCAACATTTAAAAAACATTGTGCCACTTTTTTCTGGTCTCCATGATTTCTAATCAAAAATCTATTGTCTTAGAATTGTCTTCCCCCTATTGCTCAGGTGTAGTTTTTCTCTGACTATGTTCAAGATTTTCTTCTTTGTCTTTATATTTGGAAGTTTAATTATGATGTGTTTTGATATTGATTTGGTTGGATTTATTCTGTTTGGCCTTCCAAGAACCCATAGGTTTATGTCTCTTCCCAAATTAGGGAAGTTTTTGGCCATTATTTCTTCGAGTACTTTCTTTAGACCTGCCCTCTTTCTCTTTTCTTTTTAGGACTTCAATGACAGATTAGATCTTTTGTTACAGCCTCACAGGCCCCCAAGGCTCTATTTATTTTTTAAAAAATTCTATTTTCTCTGTTGTTAAGATCGAATAATTTCCATTGGTCTACCTTCTAGCTCAAAGATTCTTTCCTCTGTTTCTTCTGTGCTGTTATTGAGTTCATCTATTGAGTTTTTATTTTGCTTATTGTATTCTGGAATTCTAAAATTTCCATTTAGTTCTTCATTATGTCTTCTATTGCTTTGCTGATACTTTTATAGATTTGGCTAATTTTACTTTTTCATTTTTTTCAAACATCTTCATAATTGATCATTGTAGCACTTTCATCATGGCTGCTTTAAAATCTTTGTCGGAAAAGTCTAGCATCTCTACCATGTCAGTTTTGGCATTTATTGATTGTCTTTTATTAAACTCAGTTTGAGATTTTCCTGGTTCTTGGTGTGGTGAGTGATTTTTTTTTTTTTTTTTTTTTACTGAGATCTGGATAGTTTTGTGTTATGTTGTGAGACTAGATATTACTCAAACCTTCAGTTTTAATTGGCTTTCTCTGTAGCACACTGCAATAATTTGTGGGGAGTGTTACCTCATTATTGTCAGGTGGAGGTAGAAGTACAGATTCCCATTTGGCCTTTGTTGACATCTAAAGTAGGGAAGTTCCTCGTTATTGCTGGCTGGGCTGGGAGGTCCATCTCTCCACATAATCCCCACTGACACCATTGGAAGGGACCCTGTAACTGGCTGGAAGAGATGTAAATGCTGTCTCCATACTTGGCTTTCTTTAATGTTACCTTAGCAGAGTATTGGGTGTTTCACCATAGCCTCAGAAGGGAGGAAATCTGGGCTCTCCACTTGACCTTTTCTGGCACAGACATGGTGGGGCCACCATTTTTCCTGTGGTGTTTGGCTGGAGTAATACGATTATTGTCTAAATTTTTTTTTTTTTTTGCTGGGCTTTCTCTTTCTTGATCCTTTGGCTAGAGGGTGGAGGATTTGTTGGAGCTCTTTTTGTCTGTACCTGTTTTCATTTCTGGGTTACCAGCTTCTTACAGCTCCAAGTCTGGTATACAGGAGGTTAAAAAGAGAACCAGGTAACTCACCACTGTGTTTCCTCACATCATGAAGTCCCTAGGTGGTCTGCCTTCTCTCCTCCATTTTTTCTTATGTTTATTTTACATATACTGTACAGGTCTTTTAGTTGTACTTAGTGGGAGAAACAGGGAAAGTACATCTACTCAAAGTTCCTGAAAGGAGAAGTCATCTAACTATGTTTCTTGATACAGTTCTTTTCCTAAAAGAGAGAAGTAGGTTTTTATTTTCAGATACAATGTATTTTTAAAAGAAAGTATGCCTAAATGGAAGTGTATTCCATGTAATGTTCCCAGTGCTTTGACTGTAATATTTGTGCAACGTAAATATGTCAGGATTTTAAAAGTTGCCTTGTGGATCTGGTTGGATTTAAAAGTCGACATTTTGCCTTGGTTCTCGGATTTCCTTTTTATGCCTATAAAGCATTTACATCATTTAGTCAGTTAGCCAGGAGTACCTATTGCCAATAGGCCTCCAATCTCAAGTAATTCTGGGTGGGAAGTATCCAGGAAGATGTTTATATTTGTTCATGGAAAATAGATAAGCTTTCTGATCAACTGATATAGAGTCGGATAATAGAATAGCTGGGACTTCTGTTGGGCCTTGAGTGATTGGTAAGATTTAATTAGTAGTGGAAGAAAGGGAAGACTGTTATGTTCCAGAAGGTTGCTTAAGCAAACAAACTTTTTGAGTGATAAATAGGTGACAGGACTATCTGAAGTGACGGGAACATTCTGGAGTGCCCTGTGAAGAACTCATTAAACAAACTTGAAGTTCAATAGAGATCTTAATAGCTCACCCATCAAGCCTTAGGCTTTCCTAAGGACCACTTCAATGTGGTATAGTGAAACACTGAAATACTAATCTGTTCACCTAATAGAGCAAGAAGCATCACCCAGAGAAATGGTAGAAGCACCAAGGGTTCCTGAGCGCTTGTGCTTCAGGCTATTCAGAGAATGGCTCTTTACTTTCTCCAGTGATGTTCAGTGGTGAGCAAGAGATATTTAATGCCAAGAAGTTTTTGCGACCCAGTCTGACAAAGTTAGTTTATATATCTCCTTTTTTAATCACTAAATTTTCTACATGTAGAGTTGTATTCTCAGTTTACTCCTTAGCAGTGATCCAAGACCTCAGGGCATGCGTGTTAGTATGTTAACTTTATCCATGTCTTCCCTTTCTATGCTACCATGATTATCCCTTCATTTTGGTTTTATTGTCATTGTTTTTATCCTTTTGCTTTATATACATTTCCATAATTATTTAAATAAATTTTGAATATGGTAGGATACCTGTGTCTAATGTCTAATGGTGTGCTGGTAAATATTAATCACACTAAAAGGATATCTATATATTTGTATCTATATCTACATACCTATACCTATAGTCTTAGTTCATTTCATGCTGCTATAACAGAATACCTGAGACTAGGTAATTTATAATGAATGAAAATTTATTGGCTCATAGTTCTGGAGGCTGGGAGATCCAACATCCTGGCTCTAGCATCTGGTGAGGACCTTCTTGCTGTGTCATCCCATGACAGAAGGCAGTAGGGCAAGACAGAGCAAGATAGAGAGAGAGAGAGCAACAAGGGCCCAAACTTGTCCTTTTATAAGGAAACCACTCCCACAGTAACAAACCCACTCTCATGATAACAACATTAAGCAATTAGTGAAGGCAGAACCCTCATGGCTTAGTCATCTCTTAAAGGTCCCACTTCTTAACACTGTTGCATTGGAAATTAAGTTTCCAACACATGCTTTTTGCAGGACACATTCAAACTATAGCATACACACACACACACACACACAAACACACATATATATGTATGTTTATATATATGCTATATATATACAGACTGTATATGTATGTGTGTGTTATATACATATATGTATCTATATGCTTTATTATAAATATTACAGATATACAGATGTGTAGCACACATTTATAAATAATAACATATACAGTACATTTTATTGTAAATTCCATATATCCAATTGATTCTTAAAGAATGCTTTTGCTGATTTTTGGTGAACTCTTGTGTCTTTAGCCAACTTACGATTGCAACTGCTACCTGAAAAATGAAATTTCTTTCCAATCTGCTAACTCTTTTCCTAGTACAATCTATCATCATTACATTTGTTATGTGTCTTATAATTAAACTATTTCTCATCCTTATACAAATTACATTTATTAAGTAAAAATCTCTTTCAGCTTCAGGACTATGTAGGAATGTCACTTATTTAATGATGAGTGACTTCTTTGCTGAGCCAAATAATGATTTTCAAATTGAAGAAAAATTTTTAAAAAGATATTTTGTGTTATTTAGAATGCATGGCTACAGATATATACATTTTTAAGTTTATCTTCATTATTAACATTTTATCCATCTCTTTCTTAAGCCTAGGCAATCAAAAAGATAAATAAAACCCTGGTTTTTAGCTTTTGTTGATTTCCATAGTATTAATACTCATACCATGTCTGATTTCAAGTTACTAACATGATGTTACTGAAAGAGGAACTGGGAAGAGGAGTACAGCAGCACACAATTTTATAGCATTTTCATCATACAGATAAAATGCATGTCTATAACATCAATAGCATAGATAATTGTAAAATATAGTAAAATAAGTAGTGAGAATTTTGAGTATTATCTTTCCATTTTGATATAATGCATTTCATTTTAAGCTTATATAATTTAATTTTTAAAATGGCTGTGTTTAACATGAGCTCGCAAATTTCTTGACACTTTAACAAGTGGCTCTTAGACAGCCTGAGTGAGCCAGCTGCTGCATCACACCACTGCTGATGTCACTGTCAGAGCCAGAGTATTGGGTTAATTTTGGTTTATAAGGGCATTTCAATTTTCTCAAGCCAAATTGTCAAGAATAAAAAAGACTTTAGGTTTTTCCACGTTGAGATTTATTTACCTCTTCCTTTATACTCTCATAGAGGGTAGCACTGGGTGTATTTAGTTTCTTATTCCCCTCTACTTCCTTCTTATATTTTACGCCTTTTATTTTTTGTAAATAATTTTCCTGAAGTAATAAGCTATACATAGGCAAGTGAACGCTGTAATGGTGACTCCAGTAGCAAAAGACAATGGTGGTGTCAGAGAAGAGTCCTTGGTCCCAGAACTCTCCCAGGGAATGAAAGCCTTCTTATCCCTGCAACGCCTGATTGGAGTTAGGATGGCCTGTTAGGTCTTGTGAAATGTAAAGTCTCAGGAGGGTGGCAACGTGTTTCTCCGGTTGATGCGTTGTTTCTTCTGATATCTTGCAATGCCAAGGCTTTGGCTGTCCACTCCATGGGAGACTTCAATTGAGTTTTCTGAGGCTCTCCCCTTGGAAATGCTTGGCATATTAGGTAGAAACTGCTGATCTGGACCACTTTCTTTTGCCATATCTATAGTTTGAAGTCACTTCCTGAGAGGAAGAGGCCACTCTTACCAGTAGCCCTTGCCTCTTGCCTTCTTAGCAGGCATAGACTCCCCTGGCTACTCTTACAGTTGCAAGACAACCTCTTCTCCTATTGCTAGTGGTGACATCTGTGAATGACCTCATGGAGCTCAACCTGAGGTTTTCTTTTTATGTGATTATGTGACTTTTATTCCGTCAGCAAAATCTGTTGATCTGATCCAATGTGAAGGGCAAAGAAGGTTACCAAGAGTGAATTGGGAAATACAAAATACAATTAGGAATGATATAGAAGGGATATGTAAAAATGATTTTTTGACTAAGAAACAAAAACTGGCACTATAAACTCTTTTTCTTTAGGCTGTGTTGAATTTATGGCAATTAAGCGAAATTAAAGTACTTTACTGTTTTTGAAACTTAAATGACAAGAAAACAGCCTTAGGAGTCTTTTTTGGTCCTTTTTGATCTTAGAAAGAAACACAATTTAGATGCAGAAAAAAAATAGGCCTAATTAAGAGAATTCACAAACTATTTTTTTCTTTCATTCACAGGAGATGTCAGTGTGTCTAGAAAAGCAGTTTGATGTGTTTTCTCTTGCCTATTCCCATGGATGTTATCCCATACTCTTAGAACTTAACACTTTTCTCCTATAGCCCTGAGGTCTAGTTTCAGCTCTGTTGTCTCAGAGCCAAAAGCAATACATACTGAAAAAGGAGCAAACAATTGCTTTTATTTAGAGTGCTGAGTCAGGGACAGCAGCTGATGTAAAACTAGAAGTGAGGGCTAGCAAGATCAAGGGAAGTCTGCGAACCACGTCCCAGATCAAGTCACATAGATAATTCAGAATTAGGAATGGATGAAGAAGATGGCAAACAATTTGCCAAGCCACAGAAACAATCCTCACAAAGAGAGAATGTATTAACAAGAAAGGGTCTTCTATAGGGCCTGCCTTGGACGAAAGGCCATCTGTTTAGATGTTCCAATGATTGTGTGCCTCGTGAGATGGCCAGTGCCAGGACAACAGTGGGGAAGCTGTGTCTTTTCTTAAGCTCTGGCAGTCTTGACAAACAGAACTCAGTTACAGCCGAACCTTTTAGGAAATGGTTCAATGTTATCAATATTATGACATTTCCTAATCTGTGGCTGTCAATTTGGGGGTTTGCAAAGTACTTGGTGGGATCACATTATTAAAGACAAGAATGCCCCGTTTTAAAGTCAATACATAAGCCATTAATTTTTTTTTTCCCCCTTCAAAACAAATCAGTGTGAAGGATGCTGAGATGGACCTAGTGAACATGTGAGCGAGCCTGTTAAGACACTGCTTGTGATTCTATCACTCAGCTAATTTATTTCTCAGCCAAACACCTCTTTCCCTCGTGGTAGTATAATTACAAATAATTTTTATTCTTGTTCACATATTTTAAAATTTGTACCCATCATAAATTGTTGGTTAAATATGAGATCATAATGAACATTGATGCTGAAACGTGGGTATAATTGTGTAGATTAATCTCAAGATAATCTTCACTAAAGATCAAGATGATAAACTTTGTTTAACTTTCAATTATTTAATGGAAATTCTTTTATGTTTTCAGTTCTTAACTAATGTTTACAGAGGAACTGTTATGATGATTTTATCCACTTTATTGGGAACAAAGATGATATATCAGCAATACATTATTTGTGGAGAGGGTTTACAAGTAAAAATCTAAAGCCTTTTTTTCAATTAGTTTAGAACTAAAATGCAAAAGTTATGAAGAAGTCTATTTTATTGTCATAATATTTAGTTAAATTTCAGTCTACATTTACATATACATTTATAACTTTTGCACCTACATATATATTTTCATGTATAAAATTATATAATATATATTCTATGGTCTCCAAACTGTACATGACATACACCATTGTAACCTTTTTTGTAAACTGTTTTATATTACAAAATTAATGTAATGGAACTTAGGTGGAACTTTTCATATATTATGGCTATAATTAATGATAATAGGGCTTTTATAACACAGTCAATATTATTCCAGTTTAAAATAAAAGTGAGTCTTTATTTAAAGTGATTTTTTAAAAATAATATACCACTCAGTAGTTTACAAAAATGTCTTGCGAGGGTTTTGGAAGGTTTATTTCTGTGGAAGGAGTTCCTAGTAAGTTATATCATGTTGGAAATTCTGAGATGCAATATTGAAGCCGAAAGAATCCTTTAAGAACATCTGGGCAGTCCCCTGAGTTTCATAGGTGAGGAATAATGCAGCCGAAACTTCAGGCATTTGTACATGACACAGACCAAATGTTGTGCCTGCGACACTGCCATGCACTGTGAAAGTCTGAGATAATATGACTTGTTAATAGCACAGATGGCATTCGCAAAATCTTGCCTTCTGTGTTTTTCTCTTCTACAAACAGCATGGGACAAAATTCATTGTTTTTGTAAGAAACACTGAGGAGGAAGCATCAACAAAATTAAATATTCTGGCTTGAAAAACAGGGGCCCACCTCTTTGTTAGTGGATGCAATCCTGCAAACAATGAATGGAGAGCCAACTTATTGTCAAGTGGCAAAGGCATACATTATTTGAAGACAATTTAAAAAAATGAATATATTAAAAAATTGGTAAGTATAAATATCAAGTAAGGAAAGGTTAGTTTGAACTTTTACTCTGTAGTTTCTATGTATTGCATTTGCTTTTGGGATAAGTATTTTCCTCATTCATTTCACTCTAATCTAATGGAATAGAACCTGGGTATCCTCCACCCCTCTAGCCTGTGGGCACTTGTGGAATTATATTAAAATTATATCTCCAGCAACTATGGAGACTTTAGGAGTCCCTAGGTGTTGTCTATGGGCTCACATGCAGTTTTCTTTATTTTACTTCCTGCCGATATCACTTGCCCATTGGCTACTAGTGGGAAATATGTGGTGGCCACTCTTAAGGGGCTCTAGGGAGACAGCTGCTTCCAGGCTTGGAACTGCCCTGGTGGAGCCCATGGGTACCCACTGTTGTTCCTCCTGGGTCATCTCCGGTGCCCAAAGCAACACTGTGTTTTCCTGTAAATATATCCTCACTCCCGAACTGGATGGATTTAGTCCTTTGGGTCCTGGAGTAATCCTGATTGATCCTGAGAGATAAATTCCACTGGAAACAGTGTTTTTGGCTTCTGTATGCAGCCTCCTTGAGGATAGGACTGACCTGTCCTCCAGGCCTGGGCTGGGATAAACACACTAAGCTGTCCTCTCCAGGGGCCATTTCTCCTGCCTTCCTCCAAGATACCACAAGTAAACTTCCTGCCTCCTTTCTGGACCTCTTTTTGTTTATTTACATCCACTCCTAAAGGCCACACTTCTTAATCAGATTGTACTGGGGATTCAGTTTCCACATGAATTTTGGTGGGGACACCATGATTCAAACCATAGCAAGGTGCTTAGGTTTAAAGTGTTCTCAACACACCCAGACTTTCTTGAGATCGCACAATTATTGTTCAGCTGTGTTACTCTAAAGAAAGTTTGAGGCTGGGCACGGTGGCTTACGCCTGTAATCCCAGCACTTTGGGAGGCCGAGGCGGACAGATCACGAGGTCAGGAGATCGAGACCATCCTGGCTAACACAGTGAAACCCCGTCTCTACTAAAAATACAAAAAATTAGCCGGGCGTGGTGGCGGGCGCCTGTAGTCCCAGCTACTCGGAAGGCTGAGGCAGGAGAATGGCATGAACCCAGGAGGCGGAGCTTGCAGTGAGCCGAGATCGCGCCACTGCACTCTAGCCTCGGCTACAGAGTAAGACTCCGTCTCAAAAAAAAAAAAAAAAGAAAGAAAGAAAGTTTGAAACACAGAAGTTGTATTTTACGGGTGAAAAGGTATTTTCTGCTGCAGTAAAGATCACTATCTCTGGAAAGTTTTGACCGAAGTGTTTTGAGTCATTAGTTCTTTTGCCTGGGCAACTTAGCAAATGTACCAACTCCATAGTATGTGGGTGGCCATTTACTTTTGTTTTCTGCTTCTGAAAAGGCCGTTGAGGATGTGGATCAGGATGCTAGAGTAAGTATTTTAAAGTAGAGGAGTTCTTTCATGTGGTAACTCCAGAAGTTTGGAGGATGACTAGCATCCCCTCTCACTGGTCCCATCTGTGTTAAAGGAATTGAGAATTGCCTCCTTTGATCTGAGTACATTGGATGACTCAGACTGAAGATCAAGAATTTGCCTTACAAGTATTTCTTTTACGATGATATAAATGTTACTCCTGATCCCCGGCTATTGGGAATGAAAGTGGATGAGGCGCTGGTGATTGTGCATTTCGGAGTCACATGACTATGACGGAAACTTTTTCTATCTGTGACAGAGGATGGCACAGTGCATTTCCTTAGGAAGCTTCCTTTCATTTCCCTAAGAAAGTTGGGGGGAAAAGTAGGGTGGGAAGGATTTCTACTTTATTAGTTTGGCTCGATCAGAGAAGCAGAGCCACAGTGAATGATCTGAAATAAGGGGAGTATGATATGGATCCTCCATAACTGTGGGATCTGACAAAGAATTCTATGGGATGCTGTGGTCTCTGCACCTGGTGTGGGCTTGAAGTTGCTGTGGATGGATAGGATGGGCTGTCAGGAAGGAAAGCCAGATGTTAAGTGGGAAAGAGCAAAACCCACCTGGAACCCATGAGGTTAAATTAAACCCCTCCAGGACAAACTGGCTTGGACTTGAGGAAGCTGAAGGGAGCTGTCTGGTGGGAATGAGAGTTGCTACAAGCCTGGAGGGTCCCGTGACAACAAAATGAGTCCACAGATCAGTCACAACATCCAGGAGCTGCAACCATGCCTCATGCCCTTGACATACCTTCAGTGTGCAATGGCTGCTACTTCGCTCTGCTTTCCAAAACTTATGAACATTTCTCTTGTTGTCAATCCTAGCCTCGCCCCATGCAGGGAAGGAAATTCTGAGAGATGTAGTCCAGCTTATCTAAGAGGGCACAGGACAAAGCCACCAACCACATCTTCATAGGAGCCCTTTTTCCCCTAGGTCTTTAGATGAAGCCCCAGAGCTGGGTTACTCTCCCATGTTTCCCAGTGAATTCTTCTGTGCCCCTACTGAAAGAAAGAAGAGCATCATCTTCTATTTCAGTTGATGTTTAGCACTAGAATGTATAGATCGATGATATTTTGTGGCTCTTCTCACTATTCCAACAACCCTGAGAGGTAAGCATTGTATCATCTACACTTTACAGTG